>NW_027491149.1:1458750-2917500 GCF_021521415.1 Bidens hawaiensis | reverse complement strand
AATTTTCTCCCTAAGTTCTAGAGGCAACCTAGGTTTGCGAAATGTATGCATCAAAGGAAATTGTAATCGAAAGAATGCATTCCAGTTCATTAGGGTCTGCTGGTATAAGACCAGTGTTGTATTTTACCGGTGAGAGGGATAAAGTTGTAAGGTTTTTGGTATTTTGTTTTAATTTGGAGAATGGTTTGAGGGAATTGTGATAATATTACCTTCTTTCTTATACAACGCTTCGTGTGTTCTTGAAAAGAATACTTGAGACAAGTTCTAAATCGCACGAAACAAATGACTCACTCAACGCTTCCGCAAATATATATATATATATATATATATATATATATATATATGGCATGAGGTTTATCTCATAGTAACAGAGAGATTGGGTATAAATGCCATATTTTGTATAAATTTCTTCTCACTATTACCAAACTTCTTTATACTTTTTCACTTTTTGGTTATAATAGATTTTTAGTTGGTTATTTGCACAAAAAATTCTTGGATTTTCTTTTGGTTTTGTCACAAAAAATAGTCTTTGTTTGCCTCAAAATTTGCGTTATTAGAGAATTTTATAATTAGTTGAGCAAGCAATTGGTCATGTAATTCCTCTCCCCACACTTGAATCTCACATTGTCCTAAATGTGAAAAGATTCATAAAAAGGTTCATAAAAAGATTCATAAGAAGTATGGTGGGTAAATGGAAAGGAACTTTCGTACGGGTTAACGAAATTTCGACAGAGCGTCCCCTGTTTTTCGTCAGTTTTCCTATAGTGTACCTAAATAATAAAAACTGCACATAACCAACACACATACAAATCATAATAATAATGAAAATTGGATGTGGAATCATCCATACCCCACCCCACACGGGCCAAATAAGTTTCAAGTCATATGGCTCGGAATAGCCGGCCATATCAAAAAAGAAACCAACAAAATAAAATTGTCTCAAACAACCATAATAATAATAATGTCACCAAATACTACTACCCATGCCCCATACCTACCATCGCTGTTGCTCATCAATTTCCTAGATGTGCCGGGTCAAAGGGTCCCCAATGACGGTCCATGAGCTCACCTAGTTGATGTATCTCCCGCCTCATCTCTGCGTACTCTGTGGCACGCTGTGCGTCAGATGCAACGATATGCCCTGATTACCTTTCAAAGGTAGTGGAAGTGTGAGTGCGGTAGCGGTCAATGAGCACATATAGCCCCTCACAAGAGTACTGGGTATGATGTAATGAGCTGGGGCTGGTGGCTGACAACGATGGGCCGCCCTGCTGAGGGTATGTGCGACGGCATGCCTGTCTCGGCGGTGATCCGTCCTCCTTTCTGGTATGTCTTGAATGATCATCTTTGCTGGGTCCTCAGGATCCTAAATCTAGTTGTAGGCATCCTGGAACCTGATGCTAGACTGTCGCTATTTAGTCCAAAACAATGTAATCAAATTCCTAATCACCTAAGAAATCTAGGGTAAGTAGGGTGTCGAACAGGAAGAGTATGTGGTTAATGTAATCGTGCAAATAAGTTCTAATATTATGAAGTATGACTGTACTGCTGATCACACAAGCAAATAATATTGGGTTTAATGCTGATTAAACACTTTAACAAATTAAAGCAATTAATAAAAGAAAATCACAACTGGGGTTATCAAACGAGCACACAAACAGTAATCTCATGCAACCTAACAGATTAACTATCACTGATTAACGCAGACTGACTAACGAGCTAAACCTTAGGCACCAACAATTGCTAACACACGACACTGGTTATCAAACAATCCTTACAAGTGTGACTCAACTAAGAGCAATTGCACGCTTCATTGAATTCAACTAGTCAAAACAGTCCTATGAGCAATTATTATAGCAACCGAAAAACTAATCGTTCAGATCAACGTAAACCTAAACCGTCTGAATGCACAACAATACTAAACGTCAATACTCATAAATTAATCAATAATAGTTACAAAGTATTCGTTCCTTAATACATGAGAAAACTGAAAATGATACAAACTTTACATACCGGGTGTGACTCAAAGGATTTAGCCGAGCCTCGACATCATGGAATCTTTAATTATGATGTTAATGAGCATGAATGTGATCTCGGTATGATTTGGAATGATGGATTCGTCCTCCCTTTGTTCCAGAAATTGCCTGGAACTGGTTGTTGAATGATAGGGTTGTCAAAAGATGTAAAACATTAGAACCCTAAGTTTTTCGTCTTCGTCACCCATCGCGATACGCGATGGGGTCTTCTGGGGTCCATAGCGTATCGCGATGGACCAAAGTCAACATTATATTTAATCCCATCGTGATACGCGATGGGTATTCAAGCTCTCCCATCACGTATCGCGATGGGTTTTATCACCAGCAATAAATTATTCTTTTCCTCTTTTCGCATGCTGGACGTCCCGGGTAGTCATCCCGTGCTTCAACAGGTCCAAATTAACTGCTTTAACGTCTATGACCTAATATACAATAAACACGTATGAAGTATCAACGTTCCTATAATAAACAATTAAAACTAGTAAATAAACGAACTTAAGTATATACAAATTAAGTAACCATCACATCCCCACACTTATCTTTTGCTTGCCCTCAAGCAAACTCTAAAGTGAACATTAACCTTCATCATAAGTATGTGAATTATCACCATTAATACTAGTAAAGTTTAAGGTCATACCCAGTTTCCCAGACTGACACTTTCTAGATTGATATCCTACAAATAAGGTTAAATGATGCTATAAAAATAATAGAGCCGCCCAGACGAGTGTACTTTGTTTCCGGTTAAGGCATACATGTTCATACCCCTCACACTATCAACACTCCTCTCGGTTTAATATCTGGACTAGCAAAAGATGTGCTAGTATATGCCTCTGCCCTCAAATACCAAATATGAGTTACAACTTAATAAGCTTGCAGGCCAGACTTATTTCCACCCATTACCCATCAGTTGCATAAATACTCGGACTAAGGTTTTGTTGAGGCTTAGGTTTGGGTGCGTATTAGGCATATTTAGTGACTAAGGTGGATGAAACCCAGTTTATAAATACACAAACAACTAATAAAAAACAAACTACTAATTACACAACTGAATATAAACCAAACTAATTTTTGGCTTTTTGCTGAATTTTCCAATTATTATTGTTTTTTTACTAAACTGATAAACAATACACTGAAACAAATATATACAACTCTGACATTCACATAGTTACAACTCTTTTGACTATATACAACTCGATAACGAACTGAATTTCATCACACAAGGTTAAAATGAAATAAAGGCCAAGACTGAAATGGTGTGTAATGTTTGGTTTAACAAATGAAAATGAATGAGGTACAAACGGGCTCCTAGGGGGATAATGTTGGGCAATGAATTTTATTTAGTGGGGAAAAATGTACATACGGGTTTTGTAAAGTCCAAATTCCATACAGGTGGTGGTATTAAGATCTCGATAAACATTTAACAAGCAAGTTCTAATTCTGTAAAACATACCAGCTTCCCTCAATAAATTATAAGACATGTTTTATATTTATTATATAATATGTGTATTAAGTACATGGGGCTATCTTATAATATGTATGGAATTATGGGCTGTCGATATGAAACATGTATACACGTCCAATTGACTCGTTATACCCGCCTAAAGGACCCCATTTTCAACTTCTCTTTTTGAAAAAAAATTGTTAGGAAAACTACCGAGAAGCTGAATAACCAACCATGACCAAAAACCTATAACTTGGCATTAATGACAATAATTAACAGTTAATAACTTTGGTTTCTTAACACTCTTCGAGGTACTATCGGGCTAAAATTTTCAAATTTCCCCCATCCCCACACTCGAGGTTTACATGGTCCTCAATGTTAAAATATTTAAACAATTAACGCACATTTGAGGGACGGGGTTAAAATTGACCGTTTAACAAATTTTAAAACTCGGGGCTCTAATGTTATGGTTCTAGTAAACAATTATACAATTACACTTCTAACACTTGAAATGGAAATAACAAAATAGATTATGAAACTGAAATCATCTGTTATGAAAAAAAATGCAATGCAAAAATGTGGCTCGAGACTCTCGTAAACACTCATGCACACTCGTCTCATCTAAGTACCAACCAAACAACCAAATCTGTAAAGGCTCGAGACGTGTAAAAGCAAGCTTCTCACAAGTGTAAGACATAGGGCTTTTAAGAGTTATGAAAGAAAATATGATTTTTCTGTTAATTTTATCAAAACAATTACCGAACCAAATTAATTAATTTCATAATATATTTTGTTAAACTAATTAAAAATGTTAAAAGATCTAACTCACTTTCGTAGGAATCACGATTGCATTTACCATATGCAACAAGCCCTTTAAACTCCCGGTAGCCCGGGAGGACGGGTGAGGTCTCGTGAGGGTTTATAATGAACTACCCCACAAAGTTCCAAATACAACAAAATATACAATAAATAAAATACAACATAAATCAAACCAAATATATATATACAAATTACCCATCAGGTTATCCATACAATTTTTCCTAATATAATATATATATATATATATATACAGACCATGATAATCAAAAACAAAATAAAGGGAAAATAAAACAAAAAATGTAACGGGTAATCTGCTGAAATCTGATCTAGTCATCCATCTGAGCATCGCCACCCACATTCGGCTTCTCCACATGCTTTGCAGGCTCTACAAGTGTAGGAGGAAGTGGCACCTGCAAATGAGTGAATAATACTCTAAAATAATCATCATGATGACCCAGATGGGCTCGTGTCTCCTCCTGCATCGCTAGCTGCTGCTGATATGACATCTCTAGCGTGACTGGCTGCAGAGGTGGCTGTCGAAGAGGATACTGATGTTGTGGTCGCATCATACATGGAATAAGAACGTGCTGGCGATGAGTCGGAATACCACGCTGCATTGTAACCCCCACTGCTATACCCGGAGGTGGTGGAGCCTGTAGTCCCTGTTGGATTGGAACCAACGAGGGCGGATCATGAAGCTCACAAATCCCGGCTATCCGGACATCCTCCAATCCAAACACCTCCGTCACTAGTCTAGGAGTAAAGTACTCCACTGGATATCTATCAAACACCCCAACTCTATCTGCAATCCTCGTAATATACAGCCCCAACGATAACTGAGCCGATTCACCCTACAAACTATGACCTCAGGAAAATGACGTGAGAAACAAATTGCAATGTTGGCCTCTCGGCCTGTAAAGATCGACAATAAGCACAGCAGATCCAAGTTGCTACACTTATCGCGGCCGGGTGATGATCTTTCGATGTTGCTTCATTCAGTTTTCGATAATCAATACAATACGCCACCCGGTTACCGATCGGGTGGCGACATCGTTACCTGAGTCATCCTTAACGACTTGGATGCCAACTTTTTTCGGTACTGTCTGTGTCAGGCGTACCCACGTGCTGTCAGAGATGACAAAAATACTCCCATCATCTAACCATTTCAGCATTTCTTGCTTTACTACTTCCCGCATTTTCGATTTCAACCTCTCCTGAGCATTCTGTGCGGGTTTGACATCCGGATCTGTCAAGATTTTATGCATCACAATTGAGGGATTGATTCCCTTAAAATTTGCTATTGTCCACCTGATTGATTCCTTGTTTTCAATCAGCACCGCCATCAAAGTATTTTCCTGTTCAAAAGATAAATTAGAAGCTATGATAAAAGGTAAAGTTTTATTCTTACCAAGGAAAGAATATTTTAAATGCTTTGGGAGCTCCTTGAGCTCGACTTTTGGTGCCTCCTACGGTGACGGTTTCAGCCCGGTATCTATTTTCTCGGGAAGTGATTCCACCTGAACTTACCATGGTGGACGGTCTTCTTGCACAGCTGCGACCTCCAGCTGTTTCTCCTCCTCTTCCAACAGCTTATCTGTTTCCACCTGTAATTTGTCAAACAAAAAACACGTCTCTGTTGTGCCATCTGTGCTGACGACAGAGTCGTATAGCGGGATGCACTCGTCAATGACATCAGCCGTGAAGCACTTTTCATCGACCGGAGAATTATTTCCATGTGTGAAAACATTAATCAACAACTTACGGTTACCAAATGACATGTCAACAGTACCATTTCAACAATTAATGTTGCCATTTGCGGTGACCAAAAATGGCCTACCGAGGATAACCGTGGGCTGTTTGGTCCTTTCTTCTGAAACATAATCGAGGACCAAAAAGTCAGCTGGAAAGTAAAAAATCTTCCACCTTGACAATAACGTCAGTCATTATCCCCCGAGGAAGTTTCGGTGTTTGATCAGCTAAAACAACCATGGTGGCGACTGCCCGAAGCGGACCGAAGTCATACTGATCGTATAGACTTCCTGGGAGAATACGGATGCTAGCTCCAAGGTCTAGAAGCCCCCGTGTCATTTTAAAATCACCCACTTGAATGTGTATAATGGGCATTCCCGGATCTTGTAGCTTGGGTGGAAGAGCACTCGAAAGGATTGCACTCACATTATCGGTAATATCAATCTGTTTGGGAATCTTATGACTCCTCTTTTGTGTGCATAATTCTTTCAAGTACTTCACATAGGCAGGAATATGTTTTATGACATTTAGGATAAGAATATTAATTTCAACTTGTTTAAAAGTTTCTCACATTTCTTCTTGTTTTGGGCCCCTTTTGGACGCCATCTTCGCCTTAGATGGGGCCAACAATGCATCGGGATAGGGAACGGTTTTCACCTTCCCCTTGTCCTTAGGATTGATGGTGTCATCTCTCGAGACCGGTTTATTAATATTATTTTCACTTTTATTTGATTCATTTAAATTAACCGGTTCCGTCTCGTCATCACTGACGAGTGTTTCATCAATTTCTTCCTCCACTCCCGCAACCAATGGTGGTGGAACCCCAACTTTATTATCATACTTTTTTACATTTCTTAAAATACTTATCTGGGTAACGTGATTTTTTGAACTCGAGCTGTAGTGGTTCGGGTTGACCGTGGTATTACTTGGGAGTTGACCCGCTCTCTTCTACAACTTTGCCATATCTGTTGCGAGTTGACCAATCTGTTTTGACAGTTCCTCCACCGATTTATCCCGTAACTCAAACTGTTTTTTAGTATAAACCTGATTATCTGTCACAATCTTCAGTAATGCATCCAACTTCGAGTTCACCGACTCATCTGCATTTCCCTAGGACCCCTTATGGTTGTCCTGACTACCCGATGAATTACCTCCTTGGTTACCCTCTCTGTTATACCCCCTATCCTGATTATACAAACCCTACTGTTGATAACCGCCTTGGCGGTAATTTTCTTGCTGTATTTTCTTGTTCAATCCCTGAAAGTTTGGGTTTAACTGAGTAGCCGCGTTCCCTTATCGAAAGTTCGGGTGATTCCTCAGGCCCAGGTGATAAGTGTTTGAATTAAACCCTTGGCCCTTCGAATCCCCGTAAGCATAATTCACCTCTCCGGACTCCTCATCATCATCATAACACTCGGGGCAATTTTCTGCCTTATGCCCGAGCTCACCACATTCCTCACATACCTGGAATTTTACTCCAACTTTACCAACCTCTTTTCTTTTTTCCCTTTCTGTACCCGGCCAGTTAACGTTCCAATTTAGCTATCCTTTCAGATTCACTCGTGACTAACTTTACTGATCTGGAAGAAGTCTGGTGTCTTCGTCTTTCTGATACTGCCTCTGCTTTAGAGTCCTCACACATAAACTCCAAAAACTCCCAATCATGTTCCTCAGGTTGGTTCAACAGTTGACTATTACATGAGGCTTTCAAGTGTTTTCTATCCTCATAAGTCAACCCGTCAATAAAATAATTCACCAATTCCCACAATTCAATCTGATGGTGTGAGCACTTTCTTATCATCTCTTTGTATCTGGTGAATGCCTCGTGAAACAGTTCGCCTGATAATTGTGAAAGTGATAAATTTTAATTCGGGCCTCATTTGTCTTCCAGTGTGAGTAATATTCATTATGGAAAACCTACTGCATCTCGGCCCAATTTGCAATATTGTGCATCGGTAGCGAGTTAAACCAGTGTTTTAATTTGTCTTTTAGTGAAAACTGGAATAACCGCAACCAAACATCGTCTTGGTCAAACGTACCGCCACAAATTGACCCGCAAAGAGCCAAAAAATCGAACAAGTGTTCGGAAGGCATCCCATGGAAATATGGCATGATATTAATGTATGATGGCCGGGACTTAAGTGTCTGTTGTCCTGGTACTCGCACATGTGGGACAATCGGGGATGCTCCGTATGAAATAGCCGGTTGATGTGTGTCTAAAGGGTGTTTCTTTCTATGGAACTCACAAGTAAGCTTTAAATTTATAAAACGGATTTTCCTAACAAAACTACACACAACCGGCAAGTGTACCGATCGTAAGTACTATAGAACTAAGGAAGTCCGAGTATCGAACACGAGGACACGTGAAAACGTCATTGATCACTAACCCTAGAAAAGACCTTCCTAAGAATAATATTTTTTAAATTGATTTTTAATTAATAAACTACTTGACCTAACTTACTTTAACTAAATTAAAAGACTTAACTTAACAATACTTAACGAAACTTTACGAATGAGACTGACTATGGAGAAAACGTCTACCTATGTAAGAATCCTATTGAAAGTCTAATAATCTAATGGATTGAATAATCTTACGACACCGGTATCTAAGGATGACATAACTAAGGTTCGCTCAAGAAAGCTAGATCACCTCTTGGTTTCACTAATAAACCCTAACTTACACTTAATTGATTTTAAGAACAAACCGGGAAACGAATTGCTAAAGTGTTCTAATGTCGACTCTCCTATCGGTCTCACCGACACACAACCCTAATGGAAACGAATACTACGCAACCAAGGATATAGAAACAATTTGGTTTAACATAAACTAGATCAACTAATCGCTCACAAACCTAAACCCGACAAGAACTGAACCCGCTCTCGCGCGATCCTAATCCTAACAAGTTAAAGCTTTGAGACGACCTTATTTCCTATCACCTCTCGGTCTCTAAGAAGGTGCCTAACCGCTGAATCTAATCAATTAACACACCCACTTAAACCCTATGGTTGTACCTCCCGCAAACAATCTCTAAACATATAGTAAAGAGTCAAACAAGCAATAATCAATCAAAACTAATTAATCAATCAAAGCTAGGGGTATATGCGTATAATTAATAAAATCACAGCCAACAAACACAACCTAATTCAATATTAAACCAAACTTTCATTAATAAATCAAGTCATGGTGATCAAACAATTCATATTACTTACTAAAACCTAACAATATTCATCAAACCTAGGTAGAACTAATGAGTTTAGCCTAACATGATTTTTTGGACAGCAGCAAACACTCAATAAAAACACCATATTAATCATCATAAACCTCATATTAATCATTCAACAATCTATCAAGATCAATAACAAATCAATCTTCAATTCAATTGCAAAAGAAATCAAGTTTATAGATTAAATCAACAAGTTATTAACCTTGAATAAGAACACAAAGTTTATAGATGATTACTATCAATTTATGGCTGAAATAAACGACGAGGAACGATCCTAGCTGCTGTCCCAAGTCTCCCTTGATGTTAATCTTCTTATCCTAGCCCCCACAAACCTCCCACAACACTTTTTTCTTTCTCCTTTGTGGCTGCAGAATTCCGATCGGCCCAGGGGCTGCACGCTAGGTTTTTTTTTTCTTTTTTTTGTTATAATATAATATGGTGTAAAAGGCTTGGATCTTGTGGGATTGGGTCGGGCCTTGAGTTTAGTCTTTAAAAGTTGATCAAAAAAGCCTCTTTTCTCTTCCAAAACCCATACTTTTTCTCTTGTAAAACTCATAACCTACACCAAGTATTAAGCTTTGTAAGATCATGTTAAAACGAGTTAAAGTCATCAATTATTGTATAATTAAGCACTTAGAAGATGATAAAAAGATGCGGAAAATAGGTGTGTTTTACAACACATCAAACATCCCCACACTTAAGACTTTTTCGTTCCAGAAAAAGAAATCTACATAGGATCATAACCAAGTGAAAAACAACAAACTCCCAGATTATTTATCATTATTAAAGCACAAGAAATAGCTCGACATATTGACCGCGATTGCCTATATTGTTGTCCACTTAAACCCAGCCACTAAGTAATCAAGCCCCCAATTGCATTAAGCGTTTTAAGTCCAAAAATCAAGGCTACACCTTCCTCATATCAGACAAAGAGAGCTAGAAAAACTAGAGTCGAAGCAAACTGGCTCGACAAATCACCATTAGCCAAGAACTCGTTGATGGTACTAATATGATGCGATCGGTGAAATTTGATGGATGAATGGTCCTGTGGAGGTCGTACGAGCTATTCCTAAATATTATTGGACTTTGTCCTATAAATTTCTAATTTGATATTTATTGACTAAGAACCTTCGAGCCCCAATAGTGTATCCTCAGAGTCACTATACCCTTGGTAACACGTAAACTCTAAGTCCCGTCTAGTATGTGCACCTTTGGCCTATTTTACTAACTTTAAAGAATGCTTCTTTGGCATTTTACAATACATAACTTTCTCACATTCATTTTTTTTTTCAGAACAACTTTTCAGAGTACACATAACTTTCACAACATACTTTTTTTTTCTTTTCCTTTATATATATATATCACCCTAAAGTATACAACTAATTCGAAGCTCCTAAAAAGACGAACATGTGGTGGTGTGCTGGTTTGAGTGCATCTAAGTCTTACCATCTCAAAGTTTTCAGATTATGGTAATCCTTCCTAAGCATCGAAATTCGGTTTCACCATTTTTCAAATTATTATATATAAAAAAATCTGCTAAAGAGGACTATCAAAGCTAGTTGGGCCTACCGACACATCCGAAATCAGATATGCAAACCATCTCTTTTTTATTATTATATTATATATTTTAAAAGTTCCTAGAGTTCGTTAACACAACGGTAATAATATCATTTCCTACTTAATGTAGATCAAAAACAATTTTCAAGGGACATTTTTCTTTAAAACTTTTTTTTATATTCAGTCGCCCCAACCACTTTCAGTTTTCGGGTGAATGGCTATCCCGTACATCTACTGGTAGAAAACGGGACCAAACATATATAAGTATATGTTCTAGAACTTGAGTAACCGACATAATTTTCAGAGAAAGAACAAAACAAAATTTTTAATTTTTTATTTATTTTATTTTTTTTTCTACAACTAAGTAAAATAAATTCTCATCCCCACACTTAGAACGAAATCGTCCTCGATGAGAACAAGGAAAAGAAATAAAATAAAATTAAAACTTAAAATTGCAAAAAGTAAAAAAGAGAACGGGTTACTCCACTGGTTTATATGCAAAATCTTCATCAGCCGTGTATCAATCGAGCGACCGTATAGCAATTCATTCGCGGCCGCAACCCCGGCCATCAGAGCTACCATGCACATAATAATACCTGCAATAACTCAAACTCGCTCGTATGTAGCGGCGTACAAAACAGAAAGCAAAAACATATGAAATAAACATATTTTTGTGTTTTTGATTTTTTTGATTCTTTAATTTTTTTGATTTATATTTTTTTATAAATAACAAAAATAAAAAAGATAATCAAGAAAGTCATAATACACACTATATAACTCGAGCACTCTCCCGAGTGATGCATCCAACACGTCTATGCCTCGGTGAATGAGTCAAGGTAGAATACCTCGACTGTCTGATCTGCAATTGACTCGCCTATGTAGTGTTTCAACCTGTGACCGTTCACCTTAAACTTCCTGCTCTGGCTTTGCTCCTCTGGGTGCTAGGCGCTTCCGTGGTTCGCGAGAAGGAAAAAGGACTCATCCTTTGTTGCATCTGGCGCGAGATGATAAAGAGAGAGCTTCGTCTATCGATGAACAGCGCTAGTTCTCTTGATAGAGCTTTCACGTATGCGCATAGAATTTTTTTCCTTTCCATTCCGTTCTTACCATATCATGGGCAGTTGGGTTGAGTCTTCTATTCTAGTCTAGCCGAGTCTTTTCGCTTGGAACGGAGGGCAGTGGCCAGCGAACCTTTGCTCCGCCAGAAAGAAAGAATCTTATGGGAGGGGCGGATAGATTGGATCTGCTTACCATCGGGTAGAGATAGACTAAAAAACTAGATTGGACAAAGCAGCTGCCCTGTCACTGGATAGATAAAAAGAATAGGATCAAAGCCTTGTTCTTATTCTAAAGAAGGTTCTACTTTTTCCGGGGAAAACAGCACATTATGGTCATGACCAGCTAAAGATCACCGCCATCTCACGAATTGGGTATTACCGGCTGATGGCGAATAAGTCCTCACAACAAAGGTTAGGTGCTTGAGATCAGAACTGGTTACAGCAGCGCTCTTGCCAACTGTCTGATCCACATTGGGATTTCAACTTTCCCGGGAATTACCTCAACCGGGAGTATGTACTTGTTCGCACGCGAAGATTCTAATGGTCCCATGAAATCAATGCCCCACACAACGAAAACCTCACAAACTTGAATAGCATTCTGGGGCATTTCGTTTTCCGATGTAATGTTGCCAACACGTTGGCAACGATCACAACTCTTAACAAACGCATGCGCATCCTTAAAAATCGAAGGCCAATAAAATCCAGAATCAAACACTTTCTTCGCCGTCGAACTCGCACCGTGGTGACCTCCTGTCGGTCCCACATGACGATGGCTCAGAATCTGCCATCCCTCCTTGACATCTACACACCTCCTAATCAGCTGATCAACACCGATGCGGAAAAGATACGGGTCGTCCCATAGGTAAAACTTAACATCAGCAAAGAATTCTTCTTTTGCTGGTAAGGCATCTCCGGGAGGTACTCGTCAGCAAGATAGTTCGCAAAGTCAGCAAACCATGGAAAACCCTCCTCCTGTGCCGTAACAAACATGAGACCTTCTGTCGGAAAAGGATCGTCGATCCTGACCCCCCGAATCTCCTAACTCAGCTCCCTCTAGACGCCAAAGATGATCGGCCGCCATATTCTCGGCCCCCTTTTAATCATGGATATCAATATCAAACTCTTGAAGCAACATGATCCATCGGATAAGACGAGGCTTAGCATCCTGCTTGCTGAAGAAATATCGAATAACAGCATGATCCGTTTACACAATCATCTTGGACAAAACTAGATAGGACCTAAATTTATCGAATACAAACACCACAGCTAAAAGCTCTTTCTCGGTGGTGGTGTAGGTCTCCCGTGCGCCATTTAAGGTCCGACTAGCGTAGTAGATCGGATGGAAGTGTTTATCCTTCCGCTGTCTTAGAACCGCTCCGACTGCGAAGTCGCTCGCGTCACACATGAACTCGAATGGTAACGAATACTCGGGAGCAACTATGATCGGGGCGTTGATGAGTTTGTCTTTTAAAAGATCAAATGCCTCAATACACTGCTTAGAAAAGACAAATGGAGCATCCTTCTCTAGAAGTTTGGTCATGGGTCTCGCGATCTTAGAAAAATCTTTGATTAACCGGCGGAAGAATCCGGCATGACCTAAAAAACTACGGATGGATCTCACAGAAGTGGGCGGGGGAAGATTAGAAATGGTCTCGACCTTCGCTGGGTCAACCTCTATCCCCGCACTCCAAATCCGATGCCCAAGAACAATGCCGTCACGAACCATGAAATGACACTTTTCCCAGTTAAGGACTAGGTTGGTGTCAACGCAATGGGACATCATCCTCTCAAGATTAGACAAACAATGATCGAAGGAACTCCCAAATACAGAAAAATCATCGATGAACACCTCCATGGAGTCCTCCATCATATCATGGAAAATGGCCACCATACACCTCTGGAATGTGGCCGGAGCGTTACACAGTCCGAACGACATATGTTTATAGGCAAACGTTCCGTAAGGGCAAGTAAAAGTGGTTTTCTCCTGGTCATCGGGAGCTATCGGAACCAGGAAGTACCCGGAGAAACAATCTAAGAAGCAGTAGTACTTCTAACCTGCTAAACACTCTAACATCTGATTAATGAAGGGTAAAGGAAAGTGGTCTTTCCTGGTGGCATCATTTAGTCTACGGTAGTCAATGCAGTCTCTCCATCCAGTCACAGTCCTAGTGGGAATGAGCTCGATCCTCTCATTGGTGACAAAAATCATGCCACCCTTTATAGGAACCACTTGAACTGGACTCACCCAAGCACTATCAGAAATGGGGAAAAGGATCCCCGCAAGGAGTTTAATAATCTCCTATTTCACAACCTCTTGCATTTTCGGATTAAGCCGCCTCTTCGGCTGAATGACAGTTTTGAAATTATCCCCCATGAAGATTTTATGAGTGCAAAACGAAGGGTTGATACCCTTAATGTCGATAAGCTTCCAAGCAATCGCCTCTTTGTGCTCTCTTAGCACCCTCAACAACTTCTCCCTCTCGACCTCCGTCAAAGCAGATGCAATGATAACCGACAGCTTCCTTTCTTCATCTAAAAACACATACTCCAGATGGGCAGGCAAATCCTTAAGCTCTAAGGAAGAAGAAGGACTCTCGGTAGAAGGTAGGTCCATAGGATCGTCTTGCACGATCTCAGCAGACACGCCAGATTCAGGGATATGCGACTCGGTGTCGTCATCTAAGGAATGATTGGTCATGGCAACCAACTCAATCTTCAGAATCTCCCTATCGAGAATATGGGTGTCGGAGGCAGACCTTCACATATCTCGCTGAAAAACTCCCCAACATGTTCCAAGATGGTATCGACGAAGTATAAGGAGTCATTAGCAGACTTGGGGTGTTTCAGTGACTGTCGAATGTCAAAGGTGATGTTCTCATCCCCAACTCTCAAAATCAACTTACCCTCGCAGACGTCGATCAACGCTTGTGCAGTGGCAAGGAATGGTCGGCCTAAGATAAGTGGGACACTATCATCATCATTCATGTCCAAGATGACAAAGTCCACCGAGAAGATGAACTTGTCGACACGAACAAGCATGTTCTCGACCACCCCTCGTGGGTATTTCACAGAACGATCAGCAAGCTGGACACTCATCCGGGTAGGACGTGGTTCTCCTAGACCCAACTTGCGATACACGGAATACGACATGAGGTTAATATTGGCACCAAGATCTACCAGTGCATAAACCACCGTATCATCACTCAAGATGCAGGGAATCGTGAAACTCCATGGATCAGACATCTTTTCTGGTAACTTTCTTTGCAAGACTGCAGAGCAACTAGCACTCAACGGGATGGAAGAGAACTCAGCTAACTTCTCCTTATTTGAAAGAATATCCTTAAGGATCTTTCCATATTTCGGCATTTGAGTGAGTGCCTCAAGGAATGGAATGTTAAGGTGAAGCTGCTTCAAAGATCAAGAAATTTGGAGTTATGCTCATCTTCTCTATCCCTGTGGAGTCTCTCGGGATATGGAAGTCTAGGTTTGTAGACTCTTGCCGGTGTGCTGGGTAACTGCTGGTTTTCGGCCTGTGATGTACTTCCTGGGCCGCGCCTTTGATGCACTTGGCCGGTGGAGACTCCAACTAAATCTCCTCGTCCACCTGCTCCTCTACATCTACTTTAGGCTCTTCAATGACTCCTCTCGTCGCCTCCTGACTCACGGGCTAGCTACGTGCCCCTGCACCGCTTCTCGTCGTCACAGCCTTCGCGAACGCCTTCCGATTTTGTTCGGTATTACTTTGAAGTGTTCCTGGCGACCTCTCATTCAAACGACTTGCTATCTCTCCCATCTTCCGCTCAAGATTTTGAATTGACGCTCCCTAGTTTCTCATGAATGACTCGTGCTCCCGGAGTTTCTCTTGAGTCTCTTTGTGACGGGAGTCCTCTCGAGTCATAAGCTACTACAACATCTGTGTCTGCTGTGTCATCATCTCCTCTAACGTGGGCTTCTTCTCCCAACTACTCGCTCCCTCACCGGAATACTGGAAAAGACTCTGACCCTGCTGGATGCCGGACTGATTTCCGTTCCTCAAGTTGGAATTTTGATTGCCTCTCCACCCCGAATTATAAGAATTGAAAGAGTTTTGATTTTGGTTCGGATTACTAACAAAGTCTACTGCCTCCTCCTGGAAACCTACGGTGCACTGAATGGTATCATGCCCTCCTTTACGGATCCCGCACATTTACTCTTCACCTGCAAGTCCTTCACAATCTTTGCCAACGCCTCAACCTATGCCGCAAGTGCGGTGCTCGTATCCACCGAATGTATGCCGCGTGATAGGGAGTCGACGGTATTGGTGCTCTTAGTTGGTGGTCGCTGGTATTCACTCAAGGCTAACCCGTTAAACAAAGCAAGGCACTCATCAGTATCCTTCGTCGTCAATAAGTTGCCTGCCGCAGCCGTGTCGAGCATACTCTGAGTCGCGTATGTCACTCCCTTATAGAACTTCTCGACAACTGCCCAGTCTTGCAGGCCGTGGTTCGGACATAAAGCAAGTAGATTTTTGAATCTCTCCCACGCCTCGTAGAAGCTCTCGGTGTCCTCCATCTAGAAAGAATGAATCTGGTTACGCAAACGAGCGGCCTTAGCCGGAGGATCGTATTTCTCAAGAAACTGGGCCTGCATGGCGGCCCAATTAGCAATGGATCCCTGTGGGAGGGATTCAAGCCACAGACTCGCATGATCAATGAGTGAGAACGGAAAAACGCGGAGTTTGATGGCGTCTTCGGATACGCCGGCAAGATGAAAAGTGTCGCAAATACGTGTGTAAGTCCCGAATCTAGATCACTACAATTATGATATCAATAAACAAGTATTGGTGTGGAATACCAACACTTGGTGAATCAAGAACACGAACAAACACACGAATGTAACACCGGGATTGCTTCAAAACACACGTATTATTAGTATACGTCCGGTGCTTAAGCACTTATAATACTTGCACGTCTAGTAACTCTTAGACTGCCAGAACACAAATGAACTAACAACCAAACCCTATACCATGCATACACTATATATAGGGAACCAAACACCTAGCCCAAAACTGACCAAAAGCCCACCGAGATCTCTAAAGAGATCTCGGCTTACATATTAAACAGTAGCCCAAGCCCATATACATACTAAACCCAAATATACTTAGACTAAGTACAAACCATCCAAAACTAGGCCCAACAATCTCCCCTTTGGTTTGTAGCTTGGTCTTCAATCAGGCTCCATGTAGTCGATGTCAGGATATTTCAACGCGCCCGCCCAAAACTTGCATCTGATAAGAGAAGCGACCATACCAGTGAATTCTTTAGCAGTCGTTTCAAAAATCGGATCGCCAGTTATCTGGAATGCACTTAGATTCTTGATGTCCCTTTCTCCCAACTTTAGTAGGTCTCTTGAATCAACAAATCTATACTGACATTTTCCTTTCTCCAGCTTGATAACAACTGTGGCAGTTACACTATCATACATCCAAAATCTCATGTTGTCCAAGGTGCCATCTGGAATCACCTCAGGTATAGGAATATGAGTGGCCTTGTCCGTAGCAGGCCACATAACATTGACCATTGTTTTCCTTGTCTTTGGATCCTGGACTCCCTTTGCTTTCTTCAGAGAATACTCTGCAGTCTTCATATTTGGGAAGCCTCTATCGCCTTGACTTCTCAGAAAGTTCCAGAAGTCTATACCACATTTATCATTCGTTGGGTTGGTGAAAGGAGATTTTATCAGGTCACTAAGATCCACCTTCGTCCAAGATCCAAAATCTTTCATCTTCTTATAATACTCAGTGGCCCCGGACTTCCTTTTCACCCACCACATATTCTTATCGGCATCGAAACCCCATGACACAACTCCCGAACGATCGCCATATTTGTTTGAGAAGGCTTTAGGGAAAGTGACAATGAATCTATCTGGATGATCTGATGATTGGAAATTTTTATTTGAGTTCTTCATTACCAGCAACCTTTTCTGAATTCTATCGGACTTCTCTTTTGAGATTGGTGGTGCGTCCATATATTGTTTTAATGTCTCAGACTCATCAATGTTCTCTACAGGGCGAGTAGTAGAGCTGCCACCTTGATCAACATTGGGCATTTTAGAGGCCACATCATCACTGCCTTTAAACTCATCTCCAAACTTCTGAAACAGCTTTTGTTGGAGGTCAAGATACAAAGCCGTTAATTCTCCCATGTTGGACTGTAGTTCTTTGATCTTGGCATCTTTATCAGAGTTACCTGCTTCCAACTCTTGAATACGGACATCTTTAACAACTGAATCTTGTTCGAGCTCAAAAACCCGACGTTGGAGAGCTTGCACGTCAACCGAAGTATCTTCTAACACGATTCCCTTGCCCTTGTTCTGCATAAATTTTTCTTGCATGGCAAGAATGTTAGCAATCTTATTAGTAACGTTAGAACTTGAATGACCTTGAGTTTCTGGGCCTGATGAACTGGAGGGAGCTGCATTAAATGGCATGTTGACCTCATCAGTGTGTGGAATGTCGGACTCAAAGTCAAAATCACGAGCAAAGTCATCAAGCAACTGATCTTGAATCAATTGCTCAGCAATGGGTGCACTTGGTTCATCTTGAGTTCCTGAAGCATGTGTCTCGGGTTGTTGAGTTTGTTATATTGGACTATTGGTTGTCTCTGTGGTTGGTGTTGTGGTTGTTTCATGTTCACTGACCAGCACGCCAGGCCTTGGATCTTTCTTTCTTCGTTTGCATGGACCGAGGTTGGTGGCTGGATCTTTAATCATATCTTATTCAATGGTTTTAGCAGCTGTCTGAGGAGGCTTCAGAGCAGTTGACTGAAGTTTTTCTTTAAATCTTTCAAAATCTTCTAACTGTTGGGCACTTGGAACCGTCTCCAAGTTACGATGTTCTATTTCTTCACATTCTGTTAGTGTCCCAACTTCTGATGGTCGATTCGGATCGGATCTTCAATCAATCATGTCATAACTCACACAAAATTAATCGTGTTGACAAGCGAGTTAATGACGGGTTACTATGTTTAGAAAGATGACCATTTGTTAAAGGCGGAATCAATAACAAACATACGGTTGCAATGAATATTCAAAGATATAAGGCACACCCAGGATTCACTCAAAAGATTTTCATTTATATAATGTTCATCATACAAACAGGGTAATCGATTTAGGGTTTATAAGGAATCTTAGGACAGCCGTCACACAAAAATACTCTCAATTAATGTGTCGTGTGTAGTGTGTGTATGTCTGTCCTTCTCTTTTTTTTGCGGCGTGCCCTAATTATTCTATTTATAGGCCTGCCAACCTGAGACAGCTGTCATTCCTTCTAGAAACCCTATCCGATAGTACATATTCAAATTACATATTCAAAAATAAACTAAGTGTAAAACAAGTCTTCCGGGTAAGCTTTTCATTAAACTTCAGTCTCCGAGTACGCAGTGTACTCGGCCTTCCTTCAGACTTGGTAAACATAGAAGTGTATTCGGAATCAGTTTCCGGGTAGACTTCACTTAAAGAATATTTTACCAAGTAAAATATTCACCGAGTAGACTTCAATCTTCTTTGACTTATCAAACTTTGCCCGACAAATCCTTACGAGCAACCTTGTTCTTCTATGATCCTGTTCGGCTCATTGTTAGTTGAAAAACTTATTGATAAGGCGTACTCGGGAGTACATACCTTACTTGAGCAGAACCTTACTCGAGATAACTTAAAGATATTCTATTAACTCATCAAGTATACTCGGACCATAATTATTAAAGAATACCTTGCCCGATCTTCCAATTACTTGGCTTCTTGGACTTGGTGACCATACCTTACTCGGAAGAGTAAAATACTTGGTCTTGAAGAACAACCCTGCTTGACAAAGTGTACCTTGCTCGGATATGCCAAATTAATGAACCTTACTCGGGAAATCACCAAAAAGCATACCTTGCTCGGATATCCACTTAAGAAGACTATTTGAAGTAAACCTTGCTCGGAAGGCAAAATCTCGTACTCGGCTAAGTAAAAGCTTACTCGAAGGTCCAAGGTGTGCTCGGATTCAATACTTAGCAGTTTCTGAGGGGGTTGAGAAGATTCCAATCTTCCAAATTCTTCGTTTAGGTCAAATCTCCTCATTTGGGTCAAACTCTTGACCCAACAATCTCCCCCTAGATTGGAACACCTCAGCTGACCCAAAACACTCTATGGTTACTTACACTTAGCAAAATACACACCAAATTTCATAATCAAATTACATAAACAAAATTACATAATCAAAAGTTTGTCCGAAGACATTACAAAGCAAAGCCTATTCTATCTATTTTGTCTTTTCCTTTCATTGTAGGCTGCTTGTCTTCTTAGCTGGATTACAGATGCTGCTCTTTCTCTAAAGATATTGAGCACTTGGTAGTGAGTGTGTCCTACTGGTATCACCAAGTCTCTAATATCAGCTAGATCTTCATTGTGCAAGCAAGCAAGATCTGCATCTCTCTTTATCACAGCCAGCACCTTTCCATCAGAATTCATCAATGCATATTCTCCATTTTCCTTGTATTCAACTTGAGCAATGATGCCATTCTTCTGTACAGTGTAGTTTGGCCTTTTCATTCTTCTTCTCAAACTTATACACTTACTCATGTTGGACAGTGGGTCTTCATCTCTGACATACATCTTAAAGTCTCTTTCAGCAATATCCATCTTCTTTACCTTTGCAGATCTTCTTGCTTTGTTCATTGAAGCTACACCTCTGCTTATGTTGTCTTTTAAGAATCTGAACCCATTTCCAGCTTGCTCATACAGGTATTTAGATAAGTCATTCATTTGTCTCCCTGCAGATCTGCTTCTGTCCCTGAAATCATAAAGATGAAGTGACTCCATTCTGCTCAGTTGTTCTTCATTGTATTCTCTGAAGTCACTTCTCACAATAATTTCCCTCAACTGCCTACTTTCCATAATCACCTTCAAAGTATCAGTTACTAAATCATAGTAGAGGTCTCTTGGTAGATCCACACCAGATTGTGGTCTTGTTCTTTGTTGTATTGAGCTGCTTAATTCTCCTCTTCCTCCTTGGCCTCTTCCTCTTGGGAATCTTTGATGGAATGGAGGTCTAATTGGAACTAATTTCTTGGGCTTTTGAGGTCCCAAGTTAAAGGTCTTCACATACATAGCTTCCACCATCTCAGTAGGAAGGTTGGCTATCTCCACCATGTCATGTCCTGCAGCCTCCAGTTCAATTAACATTTTTATCATTCCTGGAGTTCTTGCCAGTCCAGCAGGTACAAATCTGCCATCAGCATAATATCTGGGATTTTCTCCTTCCCTCAATGCCTTTTCCCACTCATCTTTTTGCAGGTAGAAAAGAGTCTTCAAATCCTCTTTCTCCAAAACATTAAAGTCTGCTTCAGTCATCCCTCTCTTGTTTATCATTATGTTTCTTAGGATGCTGATCATTTCCTCATTCTCCCAAGGCATAAATGGTTCATCATCAGGTTTAACTTCAGGCTGTTCTGGCTGAGGGATCAGAGGTTGATCAGTTGTCTTTTCTTGTTCCATCTCCTTTTCCCTCACAGTCCTGAGTCTTCTTGTTCTTTTGGCAGGTGGCTCATCAGATGTTTCTTTTAAGATTGAGCTCTCAGTATAGACCCTTTTTAATTCTTTCTCTTTCTTCTTGGAATACTGGTCAAATACTGCCTCTCTACTCCAGATTTCTTACAACCTCAGGCTTCATGCCTTTCTCAATTAGGTATCCACACATACCATCATATTTCTTTTTTAACTCTTCCAACTCAATCTTATCATCCTGTTTTACAAATTTTTCTGATACTATCTCTTTCTCACTGTTGTAAAGATCTTGAATTTGGTCAACTGTGTATTTTTCTAAGGAAGCTTCAGAATAGCCTCTAACTTTCAAATAAGTTTTATAATGCTCAGTATTTTTCTTTCTCCTCTCAATCTTCTTTAAAACTTCTTCTGCATTGATTTCAATGTTCCCTCTTTGAATATAAGTCTTTTCAGCTTGAGGGGTTTCAGCAGTGGAGCTTGTACCAACTTTCTCACCTCCTTGATCAGGGTTGTCATCACCCTCTTCATTAGACTCCTCAGAGTCATCCTTCTCATCATCTGATAGATCAATCATGGCATCTATTTTGGGTTCATCAGAGGCAGGATGCTCTGGTTCAGAAACATTAACATCAGGGACCCCTGGTAATTTTTCTCCTGGTTTCAGTGTTTGTAAGGGGATTGCCCTGATTGGTTCATCATCTTCTGGGGTCTCCACATAACATTTATTCTTTTCATTCCATATACCCCTCCTATCAGTTTTTTCAGCTTCATCCTGCTCAGCAGTTCTCTTCCTTCTTTGATAAGTCTTTTCAAATTTTCTTTCTGGCCAGTTACCAGTAGGGTTCTTTCTCAAATCCTCTTTTACTTGTTCAACCCATTTCTTGGCAGCCATAGTTGCAATTGACTCGCCAATTTCTTCAGGTATAATCATTGCATTGGTTGATGGTTCAGCAGTCTCAGATTGTTGCTCCTGAAACTTGCTGACCACCCTTCCCAAAGAGTCATCAAACTCTTGATTCTTGTTCAGATTTACCAAAATTTCAATCACCTCTTGATCTGCCACATCTTGAAATATCTCTTTTGATACATTGGCTTCTTTGATCAATAAGTCCTGCTGTGCTAACTCTTCTTCTGTCAAGGAATGGGCAATTGCTTCCTTTCCATTGACTCTTTAATCAGTCTTTCTTTCTCAGCAAGAGCAGCAGCAGCAGCAGTATCTACAAAGGATACATCCTTCTCAACATATACAATAGGTTCATCATCAGTTGCTAAACCTTTTGCCTTTTCTTTCCTTTTCCTCACATCTTCTTCATCCTCTTGTTCATCACTTCCAAATTCATCAATCTCTCTAAATAAGTTTTCCAATTCAGAGTCATGCTCTACCCTCTTGGAACTAGCTTCTTGATCATCATTTGGCTCAGTGTGTTCTAGTTTCTCAGTAGCAGCATTCACATTTACATTCTCCACACTCATTTCCTCATCCATAATCTCTGTCAGTTCTTCTGTTAACACATTCTCATCATCATTGGTTACTTCTTCTCTCACATCCATTACAGATTCATCACTATCATCATACTCATTCATGATCATCTTCAAATCATTAACATTTTCAACACTTACAGTATCAGGCATAATCACATCATTATCATCCATATTCTCCCCCTGTTTTGGGGCAGCTGAGGTCTTCTCAACCTCCTGCACCAGGGTTCGAATCATCAGTTCAGCATCAGCTAACCTTTTCAATAACATTTCATTTTCACTTTTTATTTCTTCATTCTTTCTTCTCAACTCATCATTCTCATCCCTAACCTCCTCAACTTGTCTTTTCAATTCATCATTTTCAAACATCAACTCAGCATTTCTTTGTAACATATCATCATGTGGACTTGTAGGGTTTGATGTAGTAAATGGTTCAAAATCAGGTTGGTTGGTGGTAGGGGTTTGTGGTGTTGGTGATTGATGTGAGTATTGTTGTGTGGATGTTTCTGGTTGGTCTAGGGTAAGGGTTTGAGGTGGTGATTGATGTGGTGGGGTTGGTGGTGGTGAGTGTGGTAGTGTAGGGATAGGTTGTTCAATTTCTTCTCTTTGCTCCCCCTGTTAAGGTGACATAATTCCCATCTCCAAATCATCTCCACCATCATTTCCATCAACATCATCATCAGAATCTCCTTCATCACTGTCATCATCACCCCCTTCTTCCTCCTCTGAGCTCAGCTCAGGCATAGGCATTACAGCCAAATCATGGTTCAACAACCAAGGTAAGATTTCAAACGGAACATTTGCATCAAAGTTATTTGAGACATCTGGATTTTTTATTCTCTTGTAAGCATCAGGATCTTGGAGTTTATGTGTGACTCCAATTGTTGGTAAATCTTGTAAAGTGCTGTTGAAAATGATATGCAGGAATCTTGGGTATTGTAAAAATCTTTTGCTTTATGGTTTCTTCAGATTCCCCACTAACCCCTCAAAAATCATCTTTGAAAAATTAAATGGCAGATCAAATATTGTTCCAACAGTGGCATTTGCTAGATCAAGACTCATCAGAGTCCATGATCCCTTTCTCGGAGAAAATCCATGAATGATATGATGAATAAGAAATCTGTATAGCATCGGAAACAGACCCTTCTGAAACTGTCCCTCATGGAAATTTCCTTGATACCCCATCGTTTCTTTAAAAATCTTCAATAAGTGCTTTGTATTGAAGTTGATGTGATTGTGATCATCGTCCTTTAGTCTCAAACATCTTCTGATCATCCTTTCAGTAATCTGTATCTCTTGTCTGGCCACGGTTGCTTCTATTCGTTTTCCATTTACATCTTCAACTAGCTCTGCTGATCTCTAGAAATCCAAGGAGTGATTTCTGTAAATAGTTGGGCTTTCAGTGAGAGCGAAGCTGATATTTGACCGTGCCGTCCATAATATCATCCGAGCCATCGGTTCATTCTCTGGTGTAACTTGTAGTAACGTGCACATGTTGTGCTTTGGCTCAAAAACATACTTTGGCTCGTTATCTGCCATATCTGCAATACATAAACAAACATATTCAAAGTGAAATTAGACATAAAGTTTAATACTTTAGACAATTTCAAGTTATAAAAATGAAGAAGAAAGAAAGAAATCTTCAAGAACCTGTTCTTCGACAAATTAATAACCTAAATACATAAACAGAGTGTTAGTACTCGAATACATAATCAAGTCACATTACAATCTAATCGTGATCGGAAAACATAATATTTAATGCATACCGAGTCGGAATTAGAAGGCTGACAAAAATTAGGGTTTGGATTAATGTTGAATTCGATAAGTCGATTATGTTTCTTAGTGAGGAAGGATTTGCAGTGGAAGGAGAGAGATAGGGAAATAATGTTGAAAAATTTGCCTAAGTCCCTCTTTTATACTTATTTTGAAAGTGGGTTTTAAATGCTTTTTGTCATTTTGTGAAGTATTAGCTATCACCAGTAACATTATCCACTTGATATATTAAAAGCATTTAATTTCATTTAAGTTTATGAGACCTTACTCAAGAGATTTATATATCCAAAGTCTACTCGGTCTTCTTCCACTAACAAACCTTACTCGGTCAAACTTTGCTCGGAAATTTTCATTTTGAATATACAAAGTTTGCTCGAATTCTTTTATTTTCAAACCATGCTCGATCAAGTAAATTAATTTAAAGTTAAGACATAATGAAGAAAGCTTACCCGAAATACTTGATTTCTTGAGAAATTAATCACAAGGCAAATAATCAAATATAGTTATCAAATAAACATTCTCACTAAGAATCAATTAAGATCCTCAAAAAGATTTCTCAAATTCAAATTAAAACTTATCTAGCATGAACCCTAAAAATCATAATCACTAACATATTCAAACAACGTATTCATTCAAGTATGAGTCTAAACAATTTCATCATACCAATTCACATATTCAATTAACGCATTCATTCAAGTATGCTTGTATGAAGAGTGTGCTCGAGCACTCTTTCAAATGTAAAGTGTGCTCGGACAACAATCTTATGCAAAGTATACCCAAATAACTTTCATATAGTACAAAGTGTGCTCTAAAAGAAATTCTAGCAGACAGTGTACTCGGAAAGTTAAAGTTTGAAACTACCAAGTATATTGAAGGAACACAAGTGTACCCGAAATATAAAGTGTGCTCGGAAAACAAAGTTTGCCCGAAAACACTTGTAATTCATAGAAATCATAAACACACATATCACAGAGCATGCTCGGAATGAAATTAAACACATAAACATTTAAGTGTGCTATAGTCTAAAATTTCATAGAGCTTGCTCGAAAATCCTAAGTTAGCACTAAGCTTGCTAGGATAAACACATTCAATCATCAGGTATGCCCTTGCTCGAGGAAACTCAACATATCAAAACATACCCGAAAAATGACAAACTTAAATAGTAACATCTAAGCGTGCCCGGAAAGATTAACAAGTCTTTCCTAACAACATATTCATACAAAGCTTACTCGGTGTACTTACTTAAGTTCACAAAGTTTGCTTGAAAACACAATCAGCATATAACATGCATAGCTTACTCGAAACTAGCATATAACATGCATAGTTTGCTCGAAACAAGAATTTCTTGTTAAAAGATAGCTATTTCAACACATAATCATCTCAAGACTTCAAGCTTACTCGGGAAAGTGAGTGCAACAGTGTACTCTACCCGAAAAGTGTAAACACTTCAAAGTATGCTCGAAAATCATAAAGTTAGTCAGAAATGACTAAGCTTACTCGGAAAGGTTGAAAACTGTCAAACCTTACCCGAAACAACATATTCACACATAAACAAGTCAAAAATGACTAAGCTTACTCGGAAAGGCTGAAAACTGTCAAACCTTACCCGAAACAACATATTCACACATAGACAAGTCGAAAATGACTAAGCCTACTAGGAAAGGTTGAAAACTGTCAAACCTTACCCGAAAATACATATTCACACATAGACAAGTCAAAAATGACTAAGCCTACTCGGAAAGGTTGAAAACTGTCAAACCTTACCCGAAAATACATATTCAAACAGTTTGTGCTCGAGAAGGTTATAAATCATCAAACCTTACTCGAACTTACATATTCACACATAATCAACTGTTTTGTATTCGGAAAGGTTAAACCTTACCCGAAAATACATATTCAAACAGTTTGTACTCGAGAAGGTTATAAATCATCAAACCTTACTCGAACTTACATGTTCAGCCTATTTTAGGCAAAATGCAACACTTTTTGACTTAAACCACTTGTTAAAGACATTTCTAAGTTATATATCATTTCAGAACATAGTTTAAGAGCAAATGGTGCATTTAGAGATCAAATTTCAGTTATACTTCACTTCAAAACAATTTCTTTTATAAATTGAAAAGATCTCAGGAATGGGATCATATTGACTAAGTAGCTTTCTCAATACTTCACTCTCAGCATTATTATGACAACTTAGATAGGTTAACAGCAGGTATAAACTTAGCATGATTTTCATCTCTTTGGTGATATGATTAAGGTTCAATTTGAGCATAATGCAATAATGGTCAACACTGTACTCTGATGCCTCATATCTCTTCTCAAAGCTTATTTGGCTTTCCCCAGATCACCCCAATTTGACTCCAACCTCCTGTATTTGGTCAAAAATAGTTTTTGTATGACAGAACTTATTGTATTTTTGCATTTTTAGATTCAAACATATATAGAGGTTGAACGTTGGACTTACAGTTAGCAACATGCCTTTCATATAAGATGAGACAGATTTTGCCAACATCTTTGTAGTTCTTGTTGTAACCCTCTTGTTTGATAAAATATTTAAAGCACTTATCAACTTTTGGTTGATTTATTCATTCTTCCCCTTGTTTTTGATATTTTCTCAAATTTTCTTAAGGCATGTTCTTTGTCATATTTAAAAAAATGTTTCATTTTGGTTGACCAAATAACAACAGGCTCGTGTATGACTGGGTAATCACTTTTCTGCCATATCATTCGGAGAGATCTATCTTGAGACATGCAAAACAACTATGCATCTCCACATAAATATTAGCATATTCATTATGTTTATATCACCTTAGATTTTACATCATCATGAGAAAGTAACCATACATGTTAATGACTATACTAAGGCCTTTTTAGCCTATTAATTCCATATGATCAGTTAAGTAGTCAATGTACTATCATTTCCCATAAATACAGTTTAATATTCAATCACCCCAACACCTCTTCATTGTCAGGTTAATGGCTATCCTGTTTTGACCAAACGTGGTCAACAGGACCAAACATACATGTGAATATATGTCCTATCAAAGTCAGAGTTATTGATATAGTTTTAAGTGAAGAAATAAGAAACAAGTCATAATTGCCCCAAATGCATTCAGTTTTCAGGTCAATGGCTATCCTTTGAATCTATAGAGATTTAAGGACCAAACATACATAGGTGCATGTCCTTCCAACTGGGCAAATGACATAATTTTTCAGCAAAAATAACTACTTGAGACCTTTCCCTATAAAAATCCTTCTTTTAAGCTTCTTAAAAGCTTGAACTGAATAATCTTATCATATCTCTACACCATTAATCAACTTGCTCATGTTTTGACCAAAATATAGTATTTATGCAAAATTTATTATAAATTTCATTGAATTACTTAATTTTGACATAAAACACATTTTGACACAAACAGTTGCTTCACATACTCAAATCTTAATCATTCTTTCATCATCAAGAAAAACAGACTGTACTCACATTCAATGTCTATTCTATCTTAACAACTTCAGAAGATCAGATTAAGAACATATTCAAGTAACCATAAACATGTGATTACTCATGACATTATATAAGCAATTAATCTCACCTAAACAGATCAAACTACTTATCATAACATCAGATCAGTTAACATGATAGTCAAGAATTATCATCAATTTCAAACAAATTGCACAGATAGTTACTTAACCACCTATCAGTTAACTTCAAAACAGTGACATAATCAAAACATATTCAATCAACATGCAGTTGAAACATATTCAATATGTGTAATCTCTAAAAAAATAATCAGTTATCACAGAGAGACACACATAGAAACAGTTAAGTCACATAGCATAGAACATACTCAGTAACATATTTAGCAACATATTCAGCAACACATTCAGCAACATATTCAACATGTGTGACCTCTTCTAAAATATTCAAGTAGCACATAGAGGTACACAACCAAGCACACATCCTTAATCAGTTTTCATCAGAGTTGATCATCCCCAGGGCTTTCAAAAGAAAGTTGAACCTGGTTCTATCAAGTGGTTTGGTGAATAGGTCAGCCAGATTATCACTTGTATCAACTCTTTGCATTTCAATCAAACCTTTTTCACTGCAATCTCTGATGAAGTGATGTCTGATTTCAATGTGCTTAGTCTTAGAATGTTGCACAGGATTCTTAACAGTAAAATATGCAGCAGTATTATCAATCAGAATAGGGGTGTTTAGAAAATTCAAACCATAGACCATCATCTGATTCTGAATCCAGAGAACTTGTGCACAGCAGGCAGATGCAACAACATATTCAGCTTCTGCAGTGGAGATTGACACTGTGGTCTGTTTCTTGCATTGCCATGACACTAGCCTTTCACCCAAAAACTGGCATCTCCCTGATGTTGACTTTCTACTCATATTGCATCCATCATAATCACTGTCTGTATATGCAATCAGATCAAAGGATTGGTTCTTTGGATACTAAATCCCTAAGTCTGGTCTTCCCTTCAGATATCTGAATATTCTTTTCACAGCATTCATGTGGGAGACTTTTGGATTTGATTGGAACCTAGCACATACACAAACAGCAAACATGATATCTGGTCTTGTTGCACTCAGATACATCAGAGATCTAATCTTGGCTCTGTATTCATGTTCATCAACTGACTCCCCCTTTTCATCAGCTATCATCTTTTCTTTGGTGTCCATTGGAGTTGAGGCAGCCTTGTAATCATGAAAGTTGAACTTATTCAAAATGTCCTGCACATACTTAGCTTGGTGAATGAAGATTCCTTCATCCTTTTGTTGAACTTGCAGTCCCAGAAAGAAATTCATTTCACCCATGGAACTCATGCTGTACTTGGACTTCATCACCTCTTCAAACTCCAAACACATATTTTCATTTGTAGATCCAAAGATGATATCATCAACGTAGACTTGTAAAAGCAGCAAATCTGACCCTTTTCTTCTGTAGAAGAGTGTCTTGTCAATGGCTCCCCTTGTGAAGCTATTTTCAAGTAAATGAGTTGATAACTCATCATACCATGCTCTAGGAGCCTGATGCAATCCATAAAGGGCTTTGTTTAACTTATACACCCTGGTTGGATACATAGGATCCTCAAAACCTGGTGGTTGAGCCACATACACTTCTTCATCAATCTTTCCATTAAGGAATGCAGATTTGACATCAAGCTGGAATACTTTTATGTTCTTTGAGGCAGCATATGCAAGAAAAATTCTTATGGCTTCCAGTCTTGCAACTGGTGCAAACACTTCCTCAAAGTCTATCCCTTCCTTTTGAAGACATCCCAGTGCTACAAGTCTAGCTTTGTTCTTAATCACCAAACCCCTTTCATCCCTTTTGTTTCTGAACACCCATTTGGTTCCAATTGCATATCTGTCATGTGGCTTGTCTACAAGATCCTATACATGTAAATCTCTAAACTGGGCCAATTCCTCTTGCATTGCCTCTACCTAACTATTGTCTTTTAAAGCTTGAGCAATATTCTTTGGTTCTAATTGGGATAGAAAGCAAGAGTACAGACAGATGTTTGCTATCTCAGAATGACTTCTTGTTACTCTTTCATGCAAGTCACCAATGATATTTTTAGCAGGATGATTCTTTTCAACAATAGGAATTTGTATTATCATATTTGTAGACAAAATTGTGTCAAGATTTGTTTCATTGATTTCAGGTTCTTCAATGATCAAATCAGCTTCTGCATCATGAAACTCTGGTGCTTCATCAATGGTTTGTCCTGAAGTAGATGCACCATTGTTTCCCAGATTCAAACTTTGAAACAAGTCTTGAAATCTTGTTGTGGAAGCATTCTCAACTTCATTTGATTGGTTGCTTGTGTCACTCCCATTATGAACATGATCATTTTGTACATAAGGACTATCTTGACTTGTCATTTCCTGATCTTGTTTAATGTCATTGTTTGAGGAGCTTTTCACAAAAGTGTATTCCTTTTCTTTCCTAGCAACCTTTTTCCACAATTCTTCCAAGTCCAGTTCTTTCTTCTTATTCTCTTCAAGTACACTGGTCTTGTTGAATGTATCATCAAAGTCTTCAGAATAAATCTTGAATGACTTAATTAACCTCTCATGATCAAACAGCCATGTTGCACCACTGACTGTGTTGAATTGATTCTCATTAAAAATGATGTCAGATGACTCTATCACACTCAAGTGATCTCTCACATATACTCTGTATGCCTTTGAGTGAGTAGAATATCCAACAAAGAAACAATCTAGTGACTTAGTTTGAAACTTGTTCAAATAATCTCTAGTGTTCAATAGAAAACATTTGCAACCAAAGGGCTTGAAAAATTTGATTTAAGGCTTTCTGTTATTGAAAATTTCATATGGAGTCTTGTTATACCTTTTGTTTACAAGTACCCTGTTCTGAACATAACATGCTGTATTGATTGCTTCAGCCCAAAAAGTGACAGGCAGATTTGCATCAGCCAACATGGTTCTGGCAGCTTCTATCAAAGTTCTGTTTCTTTTTTCTGCCACACCATTTTGTTCAGGAGTTCTAGGAGCTGAGAATTGTTGAAGTATTCCTTTCTGTGTGCAGAATTCTTCCATAACTCCATTCTTGAACTCTGTACCATTGTCACTTCTCATCATCTTGACTTTCTTATTCAGCTTATTCTCAATCATTGTGACACAACCTTTGATCAACTCAGCAGTCTCATCCTTGGTACTTAGGAAATAAACCCAAGTATATCTTGAATAGTCATCAATGATCACCAGGCAGTATCTCTTCTTTCCAATACTTGGCACACTCTCAGGACCAAAAAGATCCATGTGAAGTAACTCAAGTGGTTGATCAATTGAGTTGATGAGCTTTGTCTTATGAGTAGACTTGTGTTGTTTTCCCTTCTGACATGAGTCACAATGATCATCTAACTTAAATTCTCTTGTAGGTAAACCAATCACATGTTCACCCTTGACCAGTCTATTCATGTTCTTTAAGTTTACATGACACAGTTTCCTATGCCACAATTTTGACTCATTTTAAATGGCTTTGGAAACAAAACATGCACCACCTCTTGAAATAGCTTTTTCATATTCAACTCATACAAGTTGCCATTTCTGGGTGCCATCATCATAATCATCTCAGGTGGAATTACAAACTCAGGTTTTAAGATGAAACAATGAGAATCATCAAAACTAACTTCGTAACCTTTATCACACATCTGTGATATGCTCAGAAGATTGTATTGAAGTCCCTCAACATGAAACACATTATCAAATGACACTTTTCCATTTGTCAAGATTCCATTTCCCACAATCTTTCCACCATTTTCATCACTCCCAAAAGCAACAGGACCTTCATATTTCTCTTCATAGTTCACAAGTGACCTCTTGTCACAAGTCATGTGCCTAGAACAACCACTATCCATATACCATATATCATTCAATGGAGTGGCCTGTTCCTGCACAAAGAGAAATTTGATTAGTTCAGTGATGAGATGCAAGCTTCATCAACTTGCAACTTATCAGTGTCAATTTCAGTGGCAGCTTGGGAAGTGAGTGTTGAAGGTTCAAGATCTTCATGAGTGATTTCCAAGTTGTCTGAATGGTCAGTTTCATAACCACACTCTCTTGGTGTTTTAACAAGTGAAGCTGAATTGTTAAGCTCAACTGAGTCAGTCATCTTCTCTTGTAAGACATAGTCCTTAGTTTCTGAGAAGTCTCTTACATCAGTCACAGCTTCAATTTTAGTTTCTGTTTTAGGTTTCCAAGTGAAACCTTGTGGTTCATATCCATGCTTCATCAAGAACTTCTCATCACCAGTAAGTTCAGTTGGTTTCATTCTCTGATAAGTTTCTTTCTTTCTTGTCCTCTCACTGTTTGAGGATTTTTGAGACTCGTCAGATTTAACTGATTGAGTGTCTTGATTAATCTCCAATGACAGATTTTTCTTCTTTGTCATCTTCTTTTGCTTTGGTGGTGACTTACTTTTTCTTGCATACTCAGTCACTTGTTTCTTTCCTTTGATTTTAACATTCTCTTCATTACTTGTCTTCTTTCCACAGACATTTCCTTTTCCCAAATACATTTCATACTTCTGTTTGTACAATGCAAAGTCTTGACCATACACTTTTCCATCTGGCACATGAAATGGTTTAAGTTTAAATCTTTCATGGCATGAATCTGTGTGGTGACCATATTCATCACACTTTCTGCACCAAACCTTTCCTTTGAAGACTTCATGTTCTTTTGGTTTCTTGAATCTTTCACTTGGCTAAAGTCTTCTGATTCTTCAAACCATCAAAGTCAATTGAAAAAGGAACAAATTCCTCAATCTTGATGTCTTGTCTTTCCACATTGCTTTTGACAAAGACCATCTTCTTCATAATCATAGGTTCCCCAACACTGCTTTCTCTAACCTTTGACTGTCTTTTCTTATATTCTTCCATTGTTTCCACTTCCCCAACATCCAACACCTCATGGCTAGAAAAGATTGGATAGACTGGGATAAAATTTTCTGTATCAGTTTCTTCATTCATCTTCTTCTTCTTGTTGTTCTGCTTTATCCTATTCAATACAGTCTTGCTTGGTGGTCTGACTGCATTGTAATTTATCTTCTTCCTTTCACAGATGTCAAAAGAGACATGTTCCCTTTTCATTATATCATTTTGTTTCTTTAATCTTGGTGGGACTGGTGGATACTTTGGAAGTTTATCAACAGATTCAGGTTTTTTATACTTTCTTATTTTTTCAGCAGCTTGAATTTCCTTTTCAGTAATTTGATCACTCAAATCACTCAGATCATCTTGATCCAACTCATCTGAATCAAAGTCAGCTTCAGAGACTTGAACTCCAATTGACTTTTCCTCTTTCACTTCTTTCTTAATAACAAACTCTCCATCTTCATTCACTTCTACCTTTCTGTATAGATCAACAATTTCTTCCCTGTCTTGAAAAACATCCTTGAATTGTTGCAAGTATGCCTCTCTTTTCTCCTTGTCAACTTTTGGCATAAAATTGTTGTTGAATGGAGGTGGTACTGTCTTGTATTTGTCCTGTTCTTTCACTTGATTCAGTATTTCACATATGTTCCCAGTTGAGATCAAATTCTTAAGAAATTCAGTTTCAACCTTTAGTCTTGTATTTTGCACCTTTTCTTCAATCAACAACTTTTTAAACCATCAATCTCAGTGATGTATCTGGTTTGAGATCTATAAATGATCATACAATCATCTTCAAGGCTCTTAATCTTTTCATCACTTATCATCTTACTTGCCTCATACTTATTTATGATACTTTGCTTTCTAAAACACTCATTTTCCAGCTTGCCCACTTTTGTTTTCAATTCACTGACAAGTTCACTTAAATCAACTGTAGGAGTAGAGTGTACCTTAGATGAAGATGCAGAGTCTATGGCCATGAATGACACATTAGCTCTTCTGATATCATCTGCTATATCTTCCTCATGGTTACTCCAGTCAAAGCTTCCCTCATGCTGAGTTGTCACAGCCACATTGCCTTGATTTCTTGGTTGATTTTGGTTTGCTGGAATGTTGTTAGTTGTAGAGTTTTGAACAGCTTGATTCTGAGTGTTGTTCATTGGATACACTAGATTCTGATGCATACCCTGCTGGTTGTTCATCTGAGGCTGATATTGGTTGTTAAAATTGGGATTGAAGTTGTTGTTTGGATGGAAGTTGTTATTTGGATGGAAGTTGTTGTTGTTGGGATTGAAGCTTTGGTTATTGTTGAAATTCTGCTGGTTGTTGTTTCTTTGCACATTCTGCTGGTATTATTGTTGGTTTCTTGGCTGTTGGAATTGATTGACTTGAAAGTTCCTTGGCATATTGCACTCTCTTGCAAAGTGTCCAGGCTGTTGACAGTTGTAACAGATAGCCTTGGACTTGTCAAATCCTATTCTCTCATTTGGACCAGAAACTAGTGATCTACCAGTTCTATTGTACAGTCTCTTGCTTCTCAAAGCCAACATTGTAGCTTGCCATTTGAGATCCATGTTTTCAAGGTCATCAGCATCTATTTGTTCCAAATCATCCTGCACTACACTTGTGTGAATCAAGTTTTTGGCCACAAATGCATTGTAAGACTCAGTGAACATAGACAGCAATGCTTGTGTTTCATTGTTTTGAACATGTCCAGTTCCAGGGTTAGGAACATTTCCATTAGACACAGAGACTGAGTCAGAATCATCAATTAATTGCACATTGAACCTCTGTTGATTTCCTTGAGTACTTGTACTACCCCCAATGAAAGACTTTGAAGTCATAACATTATGTTCAGCAGGTTCTTCTATGATGGGAATTTGTTGTTGGTTCTTTATTGACAGGTTTCCCATAGGTGCAATTAATGCATTTGAAATACTGAAGCTTGGTCTATCTTCCTTTATCATTTCATTTTCAATCATTTCAAGTTCAGCAGCTTGAAGAAAATATACCACATCATCCAATTTCAATTCATTGAAATTCTGCTTCTGAAGGATGAATTTGCAAGCAGTATACCATTCTTTCGGCATTGAGTTGAGCAACTTTGTATTCAAATCAAAGTCAGTCATTACATAATCAGTTGTTCTTAACTCATTCACAATACTCAGAAAACGTTCTAGTATTGATTTCAACCTTTCTCCATCTTTATACTTGAACCTTTCCAACTGTTGCTTCAATCTTTGCTTCTTAATGTTCTTCAATTCAGTTTTCCCTTCATACATCTCAAGGATGGCATCATACATTTGTTTAGCAGTTGTGTGATGAGCCACCTTGGTCAGAATCTCCCAAGACAAACCTAGCTTAATCATAGCCAAGGCTTTGTCATCCACCTTTCTCATCTTTTCTCTTATAGCAGTAGTTGCAGTAGCATTTGCACCTTCTTCAACAGTAGTTTGTGGACCATTCTTGATGGAGTTCCACATGTCAATGTTATTGTAGCATATAGCTGCTTCAAAGAGTACCTTCCATTTGATAAAGTTTTCTTGTCCATACAATCTTGGTATCTTATTAGTAGACACCTCTTGTTCCTCATATCCAGACATTTTGAGAAATCAAAAATCAGTTTCTTATAAAAAATTTTCAAAATAATCAGATCTGAAACCAGAATGCTCAGATCTGATATGTCTGATATGATGAAAACGAGATTTAGATATAAAGACTAAAACTTTAAATGAAACAATGAAGAGAAAACTTATCAAAATTGTAGATGTGGAAGAAAAATGAAGAACAGGGCAGCTGACGTCACAAATCAATCGAACAGTGCTCTGCTTACGTCATTCTTCTTCAAATCTTCAATCAGCAACAATCTTTCTAAAAATAGCAGTAACAAGCTCTGATACCACTTGTCAGTGTCCCAACTTCTGATGGTCGATTCGGATCGGATCTTCAATCAATCATGTCATAACTCACACAAAATTAATCGTGTTGACAAGCGAGTTAATGACGGGTTACTATGTTTAGAAAGATGACCGTTTGTTAAAGGTGGAATCAATAACAAACATACGGTTGCAATGAATATTCAAAGATAGAAGGCACACCCAGGATTCACTCAAAAGATTTCCATCAATATAATGTTCATCATACAAACAGGGTAATCGATTTAGGGTTTATAAGGAATCCTAGGACAGCCGTCACACAAAAATACTCTCAATTAATGTGTCGTGTGTAGTGTGTGTATGTCTGTCCTTCTCTTTTTTTTGCGGCGTGCCCTAATTATTCTATTTATAGGCCTGCCAACCTGAGACAGCTGTCATTCCTTCTAGAAACCCTATCCGATAGTACATATTCAAATTACATATTCAAAAATAAACTAAGTGTAAAACAAGTCTTCCGGGTAGGCTTTTCATTAAACTTCAGTCTCCGAGTACGCAGTGTACTCGGCCTTCCTTCAGACTTGGTAAACATAGAAGTGTACTCGGAATCAGTTTCCGGGTAGACTTTACTTAAAGAATATTTTACCAAGTAAAATATTCACCGAGTAGACTTCAATCTTCTTGGACTTATCAAACTTTGCCCGACAAATCCTTACGAGCAACCTTGTTCTTCTATGATCCTGTTCGGCTCATTGTCAGTTGAACAACTTATTGATAAGGCGTACTCGGGAGTACGTACCTTACTTGAGCAGAACCTTACTCGAGATAACTTAAAGATATTCTATTAACTCATCAAGTATACTCGGACCATAATTATTAAAGAATACCTTGCCCGGTCTTCCAATTACTTGGCTTCTTGGACTTGGTGACCATACCTTACTCGGAAGAGTAAAATACTTGGTCTTGAAGAACAACCCTGCTTGACAAAGTGAACCTTGCTCGGATATGCCAAATTAATGAACCTTACTCGGGAAATCACCAAAAAGCATACCTTGCTCGGATATCCACTTAAGAAGACTATTTGAAGTAAACCTTGCTCGGAAGGCAAAATCTCGTACTCGGCTAAGTAAAAGCTTACTCGAAGGTCCAAGGTGTGCTCGGATTCAATACTTAGCAGTTTCTGAGGAGGTTGAGAAGATTCCAATCTTCCAAATTCTTCGTTTAGGTCAAATCTCCTCATTTGGGCCAAACTCTTGACCCAACACATTCATCGTCAGAAATTTCAAAGGTCGCAGCATGTGGTTGAACTGGTGCCACATGCTCATCAGCAACCTGAGCTATAATAGGTTCAAGTTTCAGCAAATCGACCAAACTTTACCAGAGCATGGAGGCCCTGATATACAATCTTGGATCCCTTTCTGGACTGTTTCATTAACCCAAAGGAATTGGGTCCCATTGAACTGATATCCAAAGTATCAACAGACTTGACAAGATCGGTGTAGTGAGAATAGAAGATCATTTGCAAGAATCTTGGATACATAAGGAACATCTCTTTCTTCTTCCCTTTCAGATTGCTCATCATTTCATTGAAAACGAACTTGGAATAATTGTAATTCCAATCCATGATCAGAGCAGCGACAACATATATTTGAATATGACTTATCTCATCAGAGCCCCTTTCCTACCGGACACGCAAGTGAAAAATGTGTGAATCAAGAATCTCCAGTACGGGTGAAATAGCTTCTTGATTTCCGGAGGATAGGTGCCCTCGCAACCCATACTGGTGAGGATCTCAGTAACATCAGCAGTGGAGTACTCAGTCGGGTAATCAGGTTGATCACCAAACAGCAACACCTCTCTAACGATAGCCTCAGTGATACTAATTGGATTCTTTTGAACTTTGGAGTCTATAGACACGACTCCATCTTGTCCTCGTAGGTTGATTGAAGCGTTGTTCCAAAACTCCGGGATCATCTTCTTGCATATAACAGGATTTTCTCGTAGTGCGTGAGAAATCCTGCACGTGTTGAGACCGACAATCATAGACTTGAATTCTTTGTGAGCCAGTGGTGGATCATATAGATGTACAACTATATTGTGCGTATCAACAAACTTTAATGGAGTCTGATCAGCCATTAAAAAGATCAACAACCCTTTACAGTCCTCAAAATCTGGTCACACAAATATCAATGCCTTCAAGAACCCACCGAAACATGAAATATCTTGAGCCTTTTTGCTCATTTACCTGTGAGATAATCGATTAGTATCAACAAACGAACTAGATCAATCAAAATATGCAAGAGAGTTCTTGGCAGTTAGGAAGAGTTGAACGCAAAGAAGGTTTTGAGTAATTAAGAGAAATAAAAGAGGTTGGGGTTAATTTATATGTCAGGTCCCCGATTTCAGTTGGATCTTACTCAAATCATGTCATAACTCACATAAATAAATGTGTCGACAAGGGAGTTAATGACGGGTTGCTATATTTAGAAAGATTACTGTTTATTAAAGGTGGAATCAATAATAAAAAAGTTAGTTGCTATCAATATTCATATGTAACTAACACACACAAGATTCACTCAAAATATTTCCATTCATACGAAGATCATCATACAAAAAGGATAATCGATTTAGGGTTTCTTGTAGGAAAACGGCAGTGGCTAAATAAATATTCTCACTTAGTATCGTATTCAGCCGCCTATTTTTCCGTATCCTCAGGTGTGCCCTAATTATTCCTTATATAGGCCTGACACCCTTGGACATCTGTCATTCCTTCTAGAAACCCTAAATGCTAAAACATATTCAAATTACATATTCAGAAATAATCCTAAGTGTAAAACAAGTCTTCTGGGTAGGCTTTGCATCAATTTTGTCTTTCCGAGTATGCTCTGCCATCCTTTATAACTTGGTAACATAGAAGTGCGCTCGGGATCAGTTTCCGGGTAGACATTACTTGAAGAGTATTTTACCAAGTAAAATACTCATCGGGTAGACTTCAATCTTCTTGACTTTGCCAGACTTTGCCCGACAAACCCTTATGAGCAACCTTGTTCTTCAATGGTCCCTTCAACCCTTTGCTAGTGAATAGCTTATTAGCAAAGTGTGCTTGGTAGCACTGTTCCTTCCTTGAGTTGAACCTTGCCCGATGATTCTTAAGATATTCCATCAAGACATCAAGCATACTTGGACCATACTTATTAATGAATACCTTGCCCGGTCTTCCAATCACTTGGCTTCATGAGCTTGGTAGCCAGAAGCTTGCTCGGGAGTGAACTTTACTTGGCTATAAAGAACATACTTGCTTGATAAAGTGATCCTTGCCCAGATAAGCATAAACTAGTGAACCATGCCCGGTAATACACTAATTTGCAAACCCTGCTCGGATATCCACTAAAGAAGACTTCAAGAAGATAACCCTGCCCGATAGACAAAATATCGTACCCGGCTAAGTAAAAGCTTGCTCGGAAGTCTAAGGTGTGCTTGGTTCCATACTTAGTCATTTCTGAGGACGTTGAGAAGATTCCAATCTTCCATCTGATCAGTTTTGGGTCAAATCTTGACTCAACATTATACCCCAACCAATGTGGGCCGAGAGCCCAAGGTAGGCTCAAACCATATGTCAGTCCAGAATTTGTAGGCCTAAAAGCAATATACAGTCCAACTCCCTTTAAAACACACATTTGAAAGTGGCCCAGATAAATCACATGTTTCGAGGAGAGAAGTTTCGAGATAAAACAAACAAGACACAATAAAATAAGATAAAAATAAATTGAACTGACTAAAATAAATACCAATCACCGTATAAAAGAACTCCCTTGAATTTAATAAGATCGGAATCAAATTTCAGTTAATGTAAAAACGCCGCCCTTTTATGAAAAAAATCCGAACATGGAATCATATCGTTTAAGAGGCTGTCACTAGGATTCATGTTCATCGTTATTATGACATAGAGAGACATGTTGACAGCAGGTATAACAAACTTAACATGACTTTCACTGTATCGGTGATATGAGTTAGGTTCAGTTCGGCATAAAGCTTAGATGGACATCACTCAAGGATTTGTGATGCCTTTTATCTCTTCTCAAAGCGTATTTGGCTTTCCCCATATCACCCCAGTTTGACTCCAACCCCCTAGTGCTTGATCAAAAGATTTTTATATAAGCCAAAATTTAAGCTTTAAGATTGAACGTTGGACTTACAAGCCAGTGAACTGACAAGCCTTTCATTCGAGAAATGACAGGACTTACTTGTATACCCCCATCTCTGTAGTTCTAGTTTGACCCTTTGAGCTTTTAAAAAGTTTTAGTAGAATAGAATAAAATAAACTCAAATAACTCTTTTGGAGATTTTTTTTAATAATAATAACTTGACAACACAATATTTTTGGTGATCAAGACACTAACGGGCTCGTGTATGACTGGGTAATTGCTTTTCTGCCTATCCTTCAGAGAGATGTATATGAAGACATGCACATTTCTTCAAAATGACTCTCCACAGTAAGTTTAGCAAATTTAGTTTATATCACTTCAACTTTTACGCATCACGGAAAGCTACCATACAAATCAATGACTGTTCTAGAGCCTTTTAAGCTTAATAACTTCACCCGTTAGGCACACAAAAACAAATTATCTATCATTTTCCAAAGGTTGGATCAATTTTCATTTGAAAATATTTTGAAGCTTCTAAAAAGCTGTTAACTGAATAAAAATATCACATCCCAGGGAGTTACATAAAACACACGTGTTAAGAATTTAGTCACCCCGATCACTGTTAAGCTTTTGGATAAATGGCTATCCTGTGTGACCACAAGTGGTTAACCGGACCAAACACATATGAATATACATGTCCTTCCAGCTCAGAGTTACCGACATAGTTTTAAGTGAAAGAACACAAAAACACAAAACACAAAACACATCATAATCACCCCAGGTGCTTTAAGTTGTTGGGTAAATGGCTATCCTGTGAAACAACAAGTAGAACACCGGGCCAAACATATACGAGTATATGTCCTTCAAACTTGAGAACCCGACATAATTTTAAGCGAGAATGAATCTTGAGACCCAACAAAAGACAACGCACACACACTATTTTTGACTTTTTGATTTTTTCTCCCCCTAAATTTGTGCAAGATAAACACATATGTACAAATTTATACCCAACAAGACTCAATCCTCGAAACGAAGCATTTTAAGAAAACCCACAAGAACATTAAATTTTGCTGTTCCGACCAGTTTTGTAAATAAGTTTGCCACATTGTTGTCAGTGTGGACTTGTTCAAGATGAATCAATGTTCGATCAAAACAGTCACGAATAAAATGAATTTTAATATTGATGTGCTTGGTTTTGGAATGTTGAACGGGGTTTTTCACAATTGCGATGGCCGCATCATTATCATAAAAAATAGGAGTGTCCAGAAATTCCAAACCGTAATCCAGCAATTGGTTTTGCATCCAGATGACCTGAGAACAGCAAGCGGAAGCGCAACATACTCCGCTTCGGCGGTCGAGGTAGACAGCGTCTGTTGTTTCTTACACTACCATGAAATGAGACGGTCTTCTAAGAACTGGCAACCAGCTGACGTGGATTTCCTGTCAGTGTCATATCCACCATAATTTCTATCAGCAAAAGCATAAAGATCAAATTCTGAATGTTTGGGATACCAAAGACCTAACTTTAGTTGTCTATTCAGATATCTAAAAATACGTTTAACATCAATTAAATGAGAGAGTTTAGGATTAGCCTGGTAACGAGCACATTGGCAGACTGCAAACATGATGTTAGGACGACTGGCTGTGAGGTACATCAGAGACCCGATCATCGATCGATAGTATGTTTGATCTACGGGACTCCCATCAGGATCAGATGACAGTAGTGGTCTTTCTGCCATGGGAGTGTTGGCACTCTTGGAATCTTGAAGCTCAAACTTTACCAGCATATCCTCAATGTACTTCCCTTGATGTAGTAAGATTCCTGCCGAGCTTTGTCGAACCTGTAGCCCCTGAAACGTCGACATTTCACCCAATGAACTCATCTCAAATCTCTTCTTCATTACACCTTCAAATTCTGGGCACAACTCAGCGCTGGTGGATCCAAAAATGATATCATCGACATAGATCTGAACGAGAATCAAATCATCACCGACATTTTTCCGGAACAAGGTTTGGTCGATGGTTCCACGCTTGTAGCCATGATCAAGAAGATGTGCGGTCAATGTAGCATACCACGCTTGAGGAGCCTGATGTAACCCGTATAATGCTTTGTCTAGCTTGTAGACATGATTTGGTTTCTTAGGATCAACAAAATCTAGTGGCTAATCAACATAAATCTCTTCCTTAACTTCACCATACAGAAATGCGGTCTTAACATCCATCTGATACACTGTGAACCCCGTGAACGATGCGTAGGCCAGAAAAATCCTAATGACCTCAAGTCTGGCCACTGGAGCATAGACCTCAGTGTAACCTAGTCCCTCAACTTGACGAAAACCAAGAACTACCAATCGTGCCTTATTTCGAACAATAACCCCTGTGTCATCTTGCTTGTTTCAGAAAACCCACCTTGTGTCAAGAGCTTTCTTTCCATCCGGTAACTTAACCAATCTCCAAACCTTCAACGTATCAAACTGATTTAATTCTTCGTGCATAGCATCAACCCAACTAGGTTCTTGAAGAGCTATTTCTACTGACTTTGGTTCAATTTGAGAGATGAAACAGGAGAACATACAGCTTTTAATGTGTCCTGTCTGACTTATGGTGGACACTCCCGCTTCAATGGGTCCTATGACATTCTCAATTGGATGATTTTTCTGAATTCTTGATGGAATTAACCGATCTGAAGCATCACCAGTAGATTGTAAATTTGACAAGTTCTCAATATCATCAACAAGAGGATTCTTCCATCCAGATTTCGCCGTACTGTGAGAGTACGAGGTGCTGGTGACATATTCATTTGGAATGTCACCGGGAAATAGTGTACTCCCGAAGATCTGACGAATAGAACTCTCTCCCTCAACAATAGCAGCATCTTCAGACATGTTTGGCGAAGACTCGGGGTCTGAGGTTTATTTGGGCTGAGTGCCCGTTGCAGGTGAATCATTACTTAACTCAGCGACATCATCATCAATTAGTGGAGAAATGTGAGACACTGGCTGTGAATTACCCTTTGCAGCTTCCACTGTGGGACCACATAAAGTTTATGTGTTGATGACTGGAAACACGTTGAATGGTTTGGAAAGTTCGTTGTAGTCAAATAACCAATTGGGACCAACACGAGCGTCAGTCTCATTTTCTTCTAACCAACGAACTTCATAGGACTCTAGAATTTGCTTGGTTGACTTGTTGTAGACTCTGTAAGCTGTATTTCCAGCATACCCAACAAAGTTACACTTATCGGCCACGGCCCCAAATTTTGGAGTAGTTTCGAGATTCAGTAAAGTGCACGGACACCCAAAAGATCTGAAATACGCAACAGTGGGTTTATGACCATAAACAATCTCATACGGGGTTTTCATCTTGGATTTGTTGATTATCACCCGATTCTGAACGTAACAGGCCGTATTAATAACTTCTTCCCAGAAAAACAGTGACAGTTTAGAGTCACACAACATTGTTCTTGCTGCTTTGATAAGAGTTCTGTTTCTTCTTTCAGCCACACCATTTTGTTGTGGCATCCGTCGGGCGCTATACTAACGAAGTACCCCCTTTTCTGAACAAAAATGGTTCAACGTTGCATTCTTGAATTCCGTTCCATTATCACAACGGATTCCCTTCAGTTTTAGGTTTAGTTGATTCTCCATGAGCACAACAAACTTCTTGATTAGATCTGCAGTTTCACTCTTATTTGACAAGAAAAATACCCATGTAAAACGTGAGTAATCATTAGTGATAACAAGACAGTAAGAGCTATGAGATAAACCAAAACATGGACAGGCCCGAAAAGGTCCATATAAAGTATTTGAAAAAGTGATGAAATAGTATTAATCAACTTCGGCTTGTAAGATTTTTGATGATGTTTGCCCAAAGCACAAGCCACACATTTTTCAATAGTAACAAAATCCTTAATGGGTAGTCCACGTACCAAGTTATTTTTAGCAAGACGATTAAGGTTTTTAGAATTTGCATGACCAAGACGACGATGCCATAACATGGCATTATGTTCTGACACTTGAAAACAAACAAGTTATTTCATCAGGAACATTTTTCTTCATGTCGATCACATAAGCATTATCTTTTCGTTGTGATCGAACAAGAATCCAGTCTTCTGGTATAATTATACCAGGTTTCAGAATGAAACACCCTTTTTTAGTAAAATGAGTTGAGAAATCTTTGTCACAAATTTGTGACACGCTTAAAATATTGTGCTTCCATTCTGGAACAAAATTAACATTTTCAAACTTTAGAACACCGTTACTTACAGTACCCTTCTGAGTGATCTTTCCTTTCTCTCCTCCCGCAAAAGACACATACCCATCGTTAAATGTTTGAATGTCGTGTAGCCGGGTAATGTCCCCTGTCATGTGCCTGGAACAGCCACTATCAACATATCAAGGTCTGATGATATTCATCCATAGGTGTCCCTACACATAATGCGGGATTAGTTAGTTTTTGGTACCCAGTCCATACTTACACTGGGTGACCCTGATTCATCTACAGTTGTCACGGATTGCCATGACATGTCCTTTTGATCATCAAACATAGATTTTGAATAAACTTTCACCGGAGATTTAGGCAACCATCTATGTCTATATGATTTGGAATTATAGGTTCGAATGGTTGTCGTAACCTCCGGTGTTTTGGATATGGAAGGAGACGAATCAACCCTTTTCTCCTGCTTTGGTCTAGACTTATTGTTCACATTAGACCTTGAACTTGAAGCACCTTTTCTTTTAGACATGTCAGATTTGGTCTGATGAGGACTAAACCTGCCAGATTTGTTTCGATTCTATTCATCGTCAAAGGAACTAACCTGATAATGCCTGAATCTTTGCATGTACACGTTATGAGGCATGTAGGGCATATTCCTCTGATAAAATCCATAATAGGGAACATATGAACGATGTGGATAATTTCTAGCAATATGACCAGGAGTGCCACAATTAAAACAAGTTTGACGTTTTATGAAAAATCATTTTGGGCAACTCCTTGTCTGGACTGGTTGTGTGGACCAGTCTGCTTAAATTTGCGAGAACCCCTATTTTCATTTTTGAGCTTATCACCTTGTTTGTCACTAGAGCATCCCTCTTTGACAAATTTAGGTGCCACGTATTTTTTTGATGTTTTTGAATTTTTAGTTTTATTAGAAACCACATTATTAGAGTTCAAAATTTCAATCGAATCAACCACACAAGAATCCTTGCTCTTTAAAACAGAGCCCACACAAACAGTCGGAATAACAGAATTTAAAACAGGAAGTTTTAAAGAAACATAAGAAACAATGTCATTATCAAATTCAAAACTAGGGTCGTCATCTTCATCAGTCCACTCCTTCACAATTACTTTGTCTGCACATGAAGTAGATACATTAGAATCGTTCATATTTGAAGTGGACGGACCAGCATTCACAGAACTGGTCCCATCACCTTGTCTTGTTTACCATACTTCATGTCCTTTATCTTTTCTTCCTGTTCTTTGGTGACAGGTGTAGGAACATAATTCTGGTTGTAAGGTGGGGGAACTTGACTATATCCTATTCCCTCACCTTCATTTTCCTTCCACCACAATTGGTTTTCAATCATTGAGTTAACTACTTTATTGGAACCATCAAATTTTTTAAAGTCAAGTTCAGCCTTTTCAAACTTACTAACTAGGTTTAAGATTTCTAACTTGGAAGGTTCCAGTTTAGCAGTTAATTCAGCAAGTTCTTGTTTGGCATCTAGGTGGTGACAACTTTTTATGCAAAAATCAGATTTAAGTTTAGAAATGTCCTTCTTTTGTGCTTTTATTTTGTCTAGGAAACCCTTTTCATTTTTCTTAAGTTTGAAATTTTCTGATTTTATTCTCTCCATATCTCTACTTAGACTGTCGTTATGAAGCTTATACATTTCTATTTTTTCACCACAATTTAAAGAACATGGTTGAGAACATCTGGAAATTTCCCTGAGGTGGTTGTTGAGTAGGCTTGAACAGTGAGAAACTATCTTGAGAAATAAGAGCACTGTTGTAGGCAACGTTGTATCCAGCTGTACTGTAAGATCTTGCATGATTTATTGCCTGCTGCTTATCATCCATATCACATGCTTTAATAGTGCCTATCATTTCAGTCATACCCATTCTGTTGAGATCCTTAGTCTTTTTGATAACCGCAACATTCATGTCCCAACTCTTTGGCAATGAATTCACCAGCTTGTTGTTTATTTATGAGGTTTGCAGATAAATCCCTGCTGATCTCATGTCACAAGTGAGATAAATCTTTGAAGTTGAGATTCCAACGTTTCTCCCAAAACATGATTAAACATATTGAACTTTTGTCCCAGCAGATCTTGGCAACTTCTCTTCATGTCTTCATTCCCCTCATATACTTCGATCAGTGCCTCCCATAACTCTTTAGCATATTGAAGTTCTCTAAACTGAAGAGCAATCTCAGGTGAGAGTGCCATGGTTAATGTGGAGAGAGCTTTCTCATCTTCCTCAACTTTAGCAAAATCATCATTGTCATACTGTGCAACAGGTTTCACAAGAACTTCATCAGAACCATCTCTTTGATAGGTGATCCTTTGAGGTCCCATAACAATATTTTTCCAGATTTTGGAATCTTTCATCTTGGCGTAATGTTCAAAACGAAATTTCCATTCACTGAACCCCTCATGAGATTAGAGACGGGGTATACGAGTGGCAGTACCCATGATTGAATCAAGTTCTTGATGAAGTAATGAATTGGTTGAATTGCTGCCATTTGTTAACTGGGCCATTTTAATTGAGTTAATGATTGATTTTAGGTCCAAATATAACTTAGGTCCAAACTTAAGGCCCAACAGTCTACTCAGCAGAAAACTGAGAACACAAATGTTGACCGAAAACCAAGTGATTTTGACCAAACTTTGACCGAGAACTCAAACTCTGACCAGGTTTGATCGAGAACCCAAATATTAACCGATAACTACTAGTTGCCGAGAACTATTCTTGGTGCTTATCTTGTGTGACAACACTACAGGGCGAGTGGCTCTTCTAGGCGGGCAGCTGTGTGACAATACTACAGAGAAAGCGGCGCTTTCGTGTAACATGCTATGGTCTCAACGCCCTTACGAGGTAGTGATGAGTTTCACGCGCTCTAAGCCCGGCCCACGCACGGTTAGGAAGATTGGCCGCAATCTGAGCGGTACCACCCACCCTACCCTACCACCTATAGGATAGTAGCCGAGAACTGTCTTGGTGATAACTACCAGTTTCTGTTTTGGCCGAGAACACAGATTTGTCAACAAACTCGTAACAAACTCCCAAAAAAGATCTTGATTTGTTTCCAAACCAATATCAAATCTTTCCCAAATATTATCTTCTTCTTCTTCTTCTCCGGTCACAGATTCGCGGGAAATACGATCAAACCACCAAGAACACTTTTCTTGAATCTTTGATATCACAATAACAAGCCTGAATAAGCTCTAAGGCTCTGATACCAATTGTAAGTCCCGAATCTGGATCACTACAATTATGATATCAATAAACAAGTATTGGTGTGGAATACCAACACTTGGTGAATCAAGAACACGAACAAACACACGAATGTAACACCGAGATTGCTTCAAAACACACGTATTATTAGTATACGTCGGGTGCTTAAGCACTTACAATACTTGCACATCTAGTAACTCTTAGACGGCCATAATACAAATGAACTAACAACCAAACCCTACACCATGCATACACTATATATAGGGAACCAAACACCTAGCCCAAAACTGACCAAAAGCCTACCGTAGCCCAAGCCCACATACATACTAAACCCAAATATACTTAGACTAAGTACAAAACATCCCAAACTTGGCCCAACAACGTGCAATGCAAGTGGGATGAGAATGCGGGTTTTCGTGGGGCAATCCGTGAAATTGAGCAGAATGAGAGATGGTGTTCAGAATATTCGATGGAATCTGCCAATTCGTCAAAATTGCGGTGGCTGGTGGAGCAATGCTGGGTCTCGCGTCAGTATCGACCGGACGGGCCCGGTCTGTAACTTTCCTCCTCGGTGGTGGAACTGTGTCGCCCATAATCCTATCCCTAACGACGGAGTTTCCGCACCTTCTCTTATCCGCACCTTTTTATCATCTTCTAAGTGCTTAATTATATAATAATTAATGATTTTAACTCGTTTTAACATGATCTTACAACGCTTAATACTTGGTGTAGGTTATGAGTTTACAAGAGAAAAAGTATGGGTCTTGGAAGAGAAAAGAGGCTTTTATGATCAAATTTTAAAGACTAAACTCAAGGCCCGACCCAAGCCCACAAGATCCAAGCCTTTTACACCATATTATATTATAACAAAAAAAGAAAAAAAACCCTAGTATGCCCTAGGCCGATCGGAATTCCGCAGCTACCAAGGAGAAGAAGATGTATTACCAACGAACGTAGAGGACCTGGAACACGGTCTGGTACGACGACGTCTCTCTCGTATCTCTTTCTGGTTCGGAAAATCCCTCAGACTCAGGCGGTCCTAGAGATCAAATACGTCGCATACAACTATTAATATAAACAAAAGAAACTAAAATTAGCTAAACTATTTAAACAAAACAAAAGAAAAAACAAGTAGTAAACAAGGTAAGTCCTAACTCGAGTCGTTCTCAATACGCCTCAAACCGTGTCCACGGCAACGGTGCCAAAAACTTGATGTGTGTCTAAAGGGTGTTTCATTATACGGAACTCACAACTAAGCTTTAAATTTATAAAATGGATTTTCCTAACAAAACTACACACAACCGGCAAGTGTACCGATCGTAAGTACTATAGAACTAAGGAAGTCCGAGTATCGAAATTAAGGACACGTGAAAACGTCTATGATGACTAACCCTAGAAAAGACCTTCCTAAGAATAATATTTTGAAAATTTATTTTTAATTAGTAAACTACTTGACCTAACTTACTTTAACTAAATTAAAAGACTTAACTTAACAAGACTTAACGAAACTTTACGAATGAGACTGACTATGGAGAAAACGTCTACCTAGGTAAGAATCCTATTGAAGGTCTAATAAGCTAATGGATTGAATAATCTCACGACACTGGTATCTAAGGATGACATAACTAAGGTTTGCTCAAGAAAGCTAGATCATCTCTCGGTCTCACTAACAAACCCTAACTTACACTTAATTGATTTTAAGAACAAACCGGGAAACGAATTGCTAAAGTGTTCTAATGTCGACTCTCCTCTCGGTCTCACTGACACACGACCTTAATGGAAACGAATACTACGCAACCAAGGATAGAGGAACAATTTGGTTTAACTTTAACTAGATCAACTAATCGCTCACAAACCCAAACCCGACAAGAACTGAACCCGCTCTCGCGCGATCCTAATCCTAACAAGTTAAAGCTATGAGACGACCTTACTTCCTATCACCTATCGGTCTTTAAGAAGGTGCCTACCCGCTGAATCTAATCAATTAACACATCCACTTAAACCCTACGGTTGTACTTCCCGCAAACAATGTCTAAACACAAAGTAAAGAGTCAAACAAGCAATAATCAATCAAAACTAATTCAATCAATCAAAGCTAGGGGTATATGAGTATAATTAACAAAATTACAGCCAATAAACACAACCTAATTCAATATTAAACCAAACTTTCATTAACAAATCAAGCCATGATTATCAATCCATATTACTTACTAAAACCTAACAATTTTCATCAAACCTAGGTAGAACTAATGAGTTTAGCCTAACATGATTTTTGGAAAGCAGCAAACACTCAATAAAAACACCATATTAATCATCATAAACATCATATTAATCATTCAACAATCTATCGAGATCAATAACAACTCAATCTTCAATTCAATTGCAAAAGAAATCAAGTTTAAAGATCAAATCAACAAGTTATGAACCTTGAACAAGAACACAAAGTTTATAGATGATTAGTATCAATTTATGGCTGAAATAAACGATGACGAACGATCCTAGATGTTGTCCCAAGTCTCCGTTGATGTTAATCTTCTTCTCCTACCGCCACAAACCTCCCACAACACTTTTTTCTTTCTCCTTGGTGGCTGCAGAATTCCGATCGGCCTAGGGGTTGCACACTAGGGGTTTTTTTTTCTTTTTTGTTTGTTATAATATAATATGGTGTAAAAGTCTTGAATATTTTGGGCTTCGGTCAAGCCTTAAGTTTAGTCTTTAAAAGTTGATCATAAAAGCCTCTTTTCTCTTCCAAAACCCATACTTTTTCTCTTGCAAAACTCATAACCTACAACAAGTATAAAGCTTAGTAAGATCGTGTTAAAACAAGTTAAAATCATCAATTATTATATAATTAAGCACTTAGAAGATGATAAAAAGGTGCGGAAAATAGGTGTGTTTTACAACACATCAAACATCCCCACAGTTAAGACTTTTTCGTCCCAGAAAAAGAAATCTACACAGGATCATAACCAAGTGAAAAACAACAAACTCCCAGATTATTTATCATTATTAAAGCACATGAAACAGCTCGACATATTGACAGTGATTGCCAATATTGTTGTCCACTTAAACCCAACCACTAACCAATCAAGCCCCCAATTGAATTAAGCGTTTTAAGTCCAAAAATCAAGGCTACACCTTCCCCATCTCAGACAAAGAAAGCTAGAAAAACTAGAGTTGAAGCAAACTGGTTCGACAAATCACCATTAGCCAAGGACTCGTTTATGGTACTAATATGATGCGCTCAGTGAAATTTGATGGATGAATGGTCCTGTGGAGGTCGTACGAGCTATTCCTAAATATTATTGGACTTTGTCTTATAAATTCCTAATTTGATATTTATTGACTAAGAACCTTCGATCCCCAATAGTGTATCCTCAGAGTCACTATCCTCTTGGTAACACGTAAACTCTAAGTCCCGTCTAGTATGTGCACCTTTGGCCTCTTTTACTCACTTTAAAGAATGCTTCTTTGGCATTTTACAATACATAACTTTCTCACATTCATTTGCTTTTTAGAACAACTTTTCAGAGTACACATAACTTTCATATCATATTTTTTTTTCTTTTCCTTTTTTTTATATATCGCCCTAAAGTATATAACTATTTCTAAGCTCGTAAAAAGATTGACATGTGGTGGTGTGCTGGTTTGAGTGCATCTAAGTCTTATCATCTCAATGTTTTCAGATTATGGTAATCCTCCCTAAGCATCGAAATTCGGTTTCACCATTTTTCAAATTATTATATATAAAAAAAATCTGCTAAAGAGGATTATCAAAGCTAGTTGGGCCTACCGACACATCCCAAATCAGATATGCAAACCATCTCTCTTTTTTTATTATTATAATATATATTTCAAAAGTTCCGAGAGTTCGTTAACACAACGGTAATAACATCATTTCCTGCTTAATGTAGAACAAAAACAATTTTCAAGGGACATTTTTCTTTAAAACTTTTTTTTATATTCAGTCACCCCAGCCACTTTCAGTTTTAGGGTGAATGGCTATCCCGTACATCTACAGGTAGAAAACGGGACCAAACATATACAAGTATATGTCCCCGAACTTGAGTAACCGACATAATTTTCAGCGAAAGAACAAAACAAATTTTTTTAATTTTTTATTTAAATTTTTTTTTACAACTAAGTAAATAAACTCCCATCCCCACACTTAGAACGAAATCGTCCTCGATGAGAACAAGAAAAAGAAATAAAATAAATTTAAAACTTAAAATAGCAAAAAGTAAAATAGAGAACGGGTTACTTCCTGGTTTATAGGCAAAATCTTCATCAGCTGTGTATCAATCGAGCGACCGTATAGCATTTCATTCGCGGCCGCAATCTCGTGAGAACCAGTTCCAAAACGCCATCAGAGCTACCATGCACATAATAATACATGCAATAACTCAAACTTGCTCGCATGTAGCGGCGTACAAAACAGAACGCAAAAACACAAAAAAAATAAACATATTTTTGTGTTTTTGATTTTTTTGATTTTTTAATTTTTTTTATTTTTAAATTTTTTTATAAATAACAAAAATAAAACAGATAATAAAGAAAGTCATAATACACACTATACAACTCGTGCAGTCTCCCGAGTGATGCATCCAACAAGTCTATGCCTTGGTGAATGAGTCAAGGTAGAATACCGCGCGACGGTGGTGGCCAGGCCTGGTCGCGCGGCGACTAGGGCTCCCTGGTCAACCGTTTTTGCAAGTTTAACGCCCAGCTCGTCGTATATATATATATATATATATATATATATTATAAACCTAAACGAAAAAACAACTTTTGGCAGCCAATTTGGAGAGAAGAAACCAAGGTTTTGAAGGGTTTTTGGAGGTTGATTGCATTAGAGATCATAGAGCTTTCATACGATTGTTCAAGGGTCGATTAAGAAGGGTTCTATCGTTCTTTTTCATCATCTTTGTTCATTATCTATTATGAATCTCCTTTGTTTACTTGGTTTTAGTTATTTATCTTTGATTATGACTTTGCTAGGCTAGACTTCATGTCTACCTAGGTTTGATGAACATGTATTGACTTGATTCTTGCTTTGGACAATTGTTTGATTATGGTTTCGTTATTTTAATAGTAAAAGACTTGATTTTGCTTTCACGATGCATATGAGTATTTATTATCTTGATTGATTGTTAACTATTGCTTCACACTTTTATCTTTTTATTGTGTTCTTTAGATTTAGGGTTTATGTTTAATCATTACTTGGTGTTTTGATTATTATGGTTGAATAGGCCTATTAGATCATAGAAGCTAGTTGATAGTTGGTTAGGGTTTTAAATGTTCTGCTGAATTCCAATAGCTGTAAGGTGAGGAGTTGTTTATGTGTTTTGGTCAATCGCATACTAGGATAGATTAGTGACAATATTCTTGCTTATTGTGTTGATCCTTGCTCATGATGTCGTGTTTAGCTTATCAAGTTATCTAGGGTTTAGTGTTTCGTAAGATTGCTTTCTTTAGATACTATTAATTAACCCTAATTGATAACTGTAAGGAAATCAATATAACTGATTACTTAATAATCTAATATTCATTCTTTAGGATTTTACTTGATGCGATTGAGGGTCCTTTAGAGTTTTTTAGATGAATACGTTTAGAAATCAGATTCCATATCATATTAGTTGTCCATTGCTTAATGATTGTCGATACATGGGATTCTTACCTAGGTAGATTCCTTCTCTTATTGGTTTCGATCTTGTGTTTGATTGCCTGTTTCTTAGTTTACTTGTTATTTATTTTATTAGTTTAATATTAGTTAAAAACCCCCTTAAAACATTAATAATAAATAATCGTGTCGTAAGTAGAGTCTAATTAGCTAGTATACGTAATTTATAGAGTCTCGTGGGTTCGATATCCGGACTTACTTAGCTGTACTAGAGTCGACCGGTACACTTGTCGGTTAGTAGTTTAAGTTAAGTTTAAGAGTCTAGAATTATTACTTAGTGTCTAGATTAGCTTATTTTTAGTTAATAATTATTTGACTACTTTTAGCACATCAAGTTTTTGGCGTCATTGCCGGGGACTCTTGACAATTGCGTTATTATTAATTGGACTTATTTGCTACATTCGTGCTATCTGTTTATTTTCGTTTGAGTCGTAGGAGTCTAATTTAAGTTTTAGTTTATTTTTATTTTTATTTTTAAGTATTCAAGTCTACTCACTTGGTCTGTTACGTCTTTAAGGTTTATGCCACATCTTCGTTCGCAAGGACCACCGTTAGATAATTTGGATTTTTCTCCGTTGAAGACCGAGGCTAGCTCGTCAGCAGAGAAACAACCGTCAGAACCCACGTCTACACCAAATTCGTCACCACCCAGTTCACCACCTGAAAGTCCGAGAAATCAAGATCAAATGGCCGACGACAGAACAATTGCGGCTCAAGCCTTCAATGGTTTAACCGGAAACCAGTCATGCATTGTCGTTCCCCAGATCGACAATCCCAACTCGTGGAAAATTCCGTCATACGTCATGAACAACATCGTTCAAACTAATCAGTTCACGGGGCGTGATGACGAGAATGCATCGGCTCACATTAACCGACTTTACCGCGTTCTTAAAACTTTTAATTTACAAGGTGCTACCGAAGATGCTATTTTCTTACATCTGTTTCCGTTTTCACTTGCAGGAAAAGCAGCTATGTGGCTTGACACGCAACCACCTGGCACGTTCACCACTTGGGAAGCACTACGTTCTGCATTTATTAAGAGATACTTCCCACCGGCTAAAGCGGCTATTCTTCGCGATCAGATTCACTCGTTTCACATGGAGCCGGGGGAGAAATATTGTCATGCTTGCGAGCGCTTCCAGAACATGCTAGCTCATTGCTCCCATAATGGTCTCACACCATGGGCTCTCGTGGAAAAATATTACAATGGGTTGAACTACGAAGCCCAAGTTCGGTTCGACACAGCCGCGGGAGGAAGTTTACTGGCGAGGAAAAATGTCACCGAATGTAACGAGATGTTTGAGAGCTTTGCTCAATCCGATTATGCCAAAGAGCCACATCGCGGGAATTCCACTCCCGCGACTAGTACATCATCGTTCGCTCGAGGTGTACACCAGGTTAATCTGCATACTAGTGTAGCTGCTGCTTTGGAATCACTAACCCGAGAGGTGAAAAAACTTAAGGCCAAGGTGGACAGGTGTGAGTTTTGTAGGGGTGGACATGGTACGTTGGAGTGCCCGGTGATGAATCAACAGGTCGATTTTGTTGCTGGTCAGAATAGGTTTCCCAATAGTTACAACAACAACAGTCAGAATTGGAACACCTACAAGAACCCGAATCAGAATAATGCTAATTGGCGTCCGTCGGGTGCACCACCCGGGTTTCAAAATTCTTATGCTCCAGGACAAGGTCAGTATTATAATAATAATAACACCGATGGTACTAATGTTCAAAATAATGTGCAGGATTCGAACGGTGAAATTGGGCGTTTGAAAGAGATGATGAAGCTAATCTTAGAGAGAGATCAAGTTACACAGAAAAAGTTAGCCGAACATGATTTGATCTTCAAGAATCAACAATCTTCTATTCTCGATATTCAAAGGACTGTTGGTGATATTGCTCGTCGTTTAGAAGAAAGGCCCCCAGGTCATTTTTCGGGTATCCCTCAAACTAATCCGGCTGCTCAATTGAACGCCATCTCCACTCGTAGTGGTAGGGTTTTTGGTCCGGAGGTAGTTAGCAGAGAAATTAGGAAAGACGGGGACGATGAGTTGATAGATGAGGAGATAAAGGTAGAGGCTCCAGGTAAGTCATAAAGTACAACACCATCATAGAGCCGCAAGTTAAGAAAAACACCGAGAAGAAGCCGGTTGGAGTCCGACCACTACCACACACCATTGACCTTGCATATGTCCCGTATCCCGCTCGTCTAAAAAATCAAAAGTATACTAAAGATTATGGGCATTTTCTTAATATATTTAGCCAATAACCTTCCATTCGTAGAAGTCCTTCAGCATATGCCTAAGTACGCTAAATTTTTGAAAGACCTTCTTAAAAGAAAGGATAAGTTGGAGGAGCTTTCGACTATGCCCTTAAATGGAGAGTGTTCTGCAGTAGTTCTCAATAAAGTACCAGAGAAATTACCCGACCCCGGTGTTTTACCATTCCATGCCTTTCGGAAGTGATACGACGTGTCAAGCATTAGCCTATTTAGGAGCTAGCATAAACCTCATGCCTTATTCTTTATATGAAAAGATAGACCTAGGAGAGCTCACCCCCACTCGTATGACGTTGTCTTTAGCCGATCGTTCCGTTAAGTATCCGAGGGGTGTCGTAGAGAATTTGCTCGTTAAGGTAGATAATTTGGTTTTCCTAGCTGATTTTGTTGTTTTAGATATGGAGGCCGACGAGAGAGTTCCTATTATTTTAGGTCGTCCATTCTTACGTACTGCAAGGGCGGTCATTGACGTGTTTGACGGTAAGATCACTCTTAGAGCCGGTGATGATAGTGCCACCTATTTGGCTAAGTCCATGAGACATCCGAGTGGTTAAGACGGTCTCATTAATCCATGTCACCCAGTTTACTCGATAGAATCATTTATCTCGGGTATGGATCCTAGTCTTGATTGTTCCCGTTCTGTAAGTTTAAGTGTGGGGAAGGAGCGAGAGGTTCCTAGTTCTCGGGAAATGGTAAAGTGTGTTGGAGAAAGAGGTGGTGGAAAGCGTAAGTTTGAGAAAGTTCGTGGTGTTAGAAAGAAGAAGACCAAGATTGATGAATGGTCGGATCGTGATTCGATATCTTTGAGGGCATTGGAGTTCTACCGAGGTGGAGGAAGCTCCACTCGGTTCGCCACGTGTTCGTATAACATTGGTTCTTGAGTGAAAACTCAAGTGTGGAGTTTGTATATTTTATTTTATTTTTATTTCTATTTTATTTTTCTTTAAGACACTAACGTAGTCTTTTGTAGTTCTTCTTTGTTTTGGTGTTTTTGAGTTTTGCTAGGTAAAAGAGAGACTGTATGAGCTAGAGATGATCCCCAATGAAGACTTTAATGAAAATGACAAGTGTGGGGATGGAGTAGCAGTGGAGCAGTATACTTCATGCTTAATTATTTGCTCCTATCGTTATGATAAGATACAGTTTTTAGACATGTTTATTTGTTTTGTTTGGCCGCTTACGTTCGTGAGAAAAGGAGTTACCAATTGCTGAGCACGTTCGTTGTTGGGCATTCATGGAAGAAGACTCTAGCACATGTTTCATTCGCATATTAACAGCTAAGTCTTTTCCATTATCTAGCATATTAACTTTTTATTTTGTTTCTATTTTTAGGTTTTTAATGTTTTGTAGTTCGACTTTATTTTAATTTTATTTTTTTTAAGTCGTCCTTATCCTTGCATTGAGGACGATGCAAAATTTAAGTGTGGGAATAGGATATTTGAGTCGTAGTTTAAAAAAGAAAAAAAATAAAAAAATTGAAAAATTGAAAAAAATAAATATGAAAAATGTTTTAAAAATGTCTCTTGAATTTAGTTTGTTGCGTTAAAGTAGGAGATGATGATATTTATCGGGAAGTTGGTTTTTCAAACTACTAATAATATGAGATAAATAATAGAAGGCGCACTTAACTTGGGATGTGTCGGTAGGCAATTTGATAAAATGGTTTAAACGAAAATCTCTTGTGGGTAAAGGGTTTTGTCCGTGGAAGATGCGTAATGAAAGGTCGGGCCATACTCAAGACTCAAATTTTGGTATGAAAAAGTGAAAATATCATGAGTTTTAAAATCTGAATACGTTATCATATGATGCATGGGTAGGTTTAACGTTAGAGTATGCCGTGTAGCCTGTGATATAAATCTTAAAACTGCTAGTTTAGTATTTTACACCTCATTGGCGTATGATTTTTTAACCTTAAAGCTTGTATTGATGGGATTCTTCGGGTCCAGAGACCATGGGTCTGCATGCAATTTATTCATCTGGGTATTCACAATTCCTAAGTGGGGTTGTGAATATTTAAAATTAAGCCAAAAAGAGCAAACCTTCATAAGTCTTTAAACATGATCACAAAAGTACAAAGTACAAATACACTACAGACTTGATCATCCACGCTGTTAGCTATGTGGGGTCCCCTTGCTCGCGTCTCATTACCATTAAGAAACGGACCACAAGGGACACACTACATGTAAGCCCTACAGATGAAGTTTCGCATGCTCACCTATGGTGATGGGTTCGGGGTATTGCTTGATAACGGGGGTATGTCATGTTGTGGGGAACACTAGCTATTAATTAATTGAACCTTAATCGTATCTAATGGCTGCCTGGTAGACTTTGATGCTTAAGCTTAGGTGGATAAACAATACCCTCGATCGTCTTAACTATTCATGAAAAAAAAATAGAGCAACAAAAGTTTTAATTCTGCTATTTTTGAGGTTTAAGTCAATTTGGGGTCGTCTGATCCGGTAAAAGCTGAAAAAAAGCGGGTCTTAATTGTGTAAACCACTGAGTACTAATTGTCGGATCTTATTTGTCCCGGTAAAGATTAAGGCATGGGTTTAAGTGAACAAAAATATCGGTGATCGCGGTTTTTGCGTTTTTCAAAGCTTTAAATATTAACCTATATGTTTTTAAGACTGTAATTTTCCGAATCTGATCCAACTACATCAGACTTTTTCAGGGACGAAAAAAGAGTAAGTTTGGGGATATTTGATATACATGTATTTATACATCTCGAATCCCGTGTAAAGTTATGTTTATTTAATTTCTTGAGTTCGGTTTAGTTCGTGTTTTGTTAATCCTTTATTAATTAAGGTTTTGAGTCAAGTATTATATAGTTATCATGTTTTAACTCTTTTGGTGTCTTGCATGTAAACTTAATTCTTTCTATCATCTCATAAGAAGTTTAAGTTCATTTTGCTCGTTAATGATTACATGATTATTCCACTTAGTGTTTTGATTTGTTTGCATGTAGATGGTGGTTTGAAAGTCAAGGAAAAGAAGGTCTAGAAGGTTCTAAGCGTTACTTGGAGTTCAAGGAAGAAGATTTATCAAGATTTTACAAGATATTTAATAAAATAAAATAAAAAGAAAAATCTTCTCTTGGAAGGCGCCGCGCTGCGCGACGGGGGTGGCCAGGCCCGGTCGCGCGGCGCCTAGAGCTCCCTGGTCAACCGTTTTTGCAAGTTTAACGCCCAGCTCGTCGTATATATATTATTATAAACCTAAACGAAAAAACAAATTTTGGCAGCCGATTTGGAGAGAAGAAACCAAGGTTTTGAAGGGTTTTTGGAGGTTGATTGCATTAGAGATCATAGAGCTTTCATACGATTGTTCAAGGGTCGATTAAGAAGGGTTCTTTCGTTCTTTTCATCATCTTTGTTCAGTATCTATTATGAATCTCTTTTGTTTACTTGGTTTTAGTTATTTATCTTTGATTATGACTTTGTTAAGCTAGACTTCATGTCTACCTAGGTTTGATGAACATGTATTGACTTGATTCTTTCTTTGGACAATTGTTTGATTATGGTTTTGTTATTTTAATAGTAAAAGACTTGATTTTGCTTTCATGATGCATATGAGTATTTATTATCTTGATTGATTGTTAACTATTGCTTCACATAGATCTTTTATCTTTTGATTTTGTTCATTAGATTTAGGGTTTATGTTTAATCATTACTTGGTGTTTTGATTATTAAGGTTGAATAGGCCTATTAGATCATAGAAGCTAGTTGATAGTTGGTTAGGGTTTTAAATGTTCTACTGAATTCCAATAGCTATTAGGTGAGGAGTTGTTTATGTGTCTTGGTCAATCGCATGCTAGGATAGATTAGTGACAATATTCTTGCTTATTGCGTTGATCCTTGTTCATGATGTCGTGTTTAGCTTATCAAGTTATCTAGGGTTTAGTGTTTCGTAAGATTGCTTACTTTAGATACTATTAATTAACCCTAATTGATAACTGTAAGGAAATCAATATAACTGAATACTTAATAATCTAATATTCATTCTTTAGGATTTTACTTGATGCGATTAATGGTCCTTTAGGGTTTGTTAGGTGAATACGTTTAGAAATCAGTTCTCATATCATATTAGTTGTCCATTGCTTGATGATTGTTGATACATGGGATTCTTACCTAGGTAGATTCCTTCTATTATTGGTTTCGATCTTGTGTTTGATTGTTTGTTTCTTAGTTTACTTGTTTATTTATTTTCTTAGTTTAATATTAGTTTAAAAACCCCCTTAAAACATTAATAATAAATAGTCGTGTCGTAAGTAGAGTCTAATTAGCTAGTATACGTAATTTATACAGTCTCGTGGGTTCGATATCCGGAATTACTTAGCTGTACTAGATTCGACCGGTAAACTTGCCGGTTAGTAGTTTAAGTTAAGTTTAAGAGTCTAGAATTATTACTTAGTGACTAGATTAGCTTATTTTTAGTTAATAATTATTTGACTACTTTTAGCACATCACATGCAGTTCTTTCGTCTACTCCTTATACTTAAACGACTGAGCATACGCGTGATCTCGGAGCTCCTATAACTCATGCAGCTGATGGAAACGAGTGCCCTCTGTGGCGGATAAATCAAGTTTAACCCTCTGAAGGGCCCATGAAGCATGGTGCTCCAACTCAACAAGAAGATGACAGGCCTTCCCATAAATCATTCGAAATGGTGTGGAACTAGTCGGAGTCTTTAGGCTGTACGGAAGGCCCACAAAGCGTCATTCAATTTGTCGGACCAATCCCGACGATTTGAACCAACCGTTTTCTTAGGAATACGTGTGATTCCCCGATTACTCACTTCCACCTGCCCACTAGTCTGTGGGCGGTAGGCGGTCGCAAGCTGATGGGTGATCCCATAGCGCTGCAACGCCTTATCCATCCGCGCCTTGCAGAAGTGAGTACCTCGATCACTAATCTAGGCTTTCGGGACACCAAAACGAGCAAAGGGACTTTTATGAAAACGCACTACCACTCGGGCATCATTCGTGCGTAAAGCATTGGCTTCAACCCACTTTGACACGTAATCGATAGCCACGAGTATGTACTTGTTCCCATGCGAAGATTCTAACGGTCCCATGAAATCAATGCCCCACACATCGAAAACCTCACAAACTTGAATAGAATTCTGGTGCACTCCGTTTCGCGACGAAATATTGCCAACACGCTGGCAACGATCACAACTCCTAACAAACGCATGCACATCCTTAAAAATCGAAGGCCAATAATTTCCAGAATCAAACACTTTCTTCGCCGTCGAACTCGCACCGTGGTGACCTCATGTCGGTCCAACATGACGATGGCTCAGAATTTTCCATGCCTCCTTGACATCTACACACCTCCTAATCAGCTGATCAGCACCGATGCGGAAAAGATACGGGTCGTCCCATAGGTAAAACTTAACATCAGCAAAGAATTTCTTCTTTTGCTGGTAAGGCATCTTCGGGAGGTACCCGTCAGCAAGATAGTTCACAAAGTCAGCAAACCATGGAAAACCCTCCTTCTGTTCTGTAATAAACATGAGACTCTCTGTTGGAAAACGATCGTCGATCCTGACCCCCGAATCTCCTAACTCAGCTCCCTCTAGACGCGAAAGATGATCGGTCGCCACATTCTCGGCCTTTTTTTATCACGGATCTCAATATCAAACCCTTGAAGCAACAGGATCCATCGGATAAGACGAGTCGTAGCATTCTGCTTGCTGAAGAGATATTGAATAGCAGCATGATCCGTTTACACAATCGTCTTGGACAAAACTAGATAGAACCTTAATTTATCGAATGCAAACACCACAGCTAAAAGCTCTTTCTCGGTGGTGGTATAGCTCTCATGTACGCCATTTACGGTCCGACTAGCGTAGTAGATCGGATGGAAGTGTTTATCCTTCCGCTGTCCTAGAACCGCTTCGACTGCGAAGTCGCTCACGTCACACATCAACTCGAATGGTAATGAATAGTCGGGAGCAACCATGATCGGGGCGTTGATGAGTTTTTCTTTTAAAAGATCAAACACCTCGATACACTGCTCAGAAAAGACAAATGGAGCATCCTTCTCCAGAAGTTTGGTCATGGGTCTCGCGATCTTAGAAAAATCTTAGAAGAACCGGCGGTAGAATCCGGCATGACCTAGAAAACTACGGATGGATCTCACATAAGTGGGCGGGGGAAGATTAGAAATGGTCTCGACCTTCGTTCCGTCAACCTCTATCCCCACACTCGAATCCAATGTCCCAGAACAATTCCCTCACGAACCATGAAATGACACTTCTCCCAGTTAAAGACTATGTTGGTGTCAACGCAACGGGACATCATCCTCTCAATATTAGACAAACAATGATCGAAGGAACTCCCAAATACAGCAAAATCATCCATGAACACGTCAATGGAATCCTCGATCATATCATGAAAAATGGCCACCATACACTTCTGGAATGTAGCCGGAGCATTACACAATCCGAACGACATACGTTTATAGGAAAACGTTCCGTATGAATACTGACATGATCTACATCATAATTAATCTGAACTATGCATCTTGGGGTGTTATGTGGGGATGATGGTCCGGCCAGATCAAAGTTTTGGTTTATCTTTCAGTTTCGGTTTCTAGAAGAGCGAGCTGAGTTGTTCGGGTTTTGTTGCTGGTTAGAATTTAGTGGTGGAAGTTGGTCATTTTCGAGTTAGAAATCATTGCCTGGGTTACAAACGTTATTTTCTGGGATTGGGTATGGGTCTTGGTTTTGGTTTTGATTCTATTCTGGTTTGGATTTGGGTTCAGGTTTTGGTTTTGGTTCTGATGTTGACCTTCCATTTTTTATATTCTGTTTTGAAATGGGTTATGCTGAGCTAATCTCTCAGTTTCGGGCTCAAAAATAAGCAGTGACTGTCTGTCCGAGTGGCGGGTGTGCATAAACCTGTTACCTGCAAAACAACACACCCCGCGTAAAACGGAAAATTAAAATTTAAACTAAAATCTAAAAATTAAAATTAAACTTAAAACTAAAATAAACACGAAAATCAAATAACACGAAAAACACTAAGCGCACTAACTCCCCGACAACGACACTTGTTTGATGCAAGACTGTCGCTATCTAGTAAAAAACAATTATATCAAATTCCTAATCATCCAAGCAAGCTAGGGTAAGTAGGGTGTCTAACACGAAGAGTATGTGGTTAATGTAATCATGCAAATGATGTAGATGTCGTGCTCTAATCAAAAACAAGTATTTATGAAGCTTAAATACCTATAACTAGTATGGGTAAGTAAGGTCGTCTCCACAGGAAATCAGTGGAAAGTGCAAGTAAAGTTCATAATTATTAACTATTTAACTACGGTGGACAAACGATGTCAAGCGGCTTATAAAATATGATTTAATAAAAACACACGATTACTTGGAAAAGTTTGTAAACAATTATGAGAGAAAGATTCACTTCAGGTTCAGGTAAAGTGATAACCGACTAATCACAGATTCTTTAAGATTAATTGCGCAGTAATTACTAAACCTAACAGTTGGGTTGTGAGGACAAACGATACTCTAACCGAGTTGTTGACACAACTAAACTCCGGTTTACCCAATTACCAGTTTAAAATATGAAAATCAGTTATAAGCAATGACTAACGATTACTGGTTCAATGACATAAGTGCTAACCCTACATGTGATGAACACAACCAGAAAAGTGATGCAAAGTTTGACAATCAAAATCATAAACTGTTTAAACAATCAATTCATAATGTAAAACAAGATTAAAGGCATTCAATCAAGTTCATAAGCATTCAAAACATAGAATCTGATCAAAGTTAGTTTACACAAAACCCTAGCCTAAAGTGAATACAATGGTTTTAGCCTGACATCAGCATCACGAAGGATTCGCTTATCTTATGAGAGGATGGAAGCATGCAATGATCAGACGAACCGGAGGCTTCGGGATGGTGGAAAATCGTCCTAGGGCTTGTACTTGGTTGGAGGAATGAAGGATATCTCGAATGGGGGGTGAAAAACTGATTATATCAAAGTTAGGGTTATTTTTCCCATCAGGAGGATCTTAGCGCATCGCTAACATCTCAGGGGTGTGATTTTCGCCCCGCGCTAGAAACTCAAAATTCTGATGATCTTAGAGATACGCTGACATCACCATCAGGACCTTTTAGCACCGCGCTAAAGGCGTATGACAGAATTTTCTTTATTTTTCTTCATTTATTTTGCATAGAAAAGCGTGCCAATCATCATGAGTCTTCTATATCTTCGTTCCAAGCCCGTAATTCATCCTGATAAGCGTCCTTAACTTCAAGTATCCTGAAACACATAAACATGCTTGAAGTAACAAAGTTCACATAATATTTAAACTAAAAGTAAACAAAAACTATAATAATATACACGAATTTTGCCCGACCATCACATCCCCACACTTATCTTTTGCTTGCCCTCAAGCAAACTCTCATGCAACACATACACCTCGATCGATAATTCATAAATTACCACGATTAATACTAGTGAGGTATAAGGTCATACCCAATTCCCAAGAACTGACACTGTCAAGGTTGATAACCCACCAAATAATTTAATGTTACAATTTAAAACTATGGAACCGCCCAAACAAGTGTACTTTGTTTCCGGTTAAGGCACACATGTTCATATCCCTCGTAATATAATATCTCTCCTCTCGGTTTAATATCTGGACCAGCAAAAAATGTGCTAGTATCTCTCTGCCCTCTATACCAAGTATGAACAAAATGTAATAAGCTTGGAAGCAAGTCATATCTCCACCCATTACCCACCAGTTGCATAGAGAATAGAACTAAGGGTTTTGCTGTGGCTTAGGTTAGGGTGTGGAAGTGGATTTATTTAGTGACTTATTGTGACAACCGGTAATTTCCCAAACCCATAAGCTAAGTAATCAACCTAATAATTAGGTGATTGTAAATATTAAGCGCGTGCATTTGTTATGTGCGCCCTGCGCGAGCGCGCCATGTTAGTCAGCGCGTGCAGTTGTTATGTGCAACCTGCGCGAGCGCACCATGTTAAGAACCAGCGTGAGCATATGTTATATGCGCCATGCGTGAATGATTTGGCTTTATGTTTTCATGTAACTTAAACATTATGTTGTCTATGGGTTGACCATCCCGCATGATGCTAAGGCGGGTGCATCCTACATCGTTTATGCGCGTGCGGAAGGGAACTAACCTACCCGCATGGCGGGAACGTTGAGAGCTAGTTTGTCTGAAGCTCCAAGATGGAATTGACTTCAACATGACTGATCACTATGTTGAAATACCAAGACCACCTGGAGAATCTACAAATGAAACTCAAATGTCCCTAACTGCGAGAAGGTTACGCACCTACCCGCAGCAAAGACATGTCCTATACGCAGAAAGCTATGCGCACCAAGTTATACGCGCAGAACACTTGGTCTATTCTCCAGTTAAGGAGATTACTCCCGCCCGAAAGGAAACAGTAGCGTGTTTCAGAGATTTTCCACTTTTTACTGTACACTGACAAAAGTACCTGAAAAAGCACACTGTAACATGAAAAGTCAACTGTCAGCCACCCTATTCTCACCAACCCCAGACCTGCATGTTCTGTCCAAATCAAATCAAAATCTTTTATCCACCACTCCACTCTTAAGTAAATAATAATAACTTCCATACTTTATCATCATTACATTTAGATATGAAAAGATTTTAATCCCCTAAAGCAAGGGATTGTGTTCCCTTGAGTTTGCCTATAAATTTGTAGCCTAAATTATCACCCAAAACACACTTCAAAGAACTACAAACTTGCACTAATTCTTTCCCAAGCATCCGTTGTTTCCAGCTCCGATCCTGTTACTAGGTAAGCCGAGAATATAACCTTGAGACCTACTATCCAACCCTTATATTCTCCTATTTCTTGATCTTAATATATATACTTGTTATTTAATCGTATTCTAGACCTTCGATTCCGAGGCCAACACCAAGAAAACCCGAATCTCGATTAATCCCTTAACAAGAACCTCAGGTGAGTCTCACAGCCCCTATTTTCACTGTTTTCACTGTTTTTAAATTGCTTTCGGGGCGAGGGACACGTACTTAAATAATGTTTTATCATGGTATACTTACAAGCTATGCAAGCGATTATGTGTTTTAAGTTATGTTTCATGATGAGCAATGCAAACGGTTATCTAAGGTTTTCAATGTATGTGCGCTAGAACTCGAGTAAGTGATCACTTTACCATTGGAACTCTAAGGGTAGGGACTGCTGGTTTGATCCGCCCACTCGTAGGGGTCGCACCTCTTTGCATGGACGAGTGCCTGGCATGGGGCAGTACTATGGGGTTGAGCCCGCTCGTAGGGGTCGCGCCTCTTTGCATGGACGAGCGCCTTGTTTTCCGGCACAACGTCTGCGCGTAACCCGCGGGACGGTATCCTTAGCTCGTAGGGGCAATGCCTCTTTGCATGGACGAGCACAGTTTCTCAGAATTGTTCGCGCGTAACCCGCGGGACAGTATCCTTAGCTCGTAGGGGCAATGCCTCTTTGCATAGACGAGCATAGTTTTCCAGAAACGTCTGCGCGTAACTCGCGGGACGGTTTTACGTTATTTTAGCTCGTAGTGGCTGCGCCACTTACATAGACGAGCACCGTATCCAGAATTTGTTCACGCGTAACCCGCGGAACGATTTTTATCAGAATATTGTCAGAATTGTGTTAATACGATTTTACCAAGCAGATGTTAATGATGTTGCCAGAAATGTTTCAGAATGATTTTTATCAAGTTACTAAAACTTGTGAACTCACTCAGTTTATACTGATTCAAATGTTTTTACGTGTCTTTCAGGAGATAACTAGGTAGCGCATGGAGTCACACTTAGAGCACCACACGCTGAACATCTAAAACAAGCTTTTTGGAAGATTTTGGTTTTATCCCCTCGATGCGCACGGTTACCCGCCGCGCAAGGGGATATGGCGAGGAAATCTTCAGTTTTATACTTGGATGTTTCTTTTTGTAATCTTTGAACAATGTAATGTGTTTGTAATAAACTTCTCATGCGCAATAAAAATCTTTGAATGCTTTGCAATGGCCCGTGCTTAATTATCAATCCCCACTCGTGCGCGCCCGGCTGTTTCCGCCGCTCAGGGCCGGGTGTGACAGATTGGTATCAGAGCACTGGTTATAGCGAACTAGGAAAAGAAGTTTTTAACCTAGACTATAACCTTTGGGGAATCGCATGAAATATTTTTCAAAGAATAATTTCAAAAGAATATTTTCAAAAGAAAAATCACACACGCACTTAGGAACACGGGTCACAGTGTCTAGAGATAAGAACATTATGTGCTCTGAGTACATGCGCTAAGTTTGTTATATTTTCTTTTTATGAAAAGAATGCCTCCAACCAGAGCCAAGGGAATTACCATGACACCCGAGGAGCTCGCAGAAATAATCGCGCAGGCGATTGCAACGCATGAGGCCAGCAAGGCCGAATCTAGTCAGGGTCGCCAAGAGAACGAGACCCCAGAACCCGAATCAGGAGCCTTGAACAAAGGATGCTCCTATAAAACATTCATGGCCTGTAGGCCTTGGCCGTTCAAAGGCACCGAAGGAGCCATTGGGCTCTACAATTGGATTGACAAGATGGAGACCGTTCTCTCCATCAGCGGATGTAGTGAAAACTAGAAGGTCCTTTACGCGACCTGCATGTTCCAAGAAGCAGCTTCGTCTTGGTGGAAGCTCCAAGTAAAGACTTTGGGGCGAGAAGTTGCTCTTCACAAGACCTGGGAAGAATTGAAAGAAATGATGATGAGAAAGTTCTGCTCTCGCGCAGAAATTCAGAGCTTGCAACAAGAATTCTGGAACCACACCATGGTAGGAACGGATATCGATGCCTACACCAATCGTTTCAACGAGCTTTGCCAGCTGGTGCCAGACATGGCAAACACAGAAGAAAAGAAAATCGAGAGGTACATCTTTGGGTTACCTCCTGTCGTTAGAGTCCCGCTCAACGCCGCCGCACCTCCGACCTTTGACGAGGCGGTTGCGCGAGCCATCACCCTTACAAGGGATACGGTTCGTGCGGGTATGTTGACCGCTCGCTTGAACGAGCAGCGAACCTCTGACTCCAAGAGGAAATGGAACTCCCACCGAGGGTCAGACTTCAAGCAGCCACCGCCCAAGAAGCAGGAAAGCACAAGGGTTTACGCGATTCAAGCCGCGGAACCATCAAGGAAAGGATACAGCGGGCCTCGCCCATGGTGCAGCAAATGCAAGTATCACCACGAGGGTGAATGCGCAAAAATCGAATGCGCCAAATGTGGCAGACCAGGACACAAGGCGATGAATTGTCGCATCAGAGAAGCTGGATCGAGCGACAGCTGCTACGCATGCGGGAAGCCTGGACACTTCAGTCGGGATTGCCCACAGAAAGGAAACCAAGCTCGCGGGAGAGCTTTTGTGATCGGCGCGGGTGAAGCAAAGGAAGAGCCGAATGTGGTAACCGGTACGTTTTTGCTTAACGGTCATTATGCATCTGTCTTATTTGATACTGGCGCTGACCTAAGTTTTATATCCCATGAGTTTAAAAACTCCCTGGGCTTAGCGACCAGTAGGCTAGACAAACCTTATACTATAGAACTAGCCAATGGTAGGCAGTTATGCGCGAATGAAAGGACTGAGCAATGTGTATTAGTCACGGGAGGTCATGAGTTCAATATAAACTTGTTGCCAATAGATTTGGGAAGTTTCGATATTGTGGTAGGTATGGATTGGTTGGTCGAGAATCTCGCGGAGATTGTTTGTCATGAGAAGCAGGTTCGGATTCCACTGTTGAACGGAGAAACTTTGATGATTCAAGGGGAAAGAAAGGGAGTTGCGACGAAACTGATTTCGTGCCTAAAGGCGCGCAAGTGCCTAAGGAAAGGGTACTACGCCTTCCTGGCGCATGTAATAGAGAAGGGAGATGAGCGAAGAATTGAAGACTTACCTGTAGTGCGCGAATTTCCAGAAGTTTTTCCTAAAGATCTGCCCGGATTGCCGCCACCGCGACAAATCGAGTTTCGAATTGATTTGGTCCCAGGAGCTGCGCCAGTAGCCCGAGCGCCTTATCGATTAGCTCCATCTGAGATGCAAGAGCTATCCAATCAGTTACAGGAACTTTTGGATAAGGGTTTCATACGCCCAAGCTTTTCACCTTGGGGAGCTCCAGTACTGTTTGTTAAGAAGAAGGATGGTTCGTTCCGGATGTGTATTGACTACAGGGAGCTGAATAAGCTGACAGTCAAAAATCGGTACCCCTTACCGAGGATTGACGACTTATTTGACCAGTTGCAGGGATCCAGTTATTATTCGAAGATAGATCTACGGTCAGGATACCACCAACTTAGGGTCCATGAGGAAGACGCGCCAAAGACAGCCTTCCGAACCAGATATGGCCATTATGAGTTCTTAGTGATGCCTTTCGGGCTAACTAATGCGCCGGCTATATTCATGGATCTGATGAACCGTGTGTGCAAACCATACTTGGACAAGTTTGTGATTGTGTTTATAGATGATATTCTAATTTACTCTCGAACCAAGGCCGAGCATGAGCAACACTTGAGGTTGATTTTGGAATTGTTAAGGAAAGAAAGGTTGTATGCAAAGTTTTCTAAATGTGAGTTTTGGCTTAGAGAGGTTCACTTTCTCGGTCACGTTGTAAACGAGAAAGGAATACACGTCGATCCTTCTAAGGTTAAAGCCATCGAAAACTGGGAAGCGCCAAAAACCCCAACTGAGGTGAGGCAATTCCTTGGACTAGCTGGCTACTATCGACGCTTCATTGAGAACTTCTCCAAGTTAGCTCTACCTCTGACCGCGCTAACTCAGAAAGACAAGGCGTTTATTTGGGGCGAGAATCAGGAAGCGGCATTTCAAATGTTGAAACAGAAGTTATGTAGTGCGCCAATTTTATCTTTACCAGAGGGGACGGATGACATCGTCGTTTACTGCGACGCTTCACACCAGGGACTCGGATGTGTCCTTATGCAGCGAGACAAAGTTATAGCGTATGCCTCGCGCCAACTCAAGACCAATGAAAAGAATTACACAACGCATGATTTAGAACTTGGAGCGGTTGTCTTCGCGCTAAAGATTTGGCGCCATTACCTCTACGGTACGAAATGTGTAATCTTTACGGATCATAAGAGCCTCCAACATATATTCAATCAGAAGGATTTAAACATGAGGCAACGAAGATGGGTTGAATTGTTGAATGATTATGATTGCGAGATCAAGTATCATCCGGGGAAAGCGAATGTGGTAGCAGACGCGCTAAGCAGAAAGGAGCGAATAAAAACACTACGGGTCAAGGCCCTAAAGCTAACAATTCACGCAGAGCTCTCTACGCGCATCCGAGACGCTCAGCAAGAAGCCTTGAAACCAGAGTTTGTTAAAGCTGAATCCCTTGGGGGTATGATTAAGAATTTGGAACTTAAAGGGAACACTCGATATTTTGCCAACCGCATATGGGTCCCTCTCAAGGGAGGACTGCGCGAGCAGGTATTAAACGAAGCTCACAAGACGCGGTATTCCGTACATCCTGGCGCAGACAAGATGTACCAAGATGTTAAAATGTTGTATTGGTGGCCCAATCTTAAAGGCGCCATCGCGACACATGTCAGTAAGTGCCTGACGTGTTCAAAGGTAAAGGCTGAATACCAGAAGCCGTCGGGGTTACTTCAACAGCCAGAAATTCCCATGTGGAAGTGGGAACAAATCTCCATGGATTTCATCACCAAACTACCAAGGACACCTGGGGGTTACGACACGATATGGGTTATTGTAGATCGGCTAACTAAGTCAGCGCACTTCCTGCCGATTAAAGAAACTGATAAAATGGAAAAGTTAGCCCGACTATATATTCGAGAAGTAGTTTCAAAACATGGAGTCCCAGTGTCCATCATTTCTGATAGAGATAGTCGGTTCACCTCAAGGTTTTGGAGATCATTACAAGAGGGGTTAGGTACTCGACTGGACATGAGTACGGCTTATCACCCCCAAACGGATGGACAAAGCGAACGAACGATCCAGACATTGGAAGATATGCTGCGCGCGTGCGCGATCGATTTTGGAGGTAGTTGGGATACCCACCTTCCGTTGGTTGAATTTTCTTACAATAACAGTTATCACACAAGCCTCAAGGCAGCGCCGTTTGAAGCGTTATATGGGCGCAAGTGTAGATCCCCACTGTGTTGGGCTGAAGTGGGCGACAAGCAAATGACTGGTCCAGAAGTGATCCAAGAAACAACAGACAAGATTTTTCAGATAAGGGATCGCCTTAAGGCAGCACGCGACAGACAGAAAAGTTATGCTAATATGAGAAGGAAACCGTTGGAGTTTCAAGTAGGGGATAAAGTACTTTTGAAAGTCTCTCCATGGAAGGGAGTCCCCCGTTTCGGTAAGCGAGGAAAGCTAAATCCGCGCTACATTGGACCATTTGAGATCCTGGAGAGGATCGGTCCAGTTGCTTATAAACTCCGTCTACCCGCCGAACTCAGTGGAGTTCATGATACGTTTCATGTATCCAACCTCAAGAAGTGTTTATCTGACGAAACGTTGATTTTACCGTTGGAAGAAATACATATTGACAAACAGCTGCACTTCGTAGAAGAACCCATAGCAGTAACCGATTGGAAAGAACAAAAGTTACGCAGAAGCAAAATCAAGTTAGTAAAGGTTCAATGGAACTCGAGGCGTGGGCCTGAATTCACTTGGGAAAGAGAAGACCAGATGCGCACAAAATACCCACACCTCTTTCAGAACATGGCTTCTGCCAGCAACGTCTCCTAAATTTCGGGACGAAATTCGTTTAACGAGGGGAGAATGTGACAACCGGTAATTTCCCAAACCCATAAGCTAAGTAATCAACCTAATAATTAGGTGATTGTAAATATTAAGCGCGTGCATTTGTTATGTGCGCCCTGCGCGAGCGCGCCATGTTAGTCAGCGCGTGCAGTTGTTATGTGCAACCTGCGCGAGCGCACCATGTTAAGAACCAGCGTGAGCATATGTTATATGCGCCATGCGTGAATGATTTGGCTTTATGTTTTCATGTAACTTAAACATTATGTTGTCTATGGGTTGACCATCCCGCATGATGCTAAGGCGGGTGCATCCTACATCGTTTATGCGCGTGCGGAAGGGAACTAACCTACCCGCATGGCGGGAACGTTGAGAGCTAGTTTGTCTGAAGCTCCAAGATGGAATTGACTTCAACATGACTGATCACTATGTTGAAATACCAAGACCACCTGGAGAATCTACAAATGAAACTCAAATGTCCCTAACTGCGAGAAGGTTACGCACCTACCCGCAGCAAAGACATGTCCTATACGCAGAAAGCTATGCGCACCAAGTTATACGCGCAGAACACTTGGTCTATTCTCCAGTTAAGGAGATTACTCCCGCCCGAAAGGAAACAGTAGCGTGTTTCAGAGATTTTCCACTTTTTACTGTACACTGACAAAAGTACCTGAAAAAGCACACTGTAACATGAAAAGTCAACTGTCAGCCACCCTATTCTCACCAACCCCAGACCTGCATGTTCTGTCCAAATCAAATCAAAATCTTTTATCCACCACTCCACTCTTAAGTAAATAATAATAACTTCCATACTTTATCATCATTACATTTAGATATGAAAAGATTTTAATCCCCTAAAGCAAGGGATTGTGTTCCCTTGAGTTTGCCTATAAATTTGTAGCCTAAATTATCACCCAAAACACACTTCAAAGAACTACAAACTTGCACTAATTCTTTCCCAAGCATCCGTTGTTTCCAGCTCCGATCCTGTTACTAGGTAAGCCGAGAATATAACCTTGAGACCTACTATCCAACCCTTATATTCTCCTATTTCTTGATCTTAATATATATACTTGTTATTTAATCGTATTCTAGACCTTCGATTCCGAGGCCAACACCAAGAAAACCCGAATCTCGATTAATCCCTTAACAAGAACCTCAGGTGAGTCTCACAGCCCCTATTTTCACTGTTTTCACTGTTTTTAAATTGCTTTCGGGGCGAGGGACACGTACTTAAATAATGTTTTATCATGGTATACTTACAAGCTATGCAAGCGATTATGTGTTTTAAGTTATGTTTCATGATGAGCAATGCAAACGGTTATCTAAGGTTTTCAATGTATGTGCGCTAGAACTCGAGTAAGTGATCACTTTACCATTGGAACTCTAAGGGTAGGGACTGCTGGTTTGATCCGCCCACTCGTAGGGGTCGCACCTCTTTGCATGGACGAGTGCCTGGCATGGGGCAGTACTATGGGGTTGAGCCCGCTCGTAGGGGTCGCGCCTCTTTGCATGGACGAGCGCCTTGTTTTCCGGCACAACGTCTGCGCGTAACCCGCGGGACGGTATCCTTAGCTCGTAGGGGCAATGCCTCTTTGCATGGACGAGCACAGTTTCTCAGAATTGTTCGCGCGTAACCCGCGGGACAGTATCCTTAGCTCGTAGGGGCAATGCCTCTTTGCATAGACGAGCATAGTTTTCCAGAAACGTCTGCGCGTAACTCGCGGGACGGTTTTACGTTATTTTAGCTCGTAGTGGCTGCGCCACTTACATAGACGAGCACCGTATCCAGAATTTGTTCACGCGTAACCCGCGGAACGATTTTTATCAGAATATTGTCAGAATTGTGTTAATACGATTTTACCAAGCAGATGTTAATGATGTTGCCAGAAATGTTTCAGAATGATTTTTATCAAGTTACTAAAACTTGTGAACTCACTCAGTTTATACTGATTCAAATGTTTTTACGTGTCTTTCAGGAGATAACTAGGTAGCGCATGGAGTCACACTTAGAGCACCACACGCTGAACATCTAAAACAAGCTTTTTGGAAGATTTTGGTTTTATCCCCTCGATGCGCACGGTTACCCGCCGCGCAAGGGGATATGGCGAGGAAATCTTCAGTTTTATACTTGGATGTTTCTTTTTGTAATCTTTGAACAATGTAATGTGTTTGTAATAAACTTCTCATGCGCAATAAAAATCTTTGAATGCTTTGCAATGGCCCGTGCTTAATTATCAATCCCCACTCGTGCGCGCCCGGCTGTTTCCGCCGCTCAGGGCCGGGTGTGACACTTATGGTGGATGAAACCCAATTTATTCAAACAAACAAACAACTCACTCACTATTATTTACAAACAACACTAACTCAAACATGACTCTTTTTGAGCTTTTCTTTGATTTTCCAACCTTTTTTTTATTTTTATTATTATTATTATTATTATTATTATTTTTTTGACAAATACTAACATCAATAAATACAAACCACTGAATCGAGACATACGTACATTGTGTACTATGATCGACAAACAACTTATATACAACTCTTGACATACCGAATTTCATCCATGGGGTTAAAAATAATAAAGGCCAAGGCAAACATGGCTTGTAATGTGGGTTAAACAAATGAAAGGGAAAAGGCACAAAGTTGGCTCCTAAGGGATAATGTAGGGTAGGGAGTATTATTTAATTTTTTTTTTATTTTTATATGTAAAGGCCATTATAATGTGGGTTTCTACAGTCCTATTTCTCCATACAGGTGGTGGTATTAAGATCTCGAAATGCATGAGACAACCAAGTTCTAGATATCATGGGCATACTGGTTACTCTCTATAATGGCACTCGTATGACAAGTGTATATACTATGTTTTATATGTGTATTATATATATGTGGTCAACTCACACACGTACCGGAGGAATAAGGTTGCCGATATAAACATGTGTACCTGTCCCCATGACTTGTTATCCCCATCTAAACGGTCCATTTTATTTTTCTTTTTGAAAACATTTGCATGGGAAGACTTTCGAGAAGCTTAAAAACTGACCATGACCAAAGACCTCTACTTGGCATTAATACTAGCAATAAACTATTTACAATTCCGGCTTTTGCGCACAATCAAGGCATTCTAAGGCAAAAAATTTAATTTTCCCCCATCCCCACACTTGAGGTTGACATTGTCCTCAATGTTTAAAATTTAGCAATTAAAAGAACATTAACGAGGACGGGGTTAAAATTGACTGATTATAAATTTTAAAACCGGGCTTAATGTGATGGTCCTAAAAATTATACAATTATACAATTACACTTTTAACAATAAAACTAATAAAACAAAATGAATTATGAAAACAAAATCACCTGATAAGAAAAATAAGCCACTCAAATATACTCTTGGTTGCGCTCAACAAACCCGGCTCTTCAATTCACTCAACATTATTTCACAAACTCTCACACGTGTAGAAGCACGCTTCTCACAACCATTAGGATAGGTCTTTTAAACCGATTGCAAAACCGTTAATTTTAACTACCAAGCCAAGTTATATAAATTTCATAATTAAATTGTTAAACTAGTAAAATTGTTAAAAGACCTAACTCACTTTCATAGGAATCACGATTGCATTTAGCGTATGCAAAAAGCCCTTTAAACCCCCCGGTAGCCCCGGTGGACGAGTAAGGTCTCGTGAGGGTTTATAGTGAACTACACCCACACAGTTCGGATACAACACAAATATACATGTACCTGAATCAACCGTAGCAAAGTATGAACGCACCTTGGGAAGCTGCAACTCATGATAAGATGATTCTTTACCAAAACATTGCAAACTCTGACTTTTCCATGTGTGGCATCCCCACACTTGACTTTTGCTACAATGGCACGCTTGAAAAAATAACGGTTAAACAAACTATAAAAAACTAAAATAAAATACAAATTGAAAATAAAATTCGGGTTGCCTCCTGGTTAGCGCTAAGTTTTTGTTAAGGTCTTCAGCCAAACCATTACCTGGTATGACGTTTACGGTGGTCTAAGCGGACACTTCCCTACCGAATTCCCTATAAAAGCTCGATAGTTGACACATCTCGGCTCCACTTCTTCCTTCATAATAAACAATTATGAGTCCGTGTGAATGAACATTTACCTTCAACGTTTCCCACTTATGCCCGGTAATTCACACATCGAGCCCGCACCCTCTTTCTTGAGATTAAAACACTAGGATTCGATCATGGTCGAACCGAACATTTTCCCACCGAATTTCCCGTGTATGCTCGATAATTAAAATTTTGTGCCCATACCTTCTTCTCTGTGGTGGATATGTGTGTAAACCGAATACAAGGCCACTTCATCATATTTTGTTCAAGGTCTTCCAAACTCACTTTCCTCTTCTTTGAACTTGCACCATCACCCCAATCTTCATTTATATGCGTGGCTAAAATGGGAGAACGACTAGGATTCACTTGGGTTACTTCAGTCACCGGTTCTTTAAAGGTTACTATGTCTTCAATCAGGTCTAAACATTCAACTTCATGCCCCAAAAGATCCGAACTCTCCCCCCTTTATATCCTCAGCATCAACCACAACTGATGCATTCATTGGCTCTTCGGTAACTAGAGGAATTAATGCGGTATTATTCTCCAAAACCAGAACCTCAAATTTATTCTCTGAAAGATCAAGAGCCTCTTCTATCACTTCCTCATCAACCATGGCACCACTAGCCAACTTTTCTTGTTCTCGTTCAATTTGAGCCACCTCTTCAAATAGTTGACTCACCAGTTTATCTTGAGCGTCATTAAACATCTCCTGGAGTTCTAACCTCTGATTTAAAGCCTGATTGTGAGCTTCTTGATCTCTCTTCATCTCCTTCAGAAAATACATAACATCTTTCCAAGACACTTCTTTGTTACCCGAAGAATCTTCTTGATCTTGTTGATAATTTCTTTGATATGTACCACCATGATTATAATTTTGAGGGACTTCCTCGTATATTGGTTGAGGATGTTCATTGTTGTAGTAGTCATCCTCCTCTTGATAACTTACAAAACTTGGCGTATCAGACCCTTCAATATCATACTCCGAATCATCCTCAAACTGGTAACAATTAATTCGCTTCTGAGATTGAGAATTGCTTTGATACGAGTTTTCATGGTTACCTGTTGTTGACCCATAATAACCCTTATAATCAGATTGAGGCGATGAATAATTTTGGTACCGCATGTTACGACCCTGTTGGTTGAAGCTCCTTTGGTTATCTGACTCGTAGAAGACTTGAGAGTTTGGTGAAGGTGGTCCATGATATGAATGTGTACGGTACGAGTCATCGTCCACCACGGCCTTATATCCTTCATGTGGGTCATAGACCCAACTCCATGTCATCTTGAGTTACCTACACACAAATACCAATCGTAAAATCAACGAATAAAAAATTTAAAAACAAAAATTAAAAACTAAGCTAAACTAACACTTTGCGCATTGATTCCCCGGCAACGGCGCCATTTTGATGTAAATGTTGTTGGGTTTTAACAAGATTATCAAAGTGATAAAATCCTTATTTTACCAAAAACGCAGCGGATATAAGTTTTAAATCTTGTTAGTTTTAGTGTATAGAACCAATTCAATACATGCAAAACCCAAACCCGGATCCAAATACGAATTACACACTATCAAACACATGCATGTCACTATAAGTTCATGCATGTTAAACTACCTTTCAAGTAACCAAAGAAGTGTGAAAAGGATGATGATTGAAAGGCAAGAACTTGAATATGGTAGCTCCTCAAGCTAGTATACCCCAAGCTTCAACAACACACCTTCTTAGCTAGTATTTAAACACTTGATTAACACCTTCTTCCTTGCCTTAGTTTGGCCGAAATCAAGAGAAAGAAAGGAAGAGAGAATTGATGTTTACTTGCATGTATGTTGTGTGTGTTATATGAAAAATGAAAGAGAAAAGTTTGGTTTTATTCAAAGCCATCTTTCTCTCCACCAATCAAACCCTTTGCATGTCTCCACTCAATAATAAAAAAAATAATATATTTGAAAGAGTTATTATCTTTTTCTTTTATAAAACTTTAAACATATATATATATCCATACATATATACTTTTATAAGTTTATAACTTATAACTTATAAAACCTATTATATGTTAAGAGACATGCTTGGTTATTATTATTCACATATTGTTATTTAACCAACTTAAATAACACTATGTAATGTTCTTTCATAAAACATAAATCATCCATATGATTTGTTTATTACACAAGTACATTTTATTTAGAAACCCCTTTCCAAATAACTCAAGTGTTAATATTCATTTGTTATGATCACATCATATATGAACGAATATTATCGGTGTTTGTCTAGCTTGTTATTGGGTATGACCCGACTTGGATAATAACGTACTAGCCACATCAATTTAATATGTCTCTTGGGCAGACCGAGTCCAACAATCTCCCACTTGCACAAGATACATAGAAGATTGATGCAAGTAGCAAATACCGCCTAACTACGGTTTACTACCCCTAATACGTATGAGAAGTGCCATTCAATAACATCATCCCTTTCTAGTCCCATACTTGAAAATGATTTAGGTGAAACTATCATTTATCCTTTTGCCACAAATGTCATGTTAAATCCAGAGACACAGAGTGATCATTCTCTGTTGATTTAACTTTTCAGGCCTTAGACATTTAACTCTCAACGAATAAGAGAGACAAATCCCTTATTGACTACATACGTCTCTCACTATCACCTTGTACTATACTTGAGCTTAGCCTTATGTACTGACATATTTCAGAGCAGCGAAGAACTAAGTCAAAGCATAATGGTCGATGAATATCAAGACCCAATATGTATCTCAGGTCGGATGATCCTATGAAGTTCGCCTTTACTCAAATTTACTTATGATCACAAATCCCAAGGATTCCATGCAGTAAAATTGAGAGCGGGTCAGTCCAATATTTATCCCTTAAATATCTATGAACCTTAGCCGCAACCTTTTGCTATATTCATACCTCATGAATATCTACCAATCCAGGTTCATAATAGTCTTACTTTCACATTTGTTCCCACAAATATGAACGACTACGGACGTTTAGACTAATTCAAATTATTCACGGATTTAAACATACTAAAATGGAACATAACTCAAGAACATGACCATAACCAAAACCATATGATTGAGTTAAAATAAAATTGTTCCAATATCCAAATACAAATTTTGATCAAATCCAATCACTAGAATATCGAAGTCCTAAGGCGCAAGTATGACCCTTATGCTTCGGCCTTTCAAGGAGTTTCGTGAGTGGGTCCGCAATGTTTTGATCAGTGTGAACTTTGCGAATACATATCTTTCCCTTTTCAACTTCATCCCTTATGTAGTTGAATCTCCGCTCAATGTGCCTAGTCTTTTGATGTGCGCGGGGTTCCTTGATTTGAGCAATCGCACCCTCGTTGTCACAAAAGATTTCTAGAGGGTCCTGAATGGTACGGACTACCCCTAGATCGGTAATGAACTTTCTAATCCATGCAGCTTCTTGAGCTGCCAATGAGGCGGTGATGTAATCTGATTCAGTGGTGGATAAGGCTACCACATCTTGTTTGCACTCTTCCATGAGACAGCACCACCATTGAGAACGAAAACATATCCCGATTGTGATCGAGAATCATCTCGATCAGTTTGGAAACTCGCATCAGTGTAACCCTTTACAACGAGTTCCTCCTCACCAGAGCCATATATTAGAAACATATCCTTAGTCCTTCTAAGGTATTTCAATATGCTCTTAACAGCCATCCAATGGCTAGTTCCCGGATTTTGTTGGTATCGACTTGTCATGCTCAAGGCGCATGACACATCCGGTCTAGTGCAAATCATGGTATACATGATGGATCCTATAGCAGATGCATATGGGATACCACTCATTTTGTCTTGCTCATCCTTTGAGCTTGGACATTGAGAAGCACTCAACATCGTTCGTCTTTGAATATGTACCAAACCTTTCTTAGAGTTTTCCATCTTGAACCTTTTCAAGATCTTGTCAATGTATGCACTTTGATTCAAACCTATCAACCGCCTTGATCTATCCCTATAGATCCTTATTCCCAGAATATAGGCGGCTTCACCAAGATCCTTTATGGAAAAACAGCTTCCAAGCCAGGGTTTCACACCTTCCAAGGTTGGAATGTCATTTCCAAACAGTAATATGTCATCGACATATAATACCAGAAAGGTAATGATGCTCCCACTAGCTTTCTTATACACACAAGCTTCATCAGCGTTTTTGATGAATCCAAATTTCTTAACTTCATCATCAAAACGGTGATTCCAACTCCTAGATGCTTGTTTCAATCCATATATTGATTTCTTCAACTTGCATACTTTGTTAGGATGTTGTGGATCGACAAAACCTTCAGGCTGAACCATATAGACATCTTCATTAAGATGCCCATTTAGAAAAGCAGTTTTGACATCCATTTGCCATATCTCATAGTCATAATATGCGGCTATGGCAAACAATATCCTTATAGACTTTAGCATCGCCACGGGCGAGAAAGTTTCATCATAATCAACCCCTTGAGTTTGAGTGAAACCCTTTGCTACAAGTCTAGCTTTATAAGTATCCAAGTTTCCATGCATATCAGTTTTCTTCTTGAAAACCCACTTACTTCCAACCAACTTGGAATTTAGAGATGGAGCAACCAAGTCCCATACTTGATTGTCATGCATGGATTGCATCTCAACATTCATGGCTTCTAGCCATTTGTCACAATCAGATTGCGCATTGCATCTCGGTATGTGGTGGGTTCATCCGAATCTACCACGTAGCATCCATCCATGAAAAATCCATATCTCTCAGGTGGAATGCTAATTCTACCAGATTTGCGAATGTTTTGTGTGTTTTGATCAACCATTAGATCATCCTCAACAAACTCTTGTTGATTGCTAGTGTCAACCAAACGTGTATCGGCTTGTAGTTCTCGATCCTCTTCGAGTTCTACAGTTCTATCAGTTCCTTCCATAAGGAACCTTCTTTCCAAAAACTTAGCCTTTCGAGCTATAAACACTTTATGCTCGCTTGGATTGTAGAAATAATATCCCATCGAATCCGTGGGATATCCTACAAATATACACTTAGTGGATCGACATTCAAGTTTGTCAGGGGTGTAGATCTTAACATAAGCCTCACAACCCCATACCTTTAAATATGAAAATTTTGGAGCCTTTCCATGCCATATTTCAAAAGGTGTCCTATCCACTTTCTTGGTTGGTGCCATATTTAAAATACGGGCAGCGGAGATCACAGCGAAACCCCAAAATGATAGAGGTAATGAGCTTCTAGCCATCATGGATCGAACCATGTCCAATAAAGTTCGATTCCTCCTCTCAAACACACCATTATGTTGTGGTGTTCCAGGTGGAGTAAGTTGTGAGACAATCCCACAACTCCTAAGATGTTCTAGAAACACATCATTGAGGTATTCACCTCCTCTATCAGAACGTAGTACTTTGATTGTTTTGTTGAGTTGATTTTGTACTTCATTTTGGAAGACTTTGAACATTTCAAAGGCCTCATTTTTGTGTCTTAACAAGAACACATACCCATAGCGACTATAATCATCGGTAATGGTAATGAAGTATCTTTCACCATTTCTTGTCATTGTCCTAAAAGGTCCAGATACATCCGAATGTATGATACCTAATAAGTTTTTCGCCCTCTCATTTGTTCCATTAAAGGGCTCTTTGGTCATCTTTCCCAATAAACAAGATTCACATTCATCAAATGAATCAACATTTGATTTCAAAAGACCATTCTTTTGAAGTGTATGAATACGATTCTTGTTTATGTGACCAAGACGACAATGCCAAAGAAAAGTATTACTCAAATCCATTTTGAGTCTTTTGGTGTTAGCTTGGTACAACGAGTTATCAATGTATGAGTCATCATGAATTAATTCATAAATGCCATTAAACGGCATTGCTTTAAAATAAAAAACATTATCCATGAAAACATATATACCATTATCAACAAACTTAAAGTCATAACCAGATTGTCTTAATACAGAAACAGAGATAATATTCTTAGTCAAACTAGGGGAATATAAAATGTTTTTCAAAATAATTTCCAAACCATTTGGAAGTTTTAAAACATAATCTCCTCGGGCTTGGACGTCAACCTTTGCTCCATTGCCCATGAAAAGACTTATATCTCCTTTCTTCACTTCATTTCTTCTTTTGAACCCCTGCAATGAATTGCATATATGAGTTCCACATCCGGTATCCAATACCCATGTATTAGAATAAATAATATTAAGATCAATGTGAATCATGAAAGTTGTACCTGAGGTTTGCCCCGCATCCCTCTTAGCTTTCAACTCCTTGAGATAGGTCGGACAGTTTCTCATCCAATGACCTATCTCACCACAACCAAAGCACGGATCCTCAGCGCTAACCTTTAGCTTCTTTGGTTTTGGTTCCGCCTTTGCCTTTCTCTTGAACCCCTTCTTGACTTGCCCCTAGCCAACGGCAACCCTTGCCTTTGGTTCCGGGTGATGCCTTTTCTTTGAGCCACCCTCATTGATCGCAAGAACGGGTAAAACCTTTTTACCCATGCCGGCTTCGGCTGTCTTAAGCATTGCGTGAAGCTCACCAATGCTTTTGTCCCATCCGTTCATGTTGTAGTTCATGACGAATGTCTCAAACCTTTTAGTTAAGCCATTTAGGATCAAATCCGTGGCTAACTCTTTTGAGACGGGACAGTTAAGCCGTTCAAGCCGATCAATGTGGCTCTTCATCTTAAGTAAATAAGATGAAACAGATTGGGTTTCTTCTATATGACATGCATGAAGCGCTCGAACCGTTTCGAATCGCTCAACCCGAGCTTGAGTAAGGAACATTTCCTTAAGCTGGGTAATCATGTCATACGCCCCATGATTCTCGAAATCCTTTTGGATCTTGGGAATCATTGTTCCCAACATGAGGCAAGAAACTTGCACCGAATCCTCATTGTATTTCAGCCAATCCGCATAGGCATCCAAGTTGTTGACATCGGGTTCATCGGGAATAGAATCGTCTAATATATAGGACTTCTTTTCTTGCTTGAGAACAATTCTCAAGTTTCGATACCAGTCCATAAAGTTGTTAAAGTTTAGACGATCCTTATCCAGAATGGATCTTAGTGATAGATTATGCACGTGTGGGATAATTGCGTTTGGTGCGTTGTTTGCGGCCATCTAAAAGAATTTAACAAAGTTCAAATTAGTATTTTCGATATTAATAAAATTTTAATCTTTAATACCCTTTAAATGTCTCCAAGACAATTATTGATTAAAATCTAAAACCCAACGTTTCATTCAAATAGTAGTTAGGTGACCTTTATCCTACTATCCGAATTAACAAGGTAGTCAACGTTTGACGATTGCAACCCTTTGCAACTTCTAGTTTTATGGGATCGGTTAAACATCATATGTTTAGTTGGTATGTTTAATCCCATCAACACCTTTGGATGCCATGTTAACGTGACCCTATAGTCATGGTTTCCAAATCAAGTTGTCCTACTTACACACACGTGTGAGTTTACTCATACAAGTGGTTAGGTGATCCTAATGCGAAAAGTATTTGTAAAATCACCTTAAGATCACAAGTTTTCTTAAAAGTGCTTAGGTGATCCTAACCCACTATCAAGTCTACAAGTGACTAAGTGTCGTATAAAAGGATGGTGTTTAACTTGTTTTTAAAAGAGATTTTAGTTTTCTAAATTCTAGATTGGAAAACTATTTATTGTACCTTTCATTTGCATGCATTCAAATGTATGGTACTTAGTTGAAAAACCCATTTTCAAAATTCCTTTTAATAAAACCCATTTTATTATGAAATCATTAGTTATTAATAAAACCAATTTTTTTATTACCTAACGATTTCTAAGGAACCAATTTTATGCTAGTTGATTTTAAGCAAACCATATTGCAAATAATAAGTAAATCAACCATGCAAGCATAAAGTATACACAACCACAAGTTCATAACCATAGCCTCCTAATGTTGACCACACTTGTTGACCGAAGACAAGTGTGTCAAAAAGTCTCTCCTAAGGGACCCAAAAGAACATGCACTTGTGTCGGTGAACTCCCACTTGATTCCGCATCCATAAGCTCCAAGTGTTTACTCCCGGTGTTGTGGTCTTCATCATTTTATTTGGGCTTCCATCCATGCATCTTCTTTTACAAAATATATCCTAATACATTTTTCTAGTAAAAGAAATACATCTAATCTACTTATTATTACAAGCCATATGAATGAATAAATAGATTACAAACCCAAATAAATATTACAACCAAATCGAATGAACAAACAATCAACACAATCATTCAACCAAACACAAGGCCATGGCTAGGTTATGAACATCTATTACACATCCAAATATGCAATAATACAAGACCAAAATGGTTCCCCTTTTTGCCTCAAAACTTTCGGCCAAGCTTAAGCAAACCGAAAGTTTCGGGTTTTGTTCAAACAAACTAAACAATCATCCAAATGACTTGGTTTTTCAAGATTACCACATGCATGTAAAGTATAACCTTGAAAAACCATGGGCTAACCAAAACCCCTAAAATTTTCGGCCAAATGGTGAAACCCACCATAAAACTGAAAAATTTTGGGTCCAATGAAGCATGCATTCGTATAAGCGGATCTTGATGCCATTGTTGAGTTTTAATAAGATTATCAAAGTGATAAAATCCTTATTTTACCAAAAACGCAGCGGATATAAGTTTTAAATCTTGTTAGTTTTAGTGTATAGAACCAATTCAATACATGCAAAACCCAAACCCGGATCCAAATACGAATTACACTCTATCAAACACATGCATGTCACTATAAGTTCATGCATGTTAAACTACCTTTCAAGTAACCAAAGAAGTGTGAAAAGGATGATGATTGAAAGGCAAGAACTTGAATATGGAAGCTCCTCAAGCTAGTATACCCCAAGCTTCAACAACACACCTTCTTAGCTAGGATTTAAACACTTGATTAACACCTTCTTCATTGCCTTAGTTTGGCCAAAATCAAGAGAAAGAAAGGAAGAGAGAATTGATGTTTACTTGCATATATGTTGTGTGTGTTATATGAAAAATGAAAGAGAAAAGTTTGGTTTTATTCAAAGCCATCTTTCTCTCCACCAATCAAACCCTTTGCATGTCTCCACTCAATAATAAAAAAATAATATATTTGAAAGAGTTATTATCTTTTTCTTTTATAAAACTTTAAACATATATATATATATATATCCATACATATATACTTTTATAAGTTTATAACTTATAACTTATAAAACCTATTATATGTTAAGAGACATGCTTGGTTATTATTATTCACATATTGTTATTTAACCAACTTAAATAACACTATGTAATGTTCTTTCATAAAACATAAATCATCCATATGATTTGTTTATTACACAAGTACATTTTATTTAGAAACCCCTTTCCAAATAACTCAAGTGTTAAAATTCATTTGTTATGATCACATCATATATGAACGAATATTATCGGTGTTTGTCTAGCTTGTTATTGGGTATGACCCGACTTGGATCATAACGTACTAGCCACATCCATTTAATATGTCTCTTGGGCAGACCGAGTCCAACAGATGTCGTGCTCTAATCAAAAAAAAGTATTTATGAAGCTTAAATACCTATAACTAGTATGGGTAGGTAAGGTCGTCTCCATAGGAAATCAGTGGAAAGTGCAAGTAAAGTTCATAATTATTAACTAATCAACTACGGTGGACAAACGATGTCAAGCGGCTTATAAAATATGATTTAATAAAAACACACGATTACTTGGAAAAGTTTGTAAACAATTATGAGAGAAAGATTCACTTCAGGTTCAGGTAAAGTGATGACCGACTAACTACAGATTCTTTAAGATTAATTGCACAGTAATTACTAAACCTAACAGTTGGGTTGTGAGGACAAACGATACCCTAACCGAATTGTTGACACAACTAAACTCCGGTTTACCCAATTACCAGTTTAAAATATGAAAATCAGTTATAAGCAATGACTAACGATTACTGGTTCAATGACATAAGAGCTAACCCTACATGTGATGAACACAACCAGAAAAGTGATGCAAAGTTTGACAATCAAAATCATAAACTGTTTAAACAATCAATTCATAATGTAAAACAAAATTAAAGACATTCAATCAAGTTCATAAGCATTCAAAACATAGAATCTGATCAAAGTTAGTTTACACAAAACCCTAGCCTAAAGTGTATACAATGGTTTTAGCCTGACATCGTCATCACTTCGCTTATCTGATGAGAGGATGAAAGCATGCGATGAACGGACGAACCGGAGGCTTCGGGATGGTGGAAAATCATCCTAGGGCTTGTACTTGGTTGGAGGAATGAAGGATATCTCGAATGGGGGCTGAAAAACTGATTATATCAAAGTTAGGGTTATTTTTCTCGTCAGGAGGATCTTAGCGCGTCGCTAACATCCCAGGGGTGTGATTTTCGCGCCGCGCTAAAAACTCAAAATTCTGATGATCTTAGAGATACGCTGACATCACCATCAGGACCTTTTAGCACCGCGCTAAAGGCGTCTGACATAATTTTCTTTATTTTCTTCATTTATTTTGCATAGGAAAGCGTGCCAATCATCATGAGTCTTCTATATCTTCGTTCCAAGCCCGTAATTCATCCCGATAAGCGTCCTTAACGTCAACTATCCTGAAACACATAAACACGCTTGAAGTACCAAAGTTCACATAATATTTAAACTAAAAGTAAACAAAAACTATAATAATATACACGACTTTTACCCGACCATCGGCAAACAAGTTCTAATATTATGAAGTATGACTAAAGTGCTGATCACACAAGAAAATAAGATTGTGTTTTAATAATGATTAAACACTTTAACAAATTCACGCAATTAATAAAATCAAATCACACCCGGGTTCAAGAATGCACACAAACAGTAATCTCATGCAACCTAACAGATTAACTATCACTGATTAACACAGACTGACTAACGAGCTAAACCTTAGGCATCAACTATCACTAACACACGACACTGGTTATCAAAAAATCCCTCCCAGTGTGACTCAACTAAGGGCTACTGCATGCTTCATTGAGTTCAACTAGTGAAAACAGTCCTATGAGAAATAATTATAGCAACCGACAAACTAATTGTTCTGATTAACGTAAACCTAAACCGACTGAATGCGCAACAATACTAAACATAAATACTCATAGATTAATCAATAGTAGTTACAAAGTATTCGTTCTTAATACATGAGAAAACTGAAAATGATACAAACTTTACATCCCGGGTATGACTCGAAGGATTTAGCCGAGCCTCGACATCATGGAATCTTCAATTATGATGATAATGAACACGTATGTGATCTCGCTATGATTTGGAATGTTGGATTCTTCCTCCCTTTGCTCTAGAAACTACCTAGAACTGGTTGTTGAATGATAGGGTCGTCAAAAGATACAAAACATTAAAACCCTAAGTTTCCCGTCTTCGTTACCCAACGCGATAAGCGATGGGGTCTTCTGGGGTCCATTGCGTATCGCGATGCACCAAAGTCAACATAATATCTAATCCCATCGCGATACGCCTTGGCTCTTCAGGCTCACCCATTGCGTATCGCGATGGGTTTCTCATCAACAATAAATTATTCATTTCCTCTTTTCGCGTGTTAAACGTCCGGGTCTTCATCACATGCTTCAACAAGTAAAAATTACTGCTTTAACGTCTATGACCTGAAATACAATAAACACGTATGAAGTATCGAAGTTCCCACAATAAACAGTTAAAACTAGTAAATAAACGAACTTAACTATATACAATTTAACCAACCATCAGAACCTCCATTGTGGTGGGTCTCTGTAACATCCCGAAATTTCAAAAGTAATATTAGTTATGTTATTTAATATTGGTGGGAAATGGATATGGGTCGGACTAGTGTTGAGTAATGGATATGGGTTATGGACTTGGGTTAATAAGGAAGGAAGATGGCCATGGGCTCAAGCCCATGATCCATAATATTTAAGCCTTAAATCACCCTTTAATCCTTTCATTTCACATATTCCATACACCATCAAAACACACACTTAGCTCTCTCTCATAATTCTCTCTCTAACCGAAACTAAGAGGAAGAGCTGATCCCGACCCGAGGTATGATAATATGATGTTGTTTATACTCAAACTCGTTAGATTTAGTCACGAAACAAAGAACCGACACAGTTAAACCGTTAAAGTCACGAGATCCGGGTGGAATCGGGCATAAACCAAACCTAAGATGAGCTTAGGGATCACCCTAGCTCAAACCTGGATCGAATAAGACGAAACGATGAAAACGGTGGTGAAACAAGCGAGATCTCGTTTTTCCGGCGAGATCCCGTTATTCCGGAAAAGGCGACGCCGGAAAGGCGGCGCCAGAGTTATGATTACGAGGTAACGAATGTCAGAGAATGTCAGACCTAAACCTAGTTCGTTAACAGAGATTTAATGAATTAGAAGGTGATTCTTTAAGTCATTCGTCAAAGGGAGATAACGAAGCAGACACATTTCGTTAAGCCTTTTCTTTAAGGAATAAATGACGAACTAGCTCCAATTCGTTAAAGTAGTTAGTTAAGGGAGAACTGACGAATTAACCCCCAGTTAGTTAAGGGTTCAATTCGTTAAGGGTTCAGTTAATTAAGTGTCAGGTCCCCGATTTTAGCTGGATCTTACTCAAATCATGTCATAACTCACACAAATAAATGTGTCGACAAGGGAGTTAATGACGGGTTGCTATATTTAGAAAGATTACTGTTTATTAAAGGCGGAATCAATAATAAACAGGGTAGTTGCTATCAATATTCATATGTAACTAACACACACAAGATTCACTCAAAAGATTTCCATTCAAACGAATATCATCATACAAAAGGAATAATCTATTTAGGGTTTCTTGTAAGAAAACGGCAGTGGCTCAATAAATATTCTCACTTAGTATCGTATTCAGCCTCCTATTTTCCGTGTTGTGTCACTCTTCAGTTGTGGCCTAATTTTTCTTTTTATAGGCCTGACACCTTTGGACAGCTGTCATTCCTTCTAGAAACCCTAAATGTTAAATCATATTCAAATTACATATTCAGAAATAATCCTAAGTGTAAAACAAGTCTTCCGGGTAGGCTTCTGCAACAATTTTGTCTTTCCGAGTATGCTCTGCCATCCTTCATAACTTGGTAACATAGAAGTGTGCCCAGGATCAATTTCCAGGTAGACTTTACTTGAAGTGTATTTTACCAGGTAAAATACTCACCGGGTAGACTTCAATCTTCTTGACTTTGCCAGACTTTGCCCGACAAACCCTTACGAGCAACCTTGTTCTTCAATTGTCCCTTCAATCCTTTGCTAGTGAATAGCTTATTAGAAAAGTGTGCTTGGTGGCACTGTTCCTTGCTTGTGTTGAACCTTGCCCGATGATTCTTAAGATATTCCATTCAGACATCAAGCATACTTGGACCATACTTATTAATGAATACCTTTCCCGGTCTTCCAATCACGTAGGCATCTAAATCGCCAACGTTTGGTTCATCAGGAATAGGATCATCTAAAATATAAGACTTCTTTTCTTGCTTGAGAACAATTCTCAAGTTTCGATACCAATCCATGAAGTTGTTAAAGTTTAGACGATCCTTATCCAGAATGGATCTTAGTGATAGATTATGCACGTGTGGGATAATTGCGTTCGGTGCGTTGTTTGCGGCTATCTAAAAGAATTTTAACAAAGTTCAAATTTGTATTTTCGATATTAATAAAATTTTAATCTTTAATACCCTTTAATGTCTCCAAGACAATTATTGATTAAAATCTAGAACCCAACGTTTCATTCAAATAGTAGTTAGGTGACCTTTATCCGACTATTCGAATTAACAAGGTAGTCAACGTTTGACAATTGCAACCCTTTGCAACTTCTAGTTTTATGGGATCGGTTAAACATCATATGTTTAGTTGGTATGTTAAATCCCATCAACACCTTTGAACGCCATGTTAAGGTGATCCTATAGTCATGGTTTCAAATCAAGTCGTCCTACTTATACACACGTGTGAGTTTACTCATACAAGTGGTTAGGTGATCCTAATGCCAAAAGTACTTGTAAAATCACCTTAAGATCACAAGTTTTCTTAAAAGTGCTTAGGTGATCCTAACCCACTATCAACTCTACAAGTGACTAAGTGTCGTATAAAAGGATGGTGTTTAACTTGTTTTTTAAAAGGGATTTTAGTTTTCTAAATTCTAGATTGGAAAACTATTTATTGTACCTTTCATTTGCATGCATTCAAATGTATGGTACTTAGTTGAAAAACCCATTTTCAAAATTCCTTTTAATAAAACCCATTTTATTAAGAAATCATTAGCTATTAATAAAACCAATTTTTATTACCTAACGATTTCTAAGAAACCAATTTTATGCTAGTTGATTTTAAGTTGTTAAGCAAACCATATTGCAAATAATAAGTAAATCAACCATGCAAGCATAAAATATACACAACCACAAGTTCATAACCATAGCCTCCTAATGTTGACCACACTTGTTGACCGAAGACAAGTGTGTCAAAAAGTCTCTCCTAAGGGACCCAAAAGAACATGCACTTGTGTCGGTGAACTCCCACTTGATTCCGCATCCATATGCTCCAAGTGTTTACTCCCGGTGTTGTGGTCTTCATCATTTTATTTGGGCTTCCATCCATGCATCTTCTTTTACAAAATATATCCTAATACATTTTTCTAGTAAAAGAAATACATCTAATCTACTTATTATTACAAGCCATATGAATGAATAAATAGATTACAAACCCGAATAAAAATTACAACCAAATCGAATGAACAAACAACCAACACAATCATTCAACCAAACACAAGGCCATGGCTAGGTTATGAACATCTATTACACATCCAAATATGCAATAATACAAGACCAAAATGGTTCCCCTTTTTTCCTCAAAACTTTCGGCCAAGCTTAAGCAAACCGAAAGTTTCGGGTTTTGTTCAAACAAACTAAACAATCATCCAAATGACTTGGTTTTTCAAGATTACCACATGCATGTAAAGTATAACCTTGAAAAACCATGGGGTAACCAAAACCCCTAAAATTTTCGGCCAAATGGTGAAACCCACCGTAAAACCGAAAAATTTTGGGTCAAATGAAGCATGCATTCGTATAAGCGGCTCTTGATGCCATTGTTGGGTTTTAACAAGATTATCAAAGTGATAAAATCCTTATTTTACCAAAAACGCAGCGGATATAAGTTTTAAATCTTGTTAGTTTTAGTGTATAGGACCAATTCAATACATGTAAAACCCAAACCCGGATCCAAATACGAATTACACACTATCAAACACATGCATGTCACTATAAGTTCATGCATGTTAAACTACCTTTCAAGTAACCAAAGAAGTGTGAAAAGGATGATGATTGAAAGGCAAGAACTTGAATATGGAAGCTCCTCAAGTTAGTATACCCCAAACTCCAACAAGACACCACTTCTAGCTAGGATTTGAACACTTGATAACCCTTTCTTCCTAGCCTTTCTTCCTTGGCCGAAAATCCAAGAGGAAAAGAGAAGAGAGAAACCTTTATTACTTGTGTATAATTAATTATGTGTTATGAAAGAAGGAAAGAGAAAGACTTGGTTTTATTCAAAAGCATCTTTCTCTCCACCAATGATATCCATTGCATGTCTACACTACCTCAACTTTAATAATAAAATAATATCAAGTGTAAGAGATTCCTTTACATTATTAATATTATTAATTTTGTTTTATAACATAAATATATATCCATATATATATATAAGATATAACAAAACTTATTACATGTTGGGTGACATGCTTAGTAACCATTATTCACATATTGTTATTTAACCAACTTAATTAACAACATGTAATGTTCTCTCATAAAACATAAATCATCCATATGATTTGTTTATTACACAAGTACATTTTTATTTAGAAACCCTTTTCAAATAACTCAAGTGTCAATATTCATTTACTTATGATCATATCATACATAAACAAATATTCTCAGTGTTTGTCTAGCTTGTTATTGGATATGACCCGACTTGGATCAATACGTACTAGCCACATCAACTCTAATATGTGTCTTGGGCAGATCAATTCCAACATGTTTGACCACAAGTAGTCAACAGGACCAAACATACATTGTGAATATATGTCATTTCAAAGTCAGAGCTATTGACATAGTTTTTTTTAAGTGAAGGAATAGAAAACAAGTTATAATTGCCCTAAATGCTTTCAGTTTTCTGGTTAATGGCTATCCTTTTAATCTTTGCAGATTGAAGGACCAAACATACACAAGTGTATGTCCTTCCAACTGTGCAAATGACATAATTTTCAGCAAAGATAACTACCTGATATTTTTCATTGAAAATCCTTCTTTTAAGCTTCTTTAAAGCTTGAACTGAATAGTATTATCATGTCTCTACACCATTAACAACTTGCTCATGTTTTGATCAAAATTTTGTGATGATGCAAAAATTCATTAGAAAGTTCATTTGAAAGCTTTAATTTTGACATAAAGACATATTTTGACATAAACAGTTGTAGCATATTCAAATCTTAATCATTCTTAACATCATTAAAACAAGTAGACATTCTCAACATTCACAGTCTAACCTATCCTAATAACATCAAAATGATCAGATAACACACATATTCAAGCAATCATAATCAAGTGATTACTCATGATATCAGATAAGCATTTAATTCACATAGACAGATTAAACTACTTATCATAACATCAAATCAGTTAACTGATAATCAATCATTAGCATCAATGACACATAAATAGCACAGATAAACAATTAAGTGCTAATCAGTTAACAGCAAACAAGTAACATATTCATAACATATTCATTCAACATATTCATTCAACATTCAAAGTACGTGATCTCAAGTAAGAATAGTCAATTAGCACATTGAGATACACACTAAGCACACATCCTCAATCAGACCTCATCTGAGTTGATCATGCCCAGAGCTTTCAAAAGAAAGTTGAATCCAGTTTTGTCAAGTGGCTTGGTGAATAGGTCAGCCAAGTTGTCACTTGTGTCAACTCTCTGCATTTCAATCAAACCTTTTTCATTACAATCTCTAATGAAGTGATGTCTGATTTCAATATGCTTAGTCTTTGAATGTTGGACTGGATTCTTTACAGTAAAGTATGCAGCAGTATTATCAATGAAAATAGGAGTGTTCAGAAAATTCAAACCATAATTCAGCATTTGGTTCTGAATCCAGAGAACTTGGGCACAGCAAGCAGATGCAGCAACATATTCAGCTTCTACAGTTGAGATTGAGATAGTTGTTTGCTTCTTGCATTGCCGTGACACTAACCTTTCTCCCAAAAATTGACATCCACCTGAGGTTGACTTCCTGCTCATGTTGCATCCATCATAGTCACTGTCTGTGTAGGCAATAAGGTCAAAAGATTGGTTCTTTGGATACCAAATCCCTAAGTCTGGTCTTCCCTTTAAATATCTGAATATTCTCTTAACAACATTCATGTGGGAGACTTTTGGACTTGCTTGGAATCTTGCACAGACACATACAGCAAACATGATATCTGGTCTTGAAGCAGTCAGATACATCAGAGACCCAATCTTTGCTCTGTATTCATGTTCATCTACTGGCTCCCCCTTTTCATCAGCTACCATCTTTTCTTTGGTAACCATTGGAGTTGAAGCAATCTTCAAATCATTACATTTGAATTTGTCTAGGATGTCCTGCACATAATTAGACTGGTAGATGAAAATCCCATCAGCTTTCTACTGAACTTGCAATCCAAGAAAGAAGTCCATTCCCCCCATTGAACTCATGCTATATTTGGATTTCATTACCCCTTCAAACTCCATGCACATTTGTTCATTTGTTGAACCAAAGATGATATTATCAACATAGACTTGTAATATCAGCAAGTCTGATCCCTTTCTCTTGTAAAAGAGTGTCTTGTCAATGGCTCCTCTTTTTAAACCATTTTCAAGAAGATGATTTGACAGCTCATCATACCATGCTCTAGGAGCCTGATGCAATCCATAAAGGGCTCTATATTTAGTTTATACACCCTGTTTGGATACACTGAATCTTCAAAACCTGGTGTTGAGCAACATACACCTCTTCATAAATCTTTCCATTTAGGAATGCAGACTTTACATCAAGCTGGAACACCTTTATGTTCTTTGAGGCAGCATATGCAAGAAAGATTCTAATTGCCTCAAGTCTTGCAACTGGTGCAAAGACTTCCTCAAAGTCTATTCCTTCCTTTTGAAAGCATCCCAATGCCACAAGTCTAGCCTTGTTCTTAATCACAATACCCCTATCATCCCTTTTGTTTCTGAAAACCCATTTTGTTCCAATTGCAGATCTGTTCCTTGGATTGTCAACAAGATCCCAAACATGTAGATCTTTGAACTGTGCCAGTTCCTCCTGCATTGCCTCCACCCAACTACTGTCCTTTAGTGCTTGAACAATATTCTTTGGTTCTATTTGGGATAGAAAGCAGGAGTTTAAACAGATGTTTGCAGTTCAGAATGACTTCTAGTAACTCTTTCATTTATATCTCCAATGATGTTTTCAGATGGATGATTCTTTTCAACATAAGGGGTTTGAACTATCATATCTGCAGACATGTTTGTGTCAAGATTTGATTCATTGAGATCTGGTTCTTCAATGATCAATTCTGTTTCAGCATCATGAAACTCTGATGCTTCTTCAATGTTCTGTCTTGAGGTAGATGCACCATTGTTTTCCATATTTAAGCTTTCAAACAAATGTTGAAATCTTGTTGTAGTCACTTCTCCTTCAGTTGTTTGGTTGCTTGGATTCTCCTCTGTCTGAACTTGATCATTCTCCACTTCTTGATTGTCTTGATTAAGCTCTGCATGATCTTGTTCTTGGTCAACTGTGTCATTTGAGATACCCTTGATAAATGTATATTCCTTTTCTTTGCTAACAACCTTCTTCCATAATCCTTACAAGTCCAATGTTTTCTTCTTTTTCTCTTCATATACACTGGTCTTGTATAATGAGTCATCAAAGTCTTAAGGATAAATCTTAAAAGACCTTATCAATTTTTCATGATCAAACAGCCATGCTGCACCATCAACTGTATTGAACTGATGCTCATTAAAGATGATGTCAGATGATTCAATAACACTCATATGGTCCTTCACATATACTCTGTAAGCTTTTGAGTGTGCAGAATATCCAACAAAGAAACAATCCAAGGACTTAGTTTGAAACTTGTTCAAGTAATCCCTGGTGTTCAGAAGAAAACATTTGCATCCAAAGGGCTTGAAAAACTTGATATAAGGCTTTCTATTGTTGAAAATTTCATATGGTGTCTTATTATGCCTTTTGTTAACAAGTACCCTATTCTGAACATAGCATGCAGTATTTATGGCTTCTGCCCAAAATGTCACTGGTAAATTTGCATCTTCTATCATGGTTCTTGCAGCTTCAATAAGTGTTCTGTTTCTTCTTTCTGCAACACCATTTTGTTCAGGAGTTCTAGGAGCTGTGAATTGTTGAAATATTCCCTTTTGTGTGCAAAATTCTTCCATGACTCCATTTTTGAATTCTGTACCATTGTCACTTCTCATTGTTTTAACTTTCTTATTCAGTTTGTTCTCAATCATTGTCACACAACCCTTAATTAACTCTGCAGTCTCATCCTTTGTACTCAAGAAATAAACCCAAGTATATATTGAATAATCATCAATGATCACAAGACAATATCTTTTCTTTCCTATACTTGGCACACTCACAGGACCAAAGAGATCCATGTGAAGTAGTTCAAGTACTTGTTCAATTGAACTGATGAGTTTTGACTTATGAGTTGATTTGTGTTGTTTGCCCTTTTGACATGAACTGCTATGATCTTCTAGTTTGAACACTCTTGTAGGTAAGCCAATGACATGCTCACCCTTAACAAGTTTGTTCATATTCTTCAGATTCACATGACATAGTTTCTTGTGCCACAAATTTGACTCATTTTTAGTGGCTTTGGAAACAAAACATGTACCACCCCTTGAAACAGCTTCCTTCATGTTGAGCTCATATAGGTTGCCATTTCTAGGTCCATCATCATAATCATTTCAGGTGGGATAACAAATTCAGGTTTTAAGATGAAACAGTGTGAGTCATTAAAACCAACTTTATATCCCTTATCACACATTTGTGATATGCTTAATAGATTGTATTGTAAACCTTCAACATGAAACACATTATCAAATGAAACTTTTCCATTTATTAAAATTCCTTTCCCAACTATTTTTCCACCATTTTCATCACTTCCAAATGCCACAGGACCTTCAAACTTTTCTTCATAATTAACTAGTGACCTCTTGTCACAAGTCATGTGCCTAGAACATCCACTATCCATGTACCATATGTCATTCAGTGGAGTGGACTGCTCCTACATAAAAGAAAAAGTTTGATTAGTTAGGTGATGAAGTCCAAGTCATTTCAACTTGCAACTCATCAGTTTCATTTTCAGTGCTGCACTAGAAGTGAGTGTTGTTGGTTCAGGATCTTCATGAGTTAACTCAAGATTGTCTGAGTTATCTGTTTCATATCCACACTCTCTTGGAATTTTCACAAATGATGTGGTATTCTTGCTTTCATCATCTGTTTTTATAGCTTCTTACACAACATACTCCTTCTCTTTAGAATAGTCTCTTACATCAGCAGTCTTTACAACTTTGGTTTCCACCTTGGGTTTCCAAAGAAAACCTTGTGGTTCATATCCATGCTTTAATAAGAACTTCTCATCACCTGTTAATTCAGATGGTTTCTTTCTTGAAGAGACACCTTTGTTTCTAGTCTTTTCAATAATAGGTGAACTTTGAGATTCATCAGACTTGACTGATTGAGTGTCTTGTTTGAATCTCACAGGCTGATTATTCTTCTTGACAGCGTTCTCTGGCTTCTTAGGAGACATACTTCTTCTTATAGATTTAGCCACTTGTTTCTTTGTTTTGATATTAGTTTTCTTTTCATTTCTTGTCTCCTTAGCTGATGTCACTTCATCTTTGTTCATGGTTTCATTTTCGCACACCTTTCCTTTTCCCAGGTAAGCATTATACTTTTCTTTGTACTAAACAAAGTCTTGGCCATACTTTGTTTCGTCTGGGACATGAAAGGGTTTGAACTTGAATCTTTCATTACATGAATCTATGTGATGACCATATTCATCACATTTTTTACACCATACTTTTCCTTTGAATCCTTCATGCTCTTTTGGTTTCTTGAACCTTTCACTTGGCTTAGGTGACTTGAATCCAAGAGTCTTCTGAGTCTTCAGACTATCAAAATCAATAGAGCAGGAAACAAACTCCTCAATTGTGATGTCTTGTCTTTCAGCTTTGCTTTTAACAAAGACAATTTTCCCCATAATCATTGGTTCCTCATCACTGTTCTCTTTATTCCTTGACTTCCTTTTCTCATATTCTTCCATAGTTTCCACTTCTCCAACATCAAGCACTTTATGACTGGAAAAGATTGGGTAAACAGGTATAAAATTTTCTGCATCAACTTCTTCAATTACTCTCTTCTTTTTGTTTAGTTTTGTCCTTTCCAACACAGCCTTGCTTGGTGGCTTGACTACATTGTAGCTTCCCTTTCCCTTTTCATAACTTTCATAAGACATATGCTCTCTTCTTATTTTCTCATTCTGTTTCTTCATTCTAGGTGTTACAGGTGGATACTTAGGAAGTTTGTCAATAGATTCTGGTTTCTTGTATCTTCTTCCTTTTTCAGCTTCTATGATCTGTTCATCTGTGATCTGATTACTCAAATCACTCAAATCATCTTGATTGAGATCATTAGAATCAAAGTCATCCTCAGATACTTGAACTCCAATTGACTTATCTTCTTTTACCTCTTCTATCACAACAAATTCACCTTCTTCATTTACTTCAACATTTTTGTATAAATCAACAAATTCTTCTTTATCTTGAAAGACATCTCTGAACTGTTGCAGGTATGCATCTCTTTTCTCTTTATCAACTTTGGGCATAAAGTTGTTGTTGAAGGGTGGTGGAACAGCTTTATATCTGTCTTTTCACTTAGTTGGTTTAGAATGCCACAGATGTTTCCTGTAGAGACCAAGTTCTTCAGGAATTCAATTTCAACTTGCAGTTTTGTGTTCTGCACCTTTTCTTCAACTAACATCTTCTTTAGTCCATCCATCTCAGTGATGTATCTTGTTTGAGTTCTGTAACTGATCATGCAATCATATTCCAGACTTTTAATCTTTTCTTCACTGATCAGTTCACTTGACTCATACCCATTGATGATACTTTGTTTCCTAAAACACTCACTTTCCAACTTGCCTACTTTTGTTTTCAATTCATTGATAATTTCATTTAAATCAAAAATAGGAGCAGAGTGTACCTGAGATGATGAACCAACTTGTTTTTCAATTAAGGCCATGAAAGCCACATTTGCCCTCTTGATGTCATCTGCAATGTCTTCTTCATGATTAATCCAATCAAAATTACCCTCATGATGTGAAGTTACAGCCACATTTCCTTGATTTTTGGGTTGATTTTGGTTGGTTGGAACTGAATTGTTTGGAACAGTTTGAAGATTCTGATTGTTGTTCCTTTGAAATCCTTGATTCTGTGACACAACTTGTTGATTATTCTTTATTGGAGGCTGTTGGAAGTTGTTGAAGTTGGGGTTAGGATTATAATTGTAGGAGTTGTTACTGAAATTGTTGTTCCTTGAAGTCTGTTGAAATTATTGATATTGATGCTGCTGATTTCTTGGTTGATTCTTGTATTGGTTCATCTGAAATTTTCTTGGCATATTGCATTCTCTGGCAAAGTGACCAGGTTGTTGGCAGTTATAGAAAATGGCTTTAGACTTATCAAAACCAATTCTTTCATTAGGTCCTGATAGAAGAGATCTACCAGTCCTGTTATATAGCCTTTTGCTTCTTAAAGCCAACATGGCTGCTTGCCATTTTAAATCCATGTCCTCCAAATCATCTGCATCAATTTGCTCCAAATCATCTTGAACAATGCTTGTATGAACCATGTTCTTTCCAACAAAAGCATTATAAGATTCAGTGAACATTGAGAATAAACCATGATAATCTGACCCATGACTTCCATTGCCACCAACAAAAGGTGTATGTCCACCAGCCATTGAGGCTAAATCATGTTCTTCCAAGAGTTGGACATTAAACCTCTGCTGATTTTGTGAGTTGCTTGAACTACCACCAACAAAAGCCTTAGGTGTATCAACACCATGCTCATTTGGTTCTTCAATGATGGGAATCTGTTGTTGGTTTTTGGTTGACAAGTTCCCCATAGGTGCAATGAGAGCATTGGTTACTTGAAAACATGGTTTCTCTTCTTTGATCATTTCATTCTCAATCATTTCTATTTCTGCAGCTTGAAGGAAGCATACTACATCATCAACCTTCAACTCATTGAAATTGGGCTTTTGAAGGATGAATTTGCAGGCAGTGTACCATTCTTTGGGCATTGAATTGAGCAACTTGGTATTCAGGTCAAAATCGGTCATGACATAATCAGTTGTCCTCAACTCATTCACAATAGCTAGAAAACGTTCTAGTATTGATTTCAGTCTTTCTCCCTCCTTATACTTGAACCTTTCCAACTGTTGCTTCAATCTTTGTTTCTTTATGTTCTTCAGCTCAGTGTTCCCCTCATACATCTCAAGAATGGCATCATACATTGCTTTGGCAGTTGTATGATGTGCCACCTTGGTTAAAATTTCCCAAGAAAGTCCTAGCTTAATCATAGCTAAAGCCCTGTCATCTATCTTTCTCAATCTTTCTCTTACAGCAGCGGTTGCATTAGCATTTGCACCTTTATTGTTGTCCCGTGGTCCATTCTTGATTGAACTCCACATATCAACGTCATTATAGCAAACGGCTGCTTCAAAGAGTACTTTCCACTTGGTAAAGTTTTCTTGTCCATACAAACTAGGAATCTTGTTAGTAGACACTTCTTATTCCTCATATCCAGACATTTTTTGAAAGAATCAAAATCAGTTTCTTTGTAAAAACAGAATTTCAAAATAATCAGATCTGAAAACAGATTTTTCAGATTTGATGTGTCTGATATGATTAGAGCAAGATTTATAAATAAAGATTAAAGCTTTAATTAAAATAAGGAAGAGAAAACACCAATAGATTATAGATCTGGAAGAAAAATGAAAAACAGAGCTGCTAACGTCACTTTTCAATAGAACAGTTGTCTGCTTACGTCATCTTTCTTCAAATCTTCAATCAGCAACAAGAATCTTACTAAAATAGCAGCAACAAGCTCTGATACCACTTTTCAGGTCCCCGATTTCAGCTGGATCTTACTCAAATCATGTCATAGCTCACACAAATAAATGTGTCGACAAGGGAGTTTATGACGGGTTGCAATATTTAGAAAGATTACTGTTTATTAAAGGCGGAATCAATAATAAACAGGGTAGTTTCTATCAATATTCATATGTAACTAACACACACAAGATTCACTCAAAAGATTTCCATTCATACGAAGATCATCATACAAAAGGGATAATCTATTTAGGGTTTCTTGTAAGAAAACGGCAGTGGCTCAATAAATATTCTCACTTAGTATCGTATTCAGCCGCCTATTTTCCATGTTGTGTCGCTCTTCAGGTGTGCCCTAATTTTTCCTTTTATAGGTCTGACACCTTTGGACAGCTGTCATTCCTTCTAGAAACCCTAAATGTTAAAACATATTCAAATTACATAATCAGAAATAATCCTAAGTGTGAAACAAGTCTTCCGGGTACGCTTCTGCAACAATTTTGTCTTTCCGAGTATGCTCTGCCATCCTTCATAACTTGGTAACATATAAGTGTGCCCGGGATCAGTTTCCATGTAGACTTTACTTGAAGTGTATTTTAACAAGTAAAATACTCACCGGGTAGACTTCAATCTTCTTGACTTTGCCAGACTTTGCCCGACAAACCCTTACGAGCAACCTTGTTCTTCAATGGTCCATTCAACCCTTTGTTAGTGAATAGCTTATTAGAAAAGTGTGCTTGGTGGCACTGTTCCTTGCTTGTGTTGAACCTTGCCCGATGATTCTTAAGATATTCCATCAAGACATCAAGCATACTTGGACCATACTTATTAATGAATACCTTGCCCGGTCTTCCAATCACCTGCTTCATGAGCTTGGTTAGCCTAAAGCTTACTCGGGAGTGAGATTTACTTGGCTATGAAGAACAAACTTTCTTGATAAAGTGCTCCTTGCCCGGACTTGCATAAACTAGTGAACCTTGCCCGGTAATACACTAATTTGCAAACCCTGCCCGGATATCCACTAAAGAAGACTTTGAGAAGGTAACCCAGCCCGATAGACAAGATATCGTACCCGGCTAAGTAAAAGCTTGCTCGGAAGTCTAAGGTGTGCCCGGATCTATACTTAGCGAATTCTGAGGAGGTTGGAAGATTCCAATATTCAATCTGATCATTTTTGGGTCAAATCTTGACTCAACAATCTCCCCCTAGATTGGAACACCTCAGCTGTCCCAAAACACCTATACAGTTACTTACACAGGATTAAAAATACACATCAAATTCAAAATCAAAGTTACATAATCAAATTACATAAACAATTACATATTCAAAAGTCTGTCAAAAGACATTACAAAGTAAATCCTACTTTATGAGTCTTGTCTCTTCCTCTCATTGTAGGCGGCTTGTCTTCTGTCAACAATTACTGATGCAACTCTTAGCTTAAAGATATCGGGGATTTGGTAGTGAGTGTGACTTTCTGGAATAACCAAATCCCTTATATCCATCAGATCTTCATTATGCAGGTAAGTCAACTCTTCATCAGTTTTGATTATCCCCAGTATTTTTCCATCAGAGTTTCTTAGCACATACTGGTCAACATCTTCTTTATAATCAATCTCAGTAATGATGCCATTCTTTTGAACTGTTTAGTTGGGGCATGTCATTCTTCTTTGAAGACTGATGCATGTATTCATATTTGACAAAGGATTTCTATCTTTGACAATTATCTTGTAGTTCCTTTCAGCAATGTCCATCCTCTTAACTTTGCGGTTCTCTTAGACCTGTGAAGTTGGACAGTTTTCCAGCTCCACTTTTCTTTTAGGAATGGGAAACCTTTGTCGTCTTCTTCTCTTAGGTACTTGGATAGATCATTCTGTTGTCTTCCAACCCTCCTGCTTCTGTTTCTGTAATCATACAAACTGAGATCTGCCATCCTCTCCAGTTTTTCATGAGTGTATTCATGAAAATCACTCCTTACAACAATGTCTCTCAGTTACCTACTTTCCATAATTACTCTACAAGACTCAGTAACAGAATCATAGTAGAGTTGTCTTGGCAGATCCACATCTGATTGTGGTCTTTCTGTTCTTTGTGATCCACTCCTACTTGATTCACCTCTTCCACCTCTTCCACCTTGTGGATATCTATTTGAAATTGGAGGCCTGAAAGGAATAGACTTCTTGGGTTTTGTAGGCTCCAAGTTGAAAGTTTTAATGTAGATTGATTCTACCATTTCAGGTGGAATGTGGATAAGTTCATCAACATTGTGTCCTGCCTCTTTCTATAGAACTTTTATCATCTTTTGTATTCCTGGATAGTTTGACAATCCTGCAGCCACAAACACCCCATCAACAAAACTTCTAGGGTTATCACTTTCCCATAGAGCCTTTTCCTAGTCAGTCTTTTGCATGTAGAAAAGTTCTTTCAAGTCTTGCTTTTCTAAGGCATTAAATGAAGCTTCATCCATTTGTTGGGTTTTAACAAGATTATCAAAGTGATAAAATCCCTATTTTACCAAAAACGCAGCGGATATAAAAGTTTTAAATCTTGTTAATATGATATGTATAAAACCAATTTTAAACATGCAAAACCCAAACCAGGATCCAAATATGAATTACAAACTATCAAATACATACATGTCACTATAAGTCCATGCATGTTACTACTACCTTTCAATATGACAAAATCGGGTGAAAGAGATGATGATTAAAAGGTAAGAACTTGAATATGGAAGCTCCTCAAGCTAGCATACCCCAAGCTTCAACAACACACCACTTCTAGCTAGGATTTGCACTTGAAATTTTCTTCTTCTTTTCTTATGTTGGATGAAAATACCCAAGAGAGGAAGAGAGAAAAGTTTACTTGGAAATTATGTGTGTTATGAAAGAATGAAAGAGAAAGACTTGGTTTTATTCAAATGCATCTTTCTCTCCACCAATAATAACCATTGCATGTCTCCACTCACATTGCATGTCTCCACTCAAACATATAATAATATTACATTTGAAAGAGTATTATTCCTTTTCCTTTTTTTTATAAAGTTTTATATATATATATATATATATATATATATATATAAGTTTATAACTTATAACTTATAAAACTTATTATATGTTAAGATACATGCTTGGTTATTATTATTCACATATTGTTATTCAACCAACTTAAATAACACTATGTAATATTCTCTCATAAAACATAAATCATCCATATGATTTGTTTATTACACAAGTACATTTTATTTAGAAACCTCTTTCCAAATAACTCAAGTGTTAATATTCATTTGTTATGATCACATCATATGTAAACAAATATTATCGGTGTTTGTCTAGCTTGTTATTGGGTATGACCCAACTTGGATCATAACGTACTAGCTACATCAATTATAATATGTCTCTTGGGCAGACCGAGTCCAACACCATTTCCCTTTGATTAATCATTATGCCCCTTAGAATATTGATCATCTCTTCATTCTTCCAAGGAACAATTAGTTCATCCTCAGGTTCAGGCTTAACTTCTTGAGGGGTTGGGGTTTCAACCGGTTTGACTTGTTCTTTTAATTGTTCCCTCAAAGTTTGAATTCTTCTTTTCTTTGTTTGAGGTTCATCGGTTGATTCAGACTGCTTGGATGAGCTCTCAGTTTGTACCCTCTTCAATTTTTCTTTTCTTTTAAGTTTATTGTAGTGGTCCAACACTGATTCTCTTGATAATTAACCGAGTTCAGGTGAGTTTCTAGCCCCACTTCCTTTTTATGTTTTCGGGGATGTGTGCATACTCGATGTGAAGTGTGAATACACTTACCTTAAGTGGTAAGTGTATTCTATAATGTTGATGTGATATATTTATATATATTATGAATGGATGTCTGTTAGTGCGTGAATGATCTTCGGATATTACGCGTACCGTCATTCGGGAATGATCCACAAGTGGTTATTAGTGTGTGTAAATGTTGTGATGTGACTTGGTTATTATGTAAATGATGTAATGATATGAATTGTGTTGTAGACAAGTAGAGGTAGGGCGTGATAGAAGTAGCAAGGGTCTAGTAAGGGTATTAGTGGCCTGACGATAGTACGTGGTAAGGTAAGCCTATGTGTGACATTGTTATTAAAGTGGCATAACGTGATTCGTTATTTAAGTGGCAAAGTGGCATAACGTTATTCGTTATTAAAGTGGTCAAGCGGTAGGGGTAAATAAGAGGTTAAGTGGTGTGGTGAGCATGTTAGATAGTGGACTATGTGTCTTCGGACACGTATATAAAAGCCTGTAGTGGTTGTATGACAAGTGCTTGATTAACTAGAACTCACTCAGCGTAGCTGACTTTTAGTATGCACACAGGTGATCAGACTAAAGAGCTAGCATGAGGATGGCACATGGCATGGATTGAACGGCTGGCGTCTGAAGACGGAAGAAATGATGTTTTAAATATGAAGTTGTATATTAAGTTTGAAAGAAAAGATCAAACGTTTTGTAACAAATGATTAAAGTTAACGTTTCCGCGAAAGTTTTTAATTAACTCTGATTTGTAGAACTGCGTTTATGAGTAAATCCGACGTTAAAGTAGGGCTACCGGGTTCGGGGCCTTACGGTCTCGTTCAGTTTTTTTGGACCATTTGCATACTTATACAGAGACCAAGATCGAGTGGTATTGGCTTCGGGCTTCTTGTTCATTCTCTATCAGCACCATAGGCTTTGTAAAGCTTATAAATCCAAGCACCACCATAGATCGGGGTGGTGGGCCTTTTTGCGTTCCCATAGGTCTTGAACAGCTGGCAGAGCAGGAATGTGATGTTACATGGTACCTCGTTCTGAATACTGTATAAGGCCCACATATCCCTCAATCCCACGCCCCCCTCACTTTGGCCACACTGTGTGATTGTGTGGCTCAACAAACGGTGAAAGTAACGAAACAATGGGTCGCGTAGTGCAGCGCTTTTGGTGCTGTTTGGAACATATTGTTCATCTCCATAGCCTAATTGTTCCCATGCCTCTAATCTGGTGTTCCCTGGTTCACCCGTTTCTTGATCATCCTCGTCTGAGAAAGTCGTCCCTGCCTCAAACCATAAGACAGTGTCGGTTTCCTCAGCCGTGTAGATTCCCATATCGATTCCCAACTGTGTTACTGAAGCGGTATACCATTCTCCCTCGATGCGGAACTGGAAAACAGTCACATATCCAAATTCTTTTTTTTAATCGAGAACGAAGCCAAGAACTATTTGGTCAATTCCGTCACTGATTTTTCGTCTTTGGCCAAAAATACAAGCCCACGGTCCTTGTACAAGCCTTTGATACCTTCCAATTTGATTTACTTGTTGCAACGTTTTAGTGCATGCGTAAAAGTTTGGTCCGGGTTCTCGGTTGTCTAGATATCCCATCCTTTGACGGACAGTTTCATCCTGTCTCGTGCCTTCTGGGATGATGAGGAAAGTGTGAACATCGTCTCCATACTTAGCCATCTGAAATTTAAAACAGGATTAGGCAAATAATTACAAAGTTTAAACTGAAAATATGGAACATAAGCAAAAACACGCCCCCCTGTACAAGAAAAACGGCCCCATGTTTTTGGAATTTTGACAGATTTGACTACTTTGACCAATTTTGACATAGGTTGACCTACAATTGACCATGGGGGCGTGTTTTGCAAAAACACAGCCCGTGTTTTTATTCTGAATTTCAAAAATGTCACAGTTCGAAGTTACATTTCAACCCGGTTCTAAGAAATATCATCCGGGTTTGATTTATATGATATGGATTGTTCAAAACCCAAACCCAAATGATTTTCTTTCAAAACTTCCTTCAATCCTATGTTCAAATCGGGTCAAGCCCTTTTTAACAAATCGAAACCCTAGATAGTAACAATTAAGTATCCTATTACCCGGATTTTGACCCGATTCATCAATAAAATGGGTATGTATTCGGATATGGGGCTTTCTTACAACCTGATTTTAACTTAGAATGCTTAATTAGAACCCTAGAATCCTTAAATTGACATGCCTTTTTGTTGAATCTGAGAGATTGAAGCAAAGATTGAAAGGAGGGGTGTTTATTTGCAATTTCTCGGAGGGAGGCGGTTTGTGTTTTTAGGGTTGAGTTATGAGAAAATGGGTATTTTGTAAAAAAAAATCCCATAACTGTACAGTGAAGTGAGGCACGACCCCGTTCTTTAGAAAGCACGACCCCGTGCTACAGAGGCGGTTAGTGTTTTTATGGTTGTGTTATGAGAAAATGGGTATTTTGTAAAAAAAATTTCCGTAATTGTACAGTGAAGTGGGGCACGGCCCTGTTCTTCAGAAAGCACGACCCCGTGCTGCAGAGTGCATTCAGGGCCCTTTTTTTTTTATTTATTTATTTGACGAGCTGGGTCATTTTTAACTGATTTATATGAAGATTAAGGTTCTAAAAACATAAAATTCTACAGAATTTCATTAAATCTTAAACATTACATCGAAACGAAAATAAACGAACCAAAAACATAAAACTAGCTTAACCGACAGCAAAGCCTAAGGAAGCAAAACAAAGCTTCTCCTACTCGAGACTACTAACAACCACTTTTCCCGAACAAATCTTGAATGTGTGGTGGGCTCTCTTGGCTTCTAAGAGTTCGGAAAGCTTTTGGTCGAGCTTTCCGATTTCTCGGTAAAGTCCTTATTATGGTTTTCAATGATGTGGAAGTTCTCAAACCTTAGTAGTTTGATTTTGTTTGTTAGTTCGATCAAGCGAACCTCCGCTTGAATGTTGCTTTTGAGTTGATCCCTCACCACACTTTGGGGCCTTGTGATTTCTTGTTCAAGATGAGATGAGTTATAACCATTCTTGAACATTCTTACTGGCTTCCATTCCATTCTTTTGTTATCCGTTTAGGATATTTTTTGTTGTGTTTGCAATATATAGAGGGATTGGACGGCATACACGTCCTCGTGTAACACGATACACGGCCCCGTGCTTTGGAGGGAATACATGTTTCTGATTTAAAGAATTGTACGGTGTCAGCGTGTATCATGCTGAAGATTATAGGGTGACCACGACCCCATGTATCAAGATACACGACCCCTATTTTCACTGGATCTTAAATCTTTGATTTCTTGCAAAACGCGGGAGCAGGAAATTTTCAGAACGATGTTTTAAGATTTATTTAAACACATTTTACTTCCTAAAATTTACTTTCATTAATAAAAAGGTCCAAAACATGAAAATCGGGATAAGCCCGATTATCCTAGAAAATGAAATTAAGTCGGGTTAAGACCAAAAGTCCTAAACTTGTGCCTAGTGCACTTGATTAAAACATGATAAGATAAAAGCTAATCTAGATTCCACCGAATGGATCTACTCCATTAAATGGCACGGGTGGAGGAAAGTAGGTGAAGTGGAGGACTTGAAACTGCAATTGTTCGTTGATGCCCCTTAACTCCATCTTCATACATTCCACCTACTTGGTGAGTTGAATGAGACGCATCTCTGCGAGGAGGTTCATTTTGGTGAGTTCCTTAACGAGATCTTGAGATTTGAGTAGTAGCTCGGTTTTGGAAGGATGTTGGGTTTTGTTTCTCGGTTGGTGAGGAACGAGAATTTTATTGCTCATCTCAGTAGGCATTGTGATATCTTAGTGGAACTTGTGTTTGGTTTAGTGCAAGAAAATGCATTGGAAAGAGATGCAATTTATAGCCAAATAGTTTCCAGACATTGTCCCGTGCTTCAGCCTGACAATTCTGTTACGAGTCAGACTGACTGAGATTATTGCAGCGTAGATTCGGGCATGCAAATTGCTGCCACATGCCCGTTCTCACTGAAGCACGACCCTGTGTTTTGGATTATCTACTTTTTTAAAACAAATTAGGAGAACATATATACATTTCCTGGTTTAGTGAGGGTCTTGGCCAGACCCTACTTCCAGTATGTTCATCGCATCTGGTGGAGGATCACTACCACCAAGACGGCCTCGAATGGTCCATCGATGTATGGTTTTAATCTATATCCATTAACTTTGAACTTGTGGTCGTTAGAAATTGAAATCCCAACTGTCACGTAGTCAAAAACTGTTTCAACCATGTATGGGTTTGTCCAACAAGATTTCAACTTTATTGGGAAAAGACATAAACGTGTGTTATATAACAGTAGACGATCGCCAACTTGAAACTTTTTGTTTCCTTTTAAGTGGGTGTCGTGTAGACGTTTAGTATTTTCTTTGTAATACCATGAATTTTCGTAGGCCAATGCTCTTAGTTCTTCTAGCTCGTGAATTTGATCATCCCGGTTTTACTAGCGGACATTAGATCAAAGTTCACTGCCCTAAGAGCCCAATAAGCTTTGTGTTTTAGTTCTACGGGTAGATGACATGCCTTCCCATACACAAGTTTGAATGGTGTTGTTCCTATGGGGTTTTGTATGCCGTCCTAAGAGCCCACAAAGCTTCATCTAACTTTTCTGCCCAATTTTTGCGATTCATCCCAATAGTTCTTTCGATGATACTTTTTATCCCTCAATTTGAGACTTCCACTTGCCCACTAGTCTGTGGATGATACGGTGTTGCCAAACGGTGACTCTTTCCATTAGGGTGTTGCAGAAGTGAGTACCTCTATCGCTGAATAAGGCTTTTGGAGTACCGAGCCGTGAAAATAACTTTTTCTGAAATCGTATAATAGTGGGAAGAGCTTGTGCTTCAAACCATTTAGATACGTAGTCGACTACTCCTAGGATGTATTTATTTCCGAATGAGTTAGGAAATGGCCCCATGAAATCTATTATCCATACATCAAAGACTTCACAAATTTGAATGCCTTTTTGAGCCATCTCATTTTTGGATGAGCTGTTTTTGGATCTTTGACAAGAATCGCATGCTTGGATCAAAGCATGTGTGTCTTTATATATGGTGGGCCAGAAGAATCATGCATCAAACACTTTCCTAACCGTAGTGGCGGTAATGTGGTGTCCTCCAGTTGGTCCTTCATGGCAGTGATTGAGAATATCTAAGGTTTCCTTTCCTGATACACACCTACGAACAACCTGATCGGCTCCTATCCTAAACAAGTAAGGATCTTCCCAGAAGTATAACTTAAGGTCGGAGAATAATTTCTTCCGTTGTTGGTGAGTTAGGATTTTTCTTAGAATTCCACAAGCTAGATAGTTTGCGAAATCAGCAAACCACGGACTTTCATCCTCCTCTTTCATGAATGATTGTATATGCATGAGAACTTCTTGGGGAAAATTATCATCGATAATTTCCTTGTGAAGTTCTTATGAAGCTGGGCATTCTAAGCGTGAAAGATAGTATGCGGCTACATTTTCTTCTCATTTCTTGTCTTTGACTTCTATGTCGAATTCTTGGAGTAGTAGAATCCATCAGATAAGTCTGGGTTTTGCATCTTGCTTGTTGAAGAGGTATCGTATGGCGGCATGGTTGGTGTAAACTATGGTTTTGGAAAGAACTAGGTAGGATCTAAATTTCTCAAAGGCAAAAACTACTGCTAATAACTCTTTTTCTGTTGTGGTGTAATTTTCTGGTGCATCATTAAGAGTTTTACTAGCATAGTAAATTGAGTGAAAATGTTTTTCTTTGCGTTTTCTGAGTACTGCTCCAACTGCAAAGTCACTTGCATCGCACGTGATTTCGGATGGAAGGGTCCAATCGGGTGTAGTCATGATTGGTGTGTTGACAAGTTTATCTTTTAATATGTTGAACAATATAACAAATTCTTCAGAGAAGATGAATGGTGCATCTTTCTCCAGAAGTTTGGTTATAGGTCTAGCAATTTTTGAAAAGTCTTTTATGAAGCGGCGGTAGAATCCTGCGTGACCTAGAAAACTTCTAATTGATTTGACGGAAGTTGGTGGTGGAAGTTTGGATATTGTTTCAATTTTTTCTCTGTCAACTTTTAGTCCTGCTTGGGATATCTTATGACCGAGAACAATGCCATCTTTAACCATAAAGTGGCGTCTATCCCAGTTGAGCACTAAGTTCATGTAACACTCGTTACTTTTCAAACCCGAAATCCGACTCGTTCGGTTTTTATTTATAAATATATATATATAATATAAATATATATTTCAAGTTTGGTCAAGTTACAAATCAATAATTTTCTTTTCGTTTCATTTAAATAACGAAACTCCAAGTTCTAATTTTGTTTATTCATTATTTACAAACTACAATTCGTTACATGGACTTGTGTGTTTATTTGCTTACTTGCTCAAAGATTGTGTGCTCATGGTTTCTTCATTAAGTATGATCATACATTTCCCTATGCACTCAGGACCTCGATATTATGAGTGGAATAGGGACCCCCGAACTGAGTACGTTGGTTGTTACCAACGGAAAGGACACTTACTTGCGCTATTATCCGAGTACATTGGTGCATAATTCCAACTGGAAAGGGCCTTACTTTCTCATTTACACTTGTTCATGGAATTCTATATTTTTGTATTTATATCAAAACTTGTGTGAACTCACCAACTATTCATTTAGTTGACATTATTTTATATGTATGCTACATGTATCTTATTTAGAGGATGCTGTCGTGACAAAGACATTAGTACATAGGATATTCAACTTAAATGGACGAATTCCTTAAATGTGTATTTCTTTGTATTTCGTTTACTTCCAAACTTGTGTACTTGTTGTTTAAATTAGTTAATGATAATATTGTCACTTTATAGTGTCACATGTGTTTTGAGCAATCTGTACGACACACTCGGGCGTATTCCACTTTAGTCGTGGTGTTACAGATTGGTATCAGAGCCGTGACTATAAGATAGGACATTAGACGTAGTGTTCTAGTTGGTTATAGCTTATTTTTATTTATTAGGGTTACATGATTAGAAATTTTGTGGGCCATATTTGATTGTTCAATGCACATTATTTGGTTATTATTGATTTGTTTATGCGTTATGTACGCAAATGCTATTATACTTTGCCTTATTTACACAAACATGACACACAATTCCAAGGCTTATGCCTAACGTAAAGGTTCTCAAGGATTTTCAAAAATCAGATTTTCGATTTTCAGTTTTCGATGGTTTATGCGACGTTTGACGTTCGACTCTCTATGTTTTACAATGTGTTTTAACTGAAAGTCTGTCAAGTCATGGTGATACACGAATACTCAGCTTTCGGTTCGATTTAATTACACATTTTGATACGAGAATAGTTAAGTTTTGTGACTCATTTTCTTTATTTATACATTCATTTACGAGTTAAAATTTTAGAAGTTCGAAAGGTTATAACTAAGGTTTCAACACAATCACTTTATTATTTCACTGTTACGTTTTAGAACTGAAAGTTCAAAAAATTATGGTGATACATAAATGGTTGAATTTTGATTCCATCACTATATTATTTTATTCATTTAATACTGTGTTTTAGAATTGAAAATTCGAAAGGTCATGGTGATACATGAATGGTCGAATTTCAATTCGATTACCTTATTGGTATATTCATTTACCCTTATGTTTAGAATTGAAAATTCAAAAAAAAAAAGTCATGGTGGTTCATGAACACTCGATTTTCAATTCGATTTCACTATTTATTGTTAAGTTTAATACCTTTTCCATATGATTATTCAATAATTTATGAGATTTTCGATTATTGAAAGGTGAAAACTCATGACGTTTCATGGGAATTAAATATTGATTTCAAATTTTGTTTCATACGATTTCTTTTCTTTACTTGTTTTAATTGATGTAACATCCTACTTTTGGTTATAATAATAAAATAAAATTTCGTCTATTTTATAGTGGGTCGTTATCGGTTTAGATAACTAGAATATGAGTTGGGCTAGTGTTGGGTTAAATGGATATGGGTTATGGACTTGGGTATGAAAGAAAGAAGGAAAGACCATGGGCTAAGCCCATGATCCATAAATATATAAACCTTTAATACCCAATTTTCATTCATTTACACATATTCCATACACCTCTCAAACACACACTTAAGCTCTCTCTCTCTCTCTAGTCTCTCTCTAGCCGAAATCACCAAGGAAACCGATCCCGACCCAAGGTATGATAGTATTTTTTTGTATGAGCTTAAATCCGTTAGTTATGGTCACGAAACGACAAGCTGACTCTGTTAAACCGTTTACGTCACGAGATCCGGGTGGAATCGGGTATAAACCGAAACTAAGATGAGCTTAGGGATCACCCTAGCTCAGATCTGGATCAAACGGGACGAAAAACAGTGAAAAACGAATTAAAACTCGTTTTTCCGACGAATCCGTGGTTTTCCAGCGTCGGCGCCGGAAAAGGGGAATAAGAGGTATAAATGTCAGGGAATGTTCTGAAATTCCCTTACCTAACCCTAGTTCGCTATGGAGTAACTAGCGAATTAGAGGTAGTTCGCCAGCTGAGTCGCTAAGGGAAAGATTAACGAACTAGCTCTAGTTCGTGTCTGATTCGTTAAAGGAAAGGGTAACGAATTACCCTTGATTCGTGATAGTTAGTTCGTTAAAAGAAATAACGAATTAGAAAGTCCAATTCGCTACTTGGACCGGTTCGCTATATGGACTGATTCGTTAAGGAGTCCAGTTCGTTAAAGGGTTCAATTCGTTATAGGAACCAGTTCGCTAAGATAAGCCAATTCGTTATGAACCAGTAACGAATTAGAAGTTTAACAGAATGACAATAACAGTCCCTGGACTTAGGAAAGAATGATTTAATTACAAAGAAGCCCTTGGACTTTAAGTAGCAAATTATTTAATGATTCAAAATCCTAATGGAAAATGTGTTAAGACAGCTTAACCCCAGCCAGGGGCTCTGCCCCTTGGACCCCGCTAGGGGCTGCCGCCCCTAGAACCCCGCTGCCAGGGGTGCTGCCCCCGGACCCCCCGTTCGTTGAGGGTAATAATTAAACTAGAAAGACGATATGTGTAGTGATAGTTTATGGATACGTATAATTATTATACGGTAGTCGTGTACAACTCAAGAAGGGAATAACCGTAAACGGTGAACGCAACCACATTGAGGTGAGTTTCTAGCCCCACTTCCTTGTTATGTTTTCGGGGTTGTGTGCATACTCGATGTGATAGTCAATACACTTACCTTAGGTGGTAAGTGTATGCCTTGTATGATTTATGTATGACGATTGCTTGACGGTGCGTGAACGATCTTCGGATATTGGATGTGCCGTCAAGTGTTAGTTAAAGGTATGATTGATATGTATGATGTATGAATGACGTATGTATGAATATGTATGATGTATGAACAATATATGTATGAAATGTTGATGGTACATGAACGCTCTTCGGAGATTGCACATATCGTCCAGGAAAGTATGTAAATAACAGGTATGTTATAGTAGCATGAATGTAGGGAACCGACCCTAATAATGTCGGCGAATGAAGGGAACCGACCCTAATAGTATCGGCGAATGTAGGGAACCGACCCTAATAATATCGGCGAACGTAGGGAACCGACCCTAATAATCGGCGAAGGTTATAGGGCGGAATGCTTTTTAAAACGTATATGTATGAATGAAAGTATGTAAGTAAGTACGAAAGAAAGAATGAAAGTACGTATGTAAGTAAGTGTGTAAGAAGATATGAAGGTATGTACCTCCGGGTGCATATGCTAGTATGTGAATGTATTGTATGTTGTATGATTAACTAGAACTCACTCAGCATAGTTGACTTTTAGTATGCACGCAGGCTAATCGACTGAGGCAGTTGGCTTGAGGAAGACACATGGCAGGATCCGAAGCGGCTGGCATCTGGAGATTGTCGTGATGTTTGAAATGCTATGTTTTATGTTATGTTTTTGAAAGACACGTTATGGATGTTGTAATGAATGGTTGACTTTTATATTATTCCGCGAAAGTTCTTATTAACTCTGATATTTAGAACCGCGTTTATGAGTAAATCCAACACTCAAGTAGGGCTACCGGTAACGGGGCCTTACAGTTGATGTATCTATTAGCCATTTTCTTACTTACATCCCAAGTCACTCAAATTCTTCACGTTTTGTATCATGCCTTCTCGTTTTTCCTAATTGCCGCACTCAACCCGCAAAATGGCAGTCCAAGTTATCAAGCAACTGGCCTCCGCGATCCCGATTATCCCACGTTTAACCACACCCACCTTCCTCGCCATAGTAAATTCAAATTCAAACCCAGCCCAACCCTTGGAAACTTAAACCAAGCCCAATCGAAAAGCATAGCACAAAAACACGCTCTTTGTATAACTTGTGTAAATCCCACCACTTTACTTCCCTGAAACGTTGATATACTTCAATTTGTGGTAGATTCAATTACCACTTATTGCTAAATATTACCCAAACTCAACGCCACTCACCCATCTGTAAGACTCGTACCTAACCATTTATCTCAATCATATGCTTGACCACACGCTTCAAGCCTGCTATCATTATGGTGGCCAAGCACACCCGCCATACTTCGGAAGGCCTAACTTGTTCCTGTCATGTGATACCTTAGCCCGCATCCCTCGTCTATTTTTATTCGATTTTTCGGTTTCAACACTTCGATTTTACAAACCCATCCAACTCGTCTGTATTTTTTCTTTTGCGTATTTTATTTCTTTCACTAACACAAATCAGTGGTTACTATAAATAATAAATCAAATAGATTTTCTTTAAAAATGACTTCAAACAAATCCAAATGATTATTATTATTATTATTATTATTATTATTATTATTATTATTATTATTATTATTATTATTATTATTATTATTATTAGTGATATTTTTATTACTAGTATCATCGTCACTACTATAAATATTATAATTATTCTTTCCAATAATATATTTAAAGTAAAATTTTTGTTTCAAACAAGTCTTAAGCCATTTGAGGCTATTTCTCATTCGACAAGTCAGGTAATCTGACATTCTTTTTTTTTTTTGCTTTCTTTCTTTCCTATGTCGCTGGCCAAAAGAAAACATTTTTTTTAAAAATTTCATAAAAATTGCAAGTCTTAGCGATAGCTAAAAACTTTTTGTCTAAATTAAATAGAATAAATGTTATTTCACCATGAGATATAAAAGCATCACGATATACAGCTGATTTTCATAAATTAAAATATATATTATATATCTTCCTTTCTTTCTCCTTCGTTAACGCTAATGAGTTTCGGCTAAGAAATCATGGCACCACCTCCCACGTTAACTTTCATACGACAATCAAACTGACACTCGAGAAGACGAAACGTCGCAAGCTGCATTTTCTTTTCTTTAATTTCTCCTTCGTGTATTTTTTCGGACATACCCAAAGTGATTTTTATCCACATATTTAAAATGTTGTTTACAAAGTTTATTTCAATTGTTCTTAATTATTTATCCATATTCGTTTGAATTTTATGAAACGCAAATTCGTACATCATTCTTTGTTTGATCTCCCCGTATACAGCAATCAATAACAATAAACACAGATCTCAGATCTGTATATAAGATTAATACGAGTAAGGATCTAGCTCATAATTAACATAGATTCAGTGTTGTATATATGTGTATACATTATCATTAAGTTATCAATAGTGTTTGTATATTATTAGGTGAAGCTTGAGAGAGATCTGGACTCTGAAAACTTATAATTAAAAAGCTTAAATTAAAGTGAACAGTAGTTCACTATATATAGAAGGTGATCTGGTTCGCTAACATCCCCTAGCGAACCAGCTTCCCCTTCGTTACATAACTTAACTTAACGAACCACCCCCTGATTCGTTAACATCCCCTAACGAATCAGGAGGGAATACATTATAATGTCTTAGTTCGCTAACATCCCTAGCGAACTAGACTTAACCTTAACGAACTAGTCTTAGTTCGCTAACATTCCTTGCGAACTAGACATAACTTTAACGAATTAGATAAATATAAACATTAAATATTACATTAATTGATAAATAAACATTAACGATAAATACAAAGACTCTAGACGCAAAACCGTGCACTAACATTCTTAGTCGCATTTTTTTGAATCGGTTTACTTTTGTTATCTCGGGGTCTATGACCAATTTCCCATCAACGTAACCATTAAGTGTAAATTGGGACTATGAACATGTATGTGTACATAGTTACCTAATAGAAACCGTATTTTCATTTTATTTCTACATTTGACTATTGGTGACCGGTTCTCTCCAAATGAATGTGTTTACTTAGAACCGGGACTGTGTCCTATTGACATGCTGAGTTTATGTTATGTTATTTTTACATAAATTGTTTTGGTTATTCGTTTACTTCTCTTTCACGCAATGTTTTATTTGAACCATTTGTTTGTTCTTGATTTCATCAATATGAGACAAATGCTTTATTTTGATTTCGAAATTTTAATTGTTTACTTTGATAAACTCAATGTTACTACTAAAATTTTCTTTTTACAGACTTAACCGATTTTGAGAGTAAAATTTTGTTTACTCATTTCATTTTATTATAAATTTACATGTTTGTAAGATGTAATTGTTATTCATCTCAATGTTGCCGCTAGTAATGTTGAAATTTATTCAGAGATTTACATTTGGTTAACTTTTTGATATTTTTATATTTAAAAATTCCATTTATCTAATCTATTCTCGTACCCAATTCGTTATCAAGTTACATGTTCATATTTCGTTGGTTAAATGTTATGTTATTCTCGACCCCATTATTTCAGTTACATGTTACGATGTTCATAATTCTAATGTTTTCATTCTTTAGTTTCATTACCTTGTTTATTTTGTTTTCAACATCGTTTACTTGGTTTACACACGATGATTTTATTTACTTGACTTAGTTTTTCGCGTTCTCCTTGGCCTGAATGGTCTATCAATGTGTTTTGTAATGTTTTTACCCTTTTAACTCATTTTTTTTCAACGTTCTATATGAAAATTTTATTTATTTATCTAAGGTCTATGTCTTAAAACCACACAATAGAACAAGTTATATGGACCATCCGACGATAGAGGTAATTATGGGTCGACACGTACTTATCAAAGTCCTCGCATGAAAAATATAATAAGTCCTGTTGTGTGAAATAACTCGGAACTTGGAATGATTTTGGAGAACGGGGCATATACAATATGATAAGGGCATGGTGGATACGCCGCTGGTACATCCTATATATAAGTATCCTTGTCATATTTTCTATTTGTGGCGTTCTTTCGGTTCATTCAAAGATCGACGTTATTTTATTTTAATTATGTAAGTATAAAACTGTTAAAATTTCTAACAACTCCGCATATTAGTTATTCTCTTTTAAAATTTTTTATTTTTATCTTAATTTCGGGACGAAATTTCCAAAAGTTGTAGTTACTGTAACATTCGTTACTTTTCAAACCCGAATCCGACCTGTTTTAAACCCGTAAAACACGATCTTTGACTCAAATAATTAGTCCAACGCGTTTCTCCACTAATAAGGACCCATTATCAAGTTAACTAACTCGTTAAAACACAACGTAAATCACGGACTAAATCCGGCCCGCCGGATTTTACTGAAATAATAATAATTGTAAAATAAACGACCTCGTTTCCAGTTAGCACTATAAATAGCCCTTAATCCTTCATTTAAACTCGTCACAATCCTCACTTCAATCTAAAACATGCTCTAAAATCTCTAATCAGTTCACCTAAGTTCGTTTTCCGGCGAACTCCGTTCACCATCATTCCGGAACGGTTTGAGGTAAACTTTATATGCTTTCCACTTGTTTTTAAGCGACTAACAAAAGCCCTAACTTATTTCGGGCAAACATGGAACGGTTTGAACGAATTAAATATAAGGTTTGAATGAAGAAGATGATGTTTTGTTGTATTATTATATAAATAATTGTTTACACATTATAATCAAATGACAGTCTGGTCTAGTGGTTGAGTCACTTTGGTTTGGCCACAAGGACCCGGGTTCGAATCCGGGTCATGACAGTTTTTGTTTTCATTCTTTTTTAAGCTTTATATATTATGTTAAAAATCAAATAAAGTTTATTAAAAATGTTAAAAATTAAATAAAAGTCTTTTTAAGTTAAATAATAATTGTTTCAACCGATTTTAGCATTTGCATTTAAAAACCAAACTTTCACAAATCCGACTTTCGTTTCCGTTAAGTTTTTCGTTGAAAACCCAATTAATATTATATTAAAAACTATTACTTAGTCAAACTTTATAATACGCTAACATAATTATTTTCAAGCTAAAACTCCCTTAAAGATCCATAATTCATAATCGTTCTAAATTTCAAACTCGTCAAGTATTGTTTAAACTCGTAAAATATATTTTATATGTATACATATTTTCATTCGTTAAACTTTAATATTTGTTAACATATTCCTTTTCAAAACAAAATATACTAATAACACTCAAAATTCCGTAACATTATAATATTCAAACTCGATATCAACCTCGTAATTTATTATTAAAATATTAATTCGTTAAAATCTTGTTAATGTATAAAAAATATTATAATATCCAACTCCATAATAAAGTATACATTCAACACTTCTAATTCCCGACAACCCGATCTATTTTCTTTTTAAAGTCGTTAGTAATAATCAATTTTGTACTTTTAATTCTATTTCGTGACGTTCAATTGCTTCAGTTTCATTTACGCACTTTTGGTTTTATTTCAAGTTTGTCTTCAACTTCAAGGTGAGTTTCTCACACCCCCTTTTTACTCTTTTATTACTTTTGGGGGGGGTAGCATATATATCCTATCCAAGTTACAATTTTGTTTATTCATTATTTACAAACTACAATTCGTTACATGGACATGTGTGTTTATTTGCTTACTTGCTCAAAGATTGTGTGCTCATGGTTTCCTCATTAAGTATGATCATACGCTCCCTATGCACTTAGGACCTCGATGTTATGAGTAGAATAGGGACCCCCGATCCGAGTACGTTGGTTGTTACCAACGAAAAGAACACTTACTTGCGCTATTATCCGAGTACATTTAGTGCACAATCCCAACTGGAAAGGGCCTTACTTGCTCATTTACACTTGTTCATGAAATTGTAGATTTTTATATATTTATATCAAAACTTGTGTGAACTCACCAATTATTCATTAGTTGACATTATTTTATATATATGCTACAGGTATCTTGTTTAGAGGATACTGCCGTGACAAAGACATTAGTACTTAGGATATTAAACTTAAATGGACGAATTCGTTAAATGTGTATTTCTTTGTATTTCGTTTACTTCCAAAATTATGCACTTGTTGTTTAAATAAATTAATGATAATATTGTCACTTAATAGTGTCACATGTGTTTTGAGCAATCTATACGTCACACTGGAGCGTATTCCGCTTTAGCCGGGGTGTTACAGTTCACTTCTTCACACCTAGTTAACATTTTGTCAAGGTTTCTCAGACAATTATCGAAGGAATCTCTAAAGACTGAGAAGTCGTCCATGAAAACTACCATAAAGTTTCAATCATTTTATGAAAGATGGCCACCATGTAACGTTGGAAGATGGCCGGAGCGTTACATAGTACAAACGGCATTCTTCGATAGGCAAAGGTTCCATACGGACATGTGAAGGTGGTTTTCTCCTGGTCTTCAGGAACAATGAGATTCTGAAAGTATACAGAGAATCTATCAAGTAAATAATAGAAAATTTTTCTAGATAACCGTTCAAGCATTTGATCGATAAAAGGAAGTGGAAAATGATCTTTTCTTGTGGCGTCATTAAGCTTCCGGTAAACAATGCAAACTCGCCAACATGTGATGGTCCTCATCGGTATTAGCCCGTCCTTCTCTTTCATTACTACTGTCATTCTTCCCTTCTTGGGTACTACTTGAATTGGACTGACCCACGGTGAATATGAGATTGGGAGGATTAATCCGGCATCAAGGAGTTTGATAACTTCCTTCTTCACCACATCTTGCATGTTGGGATTAAAACGTCTTTGATGTTGGACCACGGGTTTGTACTCTTCCTCCATGAGGATATTGTGAGTACAATAGGAAGGACTGATGCCCTTGATATCTGTGATCTTCCATGCGATAGCCTTTTTATGGTTTTTTAGAAACTTTAGAAGTTCATCTTTCTCTTCTTTCAAAAGGTGAGATGAAATAATTACTGGGAGTTGAGATTCTTTTTCTAAAAAGGCGTATTCAAGATGGTTCGGGAGTTCTTTTAACTCCAAGGTTGGTGATTATTCGATTGATGGTTTTACCTTTTCATTACACTCGGGTGATTTCACAAACTACTTCTGATGCTTCTTGATTGTTGTTGGCATCTAGATTTTCGTTTTCTAAAATGGATCTAGTGTGTTAGTGATGGAGGAGTCTTGCACATAGCAACTCACGATAGAATCGATGATGTCAACACAATATAGTGTGTCATCATGATGTTGCAGATGTTGTATAGACTTTCCTATATCAAACGTGATTGCCTCGTCATTTACCCTAAGAGGGGGTTGGCGGTTCAAACATCAATAATAACCTTTGCAGTGGCTAAAAAGGGTCTTCCTAAAATCAGAGGCACGCCTTTGTCTTCCTCCATGTCTTGAATCACAAATTCTACTGGAAAAATAATTTGTCCATTTTGACAAGCATGTTTTCAATAATGCCCCAAGAATATTTAACGGATCGGTCAGCTAACTGAATGCTCATGCGGGTGGGCTTTGGTTCTCCTATCTCTAGTTTTGCATAAACCGCATAAGGCATTAAATTAATGTTAATTCCTAGGTCAGCCAGGGCATTGCTAACAGATAAATTTCCTATGAGATAAGGGATTGTAAAGCTCCATGGATCGATCATTTTTTGGCGGCAGCTTGTTTTGGAGGACAGCTGAACATTCTTCACTCAAGGTGACATGCGAGAGCTCCTCAAGCTTCCTTTTGTTGGTTAGCACTTCTTTAAGAAACTTTGCATATTTCGGAGAAGTTGATCTGGAGTTGTTTGAAGAGCTCTAAAAACTTCCCGTTCTGAGCTTCCAATCTCTCATGTTTTAGCCGTCAAGGATATGGAATAGGTGGAACATAAGTTCGGACTAGCTCCTTAGGTTGTACGGTGCCTGCTGGAATCAGTCTTTCCTGTGTCTTACCAGGAATTTTCTTCTCCATAACTAGTTCTGAAATTGGTAAGGCAATAGTAGTTGTGCCACTTCTTAATGTAACAGTGTTTGCTGTTGCATTTGGGTTTGTTATTGTGTTTCTTGGAAGAGCACCGGGTGGCCTTTCGGACAATTGTCGGGCAATCTGTCCGATCTGAGTTTCTAGATTCTACAATGACACTTGTTGGCTTTTTAGGTCATCTTCACGCTTTAACAATACTCCGTTGATGTCAATGACCCTTAAGTCGGCCTTCTTTTCTGCTTCATTTGTCTTGGTCATGATTTGGTAAACATTTCGTCAATTCTTGAGTAGCTCGGATTTTGATGGCTACTGGAACTTTGTTCTTGAAATTGAGGTTTAGGTTAGAAAGATTGATTCGTCGGCCTCTTTTCGAATCCGGGTAGGATTTGAGTGCTACCTCTGTCCTTCCAACTGAAATTCAGGTGGTTTCTCCATCCTGGATTGTAGTTGTTACTGAAAGCGTTGTTTTGACGAGCGATGAAGCCAACTTCTTCCATAGCCATAAGGACATGTTTGCAGTCACTTGTTTTATGTGTTCCTCCACAGGTGTCACAGGTGATCTTGGTTTTTGATAGTTCGGCTTGAAGTAGCTCGAATTTTTTAGAGAGTGTTTCTAGCTGTGCAGTGACAAGGGTGTTGGAATTGACGTGGTGCATTCATTTATGAGCCGGTATAGATCTTGGTGGGTTATAAGTGAAACTCCTCTTTGCTTCCTTCTCGATGATTTCAAATGCTTCATTAGGTGATTTGGATCCCAGTTCTCCACCGGCGACTTGGTCGATGGCCTGTTTGTTTTGACTGGATTGTGCATCAAAGAAAGTTTGTACATGTAACCATATGCTCAGTCCATGATGCGGGCATATTCTTAGAAGACTTTTGTATCTCTCCCATGCTGCGTGTAATGACTCATTATCGTCAGTCCGGAATCCGGTGATGCCAGCTCGATATTTTGCCGTTTTATTAGGCGGAAAGTATTTGAGGAGAAACTGTTCAACCATATAGTCCTAGTTAGTGATGGAACCAGAAGGAAAAGATTCTATCGATTCTAAGGCTTGTCCCCTTAGAGAGAAAGGAAAGAGTTTTGAGTCTAATTTGATCTTCTGAACAGTTTTGAATTTTAAAGGTTCTACAGCTTCGTATGAATCGAGATATATGAGAAAGAGGGTCTTCTTCGAGGAGACCATGAAATTGAACTGAGTTTTCCACCATATGAATGGTGCTTGATTTGATTTCAAAATTGTCGGTGATTTCACGTGGAGTCACTCCATTGCCGTAGCATTCGAGGGTTGGCCTGACATACTGGCTCATGTTTGGTTCATCGTTTAGGGCTGCCATAATTTCTTCTGTTTGATTTTCTTCCAATGTCTTGGCGTCTACTGATTCGTCTTTGATTGTTTATGTGGCTTATTTTTCCCGCTTGCGTATTCTTCGGCGAAAAAGTCGTTCGGGTTCAGAAATCAGAGAATCTCAGGTCCGAATGTAGATGACATATATGGGATTAAATCAATTATAAATTATTTAAACTAAAACTAAAGTAAAGGCTAATTAAATTTAAGCTAAAGTAAAGGCTAATTAAGTTTAAGCTAAAGGAAAGGCTAGCCTTAAAATAAGAAAAATCTAATAGTTAGTAGAAAAAGAAAATTATAAAAAAATAAAATTTATACAATTAAAAACAATGATTAAATAAAAACTTGGATCGTTCTTAGAAATGTACCGTTTTCCCGGAAACGGAGCCAATAACTTGATGTGTTGTGCGCTGTGTGGTAAAATAAAATGTTGATGGATTTAGTTTTCACACAAGATCGTGTTTTAAATTTATAAAAGTGATTACTACTAAGACTAACCACACACAAAATTGGCAAGTGTACCGATCGTATATATAGAACAGTATTGGTAAGAACCAAGTATCGATCCGTGGACACAAATATTTCTAATAATAAATCTTTATTTTAATCTAATCGGAGAAGATAATCATTTTTTAGGTGATTTTTAACTTTTCAGGATAAGATATATATATATATATATATATATATATATATATATATATATATATATAAAATCTAGGGGAGGGATATTTTGAGAAACTTTATGAGTTGTGAGAACTTTAAAAACTCAATATGGACCACACATTTAATTAAATGAGTATGAAATATGTGGCTGAGGATAAATCTGATTAAAAAATTAAGCAGGAGAGAGAATAAATATTTTTGATGATTACACAAGTTTAAATATTAGTTACACATGTGTAATAAGTCGATTTGGTGTATAAAAAAATACTGTAATTTTTTTACGTTACTTACACTTACGTATTACATATGTGTATAAACAAATTAAAAAAACTGTTACGTTGAGTTCTTTCGAGTTCTTAAAACTCAAAGTGATTCTCAAAAGAAATCAAACCTAGATATATATATATATATATATATATATATATATAGGGGAGGGATCTAAAGAGAACTCTTACAAATGAGAGAACTAGAGAACTCCATCATATCTCTTGATTTCACTTAATCAGAGGGTGAAATAAAGGAAGAGATAGAAAAAAAAAAAGAAAAACACAGGTTTTAAAGAAAAGGGTAAATTAGGTATGCAAAATATCTTTCCATATTGATCAATCTCTCTCGCTCGTACACCATCACCCCAACCTAGGGTTTGATTCTATTTTCCAGCAAAAATCGTCTGATTCTTCTTGGTATTAGTCAATTACATAGAAGAACACCATCAGGTAATCGTTTGTATAAGTTATTATCACGAATTTCATATTAATATCGTTTGTATTACATTGAATCTGCGAAAATAGTAGTTGATTCTCTATTTTTGTCTTTTGTTTTTGTAAATCGAGTAACAATAGGTCAATACTAGCTTGTATTTGTTTGATTGCACATATGCGGTACACGAATCGTAGGTGTATTACATGAATCAGCTCAATATACGTTGTGACTGCGTGTTTTGTTTGTAAATCGAACATTATTGTGTTTATCTCAGTTCACATATATAATATACTCTGTTTTTGTATGTGCTTATTTTAAATCAAACAATAATATGTTGATATATATTAGTATTTGTTTGATTGCATATACGTAGTACATGATTCATGTGTTTGATTGAATGCTTTTCAGATATGTTTGTCAAAACACGATAATGTTACCTTATACGAGTATATTCATATATAATACAAGGTGTATTAGATTATAATATGATAATTACTGTTTTGGTATATGCATTATATATACGATACATATCTGCATTACATGATGCATTACCCTGTATTATACGTTTATGCAAATTTGACGCATCGCACGTATGCATTAATGGTGTATTACACGTTTACACATATCTGTTATATTCAACGTTTACGCGGATCTAGTGTAATACATATATGCAATACATATATGCATTGTAGGATGTATTACACATTTGCGCATATGCAATACCGTTGTATTACACAGTTATGCGAATTTGGCGATTAATGGTGTATTAAATGTTTATGCAGATCTGTTGTATTAAACGTTAAACGGATTTGGTGTATTACATATATGCAACACATATGTATTATTTTTATTATTTATGCGATACATATATGCATTATAGGATGCATTGCACATATGCATAACCGGTGTATCACATATTATGCAAACCTGGTGTATTCCACATATGCTATAATGGTGTATTATAAGTTTACGCGAGCCTAGCGTATTAAATATATGCAATAAAGGTATATTACGTATATGCATTAATCATGTATTACACATATTTACATGCACAAAAGCACGCAATACAAAGTAGTAAGTCAAGCGTAACTTCAATACGGTAGTAACACATACATGTAAGTCGTTAGTGTTACATATGTGGTTTATATTGACGGTGTTTATATGAAACATATTAGTAATACATATTGGCATCGTACGTGTTTGTTATAATGGTTGTCCCTTTAATTAGACAGGTGCTAATATTGGTTGGACACTCGGTGAAGCTATGATTGTAGCAAGGCCAAGAAGAATTGGAGTTACCATGGGCAGCAACAGATAATATCACGTGTTGTGAGATATTCGCAATGCGACATATATAAAGGGGGGAGACTAGGTCAATTGTTATTTCAGCACGTGCGATGTTAGAAAGGCTGAACATGTCAAGATTCTTTGGATGAGTTACATAGCTTGCGTAACTCGCATTTTGATTTATTGAGAAATTAAATCTTCTAAAAATATTATATGTTGTGATTATTTTGTTTTAAGATGTCAGCGCGTGCAAGCAACGGGTGACAGAAGATGTAAGAATACATAAAATAAATCCAACAATGGAACTAGTTAAAAGGGTGTATTTTTAGTAGTTTTATATTTTTGTTGTGTATGATGAAATATGTGCATCGGTTGTTGGAACATGAGATTGAATTTGGATATGAATGTTATGTTTTATTTATGTGGTGGTGTTAATTGACGTATGCGATTTCCAGCTATTAGTTACAGTTGTTACATGTACTCGGATGTGTATAAATGCTTGTAATACATATATGCAATACAAACATACATTACATTACATTTTCTAATACAAACATATAACATTGAGCGAATGTTGTATATTATGAAGTGCACATATATAATCATTAAACTGAAATGGGTCAAAATATTGCAATATAAAAAGAAACGGGTCAAAACATAGCAATATAAAATGAAATGGATTAAAATGTAACACATAAATGAAATGAGTCAAAATATATCAATATAAAATGAAACGGGCCAAAATATAGCAATGTGAAACGAAACATTCCAAAATGCATATAAAAATAATTGAACGGTTCAAGATGTAGGAATTTGAATCAAAATGGGCCAAAATTTATCAATATTAAATAAAACGGGTCAAAGCATAGCACTATAAGATCAAACGGGCCAAAATATAGCAACAAAAATAAAATGGTTCGAGATATAGGAATTTGCATTTTGGCTGCAATTATGCATTCATTTTCTTACAATCTAATATGCAATTTAGCATGGTTTAAATGTGTATTTTTGTTATAGTTTAGAAGCATTTTAACTGCACATTTGCATTCATTTTCCTGCAATTTGATGTGCAATTTTGGTAGCATTTTGGCATCAATTTTCCAACATTTTTAATGTGTATTTTGGAGGCAATGTATCTCAATATATTATAACCATTACTTCAGTTTATTGCATCAAAAACAAAATTACAAATACATTTATAAAAAAACTAGTACATCAACATATAAGACCTTTGCAGCCGGTCAAACAAGAAAAATATAAGACCTTTACAACATTTTAGGTCAATTTGGACAAGAAATACAAACCAAAGAACAACCAACAAACAACTAAAACAACTTCCTGCTTTTTTTATTTTATTTTGGTGGTTCTTGCAAATGCTTCATACTTGTTCGGTTCTCATCACCCATCAAATCCACAAATCTACAAAATGAAACAATATCTTAATAAAAAACCATCAACAATGTGAAATTCAAATAGTAATTACCCAGTGAATCCAACATATGATGTCACACAAACCTTAAGCTACAAAGCTTAGATGCACGAGGAAATGGGACCACTTCAGTTATAGCATACAAGGTGTCACCTGCATTAGCATGTACTTTAGTAAACTTATGCAAATATGAAGAAAACATTAGAGCAAGCATTAGACATAGCTTATATAACATTTTTCTCCCTGAATTTATGAAGAAAAAGCAATACTTGCATATTGATTGAGTTTATATACAACCATCTCTAATATAGTGACATAATTATAACATTTTCATAACTAGGATACATATGCCCGTCAACTCCAACAAGCCTCACCAAAACCTGTGTATAAAGAAGTAATATAAGTATGTAAGAAATTATTCACCAAGTAAGAGTGTTAAAAAACAAAAAAGTCCGAGTTAGCTTGTTAGCTAAATAAGAAATTTACCTACCTCTTTAAATGAAGTGATTCCTATCAAATCTTTGAGTTACTAAAGAACATCTCGCTAGGCCTATAGCATATACGATTATAAATTCAATTATATATCCAATATGCCAGTAGAGATTGTATTGCATATAAGGCTGTAAGCGAACCGAACGTCCGACGGACGTCCGGTCGTGACGTCCGGTCGTCCGTTCGAGAAGAAGTTCGTTTGTGTTTGTCCGTTTAATAAACGAACTGGACATGGACACAAAAATTTCGTCCGGTAAGCTTAATGTACAAACACGGACAAAGGCCATGTCCGTTCAATAGTGTCCGTGAACGTCCGGTAACGTCCGTTCGTTTACGTCCGGTAATGTCCGTTCGATAACGTCCGTATGGATAGGTTTGTCTATATTTGTTCTTCGTTAATGACAATATTAGTATTCGCTGTCTATTAGTGGCCATTGATTTTCATATGTTTGTTTGTCCTATAATGTTCATTAGTGTCAATTAATGTTCATGTGTTTGTTTTTCAATTAGAGTCAATTAGTGTATGTTTTGTCCACTAATGTCCATTAGTGTCCATTTGTCCATTAGTGTTCGTTAACGTCCGTTTACAATATTAACAGACGGACACAGACAAACTCAATTTCTTAATGGACGGACACGGACATGATTTTTCGTTCGGTAGAATGTTCGTGAACCGTCCGTTTGTCTGTCAAAAGCTTAACGAACGGACACGGACTATGTCTCGTCCGTGTCCGTCCGGTCCGTGTACACCCCTAATTGCATATATGTAATGTACAAAAATAAGATACAAATTTATCTTTAGACACCACAAAAAATGCAAGAGATTACAAGTAGAATTGCTAAATCTTGAAGCAATATCAACATAGGAGCTCGATTAGTCATTTTGTTCAAATAAATCATATATGGTTTGTATTACATATATGCAATACATAACATTATATTACATATATGCAGTATATAATTAATATGCTACCTTGTTGGTTAACACCATCAGATTGCAATAATAGTCAATTATAAGTTCAAGAGTTTGAATCAACATCAACAGGTTAACTCGGTTGGGCACTCCGATAAAACAAATTAGGTTTTTTTTAATCAAATAGCACATGTTCTTGCATAGAATCGCCTAAATCTGTAAATACAATGTCAATTTTGTTTGTAAAACTTTCATATGAAGCACAACCTGCTTAATTTACCTGGAAAACGAATGAAGCACCTTCAATTGCCATATGTAACGATTGAATTCATGGTTATAGAGTCGATCTTCAATGATATATACATGTAACGATGAATAGAGGATCAATCTTCAATATATATCATCGTTTAGGGTTCAAAATCGATGATTCTGCTTCCGAATTGATCTTCAATGGTTATCACAGGGCAGATGGGGAAGACAACGCACATAGGTTTTCAATTTATCACGATGTGTTAGATATAATTGGAATGAAATTTTACAAAAGTAACCCTCTAATTAAGAGTTCTCTAGTTCTCTCATTAAGAATGAGTTCTCTCTTGATCATTCCCCTATATATATATATATATATATATATATATATATATATATATATATATATATATATTTAGGTGAACAAGAAGAGAAATTCTAAATGAGTATATCAATTATATAAAGGTTACCATCTAATATCAAATATCCACTCCATTCTTCCTTGATGATTATAAAGTAAATATGTGATAAACTTGCTTTAATAATGTATGATAGAATAGTCCATCATTTCTAAGTGAACACATGACATAAAAGAAAGTAGCATGCATAACTTCATGTCTACCACGAGAATGTCAATTTAAGTAAGCAAGTAGTTTTACTAAAGTATAAAGATTATGATTGACTTCGATTTCTCAAATACCAATTCTAACAACTTCAGGTGGTTATAGTTTAGTCACACAACCTCCCCTTGGTTGATTTAAGTAGGGTATAATTACATATTCCTTTAACATATGATTTCTTTAATTAGTATGATATCCTAAGCAATCGTGTTAACAATGTTATTTCAGGATTACGAAAACTAGAGAAATAGATCATAGCTTCTATCTCATCATTTCTAAGTACAATATAAGGATCCGTGTTTTATCTTAGACAAGTTATCAAGATATTCTTTTTACCATTTCTAGTCTCCATGAACATGATGGAATCTTGAATGATTGTTAATCATCAACCTTGATTTGTTGAGTTAAAGTGATAAAAACATTTTTCATCAAATGATAATTGCAAAATAACCATATACTTTACTTTTACTAAATCACATATTTAATATAATCATCAAGTAAAACAAAGCTTCTTCATAGAAATTAGATGGTAAGATGAGTTTTAGCTCTAATGAGCATAGTTATGAACATCAAAGGAGATGAAGATAACAAACACATGATTAAACTAGAACAAGCTAACCAAATATGGATGAATCTTCCTTCTTTAATGGTGATAGATGATGATGATGATGATGATGATGACCTCCAGGTCTTCAAACTCTCCACAAGATCTTCAATATGAGTGTAAAGTGGGCGTTTTTATAAGTGAAACTCGTATAGAACTCTCTCCAAACACACTAAGTGAATGCAACATGCTCCTCTATTTATAGGTTGTCTGGGAACCAGGAACGGCCCCGTGTTCCATGTTGCACACCCCCGTGTCCAGGTGTCTAGTCGCATTAAATGCTCTGTCAGATCGTACATGCTGACTCACCACGGGGGCGTGCTTTGTGAAGCACGGCCCCGTGTTTTTGAGTGTCTGTTATATTTTCTTTTGTCTTTCTGAAAGATGACCACGGCCTTATGTTCTCTGAAGCACGGCCCCGTGTCCAGTTTTCCAGTATTTTGTCTTTTCTTACACAGGAAAACATGGGGGCGTGTTCCATGAAGCATGAGAGTGTGTTTTGCTGTTTTCTTTGATTTTTTTTTTTTTTGCCTTTTCATGCGTTTCTTCGTTTGAGGCTTGAATTTATCTTAAAATGCATTTTAACATGATAAGTGGCTATTTGAACCATATTATACGATAGATGTTGTTGTTTTTAGAGATTATTTGATAATAAAAAGATGTATATTTTTATATACATCATTAATAAACTGTTATCTCATAACGCTAAAACCTCATCTAGATGCCTCATTTCAAATATTCATTTTTACTTGTTAGTTATAATATATATAAATATAAGTTTCATGTATTTTTAGTTTTTACCACAAAACAGGATGTTACACATAGTATCATCTATTCATCTCGATTCACTTTGCACTTTATAAAATGAAGCATGCCACATGATGTAGTTTTTGATTGGTTTGTTGTATTTTTCAAGTTGTTCATCAAAGCTCCTTGGTAGAAGCAAGCTTTTTACGAGATGATAGTTCATTCTTCACCCAAGGGAACAAAAGCAAGTTTGTGTCTGTAGGTCCTTTACATACTATCGAAACCCTCTTCCAGTAAGTCACTGAACAAACAATTCTTGCATAAAACTTCGTAATCTATGCATCTAAACTTTTTGCATGTAATTTCAAATACATATCACCTGAGCTAGTTCCGGTTCAGTATGGTGGATTTTGTAGGGAAGGTGACCAAGAATTCACCACTAGTGATTGTGTCACATAAGAGGTCATCAAGCCATCTTGCCAACACATAGTTGAGCATCATGCTCCCAAGGTATTGTAATTTGTAAAAATTTTGATTCGGTCTTTCTGAAACCCACCGATGTGCTAGGTATCGATGTGACGATGTGGGTTTCAAGAAGACCAAAGTTTTGTCTTGGAGTTGCTAACATTGTTCAACTAAGATAAAATGTATTGGAATACTCGTTTGATATATGGTAACTCCTAGACACAACAAGCTATCTTCGCTAGGGACTAACCCACAATTGAAAACAAAAATCAAGCTTTTTGAAAAGCGACAAGCTATATACCAACACCACTGGCGAATCACCCACACACCATTGATTGGCCATACAACACGTATAACATTTCTCACATATCATACTGCCCGTATAGCTTTATACGACACGTATGAGCTTTGGAAAGTGTTAAACTGTCCCATATGAAGAAAAATAAGATTTTTATTTGAGTTTGTATAATATATGGGAAATGTTATATGGTCATGTATGATAAATGGAAAATGTTATGTTATATGGAGATATATGATATGTGAAAAATGTTTGTACGGGACCATATAATATAACTGAAGGGGCTAATGTCAAGTAGTACGTGCTGCATAAGTCATACAACTCATATGATATGTGGACCAGTCTTCATAACGTAGCACCAATTGAAAATAACCAATGCTATAAAAAGAGTAAACTGCGGTTTTCGTCCCTGTGGTTTGTCTAATCTATGGTTTTAGTCAATAGTTTCAAATTTGGGATTTTCGTTCCAGTGGTTTCATTTTACTTGCAATTAAAACGACTACAATAACCAGTTAAGCCTTGTCGTTAGACCCAACAGCGTGCCCCTCACGTGAGGGGCACTTTTTTCTTCCCAAAAAATCCTCAGTCTTAATTCACTAGCCCGCTCATATGAATGGTTGGGTGTATTTGAAAAAAAAGGGACAACACTACCCCTAATGTGAGGGGCACGTTGATGGGTTTAACGACCAGACTTAACGAGGTTAGTGTGGCCGGGTTTAATTGCAAGTGAAATGAAACCACAGGAACGATAATCGCAAATTTGAAACTACTAAACTAAAACCGCAGATTTAGACAAAACCGCAGGAACGAAAACCGCAGTTTACTCTTATAAAAAACTTCAAAAAATAAAAAGAAGACCCTAAGAAAATGTGATCAAGTGCAGGCATGCACATTGGTGTGGGAAGCGAGAGTGGTAGGATGTAAAGTTTCTTATGGGGCGGAATTTGTGCCGAGTGCAGAAGACTGGTACACGTTTATTGTGCAGAAGCCAAAGAAGGTTACTGGGAATAACGGATCTATATGTGGAAGGTTTAAATGTGTAGAAACAAATGATCCTTACATTCTATAATGAAAGCTCCAAGAAGGCAAGAAGAAACAAATTAGTCAAATGGAATTTATGTTGATTTGAGTTAGATGGATTTGTTAATTTTAAGATTTGACTTATGCAAAATGGATTATGAGCAAATAATTTTGATTTTCAGTTCGGTAATTTCTAGTTAGACGGCACCCATAAACACCCCACCACACATATTCATCATCATCATCATACCCATTATGATAGAGACTGAAAATGATAAGATGTAGACAGTCTTATCTCTACCCGTACGAATAGAGGTTGCTTCCCCTGGCTCGATATACAATTTATTTTTCCCATATTATTTTTGCCCAAATTAACTCATTTTTGCCACCTATGGTAAACAGGTTGTAATAAATAGTTCATAAACAACTTGGTGAGTTTCCTTGAACGAAAATATATATCATGTAAACAATTTAACATAAGCACAGGCCGTTTAATTAAACAGATTAAAGAGGTCAATCTGAAACGATCTGTATCGAAAATTGCAACCCTAAGCAAGTCCATGATCATCTTCAAAGTCTAATATCAATCAAAGTCAGATTATATGAAACATATAAACTCACAATTACATATATCAAGTTTTATATGGTAAGCATAAAAGAGAATTGTGAGAAAACAAAGATAATGTCAACTCTTATGATGAATTAACAAAACGTTTAGCAGCTGTTAAAGATAACTCCTCAAAAACCTGTAAAAAAATTGATGATCAAAAAGATTAGGTTGTTATTTCATAACCTAAAACAGGACACAAGTAAAAAAACATGAGACGGGTACACACAAGTTTCCTGTAAACATGTTGGAACGCCTTCACGAACCCCTCTGCGTCAGCATTACCGACCTGCAATATGAGCAGACATGGTGAGATTCACTCATGTAAACGAGCCGAGTCAAGCCAGGTTGGGCTTGGGCTCAGGTTTGAAGTCAGCGCAGATTGTTTATCTTAAAGAGGTAAAAGTTGAGCTCGAGGTCGGCTCATGGCTCGTCAAGCCAGCTCTTTTATGTTAAAACTTTGTATCTTTTACACATATTGATGTATAAAAATAAAAATAATACTTTTAACATGCCCATAATGCAGAATTTAGAAACTTAAAATTTGGGTATTAATTTAAATGAGCAAAAGCTTAGCTTAGCTTGAGCTCGGCTAGTTTACAAACCGAGCTGAACCAATCCACTGGTTACAAACGAGCCGACTTTGAGCACTTAGAAGTTAGAATAGCCCTGGCATGTTCACAGGTATATATAAAGTAATGGTCCCAAACGAATCAGTTGATTGGGTTGTGTTAATATCAAACTAAAACACTCAACTAAAAAGGGAACATGTTTAATGGGTTGAGAATTGCCCATTATACATAGAGCTTACATCACTTAATAGTTCGATTTATATTATTTTTGTAAACAACATTCTCCTGTAATTGAGAGCACGAAATATTTTCGAAGAACCAAGATCACAAAAAAATCCAGCCTGACGCATGCTAAAAGGACCCCTTTGTTACCTCACGAATGATCTTGCGATAATTCATAAATAGATTATTATGTAGTCATATTGTTCTAAAACGTTTCTCAAAACCTTATGACAGATCAAGTCTTCGCTCTTCACATAATAGATCAACCGCGGACACAAAACTTATTCGGGGCTTTCTATGAAATATAAGAATTCACACTTGTTGAAAAAAGTGTAAAATTAAAAAATAAAAACAGCATAGAAACGGAATGCCATACCTTCTTTGCAGCAGCAACTTTTAGCTTGTCCCAAAACGCATCTATTAAACATTAACAGAAGAATACAAATACAATTTAAATAAAAAAGCAACAAACTTTTATCAAGATTCAAGATTGTATAACTATATAGTATCTAGAAACCGATCACCTTGTCCATCAAAACTTCCAATAGCTTTGTCCCTTGCACTCCCGTCAATTTGTAAATTCATGCGCTCTCGTATCTATTATGATTTAAAAAAGTTGAACAAAAGAATGCAGAATATCTTTTTGGATATATTGTTTTTTTATTAATAATTTCAGAAAATGATCATAGCTAGCATAAAAAAGAGCATAGCTAGCATACCCTGCGTGACGCCTGAGTAGTTAATTGTCTTTGCACTTCAGTCTCAGCCTAAAATTGTAATAATTGCAATATTAGTTAAGCACTTGAACAAAACTCGTTTATATCTGAAATGAATCGATCCAGAAGAGTTATAAGGTTGAAAGATACGAATGATTATTTGATTGTTGAAAGACAACGCGTAAGGTGAATATGATTATTGGAAAAAGTAAATCGAATCTAGGGTTCATGATATAAATAAATAAATAAATAAAGGAATTGAGATAGAATAGATACATTATAATCTCGAGTACGAACAACGGGGAAGAGGTGAAGAACTCGTTGAAACTCAAGCTCATCCATGGCCAACCTTTTCAACTTTTCCGGGTCTCTGGAGTTCTCGTAATATCTTTGTTTTTTCGTGTTTTCGATTTTTTTATTTTTAATGTACTCAAACCGACGAATCAAATTGGTATTCGATTTATAATTTACTCGGTTTTTTGTTATGGTGTTTTCAGGTATGGCACCGGTTCAAAACCGGTAAATTGTCAAATCTCATCACTGTAACGAAAACATAAAAATCCTACGTGTCGTGTTGTGTTCGCTTCCCGCTTTTTTGGAGTCACCAGATTTGCTTGATTTTTAAATGGAGTCTTCCTATGCATTTAACCCGAATTCACAGGTATGAGTATTATCAAACCTAGATATTTCTTAAACGAGTTATAACATCTCATTAAATTAAACGAAAACATAAAAATCCTACGTGTCGCGATGTGGTCGCTTCCCCCTTTTTTGTAGTCACCAGATTTTTGTTTGATTTTTAAATGGAGCCTTCCCATGCATTTGACCCGAATTCACGGGTATGAGTATTATCAAACCTAGATATTTTCTTAAACGGGTTATAACATCTCATTAAATTAAAAACTAATCTCACCAAATATTTTATATAAAAATCCTATAATGTAGGTAAGGGCTAAAAATTAATATCTGATTTATTTAAAAATATATATATTATTAATAATTTAAAAACCAATTTTATAGTAAAAAAAATAAACGGATCTTGGTCTCATCAAACCCATATAACTTTTAAATCGGGTTATAACATCTCATTTATTTGTGAAACAAATTATCATCAAACAGTATATTATTAACTTTCATACAATAAAAAATAAAAGTTCAAAAAATAAATAAATATCAGAAACAAATAATATAAAACAACCCCCGTAATACGGGGGATAAAAACTAGTGTGTGTGTGTGTGTGTGTGTATATATATAAACGAAGAAGTAAAAATCCTACGTGTCGCGATGTGGTCGCTCCCCCTTTTTTTGGAGTCACCGGATTTGCTTGATTTTTAAATGGAACATTCTCATGCATTTGACCCGAATTCATGGGTATGGGTCGTACCAAACCCAGATATTCCTTAAATGGGTTATAACATCTCATTAAATTAAAAATTATTCTCACCAAATTATTTATATAAAAATCCTATAAAATAGGATATAATAAAAAATAATATCTTATTTATTTTAAAAAAGATATATATATATATATATATATATATATATATATATATATATATATTATTTAAATTAAAAAACCAATTTGATAGTAAAAAAATAAACGGGTCTTGGGTCTCATCAAACCATAAGTATATTATTAACTTTCATAAATATTATTTATAATTAAAAAACCAATTTCATAGTAAAAAAATAAACGGGTCTTGGGTCTCATCAAAACCATATAGCTTTTAAACCGGGTTATAACATCTCATTTATTTGTGAAAAAATTTATCATCAAACCATAAGTATATTATTAACTTTCATATAATAAAAGAATAAAAATTCAAAACATAAATAAATATTAGAACAAACAATATAAAACAACCCCCGTAATACGGGGGATAAAAACTAGTGTATATATATATATATATAGCTATCTAACTATCTATATAATTATCTACCATGAAATCCTACGTGTCGCTCTCAGGTCCCCCCCCCCCCCCCCCGCCATTCTCTAGAGCCACCAGATTGCTTGATTTCTAAATGGTAGCTTCTCATGCATTTGACCCGAAATCGCGAGTATGGGCCTTACCAAACCCAGAGAGTCTTTAAATGGGTTATAACATCTCATTTATTTGTGAAACTCTTTCATAATCAAACAATAATTTTCGCGGGTCATAGGTCTCACCAAACCCGGATAACCCTTAAGCGGGTTATAACATCTCATTTATTTGTGAAATAACCCCTTAATCATCAAAGAATAATTTCCATGGGTTATGGGTCTTACCAAACCCTAATAACTCTCAAATGAGTTATAAGATCTTATTTATTGGTAAATACTTTCATCCTCAAACCCTAATTTAATTTATCTTCTTTACATGTTTTCCATTGCTGGTCTATCATCTCCATCGTCGGTTAACTTCCGATACTACCCGCCATTGTCAACTACATCAACGTCCCCTTTTTCATTAGACTAATATTTGTGTTCATGTTTGTGCATTTAAAAAAATCAACATGTTCGTGTATTTTTTTTCGTTAAAAATCTAAAAAACCTGCACATCTCAATTGAAAATACCCAAACGCAAAAGAATATAATAACAAGCTAATATATATATATATATGTATTAAATTAAAACAAACTACGTTAAAAAATAAAATAAATCATTATAAAATAGCAAAACGATTAAAAAAAACTTAAATAAAATCCCATAACACGGGATGATCAAACTAGTGTATATATATATATATATATATGTCAATTGGACTTGAAATTTAGGTTTAAAGTTATACCAAAACGATCAGAACACAATACAAAAAAACAATAACAAGTTTATGTTTCTCTATTATAACCTATTTATGAAATACACCAACCTATTAATAAACATTTTATATTGAATAAGGTGTAATTAATAAACGGGTTTAAAGAGTTTCTATTTAGATTTTGTAAGGATACTTCAAAAAAAAATAATAACATTTAAAGCCCTACACTTTGAATTTTATTTTTAACTATTCACTTAAAGCGTCAACTTTGTTCGACTTAAAACGAGTTTTCTTATGGTGGTTAGTGAGGTTATGATAGTGGTGGGACGACTATGGGGCGGTGTTGAAGGTGGAGGTGGAGTGTAACATCCGAGTTTTGTAAATAATTTTATTATTTAGTTACGAATTATTTAATCGTCTTCAAATAAACAATAAAATAATATAAAAGGTGGTAGACTTTAATAGAGATGGACTTAGTGTGGGCCTAAGGTCCATGAGCATAAAAAGTATAAATATCCATTAAACCCTAAAACTCTAGGCATATTCCATTTTTACCAACACACACACAAACACTCTTTTCCATTTCGGACCAAGATCCAAGGAAGAACCAAAGTTTGTTGGTGTTCAATCATCACAACGAGCAAGAAACATACCAAGATTCGGCTAGAACTAGTTCGTCTAAGGTACGTGTTATCGTAAAGATTGCTCACATAATATTGGTTCCTCACGAAAATTGGTAGAACCTTAGATCGGGGTCTAAGGGTTAATAAAAATATGAACTTGACGTTAAAACGTGATCTTTATGAGTCAGATCCGTTTAAATCGTTAGTTAAGTTCGGCTCATTTATGGTTTCTAGATCTAATGAAAAATCGGGTCTTGTATAATCAAGTTAAAGATCCTAACTTGAACTTAGATGGATTAATGGTTCGTAATAGTAATGATAAGATTAATAATAATAATAATAATAATAATAATAATAATAATGGAAATGAAAATAGAATAATGATAATAATAATCGTTAGCAACGCATGGAAAGGATGGCAAGTTGCAGCAGCAAATATGATATAAATAATCAGATCCACAATATATGTTGTTGTGTGAATGGAGGGTCCCGGGTTCAAGTCCCGGAACTTGCATTCTTTTTGGGAGATTAATTGTGCGCGAGAACTGGGCTGCATGAATGGATGATTCGATTCGAATTGGGTAGTCGATTTAATTGAATTGGGTATTCGATTCTAACTGGGCATTCAACCTGATTGGTTTGGTCCCCTCAATTCTATTGGGCCCAGGTGCCCTATATAGTCTGTCGGGCATGCTCTAGCCAAGCTCATGAAGTGATTAAGCCTATTCCCTAATAAACCCAAAGCTAGTTCAACATATTAAACCAAACTAACCGACCTCACCAACTCCGTTAAATTCCGTTAATTTTTAGATGACAAGTTGATCAGTGAATAAAGATATATATATATATGTGTGTGTGTGTGTGTGTGTGTGTGTGTGTGTATATTAAAGGAAAGATGAACATACTTAATAAATGAAAGAAAAATACCATACCTTCGTTAGATCAGTTAAACTAAACGAACGAGCCTGGTTTCTTAAGTACGTTAGTAGTTCTATTAGTTAATTACATGGTTAATTAACAATATATATGTTAAACAGTTAGCCGTGTACAACTAAAGAAAGAGATTACCATTAGCTCCAAACGTAACCAGATCCAGGTAAGTTTCTAGCCCCTTTCTCTTTTATGTTTTCGGGGTTGTGTGCATACTGTGTGTCAAGTCAATTTTATTAAGTTGTTTAAAGCGTGACGTTAGATTATTAAACTACAAATAATTACATTGTTTATAAATTCAAGCGTGTATGTTATGGTGTGCATGTTTAAAGTTTGTATGCTCCTAGTTATTCATGTGCAAATGTTTGTAAGAAGTGTTTACATTTGTATTTAATTATTTATGCACGCGTGTACGAAGTAAAGTGTGTAAGGTATATATATATATATATATATATATAGTGGCGGATCTTGAACATCGAGTATGAATGGGCCAAAAGTCACGAGACCCTTTTTTTGTACTTCTACTTTTCGGGTTGGCAATCCGGTTCGGGTCGGAACTCTCTATATTCAATCATTCAACTACAGTTCTTACACATAAAAACCATTTTTTTAAACAAACAAAGACAAGATGCGAGTGGAAAGATGAGTATCTGAAAAAGAACCACACTACGATTTTTAATATATTTAAACTCATCAATTACGGATGTCAAATTAAATTTTAGCATGTTCTCTTTCAGTATAATTCACCAGTTTTCCCATGATAATTAACTTATCACATATAAACAAAAAAAATCTTATTTTCACACATTTAGCAACACAAATTAAAAAAAAAAAAAATCCATTGCTTTTAAGTTTTAATCTAAAATCAAAATCACATTCAAATACCGAATTCACATATTCAAACACGCATATTCTTCATTCATGAAAGGAGACCAAATTCAAGCATGAGTTCTTCCAATAATTTTAAACATTAACATACCAAATAAAAAAATATACATAAATAAATACATAAAATAAAAACAACGTCGAACATGTCGCTTGCCTAATGTTTTAATTGTGATTCATGAGCACTTGTAACTCGACCCTGTTCTAGTGATCTGAGTGTTCTTCGAGCGGCCTGCCTTTTCTTCTATTCGATTTCAATTTTTATACCTTAGCGATCAGACAAAAATTTTTCTGCTTTGGTTGTTCGATCAGAGATGGGAGTGTGGACTTATTGTTAGTATTTTATTTTGGTTTAAAAATCATTTGGGCATGAGCTTTTTTTATTTTTTAAAAAATTGGGCTTATGGAGCTTTCTTTGCGTTTATTAGCCAAGCGTTTTCCCGTTCTTCGACTTTAAGAAATTTGTTTAAAAACAATTTTCAAGTGTGGGTTGGACACAAATAATATGGATGAGTCGGACACAAATAATATGGGTGGGCCAGACTCAATACATTTACAATATTTTTTTGACTTTTCGAGAATAATGAAAAAGCTTGGCCTCGAACCTTTAAAAGATCTGTCCCTGTACATAAATGAATGCGTATGAAATGAAGTAAGTATATGTATGTCTTATACTTACTAGAATGTGAAGAAAAAGCGGGTATGATCTACGGGCCTACGACTGATACCTTATAAGTTAGAATGACAAATCCCTCTAGCTTCGCATAGGACGTAGACAGTATGTGGTGTGGACATTAAATAGGATCAAGCCTCTACATATTCGCATGTGTGAGCAGGTTAACTCAAGTACTAGTGAGAGCAAGCCTCTACGTGCTTTCATGTATAAGTTGTGTGACGCAAGTACTAGTGAAGGGCAAGCCTCTAAGTGCTTTCGTGTATAAGCTGTGTGACGTAAGTGCTAGTAAGGGCAAGCCTCTACGCGCTTTCGTAAATAAGTTGTGTGACGTAAGTGCTAGTGAGGGCAAGCCTGTACGTACTTTCGTGTGTTAGGGTGTAAGTGTAAGAAAGGGCAAGCCTTTACGTACTTATGATGCATGTAAGATGTCGAGTATGTGTATGTTGTAAAAAGAGTAAGTGGCATAATTTGTATATGAGTATGTTAAAGATGAAGAACGAGTCATGGTGTATTAAGTGGAGTCGTAAACTAGAACTCACTCAGCATAGCTGAATTTTAATATGCACGCAAGTGAGTATAATGAAACAACTGGCTTGAGGTGGGACACGTGGCATCGAAGAATAAAGACTGGCATCGGAAGAAGAAAGAATTATGTTACGTTTTTATGTTTGAACTTTTAGTCAAGTGCTAACGTTTTTGAAAGAGTTTTGGATATTTGTAATACATGGTTGAAGTTTTTATTATTCCGCGCAAGTTTTAATTCACTATGATATTTAAAACTGTGTTTATAAGTAAATCTAACGATAATGTAGGACACCGGGACCAGGGCCTTACACGGAGGTGGCAGCAGTGGCGATGGTGGTAGAGGCAGCAATGATGGTGGTAGTACAGCGGCGGTGGCCGTGGGACTGTGGTGACGTCAATGGCGGTGGATGGTGGCGGTCGCGATGGTGTCAGCTATGACAAGTATGTATTAGAAAAACAATGGTCATCTTGGTACTAACGAATTTGGACTTTTTTAAGCTAACACGTTTTATAATAGTTACTTGTTTTGACAAATTAACTAATTTATAAGATCCAAGTTGACTCGCTGATTAATTTCATATGACCCAAATGAACTAATGTACAATACATTTTTGTCCAAATTAACTCACTCTTTGAAGAATGAGACATGATTGTCATCTATAATTTATATCAATGAAGCACTCACTTCTATATGACAAGACGATGACTCACTCCACAGACCACGCCATGTTGCAATTCTAATTGAAGAAGCACACACTTAAGCACCAATATAATAAGAATCAGTCCTTAGAAAAGCAAGGGATTAATCGTTGTGTTGTAACCATCACACCAAGGAAAAAGATTTCATACTAGAAATACTAGTAACAAGTTGTGTGATCGAGGGATTTAGTCATTTGGATGGATTCAATTGTGATGCAAAAGAACAAGAGAAGTGTGATTGAATCCATATTGATGACTTCATGATGGATGCTTTGGAGGATTTAGAATGAGAATATTCATTATACAAATAAGCATAAAAGAGATTGTATTTATTATTCCGTTGTCTAGTATTTGTGTAGTTGCTATGTTGATAAGAATCGAAATGTTAGCTTGAATTGGGAAGGTTGAAATATTATTATAACTAAAGTGGATTTGGTCATTGCTTCTACCCCGATTCGGCCAGTAGATACTTATGTTCAAGAGTTGATGGAAGACGGGGTTCGATACGGACAAGTCACATACTTGTTGTTACATGTTTGATTGGAACCAGGTTATATTTAGAGAGCATTTGGGATTACTTTTAACCCGGTATAGGTGGAAATTTTCCAGTCATATGTCTTGCTATTTGGCTCAAGTTCAATTCTGGTTTAGTGTGACTCACATTGTTTTTTTAATTCTGATTGTTTGTTGGATTGGAGAATCGAATTATAGTGCTATTAAGAGAAGGTATGAGGTTTTTCAAAGCTTTTATGTGGACCTAGGCTTGTTTAGAAGTTGGAGTTGAGTCTAAATCAACACTTACACTATCCTCTATGGTGAGGGGTAGGGATGAGATTTTTTTCCTAAATACCCGTATCCGTACATGTTCATTACTCGTACTTGTATTCGTACATGTACACGTAAGTGTCTATTGGGTACGTGTATGGGTACCCAAATTTACTGATTATAGGTACAGGTACTTTCGGGTTAAGGTACGGGTATTATTGGTACTAGTATCTGTTTAGAATATGTAGGGGATTTATATTAGGTTTCCAACACTCATGACTTAACTTTCAAGCGGGATTTTCAAAATATAATATATATTAGTTGAATAAGTTCATTCTCAATCTATATGTGTATATACATATATTGTGTATTCGTATTTTTTATTTCATGTATGTGTAATTGTGTATATCATTATATAGCATATATTATCTTTCTCTCTTGTTTTTCTATAGAAATTGAAGAAGCAATAAACAAAGAAAAGGAAATGAGAAAATGGAAAGATGACTAGCGAAGATTAAACGAATGTTGACTTTCTTTGTATAAGTTAATTTTGTTTTAAAAATTTTGATTTTTTTTTTATTTTTCATGTTTTGGTATTCATTACTTGATTCTGAATGGATTTTATATTATGGTTGATATGTTTCATTTTTAGTTTTTTTTTATCATGTTTTGGTTGCGGTATTACGGTTTTGGTTGTGGTATTACGCTTTTGGTATTATTGATAATTGATTGTCGTTACCGCACCGTTACCTATACGTGGAGATTTAAAAAAAAAGAACAAAGGGGTACCAAAGGGAGTACCGTACCCAAAGTACCTATACTTGTACCCGTACCTGTACCTTATAATTCGGGTACGCGTATGGGTACCAAGATTTAGTAATTTTAGGTACGAGTACTTTCAGGTACAGGTACAGGTACGGTCCAGATCTCATCCCTAGCGAGGGCCATTGATGCCCCTCCACAGTGCCACGTCAGCGCCACACGGGAATTGGGGGCATCAAAGCCCCACCCAAAGATGCCCCTTTACGGAGAGGGGGCATCGATGCCCTTTAATTTTTTTAATTTTTTTATAACACAAAAAAACCAACAAATTTATTAAATACAATAATAATACAAATCAAACTAAATTAAATTTAAAAACATATAAATAAAAAAAACCAACTATTTTTAGCTGTCGTAGTCATCGTCGCCGCTATGTTGCTTGTTTCTCCATATATGTTCAACCAAATCTGATCGAAGACTGAAATTCGTTTTCCTTCTTCGTGTTCTTATTAAATTAGCAAGTTTCTCATCTTCATTTAGTTTTGTGATTGGCTCCGACGCATCGTTGTACTCGTCTTGACAAATTGTTCTACCTGAGTCCTCCAATATCATATTATGCAAGATGATACAAGTGTGCATTACATTTCTTAACTTATCCATTTGCTGAATACGATCTAGATGTCTTACAATATACCAACGTTTCTTTAATGCCCCGAATGCCCTTTCGATGTCCTTTATGATCGAATCGTGTTTTTTCTTGAAATATTTTCGTTTACCATCAGTCGGATACGTAAATCTATGAACCAACGTAGCCCGATCCGGATAAATGTCGTCGACTAAATAATATCCGTATTCGTAGTTTACATCATTCGTGGAAGTGAGGTGTCGGGTCCAACTTCGTTTATGAGACGGTCAAAATTAGGGGACACATTTATCACAGCTATATCGTTGTCACCGGGCATCCCAAAAAATGCATGCCATATCCAAAGATCAAATGATGCAACAACATCAAGGATAATTGTTGGTCCATCATGATCACCCATTACTACAAAAAAACACCTTTAATGACACACAATGCGTGTCATAAATGGGTACTCATGACACACAAACACGTGTAGTGGAAGCCCATGTCATAAACTGAAGATGACACGCACTCGTGTGTCATGTTTAATGACACATATTAATGACATGCTTTTATGACATGCATATATGACACGCATTTACGACACCTACGGATGACAGACACTTATGCGTGTCATCCTATAGTTTTTTAATATATATATATATATATATATATATATATATATATATTATTTTTCTTTGCATAATTACTAATATATATACTAATGAAATATTTATGGAGCAAAACTACTCATTTCATTACTTAATTAGAAATCCTATGTCAAAATATTACAAATATTCCCAAGTTACAAAAATATTGTTTAATCGTCAGTAGACTCAGTATAATACATATAATTACCAGAAAACAAATGTGTCGCATAACTCGACCATTCTTCTCGAACTGCATCAAAATCCGCCTCCATGTATTCCTCTTTGCCTCCCCCAACCTAAAAAGGAAAATGAAAAGGAAAATGTTACAACATTTGATATGGTCAAAACAAACCAATATAATTATAGGCAAACATGTAAATTACACCTACATTGTTATTGACAAGAATTTCAAATCCTTCACGAACGATCTCTTTCATGAAGTTTAAGATATAATAACCACACTCGGTATTTCCCGGCGAGTTGGAAACTACAAATTTACAAATAGTAACGAAATTAAGACATAATTAAGTTTCTAGTGATTCATTGTAGCCTTAATTAAGAAAACGTACACAATTAACTTTTGAATTTTTGGTTACTGGTTTAAGGATTATAAATTTTCTCATTATATAGAAACATAGATATTACATCAACATAGCAGGTAGGCGGGCAACAAGCTGCGCCGCCACCCCTTTCTGAATTGCAAACCCTAACCTGCTAAAGAAGTACCCCTGCCCCTTTGGAGTCGACACATTGCTATGCACAACTCGTTTGTTCGAGCCTGGTGAATCCACTACCTTGCGTAAAGCGCATGCCAAAGTCTGAGCAAACGCCAAACGACAACTTGGGGGGATGCTCTTAACCATTTGAATGGGAAGGGAGAAAGCCCGTTCCAAAAGGGATACATCCCCAACCACTCCTACAGATGGACCTGGGTCCCTATCCACAGACACACGATTAGGTTTCTGGATCCCAACGATGAATTCTCCAGCATCTCCAGAATCCACAGGAAAAGAATAGACACCATCAGCATGCTTGCACCCCCTGCTAAGCGCATGCAACGTCATGCACCTCCCACATAACCATTTATCCCCCGCCCGAAGGGCTTCCCCAACATCTATAAAAAGGTCCAAATCCTTGGAGATAACATCTTTTAAAAGGTTCTTCCGAGTATCCGTTTTGAAATGGGTACTTTGCATGTGCTCAAGTAAGCGGAAAAACCCCGAGGACCTAGGTCTACCATCCTTACACTCGTGGAAATGCTTAAAGGGGCATGGCCTTAAACCGTAAGTGGAGCTAGGACCAATCCCTCCTGTATTTACGTTTCGAATTCTTTTTATGGTAGCCATGTACACACGAGAACAGAAAACAAACAAATCACAAAAGACAACGGACCCCTAAAGACCCTGACTCGAGATGAGTTAGAGCAAGAATCAAAGACCAAAACCCTCACACTCGAAGGAGGGGAGCAACTACTGGTTGCTCACCTCCCCTCCCCATCTAGCACCCCACAACAATCGCTAAGGCATAAGAGGAGGAAGGTATAACTCCAAAATAAAGCAAATTGGGTAGAACTCCAACTCAAAATACCCCCTTAAGCACCCAAATGCAAGTAAACAACCTTTAACTTATTCGAACATAAGTCGTAATTTCGTCGAACACCTGGCATGCAACACGTATTAACCACCAAAATAGATAATTTGAATAGAAACCAAAACTAGAAATCCAATACAGTGGTAATAAAAGGGTGGAATAAAATAAAAAAAACTGGTAGTTAGTGATAGTGGTTATGGGGCGCGGGAGGTAATGGTTGTCGGTGGTGGTGTGGGTCGGGAAATGGTGATGATGGGCGAGGGTGATGGTTGGTGGTGATGGGTGGTTCGTGGTGGTCGGCTACAGTGGTGATGGGCTACAGTGGTAGCGTATTGAAAAAGAGTCGCTCAATCCTGAGAAGATATTGATAATAATATGGGTTACCATGAGTAATTTGGACATGGGAATGCCATGATATATAACTATACAAGATATTCAAAATGCCTTGAAGATATTCAAAGTTGTATAACTACTCAGAAGCAACTAGCAGGTACTGGATTTTTTTTATGTCAATGTTGACTTTTGTGTGGTCAAAACATTTTTTTTGTCAAAATGGATCTTTTGACTATGGTTTTCTTTTTTCTTTTTGTGTGTTCAATTGCATAAAAAAATCATCCATAAAAAGTAATTTCAATAATGAATTAAATACTTACATTGTTGTTGACCTACTTGACTTTGACCAGCATGTTGGATCCCGTTTTTACAGCGTACAATACCATTGCCCTTCGTATTAATTATGAAATATGTCAAAGCATATAATATATAATGTTTCAATAACTTGTATTACTTACGGATCAATAATTTTCCTCAGCTGCGGGTTGACATCGATAGGCCTTAAGGAATCTAGATAATAGTGATTTCTACAAAATCAAAAACCAAATAAAGTCAACTACATAGTCCTAGTTTCTTTACTAAGAGTTATTTAAGTGAAAATTTAAACCCGGGATTGTAGAGCACTATGATGATGTCATCGTTGTTTCTTTTACTTCGGTGATCTACAATAATTTTACTTGAATCATCAATATGTATGAATCTCACTTTACTTCATCTATCAGGGTTGCAATCGCGGTGACAAAAATATTCCACGATCTGGAATCGGTCCATTCTTGATTTGCTCGTACAAGAACCTATTAACATACAAGAACTAAATTGATTAAATATATTGTGTTTCACAAACAATTATTTAAAATTATATTTTTTCGCTTACATCATATATGAAGTAACAAGAGAACCACTTAGCCAATCCAGTGTAAAAACGACTTCGAAAAGGTCTGAGTTTTTTGTTTAGGTAAGTTTGATTGTGACTAGTACAGAACTTTAGTGTTTAGCATAATATGGCAAAAAGTCACTAAAATGTAGATGTACAGTGAAAATTTAAAGGCAGTTAAAGTGTGGAATAATACAATTGCAAGTCCATGACAGTTTGAATTTAACAAAATTCCAGAACTGCCCTTAACAAATTTGAATGTTTTAGAATGTGAATTATGCAATTACAAATCCATAACAAATTTCAATAACTGCATTTAACATAAATCTTGTGTTCGGCATTTTATTTTTTAACAAGCAGCTCAGTTCGTTTAAATCGTTTGGTTTTGTTATAGATATAAGCTAAACTGTTATAAACATACCTAATCAACCAATTAATCCCCAAAACAAAGATTATAAACTTAATGATCATAATTAGTGGGCTTTTAGTATATATATATAGGTATTGGATCATTTCAGAAGTTTTTTTACAGCGAGAAGTGAATGTGTAACTCCATTAATCCTTATTTTCACTCCCATTCTTATGTGTAGGTGCATATGTATGTGTGTAGGTATGTATGTTTGTATATGCGTACGTATGTTTGTATATGTGTATGTATGTTTGTGTGTGTGTAGGTACATAGGTTTGAATGTGGCTCGGTACATTTATATGTTTGTAGGTTGGTTTGAATGTGTAATTAAGACATAAATACAACCAACCTACATATATGTATGTAACATCATATGAAAGGGAGTTAAATTAGGGATTAATGGAGTTATACATTCACTTCTCGCTATAATATCACTTCTCGCAAGATCCATCCCCTATATATATATATATATATATAGACTAATACTTTGAGCTGCACGGTGGGCACAAGCCCACCCTACTTAAGAAGTGAAGCCGCCCCTACTAACCTGCACACGTGTGCGCTGATCTACACACGCTAACCTTCAATTGCACGCGCATTGTAGGTCAGCGCGCTCGCGTGCAAATCAGCAGGGGCATATTCATTTCTTATGTAGGGTGGGCTTGTGCCCACCGTGCAGCTCCGCTTTTTAGACTATATATAGGTAAATAAATGTAAAGAACAGATTGTTGCTGATCAGCACGAGCAAGCTGAGCTGCACTTGCGTGCTAACCTGCACAGTTGCGTGAGTTGATCTGTCAGAACCTGATGGGTAAGATTAGTTGCACAATTTTTGTTCGAATGTAGTATAGAGTTAGATTATGTTTATTATTTATGTATTATAACTAGTCACAAGGCAGAAAACAGACGTCAAACTTGACAAAAGTCAAAGGATTGTGACAGTTTTCTGGTATCCTAAACGAAAGGGTATTGTCACACTCCGACCAAAGGCGGCGGAACATGCTGGGGGTGCCATGATTGCCCATGAACACATGACACTATTTAAAGTGACAATATTTAAACAACTCATTTAATTTCATAACATCATAAAGTCACATAACATACTTGTTCACAAGATAATCATAACCAAATATAGCAAATAATATATTGTTTCGTTTTGCTAATAACCTAAAAGTCTTGACAACATTTCTCCACGATCTCGAGTCAACCAAAATTCAAACCTGTAACATTGCTTAAAAAAAAGTTTATCAACACAAAGGTTGGTGAGCAATTCACAGTTTTGAACAAATATGTTTATAATAAGAAATGCCACAATGTTGTATACAAAACGATAAATAATAACAACAATTAGGATAAATGAAATCGCTAATAAGAATACATTAGAGAAACCTTGCTATAAGAGAATACCGAATAGTCTAGGATTTTGTATGAAATCGTTAATAAGAATACATTAACGACACCTTGCTATAAGAGAATACCAAATAGCTTAGGATTTATGAATCAACCCTCCAAAAGCGGTAAACACATTAGCATATAAGCATGTAAGCATAGAACACCAAATCGAGCATTTATTTAAGTAAAGTATACAATAAAGTATGTGGTTTAAAACTCAAGCATAAAACATTTAGTTTGAATAAGATATGCAATATCACCCCCAAAACAAAAAGATGGAAAACGGGGAATGAAAGTACTCACATTCATGTATAAAACTTGATTGGTAAAAGACGGGAAATCGGAAGGACGGAGTTTAACGAGCAAAGCCTAAATAAAAAGGAAAAACAGTGAATTAGAAAGGTTGTTTTAGGAAAACTTTAAATACAATTTAAGAAATGTAAACAATTAAAGTTTAAGTTTTAAAATGTACCTATTTAAGAAATCTATAGAAATAGTCCTTTAAAATATAAGTTTGCTCGAAACCGGGTTAAAGTATCTAGCCTTAATATTTACTCAACATATTTTAAGTAATAAGGTGGGTAAAAATGCAAGAATACATGTTCCTTTATAATATAGATACTAAAACGGGTTTTAACAAGTGTTCGGGCTGTTGGTTCGGGTCTTGATAATTGGTCAAACCCAAAGTCAACTTTCCAAAATAATAAATGTTTTGAGATAACTCAATAAAATTTAAGAAGACTTTAACAAAGTATGTAGTTCTATTGTTTTAGAACTAACAACGTCCGTTAAGCGAGTGTTCGGTTTTGTCGGGTCAAACTTTGTTATAAGATCAAGTTGGACTCAACATTCTAAGTACTTTGAGAAAATATTTAAAAACAGTTTATAAACTATTTTTTAAAGAAATATACAAGTCTTGATAGCTAGAAACACACTTGTGTGTCTTAAGCGAGTGAAAATCGGTTTAGTTCGGTTTGGATCGGTTTCCATCTCACAATAAGTTCATGGATGGTTGCCACATGCCCAAATATCAAAGAACTTGTATAGTAACTTATAAATGATGATACTTAAGTTTTACAACTCTAAAAGTTAACAATAAAGTCTTTAAACGAAAGTTCGGTTTTCGGTTTGGATCTTGTTTCGGGTTAAGACCGAGGTAAGATTCTACAAACCCATAACCATATAAATTATAAAAATGGTTTTAGAAACTTAAATGTAACAATAAGCATGTTTAAACAATTATTTAACAAAACTAGTAAACAAGTTCGGTCTACGGTTTGGAGCTATTTACGGTTAAACCGAGGCTAGTTTCTTCAAACCCATAACCATGGAACTCAATAAATAAGCAAGATGAACAGGAGTTAAGCATAGTTTGTAAGCAATAATAAAGTTAGATGGTTAGATAGTTAAATATATATCAAGGACCACGAAAGTCCTCCATGAAGCCTTGCCTTACGAGGCCCGACACTTCACCGACCGAGAGTAGAGAAATGACCACCAAAGGTAACAAGGGGTGTATATTATATATATATTTATATATATGTCGTATAACAAGCTTCAAGTATTAATAAGAGTTAGCAAGTTAATTAACATGAAAGACTTTACTTAGTTTGACCTTTGAAAGTCAAACCTTCAAGAACAATGAAGAACAACCTTAAAGAACCTTGAATTTGAGAGAGGAAATGAATTATGAGTAGGGATGAATGTGGGAGAGGGTCATGTATTATAGGATAAGATTAAATAGGTTAAACAAGAGATTTAGTGGGTAAAAATCAGATTTGTTGGATAATAAACACAAAACAAAACCTGCTGGTCTGACTAGATTCGCGGGAACGGGCTCCACCATCGCGTAGCGTGGTGGGGCAGGCGGCTTGATATTCTCAAACTTTTAGAAAATGGCAAAAATGGTCCCTGAAGTTCGTTTCAAGCGTTTTTAAGGTGTTTTAAGGACCGAAAATGATGTTTTTGAGACCCAACAAGTATAAAACAATATTGATTATATCATAAGTTTCGGTTTAAAAAACGGGTCGGTTTACATAATAAACGATTACAAAACGAATACAAATCGGAACCAAAATTGACGAATGTCACAGGTATAATCTCCTCGTATGTACCGTTTCATATACTATAAGTCGACGAACAATTGTAAAGAACCGTGTTTAATTTCATCAGAAAAACGGGCTGCTATGACTTTGCCTGACATACCAGACTCACCAAATTGATCCCTCTTTGACATGCACAATTTTTTTCTAGTTTCTAAGAATAGTCATAATAAAAAATCAGAGGTGAATATACATTTCACACCTATTTACTTGTGTTAAGAGTTAACCTAAAACTGATATGCACGTGCTGACCACATGCTATTGCGTGATCCGAACAACACCTACTGCCAGCACGCAAGCTGAACTATACCTTCGCGCTAACCTACACTGGTGCGCGAGCTGATCTGACCCTAACATGATGTGTGAGACTAAATAGAAAAACTTACAATTTTATTAACAATCTCTCGGGCATTTGAGTCGAAATCTCCTTTTTTCCGTCTCTTGATTTTTCCCACACCAGTGACCTATTAATCTTGTCTTCCTCCTTTCCGGTTTCTTGCATAAACAAATACAGGTAAGTTGTTTGATTATTTACATACAATTACAACAGTGATTCAAGTTTTGAACTAGCAATGTGTAATTGATATGAAGGTAAACAATAAGTTAGCAGATAATGAAACCCTAGAACAATGTAAAATTGAAGGCAAATACCTCACGATAGATGACGTCTAGCAATAATCCTTCAATTGTGGACTGGAATCTGTCCACAATCAACTCCGATAGGCTTGATTTTTTGAACTACTGGAGAAGATAATCGTGGACTGAAATACTCAATAGCCGTATGTGTGTGTAATTTTGACAAGGTATACTAAACCCTAGATTGTGGACTAAAGAAGTACATACTTGCGTGATTTAAAGGTGCAGAATGAGGGGCGTTCAATTTTAATTTGGATGACACACATCATTTATCCATGTGATGTGTTTTTAGGTTTATGAAACTGATTTGATGACACTCATAAATAGTTGTCATAAATATTCTGAGTTCTAGAAAATATGACTCTTTTTTAATGACACACATATTTACATGTCAAACACACCGCGTGTCATAAATTGTATGTCATTAAAAGCATTTTTTCTACTAGTGACCCTGATGCCAAGAAACTAGGTAGGCTTCCCAATCCCAGTGTATGCAATTAAGGCTACCAAGCATCCCGGGAAAACCGGGTCTTTGTCGATTCACCTCGTATATTTTTTGTATGTCAGTTTGAGTTGGCCTCCTCAAATAATTTTTATCATATAGTTGAGGAATACTTAATATTAAAAATTTTAAGGCCAGTTTATAAAGTTTGCACTTAAAATAAAAAGATTTAGAAATAAATATTTAAATGATAATAATACTCACATTTGCAGAACGTGTAAAGGTCTTCATGAGCCATTGTCCCCGACATCTGTAGATACTCTTCCATGGCGTCGCTCGCGGTCCCGTACGCTAGTTGACGAATTGCCGCCGTGAATTTTTGCAATTAAGAAAAACCTGGTCTACCTCTCGTGTCATTACGTTGTTTAAAAAGCGCATAATCGCGTTCTAAATCACCAACTATTCGTAAAAAAGTTGGCGACTCATTCGAAAACAGCGCCGAAATCGTTCTTAATCAAAAGTCGCGCCCGAAGAAAAATAATCTTTTATTAACCCTTCATGAGCACCTACACGATCCCGTTGAAGATGAGGTCTTCTTGTTCGTGATTGTGAGCTTTTCGCAATGCTTGACAAAGATTTGGGCAGCATCTTGAATAGCACTAAATATCAGTTCCTCCCCTGAATCCGAGTATGAAAAAACGCCGGGATCGGGGTGGTGGTCGGGTGTCGAAGATGATTCGGAAGACATATATTTGGAGAAAATTATATAATTTTTAAAGAGTGTAGGATATGTTTTTGTAGAGATTGAGTGAATGATATATATATATATATATATATATATATATATATATATATAGGATTGATTTCTTTTGAGAACCGCTTTGAGTTTTAAGAACTCGAAAGAACTCAACGTAACAATTTTTTTTTTTGAATTTTTTTTACACAAGTGTAATACGTAAGTGTAAGTGATGTACAAAAAATTACGATATTTTTTTACACACCGAATCGACTTATTACACATGTGTAACTAACAGTTAAACTAGTTAAACTTGTGTATTCATCAAAAATACTTACTCTCTCTCCTGCTTCATTTTTTAATTACATTTAATCTCAGTCACATATTTCATGTCATTTAATTAAATGTGTGGTCCAAATTTAAGTTCTTAAAGTTCTTACAACTCAACATGGTTCTCAAAATATCCCTCCCCTATATATATATATATATATATGGGGGAGGGATAATTTGAGAACTTAATGAGTTGTAAGAATTTTAAGAACTCAATATGGACCACACATTTAATTAAATGAGTATATAGCATGTAGCTGAGAATAAATCTGACTAAAAAATTACTCGGGAGAGAGAATAAAGATATTTAATAATTACACAAGTTTAGATGTTAGTTACACATGTGTAATAAGTCGATTCAGTGTGTAAAAATATACTGTAATTTTTTATGCGTTACTTAAGCTTACTTATTACATATGTGTAAAAAATTTTTTTTAAAAAAAGTTGTTACGTTGAGTTCTTTCGAGTTCTTGAAACTTAAAGTGGTTCTCAAAAGAAATCAATCATATATATATATATATATATAACAATGTTATAATAAGAAGTATATTTCACCATTAGATCTAATAAAACACACCACACAATAAACACACTTTTCATATCCACCGTTAGATCAACATATCTAACACACCAGATTAATTCTTACACTTCTTAGACACACTCACTTCTTACTATAATCTCACCATATATATATATATATATATATATATATATATATATATATAATATTTGTGATTTTTTTATTAATGGTAATAAATCCGTTGGGTTGGGGCCCACTTTTTTTTTCTTCGTCCGCACCGGCCCATCTGACCACCCTCACCAACGGCGCCCCACCACCAAGGGGCCCCTAGGTGGTGTTCCACGCCCAAGGACGCCCATTTTTTTGTCCACCACACCCATAGAGGCTGGTCTTATAACAATCAACGCTCAATTGTCAACAGTTGATTGGTCCCCTATATAAGTAAGAACTTTGGTTAGTTGTTTTCTATATTTCATAATAAGAAAAAAAAATATTTGGTTAATCATTGTTATTTATGTTAAACCAACTTTTATCCCTCGTATTACGGGGGTTGTTTTATAGTATTCGTTTATGATATTTATATATTATTTTGGATTTTAATTATGTTTATTGTGCATAAGTTAATAATATAATTAAGGTTTAACGATAAAAGAGTTTCACAAATAAATGAGATGTTATAATCCGGTTTAAAAGCTATACGGGTTTGGTGAGACCCACAACCAGCTTATTTTTATTATAAAATATTTTCTTAATTATAAATAATATCTTTTTTTAATCGGATATCAATTTTTTATATAATCTTAATTTATAGGATTTTCATATAAAATATTTGATGAAATTAATTTTTAATTTATTGAGACGTTATAACCCGCTTAATGGCTATTTGGGTTTGATGAGACCCATAACCGTGAATTCGGTCAAATACATGAGAAACCTTCATTTACAAATAAAACAATCTGGTGACTTGAGTTGTTTCTTAATTATAAATAATATATTTTTTAATCAGATATCAATTTTTCGTATATCCTTATTTTATAGGATTTTCATATCAAATATTTGGTGAAATTAATTTTTAATTTATTGAGCCGTTATAACCCGCTTAATGGTATTTGGGTTCGGTGAGACCCATACCCGTGAATTCGAGTCAAATGCATGAGAAGCCTGCATTTACAAATAAAGCAATATGGTGACTTAAGAAAATGTAGGTAACAACCCAGATAGCTTTTAAATGTTTCGCTAATATATATATATATATATATATTTTTTTTTAAGATTTAAGATGTTAATTATTCAATTTAACTTTTATGTATAATGACAAAATATCTCAACTTGAAAGTTAGATAAATCCTAAAACCTACTATAACCTAACGGTGTTTATGAAACCAAAAAAACCCGAACTGAATCGAAAAAACCAAAAAGCCAATAAGAAAAAATCAAACTGAATTAGAAACTTATAGTTTGGTTTTGAATTTTATTAACAATCAAAATAAAAGTTTGTGTTCGGTTTTGTGTTTTGTTAACAATCGAAAAAACTTAACCGAAACGACCCGAAATAACCAAAAATCCATAATAACTGAAGCGTAACCATTAAAACTAAACCTACCAATGACTATTTACTTTGATTTTAACATATAAGTTAATAACTAATATTTGGTTTACGCATACAGTTAATAACTAATAATATTGGTACTTTTAGTTTTGATTTTGAGTGTAACTTTTAATGACTTTCAATATTTTAGATCCAAATACTTAATATTCTACTACTTATTAATTTCAAGGAAAAAAATATTAGGTCAATTTCAATATCTTGGGTTGAATTTTTTTTTTTCCAAATTTTTCTCCCAATTAGCAAAATAAAAAAAAAACCGCATCTAAAACCGAAACAAACCTAACCCAAAAACCGAAAATCAAAAAAACTAAAACCAAATGGTTTTAAAATACCAAAAAAACGAATGTTTAGTTTTTGGTTCATTTGTAACCTAAAACTGCACCGCACACACCTTTACTATAATCATAAATTACTTATTGATCCTAAATATGAGTCACCAAATACGGCCAATTTAAATATAAGTGATCAATATTTATTCTTTTTACCAATTGAACCAACTTTCATTATCACAACCAAATCCGTAAGGAGCTGAATCTTACTTATCCTGTTAAAACAAATCTATATTGACACATGACAACATTCTAGCACGTTCACATATGATGCCACGTATCTTATTACCTTTTATATCATATCCACATAATCTAACTATACTATTAAAATAAGATGATTTTTCCACATTGAATCATTTTAGAGCCTCCACATAGAATGCCACGTAGACATGACAAGTGAGCAATTTCCTATTTTATCAAGCCAATCAATTATATTTTGAAAATAAATAAGTTATAGAAATATCTACATATTCTAGTAAAAGAAAATAACTGAGACACACGTCGGTTTATGGTTAAACCTCACAACTTTTCCCCTCCAAAACCAAGATCTTAATTGACTTAATATATGTCATATTCACTTTCCTTTTACATTTTATTCCAAAATAAATATTAACTTTTATTTTACTATATATTGCAAAATACTTGGTGAAACTAAAAATTAACAACAAACCATATTTGTTAAAGATTGAAAAGAATATAATTTCAAATGTAATCATTAACATATTATACTATGTATGTTGTTGATAATTATAAAGAAAAACAAACTCGAACATGCTTTCATAAACATAACATATGCGGATGAAATATGGTCCGTATAACTTGATCATTGTATTATGCCACTCTCGCCTACACATTAAGTATTGCTGATTTTTTTTATCAATAATTGTTTTGGGTTTTGTGAAACTTAAATTTGATTTTACAGTCAAAAGTTGGTAAATAGATTATTTGGTACAAGTTAACGACATTAGGGTCAAAATTTATTATGGGTTAAAATGAGAAATCTGAATATTTTTAAAAGTTTGAAAATACAAATAGATTTATCACCAAATTTGTTATGGGTTCTAAGAAATGTTGATTTGAAAATGTCAAATGGATGAAAGTTAGAATTTTAAACATGATTCGAGTTTCAAATTTATATTCAAAGACATTTTAGAAATAATTAAAAGGTTCAGGATTTGAAAAATTGACTATTTTTCCATCGACATTAAAATTAAGAAAATATAGTGAGCACTTCTGACATGACACCCCATGCCTATCAATGCTTCTAACTTTAATCAAATTTGAAATATTTGTGTCAACATTAATTTTTCATTCAATGGTGATCGGAACGTTGTATTGAAAGCATGTCATGCATATCTATGCTCAAATGAAGCAAAATATTCACAAAATTAAATGGGTTAACATGTGATTTTTTATGTTGTCGTTATGGCAAAGTCGATAACCCCCTAAAACTTATCAAAATCTTTTTCATGATGTAGCTCAGAAAAACATAGTTCTTGAAGAACAACCGTCGTAATAATTTAATGTTCAGATTTCCTTCTATGGGTTGTAAAATTGATAAATATTTCAAAAAAGGTAATGCTCCTTCGGTATTTAGGATGAGTGATCAGAACTACTATTATAAGAGAAGTGTTCTTCGTAAATTATTTCAATTATACATATATGATACTGACATTGAAAGTTTCAATAAAATGAGCGTTCTCGGGTACGTTTTTTGCAAGTGCATTTTTTATTAAGTTTATTTAAAAAAAATCATTTTGTAAAATAAATAAAATTAACTGTACACATAGTATAGATCCAAATATATATGTAATGCATTTATTCATACATATTATGTAATTTTTTGTTTTACTTGTAATTGTATAATTTAGATAATCCCGTGTGTTACACGGGCTCTAAATCTAGTTCTATATGTGAATATATATACAATTTGTTAAATATCTTATTAGTATGTTATAAGTCAACCTTTGAATATATATTTAAATATAATGATATTAACATTTCTTCTAATCACACGGTCACTATCCATTTTTGTATTTAAAAAGGTTTTTAGAGATTTATGAATTGTAAAATTTTGTTTATCATTATTTATATCTTATGAATCCATAATATATGTTATTATGTATACTATTATATTTAACTTTTTTGTTGTATTTTTTTAACCACCCGTACATTATACGGGCTATATATATCTTAGTTAGTAACTAATCAAATACAAAATTCCAAAACATATTAATCATAATTAATGATATTTATTTTGTCAACTTTAAAATAATATAATGTGAGATGATTTTATTAATTTTTTTAGTTTGTATTATAAAATCGTTTAAAAAAGTTTACAAATTATAAAATCATTATAAAAATATATTCATATTTTTATTTATAATAATTTTCGCACGCATACACGGGTTATTAGCCTGCAACAACATTAAAGCCACATTTCTAAATCCCACCAAAGTTGATTTTTTTTTTTGAAAATTGACTTTCATTAAAAACAAACACAACCAACGACTATCATCAAGACGGAGAAAGACGCCGAAATCCAAAAACCAAAAACAACAATCACGTTACATCAAATAAACACCATCTTTTCCAATCCACTACCCCTATCCCACCAAAGTTGATAATAACATCCAGGGGTAGGAAGTAGAAACGTACACCACCTGTGAAATTATGAGTGGTTAATTAGGACCATGAATACATATGGAAAGCAAGACTTGTTTAGAAACTGAAAAGAAATGAAATGAATGGAACCATTAACTATTAATTCGCCGAGAAAAACGTTTTCCATTTCTCTTTCTAATTTGTCTCCCCAGTCTAAAAAAAAAGAATAAAAATGAATCTATCCGGCAACCAAATGGCCACATTTTCGATCAAAAACCACTAAACATGCCTTCTGCTACCGTAGTCACAACGGTGCCACCGATAGCCACAACAAGCTTATCTGGGATCTTGGATAAGTGGGTCAATTGTGGCAAAGGCTGGAAACCCAGATGGTTTGTCTTACAAGATGGTGTGCTTTCATATTACAAGATTAATCATGGTCTCGACAAAAACATGGTTTCAAAGGAAATCGATAAAGGGTGTCGGGTCATTGGCAGCTGTTCACCTCACCACCGCAAGCCCCTTGGCGAACTTCACCTCAAGGTTGGTTCACATTCTATTCAATACGCTGATTGAATTCACTATTAGAAATCTGGGTTGTTTTCAATAACAATATCGGTCTTACAAACAGAATTTAAATATTTAACGAATGTTTTCTAACAAACATGATACGGAAACTTTTTCCTAAAAATATTTCCTATGCATTTTCAACGTGAAACTTTTTTATTCATTTCCGATCATGTTTTTCCTACACATTACATGCTTTTACTATGCATTTCTGGTGAATAAAAAAGCTTATTTATTGTAAGAAAATACATTTTTTCTACTAAAAATACAGAAAAAATCAAATATAACTATTAATTTCTGCCACGTAAGTATTTGATCTATGTTGTTCAAATTAATTGATGAGATATATTTATTTGTTGGTAACTAATTGCAGGTATCATCAATTCGGGAAAGTAGATCAGATGACCGAAGGTTTTCAATATATACAGGCACGAACAGGCTGCATTTACGGGCAAACAATCAGGAAGATCAAAAGGAATGGATGGAAGCCTTGAAGACTGCAAAGCGGATGTTCCCACGAATGTCTAATCGGGAACTGATAAACACTATGACCACTGAAATTACGGTTTCAACAGAATTGTTAAGAGCGAGATTATTGAAAGAAGGCGTAAATGAGGAAATCGTTCAAGATGCCGAAAAGATTATGACGAGTGAGTTTTCGGATATGCAATCGCAGCTTGCGGTTCTGAGAAAGAAACTAAGGATTCTTATAGATAGGGCTTGTAAATATTGAAACATGTGTTGTGGTAATAAAATCGAGCTTGTTTTAGGGTTGTTTTTTTTTGTTATAAGACACGTATCGACTTGATAAAGATGGGTATTTGTGACCGGCAAATCCATCATAAATTGCAACATTTTTGGTCGTAGCAAATCAAATCGACGGCAACTGTTTGTGAGAATTGTGACGGAAAACTTCTAAAGATATTAGGGACCGAAATACTGGTTTTTATATTTGCAACCGAAAATGCCATAGATACTATTTGTTACCAGGTTCCTTTAGAACAATAATTATTAGGAGTGAACTTTATGGGGTTTACCCGCCAAACCCATCCGTGTAATTTTCAATATATAAGTAACGGTTACGATTCAAGTTTGCGTATGGGTTGCACCTAGCTAGTAGCCGTTATCATATCATTCCAACTATTGCTACAACAAATAGGGGGGCAAGAGAAGGGTACCACGTTCCCATGGGTTCACAGCTTCGTCCCCTTTGTCATCCAAACCTGCCAACATGAAAGAACCCATTAGAAGGGGACCAGAGGCCAGGTCTCTCGACCATCCTCCGACCCTCAACAACGATCGTTTAGACGAAGTAAGAATATAAGTAGATAGAAAAAAATATATGTAAGTGTAAAGAGCATGGTGTGAGATGGTGATCACTAAGACTGCCCTGGCTAGCTGTTAGATAGCTTGATCACTTCGGCGGAATGCTTCAGCAGCTCAGGAGCTACTTCAGCAATAAGTGAAGAGAGAGGAAGAGTATTTCTAAAGAGAGAGAGAGATGTATTTTATGACTGAAATTAGAATGGTTATACCTAAGTCCAAGTGGTCTTTATATAGTGAGGGAGGTCTACTTAATTAGTTGAGATGTTGAACAGCTAACTCGCTTTATCAAGAAGGCCTTATCCAACCATTTCTAAGTTGTAGGTTTGTGTCTTGCCATTTTGGTGAAAATGTCTACCACCTTTTGTTTGGAGAACACTCACCCACTAACATGTCAGACCCAAAAGTGGTCAACTCCTGAGAGTTACTGTTCACGTCACATCAAATGGTGATGAAGCAATTGAGCCAAAGTGTTCATTGCTGCTTCAACTTTGGTGATTGAGCTACCTCCCCCCCCCCCCCCGTCATTAGCCCCACCATGCCAGAGGTTATTATGACGAAGTGATGGTGGCGTCTGACTTTAATCAGCTATTCAGATCACTGATGGGCATCTTGGCCCACCCGCTCATCTCCTTTTCTGCTAAGTTATTATCAGTTTTTTAATGGTTTAGGCTCCATCGCTTGATTGATGCAGTTATTGATATCAAATTTGAATTTTTAAAATCTGATGTGATGGTTTTGCATGTGAGTATGATGGCTAAGTGAACACGTGGTTGTTGTGATGTTTTGATATATTTGGGTTATATATTTTTTTAACAAACATCCTCCCATTTACATCCTTTAATCCACTGATCTCTTCATTTTATTCATCGCAAATACTACATGTTCATCGGTTCTCTCCGTTTCATTTCTATCTTTGCGATACTTTGATACTTTAGCATTTTATTGCTTAAGCGCTCGATCGGTTAAGCATTTTGCTGCTCGAGTGCTTTATCGCTTTGAGCACTTTGTTGGTGCAGTCACTTGTTTTAATTTTGAACCCTTGATTTGGATATAAACTTATGCTAATCTTGTTAGTTTTCACCAGATACGCTTCTTCCGAAGTTAGAAGGATTTTGACACGTTGACCTTTAACGTGATAAGTTTTACAATATGCTGGGGTTCAAGTTGATTAGCTTTTGTCGAATGCATTCACGAGTAATAGGCTTTAGTGCCAAGGTTCTGCCTAGTCGCGTTTAATCTGAACATGATGGCTCAAAGGTTAACATTGATTCCCGATGGTTAATGTGGGACTTTGGGCCCTTGTTTTGGTGGAAGCTATGGGGTTAGATCTTTGCCCATGGTCCTTAGCTTCAACACATAGATGACAAGCCTATTAAGCTTCAACTTGCTGAACTTTAGTTTACTAGGTTGTATTGTGATGTTCGGGTATTTTTTATATATATTAGTGTATTAATTAGTTAGTTTTATTGAGTATATTGTTAAAACTTTGGTACTTCATACGTGCTTTTGTATTTCAGGTTATTGATCGTTAAAGATGTTAAATTGGAGACTTGTACGAGAATGGAATGATATCTCGGGAAAACCGAAGCATGAATTGAAGTCTTGGGAAGTGCTACAAGGATTGGAAGAGTGTGGATGAGAAATCATAAGCCGGTGCTATAAAAAACAAGGTCGGTTTACAAAACGTGACCAAAAATTAAAACGGACATATCTTGGGCTAGAAAACGAGTTACGGGACCCATAATATATGAATTTTGGGTTTCTCAACGAGAGGAATCTGAATATGGGGTTTTCTTAGGTCTCGATACGCGACGACATGAGGTTATGACCATCGCGTATCGCAATGGACATAAAAAACACTTAAAATCAGGTTTTGACCTATATCTTCTATTTTACGAACCCTAATCAGTTATCACGACTTCCAGCCGTCTGGGGGACGAAAAGGGGCGATTCCAGAAGCCCCGAATCACCTCCAATTGCTTCGGGGTTCATAGTTCATCGTCCTGAATCAATAGCCGAAGACTAATCGAAGATCATGAGCGACTGGTTCGTCACGAGTCATTCTCGGGATGTAGAGTATTGTGGCTTTTTCAGTATTTTCTCATGTGTAAAAGAACAAACTAATTGTAATTGTTTTTGATAAATCTATGAGTATTGATGTTTGGCATTGTTGTGGACTCAGTCGGTTTTTGTTTATTTCGATCAGAACGATTAGTTTTCCAGTTGCCATGATAATTGCTTATAGGGTTGTTTTGACTAGTTTGAATATGATGAAGCATGCAATTTGCCTTTAGTTGAGTCACACTGGCATAGACTGTTTGAGAACCAGTGTCGTGTGTTAATGATTGTTGATGCCTAAGGTTTGCCTAGTTAGTCAATCTAATTTGATCTTTGACAATTAATCTGTTAAGTTAACATGAGAGTACTGTTTTAGTTTGCATGCTTGAACCCTAGGTATGATTATGTTCTTGTTAATTGTTAAACTTGTTTAAGTGTTTGTTGCTTCCAAACAAAACTTGCTGGTGTGATCAGCACTCGACAAAACTTCATAAGTGTTTCTTTATAATTGTTTAATAAATATAATTAAATAAATGAACAAACGTATGACATTGACCACATGCTCCTCTGGATTCGATACCTGACTTGCCCTGTCTATAGGTAAAATTAGGTTTTTGCAATTGGTACGACATGGTTATCATATTGCCATGGCCAGGATTTTCGGATAATCAAGAAAGAATTGAAATGATTAATCAAAATCATGATTTTCTGCCAAGTACTCTTCCTATTAAACTTGCCTTAGGTTTAGACACACATTTCTTCATCACTCTACTAAAACTGTTAGACGATTTGGACTAATATTATTTGTCTACTCTATATATTTTTTACTTGTAAATATTCTACTTTTATATATATATTATTATCAGTCATAATTATGTCAATTTATTTATAATATTTATGCATGCTTTTAGATAGTTGTTATTGATTCTTACAATCTAAGCGAACAAACAATATTAAATACGATACTTGTGAGACCAGTTGACTAAAGTCAAAATACAGACAACGTTCAATGTGTTTAAGTATTTTATTGTTTGGTCATATACAACATAATAATTCAACATAAATAAACAATATTTCTAACACTAGTTAAATTAATTAGTTGAATAGTATAAAGGATTTAGTACAACAAGAATCTCTAAAAAATATAGTCTTTAGAATTTTGTGCAGCCGATATATGTCTACAGAATTGGGTATGTGTCTACATGATTTCACCAACGCATATTAGCATGCCCTCGTGACGCATAAGATGAACGATTTGAGATTATATTTTGGTATCTCGGTTTGCATATATCAATACGCTTATACCAATGCATACCTTAGTAGTTAGTAGGATATGATTCTCCAACATTAAATAACATTTAGGTATGTCGGTTACGCGTTTATCAACACGATTACACCGACATATCCCGTTTAGCATTTCAAATGCATGTCACCTGGTCATCAGTCTTTGAAGGTGTTGGGCTAAGCTTAAGCAATTTCAAAAGCTTAGCCAAATAGCCCCTAAAGTGAAACTTTCGGACACCATTAAAAGCATACATCCAGATCTACTAGAGATCCAGGAGAACGTGACTAGTCGGCCAACACATTGCCTTCAATTTCTCATTGTTTGGAATCGATATGAAAATCGAATAAGACAAGATGCCGTTCAAAAGGTATTATATTTCTGAGAACACCAATTCCAACAAAAGTTCAAGAACGTGCGCTTTACAAGGCTTATGGTGCGGACAGAGAAAGAACACGAAGCCCGAACCCAATCGAACTTGATCATAACTTCTGTATCAGTATGCAGATGGTCTAGCAAATAGGCAGAAACCCAGACTACTGGAGGTTTCAGGATGCCCTTAACCAGGTTTGGGATCCTGAGGACCCTGCTGATATGACCATTCAAGACATACCTGAGAGGAGGGCAGAATCACCACCACGTCAGACCCACTGCCGCGATTACTCTCAGCAGGGCGGCCCATCATCATCAGGGGCCGACCCCAGCTCGTCATACCATAGCCAGTACTCTTTCGAGGGGCTATACGGGCTCATTGCCAGTTCCAGACTCACACCACCGCTTTTTTTGACAGGTTATCAGGATAGATTACTAATTCTAACACCTAGCGAGTGGCAGAATATGCAGAGGCGAGGCGAGAGATTCATTAGTTGAGTGAGCGCATGGACCGACAATGGGGATCCTTTGACCTGGAGCACTGGGTAACTGACGAGCAGCGGAGATGGTAGGTCTGGTATGGGTATGAGTATGGGTATGTGCGGTAGTACTTATATGACATTATTATTATTATCTATGTTTGAAACAATTTCTATTTGGTTGTTGTTGGTTTGTTATGGCCGTGGGTGCCAAGACATTTGACTAGGAACTTATTTAGCCCGTGTGAGCAGGGTATGGATGATTTCATACCCAATAGTCAGTAGTACTATGCTTTGGTTGTTTGTTGGTTGTGTGCAGACTTTATTATTCAGGTATACTACAGGAAAACAGACGAAAAACAGGGGACACTCTGTTGGAATTTTGTTAGCCCGTAGGGAAGTTCCTTTCCATTGTACCCACCATACTTCATATGAATCTGATTATGATTCTTGGTATGAATCTTTTCACATTGAGAACAATGTGAAATTTCAAGTGTAGGGAGGGGAATTACTAGACCAATTGCTTAAAAAGAAGTTTTGTAATATTGAGAATAAATTTATGCAAAATATGACATTTATACCCAAATCCTCCGTTACTGTGAGATAAACCTTATGCCATATAAATATTTCTTTCAAAAGCTTTGAGTGAGTCAGATGTTTCGTGTGATTTAGAACTTGTCACAAATATTCATTTCAAGACCGCATGAAACGTTGTATAAAGAAGAAGGTAATATTGTCACCATTCTCCAAATCACAAAACCCAAAAACCTTATCTAAAAAAACCTTACCACTTTATCCCTCTCACCGGTAAATACAACACTGGTCTTTTACCGGCAGACCCTAAAGAACTGGAAATGCATTCTGTCTTTTTCAATTTCCTTTGCCGCATACATTTTGCAAAACCTAGGTTGCCTCCAGAACTTAGGGAGAGAATCTTTCTCTTTAGCAATGAGGTGAGGAAAAAGTGGCGCCAAGACGAACAAAGGCTACCATCTTGTGGAGTTTCCAAAAGCGCGATGAAAAGAAGAGCAAAAATATACGAACGATGCTTAGGATGGGAAACTGGTCCCACGAATGAAGATGTAGAAAAAGTCAAAATTAGTCTCAACATGAATATACCGAACTAATGAGGGTCAGGGCTATTAGGCGGAAAGCCGAACGATTCATTAGAGTTGGGAGTTATGTTCAGATTAGGATTGAGGAAGAACTGATCCACATCCTCGACAAAACTGATCTTGACGATCTAACCTTAAAAAAGTCACTAGGTTTGTAAAAAAAACTACACAACAATTGGGAGAAAAGGAGCTAACCATTGAAGACATCTTGAGACTCCCGACGAACAACAGAAGTTGTATTTACCATCCTCATCCTCATTTAACCTAAACCCTTGAACCGCCACAAAATACCAAACCCTTAATCAACCAAAACCAACCCATGTTGTCTTCTGATCTATGCAACCCTTCACAAAGGTGGAGATTTGAACTTGTTACAAGCTTATTTATCACAGGCTACATTCTTGCTAAGATTCTTGCTAAGAGTGTTCACATACATACATTATAGGTATGATAAAATATTAAATCGATTGTGAGTGAACATTGTGAGAACGTGACGTTTTGCATAAACAGAAGCTCATAAAAGGAAATCGCCTTTTTATATATCACTACATATATTCCTATGATTTAAGGTTGGTTATTTTGTACCCATTTTCTTGGAACTCTTTTGGGGATGTTCAAGCTATAGTCCTTACTTGCTATTTTTAGAGAATATTTATAAATAGCTTGCTTGAGGACAAGAAAGGTTCAAGTGTGGGAATGTTTGATGTATATAAAAATATACATATTTTTAGCATCAAATAATCTCTAAAAACTGCAACTTCTATAAAATAATATAGCTCAAATGGCTACTTATCATATTTAAATGTATTTTTAGGTAAACCCAAGCCTTAAACGAAGAAACAAGCGAAAAGCCGAAGAAAAATGAAAGAAAACCAAAGAAAACCCTCTAACACGCCCCATGCCCCCTAGACACACCCCCATGCTTTCCTATGCAAGAAGAGACAAAAATCTACAAGAAAAGACAAAATACTAGACACGGGGATGTGCCTCAGGAGGCATGAGGCCGTGGTCACCTTTCAGAAAAGACAAAAGATATATAACAAAGGACCAAAAACACGGGGCCGTACTTCATGAATCACTCCCCCGTGCCGAGTGAGCATGTATGATCTGACAGAGCATTTAATGCGACTAGACACGTGGACACGGGGGCGTGCCTCATGGAGCACGAGACCGTGCCTGAGTGCCCAGACAGCCTATAAATAGAGGAGCATGTTGCACTCATTTGGTGTGCTTGAAGAAAACTTCTATACGGGTTTCTCTTATAAAAACACTCACATTACACTCATATTGAAGATCTTGTGGAGAGTTTGAATGCTTGGGGACTATCATCATCAACATCCATCATCATCATCATCCATCACCATTGAAGAAGGAATATTCATCCTACATTTGGTTAGATTGTTCTAGTTTGATCATGTGTTTGTTATCTTCATTTCTTTTGATGTTCATAACCATGCTCATTATTAGCTAAACTCCATTTACTATCTAAAATCTATGAAGAAGCTTTGTTTTACTTGATGATTTTGTTGAACATGTGATTTATTTTGGTAAAGTACATGGTTATTTTGCAATTATCCTTTGATGAAGAAATGCTTTATCACTTTAATCAATACATCAAGGTTGATGACTAATAATCATTCATGTTCACTCATGTTCTTAGAGACTAGAAATGGTAAAAAGAATACCTTGATAACTTATTCAAGATAAAACATGGATCCTTATATTGTATTTAGGAATGATGAGATATTGGTTATGATCTATTTCTCTAGTCTTGATAATTCTAAAATAACATTGTTAACACGATCGCTTAGGTTATCATGCTAGTTAAAGAAATCATATGTTAATGGAATGTGTAATTATAGCCTAATCAAATCAACCAAGGGGAGGTTGTGTGAGTTAACTACAATCACCCGAAGTGGTATTTGAGAAGTCGAAGTCAATCCTAATCTTTCTACTTTACCAAACTACTTGTCTGCTTAAATACGTATGGCACTTTCTTTTATTGTATGAGATTAAGCAAGGATGGACTTGAAAATACGCATGGTACTTTCTTTTATGTCATAGAATATGTTCACTTAGAAATAAGGGACTATTATTTCATATATTATTAAGACAAGTTTATCACATGTTTATTTAATATCATCAAGGAAGAATGGTGTGACATTCGTCAATATCGGGTCTTGTTTGTATTCGTTTATGCATTGTTTTACGTTGTAAACTGACCCGTTTTGTAAACCGAAACTCATGATATATAAAATATTGGATTTTTATGTTACCAAATTGTTCCCATTTGTTTAATTTGAAAAACCTCTTTTACGGATTCGAAAACGGACTTAAAACGAGCAAATTACATCGAAAACGAACTTCTGAACGCGAAAAGAACCACTAGACGAGCTGGGCTAGCCCCCCCTCCCCCTTGGCACGTCGCTCCGCGCGACCAGAGGGCTAGGAGGTGGCCGCACGGCGTCTAGGCCCCCCCTGTACACCATTTCGTTTTTGTTTGTTGTTTTGTGCTTTGCTTGTTTGTTTAACCAACCTATTTTCATGCAAAGCATAAAAGAGAATCTTGTAAATAAGCTTTGACCCTTACCCTATATATACACACTCATCTTCTTCATTTTACACTTTCTCTTACTCCAAATTCTCTCTCAAATCCTCCATAGATTCAAGGTTGTTTATTTATGTATTCTTGAAGGTTTGACTTCTCAAGTCAAACTAACTATAGTCTTTCATTCTAACTTGTTCATTTAACATTACTAACACTTGAATATGGTGGTACAACATATATATAATACACACCCCTTGTTACCTTTGTTAGTTACTTTACCGACTCCGGTTGGTTAAGTTTCGAACGTCATAAGGCAAGGCTTCATGGAGGACTTCGAGTTCTTGATATATATATACACACACACATAACTTATTTATACATATTATTTATGCCTAACTTCTGCTCATTTTAGTTTGTTAGTCACATTTACAAGTCTTGGGTATGTGGAGACCATCAATGAACTCATTGTGAGATGGAAACCGAACCAAACCGAACTTTTGTTAAAAAAGACTTGTTGTTGACTTTTTAGTTGTAGAACTTAAATATTTTCATTTGTACATTATTATACAAGATATATGATATATGGGTATGTGGAATCCATCTATGAACTTGTTGTGAGATGGAAACCGAACCGATCTGATTTTTACTCGCTTAAGATACACAAATGTGTTTTTAGCTATCAAGACTTGTATATTTCTTTAAAAATAGTTTACAAACTGATTTTTATTATTTTCTTAAGTACTTGGAAATGTTGGATCCAACTTGATCTCATAACAAAGTTTGGACCGACAAAACCGAACACTCGCTTAACGTACGTTGTTAGTTCTAAACAATAGATCTACATACTTGGTTAAGCCTTATAAAGTTTTTGTGAGTTATCTCATAACAATTAATATTTTGGAAAGTTGACTTTGGGTTTGACCATTCGTCAAGACCCGAACCAACAACCCGAACACTCGTTAAAGACCCGTTTTAGTATCTTTAGCCCAATGAAACTTGCATTTTAGCGTTTTCCCCACCTTGTTACTTAACATTGGTTAAGTAAATATTAAGGTTAGATACTTTAACCCGGTTTCGAGCAAACTTACATTTTTAAAAGGGTTATTATTATATATTCTTAAATAGTTACATTTTAAACCTTGAACTTTAATTGTTTACTTTTTGCAACAATTATTTAATTAAAGATCTTCAAGACAACCTTTCTAAATCCAAGACTTTCTTTTATTTAGGCTTCATACGTTAAATTCGTCGTTCCAGAAAATCTCCAAATAATCAATCTTTCAAGTTTATTACTTGAACGTGAGTAACTTTATACCTCGTTTTCTATCTTTTGTTTTGGGGGTGACATTTCATCTTATGTAAACTAAATGTTTCATAATTGGGTCTTAAACCACAAACGTTGTTGTATACTTTACTTGAATAATTGCTCGATTTGATGTTCTATGCTTATTTGCCTATGTGTTTATCGCTTTTGGATGGTGGAACTATAAATCCTAGACCATTTGGCAACCCCTCATGGCAAGGTGTCGTTAACGTAATGCAATTAACGATAACTATAAAATCCTAAACTATTTGGCATCCCCTTATAGTTGGGTGTCGCTAACTTGTTAGCGATAACTATTTTATCCAAGTTTATAGCTCTAATTTAATGTTTCGTATACTAGTTTTGTGGCTTTTCTTACTATATACTCTTGTTGCTCAAACTTATGAATTGCTCACCAACCTTTGTGTTGACAAACTTTATTTTATGAAATGTTACATGTTTACAACTTGGTTGATTTTGGATGCTTGAAGAAAACGTCATAAATACCATTAGGATATTAGCAAAAATGAACAATATTTGATTTGCTACATTTTGTTATATTTTGTTGAGACTTGTTATAAATATTGTTATGTGATATTTTCGATGTTGTGAAATCAAATGAGTTTATTAAATATTGTCTCTTTAATAGTGTTATGTGCTTATGGGCAATCGTTACACCTCGGCATGTTCCGCCGCCTTTGGTCGGGGTGTGACAAATGGAGTGTATTCTTGATCTTAGATAGTAACCTTTATATAACTGTATTACTCATTTAGAATTTCTCTTCTTGTCACCTATATATTATATATATAAGTATTTATATTTGACAAAAAGTTTGAAAATCAACCCCAAAATGATTAAACTCTCCGATTAAAAATGAAGATTCATTATTAGAAACATTTGTTTCCACGGATCGATACTTGGTTCTTACCAATACTATTCTACATATACGATAGGTACACTTGCCTATTTTGTGTGTGTTTAGTCTTAGTAGAAATCACCTTACAAATTTAAAACATGATCTTGTGCAAAAGCTAAATCTACCATATTTTATATTCAACCGCACGCACAGCACCACATAATGTATGCGTACACATATACGCTCCTCACTTATCCGCTGGGCACATATCCGCCGGATATGTGCAGGTCGGCTCATCTTCAATGCGTTTTTAGGGTTTTTCAGCGATTCCGGCACCATCAGCCGCCGTTAACCACCGCGGTTGACCAGATTTTGATTGTTTATAACCCATGTAGCTTCAGGGTGTCCAGATCCAAGCTAAGGTGGCCCTTAAGATCGTTTTTGATTGATTAAACACCCGATTAAAGCTAGATCTAGATTCAAACGGCTCATTCGGCATCCCGGGGCTGCGGTGTCGGGTGTGACATTCGTCATTTTCAAAACCCGAAAACCCGACTTGTTTTAATATTTGTTATACTTCGGATCCTTTAAAAGAATATTCTTCAAGTTAGAATCATGTCCCATGCTTGTAATGTTGTTTTAACATTTTTAACGTTGTTTAATTCGTTTATTTTATACTCGAAACCAACCCAAACCAAAGTACAAGGATCATTTTTATCAAAAACCAATCTTTTCCCCTACATCTATATCTGATTTTATTTAGCTATTTATTTTATTTAATTAATTATTTTATTTAATTTATTTTAAAGACCAACCAACCACATTGAATGCAAAAGTGGTTGTAAATTGGTTTAATGTCCAGCCACCCATGCAAATTTGTCCCCTCCTTCTTTCTTATAAATACCAACACTTCTCAACATTTTCCAATTTCTCATCTCTTCCTTTCTATCTAAGTTTTGTATTTGTGGAAGCAAATTAAAGTGTTCTTGCCTAAGTTGACTTTAAAAGTCAAAACAAAACAATTGCTTGCTTTTCAATCCAATTTGAGTAATGTTTTGGGATGTTTTTAGTTTGTATATATATATGTGTGTGTGTGTGTGTGTGTTTTCATTGTTTCCCTTCTTCAACCTTGGTTGATTAAGGTGTTTATGCCATCCTAAGGCTCGTTTGTTGCTTATTAAAGCTTGTTTGACCCGATTAGGGAATTTTACTCGTTTAAAGTTTTTTATTTTTATTTTAATTTGTTTGTTGGTTATTTGACCATGAGGATTTGTGTAATAAGATGGTAAACATGTAATAACATCACACAATGAGTGGCATAATTGTTTTCTATCAAAAACCATTTCAAAACATCAAGAACATAGGTTCTAATGTTGTTTCAATTCTGGACAAAATTTGGTCATCAAATATTGGACCATAACTTAGTCATAAAGAACTGGAATGGTGCAAGACCAAAGCCTATGATGAAATTAAATAAGTTTTGGTTTCAATGGTTATCTAACTTCATTTTAATTCATTAGTATGGCTTCACAATCACTGTTTTAGTTTTAGTTCACAGATCTGTACCAATTGAGAAAACCGACTGTTTCAACCTACCTCGAGTCATAATTTGGGGAAGATTTATAAATGAAAGATGTTCATAACACCCTAGTTAAATTATACTGGATATTTTTATAATTTTTAGAAATTTATTTTTATTTTTAAGTATTATTCAAATCAAGGATAGATACTGTCCAAAAATGATCAAAATCCTTATGGTTGTTTTCACACCTTAGATGTGATATATTTTTTCTTGATCATTCTTGGTTAATGTTTTGTAGTTATTTTTCATGTTAAAGGGAGATTTGTACTGGACTTTGTCTTAAACCAAGCCCCGGATTAAATAAACCAAGCAACCCGCCTTAAAGCGAATCACTCGTTTAAAAACACAAGTTTTGTTTCAAGCAACCGATTATTGTATTTTCTTTCAAGTTTCTGTTTTATTTTAGTTGTTGTTAGTTCTCATGTTTTGGATATGTGGAAACCAACCTCGGTCTCATACCGAGTCATTGACCGAACCAAAACCGAACTTTCTCTTAAACTCAAGATTTTACAAATAAAACCCTAATTTGAATTCAGGTGTAGTTTTACTTTTATTTAATATTTACCTCTGGACACATCCCCAATGCTAAACTCACTTACTTTTTGGAATCACTTATTAGAAAACGAACCTTACGGTTCACCCGCTTAAGGACCGACTTGTCTATTTCATCACTCGCTTAATTTCCAAGTGAGTAATCACACTCCCCCTTTTTACGCTTTTATAATTTTAAGGGTGGCATGCATACCATATTCAAACTTACATGTTTAAGACCTCATTACTAAATCCACAATTCTACATTATGTGTTTATATTAATATTTTATTGATCTTTTGTTTATGCCTCAAATTGATTATGTGCACGAGTGTTTATTTTAATGTTGTTGTTGAGCCTCAATAAGTATGATCATACGCACCCTAACTACTTTAGCCCTGTGCTAGTAGAATAGGGCCTCATTATCCAAGTATTTTAGTCGTTACCAAATAGAAAGAATCCTTAGTTATTTACATTTACAATGGTTGTTGCTATATTCTATTTACACATACGAATTGTGATTTTTACCTCATTATTTACATATTACAAAAATAGTGTATTGCTCACCAACATTCGTGCTGATCAAATCTATTTTTATGCATGCTACAGGTTTACTTTTTGGATGGTTATGAAGATTAAAGACTTATCACTTAGACTATACGTTTAGGATACTTTAATGAATTAGATATTTTTATAATTGTTTGTATTTAATCTTTGAACAAGTTTTATTTGAGTTATTGAATGAAATAAATGAGTTGAGTAAATATTATCACTTTAATAGTGTCATTGTGTTCTTGAGCAATCCGTTGTGTCCCGGCATGTTCCGTCGCCTTTGGTTGAGGTGTGACATCGGGTTCCAAAATGTTGGGTCAGTTGTGATAATTAATTTGCTCTTGGATCGTTGATTATAATGGTGTAGAGAGTGTAGGTTCCCAGCCGGATCTACACGGAATATCTCGTTCTACGTAGGTGCGGAATCCCTACGTAAGACGATACGAGCGTAGAAGACGATACACGTTAACACGATCAAACACACGTTACAATAAACAAAGACACGTTGTATTGCAACTGGAAACACGTGATTCACTGATCACCGATTACACAAACTTTAAACAACTCGTTAACTCTCGATTCTTCAAAACCTAGCCGTAACCTAAACTTATAACAGACGACAACTTCGCCTAACATGTTTAGGCGAAGTTGTCACTAACTTCGCTTGTTCCATAAGTTTGCTTATATAAGCGAACTTTTGAGCTAACTTCGCTTAATACAAAATACAAAACATACTAACTCGATTACAGACACTATATACTGAACTACTGACATCATGTACCAACAGACTCCCCCTTGGCAGTAGCTTCATATCTCTATCTTCAAGCACGTGTCTTGTAATCTTCAACAATCTTGTATCTTTCATCTTCAAGCATGAACGCCTTCTCGTACACAAACCGAAACAACTCTTTGATATTTCTTCGCTTCTTCTTTCCAAGCAGGAATATAAAATATTTTCTTCTCATTCAGCACCTGCAGATCAGCTTGAGACAAGTTCACTAAATGCATAGGATCATATACTCTCATCAGCTCTTGTTCATCTTCATCCTCCATTACTGCCTCAGCTGTTTCACAATCAACATACCACCACTTCAGATCCTTGAGCACATCCTTGGGCATTTGTTTCATCGGCACTTCTTTTAAACACCGGATTGGCTTATACTTCATTATCATCCAAGTCTTGCTATCTGCTCTCATTCCTCTGTCTTTGTCTTCAACGAGCTTTCCTTTCTGTGGTTTCAACAGCTCGAACCTTTTCTCCTTTATGCTTTCCTTCCAGACTATCTTTCCAATGACCCTAGCCATGTTATCATCACTCCTTTTAATCACAAAGAGCCTCAACTGCTCATCATATAACCAGCATATAATCCCCTTTTTCGATTCAGCATAACCCCTGATGTTGTAACTTTTCTTGAACATAGTAGGGACCGCCGGTTTCTTAGTCTTTACGAACCACTGAGCATAGCCTTCTTTCCATCTTGGCTGCTCTTCCCATTCCGTCTCATCGCTTCCCATATCTTGACCCATATCTGCCTTATCAACTTCCGGAATCTCGTGCTCAACATTCTCCTCCACAATCTCTCCCTCTTCAATCTCACTATCTATGACAATCTCAGCACCAATCTTCTCTATCTCTTCAACAGGTAACACATCGTCATCACCTATAACCTCATCATCCATCATCTCAGCATCCACAACCACCACCTCATCACCCCCTGAACCGCCAGCCGCACTCATTGACTCCCCCTGAGATGTGGAAGTCCCAAGAGCTTGTTCAGTTCTTGGCAACTCTCCACCTGCATCTTTCGATGCATTGGGATCATCGTCTCGATCATTACGCTTCTTAGTCCTCAGCTCATCACCCTTACAGCTCGTCTCCCCCTGAGATGCCAAGAACTGTTTCAAAGCATCAATTATTTTTCCATGTTCGATCAGCAGGGACGACTGTATCTGATTCTCTGCAACGAGGCGCTGAATAGCATGGGTCTGGATAAGATTTACCCTTGATTGTTCTGCCACGACCCTTTCAAGCGCTGCTATTCGTTCCGAGTCGGATAAGGTTGCATCGAAATCAAACCTCAGATGTGATATATCTTGAGTGTACTGAGGAGGGATTTCCAATGTAACCGAGACCTCAGAAGTATGTGTAAACGTAACCGCAGGTGGTATCGTAACTGACAACCCTGCAGTAGCAACAACTGTCGACTCAATAAATCTTGCGACGACCTCCGATGGAGTAAGAGTTGGAGGTGGCAAAGATACAATCTCCGGAGCTGAGAGTTGGAATGTAGTGGGTGGGAGGCCGAATGAGGATGAGGTAGCCACCACGGGAACGTCCGTGGGGCTTGGCCTTGTAACTGGTAATGATGTAGGAACTATAGTCATACCAGACAGTGCTGGTGGAGTGAAACGAACCACCCTTGAGCTCTCACCAGCTCCCGAACCTGCACCTGTCCTTTCCCTTCTCGATCTACGGACCAACTGATGTATATCTTCCTCAAATTCCGACTCACTGTCATCATCGTCTCTCTTCCTTTTCCCATGAATCCTTTCTTGTGTTACTAAAATCCGTCTCACTTCAGCCACATCATCATCTGACGAATCAGAATTAGCCACCGTCGTAGCTGCCCTAGCAACATCCACACTAGTAACCAGTGCAACCGAGACTTGCACATTTTCCTCAGGATCAACACGCTCTATATCAAAAAATCCTTGACCGCCAAACGCTGCATCAAGGTCTACATTTTCCTCCGGTGCCACAACAGGAGCAGCAGGTATAGCTTGTTGTACCTCAGGTGGTTGAGGTGCTCCAGCCTGTTGTGGTTGAGGATCCCGAAACTCGTCCCCACGAGCTGGAACATACTCTGGGTTGATCAAGTACCCAAATAATGGAGTATGTCGAGGACGGAGCTCAGGCTTGCTTCTTGCACTTGATGTTCTACACTGAGCGAATATTCGCTTGCTTACACTCTCCACATATCTAATCGGGCGGCTCTGAGGTAACGTGGGAGCAACATGATTCAAGATCATTTGTAGAAATCTTGGATACATAAGAAATCTCTCACGCGCCACCGCTCGTCTTTGACGATCTATCTCGTAGAATACCATCTGACTAAAGCTATAACACTTATTGTAAGTCAGAGCAGTCATCGCCGACTGCATGGTCGTACCCATTCCATCTGTACCAGCCTTTCTCCCTGACATGCACACTATCATCACATGCATGAGAAAGCGCCACTGGTCTAGCAAGAACCCCTTGCGTCTCTGAGTATCTCCCAAAGGACCAGAATATCCCATTCTCAGAAACGCACCATCTCTGAATGGAGCCACAAAGTCTGTAGGATCGTCTCTCGTTTCATCCCCAAACTGTAAAGCCACCCTGATCTGTTCAGACGAGAACTGTACTATCTGATTATTGACAGTTGCACGCATAACCGGGGGCTCGACTCGACAGTCATATTCCACTTTCTGCCAGAAATCTTCTATGTTTGGCAAAGATATCGGCAGTGTTGTAGTAATTGCGTGGAAGATATGCGAGCAGAGTAGAAACGTGATGATCTCGCGGAAATCATCAACACCGCTCGCATCTGGGTCCAATGTGATGTACATGTTATGCCCCGAGAAAAACTGTCGATGGTTATCTCCTCCTTCGTCACCACCTGCACCACCTGCTCCAGCTACAGCTGCCATTTCTGCAACAAACAGTCTAAGTTAGAGAACCGTCGAAGCAAATCACAAGTTCGCCTATTACCATAAGCGAAGTTATGATTTATTCTGTGTAGGCGAAGTTAGGGGTGGGGCGAAGTTGGGAACAACTTCGCCTTAACTTCAACTTCTCCTGATAACAGTTAATAAAATTTAAGAAGGGCCAGGCGAAGTTAATGATAACTTCGCCTATCCATAACTTCGCCTCATATACTGTTACATAATTTATTATCAGGCGAAGTTAAACCTCAGGCGAAGTTAAGGATAACTTCGCCTAAACTGTAACTTCGCCTGAATATGAATCGGCAACAGTTTAGGTGTTTAAACGAAGTGATTTGGTCAATTTTGGAGATTGCGGACTCTTAAACACATGTTATTATGGAGATCTAGACGATCAATATGATTACGACCACGTGAAAATAAGTTTGAAAATCGGGTGTTGAGGTTTCGAATAAACGGGGTCGCGAATCGGGTCGAAACTACCGTTGATTAACGCCAATGACATAGATTATAAGATACAACAACCCTACACACCTTTAACACGAGTTGAAATAGAGAAAAATTTAACACAGATGATTCAATGAGTAACTTCGCTTAGGGTTAACTGAGTTTGATAAGTTCGCTGGTTGTAGAAAATAATAACAGGTCTGGCCAAAAATTTCTTTATATATAGGGTCAAAGTTATACAAGCGAAGTTATGGATAACTTCGCCTATTGCAGGCGAAGTTATGGATAACTTCGCCGATATTAAACTTTACAAAACAAACCCCTATAATTTGAACAATTTGCAATTAAGTTTTAAAACATCCTTTAAAGAGTTAAATGATACGATCAAGACCAAGTAACCAGGTATAAAATCATACAACCACATAAGTAGAATAAAATTTTAAAAATAAAGTACACGGGATCAAATTTCAGTCTTGACAGGGACTACCACGTTTTAGAAAAGATCCGAACATGAATCATACTAATTAAGTGACTGTCACACAGATCCATGTTCAGCTGTATTATGACATAAAGAGACAGGTTGTAAGCAGGTAAATAACTTAGAATGGTTTTCATTGCTTCTGTGATACGGGTTAGGTTCAATTAAGCTCAAAACTTAAATGGGCAACACCTCAGAGATTGTGATGTCTCCTATCTATTCTCAAAGCGTATTTGGCTTTCCCCAAGTCACCCCGAGTTGGCCTCGACCCGTAGTGTCTGATTAAATAGTAAGTACTCTTCGATCTTTAGACTCTTCTTCCCGTTCTCTTTCTTACATCTTGATTGAGAAGTATTAACATCATAAGCTCTAGAATGTCTCAGTAACACATAATTTTTTTTTTTTAAATATTTACACAGTTTCAGAGTAGTAAATAACTGCAAGTCCCGAATATGGATCACTGCAGTTTCTTGACAAGCTATCTTCACTGGAATCAGAACACTCACGGGCTCGTGTATGACTGGGTAATCGTTTTTCTGCCTATCATTCGGAAAGATATATATGGAGACATGCACAACTCTTAAGGAGTTTCCACGTAAAATCGAGGAGATTTAGTTAGTATCACTTCTACTTTTACGCACCATAAAAAGCTACCATGACTTACAATGACCGTTCTAAAGTCTTTTAGGCCTAATAACTTCACTAGTTAAGCACACAGAATCAGTATATCTATCACTTTCCAAGGTTGGATCAATTTTCTGTTAAACATAGTAAAGGAACTTCTTACGAAGTAGTAGACTTGAAAAATAATTTCATCTCCCATAAAAATTTTTAACTTCTATCGCCCCGATCAAGTCGAAGTTTTCTGGTAAACGGCTATCCTGAAGATCCAATGGATCAGCTGGACCGACCACATACAAGTATGTGTCCCTCTAACTAAGTATGAACCAATAATTTTTAGCGAAAGAATTAAAAACACATCATAAACAACCCCGGTCACTTTCAGTCATCTGGTTAATGGCTATCCTTATATTTTACAAGTAGAAATAAGGACCAAACATATCCGAAGATATGTCCTTCAAACTGAGGCAACCGACATAATTCTAAGCGATAGTGACGTTTTTTTTTTTTTTTTTTTAAACAAAGACGAAAAACATGGTTACTCGGGATTGATCATCCCATTCAGCTCAACAAGGTTTTGAAAACGAGTTTTGTCAAACTCTTTAGTAAACAAGTCAGCGAAATTATCTAACGTATCAACCTTTTCGAGCACAATCAATTTCTTCTCAGCACAATCCCGTATAAAATGATGACGGATGTCAATGTGTTTAGTTTTGCTATGCTTTACGGGATTGTTAGTTACTGAGATAGCAGCAGTGTTATCTATGCAAATAGGAGTATGAGTGAAATTCAGACCATAATCGCGCAATTGCTGTTGTATCCAAAGAACCTGGGAGCAGCAGTTCGATGCTGCCATGTATTCTGCTTCACAGGTTGTTGGTGCATGATGTCAGTAGTTCAGTGTCGAGTGTCTGTAATCGTGTTAGTTAGATTTGAGTTTTGTATGTAAGCGAAGTTGCTAACAAATTCGCTTATATGGGCGAACTTGTTAGACAAGCGAAGTTAGGGACAACTTCGCCTGAACATGCCAGGCGAAGTTGTCGTGTCTATATAAGCTATCTTGTATACGGCTTATTCATAAATCAGAGTTTATTTGTGTATTCGAGTCAGAGAGTTTTGTATTCAGTGATCATAGTATCACGTGTTTACGGTTGGAATACAACGTGTGTTTGGTTATCGTATCGTGTGTTAGCTCGTATTGTTTTCTATACTCGTAACGTATTACGTAGGGATTCCGCACCTACGTAGAACGCGATATCTCGTGTAGATCCGGCTGGGAACCTACAATTGGTATCAGAGCGTTTGCTCGATTGTGTGGTTCGGGATTATCACGCGGGTGTAGAAATCGTTCCGTTCGACTATTCGCGGGACGAGTTTTCTGAGTTTTTGTGCTATACTCACCTCCTACAATCATAAACAACCCATAACACCTTCACAAACCTCGAAAAACCCAGAAATCTAATCTGCAGAAAGTTCGTGTTCATCAGGCGAAGTTGCCGTCACTGTTAGTAGGGTTTCGGCGAAGATATAAGGTTAAGCGAAGTTATCCACAACTTCGCCTACCTCTTCAAGTTCGCTTACCTCAAGCGAAGTTACCCACAACTTCGCCTACCTCCCAAGTTCGCTCAACATAAGCGAAGTTATTCTCAAGTTCGCCAATCCGGCGAATATAAGAAAGTGAGCGAAGTTACAAATTCACGCGAAGTTAAGTTTTAAGCGAAGTTATCCACAACTTCGCCTACAGTGCTGTTTGAAAATAAAATTTTTGATTTTCGGATTTCTTTGAGTTTTGTGAAAGATGTCTTCGGTAAACATTACCAAACTGGTAAAGATGGAAGTAGAAGCGGGTTCGGCTACAAAGGCACCTAAGATGCTTAAGAAAACCGATTATGTAGCGTGGAAAGATCGTTTTGAACAATATGTCAAGTATCAAGATGCTAAGATGTGGGTGTGCATACAAGATGGTTACATTCCACCTACTGCTGAGTATGAGGGTCGTGATCAGATCAAGAAATACAAAGAGATGGAAGAAGAGGAGAAGAAAATGTATGAGGCCGAAAGCAAAGCTCATGCAGCAATTACAATGGCTCTTCCACAAGAGATACTTCACACCTTCCGAAAGTATAAAACTGCTAGAGAGCTTTGGGAAGCACTTGAGAACCGGTTTGAGGGCAATGTGGGAATTCGTGCCTCGAAAATTAAACTTCTAAAATGAATCACTTGATGATATCATCACTAGATATTATCATCTGATGACTGAACTCAGCAACTATTCAATTGTTTACAAAGAAGATGAGATTGTTGAAAAGCTTCTTGATGCTCTCCCACCGAAATGGGAGATGTATACTGTGTTGATGAGAGAAGACACAGACTTTGCTGACTATGACCTGGAGACAGCAGTTAACAAGCTAAGAACGTTTGAACTGAACATGGTACGAAAGGAGACACCTACCGATCAGGTTCAAGATCCGGGTATGTATGGTGCAAAGGTTAACTCTGGATCAAGTTCGAAAACTGAATCATCTGCTTATTACTCTAAGGGAGAGTCAGGCGCTAACTCAACACACGAAGGACATGTATCTCTCAACATGAACGGTGATGTGTGCTTTGTAGCTGGAGGATCAAATGCTTCTCAACCTCAAGCAACCAAGAGTAGTTTTACCCCAAGTGTTTCAAACAACAACTACTCGAAGATGCCCATGAGTGTTAAATCTGCTGAACAACAGTTTGCTCTCTATGCATCTTTTATTGCTTCGTATGAGAACTACATTCAGGGTAAGATTGTTGATCCTGCAATTTTGGATGAAGACTATGATCAGATCGATGCTGATGATCTGGAGGAGATGGATCTGCAGTGGCAGATGGCTATGATTGTCAGAAGGGTTAAGAGGTTCATGAAGAAGACTGGCAGGAAGTTTGTCGGAGAGAGGCCAGGGTTTGATAAGTCGAAGGTACGCTGTTACAACTGTCAGCAGAATGGCCACTTTGCAAAAGAATGCAAAAATGAACGTGTAGAACGCAGTCAAAACAGATCTACACAGCAGAGTGGTAGTGGTAATGACTATAGAGCCATGATTTCCAGACAGAACGAGGAGTACAACTGGAATCTGCATGTTGAAGAAGTATTTGAACAGGCCAATTTGGCAAAAATCGAAACTGCAGATAGTGAGAAGGGAACTGGCGAAAATGAAGCTTACATGGCAGATGTGGCAGACCAGCTCTCCGAGGTAAGTACCGAACTCCCTTGTACTAAGTGTGAACATCTGTCTGAACAACTGACAACTATAACTGATCAGTTTGTCAGTTTGGATGCGCAATTTAAAACTTTAAAAGAAGATCATCATTTCACTAAAGCTACAGAAAATAGTTACAAAGTAAAAATTAAAGCTAGTGAGAAGGATATTAAAAGTCTTAAAGCAAAGCTTGCTGAAAAATTCAAGTGATTGATCTTAGCTATGAGGTTCTAGAAGAGAAAACCAAACTAATAGCTGAAAGGGAAAAACATATAGCTGATCACCAGGTAAAAGTGGTGGAACTTAACAGGAAACTTGAGCAATTCAGAAATTCCTCCGCTATACTTGATCACCTCGTTAGTGATCAAGGTTCCCCAAAAAGGGGAGGAATTGGTTATCATGAAGTTCCACCACCTTTCAATCATAATTACACTTATGACCCTAGTAATCAGAAATCTGTTGATGTTCACTATGGTCAGACAGTTCCAGTTCAAGTTACTATTAAAGAACCAGAAGTTAGTAAGCCTGTTGCAAGTGTTAAGATTTCTGCTCCGAGTCCTGTCTCATCTAACTCAGACAAGTCTTCTGAGTCGAGTGAGACAAAACAAGAGGAAGTGTTACCAAAAAGTGGAGAGAAAAATAAAACACCTGAAAAGAAGTCTCCACTAAACCCGTATGTCCCACCATATGTGGGACAAACGGGCAGTAATACAGCCTCAACATCTAAGACAACTTTTGATAAGAAAATTGGACACAGGAGTTGTTTTAGATGTAATCAATTAGGACACCTTGTTGCTGATTGCCCTCTGAAGCAGAAATTCAGAGGTGTGAGGACTTCAAAATCTGAGAAAAGAACTAACGTAAATCAATATAATGGTAAAAATGAAAACCCATCAAATTTCAGAAAATGGACTAATCCAGGTTTTCAAAGAAATAGATCTCAGTTTTTCACTGCTAACAACCAAACCTTAAGTAATAATTCTTTTAATTCACGAAGGTTTGGATGGCCTCATAATCAATCCACAAGAAGGTATCCTGTTAGGACTCATGGAAATTATTATGATACTAACTTTGGACAGCCAAGGTACGGAATGTATCGACCCAAGACCAATCGGTCTTGGGTCCCCAGATTTTAATCATCTGCTTTAATCGTGCAGGAACAGTTGAACAGGGCTGCCAACAATCAATGGGTTGTGGATAGCGGCTGTTCCCGGCACATGACGGGTAACAAGAAATTGTTACACGACTTGAAACCTGTTCAAGGAGGAAGAGTGAGTTTCGCAGGAGAGAGCGGTGGAAGGATTACAGGAATAGGGACGGTGTCGAATGGAAAGATGACTTTGGAGAAAGTAAATTTTGTTGAAGAACTGAAGCACAATCTGCTGAGTGTTTCGCAGATTTGTGACAAAGACTACACCGTACATTTTACAAAGAATGAAGCGATTGTGTTGTATCCTGGTTTTAAGATACCAGAGGATTGGATTGTTATGAAGGCTCCAAGAGTGAAGAATACGTATATCATGGATATGAGATCGACTGAGATGGCCACAGAAGAATCGTGTCTTCTGTCAAAAGCAACTGAATCGGAGTCCGAGTTGTGGCATAGGAGAATGGGGCACATTCATCTTCGGAAAATGAACTACCTTGTCAAAAATGGGCTTGTGCTGGGTGTTCCCTTGAAGAATTTCAACTTTGAAGACAAATGTTTATCATGCAAAAAGGGAAAGCAACACAAGAAATCCCATCACACCAAGAAGGTCAATTCAATTGTCAGTACCCTAGAATTACTTCACATGGATCTCTTCGGTCCCGTGAATGTAAGAAGTCTAGGAGGAACATCGTATTGCTTGGTGATCACTGATGATTTCTCTCGATATTCCTGCGTATATTTCCTGAAGTCAAAGGATGAAACAGTGCAGATGGTAAAGAATTTGATTACCAAGGTTGAGAATATCATGGGGAAACGGGTTAAATTCATCAGGAGTGACAATGGAACTGAGTTCAAGAACTATGAGATGGAGATCTTCTGCTTACAGATGGGGATAGAACACCAATACAATGCACCGTATACTCCGCAAAAAAATGGAGTGGCTGAGAGGAAGAACAGAACTTTAATTGAAGGAGCCAGAACCATGCTGGCTGATTCGAAACTTCCCGTGGTGTTCTGGGCTGAAGCTGTTGCAACAGCCTGTTATATCCTTAATAGAGTGTTAACTGTTAAAAGATTAAATAAAACCTGTTATGAACTTATGCATGGGAGAAAGCCCAACTTGAGTGGTCTTGAACCATTCGGGTCCCCATGTTCGATATTAAAGACCAATTCTAAATTTGGTGAAGTAGCCGACGAAGGAATCTTAGTCGGATACGTTGTTGGGACTCCCAACAGACGGGTCTTTAATACATCGAACAGCAAGGTTGAGGTGGTGTGTAACACTGATATCACAAGTTACAAATCACCAAAACCAAGCTCGGGACCCGCTGGGGTTTACGACTATGATAGACTCTTTAAATCTTTTAACATGCCTTATTTGGATTTTGCAGAAGTTGAGGAAAGAATTGCTACGAAGATGATATGCGATGAGGAAGACTCTTTGGTGCAACGACCACAATATGATGAATGTCAGCCTTCCTCGTCAAATGCTGTCAATACCCCTGCTGCCTCTACTGAAGAGGAATTCATCAATCCGTTTCACTCTCAACATCAATCACCCATTGATGAGCTATCTTTAAACTTGGAAGATAATCTGAATGTCAGTTCGGTTCCGACTACGAGAATTCACAAAGATCATCCTTTGGAGAATGTGATAGGTGATCTGTCCGATGGTGTACAAACAAGAAAAAGCTTGAATGAGCACACCTGTGTTTACACAAGCATTAAAGAATCAGGCATAATCAACGAGTGCTTGTACACCTGCTTTATAAGCCAGATTGAACCAAAGAACTATCAAATGGCTCTTAAGGACAGCTCGTGGGTCGAAGCCATGCAAGAAGAGTTAGCTCAGTTTAAGAAAATGGAAGTATGGAACTTGGTTGCAAAACCAAGAAATGTGCATGCGATTGGCACGAAATGGGTCTTCAAATGTAAGAGAGATGAGAAAGGGATTGTTATCAGGAACAAGGCGAGGCTGGTTGTTAAAGGCTTTAATCAACAAGAGGGGATTGATTACAATGAGGTGTTTGCTCCTGTGGCAAGATTGGAAGCCATTCGGCTGTTTTTGGCATTTGCTGCTCATAAGGAGATGAAGGTTTTTCAGTTGGATGTGAAGAGTGCGTTCTTAAACGGTAAAGTCGACGAGGTTGTGTATGTTGAGCAACCTCCGGGTTTTCCTGACCCTGACTTTCCTGATCACGTGTACAAGCTAAGTAAAGCGCTGTATGGACTACATCAGGCACCTCGTGCCTGGTATTCAACCTTATCAGATTACTTGCTTGAGAATGAGTTTGAAAGAGGTAAAATTGATAGCACATCGTTCTTCAAGAGAAAGGGTAGCGACTTTCTGCTGGTGCAAGTCTACGTGGACGACATTATCTTTGCTGCATCAAAGGTCGCCATGTGTCAGGAGTTTGAGGCCGTCATGAAGAAGAGATTTGAAATGAGTGCTATGGGTGAACTAACTTTCTTTTTAGGATTGCAGGTTGATCAGAAGAAAGACGGGATGTTCATTCATCAGACGAAGTATGTCCATGATGTTCTCAAACGCTTCAAGATGGAGGACAGCACTCCATATGATACTCCAGTCTGCGTCAATCACAAATTGGGTGCTGATTCAGACAACGATGCAGACGTGGACCCAACCCAATATCGGGCAATTATAGGTTCTTTAATGTACTTAACTGCTTCTAGGCCTGATATAATGTTTGCTGTTTGTCTTTGTGCACGCTTTCAGGCAAACCCAAAAGAATCTCATTTGAAGAGTGCGAAGAGGATACTGCGGTATCTCAAAGGCAAGCCGAAGCTGGGGTTGTGGTACTCGAGAGGAGGAGACTTGGAGCTAGTCGCTTACACAGATTCTGATTATGGAGGGTGCAATCAGAGTCGGAAGTCTATAACTGGTGGATGTCAGTTTCTTGGTGGCAGACTAGTGTCGTGGCAATGCAAGAAGCAGACCTCAGTCGCAATTTCAACCTGTGAAGCAGAATACATGGCAGCATCCAACTGCTGCTCCCAGGTTCTTTGGATTCAACAACAGTTGCGCGATTATGGTCTGAATTTCTCACTTACTCCTATTTGCATTGATAACACTGCTGCTATCTCAGTAACTAACAATCCCGTGAAGCACAGTAAAACTAAACATATTGACATACGTCATCATTTTATACGGGATTGTGCTGAGAAGAAGCTGATTGAGCTCGAAAAGGTTGACACGTTAGATAATTTCGCAGACTTGTTCACGAAAGCGTTTGACAAAACTAGATTTCAAAACCTTGTTGAGCTGAATGGGATGATCAATCCCGAGTAACCATGCTTTATGTTTGTGTTAAATAAAAAAAAAAAAAACGTCAATATCGCTTAGAATTATATCGGTTGCCTCAGTTTGAAGGACATGTCTTCGGATATGTTTGGTCCTCATTTCTACTTGTAGAATATGAGGATAGCCGTTAACCAGATGACTGAAAGTGACCGGGGCGGTTTATGATGTGTTTTCATTCTTTCGCTGAAAATTAGTCGATCATACTTAGTTAGAAGGACACATACTAGTATGTGGTCGGTCCAGCTGATCCATTGGATCTTCGGGATAGCCGTTTCCCTGAAGACTTTGATTTGGTCGGGGCGATTGATGTTAAAATTTTTCTTTATGGGAGATGAAATTATTTTTCAAGTCTACTACTTCGTAAGAAGTTACTTTACTATGGTTAACAGAAAATTGATCCAACCTTGGAAAGTGATAGATATACTAATTCTGTGTGCTTAACTAGTGAAGTTATTAGGCCTAAAAGACTTTAGAACAGTCATTGTATGTCATGGTAGCTTTTTATGGTGCGTAAAAGTAGAAGTGATACTAACTAAATCTACTCGATTTTACGTGGAAACTCCTTAAGAGTTGTGCATGTCTTCATACATATCTTTCCGAATGATAGGCAGAAAAGCGATTACCCAGTCATACACGAGCCCGTGAGTGTTCTGATTCCCGTGAAGATAGCGTGTCAAGACGCTGCAGTGATCCAGATTCGGGACTTGCAGTTGTTTTCTACTTGAAGTTGTGTATATAAATGTTAAATAAAAAAAAATGTATTCTAGAGTTCATAATGTTAATGATTATCAATCAAGACGCAAGAAGGTGAACGGGAAGCAGAGTCTAAGATCGAAGAGTAATTGTTACTTAATCAGACACTACGGGTCGAGGTCAATTCGGGGTGACTTGGGGAAAGCCAAATACGCTTTGAGAATAGATAGGAGGCATCATAATCTCTGAGTTGTTGCCCACTTAAGTTTTGAGCTTAATTGAACCTAACTCGTATCACAGAAACAATGAAAACCATTTTAAGTATATTACCTGCTTGCAACCTGTTTCTTTATGTCATAATACAGCTGAACACGGATCTGTGTGACAGTCACGTAATTAGTATGATTCCTGTTCGGATCTTTTCTAAAACATGGTAGTCCCTGTCGAGACTGAAATTTGATCCCGTGTACTTTAATTTTTCAAATTTTTGTTACTTTTGTAATTGTTTGATTTTATACCTGGTTACTTGGTCTTGATCGTATCATTTAACGCTTTAAAGGATGTTTTAAAACTTACTTGCAAATTGTTCAAATTATAGGGGTTTGTTTTGAAAAGTTTAATATACCGGCGAACTTATTCTTAATTTCGCCTGCAATAGGCGAAGTTATCCATAACTTCGCCTGTAAAATTTTGACCCTATATAAAGAAGTTTTAAAGGTCAGACTGTTCATTATTTTTCAATCCAGCGAACTTATTCTCTCCGTAACCCTAAGCGAAGTTCTCAATCGAATCTTCTGTGTTCATTCTTTCTCTGTTCAAAATCGATTAAAGGTGTGTAGGGTTTATAGTATCGTATAATCAATGTTTTTGAGGTTGATCATCGGTCGTTTCGACTCGATTATCGACCTCGTCTTTCGAAACCTTAAACACCCGATTTCAAACTTGTTATTACGTGATAGTAAACTACTTGAACGTCTAAAACTTCATAAAATCATGTGTTACGGAGTCCTCGATCTCCAAAATCATCATCTACACGTCGGTTCATTAACCTATCTGTTGCCGATTCGAATTCGGCGAAGTTACAGTTTAGGCGAAGTTATCCGTAACTTCGCCTGAGGTTTAACTTCGCCTGATAATTATTTTTGAAACAGTTTATGAGGCGATGTTGTGGTTAGGAGAAGTTACCATTAACTTCGCCTGGACCTTTATACTTAACAGTTATCAGACGAAGTTCAAGTTGAAGCGTTCGCCCCACCTTTAACTTCGCCTGTATAGAATAGATCACAACTTCGCTCATGGTAACAGGCGAACTTGTGATTCGCTTTGACGTTTATCTAACTTAACCTGTTTGTTGCAAATATGGCTGCTGTTGCTGGAGCAGGTGGTGCAGGCGGTGATGACGGAGGTGATCACCAGAGACGGTTCTTCCCGGGTCACAACATGTACATAACATTAGACCCGGAGGCGAGCGGAGTTGATGATTTCCGCGAAATCATCACATTTCTTTTACGCTCGAGGATATTCCACGCCATTACAACAACTCTGCCGATATCCTTGCCCAACATTGAGGATTTTTGGCAGACAGTGGAATACGACTGTAGAGTCGAGCCACCGGTGATGCGCGCAACAGTCAACAATCAGATTGTTCAGTTCTCTTCTGAACAAATCCGGGCGGCTTTACGATTTGGGAATGAGACAAGGGATGACCCAACAGAGTTTGTAGCTCCTTTCCGTGATGGAGCGTTTTTGAGAATGGGATACTCTGGTCCCTTGGGGGATACGCAGAGGAGGAAAGGATTTTTACTTGACCAGTGGCGCTTTCTCATGCATGTTATGATCGTTTGCATGTCAGGGAGAAAGGCAGGCACTGATGGCATGGGCGCGACCATGCAGTCAGCGATGACTGCTCTGACTTACAACAAGCGATTCAGCTTTAGTAAGATGGTCTTTTATGAGATTGATCGTCAAAGAAGAGCGATGGCGCGTGAGGGATTTATCATGTATCCAAGATTTCTTCAAATGATCTTGAATCATGTTGCTCCAACGCTTCCTCAGCGCCGTCCGATCCGATATGTAGAGAGTGTGAACAAACGGATCTTCGCCCAATGTAGATCCTCCAGTGCGAGGAGCAAACCTGAGCTCCGTCCTAAGCATACTCCGCTGTTTGGGTACTTAATCAACCCGGGGTATGTACCTGCTCGAGGGGACGAGTTTAGGGACCCGGCACCACAAGAGGCAAGAGCACCTCAAGTTATACCTGCTGCGCCTGTTGTGTCACCGGAGCAGAACGTGGACCTTAATGCAGAATTTGGTGGTCAAGGCTTCTTTGATATGGATCGGGTGGATCCAGAGGAGAACGTACAGGTCCCGGTTGAACGTGCTTCGACTGTGAATGTTACTAGGACAGCTGCTACGGTGGCTGGTTCTGATTCTGATGATGAAGTGGCAGAGGCAAGAAGGATTATGGTAACTCAAGAAAGACTACATGGGAAGAGAAAGAGAACTGTTGATGACAGCGTGTCAGATTATGAAGAAGAGGTACAACAGTTGATCCGGAGGTCAAGAAGGGAACGGATAGGTGCAGGATCGGGAGCCGGTGAGAGCTCTAGGGTGGTACGTTTCACTCCACCAGCACTATCCGGTATGACAATGGTTCCCTCATCACTACAGGTTACAAGGCCAAGCGCTACGGTTGTTCCCGTGGTGGCTACCTCATCTACATTTGGCCTCCCACCCATTACTTTTCAACTTTCGACTCCTGAGATCGTTTCATTGCCGCCTCCGACTGTTACTCCATCGGAGGTCGTGGCACAATTTATCGAGTCGACTGTTGTGGCCACTGCAGGGCTATCGGTGACGATACCACCTGCGGTTACGTCTATTTCTACTTCTGAGGTCCCGGTGACATCGGAAATCCCTCCTCAGTACACTCAAGATATATCACATATGAGGTTCGATTTCGATGCAACCCTATCAGACTCTGAACGAATAGCAGCACTGGAACGGGTCGTGGCAGAGCAGTCAAGGATTAATCTTATCCAGACCCAGGCTATTCAACGCCTAGTTGCAGAGAATCAGATGCAGTCGTCCCTGCTGGTACAACATGGAAAAATCATAGATGCTTTCAAGGAGTTATTGGCATCTCAGGGGGAGACGAGCTGTAAAGGCGATGAGTTGAGGACCAAGAGACGAAATGATAGAGACGATGATCCCAATGCATCGAAAGATGCAGGTGGTGAGTTGCCAAGAACTGATCAAGCTCTTGGGACTTCCACAACTCAGGGGGAGTCGACAACTGCAGCCGGTGGTGATGATGTGGTGGTGGTGGACGTAGAGGAGATGGATGATGGTTTGGTTGGTGATGATGATGTACTACCGAGTGATGTGATAGAGAAGATTGGAGAAGAGATTGTGATTGATAATGAGATTGAAGAGGGAGAGATAGTAGAAGAGAATGTGGAGCATGAGATACCAGATGTTGAGAAGATAGATATGAGTCAACAGATTGGAAGTGATGAGTCTGAATGGGAAGAGCATCCTAGATGGAAAGAAGGCTATGCTCAGTGGTTCGTCAAAACGAAGAAACCGGCGGTCCCTACAATGTTAAAGAAGAGTTACAACATTAAAGGATATGCTGAAGCGAAGAAAGGGATTATTTGCTGGATATATGATGAGCAGTTGAGGCTCTTCGTGATTAAAAGGTATGACGGTGTTCAGTACTTTAGAAGGATGTTGAGATCGTTGAATACACTGCCAGAATGTGAAGTGAAAGACTTAGCCAGATTGGGATTGATAAACAGAAGTGACGATAATATGGCTAGAGTCATTGGGAAGATTGTGTGGAAAGAGAGTATAAAAGAGAAGAAATTTGAGCTGTTGAAACCACAAAAGGGAAAACTTGTTGAAGACAAGGATAGAGGTTTGAGAGCAAACGGAAAGCATTGGATGATTATGAAGTATAAACCGATCCGGTGTTTGAAAGAAGTACCGATGAAACTAATGCCCAAGGATGTGCTTAAAGACCTGAAGTGGTGGTTTGTAGATTGTGAGACAGCTGAGGCAGTGATGGAAGACGAAGATGAACAAGAGCTGCTTAGAGTGTACGATCCGATGCACTTGGTAAACTTATCGCAAGCTGATTTGCAGGTGTTGAATGACAAGAAGATATTTTATATTCCTGCTTGGAAAGACGAAGCGAGGAAATATCAGAGAATAGTATCGGTTTGTGTTCGAGAAGGAGTGCATGCTTGAAGACAGAAGATTGAAGATTACTAGACACGTGTTTGAAGCTAAAGAGATGAAGCTACTACCAAGGGGGAGTCTGTTGGTGCATGATGTCAGTAGTTCAGTGTCGAGTGTCTGTAATCGTGTTAGTTAGATTTGAGTTTTGTATGTAAGCGAAGTTGCTAACAAGTTCGCTTATATGGGCGAACTTGTTAGACAAGCGAAGTTAGGGACAACTTCGCCTGAACATGCCAGGCGAAGTTGTCGTGTCTATATAAGCTATCTTGTATACGGCTTATTCATAAATCAGAGTTTATTTGTGTATTCGAGTCAGAGAGTTTTGTATTACGTGATCATAGTATCACGTGTTTACGGTTGGAATACAACGTGTGTTTGGTTATCGTATCGTGTGTTAGCTCGTATTGTTTTCTATACTCGTAACGTCTTACGTAGGGATTCCGCACCTACGTAGAACGCGATATCTCGTGTAGATCCGGCTGGGAACCTACACAAGTTGAAATGGCGACTGAGGTCTGCTTCTTGAACTGCCATGACACTAATCTGCCTCCAAGAAACTGACATCCATCTATTGTTGACTTCCGATTCTGATTGCATCCTCCATAATCAGAATCTGTGTAGGCGACCAACTCCAAGTCTCCTCCTCTCGTGTACCACAACCCCAGCTTAGGCTTGCCTTTGAGATACCGCAATATCCTCTTCACACCCTTCAAGTGAGATTCCTTTGGGTTTGCCTGAAAGCGTGCACAAAGACAAACTGCAAACATAATATCAAGTCTAGAAGCAGTTAAGTACATTAAAGAACCTATGATTGCTCGATATTGGGTGGGGTCCACGTCTGCATCACTGTCTGAATCAGCACCCAATTTATGGTTGACGCAAACTGGAGTATCAAATGGAGTGCTGTCCTCCATCTTGAAGCGTTTGAGAACGTCATAGACATACTTAGTCTGATGAATGAACATCCCATCTTTCTTCTGATCAACATGCAGTCCTAAAAAAAAAGTTAGTTCACCCATAGCACTCATTTCAAACCTCTTTTTCATGACGGCTTCAAATTCCTGACACATGGCGACTTTTGATGCAGCGAAGATGATGTCGTCCACGTAGACTTGTACCAGAAGAAAGTCGCTTCCTTTTCTCTTAAAGAACAGTGTGCTATCGATCTTTCCCCTTTCAAATTGATTCTCAAGCAAGTAATCGGATAGAGTTGCGTACCAAGCACGAGGGGCCTGATGTAGCCCATACAGTGCTTTACTTAGCTTGTACACGTGATCAGGAAAGTCTGGGTCAGGAAAACCCGGAGGTTGCTCAACGTACACAACCTCATCGACTTTACCGTTAAGAAACGCACTCTTCACGTCTAACTGGAAAACCTTCATCTCCTTGTGTGCAGCAAATGCCAAAAACAGTCGAATCGCTTCCAATCTCGCCACATGAGCAAACACTTGATTGTAGTCGATCCCCTCTTGCTGATTAAAACCCTTTACAACCAGCCTCGCCTTGTTCCTGATAATTATCCCTTTTTCATCTCTCTTGCATTTGAAAACCTATTTTGTGCCAATCGCATGCACATTTTTCGGTTTTGCAACCAAATTCCATACCTCCATCTTCTTGAACTGGGCTAACTCTTCTTGCATGGCTTCGACCCACGAACTGTCCTTGAGAGCCATTTGATAGTTCTTTGGTTCAATCTGGCTGATGAAGCAGGTGTACAAGCATTCGTTAATGATGCCTGTATCTTTAATGCTTGTGTAAACACAGGTGTGCTCATTCAAGCTTTGTCTTGTTTGTACACCGTCGGACAGATCACCTATCACGTTCTCCAAAGGGTGATTTTTGTGAACTCTCGTAGTCGGAACAGAACTGACTTGCAGATTGTCTTCCAGGTTCGAAGGTAGCTCATCAATGGGTGATTGTTGTTGAGAGTGAAACGGATTGAAGAATTCCTCTTCTGTAGAGGCAGCAGGGGTATCGACAGCATTTGACGAGGAAGGTTGACATTCATCGTACAGCGGTCTTTGCACAACATTTTCTTCCTCATCATAAAGCATCTTCGTAGCTATTCTCTCATCAACTTCTGCACAATCCAAGTAAGGCATGTTAAAAGATTTAAAAAGCCTATCATAGTCGAAAGCCCCAGCGGGTCCCGTGCTTGGTTTTGGTGATTTGTTACTTGTGATATCAGTGTTACACACCACCTCAACCTTGCTGGTCGATGTATTAAAGACTCGTCTGTTGGGAGTCCCAACAACATATCCGACTAAAATACCTTCGTCGGCTATTTCACCAAATTTTGAGTTCGTCTTTAATATCGAACACGGGGACCCGAATGGTTCGAGACCACTCAAGTTAGGCTTTCTCCCATGCATAAGTTCATAACATGTTTTATTCAATATTTTAACAGTTAAAACTCTATTAAGGATATAACAGGCTGTAGCAACAGCTTCAGCCCAGAACACCACAGGAAGTTTCGAATCAGCCAGCATGGTTCTGGCTCCTTCAATTAGCGTTCTGTTCTTCCTCTCAGCCACCCCATTTTGTTGCGGAGTATACGGAGCGCTGTACTGGTGGTCTATCCCGTTCTGTAAGCAGAAAATCTCCATCTGATAGTTTTTGAACTCTGTCCCATTGTCACTCCTGATGTATTTAACCTTTTTCCCCATAATATTCTCAACCTTGGTAATCAAATTTATTACCATCTGCACCGTTTCATCCTTTGTCTTCTGGAAATATACCCAAGAATATCGAGAGAAATCATCAGTGATCACCAAACAGTATGATGTTCCACCTAGGCTTTTTACATTCACGGGACCGAAGAGATCCATGTGAAGTAGGTCTAGGGTACTGACTATTAAATTAACCTTCTTGGTGTGATGGGATTTCTTGTGTTGCTTTCCCTTTTTGCACTATAAGCATTGGTCTTCAAAGTTGAAATTTTTCAAGGGAACACCCAGCACCAGCCCATTCTTGACAATGTAGTTCATTTTCTGAAGATGAATATGCCCCATTCTTCGATGCCATAACTCGGACTCCGATTCAGTTGCTTTTGACAGAAGACAAGATTCTTCTGTTGCCATCTCAGTCGACCTCATATCCATAACATACGTATTCTTTTCCCTTGGAGCCTTCATTACTATCCAATCCTCTGGTATCTTGAAACCAGGATACAGTACGATCGCTTCATTCTTGGTAAAGTGCACAGTGTAATCTTTGTCACAGATCTGCGATACACTCAGCAGATTATGCTTCAGTTCTTCAACGGAATTCACTTTCTCTAACGTCATTTTACCATTAGTCACTGTCCCAATTCCAGTAATCCTTCCACCACTCTCTCCAGCAAAACTTACTCTTCCTCCCTGAACAGGTTTCCATTCGTGTAACAAATTCTTGTTACCCGTCATGTGCCGGGAACAGCCGCTATCCACAACCCATAGATTGTTTGCAGCCCTGTTCAACTGTTCCTGCACGATTAAAGCAGAGGATTAAAATCTGGGGACCCAAGACCTATTGGTCTTGGGTCGATACATCCTGTACTTTAGCTGTCCAAAGTTAGTATTAGAATAATTTCTGTAAGTCCTAAAAGGATACCTTCTTGTATATTGACTATGAGGCCATCCAAACCATCGTGAATTAAATGATTTATTACTAAAGATTTGGTTGTTAACAGGGAAAAACTGAGATCGATTTCTTTGAAAACCTGGATTAGTCGAATGTCTGAACTTTGATGAGTTTTCATTTTTACCATTATAGTACTTACTGTTAGTTCTATTCTCAGTTTTCGAAGACCTCATACCTCTGAATCTCTGCTTCAGAGGGCAATCAGCAATCAGGTGTCCTAATTGATTGCATCTAAAACAACTCCTGTGTTCAACTTTCGTATCAACAGTTGTTTTAGATGTTGAGGCTGCATTACTGCCCGTTTGTCTAACATATGGTGCGACATACGGGTTTAGTGGAGAATTCTTTTCGTTTGGTTTATGTTCCTCTCCACGTTTTGGTAACACTGCCTCTTGTTTTGTCTCACTCGACTCGGATGACTTGTCGGAATTTGATGAGACAAAACTAGGAACAGAAATCTTAACACTCGAAACAGGTTTACTCGTTTCGCCTTTACTAACTTCTGGATCTTTAATCGTAACCTTAACAGGAACTGTCTGGCCAATTTCAACATCAACAGATTTTTGATTACTAGGATCATAAGTATAGTTATGATTATAAGGTGGTGGAACTTCATTATATCCAATTCCTCCCCTTTTAACTGGGGAACGTTGATCACTTACAAGGTGATCAAGTATAGCAGAGGAATTTCTAAATTGCTCAAGCTTTCTGTTTAGTTCCACCACTTTCACCTGGTGATCAGCTATCTGTTTATCCCTTTCAGCTATTAGTTTGGTTTTCTCTTTTAACACTTCATAGCTAAGATCAATTACTTGTATTTTTTTAGCTAGACTGGCTTTAAGACTTCTGATATCTTTTTCACTAGCTTTTATTTTTACCTTGTAACTGTTTTCTCTAGTTTTAGTGTAATGATGATCTTCTTTTAATGTTTTAAATTGAGCATCCAAACTAACAAACTGATCAGTTATTGTTGTCAATTGTTCAGACAGATTTTCACATTTCGTGCAAGGAAGTCTAGTACTTACCTCGAAAAGCTGATCTGTCACTTCTGCCATGTAAGCTTGATTTTCTCCAGTCACTTTCTCACTTCCTGCAGTTTCGATGTTCGCCAAATTGGCCTGTTCGAACACTTCCTCAACATGCAGATTCCAATTGTATTCCCCGTTCTGTCTGGATATCATCGCCCTATTCTCACTACTTCCACCACTCTGTTGTGTAGACCTGTTCTGACTGCGTTCTACACGTTCATTTGTGCACTCTTTAGCAAAGTGTCCATTCTGTTGCCAGTTATAACACCGCACCTTTGACTTATCAAAGCCTGGTCTTTCACCAACAAACTTTCTACCAGTCTTCTTCATAAACCTTTTAACCCTTCTTACAATCATCGCCATCTGCCACTGCAGATCCATCTCTTCCAGATCATCAGCATCGATCTGATCATAGTCTTCGTCTAAAGTTGCAGGATCAACAATCTTGCCTTTAATGTAATTTTCATACGAAGCAATGAAAGATGCATAGAGAGCAAACTGCTGTTCAGCAGATTTAACACTCATGGGCATCTAAGAGTAGTTGTTGTTCGGAACTCTTGAAGAGAAACTACCCTTGGTTGCTTGAGGTTTAGAAGCATTTGTTCCACCAGCTACAAAACACACATCACCATCCATTTTGAGAGTTACATGACCTTCATGTGTTGAGTTAGCGCCCGAGTCTCCCTTAGAGTAGTAAGCAGATGATTCAGACTTCGAACTTGAACTTGATTTAACTTTCGCACCATACATTCCCGGATCCTGAACCTGATCAGTTGGTGTCTCTTTTCGAACCATGTTAAGTTCAAAAGTTCGTAGTTTGTTGACTGCTGTTTCCAAGTCATAGTCGGCAAACTCTTTATCTTCTCTCATCAAGACAGTGTACATCTCCCATTTCGGTGGGAGAGCATCAAGGAGTTTTTCCACGATCTCCTCTTCATTGTAAGCAATGGAATAATTGCTGAGTTCGGTCATCAAGTGATAATATCTCGTGATGATATCATCAAGTGATTCATTCTTCAAATACTTGAACACCGAGAATTGGGTTTTGAGTAGTTTAATCTTGGATGCATGAATCCCCACATTGCCTTCAAATCGATTTTCAATTGCTTCCCATAGCTCTCTAGCAGTTTTATATTTCCTGAAGGTGTGAAGAATCTCTTGTGGAAGAGCCATTGTTATCGCAGCATGAGCTTTGCTTTCAGCCTCATACATCTTCTTTTCTTCCTCTTCCATCTTATTGTATTTCTTAATCTGTTCACGACCCTCATACAAAGCAGTTGGTGGAATGTATCCATCTTGAATGCACACCCACATCTTAGCGTCTTGATATTTAACATACTGCTCAAACCGATCTTTCCACGCCACAAAATTGGTTCCCTTAAGCATCTTCGGTGCCTTAGTAGCTGAACCCGCTTCCACTTCCATCTTTACCAGTTCCGTAATATTTATAGAAGTCATCTTTCACGAAACGAAACCACAATAGAACCCCGAAAAATAAAAATTTTATTCTTAACAGTACTGTAGGCGAAGTTAAAGTTAACTTCGCTTAAGTCTTATCTTCGCTTGAATTCGTAACTTCGCTCTCTTTTTAGATTCGCCTGAATCGGCGAAGTTGTAGATAACTTCGCTTAAGTTAAGCGAACTTGTGAGGTAGGCGAAGTTGTGGATAACTTCGCTTAACCTTATATCTTCGCCTAAACCCTACAAACAGTAGCGGCAACTTCACCTGATGAACACGATGATTTTGCAGGTTTGATTTTGACGTTTTGCAAGGTATGCGAAGGTGTAATGGGTTGTTTTTGATGGTGGGAGGTGAGTAGGACACAAAAACTCGGTAAACTCGTCCCGCGAATAGTTGAACGGAACGATTTCTACACCCGCGTGATAATCCCGAACCACACAATCACGAGAAAAAGCTCTGATACCAATTGTAGGTTCCCAGCCGGATCTACACGTAATATCTCGTTCTACGTAGGTGCGGAATCCCTACGTAAGACGATACGAGCGTAGAAGACGATACACGTTAACACGATCAAACACACGTTACAATAAACAAAGACACGTTGTATTGCAACTGGAAACACGTGATTCACTGATCACCGATTACACAACTCGTAAACTCGTTAACTCTCGATTCTTTCTAATTCTCGAGACGATGATCCCAATGCATCGAAAGATGCAGGTGGAGAGTTGCCAAGAACTGAACAAGCTCTTGGGACTTCCACATCTCAGGGGGAGTCAACGAGTGCAGCTGGCGGTTCAGGGGGTGATGAGGTGGTGGTTGTGGATGCTGAGATGATGGATGATGAGGTTATAGGTGATGACGATGTGTTACCGGTTGAAGAGATAGAGAACATTGGTGCTGAGATTGTCATAGATAGTGAGATTGAAGAGGGAGAGATTGTGGAGGAGAATGTTGAGCACGAGATTCCGGAAGTTGATAAGGCAGATATGGGTCAAGATATGGGAAGCGATGAGACGGAATGGGAAGAGCAGCCAAGATGGAAAGAAGGCTATGCTCATTGGTTCGTAAAAACTAAGAAACTGGCGGTCCCTACTATGTTCAAGAAAAATTACAAAATCAGGGGTTATGCTGAATCGAAAAAGGGGATTATATGCTGGTTATATGATGAGCAGTTGAGGCTCTTTGTGATTAAAAGGAGTGATGATAACATGGCTAGGGTCATTGGAAAGATAGTCTGGAAGGAAAGCATAAAGGAGAAAAGGTTCGAGCTGTTGAAACCACAGAAAGGAAAGCTCGTTGAAGACAAAGACAGAGGAATGAGAGCAGATGGCAAGCCTTGGATGATAATGAAGTATAAGCCAATCCGGTGTCTAAAAGAAGTGCCGATGAAACAAATGCCCAAGGATGTGCTCAAAGATCTGAAGTGGTGGTATGTTGATTGTGAAACAGCTGAAGCAGTAATGGAGGATGAAGATGAACAAGAGCTGATGAGAGTATATGATCCTATGCATTTAGTGAATCTGTCTCAAGCTGATCTGCAGGTGCTGAACGAGAAAAAGATATTTTACATTCCTGCTTGGAAAGAAGAAGCAAAGAAATATCAAAGAGTAGTTTCGGTTTGTGTACGAGAAGGTGTTCATGCTTGAAGATGAAAGATACAAGATTGTTGAAGATTACAAGACACGTGCTTGAAGATAGAAATATGAAGCTACTGCCAAGGGGGAGTCTGTTGGTACATGATGTCAGTAGTTCAGTGTCTAGTGTCTGTAATCGAGTTAGTTGGATTTGTGTTTTGTATTAAGCGAAGTTCTCACAAGTTCGCTGATATAGGCGAACTTGTGGAACAAGCGAAGTTAGGAAAAACTTCGCCTAAACATGTTAGGCGAAGTTGTCGACTGTTAAATAGTCTAGTATACGGCAGAAGTTTATAGAATGAGAAAGAATCGAGAGTTAACGAGTTTACGAGTTTGTGTAATCGGTGATCAGTGAATCACGTGTTTCCAGTTGCAATACAACGTGTCTTTGTTTATTGTAACGTGTGTTTGATCGTGTTAACGTGTATCGTCTTCTACGCTCGTATCGTCTTACGTAGGGATTCCGCACCTACGTAGAACGAGATATTCCGTGTAGGTCCGGCTGGGAACCTACAGAGAGTGTTTGGCTTAAGTGTGTGTTTTTTATGGTGTAAGCTAAGGTATAGAATGATGAAGATAGAAAGGATTTAGGGTTTAAGGGGTATTTATACTCCTTATGCCCACGGACCTTAGGCCTATCTTCATATTAAGTCCTTGATCTAATTCCATCTATTTTAGCCTACCATCCTTTTATCATTATTATTTGATGTATATAAAAATATACATCTTTTTAGCATAAAATAATCTATAAAAACTGCAACTTCTATCAACTACTTATCATGTTAAATTGTATTTTCAAGTAAACCCACCTCAAACGAAGAAACATACAAAAAGCCAATGAAAAATCAAAGAAAACCCAAGAAGTGAAACACGCCCTCATGCCTCATGGAACACACCCCCATGATTTCTTCTGCAAATAAAGACAAAAATTTGCAAGAAAAGACAAAATACTGGACAGGTGGACACAGGGCCGTGCCCCAAAATACACGGGGCCGTGGTCACCTTTCAGAAAAGAGAAAAGAAAATATAACAAGACACCAAAAACATGGGGCCGTGCCCCATGAAGCACACCCCCGTGGTGAGTCATAATGTACGATCTGACAAAACATTAAATGCGAGAGGACGGATGGACACGTGGGCGTACCTCCCTTTACACAAGGTCGTGCCTGATCAACCAGACTGCCTGTCAATAGCGGAGCATGTTGCATTCAACAAGTTTGCTTGAAGAAAACTTCTATACGGGTTTCTCTTATAAAAACACCCACTTTATACTCATATTGAAAGTCTTATGAAGAGTTTGAAGGCTTGGAGGTTATCATCATCATCATCCATCATTATCATCATCCATCACCATTGAAGAAGGAAAATTCATTCACATTTGGTTGGATTGCTCTAGTTTGATCATGTGTTTGTTACCTTCATCTTTTTTGATCGATGTTCATAACTATGCTTATTATGAGCTCAACTCCATTTACCATCTAATTTCTTTGAAGAAGCTTTGTTTCACTTGATGATTATATTAAATATGTGATTTAGTTTAGTAAAGTATATGGTTATTTTGCAATTATCCTTTGATGAAAAATGTTTTATCACTTTAACTCAACAAATCAAGATTGATGATTAACAATTTTTCATGATTCACTCATGTTCTTGGAGACTAGAAATGGTAAAAAGAATACCTTGATAACTTATTCAAGATAAAACATGGATCCTTATATTGTACTTAGAAATGATGAGCTATAAGATATGATCTATTTCTCTAGTGTTGGTAATTTTGAAATAACATTATTAACACGATTTCCTAGGTTATCATGCTAGTTAAATATATCACTTGTTAAAGGAACGTGAAATTATAACCTAAATAAATCAACTAAGGGGAGGTTGTGTGACTAAACTATAACCACTCGAAGTGGTAAGAATTGATATTTGAGAAATCGAAGTCAATCCTAATCTTTCTACTTTACTAAACTACTTGCCTACTTAAATTGACATTCTTGTGGTAGTATGAGAATAAGCAAGGGTGGAATTGAAAATATACATGCTACTTTCTTTTATGTCATAAAATATGTTCACTTAGAAATGAGGAGATACTCTATCATATATTATTAGGGTAAGTTTATCACATATTTACTTAATAATCATCAAGGAAGAATGGAGTGGATTCTTGATCTTAGATGGTAACCTTCGTATAATTGATTTACTCATTTAGAATTTTTCTTCTTTTCACCTATATATTATATATAAGTATTTCTATTAATGTTTCCAAAAATGATTAAACTCTCCGTTTAAAGTAAAACAAAGATTTATTATTAGAAACATTTGTGTCCATGGATCGATACTTGGTTCTTACCAGTACTATTCTACATATACGATAGGTACACTTGCCTATTTTATGTGTGTTTAGTCTTAGTAAAAATTACTTTTATAAATTTAAAACATGATCTTGTGAAAAAGCTAAATCCCAATTCTTTACTAATCTTTAACCACACTAGCACATAACATCAAGTTTTTGGCACCGTTGCTCGGGACACGGTACGTTTCTAAGAACAATCCAAGTTTTAATTTAATCATTGTTTATAACTGTACAAATTCTAACTTTTAATTTTTTTACTAACTATTTGATTAGATTCTTTATTTTAAGGTTAGCCTAACCTTTAATTTTACTAACCTTTACTTTAGTTTAATTTACATAGTTTAAATTTGATTTAATCACATGTATGTTCTCTACATTCGAACCTGAGCTTGTTTCTCCAATTTCTAAACCGGAACGACTTTTTCGCCGAAGAATACGCAAACGGGCAAAAGAAACCGCTGAAACAATCAAAGAGGAATTAATAGACGCCACCACATTAGGAAAAAATCTAACCAAAGAAATGATGGAAGCCCAAAACAAAAAATCAAACATGAGCCAATATGTCAAGCCAACCCTCGAAAGCAACAAAAATGGAGTGGCTCCACCCGAAATCACCCAAAAATTTCGAAATCAAATCAAGCACCATTCACATGTTGGAAAATTCAGTTCAATTTCATGGTCTCCTCGACGAAGACCCTCTTTCTCATATATCTAGATTCTTACGAATCAGCGGAACCTTTAAAATTAAAAATTGTTTAGAAGATCTGATCAAACTCAAACTCTTTCCTTTCTCTCTATGGGGACAAGCACTAGAACTGAGAGAATCTCTTCCTTCTGGTTCCATCACCAAAATGGGACCAGATGGTTGAATAGTTTCTCCTCAAATACTTTACGCCTGATTTAACTGCCAAATATCGAGCCAACATTACCAGATTCTGGACCGACGATGATGAATCGTTACACGCAGCATGGGTGAGACACATAAGTCTTATGAGAATATGCTCACACCATGGACTGAGCGTATGGTTACAAGTACAAACCTTCTTTGATGCACAATCTAGTCAAAACAAATAGGCCATCGACCAAGTTGCCGATGGAGACCTAGGATCCAAATCAACAAAAGAAGCATTTGAAGTCATGGAGAAGGCAGCAAAGAAAAGTTTCGCTTATAACCCACCATGATCTACACCAACACATAAAGGAATGCACCACGGCGATTCCAACACTCTTGTCTCCGCACAGCTTGAAGCACTTTCTAAAAAATTCGAGCAACTTCAAGCCAAACTATCAAAAACCAAGATCACCTGTGACACCTGTGGAGGAACACATAAGACCAGTGATTGCAAACAATTCCTTATGACCATGGAAGAAGTTAACTTCATCGCTCGTCAAAACAACACTTTCAGTAACAACTATAAACCAAGATGGAGAAACCACCCGAATTTCAGTTGGAAGGACGGAGGTAACACTCAAACCCTACCCATATTCGAAAAGAGGCTGATGAATCAATCTTTCCAAACCAAACCTCAATTTAAAGAACAAAGTTCTAGTAGCAACCAAAATCCGGGCTACTCAAGAATTGAAGAAATGCTGACCCAAATCATGACCAATGTCACACTCGCACTTAGGCCCTAGGCATGTGACCAATAAGTTGGTACCTGTTTTGTAAATATATCAGAGTTGCGGGTTTTTAGCGGAATTCTTTTAATATAAAATATTCATTTATAAAATGTCGGGTTAAAATACCCAATCAATGTTTATAAAACTTATATAAGTATATATTTTCTTCAGCGGAAGTCTTTAAATAAATATTATTATATTGAAAACTCGGGTTTAATTACCCATTTAATATTTCAAATACAATTCTTTAGAAAACATAACTCTTTATAATATTTTAAAATATAATATCTGAGCCATAAGATAGCATCTAATGACTATAACTCCAATCTTCTATTCCTTCTTGTTTGTCTGTTCTAACCTTTCTTGTTTTCCTGTAAAATGGTTAGAAAATACGTCAGCACACAGCTGGTGAATGACGCTGACTCTTTGTAAAAATCTTTTCAATACCTTTGTGAAACCAACAATAATACCTTTGTGACTACTCATTAGGCACCCAACTACATTGGGTTCAAATTACCCTAAGTACCTTGTACAATTAATTATATACACAAATCATTTCTCATAAGCTTCCGGAGACATGTTGATGATTTGCATGGCCTCGGGAAAATGCTGAGTCACCATGTATGAATGGATCCAGACACATGTATACTCTTAATCAGAGTGTCCGTTTCTTATTATTGTAACACAAGGTTTTAAGGATTCGTAAATCCTATGCAAACATTCTGACTCTAAAAGAGTTTGTAAAAGGTTTGGGGCGTATTCACCTTTTCTGTTTTTAATCAGTTTCTGATATTGATTCCTGTTTTCTGTTTTTTGCTTCTTGACTTTTTTCCTCGAACCTATAGTACGAGAATAACCTTTTGTATAAATAACTAGATCATCGATCTAGCTTCAGACCTTTAGTCCGTTTTGTATAGCTTTAACCTTGATAAAAACATTTGTTTGTATAAAACATTTGGACCTTTAGTCCTCTTGTTTATTTACCAATCATATACTATGTTTCTTCTTCAGGAAGAAATGTCTATACTGAGTTTCTTCTTCAAGAAGAAACATTAATTTTACTATATTCTTTGAATGTTATATTTCTTAATAATAAAGAAATACTATTTTGACTATAACCTTTACTTAAGAAAAGTTATATTATACTTAATCAAGGTTTGGGCTATACCCCTGACTATGGTCTAAGCCATTTATAATAATAAAATAATAACTTAGGCAGAACCCCTACCTCGCACGGTATTCAGAGTTAGATAATCCTAAGTTTATATAGGCAGCACTTCTACTTTATATGCATGTTTATCGAGGCGTTCTTGATCAAACTTTCTTAGCACGCAAATCGAGGCAATGTGTAGATGTCGCCGGGTCGTGCACGTACTTAGAGGAGGAATGTCGGGTTACTTTTGGGTGGCACGCACTTCGAGGAAAAAACCAGGTATTTGACACGGATTACGAGATGATGATTGTCGGGTTGGTGGCACGCAAAACAGTGCTTGTCACGTAAAACGAGGTAGAGAGAGTGTAATGCTAGGGAGAGTGGAAAGGTGTGTGGAAAGAATGAGCCGTGGCCCTTCCTTTTATACTTGATTTTGGGTCCCATCGCATACACTTTTAGCTGCGTCGTGTATCGCGACGCCGCCATTTCTGCATGAACGCCACGTGTCGCCACGTGGCCTGACACGTCTGCCACGTGTCGCCACGTGGTCTGACACGTCTGCCACGTGTTCTGACCTGCTGCCACGTTTCACCAGAGTGTGACACGTGTGTGATGCATCATCACGGCCCATCGCGCTACGCGATGCCCATGTTCTTGGACTCATCGCGTATCGGCGATGGGTCCCTGAATACCATTTTTAATTTTTGGTCATTGGTCCTTGATAGCTTGTCATGCCTAGGTCTAATTCTCGTTATCCAAGTGCGAAGTGCAAAGTGCGCTATCAAAGCGCCACATTGCGCCCAACGCCCTCGTTATCGCCATCATCCTCGTCCTTGCCCGAGCCCGAGAGCGTGCGCGTCGGGTGCTTCGCACCCTCTGCTAGGACCACTGGGTTCATGCTCTATGCATAAAAGAATATAACTATTGAAATTCTATCTCTTATAAAGAGCTTCTATTTCTTTACCACTTTCCATGTGGGATGGATTCCATCTTTCTTATTTATACCCAAGTGAAATGCTTCCACTTTCTTGCATCCTTCCATGTGGGATGGAGTTTTCTTTTATTATTTCTTTATTTGAGAAAACTTAACTCAGGAAATATTTTTATTTCTTATTTTTCTTATATTTCCTTATTTAATATTTTCTCATGTCTTGTTTATATATTATTTTTGATCCCTCAACTTTTCTTAGTTGTCAAATTTGGATTGAAATTTTGGGGATGTTACATCCTCCCCACCTTGAAATGAATCTCGTCTTCGAGATTCGTTGTCTTAAGTGTGAATGGTTCTCACTTTTCAATTGTTGATTAGATTCTATCTAATCTGATTCTTGTTGTTATAACCTGAACATAGAATTGCTGAGGTTTCTGTTTTGTGGTTAACTTACATCCTTGATTGAAGTAACTAGTTAATGGTTCAGAATATCATTAGTAAATATAAATTGATAAACACAGTGATCAGTTGTGTTTAACTATTTACCTTACCGTTTGTATTCTAAACATTTACCGATGTTAACTACATTATTGTTTTGATTCAGTCTGTCGAATCTATTCCACTAAGTTGTTGTTTAGATTCAGTCTATCGAATCCATTCTATCTTTGATCCTGATCAATGATGTTCCGTATATTCTAACGGTACCCTTGTATTATTTGCTATATTTTAGCGATTGTATTTCTTGAATATCTTCGAACTCTTTTTCTTCGACTTTTTGATCAACCTTAGTTGATAGATAATTCTATCAATTGTATTCCTTGAATATCTTATGTTTGATCGGGAATTCCTTTATATACTTGTCCTCTTGTATTAAATCATTTTCTAATGTTTAATGTATCCTTTCTTTCTAATCATCTTCCTAGATGATACATTATCTCAACGATTAAACCTCTGACTATCCTTTAAAGGTAATGAATATAAGCATTCTTATGTATTAACACAATCTGTATGCTAATATTTCATTTATAATACAGGGAATTAAATACCCTTCTTTGATTACAAAATTTCTCATTTGGAAACAAGTTAATATACAAAAGTTAGCTAATCTATCTTTGATATGATCTTATCATTCATTAATCTTGATTAGCTTTTCTTTTCGGGCATTCTGTCTTAAAGTGACCCGTTTCTCCACATGTAAAACATACTCCTAACTTCTTTCGACATTCTTCTATTGTGTGTCATGCTCTCTTGCAGTATGCACAATTATTTGTATTTTCTAGTCTACATTTTCCAGTATGTTTTCTTCCACAAGTTTTGCATGTTGACTTGGGAGTACTTTCTTCTTTTTCTAACTTCTCGAAATCTTTAGCTTTCTTGATATCTTTATCTTTCTTATTTTCCTCCTCTTGATTCCTTATCATACTGTTGATTAAGTATCCGGCCAATTCCATAGCCGAATCAACTGTTTCTGGCATATTGGATCGTACCATATCTTTTATTTCTCTTGGTAATCCATATATATAATGAGTTACTTTATTATATTCTGGAGTTACTAAATGTGGAACCAGTCGGCAGTACTTTAGGAATTTAGTGTTATTTTCCTAAGATTTGTGCCAATAACCTTGTGATTCCATAACTCGGTTTGAATTCGATCCATCTCATGAGTTGGGCAAAATTTCTTTAATATAAGACCTTTGAATGTTTCCCAACTTAAGTTATACATTGTTTCTCGACCCTTGTTTTGAATCAGGGTGTTCCACCATTCAAGAGCTTCTCCCTTGAACACATGTGAAGAATATTGGATAATTTCCTCACCAGTACATTTGCTTATAGTGACTATTAATTCTTGTTCTTCTAGCCATCTCATAGCGGCTATACCATCTGAGTCTCCATGAAATTCTTTAGGATTGTAAACTTTAAAGTTCTTAAAGTTGCATCCTTTTTGGATCTTACGTTTCTTTTGTTTCTTATTCCTTGAATTATTATCAGATGTAGAGCTATCATAAGCCTCTTCCTTTTTTGAATGTACAGATTTACTTTTACTTCGCTTGTTGGATTTTGTTTGACTTTGATTCATAGAAATGTCTTTGATAGCTTCCTTAATCATCTTTTGAATTCCTTCCATATATTGGGCGAGAATTTCATTATCTTTATTTTCAACGTTTTCTTCATTCACAATTTTCTTAGGAGGACTGTTGTGAGAGTTTGCACTTTCCTCTCTTGACATACTACAATAAAATTTGTAAAAGATAAGTCCAATATTCGAAGAATTCAAAACACATCTTCTGTTCATTTTATTAAAGTTACAAGAGTGCATATTATTTGTTACAATTGTACACTCTACAATTAATAAGATTTTATTTCTTCCAACGAATGACTAATTTCTTAATCTTGCTATCTTTCTTGATGTTTTTGCTAGCCTCCATTTCTTTTTCTTCCATTTCCATTTCCTTCATTGTTTCTTCATTGTGAGTGTGAGCAAAGTAAGGATCTTGAGTTGCCAGAAAATTAAAATATTCTTGTCCGTGAGGATATTCTTCCGGATAAGTCATTACTTCTTTTTCCTTTGATATCATTGATTTCTTAGATATACTTGATACGTCTCCATACGTATTCCAATTTGTAATAATCTGAGCTAGCGGAATGTTAGAATCGAATGAATCTGAATCTTCCTCCTTTTTTGTTTGGCATGTACTTTCATCGCTAGATATAGGAATTGGGAGAAAAGACGTTCCCATAAATCCTTTTCCTTTACCAGATCGAGGCTGACATGATCCTTGGCTAGATTGACAATTGGACATCTATGCGAGGTAAGATTTTAGGGATAGGAAGACGCTCCTATCTTATTTGTATTATTTTTTTCTTATCCGTATCAGTTTTGAATAATTTCTTGATACTTTTTTTAACTAAGTATCTAGTTTGTTCGAATCGATATTTGTAATTAAAGTTTTCCAAAACTTATCCTTAATCAAAGCCTAGGTATAATTAAATACCTAATTCGCTAAGATTGATGGCTCTGATACCAACCTGTCACACCCGCACTTAGGCCCTAGGCGTGTGACCAATAAGTTGGTACCTGTTTTGTAAATATATCAGAGTTGCGGGTTTTTAGCGGAAGTCTTTTAATATAAAATATTCATTTATAAAATGTCGGGTTAAAATACCCATTCAATGTTTATAAAACTTATTTGAGTATATATTTTCTTTAGCGGAAGTCTTTGAATAAATATTATTATATTGAAAACTCGGGTTTAATTACCCATTTGATATTTCAAATACTATTCTTTAGAAAACATAACTCTTTATAATATTTTGAAATATAATATCTGAGCCATCAGATAGCATCGAATGACTATAAATCCAATCTTCTATTCCTTCTTTTTTGGCTGTTCTAACCTTTCTTGTTTTCCTGTAAAATGGTTAGAAAATACGTCAGCACACAGCTGGTGAATGACGCTGACTCTTTGTAAAAATCTTTTCAATACCTTTGTGAAACCAATAATAATACCTTTGTGACTACTCATTAGGCACCCAACTACATTGGGTTCAAATTACCCTAAGTACCTTGTACAATTAATTATATACACAAATCATTTCTCATAAGCTTCCGGAGACAAGTTGATGATTTGCATGGCCTCGGGAAAATGCCGTGTCACCATGTATGAATGGATCCAGACACATGTATACTCTTAATCAGAGTGTCTGTTTCTTTTTATTGTAACACAATGTTTTAAGGATTCGTAAATCCTATGCAAACATTCTAACTCTAAAAGAGTTTGTAAAAGGTTTGGGGCGTATTCACCTTTTCTGTTTATAATCAGTTTCTGATACTGATTCCTGTTTTCTGTTTTCTGCTTCTTGACTTGTTACCTCAAACCTATAGTACGAGAATAACCTTTTGTATAAATAGCTAGATCATCGATCTAGCTTCAGACCTTTAGTCCGTTTTGTATAGCTTTAACCTTGATAAAAACATTTGGACCTTTAGTCCTCTTGTTTATTTACCAATCATATACTATGTTTCTTCTTTAGGAAGAAACGTCTATACTGAGTTTCTTCTTCAAGAAGAAACATTAATTTCACTATATTCTTTGAATGTTATATTTCTTAATAATAAAGAAATACTATTTTGACTATAACCTTTACTTAAGAAAAGTTATATTATACTTAATCAAGGTTTGGGCTATACCCCTGACTATGATCTAAGCCATTTATAATAATAAAATAATAACTTAGGCAGAACCCCTACCTCGCACGGTATTCGGAGTTAGATAATCCTAATTTTATTTGGGCAGCACTTCTACTCTATATGCATGTTTATCGAGGCGTTCTTGATCAACCGTTCTTAGCACGCAAATCGAGGCAATGTGTAGATGTCGTCGGGTCGTGCACGTACTTCGAGGTGGAATGTCGTGTTACTTTTGGGTGGCACGCACTTCGAGGAAAACACCAGGTATTTGACACGAATTACGAGATGATGATTGTCGGGTTGGTGGCACGCAAAACAGTGCTTGTCACGTAAAACGAGGTAGAGAGAGTGTAATGCTAGAGGGAGAGTGGAAAGGTGTGTGGAAAGAATGAGCTGTGGCCCTTACTTTTATACTTGATTTTGGGTCCCATCGCGGTACGCGATGGGCTCCTCTTTAGCTGCGTCGCGTATCGCGACGCGCCATTTCTGCATGAACGCCACGTGTCGCCACGTGGCCTGACACGTCTGCAACGTGGCCTAACACGTCTGCCACGTGTCACCACGTGGTCTGACACGTCTGCCACGTGTCCTGACCTGCTGCCACGTGTCACCAGAGTGTGACACGTGTATGATGCGTCATCACGGCTCATCGCGCTACGCGATGCCCGTGTTCTTGGACTCGTCGCGTATCGCGAAGGTTCCCAGAATACCATTTTTCAATTTTGGTCCCTCGCCCGAGCCCGAGAGCATGCGCCTGCGCTTCGGGTGCTTCGCACCCTCCGCTAGGACCACTTGGTGCATGCTCAGCATAAAAAAATATAACTATGAAAATTCTATCTCTTATAAAGAGCTTCCATTTCTTTACCACTTTCCATGTGGGATGGATTCCATCTTTCTTATTTATACCCATGTGGAATGCTTCCACTTTCTTGCATCCTTCCATGTGGGATGGAGTTTCATTTTATTATTTTCTTTATTTGAGAAAACTTAACTTAAGAAATATTTTTATTTCTTATTTTTCTTATATTTCCTTATTTAATATTTTCTCATGTCTTGTTTATATATTATTTTTGATCCCTCAACTTTCCTAAGTTGTCAAATTTGGATCGAAATTTTGGGGATGTTACAACCAAAACAAATGAAGCAAAAAAGAAGGTCGACTACAAAGTGTAGTTAAAGCATGAAGCTAGCCTAAAAAGTCAACAAGCATCATTGCATAATCTAGAAACTCAGATCGAACAGATTTCCCGACAATTGTCTGAAAGACCACCCGGTGCTCTTTCAAGCAACACAATAACAAACCCAAATATAACAGCCAACGTTGTTACGTTGAAAAGTGGCACAACCACTGTTGCCACACCAACTTCAGAACCAGTTATGGAGAAGGAAGTCTCTGATAAGACACATGAATGACAATTCCAACAGGCACCGTACAACCAAAGGAACCAATTCGAACTTATGTTTCACCTATTCCATACCCTGGACGGCTGAAACAAGAGAGATTGGAAGCTCGGTACGGGAAGTTTTTAGAACTCTTCAAACTACTCCACATCAAGATCCCTTTTGTTGAAGCCATCACCCAAATGCCAAAACATGCAAAGTTTCTTAAAGAAGTGCTGACAAACAAAAGGAAGCTAGAGGAGCTCTCGTACGTCACTTTTTGTGAAGAATGCTCAGTTATCCTCCAAAACAAGCTGCCACCATAAATGCCCGATCTAGGGAGCTTTACTGTCCCTTGTCTCATAGGAAAATTTTCTGTTAGCAATGCCCTGGTGACCTAGGAGCTAGTATTAAATTAATGCCTTATGCGGTTTTTGCAAAACTATGGACATGAGCATCAAAGCGCACTCGTATGAGCATTCAGTTAGCTGACCGACCTGTTAAATATCTTTGGGGCATTGTTGATAACATGCTTGTCAAAATTTACAAATTTGTTTTCGCAGTAGATTTTGTAATTCTAGACATGGTGGAAGACAAAAGTTTACCTCTGATTTTAGGAAGACTTTTTTTAGCCACTACAAAGACTATCATTGATGTTTGCACCGGCAAACTCTTTCTCAGGGTCAATGACGAGGCTATCACTTTTGACAGATTATATTGTGTCGATATCATCAATTCTATCATGAGTTTCTATGTGCGAGATTCCTCCATCACTAACACACTAGAAACACAAATCTTAACCGAAACTACCACCAAACCCATTTTAGAAAACGAAAATCTCAATGTTAACATCAAGAAGCATCAGAAGTAGTATGTGCGATCACCGAGGGTATTAAAAAATCAAAACCATCAATCTAAGAACCTCCAACCTTAGAATTAAAATAACTACTGAACAATCTCGAATATGCCTTTCTAGAAAAAGACTCTCAACTCCCAGTAATTATTTCATCTCACCTTTCTAAAGAAAAGAAATACTAACTTCTTAAGGTTCTAAAAAAACACAAGAAGGCTATCGCATGAAAGATCATGGATATCAAGGGCATCAGTCCTTCCTTTTGTACTCACAAATCCTCATGGAGGAAGAATACAAACACGTGGTCCAACATCAAAGACGTCTTAATCCCAACATGTAAGAGTGGTGAAGAAAGAAGTAATCAAAGTCATTGATGCTGAATTAATCTACCCAATCTCAGATTCACCTTGGGTTAGTCCAGTTCAGATAGTACCCAAGAAAGGAGGGATGACAGTAGTAGCAGTAGCAGTAATAGTAGTAGTAGTAGTAGTAGCAGTAGCAGTAGCAGTAGTAGCAGCAGTAGTAGCATCAGCAGGAGCAGCAGCAGTAATGAACGAGAAGGACAAGCTAATACCAGTGAGGACCATCACAAGCTGGCGAGTCTGCATTGACTACCGGAAACTTAATGACGCCACAAGAAAGTATTATTTTCTACTTCCTTTTAACTTTCAAATGCTTGAATGTTTATCTGGGAAAATATTCTACTGTTTTCTTGATGGATTCTTCGGACACTTTCAAATTCCCATTGCCCCTGAAGATCAGAAGAAAACCACCTTTACATGTCCCTATGGCACCTTTGCCTACCGAAGAATGCCATTTGTACTATGTAATGCTCCGACCACCTTCCAATGTTGCATGATGGCCATCTATCATGAAATGATCAAACACTCTATGGATGTTTTCATGGATGAGTTCTCAGTCTTTGGAGACTCCTTCGATCATTGGCTAAGAAACCTAGACAAAATGCTACCTAGGTGTGAAGAAGTGAACTTAGTACTCAACTGGGAGAAATGCCACTTTATGGTCAAAGAAGGCATTGTTCTTGGTCACAAGATATCCCAAGCAAGACTTGAATTTGATAGGGAAAAAATCGAAACCTTATCAAAACTTCCGCCACCAACTTCAGTCAAAGCAATTAGAAGTTTTCTAGGTCACGCGGGATACTATCGCTGTTTCATAAAAGACTTTTTCAAAATTGAACGTTTATCTGGGAAAATGTTCTACTGTTTTCTTGATGGATTCCCCGGATACTTTCAAATTCCCATTGCTCTTGAAGATCAGGAGAAAACCACCTTTAGATGTCTGTATGACACCTTTGCCTACCAAAGAATGCCATTTGGACTATTTGATTCTCCAGCCACCTTCCAACGTTGCATGGTGGCCATCTTTCATGAAATGATCAAACACTCTATGGAAGTTTTCATGGATGACTTCTCAGTCTTTGGAGACTCCTTCGATCATTGTCTAAGAAACCTAGACAAAATGTTAGCCAGGTGTGAAGAAGTGAACTTAGTACTCAACTGGGATAAATGCCACTTATGGTCAAAGAAGGAATTGTTCTCGGTCACAAGATATCCCAAGCAGGACTTGAAGTTGATAGGTCAAAAATCAAAACCATATCCAAAGATCCGCCACCAACTTCAGTCAAATCAATTAGAAGTTTTCTAGGTCACGCAGGATTCTATCGTCGTTTCATAAAAGACTTTTCCAAAATTGCTAGACCTATGACCAAATATCTGGAAAAAGATGCACCATTCCTCTTCTCTGAAGAATGTGTTGAATCTTTCAACATATTGAAAGACAAAGTTGTCACCGCACCAATCATAACTACACCCGATTGGACCCTTCCACTCGAAATCATGTACGATATAAGTGACTTTGCAGTTGGAGCCGTACTAAGACAATGGAAAGAAAAACACTTTCACCCAATTTACTATGCTAGAAAATCACAAGGAAATTATCGATGATAATTTTCCACACGAAGTTCTCATGCATATCCAAGCGTTCATGAATGAGAAGGACGAAAGTCCTTGGTTTGCCGATTTCGCGAACTATCTAGCTTGTGGAACTCTAAGAAAAGTGCTAACCCATCAACAACGAAAGAAATTCTTCTCCGACCTTAAGTTCTACTTCTGGGAAGACCCTTACTTGTTTATGATAGGAGCCGTTTAGGTTGTTCGTAGGTGTGTATCATGAAAGGAAGCCTTAGATATTCTCAAACACTTCCATGAAGGAATGTTCACGAAAGTGTTTGATGCAGGATTTTTCTGGCCCACCATATATAAAGATACACATGATTTGATCCAAGCATGCTATGCTTGTCAAAGAGTCGGCAACATCTCAGTCAAAAATGAGATGGCTCAAAAAGACACTCAAAATTTCGAAGTCTTTGATGTATGGGGAATAGATTTCATGGGGCCATTTCCTAACTCATTTGAAAATAAATACATCATAGTAGTAGTCGACTACGTGTCTAAATGGGCAGAAGCTTAAGCTCTTCCCACTAACGATGCTCGGGTTGTAGTACGATTTCTGAAAAAGTTATTTTCACGATTCGGTACTTCAAAGGCCTTAATCAGCGACAGAGGTACTCAGTTCTGCAACACCCTAATGGACAAAGTCTTAGCATGATATGAAGTTCACCGCCGTTAGCAATACCATATCATCCACAGACCAGTGGGCAATTGGAAGTCTCGAATCGAGGAATAAAAGGATCCTTGAAAGAACTATAGGAATGAATCGCAAAAATTGGGCAGAAAAGTTGGATGACGCTTTATGGGCCCTTAGGAAAGCCTATAAAACTCCCCATGGGAACAACACCCTTCAAGCTTGTTTATGGAAAGTATGTCATGTACCCGTAGAACTGAAACACAAAGCTTACTGGGCTCTTCGAGTAGTAAATTTTGATCTAATGTCCACTGGTAAAATCCGGGAAGATCAAATTCACGAGTTAGAAGAACTGAGAGCACTGGCATACGAAAATTTCTAGTCTTACAAAGAAAAGACTAAATGTTTACATTATGCCCACTTAAAAAACAAAAAGTTTCACGTTGGCGATCGTGTACTGTTATATAACACACGTTTACGTCTATTCCTAGGAAAGCTGAAATCTCATTGGACTGGCCCATATATAGTTGAATCAGTTTTTGACTATGGGATAGTTGAGATTTCAAATTATGACGGCCATGAGTTTATAATCAATGGACATCGATTAAAACTATACATCGATGGACCATTCGAGGTCGTCTCGGAGGTAGTAATCCTCCCCCAAAACCAATGAACATACTGGAATTAGGGTCTGGCCAAGACCCTCATTAAACCAGGCCTTGTATATATTCCTTATTAAAAAAAATAATTAAAACACGGGGGTATGCCTCAGTAGGCACGGGCCCGTGCCAAAAAATTCGGGCCGGAATCTTCGCTGCAAAAATCTCTGTCAGTCTGATTCGTAACAGAATTGTCAGATTGAAAGCACAGGGCCGTGTTTCTGGAATCATGGAGCTGTGCCTGGAAACTGTTTGGCTATAAATTTCACCTCTTTCCAATGCATTTCTTTCACTAAACCAAGTGAAAAGTTCTTAGTGTTAATTGGGTGCCCGATTCTCCAATAGATTGACCTGCAAGAACACCCACAGCTTCTCCCAATTCAACCAGGTCGTCATAAGCCGGACTTCGGCCATAACATAATTGACAAATCCAAGATGTACTCCTACAAGTAAAGGGGGTTTGAATAGAGATTGGTTGTGCTCTAAAAGTTATGAATCTATTAACAAGTCCAACCCCAATATCTTGATTTCTAGTAGCAATGCATCACGAACCTATATATATATCATCTGCTAATACATGGCCAATTAATGCTTGGATAAAAATCCTGTCCGCCATCATTCCATTTTGAGGACTTACAGAAATACCTCGAACGGTGCCACAATCTGTTCGACGCACAACAATGTGTTTCACTACATCAACAAATCTGCGCGTGAGATATCCTGCATCTGATGTTCGTATAACAGTATCTACAACCCCTTTACGGGCTCCGTATCAAGAAATAATATATATTCTGTTAAAAGGAGTCCTTCGTGTAAATTTCTTTGAATGGGCAAATCAATCATTTGCCCTTGGGATCCGACATTAATCCTTTCATACCTACTAATTGATGTACCTGAGATGCATTTCCTTTGGCTCCCGAAAAAAACAATATATGGACTGGATTAAAAGGATCGGTCATCCGAAAATTAGGATTCATTTCTTGTTGCAAATAGTCACTTGTGGCATACCATATCTCAATCGATTGACGTAATTTTTCTAACGCGTGTACATTCCCATAATGATGGTGTTTTCCCAAAATAAATCTTTGTTGTTCAATGTCTTGAACCAGCCATCTTTTAGAAGGTATTGTTAAAAGATCATCAATTCCTAATGAAATGGATGTGACGGTAACTTGTCGAAAACCCAGAGTCTTTACTTGATCCAGGATATGATGTATATCCTACTCCATAGTGATCAATAAATTAACTAATAAGTCGTTTCATAGTTGTTCCGTCTATCACTTTATTGTGAAAGACCTGAGTGGGCCGTTCCGCCATTAGTACCTCCATATTGCGTTATGCTGAGTAGAATTTGACAATGAGTTTGAGTCAGTGATTAGAAAACTTCCTTTTCTTGATCTTGATTCATGTAGAAATTCCACAATTCTAGTCCTAGTTAACCTGACGAGATTTGAATTCCCCCTGGCAGCATAGAATTACAACAGCCCTGCCAAAACCCCTGTATGGCTTCTTCTATTTCTCGATAAAGAGAACTATGACCAAGAGTGGCACGAATATATATATATATATATATAACAAATTTCTTTTTTTTATACTTCTTACTATTAGATAGTGTCCATAAATCTCATAATAGGTCCCTAAAGATTCATAGTGAATTTTGATATGAACTTCTCTTGTAGCAATAACACGTTGATCTAGTCGCCATCGCAACCATAAAGGACTACCTAAATTGATTCGTTTTTGCAGATAAGCTCCAACTGCATCATAGGCATAACAAAAAAAGGTTTTTTTTTTGTATACTTAAAGTTATTATCTTCATTTTGATAGTTTCTACTATTACATGGATTATACCTATTTACACAAATACCCCGACGATTTCCACTCGTTAAGACATAGAGTCCACTAAGCATATCTTGAGTTGGTGAGAAATGGGATCTCCAATAGTTGGAGACAAAATATTCATATGAGAAAACATAAGTAAACATGCCTCTGCTTGAGCCTCTAAAGATAAAGGTACATGAACAACCATTTGATCCCCGTTAAAGTCCGCATTGAAGCCCTTACAAACTAATGAACGTAAACAAATAACACGCCCTTCCACTAAAATGGGGAGGAATGCATGTATGCTTAATCTATGCAGAGTAGGCGCTCTATTCAGTAATATAGGATGATCATCCAGAATTTCCTGAAGTATTTCCCATACAATAGGTTTTTTTTTTCGAATTTGACTCTTAGAAACTCCTATGTTCGAAGCAAGATGTTTTCTAATTAGGTCACGAATTAAAAAAATGCTTGGAAAGGTTCTATTGCAATTTCGTGAGGCAAACCACATTGATGTAATGAAAGTGAACGGCCTATGATAATCACTGGCCGCCCTGAATAATCAACCTGTTTACCAAGCGGAGTCTCGCGAACTCTTCCTTTTTTTGCCTTCAATTACATCTGAAAGCGACTTGAAAATTCTATTATGATCATCCCTCATTGGCTGTCCGCCGATTCCATTATCAAGAAGTGCATCCACAGCTTCTTGTAACAATTTTTCCGGAGATATTATTAATTCTTTTGGCGTAGTTATACTTGTTGTTAATAGATCTGTAAGAGTATTATTTTAATAGATAATTCTTCTATGGATTCATTAATGTCCGAGGTCACTAGTTTATCCTCATACATATGATTGATTGGTCTCAACTTAGGAGGAAGAACTGTTAATAGACACAACCATCCATTTTGGTTCTATATTTGTTCGAATAAAATGCTTAGCCAATTCCATGCGTCTAAGCAAAAAATCTTTTCTTCTTCCAACTTTTCTATCTTCCCATTCATTCCCTGTGGGTTCCTCTTTCTCCAATTCTTTTCATTCTACCAATGAATAATCTATAAACATTCGTAAATCTAGATTTACTAATTGTTGTCTGATAGAACCCCCTGGTAGACATCTCCCGATTTCGAAATGTATCAAAGCTCCGGGTAGTAAAAAAATAGGGATCTTGTATTTCCAGGGTTGAATTTCATATTCCAATAAACCCTGTAATCATAAAAAAGTGGGTTTTTTATCTATGGGCCTAGTAAAATAAAAATTGGGATAGGATCCCCCCTCAAAATCGGGCATGAAAGTTTCCTTCATCTGGAAAAAGTAGGTCAAATAAAGAAAAAAAAGAAAAAGAAAGGAGTTATCGCTTTCAGATTCTAGTAAACTCCAAAAAGATATACTCCTTACTCAAGTTTCCAGGGAAGATCAAGCAAAACTTTATTGTTTCTGTCTTGCTTATTCTTTTTATTTAGGTTTAATGAATTCTTTATTCAATTATGACATAAATGAAACGTGAAATTCTTGAGTAGTCTACTTCCTCTCGAATGATGAATCCCGTAATTCTTATTTAAAGAGAGTACCTTGAATTTCATAAGGAATTTACTTGTCTATGTACTGTTTTATTCGATCTTTTAGGTCCCGACTTCACCTCGACGGTTAGGCCATGATGCCCTTAAAGTCTATATGCTATAGATAGACTCTTGTAACCTTGACACCTTTTCTAATTGCTTACTTGAACATAATTTCTTTCTAAAAAAAGGAATTGATTAATTCAAAAAAATAAAAAGTTTTTTTTACGAGGTATAACTATAAATTCTAATGAAATCGACCATAGATCAATTCCCTTTTTGGGGTGTCTTGAATACATCCCTAATTCTGAGCTTCATGTTACTCCTACCAAGAAACATGTCAGGTAAGGGCATTGGATTAAATGGGATGACAGTTTCTCATTTCGAATCTGTAAAATCAGAATTTCGATCAAATCACACAACGCAGTATACTAAGTCTTCTAATTCGTTAAGAGGTTTATCTAAAAGATTCATAATATAACTAGGAAGACGTTTCAAATACCACACATGCATTACCGGGTATGCGATTTTGATGTAGCCCATTTGATATCTTCGTATCCGAGAATCAACAAACCCAACTCTGCATTGTTCACAAAATTGTGGGTCTTCCTTTTCATCTCCAATTACTCGATAATTTCCAAAAGCAAAAGTTCCACTTTTGATAGGCCGAGAAATTCTTTCACAAAATAATCCATCTTTTTCTGGTTTATTGGTTTTATAATGAAAGGTATAGGGTATTGTCAACTCTCCAACAATCTCGCCATTAGGCAAGATGTTTTTGGACAAAGCACTTATTTGTTGAGGAGAAACTAATCTAATTCGGGGTTATTGATGTGTATACCGATCGATCATAGAAGAAAACTTCTACTTCATTCGATTAAGCTTAATTCCTATTAAGCCGGAAAGTCTTCTCAGATACAAGAAAATGATTCAGTTCCAGAGCTAAAGATCGTAGTTCTCGAACGAACAACCGAAAAGATTCCGGAGCATCTTCAGGAGTCGGTATTCTTCCTCCAAAGATTATAGTACCAAGTACTACTTGGCGAGCTCTAATATGATCAGATTTATAAGTAAGCATCTCTTGTAAAATATAAGCAATGCCAAATCCCTCTAAAGCCCAAACCTCCATTTCTCCTAATCGCTGCCCCCTTTCTTGGCCCTTCCTTTAAGAGGTTTTGTGTAAGACATGAATAACTCCCACTGGAACGCCCATGGATTTTATCATCAACTTGATTAATTAATTTCAAGATATAAGGCTTTCCTATTATAACAGGTTGTTCAAAAGGATCCCCCATTCTACCATCAAATATTCAGCTTTTTCTCGGAGACTCGAGTTCAAATATCTGATGGTTGGTTAATTTACATATGTTTTAGTTCGTTAATTTCTTAGTTTTAATCGTTTACTTTAGGAACTTCGATACTTCATACTTGTATTATTGTATTTCAGGACACGGACGTTAAAGTACTCAATTTGGACCTGTTGTGACACAGAATGAAGACCCGGGATGTCCAGCACGCAAAACAAGACACACAAACGAAGTTGTTGGTGGCATGTCCCATCGCGCTACGCGATGGGCATGATTGAAGACCCATCGCATGGCGCGATGGGTTTAAATGAATAGTTGACCAAAACAAGTCCATCGTGATACGCGATGGACCAAAGAAGACCCCATCGCGTACCGCGATGGGGAGTGCAGACGGGCAGCTAGGGTTTATATCTTATTTTTCATCATAAACGACCCTATCTCCATTTTTACAAAGGCAGGCGATTTTCAGAGGTTCCAAGAGGCGATTCCTTCACTCCAGCTTGTATCAAGATTATCTACATGTTCCACACCATCCATATTGAAGATCTAACAATGTTAAGGCTCGGCTAATATCCTAGAATCTCACCCAGGAATGTATAGGTTGTAATCTTTTCAGTTTTTCTCACGTAACTAAGAACACTATGTATAATTGTTGATGGTTGATATATGATTATTGATGTTTGTTAGTTCTGTGTGTTCAGTCGGTTTAGGTTTACGTTGTTCTGAACGATTTGTTACCAGTTGCTAGATAATTGATCATATGACTGTTTAACTAGATTAAATACGATAAAACATATAATTTCCCTTAACTGAGTCACACTGGCAAGGACTGTTTGATAACAGTGCCGTGTGTAAAGCGATTGTTGATGTCTAAGGTTTTGTTTGATTGATCAATCTGTACTTAACCATTAATAATTAATTTGTTAGGTTGCATGAGATTATAGATTACTTACTTGAATTCCCGGGTGTGATTTGATTTTGTTAATGGATCAAAACTAGTTTATTTGTTTGTTTACTTAATTCTCTAAATTCAACTTAATTGCTTGTGTGATCAGCACTAAATCTGTTACTTCATAATTTTGAATCTTGTTTACACAATTTGCATTGACCACATGCTTCTGGTGGATACGATACCTTATTTACTCTATCTATATAGTTTAATTATGTTTTTGAATGACTCAAACGACGGTCATCAAAAATGGCGCCGTTGCCGGGGAGTTAGTGCACTTAGTGTCTTTCATGTTATTTGATTTTTGTGTTTAATTTTTATTTTAGTCTTAATATTTTTTTTCAGTTTCTAGTTTAAATTTTATCTTTTCTATTTTACGTGGGGTGTGTTATTTGTGCAGATAACAGGTTTATGCACACCTGCCACTCGGGCGTACATTCACCGTTAATTTTCGAGCCCGAGATTGAGAGACTAGCTCGGCAGAACCGAGCCCAGAACCGAAATTCAGAAATGGCAGATCAAGACCAGAACCAAAACCAACACCAAAAAAGAAACCAGAACCAAGACCCACTCCCACAAAATAACTCGTTTCACCCAGACAACAACCTCCACCACCAGACTTCATTAACCAAAACAACCAAAACAACCAGAACAACTCAGCTCGTGCCTCTAGAACCCGAAACCAAAATCAAAACCTTGACCAGGCTGAACCTTCAGTCCCACAAAACACCCCTAACCGAAGAACTCTGATTAATCGTGATGATGTTGCCCGAGGATTCCGACAGAAGATGAAGAAGAGGGGGAAGAAAATTAGGTGAACCAGGGTTCGGAAGTTGAGAACGAGGTTGATCAGTGGGTTAGAAGGAATCGGGAAGTTGAGCCCGAGAATGAGGGGTATGAGATGGAAAATGAAGGGAATGAGAATTTGGAGGCAGAGATAGAAGAACCAGTGGTTCGGAGACGGGGTGATGCGGTTGACAGGAACAGGGAAAAGAATGACATGGGTCGGAACAGGGTAACCGGGCGGAAAGGCCAAAAAGAGTTCGACACATTCAGGATAACAGGGGTGATATGGTAAATCCCGGGGGGCGAAGAAATTTTGTAGCCCCGGTTCACGGTGTTAACAGTCGGTTCAAACCGACCGTCTCAGAAGGAGCATCCCCGTTGGTTCCACAGGTGCGAGTTCAGGGACAACCGACTTTTAAGTCTCGCCCATCATACATCAACATCGTACCTCATTTTCATGGGATGGCTTCTGAGGACCCGTATTCTCATTTGACCGATTTTTCGGCTATCTGAGGGTCGATTGGAGAGGGTACTTATGATCAGGGTGAGGTTCGGTTGCGGTTGTTCCAGTTTTTGTTAAAAGATAAAGCAAAGAACTTGTTTAACTCGCTACCAATGCACAATATCGGGAACTGGGCCGAGATGAAGCAGCTGTTTTTCAACGAGTATTACTCGCAGTCGAAGACGAGTAAGGCCCAAATGGAAATTCGCCACTTTTCACAGTTACCAGGCGAGTTATTTCACGAAGCACTTATCAGGTACAAGGAGATGATCAGAAAATGCCCACATCACTAGATCGAATTGTGGGAATTGGTCAAATGCTTTAAAGATGGGTTAACATACGAGGATTGAAAACATCTGAAAGCCTTGTGTAATGGTCAGTTGCTGAATCAACCTGAGGAAGATGATTGGGATTTCTTAGATTCATGTGTGAGGATTCTAAATCAGAAGCAACAGCTGAAAGGCGAAGACATGGTACTTCTTCCAGGTCAGTTAAATCAGTCACGAGTGAGTCTGAACGGATTGCTGAGTTGGAACGCGAGCTGGCTGGGTTAAGAAAGGGAAAGAAGAAGGAAGTCGGGAAAGTTGGAGTTAAATTCCCGGTTTGTGAAGATTGTGGTGAACTCGGGCATAAGGCAGAAAATTGCCCCGAGTTATATGATGACGAGGAGGATGATATTGAAGAGGTTAACTATGCTTACGGGGATTCACCCGAACTTCCGCTACGGGAACGCGTATTCACAGTTGAACCCAAACTTTCAGGGAACGAGCCAGAACTCGTCGCAAGGTAATTACCTCCAGGGCGGTTATCAGCAGCAGGGTTCGTACAACCAGAATCGGGGGTATAGCAGGGACGGTAACCGGGGTGGAAATTCTTCGGGTAATTAGGACCAGCAGAAAGGGTCCTCCGGAAATTCGGATGAGTCGGTGCATTGAAAGTTGGATGCATTGTTGAAAGTCATAACTGATCATAAGGCCGAAACGAAACAGAAGTAGGAGTTGCGAGGTAAATCTTCAGAGATGATGCTGAAGCAGATTGGTCGGCTCACTGCAGATGTGGCAGAGTTACAGAAGAATACGGGCCAACTCCCGAGCGACACCACAGTAAACACAAACCACAACAGTTCCAGTTCGAAAAGGCACGTCAATCAGGTAAGTATTTTACGTAGTGGTAAAAAGTATGATAATAAAGTTGGGGTTCCACCACCATTGGTTGAGGGGGGTGGTGGAAGAGATTGATGAAAATCTCGTCAGTGATGACGAGCCGCACTGGTTAAATTAAATGAACCTAATCAAAGTGAAACTAAAATTAACAAACCAGTTCTGAAGGATGACACCAACAATTCTAAGGACAACGAGAAGGTGAAAACCGTCCCCTATCCCAATTCCTTGTTGGCGCCATCGAATGCGAAGATGGCATCAAAAGGGGGCCCACAATAAGAGAAATTGTGGGAAACTTTTAAACAGGTTAAAATCAATATACCCCTCTTAGATGCCATAAAACAAATTCCCGCCTAAGCTAAGTACATGAATGAATTGTGCACGCAAAAAAGGAGTCATAAGATTCCTAAACAGATTGACTTTACTGATAATGTGAATGCAATTCTCTCAGGTTCACTTCCACCGAAGCTACAAGATCCGGGAACGCCCATTATACCCATTCAAGTGGGTGATTTTAAAATGACTCGGGCGCTTCTAGATCTTGGACCTAGCATCAGTATTCTCCCGAGAAGTCAATACGATCAGTATGACTTTGGGCCGCTTCGGGCAGCCGCCACCACGGTTGTCTTGGCTGACCAAACACTGAAACTTCCCCGAGGAATACTGACTGATGTTCTCGTTAAGGTGGAAGACTTTTATTTTCCAGTTGACTTTTTGGTTCTCGATTATGTTTCGGGTGAAAGGACCAAACAGCCTACGGTTATCCTCGGTAGACCATTTTTGGCTACCACAAATGCCAACATTAATTGCAGAAATGGTACTGTTGACATGGAATTTGGTAACCGTAAGTTGAGAATTAATGTTTTCACATGTGGAGATAATTCTCCGGTCGATGACGAGTGCTTCTGTAACACCCCGTAACCACAGCGGAAACGTACACGGGATGCAACAGACACATCTGATATCAACAGCATTGCTTATAAAGAAAACACCACTACAATAATTTAAACGTATTACATTGTTCCGAGTTTCGTTACCGACTAGGTGTTATCACATAATTTTTACCAATAGTACGTTAACATGTTTAAAACAAAATATAGACTCTTAAGCTTCCACAAAATAGCACACATCAGCAAGCACGTATCACTCATTCCAATTTGGGTGTACCTAGAAAGCATGTAAAGAAAACGGGTCAACTACGAATAGTTGGTGAGTTTCACTAATTTAAGTAAACCATGACAAATCATTTTAATAATCATAATTTAATGATGTAATTATGCTGAGCCTACAAGTGAAAACTCCGTTAACCCAGAAACACATTTAATAACCTCTGGGGACACTGTTAACCCAGAAATACATTTTATAACCTCTGGGGACACTGTTAACCCAGAAACACATTTAATAGCCTCTGGGGACGCTGTTAACCCAGAAAATACATTTAATAACCCCTGTGGACACTGTTAACCCAGAACACTGTTTCGGGCCTTACAATATTAGTAACTCAGACAATTACCATCTTAATACACTACCGTACGATTCCCGTACAATAGACATTATATAAATACATTCATTTCCATGCAATCGGCATGTACTTAAACACTTTGATAACAACATGCTTTCCGCCCCGGGAAAATATTTAAAACAGTTCAATAAAAAGGGGCTCTTGAAAACTCACCTTTTTGGTGAGCAGATGTAATACTGTGAACAGCTACCGGTCTGGATCTGTAATACGATCCCTAAGTCGTTACTACACAATTTCTATTAATATAACTTAAATTCGTGTTAACCGGTACTTCTGGGGATACTGTTGACCCAGTACCGTACATGATCCGGGGACAATGTTAACCCCGAAACACTTCTCAGGACTTAGATTGTGATATTACTTAGAGTTCTTTAGTCAAAACTACCATTAGTTTGTTTTCTCGTTTTGCGTGCCTAGCACGGTTATTTGTCTTTATGTTTTCAAAAATGAGTTTGGCCACATACGACCCGAAAATAGTTGTTATTGATATTTTAATTAAAGTGGTGAAATTAGAGCTCGGTTTAGACACCCCGTTTGGCCGCGGGGCCCGTTTCCGTCTTTAATATACCGGAAACGACTAAATCGGGTAAAATTACCCAAATCATCCGAATTATTTTCGGATGATTTATTTTTACTTAACTAATTTAGTTTCATGAAAATAGTCCATTTTTAAGGTTTTTATACACCAGTCAGTTCGCTTAGGCGAACTTTGCCGGTTTACGCGTTTTAAGCTTTAAAAGATTGTTTTTATGTTCTATTTAGCACAAATAATTATTCGTTTAGTCTCGGATCTTGAAATTTTGTACAAATCAGTTTTTGACAGTAAGGAATTTTATAAAAATATTTCCAGAATTAATTTTTATATTTAACATTTATTTATCTATTTTTAAACGTCATTTAAACACCAAATATGTCGAAAATACCAAACGACCTTAGAAAAATCCCAAATTTTTCTGGGATGACTCCTGCCATCCACATAGTTCCCAGTAATTTTTACAGAACCAAAAACTCATTTTTCATGCCATTTTCACCAAAACCGAGCTAGAAAACCCTAGAACTTGTTTTACCGAAAAGCCTACTTAAACTTCTCCAATGGACCTGAAATTTTGTGTGTGACTTTTATATGTTATAAAAAGCTTATCTAAATTTTTCCAGAATTTTTCATGATGTTTAGCTATTTTTCACCATTTTTAGCCAAAACCGAGCATTAAATTCACCAAATATTCATCCTTTATCCAAAAATTACCAAAATTTCACAGATCTCATATTTTCATGTGTAGATCATCTCTGTGAAATTTCATGACTCAACTCTAAGTCTACCACAATCTGTCCAAATCTTACAAATCATACGAAAAACCGAACTACCTTGTGTTTCTAGCTTTAGATCGCAAAGATCTTGCTTTCTAGCCTTTGCTAGCAACTAGATACAACACCTACAAGCACAACAACACTACACCAAGCAAGTTATACCCACAATCAAGCCATTTCTTTCATGATTTCGGTTAAGACACCAAAACAAAGATTTTAACCGTAAAAATTCGTTTTTGACTCTTTTAAATCCTTTCTTGGACCAAGATCCCTTGTATAACTCATATAAATCACTTGATCACGCAAGAATCGGTTTCATCTCGGGTTTTCACCCATTTTTCACTTGAAACTTCATTCTCTTGCAAACAACTTAAGATCATGGAATCAAAACTATGAATCAACCATTAAAACCATGTTTTTACCTTATGATTCTTGTTAAAAATCAAGGGTTTGGATGAAGGTTGAAGAGTGTTGAGAGGATTTTGGAGTTGGGAGTTTAGAAAAAAGAAAATGTGATGTGTGTGTGCACCACATGGACCGATCGGTCCATGTATGGTGGGGCCACATCTCCAACCATGGCCACACATTTGGATTGTGTAATCCGGATAACGTTGTGGATAATCTGGTTCAGTTCGTTTTTCGGTTAAACACTTAATTCGGCTTAAAACGAGGCTAAAACGGTCGTTTTTCGTCTTAAAAATAAAATTTATATAAAACTGATTTAAAATCTGTAAAAACTTAAACCGTGACATTTATTGACTCAACACATCATATTGTCGGTCATTGTGCATCTTTTTCGGCTTGATCGATCGTCTCTTGCTTGGTTTGATGTTAAAGGTTTCGTTTAACGTACCGATGTACTAATAAATCGAAATCCTTTTTCTGTGCTATAATTCACTTATCCCGAAGCCTTAATACTTCGTACACATCACTAAACATTATATATTTCGTCTATAACGTAATCCCCGATTCGTTCGGGTTTCAATAACCGTTCATCGATTAATCGTAATTTCAATATGACTAGCTGTACATTCGAGTATAATTCGTACTGTGAATCTTATATACTCATATAAACACATTATAATTCATATATTCGGTATTAAATAACACGTAAATAGTATATTCCGGCTAGGGTATACCTGAATTTGCCGGAATCGTTACATTCTCCCCCCGTTATAAAAATTTCGTCCTCGAAATTTTACGCGTCAACTACTTCCTTTTGAGGAAATAGGTGGGGGTATTTCTTCCGAAATTCGTCCTTTCGTTCCCATGTATATTCTGGGCCTCGTTGCGAGTTCCATCTAACTTTGACCAACGAGATCTTATTGTGTCTAAGTTGTTTGATTTTCCCGTCTACTATTTCTATGGGCTCCTCTACAATGTTGAGCTTATCATTTATTTGGACACCCTCTAGAGGTAACACCGATGTCTCATCCAACAGACACCTTTTCAAGTTCGACACGTGAAACACGTTGTGAACTGCACTCAGTTCATCAGGCAGTTCTAATCGGTATGCTACAGGACCGATTTTTGCAGTAATGTCGAATGGTCCAATGTATCTAGGGGCTAACTTCCTCGCCTTTCCAAATCTGACTACTCCTTTCCAAGGTGATACTTTCAAATATACTTTATCACCTTTCTCAAATGATAACGGTTTTCTACGGGTATCGGCATAACCCTTCTGCCGATCCCGTGCGGCCTTCAGATTGTTCTTAATTTCAAGTATTTTGCTGGTCGTTTCCTGGACCAGGTCTGATCTAATAACCTGTGTGTCGCCCACTTCAGTCCAGCAGAGTGGTGATCGGCACTTCCGTCCATACAATGCTTCGTAAGGTGCTGCCTTTATACTGCTATGGTAACTGTTATTATAGGAAAATTCAACGAGTGGGAGATGTTGATCCCAATTTCCCTTAAAATCCAGTACGCGTGCACGAAGCAAATCCTCCAGGGTTTGGATGGTCCTTTCAGACTGGCCATCGGTCTGAGGGTGGTAAGATGTGCTTAGATCAATACGCGTTCCCAGCGCTTCTTGCACAGCTTGCCAAAGTTTGGAGGTGAAATGGCTATCCCGATCGGAGATGATCGAGATGGGTATACCATGACGAGACACAATTTCATTTATATAAATCTGCGCAAGTCTCTCAGTGTTATAATTATTTCTAATCGGAATAAAATGTGCCGATTTGGTTAATCGATCCACGACTACCCAAATTGCATCATGTCCTCGGGACGTCTTGGGGAGATGTGTCACAAAATCCATCGTGATCTGCTCCCACTTCCATTCAGGAATTTCCGGTTGTTGTAACATTCTCGAAGGTTTCTGGTGCTCCGCCTTAACCCTCGCACACGTCGTACACTTGCCGACGTATATGGCTATATCCTTTTTCATACCCGGCCACCAGTAGAACTCCTTCACATCCTTGTACATCTTATCCGATCCCGGATGTATGGAATATTTTGATTTATGCGCTTCGTCCATGATTAATTCACGAAGGTCATGGAGGGTCGGGATCCAAATCCGATTTTTGAAATAGAGAATTTCGTCCACGCGCTGTTCGAAATTCTTCTCGTTACCGTAAAGTCCTTCTTTTTCCATTTGTTCCTCTTTCAACGCCTCGCGTTGAGCGACTCGAATCAAATCCGAAAGGTTCGACTGGACTATCATCCCCAACGCTCGCACTCGCAATGGTTTAACCCGATCCTTCCTACTCAAGGCATCGGCTACGACGTTAGCTTTGCCGGGGTGATAACGGATGTCACAGTCATAGTCGCTTAATAACTCGACCCATCTTCGTTGCCTCATATTCAGTTCTTTCTGATCGAATATGTGTTGCAAACTTTTATGATCGGTGAAGATGGTGCACTTTGTACCGTAGAGGTAATGTCTCCAGATTTTAAGTGCGAAGATAACTGCTCCCAGTTCTAAGTCATGAGTAGTGTAATTTTTCTCGTGTAATTTTAACTGACGAGAAGCATAGGCTATGACCTTATTATTTTGCATCAACACGCATCCTAACCCTCTCTGGGATGCGTCACAATACACGACAAAACCATCGTCTCCGTCGGGGAGACTTAAGATCGGCGCTTGGCACAATCTTTGTTTTAGCGTTTGAAACGCCGTTTCCTGCTCTTCACCCTAATCATACTTTCGATCTTTTTGGGTCAAAAGGGTTAAAGGTTGGGCAATGCTGGAAAAGTTCTCTATAAATCGACGATAATATCCAGCTAAGCCTAAGAATTGGCGGATTTCCTTTGGCGATTTAGGCGCTTGCCAATTCTTAACTGCTTCAACCTTACTTGGATCAACGTGAATTCCTTGATGGTTTATAACGTGGCCAAGGAATTGCACTTCTTGTAACCAAAAGTTACACTTGGAGAATTTTGCATACAACTTCTCCTGATTTAAAAGCTCTAAAATTAATCTCAAGTGTTGCTCGTACTCTTCTTTACTCTTCGAGTATATCAAAATATCGTCAATAAACACGATGACGAATTTATCGAGGTAGGGTTTACAGACTCGATTCATGAGATCCATGAATACTGCTGGCGCATTTGTTAGCCCGAAAGGCATAACTAAGAACTCGTAATGGCCGTAGCGAGTCCGGAATGCGGTTTTTGGGATATCCTCCTCCTGGATTCTAACCTGATGGTATCCCGATCTAAGATCTATTTTTGAGAAGTAGCTCGCACCTTGTAGCTGGTCGAACAGATCATCGATTCGGGGAAGAGGATACCTATTTTTGATTGTCAACTTGTTCAGCTCCCTGTAATCAATGCACATTCTAAGGCTTCCGTCCTTCTTTTTCACGAATAGTACCGGTGCACCCCACGGGGAATAACTAGGACGTATAAATCCTTTATCCAACAATTCTTGCAATTGGTTGGATAATTCTTGCATCTCTGATGGTGCAAGTCGGTAGGGCGCCTTAGCAACAGGGCCAGCTTGAGGTAATAAGTCGATTCTGAATTCGACCTGTCGGGTTGGCGGTAATCCAGGAAGTTCCTCTGGGAAAACTTGTGGAAATTCACGTACCACTGGGATATCGTCCACCCGTTTTTCCTCAGGGTCCGTGGCCGTCAAGCTCGCTAGATACGCCCCGCATCCCTGGCGTATATATTTTAACACCTTGAGGTGGGATATAAACGGTATCATATTGCCCGACTTCTCACCCTGCACTAATACCTCTTCGTCATCCGACACCCGGATCTTGACGATTTTCTTTTCACAGTTTATTTCTACCTTGTTACGTGCTAACCAATCCATTCCCACTATCACGTCAAAACTACCCAATTCTACCGCTAACAAGTCAATCAGAAAGGATTGATCGTTCAGAATAAAAGGGCAATTCCGAACTATCTGATTAACTATCATGGTTTTACCGTTAGCGACTTCTACGGTGTAAGGTTCTATGGTTTCACCAATTGGGAGGTTTGCTATTGACAGGAATCTAACGGAGACAAAACTTCTATCGGCGCCCGTATCAAATAATACAGAAGCGTAATGATCAGAGACGAGGAATGTACCTGTCACTACGCTGGGGTCCTGGCGTGCTTCGTTCGCTCCCATCCCGAATGCTCGGCCTCGCGCCGGATTGGACGACGATGCCTGACCCGCGGTTTGCCGCCCATTTCCTCCCTGGTTCAGCTTCGGACAGTTTCTCTTGAAGTGATCTGTGCTGCCGCATTCATAGCAAGCACGGCTGGTGGTCACCATTTGGTTTCCTTGTGGGTTTTGTTGTCGGGCTGATTGGGTCCTAAATGGCTGCGCACGGATAGGTTGCGGTTTCCGGTTCAAGTTGTTCAGGTTTGTCCTACAACTCGGTGCGTAGTGCCCAATCCTGCCGCACCGGTGGCACACCACTTCTTTGCACATGCCACCATGGTGGTAACCGCATTTCCCACACTTAGGAAACGTTCCCTTCTGCGGTTCTTGCCTTCCGCCTGAACTAGTCATGGCGTAGTTCTGGGCAGTGTGCCTAGCACCTTTACCTTGCTGCTTCTCCTGGATCCTATGGTCATGTGTACCCCGCTTTCCACCAGCGGATTCTCCCGCCACCTTCAGTGACCCGCTCCTTACGAAATCATACGTGACGATACCAGCTTGTGTCACCGCACCCTCATACGTCTGGTGTCCCCCAGAATTGACTATACTCCTTACAACTGGAGTTAGCCCCCAAATATAACGCTCAACCCTCTTCGACTCTGGGGTGACCAACCATGGTACCAATCGCGACAACTCATTAAACCGGTTTGTATAACCCAAATGGTCTGCCCCCTGCATCTCCAGGTTCCACAATTCATTTTATAATTTTTGCATTTCGTTTTTCGGGCAGAAATGTTCCAGTACAAGAGCCTTGAGCTCTGTCCAGGTCATGCGGTTTGTCGCCGCCTGACCCCGGGTCTGCACTATCGTGTTCCACCATGTCAAGGCATGGTCCGTGAATGTGCAGGTAGCATACTTAACAACACAATCCTCGGGGCAGTTGCTGATATTCACAACGGATTCTATTTTCTCCATCCACTTAACCAACCCATTGGGTCCTTCAGACCCGCTAAACTCTAGAGGTTTGCACAACATAAAGTCTTTGATCGAACATCCCCGGGATGCACGAATCGGTTCAGTACGGTTCGTCTCTACCGTAGATATAGGGCCATTACTGTCTGTAACGACCACCCTAGGCGGTGCGTCATTACTCGGAATCGTGTTATCATTCTGTGGAGGATTAACATTTTGTTCCCCGTCATTATTGGTGGTCGTTTGATTGCTCGGAGGGGCTGGATTGGTCGAATTGTTAATACTGGCGGCGATGCGCGATACTATATCCGGTATCGCCGCCTCTAACTGTTGAGCAATCAAACGACTCACGTCCACTTCCGACAATTTGGCTGAACGTTTTGGTGCCATTCTACACAACATCAAGAAAATATATATAATTAATACAAGTTCCAATCATAAAACACAACAAACATTCCATTCATTAATAAACATTAGTACATTTTACATCCATATCAGTTCACATATGTTTCCTGTCATCATTACATAAGTTAAGTTTTCCTACATAGGGCCTATGTCGGCATCATCTCGACATAACCCACAATGGGTCAGTGCTTGAATGATACCCAAAAGTATCTATAACGATATGCCCCAAAAGAGACCCCCCTAAGGGCCAGTGGTTGTATTAAACTACCAAGATTCACTCTATGTTAGCATCACCACTAACTGCTTACATAGAATATCAAAAAAAACGGCCCCTGTCTACTCCCATCCTAACACAACTAAACACGGTGGTATACCAAACCCACCAACACCGCCACCAACACCACTATCACAGCCAGCATAAACCGGATCCGCGTCTCCATCCGGCCGATCATCCACTGGGAGTATGAGCACTCCCTCTTCAGTTGCGAAATCGCATACTGGTGGTCCAGTATGCAATCCCCTAGGTACATCCGCCTCTGTACCCCCACCGTCAAGGCGGCGGAGTGCTCATTCACCTGTTCGGTGAGCACTCGTAGCCACGCCGCCGCGTCCCTCTCCTGCCTGGGGAGACCCCACACAGGTGGAGCCACAGGCTCGGGCTGGGAGCGGGAGGACTCGCCCCTGCGGGTAGCAGGTCTGGGTGGGGGAGAGGTAGGTGGGACCTGCGGAATACTGATCCGCGCCGTGAGGCGGGGTCCGAATCCGGGAGGGATAGGGACGGCCTGTGGTGCGGGTGGGGTAGGAGATCTAGCAATCCTGGCAGGAGAAGACTGGCTAGAGCTCCTAACACTAGCCTCGCTAGGCTCAGAGCTGGATGATACGGGGAGGCTCCCAGAGTTCCCGGAGCTGACTTCCTCCGGGTCCTCCTCCATCGATGCACTAGGTGTTCTTGACATTCTAACCTGCACACAATTTAACAAACATATAGTTCCTTCCATAGTGTAAATCATAATCAAATTAATATACACTTAATTATACAACTTGACCACACACAATATTATCATATATTTGCACATATGTTACCAATTTTACCTATTAAAGTCCCCCGTGACTTCCCCTGAATTCCCTCGTGCGGACAAGTCTGTTATTATGTTCCGGACCATAATAACTCACTTGTCCATCCAAGTTCATCCAGACCTCGTCACAATAAATTATTAGTTGATATTCAGATCCTATAATACTTGAGCTACTGGTTATATTTTAGGTAACTTTTAAAGACATCCTAATTCTTTATAACCAATGGCTCTGATACCAAGTTCTGTAACACCCCGTAACCGCAGCGGAAACGTACACGGGATGCAACAGACACATCTGATATCAACAGCATTGCTTATAAAGAAAACACCACTACAATAATTTAAACGTATTACATTGTTCCGAGTTTCGTTACCGACTAGGTGTTATCACATAATTTTTACCAATAGTACGTTAACATGTTTAAAACAAAATATAGACTCTTAAGCTTCCACAAAATAGCACACATCAGCAAGCACGTATCACTCATTCCAATTTGGGTGTACCTAGAAAGCATGTAAAGAAAACGGGTCAACTACGAATAGTTGGTGAGTTTCACTAATTTAAGTAAACCATGACAAATCATTTTAATAATCATAATTTAATGATGTAATTATGCTGAGCCTACAAGTGAAAACTCCGTTAACCCAGAAACACATTTAATAACCTCTGGGGACACTGTTAACCCAGAAATACATTTTATAACCTCTGGGGACACTGTTAACCCAGAAACACATTTAATAGCCTCTGGGGACACTGTTAACCCAGAAAATACATTTAATAACCCCTGGGGACACTGTTAACCCAGAACACTGTTTCGGGCCTTACAATATTAGTAACTCAGACAATTACCATCTTAATACACTACCGTACGATTCCCGTACAATAGACATTATATAAATACATTCATTTCCATGCGATCGGCATGTACTTAAACACTTTGATAACAACATGCTTTCCGCCCCGGGAAAATATTTAAAACAGTTCAATAAAAAGGGGCTCGTGAAAACTCACCTTTTTGGTGAGCAGATGTAATACTGTGAACAGCTACCGGTCTGGATCTGTAATACGATCCCTAAGTCGTTACTACACAATTTCTATTAATATAACTTAAATTCGTGTTAACCGGTACGTCTGGGGACACTGTTGACCCAGTACCGTACATGATCCGGGGACAATGTTAACCCCGAAACACTTCTCAGGACTTAGATTGTGATATTAGTTAGAGTTCTTTAGTCAAAACTACCATTAGTTTGTTTTCTCGTTTTGCGTGCCTAGCACGGTTATTTGTCTTTATGTTTTCAAAAATGAGTTTGGCCACATACGACCCGAAAATAGTTGTTATTGATATTTTAATTAAAGTGGTGAAATTAGAGCTCGGTTTAGACACCCCGTTTGGCCGCGGGGCCCGTTTCCGTCTTTAATATACCGGAAACGACTAAATCGGGTAAAATTACCCAAATCATCCGAATTATTTTCGGATGATTTATTTTTACTTAACTAATTTAGTTTCATGAAAATAGTCCATTTTTAAGGTTTTTATACACCAGTCAGTTCGCTTAGGCGAACTTTGCCGGTTTACGCGTTTTAAGCTTTAAAAGATTGTTTTTATGTTCTATTTAGCACAAATAATTATTCGTTTAGTCTCGGATCTTGAAATTTTGTACAAATCAGTTTTTGACAGTAAGGAATTTTATAAAAATATTTCCAGAATTAATTTTTATATTTAACATTTATTTATCTATTTTTAAACGTCATTTAAACACCGAATATGTCGAAAATACCAAACGACCTTAGAAAAATCCCAAATTTTTCTGGGATGACTCCTGCCATCCACATAGTTCCCAGTAATTTTTACAGAACCAAAAACTCATTTTTCATGCCATTTTCACCAAAACCGAGCTAGAAAACCCTAGAACTTGTTTTACCGAAAAGCCTACTTAAACTTCTCCAATGGACCTGAAATTTTGTGTGTGACTTTTATATGTTATAAAAAGCTTATCTAAATTTTTCCAGAATTTTTCATGATGTTTAGATATTTTTCACCATTTTTAGCCAAAACCGAGCATTAAATTCACCAAATATTCATCCTTTATCCAAAAATTACCAAACTTTCACAGATCTCATATTTTCATGTGTAGATCATCTCTGTGAAATTTCATGACTCAACTCTAAGTCTACCACAATCTGTCCAAATCTTACAAATCATACGAAAAACCGAACTACCTTGTGTTTCTAGCTTTAGATCGCAAAGATCTTGCTTTCTAGCCTTTGCTAGCAACTAGATACAACACCTACAAGCACAACAACACCACACCAAGCATGTTATACCCACAATCAAGCCATTTCTTTCATGGTTTCGGTTAAGACACCAAAACAAAGATTTTAACCGTAAAAATTCGTTTTTAACTCTTTTAAATCCTTTCTTGGACCAAGATCCCTTGTATAACTCGTATACATCACTTGATCACGCAAGAATCGGTTTCATCTCGGGTTTTCACCCATTTTTCACTTGAAACTTCATTCTCTTGCAAACAACTTAAGATCATGGAATCAAAACTATGAATCAACCATTAAAACCATGTTTTTACCTTATGATTCTTGTTAAAAATCAAGGGTTTGGATGAAGGTTGAAGAGTGTTGAGAGGATTTTGGAGTTGGGAGTTTAGAAAAAAGAAAATGTGATGTGTGTGTGCACCACATGGACCGATCGGTCCATGTATGGTGTGGGGGGGGCCACATCTCCAACCATGGCCACACATTTGGATTGTGTAATCCGGATAACGTTGTGGATAATCTGGTTCAGTTCGTTTTTCGGTTAAACACTTAATTCGGCTTAAAACGGGGCTAAAACGGTCGTTTTTCGTCTTAAAAATAAAATTTATATAAAACTGATTTAAAATCTTTTAAACCGTGACATTTATTGACTCAACACATCATATTGTCGGTCATTGTGCATCTTTTTCGGCTTGATCGATCGTCTCTTGCTTGGTTTGATGTTAAAGGTTTCGTTTAACGTACCGATGTACTAATAAATCGAAATCCTTTTTCTGTGCTATAATTCACTTATCCCGAAGCCTTAATACTTCGTACACATCACTAAACATTATATATTTCATCTATAACGTAATCCCCGATTCGTTCGGGTTTCAATAACCGTCCATCGATTAATCGTATTTTCAATATGACTAGCTATACATTGAGTATAATTCGTACTGTGAATCTTATATACTCATATAAACACATTATAATTCATATATTCGGTATTAAATAACACGTAAATAGTATATTCCGGCTAGGGTATACCTGAATTTGCCGGAATCGTTACAGCTTCATTGCAGATGTCATTGACGAGTGCATCCCGCTTTACGACTCTGTCGTCAGCACGGATGGCACAACGGAGTCACGTTTTTTGTTTGACAGGTTACAAGTGGAAACAGACAGGTTGCTGGATGAGGAGGAGAAATAAATGGAGATCGCAGTTGTGCGAGGAGACCATCCACCATGGTCAGTTCAGGTGGAACCACTTCCTGAGAAGATCGATACCGGGTTGAAACTGTCAATGTTGGAAGCGCCAAAAGTTGAGCTGTAAGAGCTCCCAAAGCATTTAAAATATGTTTTTCTTGGTAAGAATAATATTTTGCATGTCATTATAGCTTCTAACTTATCTCTTGAACAGGAAAATGCTTTGATGGCGGTGCTGGTTGCGAACAAGGAAGCAATCGGGTGGACGATAGCGGATTTGAAGGAACCAGCCCTTCGATTATGATGCACAAGATTTTAACAGATCCGACTGTTAAACCGGCACACGATGCTCAGCGGAGACTGAACCCAAACATGAGGGAAGTGGTGAAGAAAGAAGTGATGAAGTGGTTGGATGTTGGCATTATCTTTGCCATATCAGACAACACGTGGGTGAGCCCGACACAGACAGTACCGAAAAAGGCGGGCATCCAAGTCGTCAAGGACGACTCAAGTAACGAGGTTGCCACCCGGCCGGTAACCAGGTGGTGCATTTGTATTGATTATCGAAAACTGAACGCGGAAACATCGAAAGATCACTTTCCGCTTCCGTTTATCGATCGAATTGTCAAAAAGCTATCTAGCCAAAAATTTTATTGCTTTTTAGACGGTTATTCCGGGTATAACCAGATAGCTATCCATCCTGAGGATCAGGAGAAGACTACGTTTACATGCCCGTATGGCACATTCGCGTTTAGGTGAATGCCATTCGCACTATGTAACGCCCCCACCACCTTTCAAAGGTGCATGATGAGTATTTTTTCCGATATGGTGGGGGAGTCTTTAGAAATATTCATGGATGATTTTTCTATTTTCGGCGCATCTTTTGAGTCATGTTTAAATCAACTCGAAAGAGTTTTGAAAAAATGTGTTGAAACGAACTTGGTTCTTAGTTGGGAGAAGAGCCATATTATGGTCCAAGAGGAAATTGTGTTGGGCCATGTTGTGTTGAGTTGTGGGATTGAGGTGGATCGAGCTAAGGTTCAAGTTATTTTCATTCTACCTCATCCCACGAATGTCAAAGGAATTAATTCATTTTTGGAGCATGTCGGGTTTAGTAGACGGTTTATTAAGGGTTTTAGTGACATTACCAAACCCTTACGTAATTTACTGCTTAAGGATGTCCCGTTTGACTTTATTGATGAATGTGCTAAGCCTTTGACATTCTGAAACAGAAATTAGTTGAAGCCCCGATCTTACAATCACCCGATTGGAGTTTACCTTTTGAAATAATGGGTGATGCAAATGCTTATGCGGTCGGGGTTGTTCTCGTACAACGAGTTGACAAGAAACCCGTTGCCATATACTATGCAAGTAAAACTCTCTCGGATGCTCAATTAAATTACACAACAACTGAGAAAGAGTTATTAGCAGTAGTGTATGCTCTAGATAAATTCAGGTCATATATTTGGGGAAGTAAAGTAATAATTTATTTTGACCACTCTGCAATTAAGTACCTCGTGGATAAGAAGGACGCAAAACCGAGGCTCATCAGATGGGTTTTGCTGCTGCAGGAATTTGATCTAGAGATTCGGGACAAGAAAAGAAGTGAAAATGTTGTTGCAGATCACTTGTCCCGAATTAAGGTTGAAGATGGGCAGACAAACGGGCCCATTAACGAGTCTTTCCCTGACGAGCACATCTTGGCAGTCTCAAAAAATCCCTGGTTTGCTCATATTGTTAATTTTAAAGTTTCAGGTGATATACCCGAGCATTGGCCAAGGAGAAAAAAGAAACAGTTGATGTCTCAAGCTAAACAGTACATTTCGGATGATCCAGACTTATTCAAGATTGGTGCAGATCAGATGATCAGACGATGCATAGTTGAGGAGGATGTCAGATCGGTGTTGGAACACGCACATTCGTCGGCGTGTGGTGGTCATTTTAGTGGCCAGAAAACTGCTTGAAATGTTCTAACGAGTGGTTTCTTTTGGCCATCATTGTTTAAGGATGATCACGAGTTCGCGACACACTGTTTAAAGTGTCAACAACTCAGGAGATTTTCTAAGAAGGACGAGATGCCCTTGAACCTTATCCTAGTGGTTGACATTTTTGATGTTTGGGGGATAGATTTCATGGGCCCGTTTTCCGGATTCGCATGGTAATTTGTACATCCTAGTGGCCGTTGACTATATGTCTAAATGGGTTGAGACAATAGCCACTAGGACAAATGATCACATAGTCGTTTGCAATTTTGTTCAAAGTAACATATTTTCTAGATTTGGAGTCCCCCGAACCATCATAAGTGATGGGGGATCTCATTTTAAGAACTTTAAATTCGGGAAATTGCTTAAACGATATGGTGTCGATCATAGAATTGCAACTCCTTACCATCCCCAAACGAGTGGACAAATTGAAGTTTCCAATAGGCAAATCAAACAGATTTTACAGAAAACCGTTCGAGCAGACCGAAAGGATTGGTCAACTAAGTTGACTGATGCTCTATGGGCCTACCGAACCGCTTATAAAACGCCAATTGGAACCACTCCTTATAGACTTGTGTATGGAAAGGATTGCCATTTACCAGTCGAAATTGCATAAAGGGAATTTTGGGCTACTAAATAGGTTAAAATGGATTATGATGATGCAGGTAAGGCGAGAAAGTTGGCTTTGTGCGAGATTAAAGAATTGAGAGATGAGGCATACGATTGTGCGTCCACTTACAAGGCAAAGATGAAGAACGTTCACGATGCTAACATCCGGTTGAAGAATTTTGAAGTTGGTCAAAGAGTTTGGTTATACAACACAAGGATGAAGCTCTTCCCGAGTAAGTTGAAAAGTAAGTGGATGGGCACGTATTCGATTGTAAGAGTCTGGAATCATGGTCAGTACGAGATTGAAGATTTTGATGATCATTTGAGGCAAGTGGTAAATGTCTATAGATTGAAGCCATATTTGGAGATGAAAGATATACACGAGATGGACGAGGAATCAGTGAGTTTCAATGTGACTTCACCGGTCTATGAAGACAATTGAGTTCAAGGCATTGTCGAGCTGTAGACTTTAAATTCAACGCTTACGGGAGGCAACCCGGGGTTTGTAAGTGTCTGTCCAGTTGTTTTTCATTTTGTTGAGTCTTGTACTTATTGTTGTCTCGAGTGTTGTGCAGCAAGCATCAAGTGTGGGGAAGCTTGTTTGAAGAGTTGGAAGTTCAAGAAGTTCGGTAAGCGTTTGGTCAAATTACACGTCTTTCCAGGTACGTAAAGTGTGTTTTGAGTTCAGAAACGTGTTCAGGGTGATGTCGGGATACCGAAAAGCGGTCGGGTCGGAAAATGTCAGGACCCGTTTCTGGAAAAACTTTCTATTAACACAGCCCATCGTGCTACGGGATGGAGGAAGAGCATCAGGCGTCCAGTGACGTCATCGCGATACGCGATGACGTCACTAATCTCCCCATCGCGATGCGATGGGGTTAAACCCTAATTGAAATCAATTTGGGTGGCGATACGCGATCGCCACCCATTTGACCCATCGCATATCACGAAGGGTCGTGGTTTACCCGAATTTTTTTATTTAAAATCCGACTTCTTCTTCTTCTTTCTTCTTCCCGTCCTCTTCCCCTCTCTTCTCCAGCGTCACCACAATCACCAACACCATTCACCTTCACCAGTCACCCATCACAATCACCACCACCGTTACCCGTCACCAGTTATTACCACCACTGTTCACTTATCCAAACCACCACCACTGCCATAATAAACTTCCGTTCACCACCCACCGCCACTGACACCCACCACCACTGTCACCACCAGCCTACCGCCGTCATCTACCCTCACCTCCGTGACCACTTACCACCACTGCCAAATCACCACCGTCGTTCCACCTACCACCATCATCACCGCCGACCACCACCGCCGTCACCGACGTTCGCTCACCACCGCTACTACTTCTGCTTAGTATTCTCATTATCCCGACTACGAGGTATATTTTACATTTTTTTATTGAGTACGGGATTTTCATCAGGGTGCGGGTATAGGGTTACTATTTTGATTAGAACCATCGTGAGGTTACCGGGTTTGTCGGGTAGTTGTTTACTCTGTTATTTGGTTTTCGGGATTGTTGGTTAGTGTGATTCGAAAAGTTATCGAATTGGTTTGGTTGTTTAGTTGATATTTTGGTTGCCGGGTTTGTTGGGTAGTTGAATAGTTAGTCATTGATTGTCGGTTGATTTTAAACAAAATGGTATGATGAATCGGGAATTTGAAATTCAAAACTTAATATCATTATTTTATTATTAAATTAATGATCGTGAATGTTCGAATTGAATGACCGTTTTGAACTCGAATTTTGAATATTTTGTTAATATGTAATGCTACACCCGATTTGTTATTTAATAAGTTTGTTTCAACCGATGTTCGAGTTGCTTGGTTGCACATTTCTCGAGACAGTTTGTCAGTTGTTAGTTTAATAATCGAGTCACGGGGAGCCTTTGTTAGTTTGAAAGTAGTTGGTTTTGAATTGAAAATTGATTGTACCGTTTTTCGGGGCAACCTGGTTTTTAAAAATTCGCAAAGGGTGTCCCCGAATTTTTCGTCTTTATTATTATTTTTTATTATTTTATTAATATTTTATTGTGTGGGACGACCGCGAACGAAATGTTAACGGTCGTCGCCACAATCACTGTTGACATATCTAACTTACATGTTTGATTTTGCTGATATGTCTGATGCATAGGAGTCTTCTCGCATCGCCGGGCGCAAGAGACAGAGGTCTCAGAGCGCAGGCCACCGTGGTCCCATCACAGCTGCTCAGGGTGACCCCGAGGCACCCCGTTTCATTCAGCGGAGGGACCTCGGGTCATACATTACTATGGTCAGGAGTTACTGATTACTCCTAACATCGACCCTGAGGAGATCATGGGTGATGGACGCCGCACATATCACCAGGTGCTGAGGTTCAGGACTCTTACAGATGAGTATACGAGGCTGGACAGGATCCAGCAGATGGAGCTTTTGCACCACCGGTCATTCGATTGGACGTTGCTGTAGGATTTGGGCATCGACGTCCAGGCACGTGCGTTGTTGACTGGTCCGTGGGAGGGCGTGCTCGCTTGTGACTTGATTCAGTATGTCGAGCTCACACGCGAGTTTTACTCAACTTTTTCATTTACGACCACGGACTTTCTAGAGCCACACGCGGTGTCATTTTCGCTAGGACGACATCTGTATGAGATGTTCATCCCTAACTTCACTGTGGCCATCGGATTTTATACGGCCGAGCAGGTTCAGGGTGCTGATTTCTTGCAGAGTTTTCGTGGTTACACGACAAATTCTCAGCAGCCCCGTGAGCACTGGCTCACGGAGGACTAGCTTGGCCAGTATTGGGCGGAGATCTCCGACGGGGCCCACTCCAGCAGCGTTGTGGAGTCGTCCATCAGGCCCCCTTCCATCGCTACATTCACAGGATCGTTGCTTATACTATCGTGGGCCGACATTCGGGTCACAAGAAGTGCAACAACCTCGATCTGCTGTGTCTACTTTCAATCATTGGCCTCCGACCGGCCAATGTGGCGATGCTCCTGCTCTCGTCGTTCGCAAGAGGTTGCAGCTTACAGGGATCCTCCGCACTTTTATCTTTGGGGCCATATATCACGAGGATCGCTTAGCGACTCGGTGTGTTCGATCGATATGCAGTCGGTTATTTTACTATCGGGCCAGCTACAGGGGTTTTTAGATTGGTGGAGGCCCGTCGGGCCAGGATCGTTGATATGTATGATCCACTGGCATTAGTCCCGGTCCGACAAGGTCCACAGGTGCCTCCGCCAGAGGGATCAGATGCTGTCGTTTCATTACAGAGAGGGATCCCGACACATAGGCAGCGTGCTCCGATCCCTCATATTATGCGCCCTCAGCAGCAGCATCCACTGTTGCAGGCATCATCATCTTATCATTACAGCAGCCACTACAGCCGCCGGTTACACTTCACATGCTATTTGAGCAGCGGCGGCAGATTTTGGAGGAGGTTCGGGCCGAGAGGGAGGAGGCTCGAGCCCATCGACAGGAGGTTCGGGCCGAGATGGAGGAGGCTCGAGCCCTTCGATAGGAGACGCGGGCCCATCTGGCACGCCATGATGAGTATTTTCGTTTGTTATTTGTCTCTTCGCAGGTACCGCTCCCAGCCTCATTTATTATCACAGAGGAGCAGCCTGTGGATCTGCAGGATGATGCTAATGATACTCCACCTGCACAGTAGACTTTTGGTTACCTTTTTACTTTATTTTGTTTTTATTCTCATGGTCTGTATTATATTAATATTATATTATTGGGAATATTGTATGGGTAACCGGTTGGGTGTCTATGTTTATATATCTTTTGAGTTCTGTTGTGTTTGATTTACTTGTATATTTTGTTGTAACCGAAATTTATGGGTGTTGTTCACCATAAATCCTCACGAGACCCCACTCGTCCTCCCGAGCTACCGGGAGGTTTACAGGGCTTGTCGCATATGCTAAATGCAATCGTGATTCCTCCGAAAGTGAGTTAGATCTTTTAACATTTTAACTTGTTTAATAAAATTCATTATGAAACGACTTAATTTGGCTCGGTAACTGTTTTTTAAACAATTAACGGAAAATCTTTTTCATAACTCGTAAAAGGCCTATGTCTTACACTTGTGAGAAGCTTGCTTCTACACGTCTCGAGATTTTGCAGGTTCGGTTGTCAGTTTGGTAATTGGTCAAGACGAGAGTATACGAGTGTTTTTGAGAGTTCGTGAGCCGACTGGTCCTTTTCCAATCTCATTGATATAAGGTGATTTCAGTTTCATAATTTATTTTGTATTATTAGTTTGAATGTTAAAAGTGTAATTGTATAATTGCTAGTAGAACCATCACATTTGAGCCCCGTGTTTTTAAATTGTTTAACAGTCAAAAAGTGAATTTCAACCCCGTCCCTCAAATGTTCATTTATTGTTTAACTATTTTAACATTGAGGACAATGTAAACCTCAAGTGTGTGGATGGGGGAAATTTGAAAATTTTAACCCGATAGTACCTCGAAGAGTGCTCAGAAACCAAAGTTGTTTACTGTTAATTATTACCATTAACGCCAAGTTAGAGGTTTCTGGTCACGGTTGGTTTTTCAGCTTCTCGATAGTTTTACTCACAAATGTTTTCATAACGAGAAGTTGAAAATGGGGTCATTTAGGAGGGGATAACGAGTCATGGGGATAGGTACACATGTTTATATCGGCAACCTTATTCCTACGGTACGTGTGTGAGTTGTCCATATATATAATACATAGGGCTGTAAACGAACCGGACGTCCGGGCGTCCGTTCGGCAAGAAGTTCGTTTATGTTCGTCCGTTTAATAAATGAACCGGACATGGACACAAAACTTTCGTTCGGTAAGCTTAACGGACGAACACGGACAAGGGCCAAGTCCGTTCGATAGTGTTCGTGAACGTCCGGTAACGTTCGTCCGATTACGTCCGGTAATGTCCGTCAGGTATCGTTAGTGTTTATATCTATCCAGTATTGTAATTTAACTACGGAATTTCTAGTTTTATTAATAACACTTTTATATTACTACAGATGTTTGATGTCTCTTTTATTATAGTGATCTACTTTATGTTAATATATTAAGTGTTAAGTATATTTGGATGTTATATGGTGTAATTCCTAATTTGTATGTGAAGTTGTTTAGATATATGCTTGGTGTTAGTATGTAACCGTTTATATTTGTCCATTAGTGTTCGTTGTTCATTAATGTTCACATGTTTGTTTGTCCATTAATGTCCATTAGTGAACGTTTGCCCATTATTGTCCGTTAACGTTCGTTTAAAATATTAACGGACGAACATGGACAGACACAAACAAACTCAGTTTCTTAATTGACGGACACGGACATGAATTTTCGTTCGGTAGAGTGTTCGTGAACCATCCGTTTTTCCGTCAAAAGCTTAACGGACGGACACGGACATGCTCTCGTCCGGTTCGGTCCGGTCCGTGTACACCCCTAATAATACACATATAATGCAAAAGTGATAGAGGCAATTAGGTTAAGCCTTGTCTGGATGAGCAAGAGTGTGGGTACTAGAGGGTTGAGCCTCATACATTATACATATGAGCGTGGGTAATGAGAAGGGCAGGGGGTTGGTTCCTTTTGAAAACATTTCTTGGACCTATTTTTCATTTGACTAAACCCGATATTATTTTACGAGATGATCCGGTTTAATAGGTTTCTTTGTATTGGTATTTGTTTCTGTATTTGTATTTGTTCTAGTAGTAAGCATTACGTTTATTTTGGTAAAAAAAGAGCAAAAACCCAAAAAGATGTCTGTTTATATTCAGTTACGTAAGTAGTAGTTCGTTTATGTTTGGTAAAAAAAATTCAGTTTGTATGTTAGTTTTGTTTATTTAGATGTTTTGTAATAAGCCGCGTCGGATCGTTTGAGCTACTTGAAAATTTCCCTTCCATACCCTTACACCTAGCCTCGTTACAACCCTTTTTAAGTCCTTTTGATTTGCATTTGTGTCAAAGCAGTTTTATGGATGGATACCTGTTTATGAGTGGTACTGAAAGCAGAGTGATACTAGCACATCTTTTGCTAGTCCATATATTAAACCGAGAGGAGTGATGTTATAGTATGAGAGGTATAAACATGTGTGCCTTAACCGGAAACAAAGTACACTTTTCTGTGCGGCTCTATTGTTTTTATTATAACACTTAACCTTATTTATGGGATGTCAATCTAGAAAGTGTCAGTCCGGGAAACTAGGTATGACCATAAACCTTACTAGTATTAATGGCGATAATTTACATAACTATGACAGAGGTTGACGTTTGCATTAGAGTTTGGTTGAGGCCAAGCAAAAGATAAGTGTGGGGATGTGATGGTTGGTTAATTTGTATATGTTTTAGTTCGTTTATTTCTTAGTTTAAATCGTTTATTTTAGGAACTTCGATACTTCATACGTGTATTATTGTATTTCAGGTCACAGGCGTTAAAGTACTCAATTTGGACCTGTTGTGACACGGAATGAAGACCCGGGATGTCCAGCACGCAAAACAAGACACACAAACGAAGTTGCTGGTGGCAAGTCCCATCGCACTACACGATGGGCATGATTGAAGACCCATCACGTGGCACGATGGGTTTAAATGAACAGTTGACCAAAACAGGTCCATCGCGATACGCGATGGACCAAAGAAGACCCCATCACTTACCGCAATGGGGTGTGCAGACGGGCAGCTAGGGTTTATATCTTTTTTTTCATCATAAACGACCTTATCTCCATTTTTATAAAGGCAGGCGATTTTCAGAGGTTCCAAGAGGCGATTCCTTCACTCCAGCTTGTATCAAAATCATCTACATGTTCCACACCATCCATATTGAAGATCTAACGATGTCAAGGTTCGGCTATTCTCCTAGAATCTCACCGGGTAATGTATAGGTTGTAATCTTTTCAGTTTTTCTCATGGAACTAAGAACACTATGTATAATTGCTGATGGTTGATAATGATTATTGATGTTTGGTAGTTCCGTGTGTTCAATCGGTTTAGGTTTACATTGGTCTGAACGATTTTTTACCATTTGCCAGATAATTGATCATGTGACTGTTTAACTAGATTAAATACGATAAAACATATAATTGCCCTTAACTTAGTCACAATGGCAAGGACTGTTTGATAACCAGTGCCGTGTGTAAAGCGATTGTTGATGTCTAATGTTTTGTCTAATTGATCAGTCTTGCTTGTTTACTTAATTCTCTAAATTTAACTTAATTGCTTGTGTGATCAGCACTAAATCTGTTACTTCATAATTTTGAATCTTGTTTACACGATTTGCATTGACCACATACTCCTGGTGGATACGATACCTTATTTACTCTATCTATATAGTTTAATTAGGTTTTTGAATGACTCAAACGACGGTCATCAATATCCATGAATTCACTGTTTTCTTTCTGCCTTCATATAATTCAGAAAACACCAGTTTTCTCGAAGCTTCTTGTTCATATTTCTCATCAAAAAGCGCTATTCGATAATGTCTGTCTAGCAAATCCCCCGCTAACCCGAGTGAAGATTCAGAAATTTGTCCTACATTCATTCACGAAGGTACACCTAATGTATTAAAGACCATATAAATAGGTCTTCCATCTTGCAAATAAAGCATATCGTGTCTATGTAAAATTGTTGAAATGTTACCCTTATATCCATGTCTTCCAGCTACTTTATCACCTACTTTTATTTCACGTTTCTGTAAAATATGTACACGAATACTTTCTATTTTCTCTGTCTCATATGTCTTAGAGCTCTGGACCCATCTCACATCAATAACCCTACCTCTGCCTCATATAGGTAGTTTTAGACAAGTTTCTTTTGAAGTATATACCCGCATGCCAAGTATGGTTCGTAACAATCTATCTTCCGGGGCATATGATGATTCTTTCACCATTTGGGGCGTTAATTTACCTACTAAAATATCACATGTTTCCACCCAAGATCCCAACATTACAATTCCATTATTGTCTAAATTTCAGAGTAACTGGACTTCTAAATGCGTTATTTCATTAGTGACCCTTTCGGGGCCTTATTTAATCCAAATTTCAAATTTACGTATATGAAAAGAAGTATAAATATCTTCATATACTAAGCGCTTGCTAATGAGTACTGCATCTTCAAAATTGTAACCTTCCCATGGCATATAAGCTACTAAAACGTTTTCCCCCAAAGCGAGTTCGCCACCAACTGTAGCAGTACCATACGCTAAACTTTGTCCCTTTTAATGCATTTACCCCGCCGAACCTGGGGTTTTTGATGCATACAAGTATTTTTGTTGGAACGCTGATACATAACTAATGGAATCCTTAGAGTATCTCCATTACCTGATAAAAGGATCTTGTCAGTATCGGTATAAAAATCTTTCCTTCGTGTTCGGCTATAGCAAGAGCCCCTGAATCTAGAGCCGCTTGGCCTTCCAATCTAGTTCCAACAATGCACTTCTCGGACTGAGAAATAGAGACTGCTTGGCGTTGCATAAAAGGAATGAGGGAAGCTCCAATAGAAAAATATTGGAAGGCAAAAATATTTCGAAGATGAACCTGTTCCCATAAAATAGTCAGGAATTCTTGACGATATCGAGTTGGAACTACCTGTTCTTCCTGAAAACGTTGATTCAAGGCCAAAGAATTTCCTACCGCTGCCATATAGTATTCATCTCTACCCGGTGATAAATAAAGCATATGTGCCCCTTTTGATCTCTCAGAAATTTTATAAAACGGAATTTTTAGAGACCCCCAACGGCCGATCCTCGCATGAATTGCTAAGGATCCAATAAGTAAAACATTTATTCCTTCAGATGTGTCAGTTGGGAAAATACGCCAATAGTGACTAGGATGAATATCTCGTATTAGAAAAGTAGCGGTTCGCACATTCAATCCCCCCGAGCCTAAACAACTCAGTTTTCTCCCATGAACTATTTGTGGCATTTTATAAGATTATGCACTTTATATGATAACATAGTTTTCCAAACCTATGTTTATCTATTGGCCCGGAACATAAATAGTTAACAGTCATGAGTTGTCATTTAAGAAATCATTGCAAGTGAATACATTTAACTTTTTAAATCCTCAAAAACTTAATGACTTTCATCTCTAAAATGGTTTGAACAATTTTAAAACCATTTGATTGCATATCTACCTATCTACCTATACTAATAAACAGAAGTAATGAGGATGATGTGTCATAACCACATTCAGTCATAGCTTTAATTTCCATCATATTTTCTAATCTCTACTCTCCTTGATCCATGATATCAATGGGTCATTGATTTAATTGATATGACTCATTCGCTGTAACCCATATGAAATAAAGGTATTTATCGTAACTTAATAACACCAACTTTTACTAACCCATTAGTCCGGTACATCTAATTTTACTATTAGATGTAGAAAGTTAGATGTAGAAAGTCTGAGGGATGTACTGGCTGTATATCCACCATGCCCTTATCACATCTAATAACAAACCGTATATGTTGGTTAGATTTTTTTTTTCATATTTTAAATCAAAATTACCAAAGATACTAATATTTATTTTTATTCTCGGCGTGGTTACTTCAACAAATATCACCATGTTCAAAGGCTTGAACATTAATTACTTGAATTTCACACTTCAAGGCCGAGTCAAAAGGTTATTGAGGGTGCATGTAATAAAGCGTCCTACTGATACCTATAGCGTTGAAATCATACTTATAGACAAATAGGTATCATAAACTTTTATTATGTATAAAAATATACTTTTCATACCCGATTCATATTTGAACCCGTGAATTTGATTTCTAATATTTTTCAAACTTACAGGGTTCGAAGATCCAAGTTTCTTTGAAGAAACAACACTTAAAATCTAACATGAAAAAATATCTTCAAGAGGGAATTTCCTTGAAAATATACGAAGCTTCACTTGCTCGGAATGAAACTTCTGTGAAGTTTTGTGACAATCCCTATAAGGTTATGTGGAATTGGAGCACAAAGGTTAATTCTTGTGCGGATATTGGAGTATCAAATAATGGCCTGTCATTTGCTTTTTTCCAAGATATCCAGTTCTTCAAACTTCCATTTGATGTTTCTTTTGGTTCGTAAAATTGTTACTATTGTTCTTATTTATCTAAACAGTTGTTTTTTTTTTACCTAACATATTAATTATATTTTTTTTTCAGATATTTGTGGATACCTAACTAATTGGGTGAAGTAACGCATCATAAAGTCTTTGGCAAAGATTCAAAGGCTATAATGATGACCATCAATGATATCGAGTGACAATTAGTCCATAACTCTTATATATATATATGAAATGAGAAGCTTTGCATAATTCAAATTGAATTCATGAGTTCTTATTGTTAAAAAAATGTTGATTTCTTTAATAAAAAGTAAGGTATACATTTAGCACAATTATATTTTAGATATTAAATTGTTGTAAATGATTATTAATGTGTGAATAATATCTTTATATATATTGAAAACGTTGTAACTCATGGGTCAAACCATTTTCACCAATGACCCATGGATAGCATGAATTAAGGAGAGTAGAGATTAGAATATTATGAGAAAATTTTATGATAGGATTGAATGTGGTTAGAACAACTAAGCATCATTATTTTTGTTTATTAGTATAGTAAGATAAGATAAGATTATTTACCATCATTTGTTGACCCATTATATTAAAAGCATTTTCAAATTAGCGTACAAAATGGTAGTGGTTTTAACAAGGATAGTATTGTTGAAAGAATGATAATTCCTAAGGCTATGTGTAGTGGATGAGCTACAAAATTAGGCGACTTGTGTCATGTGGCCCCTAGTCTACAAAGGGTGGGTTTTGTTTTAGAGGTGTAATGGTGTTGTAGTCATATATATATATATATATATATATATATATACATATATATTACACGGGTAGAGTTAATGTAAAAAACAATATTTTTGTGAGAAGAATAAGAATAGATCTAGGCCCTTGGATCTATGTTCTAGTGGTTGAAATTGATAGTTTCTAAATAATTGTATTGTTTCATATTTACATTTTATAGTGTCATATTTAGGTGATTTGTTTTGTTTTAAAGCTCTTCTCACACTTCACACAAAATGCTTGTTTTTTATTTGAACTCTTTTCTATATTACACACATACACACATATATAATAATAATAATAATAAACATACGAACACAAACAGGCGACAAGAATTGCCCCCCCCCCCCCCCCAACACACACACAACCCCGACCACATTTCGCCCCTTTATCAGGGAGGGTGTTAAAAAAGTCTCCCCATTTTGGACCGTTTTCTCGGCCACTATGGTCACCTTTAGGCCAAGGGATGATTTTCAAAAATCACCCGCCAAACCAGGCTCCGTCAAGGGATGATTCCAAAAATCACCCGCCAAAACAGGCTCCGCCAACGGATGATTTCCAAAAATCACCCGCAAAAACAGGCTCCGCCAAGGGATGATTTTCAAAAATCACCCGCCAAACCAGGCTCCGCCAAGGGATGATTTTCAAAAATCACCCGCCAAACCAGGCTCTGCCAAGGGATGATTTCCAAAAATCACCCGCCAAAACAGGCTCCGCCAAGGGATGATTTCCAAAAATCACCCGCCAAAACATGCCCCGCCAAGGGATGATTTTCAAAAATCACCCGCCAAACCAGGCTCCGCCAAGGGATGATTTTCAAAAATCACCCGCCAAAAAGAGGCTCCGTCAAGGGATGATTTTCAAAAATCACCCGCCAAACCAGGCTCTGCCAAGAGGTGATTTTCAGAAAAAAAATCACCCGCCAAACAAGGTTCCACAAAGGGATGATTTTCAAAAGTCACCCACCAAAAGACGAAACGATTACATTCAAAGTATCAAGTGATGCTTGTTAAGTACCTAATTTTCGGGAAGAATCGTTTTCATTAACCAAATACCCAAACAAACAATATTGGTAACAAGACAAGTAGAACACAAACGACCAAAAAAAAAATAATAATAATATAACAAAAGCCCATGATAAGTCCACAGCTCCCCTTTCTTTTAAAGGGACAACTATAGATTAGGGGGACTTGTAGAGGTAGGGTATTGAACCCACCATTTAACAAGGATAATACCCAAACCAAAGCGCTGGGGGAACAAAAGGCGAGAGTAATCGTCATCCGCCGGGTGGTTCATTAAAATAATACGTATCCCTTAACGCCTAGGGAATAGTACCGCAAAGGTCCCACAAGCATGGGACAAAAAGGTACGATCCACATGGGAATAAACACCCAACCAATAAGGATGGAACAACACACGAAGGATAGTACAAACGGTACGAAATGTCCTTGTCAAAGGCCATGATGCCCACCAACTTCCACCAACCTCCACAATCACACGAATGGAGAATATTATTGGTGGAAAGAAATGACAACGTGGTTGGCCACCTTTTCTCTCTCTTCTTCGGCTATAAATACCAATGGATCTCCAAATGGTAAAACATACTCTCTCATATTCATCAAATATATATTCCATATTACCAAATACTGATTCTCACGCCGGAGGGTAGTTACGAGAGAATCCCCCCCCCCCCATTCCTCGTAACGAGCTCATGGTGTTCAGTTTTGTAGGATATACTCATCTGCGCCAAGGAAGGTTTTATTACCCATCGTGGGGAATACATATCTTAATCCCTCGGACTAACGTGTTAGACCTTGAGGGGTGGATTAGTGTTTCTTCATGTTTCAAATCAGCTATCAAGTTGATATTAACAAATATATATCTATATTTTCACTCAGAGGTGTGTTTTTGAATTGTATTACCCGACCCGAAGTCACTTGGACATGAATTAGAGAATACCTAAAAAACCAGATAATGAATAATCCGAACCGACCAACCAGAACCTTAAATGAGTTGGCTATCGCCTTATCTGGTCATTCTTTCACAACAAAAAACCCGAACAACGTCCTGATCCGAAAAACCCGAAACTCGAAACCCGAAAAAAACTCTGCACATTTATTGTCTTTTCTTTATAAATATGTTTTAGTTTGAAATATTATGTTTTATATGGTGATATTTTGTGAATAGAATATTTTTTTATCATTTCACGTTTAAACCCGAAAACCGAACAACCTGACCCGAACTAAACCAAACCCAAATAACCCAACCCGACCAAACCGAATCTAAATAGGTCGGTTTCGGGTAACTTTTTTTTAGCCAAAAACACAAATAACCGACTTGAAAACCCCAAAATCGGAAAAAATAACCTAAAAAACACCCATATTCCCACTGCATAATAATATGATCATCAGGTTGTTGGTTACACATCCAGCCCACTAGACCCGAATGTGAAAAATACCCTTGTTTCAATAAATCCATTTCCAGATTCGTTTCTCTCTTGATTTTCGGTTCTAAGGCATGGGGCTAAAGATGATAACTGATAAACTAGTTAATATAATTGGTTAGAATTATGCACATTCATTCATTATAGTTTTAAAAAGCTATCGTAGATGTTAGAATTTTGTTTAAATATGTATTACTAGTTTTTCACGTTGGTTATTTTATATTATTTGTTTCTAATATTTATTTATTTATTTATTTTTATTTTTTTATTGTATGAAAGTTAGTAATATACTTATGGCTTGATGCTAAATTGTTCCACAAATAAATGAGATGTTATAACTCTGTTTAAAAACTATATGAGTTTGATGAGACCACGACTAGTTTGTTTTTTTACCAATAAAATTGTTTTTTAATTATAAATAATATATAACTTTTTTTAAATAAATCAAATATTAATTTTTAGTATATCCCTACTTTATAGGATTTTTATATCAAATATTTAGCGAGATTAGTTTTTTATTTAATGAGATATTATAACCCGTTTAAGAAATATCTGGGTTTGATGAGACTCATACCCATGAATTATGGGCAAACGCATTAGAAGCCTCCATTTGAATATCAAGCAAATCTAGTGACTCCACAAAAAGAGGAGCGACCACATCGCGACACGTAAAATTTTTATGGTTTCGTTTATATATAAATTTGCAATCAAATAATATTTGAAGGAATCATTTTTTTTTCATTAAGAATGTCTTTTATTTAAACCTTGCATTGGTAACTTATACATAATAAAAACGGCAAGCCAAACTTTAAGAAGGAAAGCTTTAGTTGGACAAAATAAACTATACTTAACCTGTTAAGTAAAATATTTGGGTTTTGATGCTCCTTAAGATCTTCGTCTATTTGGAGTTTCTCTCGTAATATCATAATAAACTTAAACAAGCGTACACCTCACATGCACCTCTTGACTTGTTTAATGTGTGTTATGATTTACATCGATCGACACTGGACAAGTCAATACAATTACGCTAAAATATCTAACACACATGCATTTATTAGTCTGAACCTAAGATATCTTTTCACTTTGTAACTTTATCTGTATTATCTATATCTATATTATTACATTATAATAATAGATAGGAGCCTTTTCAACTGCCTATTTTCTTTCTCACGAGACGCCTGAAGTCTCCAAACAGGTTTCTGGCCTAATGTCATCTCCGGCGCATTCAACCATAGAATTAAAGGCATCGTCCGTTATTTGTTACCACAATTAATAATCATTAACAAGTCCGTTAGCGGCGCCTTATAACAACTCCCAGTTTCCCCAAATCTCGATCATTCCGATTCAAACATACGGTTCATTAATCGCAGGTATTTGGTTCAGTTATGCTTTTTCTTTATTGCGATATTATGTGAAATCATTGAATCATGTTTTGAATTTTGCTTGATGTTTCATATCAAGAGTATTATGTAGATTTGGTGACCGATAATATGAAGAGGTTGATTTATGATGAATTTGAGGAATTGGGTTTAAAAATTCAATATTGCATCACTACAATTGGTTATCTTAAATCTTGCTCCGGTTTACATAATCGTGGGAGACGGTGGGAACCAAGAAGGTCTTGCATCAAGGTGAGTTTTTGTCATATTATAGTTTAGGGTGTAGTGTTATTTTATGGTGATTATGTTTTGTTTGTTAAATGGATGGTGTAGGTTTAATGATCCCCAGCATGATTATTCTGCATTCCGGGAGCGAAGCTATGGGCATTCTACACTCGAGATAATGAATAAAACACACGTTATATCATTGGAATCGGAATGATGATGGAAAGAAAGTTGCCACCGATGCGTTTGTGCTGCACAACCCGTACTGGTGAGTAGGGGTTTCAATCAGTCGGGTTGACGGGTTGCAGGTTTGTGTAACCTGAACAAAAATGTTATAATGTGTAACCTGAACAAAAACATTATAATGTGTAACCTGAACAAAACCCGTTTAGCCCATTTAACAAAACGTGCTGAATGGGTTGGAGGGTGATATTGTACACGTGTTAATTGAGTTAGTGAGTTGTAAAAAAATGGGTTAAACGAGTCATAAATGGGTTAGTGGGTCGGTTGTAAAAGATGGGTTAAACGGGTATTACTTGGTTGACTTGTTTGGTTAAACATGATCGTGGGTCGACTTTTTAACTAAACTGCTTAAACATGTCAACCCAAACATGACGTGCTTGTTAAGCGGGTTAGATATATCAACCCAAAACCTAATTATTTCCGCGTCGTGTCAGAAATTACCACCCTTATACCACATCATTTGTGGGAGTAAAATGGCCAGGGCTGGCCCGCACACACTTTTTATTGTTTCTTTCAGTTCACAATTAATTAATGTATTATGTATGTTTACAATAACAATCTAAATGTTTCTAATAAAGCGTTTTATGCATTTGAAATTTGAATACATGTTGGTTGATTTACAACCCGTCTGACCTGCCTACTTGCTAAAACCGCTTTATTTTTGGTTAAATATTTTAACTAAATTATTTGACTCTTTGAAAATAAAAACATAACCCAAACTGACCCTTTCGCACATGAAAACCTAAGACGATTTACATTTTGTAGGAACAAGAGTCTTCGAAGAAGGAAACTAAAAAAGAACTATCTGCACGCAATCGTCCCGGCTCCAGGACTTAAGATATGAATATGAAGATACGCATCTTGCATACTTACTGAACAAAAGTTATCTACCACTCGATTCGTCTGGTAATTTCTATTTTTGACATCCATGAAATGAAGGTATAGATCGCTTGTTGAAATAAGAAGTTTGAAAGCAGAATGCATAATGACTTTGAAGGATGTATAACATATTAACATGTAAATGATTGTTTCATTTCATTTGTGAATCAAAACGGATAGAATTCTACTTGTGTGTTTTCTTATATTTCATCATGTTATGAGTTGTTTGGACAGATAAGTGGCCGGGTAGGAGAGCGCTGGATAATGGGTCAAAACGAGTATTGAGTTTTATGAAAATTTAGTGTATTTATGTTTGAATCATGGTTCCTTCAAAATTTTAATTAACACATGTAAACTAACAAACTTAAATAAATGCAAACGAGTGAACTTAAATAAATGTAAACTAAGAAACATAAAACGTAAACGGACGAACTCAAATAAATGAAAACTAACAAACATAATTAAACGTAAACGAACGAAAATAAGCGAATTTAAATGAACGAACTTCCCGATGAATGCTTCATGAATGATGTTCTGTTTGTTTATAGGCCTAACACTGCGTAAGATATATGTGACATTTGCTTTTAGATTCATTCTTATTTACAATTTCTAATAATTATGACTACGACATCATAAATTTACAATTTATGCTATTATTCTTAATTTGTCATTGTAATACAAAGAAAGAAGTATTTCTTGTCGAATTTGAAGTTGCAACCAAAATCGTTTGACTTTCAAAGGTCAACTATGTACTCTTTTATGTTGGTATTGTATTGTGAATTGGTTTCATAAAGATTATTTGGTTGTTGTGATTAGGTGTACAGATATGGCCAAACTATTACTTGACACGACTTGCACATTAAAGGATATGGAATATATGGTATTGTATGAAAATGAAGACGCTGAAAGGCCATAAGCTTACCGGGTTAGCAATTTACAAAGTTTATTATTTTTTTCTTTCAGTTTTTGATACAAGTTTGACTGTTTTGTTGACTTTTAAAAATCTTGTTTCACTTTTGAAGGAATATTGTACAAGACATATCGATGGATTCCTTGTGAATTCAGAGTCGGAGAGACAGAAAGGTGATCCAATTCCGGTAAAGCGCCATATAGAGTAGTGTGTCTGAGGTAATAATGATACTAATGAGCAGAAATATGGCACTTTTAGCCAACTCTATATAACTCAAACTTCGTTTTCGACATTAGTATGTTTATCTTTATCATCCTGAAAATGAACCAGTATTAATACATTTTTATGTAGTTGCGTCGTGTTGCCGTTTGTTAACAAAATAAGAAATATTTCTTGTCTAATTTGAAGTTAAAACTGAAATCATTTAACTATCATAAGTAAACTTTGTACTCTTTTATGTTCGTATTTGTCATATTGAATCCATACACATTAAATAATTATGAATTTGATGATATTGAGGATTTATGTAGAAGCTCGTAAGTAAAAAAGTAATTGATGTTCTCATATACGTGTAATTTGTTACACTCAGTTATGTCTGTTTATCTATGTTCATCTATGTTCAATTATGATAGTTCGTCTGCATTTGTGAACCGTTCATTTATATTGTTAATCGAACGTACATAAACGAACACACATACACGCGTCCTTTTTTTAACAAACGAACACGAACAACAAATCCATGTTTGTTTAGTTCCTGTTTGATTGTTTCTTTAGTTCAATTTAATAGAGCAAACAACCCTGTTCTTATTTATTTGGTTCATTTACAGGCAGGCCTATCAGTGCATTAACTACGACATTTATTTTGTAGTGATATGTTCCTAAGTATAACTTTCATTTATTATTTCTGCTTAGTTTTTTATATTAAAAATAGATTACTTTTTGTCACAATAGATACTTTTTTGCCATTGGGGTTGTGGTCCAATGGTAGAGGCAAAGCTTCTAATACACTAAGGTTTGAGGAGGTTGTGGGTTCAAAGCCCACTTCCAACAAGGGATTAAGAAATTCATCTTTCAAAAAAAAAACAATAGATACTTTTTACCACTGATATATATGTTTCAGTAAAAAACCAAAACCTAAATTGTGTTTCGGTAATGACCCCAAAGAATCACCATGTATTAATCATATAGTAATCATTAAACTTACTACAAATAACACAATTTAATAGTTTTTGAAATAACACAATTATTGTGTTATTTAATTTCTCATGTTTCGTATTGAACTATAACGAATAAAATTTTTCTATGACAAATGCTAGTAGGATAACGAACTAAACCTATACCGACCGAATATACTTTTTGGCAATATTTTTTTGAAATCATATTATTCGAACTTTTCGGATGACGTAGATGGCTTTACGAACTAAAAATGTACTATGGGTACTTATCACCCATTCGAACTGTTTTTAGCATTTTTTTAGCTGCCCTTGAATGATACAGTTTTTTTTTATACTCATTAAAAGTCAAACCATAACATGACATGACCTGTTTGAAGTACATGCTTATATGATTTGTTCACAAGATATGAAACTAATTAATACACTCCGGTTACATCTTTGTTGATAATCCAAGGGCCGTTAGATCTTGATCCGCGGAAGGATGAAAGTTTGGAACTGAACTTCATAGAGATGCTTATGAGGTTAATCTCATGAAGTTTTTGATTGAAATTAGATTGAGTGTAAAGATTATTCCTTATATAAATAAGTTAAACGGGTCATAAACAGATTGGGTGCTTGACTATATGAAGTTTTTATTTCTATTAAAAACGTTTTATTTCTATTAAAAACGGGTCTCTAGGTCGCATTGTTTGGTTAAATTGGTTATGCAGGTCAGCCTGAACATGACTTTACTTAGTTATTTTGTTTGCTTTAGTTACAAATTAGTTTTGCAACTAATCCGTTGAACATTATTAGGTGTTTTGGCCTAATCTTGTAATTGCTACTTGCTACATCATTTAGATTACATGTACTAAATTTGCGTATCATGATTTACTATTAGTCAAAGCGTTGTGTCCCCGCCGTAACGTGCGGACACACCTACAAGTAAATTACATATACATTTATCCATATTGATACAGGTACATACATGGTGTCGATGAAAACTAAAGAATGGCCTTTGTGCCTCCTGTCATATGCCCTTAAACCTAATCCAATCTTTCTTAAGAGATATATTCGAGATCTTCTACAAGACGTGCATTTTATATTTGTGTTATCAAGTTACATAAAATTGAAAATAAGCTAGCATCAGCATATATACCATATTATAAAATAGTAATCATACGTTGACAATTTATTATAAAACAATTGATTAATGTGAGATTGATTATGATCAATATCCAAGGCAATTGGCATAGATCGACAACAAGTAGCTGTCATATCTCAGCAAGAGATAACCAAAACTAAACAGAATCTCAAATGCAAAGGTTGTTTTTTTTTCTCATTATAAAGGGGAACTCGACCAAGCTGACAATTATGTCATCTACATCATTTTTCTGATATGGTTACTAATCTCCCTACTATAATAGGTACACATATAATTATAGGTTTATCATATTACCATGTTTTTCCATTACTAACACGAATAATTGATCAACATCTGATATCAAAGCTAGTAGATAGTCTATAAATGATAAATGGGATAAGTCAAACATAATGTCTCTTATGATAATCAAGAACTCATTTAAATAAATGTTATCACTAGAATTATTTTAGATTCAGTTTTTCTTAAGACTAATCAAAATAACTCCTAAGATGCATGCATTCTTCTAAATTCCAATTATAAGGTTATGGTACCCCTGAATACATCAAAATATATAATACCATTACCCATAAAATTAATGGTTCACACATGAAAATAAATGCAATTTTCCGGTACATTACATACTAAATTTTTCACTAGTACTTTGATACCTTAAAAATCAATATAATATTCAGAAGTACCAACGGAAAATGAGTGTGTTGATCAACTACATATATACAAGAAAAGAAATATCTAGCACTGGAAAAATAAGATGTTATTCAACTCATTACCACTATAACCTGAAAGAGAATAATGCTAAGGTCCATTAACAAAATACTATTACTACTTTTAGCTTTAAGTTCTCTAAGGAGAAATCTCGTTACAAAATATGCCATTAAATTAGGCATGAGCAACAACACTATCCATAATCAAAAGAACAGCTTAGCTAAGATCACTAGTCATATATTAATGGTAGCTAAGTCTGTTATTTCTAATATTTTAATTAACACGTGATAGGTTAAGTCTAGTTCTATACGTTTTCTTTCCAAAAATCAACAAATAATTAACATGAGAGTTAGTGACAAATTTAAATGTTAAGACTATTAAAACCATAATAAAATGTCTTCTAGTAACCTTTATGATACCTTACAAAATTCTGAAAATTATTCATAATTCAGTATCAATACTTAAGCTACATTATGACATTTGTGAGATACTCATAGCCAAAAAAAGTCATCATTACCTTAAAGTCTAATATTATTTTTTATAAATATTTGGATATAACTAGATAATACTATACATTTTCACACCTTTTTGTTATCATGCAAATGAGAATTTAACAAAAGACAAATGAGACCTAAAAATTTCATCCATTGAAACCAAATTTCATGAAAAATCATGGCATGGTTGATGAGAATGATTTTTCATCTAGTCTCATTCTTAATGATTTAAAATTATGTGTTAGATGCCCTAAAAATTACTTGGCTTGAGGATTAAGTATGGGTCCACCATAAATATTTAGACATAATTTATTTTTCACGTACATCACTGAGACTTCTCATGTAGTTTTCCTAGAGATATCGAAGATCAGTGAGAGCCTTAAGTTTTTTAATCACTTGCAAAATTTGCAAGAGGTGAGGAGTGAAAAGTTGATATTAACTCAATTACATGTAACACCCTTGGCAAACACAACATTGTCCCACTCTCAGGCTATCCCACATCGGCCGTGGACAAGAGAGATCACTGGTTCATAAGTAATGTCCTGCCTCTTCAATCACCAACGCGTTTTGGGCAACCAAAAACAAATCCGTGAGCTCTACGTGGGCAGAGCGGACAATATTGGTGGTGCGAGGGGCCGGATGTTACAGTTGGTATCAAAGCCACTCTTGTGCCGTTCGGGATGTTGGGACACGCCTCATCAAGGACGATGAGTCCAAAGGGGGGTTGTCTGTAACACCCTTGACAAACACAACATTGTCCCACTCTTAGGCTATCCCACATCGGCCGTGGACAAGAGAGATCACTGGTTCATAAGTAATGTCATGCCTCTTCAATCACCAATGCGTTTTGGGCAACCAAAAACAAATCCGTGAGCTCTTCGTGGGCAGAGCGGACAATATTGGTGGTGCGAGGGGCCGGATGTTACATTACACCTCTTGTACAAGACATTACCAAATTATCCCTAACTTAACGGAAAAAATAAACGGGGTTAGAAAAAAGTACTAAAAATGCAAGTTTTTTGAAACTGGGGTAGCCATTTGCACAAAATAAAGAATATGTACTAAAGTTGCGTAGTTGGCCAAACCACAGGTACTAAAATGACACTTAACTCTAAACTAAACTCCATAAGTCAGAATAACATTTAAGATTTTGTTGAAACACCTAAGGGTGTTCATAACTAAACTAAATCCTAACACAAACGTTAAGACGCTAAGAAACACAATTGATTATTAAAGGTTATATTCAAGAGGGGATAAATCATCAAAGAATCTTCTTACTTGTATTTCAAACGCTTTCTTTGAGGATCATAACCATTGAAGTAGCTTATAATAGTTAAGAGCTACATTAGATGAACATTAAAACAACTTTTCCTACCAATTGACTACAAATTTATATGTTCAAAGAAAAAACCTGAAGGTTCTAAACTGAAGGTCAAAGAACACTTAGTATGTAAGTTAATAAAATTTATCTATGGGTTAACGCAAATATCAAATGTGTTGAAATCTTTATACAATTATTTTCATCAAGAATTAAATGGATTAATGAATCTACCTCAAGATGAGTGAGAGCAACTAAAAACTAAACTTGTCCTTATATAGATGACATTCTTTTGGCAAGTATATGTTACATAAGTCAAAGCATTGCTCATACATACTTTGATACAATATATCTCAGAGATATCCTTTACGAGAATGATATCATAACATACTGAGATAAGCCCAGATGGACATTAGTTTTGTTTCATAAGTTTTACCTTAAATGGGTCTTACACATGTAACAAACAATATTGCTCTCCTTTAGAGGATAATAGGATCACTGAGATTATTTCCTTGTAGTTTATGAAGTAGAAGCCTTATGTAGGTTCAAATCTATACTCGTTCAGATATTCTTCAAAATTGAAACACACTAGATATGTCTAACTTAATGTCAAGCATCTAAAAAGTATTAAAATATCTTGGAATGAGAGACTATAATTTAAAGGAAGAAGTGAGAATTCAAACTGGTTAATTACTCTAAGCGTTGTTATGTTCAATTATAAATTTTGGGATTTATTCTTATTTCAACAAATAAATCTATCTCATGGAGGAGTCATAATGAACTGATAACAATAACCTAAGTTATAATGACATAATATGTTGATTAAACACAATGCAATTGTCAATAAATGTTGTTGGATATTTATTAGTTGGCTCATAAGTTTATTAAACTCCATGTAAATTATATATTGAAGACTTATTGTGATAAAGTCAGCTACCATATTTTATCAAACAGTAGCAATTTGAGAGGTGATGCGTTAAATTTCGATATGAAATTAATTATTCGTTTGTGAATGAATTGAGGAGACTGTATTTTCATATCGAATACATTCATGATATGTTTAAGGATCTTATAACTAAAGATCTATCGCTCGTAAGTATTATGAAAGCGCTTATAATCATGACGGGTTTATTGATGATCATGTACAACTGCATATCGTCATGTGAATGATTAACTATTAATTTTTCGTCGCTAGTTTTGATTTTGTATGTCTCTTAATATGTTCTGCATGCATAATGACATATAGACGAATTAATTTGCGAATCAAACGTTCTGAAGGGCTTACTTGAAAATTTTGATTATAACTACTTAGGTTTTAGATAAGAACTATAGTATGATTAGTGGAGGTCTTGAACTGATGTCCAATTCAATGATTGTATTTCTCTGCTCCAGTTTACGTTTAAAGCTAATATGAGTGTTAATTCCCGATCAGGCTTATCAAATACTCATAATAGATGATTACTCGGCCAAGTGGGAGAATGTTAGAATAAATATATATTATATATTTGTTAATATGACAATCATTATCATTTATATAATAATATATCAAAATAATTTATTATACCTTATTATATATTAGTTTGGTAATTGTTGATGAGTCATATTACCCGTATTAGCTAATAAAGGGTTTCCCCTTGGTTATATATAGAGAATAAATTAACATCATAACCTAATTTTTTTACATCAATTTTGTATGCCTCCTCTCTCTTAAACCGTGTTCCTCTCAAGGACCCTAACATCATCCTTAACTATACATTCTAAAAGGGAACTCTATCAAGCTGACAATCATGTCGTCTACATCCTTCTCTGATACGGTTACTAATCTCCCTGCTGTAATAGGTACGCATATAATTATAGATTTATCATATTATCATGAATTTATTCATAATAACATTAAGACTTGATCAACATTTTTAATTTATTTCTAGCTTCTATCTGAATTACTGAATATTTTGGCTTTGAAATTTGTTTTATTTAGCTGCAGCTTGATTTTTTTTCTTTTTTTTTCAAATAAGTTGTTTTGAGCTTAGTGTTAAGAAATATAAGAGACATTATCAATCATATATTTTTCCTGTTATGTGCCGGGCGTTATCGACAAAGCTACATAGATGTTGCTAACAACGTACCATCGGCTGGATCCAGTAGTTAATTAATACATGGTTATCGAATTCACATACAAACAAGATAACACATGCATAATATTACGCCACTTAAGTAGTTGACCCAATGATAGAGGTTTATATCTAATCTAAGGTTCATGTAGCACAAAGTTAATTTACATAATTGTTGTAGTTTAAGAGCGGGGTGTAGATAAATGAACACATGTATTTATTAACATTTAGTTAGTTAATGTTTGATACGATTAATGTAATGGATTAATTAACCATTTTATTACTAAATAAACCAACCTTCATGGTTTAGAGATTATGTGAACCTAGTCATTCTGCCGATTTCTACGGCTTATTAAATATAATGACACATGTTTTATATATGCTTTGACATCCCATATATCCAATGTTTAGGAATCTGCATCGCACGATCTTGCTCTCCATGTCGGAACCTACGATACGTCCACTGTTCTTTATATATAACGTTATTATCTTGAGGATAAATGCACTAATCTTGTCTCAAGATACCAACCACCAATCAAAAACAAAAATATTTATAATATCAAACATCCATATCTGCAACGTGGTTATCTATTTTGAAGACACGTATATATGTTTCATTATTTATATATAATATATAAAGATTTGTATTATCTAGTGTCAAAAGGATTAGAGCTTCTCACTTTAGCTTTAACCTCTAACAATTGATTTAAATATTAAAGATGAGCTTGGTATAAGGTAATAGAACACATAGAGAATTAATAGACAATAGACAAGATAATTGAATTGATAAGAGAACGAAATATATCACTAGCTACTACATTATCAGGTTTGATAAACTTATGAGAATAAAATTAATTATTATTTTACTTTATTTGGTGGACACAAAAAGACACAGATCATCAAAATTAGAATGACAAAACACTTGCCTCAAAATAAAAAAAAAATATTTAGGAAAAGGTCGAGGTGCTAGTAGTGGCGGCGGCGGTGGTAAGGATTGTTGATTGTGGTGGTGGAGCGGGTTGTGGTGGCGAGGATGGTGGTGGTTAGTGGTCACTGGCCGGATAAATGAACTTGTTGAAACGCCGCATTACCATAACCAACAAGCTGCATTTTCCTGTTCCTCCACGTACTTCGCCTCGTTAAAGTCTCTTAACATAATCCATACACCTGGGTATATTAATTCCTTAAATTGAGTAATTCTTCCGAAAGATCTTTCCTCTTAATTTCCTGCGTCATGAGCTAGGAGCATCAACATTAATCAGGATGAAAAATATTTTCACCAATAATTAGGATGCAATTTGAAATATCGAAGGACAGATCCGTTGCATGTTGTACTTTGGTAGTTATGTGGACTCTTGATTTTAAAATGCATATATACGAATGATTTGCAATTAATTAATCAAGTCAAATCACACTATCATACTTCATATAGGGTATAAATATGTTTATAACATCTCCCTTTCCCGGCCAGACAGCATTTCATATCCTTCTTTTCTTGCCTCATCATTCTATTCTGCCATGATGATGGAATCTTTTGAAAGCGTTTTCGATGAATGGGAAAGTTTGAGCAGAATGTTCTCCTGTGATCAAGGCTCCGAACACTTCTCCAGCCATGGTTTATTTTCAAGTGAACAAGATCATGGTTTAAACTTTGAAACTCCTTCAATTGATTCATCTATATTTTCTGAATCTAACAATGCTAGCATGTCGTTCATCGATGATCATCGTTTTTGCTACACTAATGATGAAACCAATAACAACTCGTCATTACTAGCCCAACTTTTTTCTGATGATCCAATGGAAGAAACTCTATGCTCGACACAATATTCATACTGAAAATTCAGCTACTCCGTCGGTCCAAATAATTTCCCATCAACGTCCCAAGCATATCCCCGCCAAGAAGAGGATTAACACGCTTGAAGATCAATTCAACCACGAAAAACCTGATGACAACTCGAAGAAGAAAACTAGGGTTTCGAAAGATAATGTGAGTATTAGTCTTCTATGTTGTTACTTTGACATTGTGGAATTATGACAGTTTATAATTTTTCAAGCATGTATTTGAAGAAAGCTTATAATTTTCTTTTTTTTACATTTTTAACAGAAAAATAAGAAAAAAAAGATGATGAATGCTAGTGATAACACACCAATCATGAGTTCAAGCTCTTGCAGTTCCGAAGATGATTCAAATAGAGGCACGGTAAATTCAAACTGGAAGACTAGAGCATGTAGAGGCGCAGCCACTGACCCCCAAAGTCTCTATGCAAGGGTGAGCTTAGAATATCACTTGATTGATATATTTCTCCAAAGTTAGAATTTTTGTCCTTAAAAAATGATTTGAATATTTATTTTATGGTTCACAGAAAAGAAGAGAGAGGATAAATGAGAAACTAAAAGTCCTTCAGAACCTGGTGCCAAATGGAACAAAAGTTGACATTAGCACAATGCTTGAAGAAGCTGTCCAATATGTCAAGTTCTTACAGCTACAAATTAAGTTATTGAGCTCAGATGAAATGTGGATGTATGCTCCAATAGCTTACAATGGGATGGACATGGGTCTCTATCAAAAGCTTTCACGTTCTTAACATATACTATTAAGTAAAACTAAAGGGACATAATTAAATATATATTCAATATGCTCGAGAGGTCTTGGGTTCAAGTCACACAGACGATAAATGTTAGTACATGTGTGTCAGTAGTTCATAGTCTAGCATTTGTAATCGAGTCTGTAATGTAATTATGTTTATGATTATGTTTATGTTTTTGTACGTGCGAAGTTGTCAACAAGTTCGCTCAGGCGAACTTGTTGAACCAGCGAAGTTATTGACAACTTCGCCTATGGCGAAGTTGTCGTGTATATAAACTGTTCAGCGGAACAGTTTGGTGGTTGGTTTTTTAGGTTTTCGTTTCAGTTGTTCAGTGAACGTGTTACGTGTCAGTGTCTGTAATAGTGATCTCGAGTCACGTGTTCGGTTATCAATATAACGTGTGCGTTCATTGTTCGTGTGTTTGGTTTATACATATTCTGCACTCGTATCTAACTACGCAGGGATTCCGCACCTGCGCAGATAGCGACATCCCGTGTACGATCCGTCCAGGAACCTACAATTGGTATCAGAGCCATCGGCTCGATTGTGAGGTTCGGGATTTCACGCGGGTGTAGAAAACGTCTCGTTTGACCTATTCGCGGGACGTGTTTTTGTTGGGATTGTGTTTTACTCGTGTTTGACAGTCTTTTTCAAGCCATTACATCGATCGGAAACTGCTAGATTGACGAAATCAGATCTGAACAGTTTCCTTGTTCATCGGGCGAAGTTATCTCTTCAGGCGAAGTTGCCGTCACTGGGAGTAGGGTTTCGGCGAAGATATAAGGATTAAGCGAAGTTAACCACAACTTCGCCTACCTTATAAGTTCGCCTTAGCGAAGTTATCCTCAACTTCGCTTACATCCCAAGTTCGCTTATTTCCTAAGTTCGCTCTTTCTAAGCGAAGTTATTTTTTAACTTCGCCCAGTCAAGCGAATTTAAGACCCAGCGAAGTTACACTTTCCAGCGAAGTTAACTTTCAAGCGAAGTTATTCTTAACTTCGCCTACTGTGCTGTTTGGAAGATTTTTTTTAAATTTTCGGGTTTTTCGGGTTTTCGCAAAGATGTCGTCAATTAACATCTCCGATTTAGTCAAGATGGAAGTAGAAGCGGGGTCAGCCACTAAAGCCCCGAGGTTGATGAAAGGAACTGACTTCATGGCATGGAAGGACAGATTCATCCAATACATTAAATACCAGGATGCAAAAATGTGGGTGTGCATCCAGGATGGATATATCCCTCCAACTATGCAATACGAAGGTCGTGATGTGGTTAAGAAGTATAGCAAAATGGAGGACGAAGAAAAGAAAATGTATGAGGCCGAGAGCAAGGCCCATGCTGCGATAACAGTGGCACTTCCTCAAGAGGTTCTCCATACGTTCCGAAAGTACACTTCTGCGAGAGAGCTTTGGGATGCTCTTGAAAATAGATTCGAGGGGAACGTGGGTATCCGTGCATCAAAGATTAAACTTTTGAAAACTCAGTTCTCCGTCTTCAAATTTTTGAAGAACGAATCACTGGATGATATTATCACCAGATACTATCATCTAATGACAGAGCTTAGCAATTATTCGATTGCTTACCGAGAAGAAGAGATCGTTGAAAAGCTTCTCGATGCTCTCCCACCGAAGTGGGAAATGTACACCGTTCTTATGAGGGAAGACAGAGACTTTCCGAATTATGATTTGGAAACGGCAGTAAACAAGCTCAGAACTTATGAGCTTAATATGGTTCGAAAAGAAACACCAACAGATCAGATACAAGACCCTGGTATGTATGGTGCAAAGGTTAACTCAGGCTCAAGTTCGAGGCCTGAATCTGCTGCTTATTACTCAAAAGGGGAGTCAGGTTCTGACTCTTCTCATGAAGGAAACGTTTCTGTAAACTCGAACGGTGATGTCTGTTTCGTTGCTGGAGGATCAAGTACTTCAAAGCCTCAAGCATCCACAAGTGGTTTCTCTGCAAATGCCTCAAGCAATAATTATTCCAAGATGCCTATGAGTGTAAAATCTGCTGAAGAGCAGTTTGCAGTCTATGCATCATTTATTACTTCCTACGAAAACTACATCCAGGGGAAGATTGTGGATCCTGCGGCTCTAGATGAGGATTACGACCAGATCGATGCTGATGATCTGGAGGAGATGGATTTGCAATGGCAAATGGCAATGATTGTGAGGCGAGTTAAACGGTTTATGAATAAAACTGGGAGAAAGTTTGTTGGTGGTAGGCCTGGATTCGACAAATCTAAGGTAAGGTGCTATAATTGTCAGCAATACGGGCACTTTGCTAAAGAATGTAGAAATGAGAGGGTTGAACGAGGACAAGGTCGGCCTACACAACACTTTGGAGTTAACAGAGAGATTAATGCCATGTTGACCAGAGAAGCAGGTGAGTACAACTGGAACCTGCATTCAAGTGAATCTGGTGAGCAAGCGAACATGGCTGAGGCTGAAGTTGAAGAATGTGAGAAGGTTGTTGGGAATGAGAAAGCTACTGAAGAAGAAACCGCTTTCATGGCAGATGACAAGGATAATCGCTCCGAGGTAAGTACTAAGAATATTTGTACTAATTGTGAAAATTTGTCTGAGCAACTAACAACAATGACTGATCAGTACGTCCGTTTAGATGCTGATTTTAAAACTATTAAAGAAGATCACCATTTTACGAAAGCAAGAGAAAACAGTTATAAAATTAAAATAAAAGCATGTGAAAAAGACATTCAAAGCTTAAAAACTAAACTTGCTGAGAAAATTGAAATAATTGATCTTAGTTATGAAGTTTTAGAAGAAAAAACTAAAGTGATTGCTGATCGGGATAAACAGATTGCTGACCACCAGGTAAAGGTGGTGGAACTGAACCGCAAACTTGAGCAGTTCAGGAATTCCTCGACAATCCTTGATCATCTCGTGAGTGATCAAGGTACCTCTGCAAAAAGGGGAGGAATCGGTTATCACGAGGTTCCACCACCCTTTAACCACAACTATACTTATAATCCGAGTGTTCAGAAATCTGTTGATTTCGAAGTTCCTCAGACAACTCCAATCAAGATTACAAGTGTAGAACCAAGTGTTAGCTGTGGCGAAACAAGTTCGCCTGTTTCTAGTGTGAATATTTCTGTTTCGAGTCCAGTCTCATCGGATTCGGATAAGTTGTCCGAATCTGGTCAGACAAAAGAAAAGGTAGGGTTACCCACCGGTGGAGATAAAAATAAAATTTCTAAAAAGAGTTCTCCACTCAATCCGTACGTCCCACCTTATGTGAGACGAACGACTGGTAACACTGCCTCTACATCCAAACCAACATTTGACAAGAAAATGGAGAGTCGATGTTGCTTTAGATGTAACAAGTTAGGACATCTAGTTGCAGATTGCCCTTTGAAGCCGAGATTCAGAGGTGTGAAGCCAAATAAAACTGAGTATAAGCGTCATTTTGTTACTGCTAAAAATGAAAACTTTATAAAATGCCAAAATGTAACGAATTCAAGTTTTCATAAAAACAAACCTCAGTTTTACAACCAAACCACAAGATATAACACTTACAATTCACAAAGGTTTGGGAGGCTTTACCCTCAATCTGCAAGGAGATTTCCTAACAGGACTTACAGAAATTATCCTGATGCTAACTTGAGAAAGCCAGGGTACGGGACGTATCGATCCAAGACCAATTGGTCTTGGGTCCCAAGATTCTAACTCTTTGTTTTATTGTGCAGGAACAGTTGAACAGGGCTGCCAACAATCTCTGGATTGTAGATAGCGGCTGTTCCCGGCACATGACGGGCAACAAACACTTGTTGCAAGATTTAAAACCTGTTCAGGGAGCAAGAGTTAGTTTTGCTGGTGAGAGCGGTGGAAGGATTACTGGTAGAGGAACAGTGTCGAATGGGAGAATGACACTCGAGAATGTAAACTTTGTGGAGGAGTTAAAGCACAATCTGCTGAGTGTGTCGCAGATTTGTGATAAAGATTACACTGTCCATTTCACGAAGAATGAAGCGATAGTATTGAAGCCTGGTTTTCAGATACCAGACGAATGGATAGTAATGAAAGCTCCACGTGAAACGAATACATATGTGATGGACATGAGGTCTACTGAAATGGCCACCGGAGAATCTTGTTTAATGACAAAAGCAAGCGAATCAGAATCAGAATTGTGGCACAGGAGAATGGGACATATTCATCTTCGGAAGATGAACTTCATTGTCAAGAATGGGCTTGTGATGGGCGTTCCCTTAAAAAGTTTTAACTTTGAAGACAAATGTATAGCATGCAAGAAGGGAAAACAACACAAGAAAACCCATCTCACCAAGAAGGTCAATTCTATTGCCGGTACTCTAGAACTACTTCATATGGATCTCTTCGGTCCAGTGAATGTAAAAAGTCTAGGTGGTACTTCTTACTGCTTGGTGATAACTGATGACTACTCGCGATATTCATGGGTATATTTTCTGAAAACGAAAGATGAGACGGCTCAGATGGTGAAGAATCTAATTACAAAAGTTGAGAACGTCATGAGTAAATCAGTTAAATACATCAGAAGTGACAATGGGACAGAGTTCAAGAACTTTGAAATGGAAATCTTCTGTCTTCAGAAAGGAATTGAACATCAATACAGCGCTCCGTATACTCCGCAACAGAATGGAGTGGCTGAAAGGAAGAACCGAACGTTAATTGAAGGAGCCAGAACTATGCTGGCAGACTCGAAGCTTCCTGTGATGTTCTGGGCTGAAGCAGTTGCTACAGCCTGCTATGTTCTGAATAGGGTGTTAACCGTTAAGAGACTTGGAAAAACTTGTTACGAGCTTATGCATGGAAGGAAGCCCAACTTGTGCGGTCTTGAACCATTTGGGTCTCCTTGTTCGATTTTGAAGACTAATTCGAAATTTGGTGAAGTAGCCGATGAAGGAATCTTAGTCGGTTATGTAGTTGGGACTCCCAACAGACGGGTCTTCAATACTTCGACTTGCAAGGTGGAGGTGGTTTGTAACACCGACATTACTAGTTACCAATCGCCAAAACCAAGCAATGGACCTGCTGAGCTTTTCGACTATGTTAAGCTCTTTAAGTCGTTTAACGTACCTGATTTAGAAATTTCTGAAGAAGACGAAAGAGCTGTGACGAAGATGATATTTGATGAGGAAGAGAATCTATTGCAACGACAGCTGATTGAGAAATCTCAACCTTCCACATCAAACACTATTGGTACCCCTACTGCCTCAACTGAAGATGAATTTATTAATCCTTTTCACTCTCAGCCAGAAACAACCATAGATGAGATCTCTTCAAATTTGGAAGATAATTTGCATGTCGGTGCTGTTCCGACCACGAGAATTCACAAAGATCACCCATTGGAGAATATTATAGGTGATGTGTCCTCCAGTGTACAAACCAGAAGTAGCTTGAATGAGCACACTTGTGTTTATTCAAGCATAAAAGAAACGGGTATAATGAACGAATGTTTGTACTCCTGCTTTATTAGCCAGATTGAACCGAAAAATTATCAAATGGCTCTTAAGGACAGCTCGTGGGTCGAGGCCATGCAAGAAGAGTTGGCTCAATTCAAGAAGATGGAAGTCTGGACTTTGGTTGAAAAACCAAGGAATGTACATGCTATAGGCACAAAATGGGTGTTCAAGTGCAAGAGAGATGATAAGGGGATTATCATAAGAAATAAGGCGAGGCTGGTTGTTAAAGGTTTTAATCAGCAAGAGGGTATTGATTACAATGAGGTGTTCGCTCCTGTCGCCCGTTTGGAAGCGATAAGATTGTTTTTGGCGTTTGTTGCATTTAAAAAGATGAAGGTATTTCAGTTGGATGTGAAGAGCGCATTCCTAAATGGGAAAGTTGATGAGGTTGTGTATGTTGAGCAACCTCCGGGTTTTCCTGACCCAGACTTTCCTGATCACGTATACAAGTTGAGCAAGGCGCTATATGGATTACATCAGGCACCTCGTGCCTGGTATTCAACGTTATCAGACTACTTGCTGGAAAATGGTTTTGAAAGGGGATTGATCGACAGTACGTTGTTTGTGAAGAGAGAAGGATGTGACTTCCTGCTGGTTCAAGTCTACGTGGATGATATCATTTTTGCTGCATCAAGAGCATCCATGTGTCAGGATTTTGAGGCTGTCATGAAGAAACGATTCGAGATGAGTGTTATGGGTGAACTAACTTTCTTTCTAGGATTGCAGGTTGATCAGAAGAAGGACGGGATGTTCATTCATCAGACGAAGTACGTTCATGATGTGCTGAAGAGATTCAAGATGGAGGACAGTTCTCCATATGACACTCCAATCTGCGTCAATCACAAATTGGGCACTGAATCAGATGGTGACGCAGATGTGGACCCAACTCTGTATCGGGCGATAATAGGTTCATTAATGTATTTAACTGCTTCTAGGCCTGATATAATGTTTGCTGTTTGTCTTTGTGCACGTTTTCAGGCAAATCCGAAAGAATCTCATTTGAAAGGTGCAAAGAGGATACTACGGTATCTCAAGGGCAAGCCGAAGCTAGGGTTGTGGTACCCAAAGGGAGGAGACGTTGAACTGGTGGCATATACAGATTCTGATTATGGAGGATGCAATCAGAGTCGGAAGTCGACAACAGGAGGCTGTCAGTTTCTTGGAGGAAGATTAGTTTCCTGGCAGTGCAAGAAACAGACATCAGTTGCAATTTCAACATGCGAAGCTGAATACATGGCAGCATCTAACTGCTGCTCTCAGGTTTTGTGGATTCAGCAACAATTACGCGACTATGGTCTGAATTTCTTACTCACTCCTATTTTAATTGATAACACTGCCGCCATCTCAGTAATTAACAATCCCGTGAAGCACAGTAAAACTAAGCATATTGACATTCGTCATCACTTCATACGGGATTGTGCTGAGAAGAAACTGATCAAGATCGAAAAAGTTGATACACTGGAAAACTTTGTTGATTTGTTTACAAAAGCATTTGATAAAGCCAGATTTCAAAACCTAATTGAGCTAAACGGGATGATCAATCCCGAGTAACCATGTCTTTCTGTTTATTTAAAATAAAAAAAAAAATAAAAAAAAAATGTTTCATTATTGCTTAAAATTAGTCGGTTACCTCAGTTTGATGGACATATCCTCGGATATGTTTTGGTCCTCGTTTCGACTTAGAGAATGAGGATCGCCATTAACCGGAAGACTGAAAGTGACCGGGGCAGTTATGACGTGTGTTCTTACAGTTGCTGAAAATTAGTCGGTCATTCTTAGTAAGAAGGACACATACTTGTATGTGGTCGGTCCAGTTGATCCATTGGATCCTCAGGATTGCCGTTTACCTGAAGACTTTGACGTGATCGGGGCGATTGAAATCAAAACTTTTGAGGGAAATGAAATTACTTTTCAAGTCTATTACTTCGTATGAAGTAAATGTGCTATGTTTAACAGAAAATTGATCTAACCTTGGAAAATGATATATATACTGATTGTGTGTGCTTAACTGGTGAAGTTATTAAGCTTAAAAGGCTTTAGAACAGTCATTGTATGTCATTGTAATTTTTATGGTGCGTAAAAGTGTATGTGATACTAACTTAAACTACTCGATTTTACGTGGAAACTCCTTAAGAGTTTTGAATGCCTTCATACATATCTTTCCGAATGATAGGCAGAAAAGCGACTACCCAGTCATACACGAGCCCGTGAGTGTTCTGATTCCCGTAATGAAAGCATTTCAAGACACTGCAGTGATCCAGATTCGGGACTTGCAGTGGTTTAGTATTCCGAAGTCTATAAGTATGTATCGTTCAAAAAAAAAAATGTATATTTTCAGTACTTATGAGTCATAGTAACAATCAAGACTTCTCAATTCTGGAGTAAGAAAAGAACGGGAAGCAGACAACGAGTATCTACAAGTTAATCAGACACTATGGGTCGAAGTCAATTCGGGGTGACTTGGGTATAGCCAAATACGCTTTGAGAATAGATAGAAGGCATCATTATCTTTGAGTTGTTGCCTACTTAAATTTTGAGCTTAACTGAACCTTAATCCGTATCACAGAAACGATGAAAACCATTTAAGTTATTTACATGCCTACAACCTGTATCTCTATGTCATAATACAGCTAAACACGGATCCAAGTGACAGTCACGTAGTTAGTATGATTCCTGTTAGGATCTTTTCTAAAAACGTAGTGGTCCCTGACTAGACTGAAATTTGATCCCTTATTTCGTTAATTTTTTTAAGTTTTTCTATTTTTGTAGTTATATTATTTTATAACTGGTTACTTGGACATGATCATTTTTGTTTAACTCTTTTTGGAAGCTTCTAATGTTAAGTGCAAGATTCTTCAAACTTAAAGGGTTGATTTTGAAATTACGGGCGAAGTTGTTGAATTCGGCGAAGTTGTGCTTAACTTCGCCAAGGCGAAGTTAAGCGTAACTTCGCCTGAACAAACTCTGCCCTATATAAAGACTTTGAAACAGTAACAGTTTCATTATTCTCAACATTATTTCCGGCGAACTTATAATCAAAAACAGTTTATCCGGCGATCGTGTTTGCTTTTCGATTTCGATCTTTGTTTCCAGTTTCTAGTGTTCATTGACGGTATGTGTTGTCAATATCATTCCCAAACTTACTCGTTCTTTATAGTTCTTACCCGGTTCGAGACCTCGGGTCGTCGAACTTTCAAAACCAAGTTTTTCACCCCGGTGATACGTGTTCATGGACGATCTTTACGTCTCAAAACCATTAATATATGTTGTTCTTCACTCCTGGATCGTCAAATCGTTCCGAAATCATCGGATCTAGACCCCTTGAATCTGAACAGTCGCCGTTTCAGATTCAGGCGAAGTTAGGGTTTAGGCGAAGTTATCTGCAACTTCGCCTGTGGCTTAATTTCGCCTAAGGCGAAGTTATCCACAACTTCGCCTGAAGCTTAATTTCGCCTGTGGCGAAGTTATCCGTAACTTCGCCTTGAACTCAAGTTCGCCTGAGGCGATGTTGTGATAAGGCGAAGTTATCATCAACTTCGCCTATACAAATTTACTTAACAGTTTTTAGACGATCTTACAGTTGAAGCGAAGTTGTTCCCAACTTCGCCTCACCTTTAAGTTCGCCTATACTGGTTTAATCACAACTTCGCTCGTGGTACAAAGCAAACTTGTGAGTTGCTTAAACGTTGTCTAACTTGTTTTGTTTTGTGCAGATATGGCCGCTGTTGGAGGTGCTGGTGGTGATGACGGTGATGATCAACGACAATTCTTTCCGGCCCATAACCAGTACATCATTTTAGATCCAGACGCAAGAGGCGTAGAAGACTACAGGGAGATAATCACATTTCTCCAGCGATCAAGAGTCTTTCATGCGATCACAAATACACTGCCCATTTCACTGCCTAACATTGAAGACTTTTGGCAGACAGTGTACTATGATTGCAGGCCTGAGCCTCCGGTGATGCGAGCAACCATAAATGGTCATGACATACAGTTTTCTTCGGAAGATATACGGTTGGCTTTGCGGTTTGGGGAAGAAACAAGAGATGACCCAACGGAGTTCGTAGCTCCTTTTCGTGATGGAGCGTATTTGAGGATGGGTTATTCGGGTCCGCTGGGGGACTCGCAGAGGAGGAAAGGGTTTTTGCGGGATCAGTGGCGCTTCCTGATGCATGTATTAATTGTATGCATGTCTGGGAGGAAGGCAGGAACGGATGGGATGGGAACGACGATGCAGTCTGCCATGGCTGCGCTGACTTACAACCGACGATATTCGTTTAGTCAGCTGATCTTTTACGAGATCGATCGTCAGAGGAGGGCTGTGGCGCGCGAGCGATTTATCATGTATCCTCGGTTCTTACAAATGATTCTGAATCATGTCGCTCCGTCGCTACCGCAGAGACGCCCTATTAGATACGTCGAATGCGTGACGAAACGTATCTTTGCTCAGTGCCGCACTTCGAGCACTCGTAGCAAGCCTGAGCTGCGTCCCAGGCATACTCCATTATTCGGGTATCTCATCAACCCGGAGTATGTTCCTGCAGGAGGGGACGAGTTCAGAGACCCACAACCACATCAGGCGGCAGCACCCCATGCTGTACCAGCTGCGCCTGTTGTATCTACTGTGGTTTCTGCTGCATCTTCTGCTGTGCCTACTACTGAAGATGTCGATCTTGATGCTGCTTTTAGCGGCCATGGATTGTTTGATATGGATGTCTCAGTTTCTCAGGTCATGGATGTTACTAGAGCAGTTACTTCGATAGCTGACTCCGATCTTGACGAAACGTTTGCTGAAGCAAGACGACTAATGGTGTATCGGGAGAGAACTACGGGAAAGAGGCCGAGAACTGTTGACGAGGATGATGACGAAGTTGATGAAGAGGAAGCAGTTCAGATTGTGCTCAGACGTTCACGAAGAGAACGGACAGGTATGGGTTCGGGAGCTGGAGAATCTTCAAGGCTGGTACGTTTTGCTCCACCTGCCTTGTCTGGTATGTCTCTTATTCCTACTACAGCACAGGTTACTGCTGTCGAGACGTCGGCCCCAGCAGTTGTGTCTCTACCACCCCAATCGCTTACTCCACCGGTGGTAGTTGCACGATTTGTTGAGTCGACCGTCACCACTACTGCAGGGTTACCAAGTGTACCACCTGCGGTCACTTCTGCTGCTGATGTCCCGCCAACTCCAACGCCTACTTCTGACAACGAAAGGATTGCATCGCTAGAGCGGATTGTTGCTAAACAGACAAAGACCATTCACAGCCTAGTGGAATCCAATCGACTACAAGCAGCCCTCCTGGTTGAACACGGAAAAGTAATAGATGCCTTCAAGGCATTCTTGGCATCTCAGGGGGAGAAGACTTGTAGGGGAGATGAGTTGAGGACGAAACGGAGAGAAGATCATGACGATGATCCCAATGCACCGGAAGGTGCAGGTGGTGAGCTGCCAAGAACCTCTCAGGCTCTTGGGGCTTCCACAGCTGAGGGGAAGTCTACAAGTGCAGCCGGTGACGACGTTGTAGATGTTGATGATGATGCTGATGTTGAAGATGTTATAGATGCGTTGAAAGAGTTGGATGAGGATGATGATGAGTTTATGAATGAAGATGATGTGCTGCCTGTTGATGAGATCGAGAGGATCGGAGAGCAGATTACTGTTGAAAACGTGATAGAGGAGGGTGAGATTGTAGATGACTCCGTGGAACACGAGATTCCGGAGGTTGAGAGACCAGAGTTGGGTGATGAGAGCGTGGTGGAAGATACTGAATGGGAGGAACAACCGAATTGGAAGGAGAGTTGTGCTCACTGGTTCATAAAGACGAAGAAGCCGGCGGTCCCTAAGATGTTCAGAAAAAGTTACAATATTAAGGGATACGCAGAAGCTAAGAAAGGTATTATCTGCTGGTTATATGACGAGCAGCTGCGGCTCTTCGTGATCAAGAGATACGATGGCATTCAGTACTTCAGGAGAACGTTGAGATCTCTAAACACACTGCCAGAATGTGAAGTAAAAGATTTAGCCAGATTGGGATTGACAAACAGAAGTGAAGACAACATGGCTAGAATCATCGGGAAGATCGTGTGGAAGGAGTGCGTTAAAGAGAAAAAGTTTGAGCTACTGAAACCACAAAAGGGGAAACTTGTCGAAGACAAGGATAGAGGTCTGAGAGTTGATGGAAAACCTTGGATGGTTATGAAATATAAACCGATCCGGTGCCTTAAAGAAGTACCGATGAAGCTCATGCCCAAGGACGTGCTGAAAGACCTAAAATGGTGGTTCGTGGATTGTGAGACAGCGGAGGCGGTAATGGAAGATGAGGATGAACAAGAAGTGCTTAGGGTTTACGACCCGATGCATCTTGTTAATCTATCGCAGGCTGATCTGAAAATGCTCAACGAGAAGAAGATCTTCTACATTCCTGCTTGGAAGGATCAAGCTAGGAAATATCAACGGGTGGTGTCGGTATGTGTTAGAGAAGGAGCGCACGCGTAGAGATGCAAGATTACAAGACTAAAGATTTGAAGATCAAGATATGAAGCTACTGCCAACGGGGAGTCTGTTAGTACATGTGTGTCAGTAGTTCATAGTCTAGCATTTGTAATCGAGTCTGTAATGTAATTATGTTTATGTTTTTGTACGTGCGAAGTTGTCAACAAGTTCGCTCAGGCGAACTTGTTGAACCAGCGAAGTTATTGACTTCGCCTATGGCGAAGTTGTCGTGTATATAAACTGTTCAGCGGAACAGTTTGGTGGTTGGTTTTTTAGGTTTTCGTTTCAGTTGTTCAGTGAACGTGTTACGTCTCAGTGTCTGTAATAGTGATCTCGAGTCACGTGTTCGGTTATCAATATAACGTGTGCGTTCATTGTTCGTGTGTTTGGTTTATACATATTCTGCACTCGTATCTAACTACGCAGGGATTCCGCACCTGCGCAGATAGCGACATCCCGTGTACGATCCGTCCAGGAACCTACAATAAAACTAAAGAAATTCGCCGTTGAACAAAAAGGTGTAAATTATTTGTTAGTGGATTCTTCTTTCGGCTCATGAGAAGTAATTCTCATGATTTGAATCATATATTTGTCAACAAAATACTGTATTAGTTGTTTATTTAAAAAGTTTCAAGATGATCTATTGAATTGAAAGATACGATGGCCATATAGATATGAAGCAGCATATGCGGAAGATTAAACAACGTTATAGACAACTAGATAAATGTATTTATCTATGATCTCCATATATATCCTGACTACAGCAAATCACTACTACTTGAACACTTGAACACGTACCTCTCAAATTAGTTTCTTTATTATTGTTGGAATTATCTTAAACTAATAAGAGTAAACTGCGGTTTTCGTTCATATAGTTTGTTTAAATATGCGGTTTTAGTACAATAGTTTTAAATTCGCGATTTTCGCCCTATGGTTTCATTTCACTTGCAATTAAACCCTACCCCACTAACCCCGTTAAGTCTGGTCGTTAAACTCATCAGCGTGCCCCTCACGCCACACGCTAGGGACAGTTTTGTCCTTTTTTTCTAAATATACCTCAACCTCTCACGTGAGGGGGCTTGTTAATTAAGATTGGGGATTATTTGGGTAGAAAAAGACAAAACTGCCCTCACGTGAGGGGTACACTGATGGGTTTAACGACAAGGTTTAACGGGGTTAACGTAGTTGGGCTTAATTACAAGTGAAATAAAACCACATGGACGAAAATCATAAATTTGAAACTATTTGACTAAAAATCGCTGTTTAGACAAACCTTAGAGACGAAAATCACAGTTTACTTAACTAACAAACTAAAAAGTATATTGTTTAAGTATTTAATACTTCTATACTAAGAGAACTTTTTGAAATAACCATTTTAAACAAAAAAAAGCTTTTAAAAAATTTAAAAAATTATAAAACAAAAAAATCAAAAATATTAAAAAAGTAAAAAAAAAAATTCAAAACGTTTATCTAGCATTCCGGTTTTATAAAAAACTCGGTTTTGTTAATTATACATATATGTATATTATCATTTAATCTTTTGTTATATAATATACACATATGTACATTATCATGTATCTTAATTTTACACGTGTATAAAAATAACGTGTACATATACATATATAGGATTGATTTCTTTTGAGAACCGCTTTGAGTTTTAAGAACTTGAAAAAACTCAACTTAACAATTTATTTTTTTTGAATTTTTTTTACACATGTGTAATACGTAAGTGTAAGTAATGTACAAAAAATTACAGTATTTTTTTACACACCGAATCGACTTATTACATATGTGTAACTAACATTTAAACTTGTGTAATCATCAAAAATACTTATTCTCTCTTGATTAATTTTTTAATCAGATTTATTCTCAGCCACATATTCCATACTCATTTAATTAAATGCGTGGTCCATATTGAGTTCTCAAAGTTCTAACAATTCAAAAGGTTCTCAAATTATCCCTCCCCTATATATATATATATATACGCGCTTATAAGTATTATACATAGTATTATTAAAGTTAAGAATTTTTAGGGAGAAATGAATTCCTTAGGGCTTCTATTTATCTTATTTTGGTCACATACATAGTATTAGTATTAGTATTATTCTTTCCATATATATAGTATTAGTATATTATTATTATTATTACTGTTGAATTTTGATTTCCTTTGTATTGCTTCATACATATGTACTTTAGATCTGATGGTCTCTCTAGAAGCCACCTCTTTATCCCTTTAGATAGAGGTACGGTGTGCCTACATCCCACCCTCCCCAGACCCTACCTATGGCTTTGCTGTTGGTGGGACTTCATTGGGTATGATTGATTGATTGATTGATTATAAGTATTATACATGTATGTATAATTTTGCAAAACCAAGATTTATCTATTATTTTTTATGAAACTGAGATGCTAGATAAACGTTTTAGTTTTTTTACTTTTATTATTTCGCATTTGCTTTGGCTTTATAAATGTTTTTATTATTTTTTATTTTTTCTTGAAGGGTTTTTTGTGGTCCAAAATGGTTTCAAAGTTCTCGATTTCCAAATGGTTCTCACACGATCCCAATCCTTTATATATATAGGATTGAGATCGTGTGAGAAAAATTTGAAAATCAAGAACTTTGAGAACCATTCTAGATTATAAAAAAAATCCTTAATAATAAAAAAATATAAAAAAACCAAAACGTTTATCTAGCATTCCAGTTTCATAAAAACAATTCTCGTTTTTGCTAAATTATACATATACATACATATATATATATATATATGTATGTATGTATTTGATCATTTCAGAAGTTTTTTTACAGCGAGAGGTGAAGGTGTAACTTAATTAATTCCTAATTTCACTCCACTCCTTATGTGTAGGTGTGTTGTGTTGGTGCGTATGTATGTGTAGGTGCGTATGTACGTGTGTAGGTACGTATGTTTGTATATGTGTATGTATGTTTGCGTGTAGGTACGTAGGTTTCAATGTGGCTCGGTACATTTATATGTGTATAGGTAGGTTTGAATGTGTATTAAGACATAAATACAAACAACCTACATACATGTAGGTAACATCATAAGCAAGGAAGTGAAAAATTAGGGATTAATGGAGTAACACATTCACTTCTCGCACTTCTCGTTGTAATATCACTTCTCGCAAGATCCATCCCCTATTCACTTCTCGCAGTTCTTTCGAGTTCTTAAAACTCAAAAGGGTTCTTAATTGAAATCTCCCATATATATATATATAGGGAGAGATCTTTTGCGAACTTAATGAGTTGTAAGAACTTTAAGAACTCAATATGAACCACATATTTAATTAAATGATATGAAATATGTGGTTGAGAATAAATCTGATTAAAAATGATTTAGAAGATAGAATAAATATTCTTTATGATTACATAAGTTTAAATGTTAGTTACACATGTGCAAAAAGTCGATTCGGTGTGTAAAAAATATTGTAATTTTTTTTACGTTATTTACACTTACGTATTACCAATGTGTAAAAAAAATTCAAAAATTTTTTTTTGTTACATTGAGTTCTTTAAGTTCTTAAAACTCAAATAGGTTCTCAAAAGAAATCAATCCTATATATATACAAGTAGTTGAGCCCGCGCGTTGCGACGGGAACACAATGGGGATTTGGATGTTATGAGTTCGGTTTGTGACGGATACACAAAGGAAATTCGATGGCATCGGGACGGTTCGTGACTGCACCCTAATTTTCTATTTGTTAATGCAAGAGATCTTAGTGTAGGTTGAGAAAAAAATAATGATAATGAGACAAAAAGGTTGAGTTTTTCTTTTAAGGTCAACACAAGACAATTGGAGGGTGGTACCTTTTTAATAGAAAAACAAACTGTCCATTTTGCCCGAATTAGTAGCTTTAAGGCAAGATATCATTTCCACTGACAGTTGAAATACACTTAGAGTGTGTGTAGTGGGCGATAAATTGAAGGAGTTTTGATGTGATTTCCATTTGCTGCAGATGTGATTTCAAATTAATTAAGAAAAAGAGCAGAAAAAACATCCATTAATATGTTTAAATAAGATGCATATGATATATAAAACGATAAATATACAAACCAGGTAAACGCTATTTACAACTCTAACAATTAGCATGCATTCTTGCAAACAAACATGAAAAGTCATCTTATCTTGGTTCCTCCACCAGCCCAATTTTCCATTTAACAACTACCAACATCCACTCCAACATAAACCCAAACGAAAATTAAGCAAATGAATTGTTGGTTTCAGGCCCCAAACTCCCACACTCACACAATATAATTCACGTACACATAATAAACGCGCCATAATTAACCTCCAATTTTGCAAGTTTTATAACCTGCTGATATGATCCATATTTTCGACCCATATCCAATTACCAGACTTAGACGCGACCAATCAAGATTAACCTCAACAAGAACTGATGCAAACATATCTAACAAAAAGACAATGATCCATAGTATGCAAGTTTTTGGTTTTGGGTTTTTCACATGGTTTCGGTTCAGTCAAGTCATGGATTAAGGTGCTTGCGTGAAATTGTAATAACCGAAAGCCAAACATAAACCATTTTTTGGGTTTTTGTTTGGTTTTGCACGAATAAAAACTAAAAGAGAGTAATAAGTTAAGATTTTTAGAATGACGGTATATAAATTTGAAAAAGGTGGGAAAAGTTTAACGTCAAGAACTTCAAAAGTTACCTTGACTTAGAACGTTCGCAAAGTCAACAAAAAAATTCCATGCATTCTGCCATTCTTCAAACAAGAAATACAGAAAAATAGTTATTATGATTTCTTGTTCGAATATAGTAAGTTCACACTCAAAGTAGAAGTGAAAAAAAAAATTTAATCTTGCTGCAGATGTCATTGCTTCTGCGGTTTTCACTGCCACTTCTGTTGTGAGGGTTGATTCATTTATTTGTATTAGAGGCCTTTTTGTCTATCCCTACACTTGTGATAAAAATCTAGATCACACAACTGTAAAAAGTAAATTTAAAACTTGGCAAAACGAGTCAAGTTGAGTCAAAAAAGTTGAATGTCTTAAAAGGATGGCATGCCAACTAACTTAACCACAACCCAACCAAACCAAACAGAACCCGTTTAACATACGGGTTATGTCGGATTGTCGATTGACTCGTTTGTCGTTTACATTCATAAAGATGTATCTAAATTATTCTGGCACACTATAGGTTAGTCTAGTTTTAATAACTTTTTACACCCAACACGATGTAGTTCACATATACTTTTCGTTAATTTTAGCTCAGTTTTGTTTGTTAGTTTCTTTTCTTAACAAACGAACACGAACAAAAAAAACCCGTTCGTTTAAATGTTCACGTTCGGTTATTTGTTCAATTAAAGTTAGACAAGCGAACATGATAATGCTTAGTTCGTGCCTTTTCGGTTCATTAACGGACCTAGTTTTTTCGATTATAATCATTAAGATTAATAAAAGATGTACCCGGGCATCCTTTTTTCCAATAATAATAGTGGCTATCCCTTTTGACTCAGATGACACAGTCTCCACTAACAACTTAAACCACCTATAAAATGGAAGCAAAATAATAAGATTTCAAGTAAACTTTAACTACCGAAGACTTGTACTGAGAGATGTGCAAACATGGTCGGAGACTTTGAACGAATTTAATATAACAGTGTCTTAGTAATTCATCATTTTTTCCATCCTATCTGCATTATATAGATAATATAGATTATAGATTTTTGAAATAATAAAAGAATATGTGAAACCAGTAAAGATGATTTGGAAACATATAGCATGAACACTTTTAACTTGCAAATATTGTTTATAGTATTTCATTTGTTTACCTTAAAATTGGTTTTAGCATTTACTGAATAACCAGCTGCAACAGATGAGCACCAAAACTTATCATATATTATGTGCAAATCTAGAAGAATAAGAAGATTCAAAACTTTTGTCATTGACCCGAGTTGAAAGGCATCTGCAAGATATATAAATTTTGTATAAATATAATGAACATTTATATTTTCTGACCACGTTTAATACAAAAATAGTAGCTATGCTATATATTTGGACTTTTTGAACTAAAATAGTATTCACTGAGGTTATAAAAGTAGGTAATGTTCTAAGAAATCATTACAGATGAAGATGATGATGATAACAAAATGTGTTATGTATTTGGACCTTTGGAACTCAATTAGTATTCCTTAGATTCAAATTAGGGGGTTTGATAAATGCAAAACAAAGTTAGATTTAACTCTACATAAACTAATCCACATTTATTTAGACATTAAAATATCAGTTTATTCAAATTACTGTTAGAAAAATGAGAAAATAAATAGAAACGACAAATTTCAAATAACCCTAACTAACCAGTCTAGTGGAGATGATGTTGTGTTTGGGAACACCTGATACAAAACCATAAAAAGAATCAACCAATTAAGAAGGTCAAAACAAAAACCTAAAACCATAATGAGATAGCTTCAGGTTTAATGAAACGTAAGATTACCTACAATCTTTCATCGGCTGTGATATCAATGGAATAGAAGGAGGCTTGGATATTGAAGAATACGATAATTGAAGGTACAATGTCTTCAATTGATTTAACCTTTTAGGTAGAGGGGTGGTAACGTAACGGACGTGCAAGATTTTCAATTGATGATATTAATGGGTTGTTAATGCCAAGACATGGCAATAGTTGCAGAACTGATTTTGCCAGAAACATTGAAAATAAGCTGGAGACGGGATTGAATGGACATTGAATGTAAAAGCGTGTTAAATGATGTAATATATATATATATAGAATATCTATATTATATATAAAACATTTTAGATGGACAAAATAGTAATATTACAATTTTAAGATGCTGTAAAAATTAATTAGGGAGACGCCGCTAAATTTATGACACTACACCGGCCGACAAACCTATACTCATTTCTCATTAATTCTCCAGCGAGAGTATTCACAATGCTTTATGATTCTTGGCCCTTCTATACTATCTTACCTTTATACCATTTTATTACACTCACTTAGGCCGGCGACTTTCAACTGATCTTCGGACAACGTTACAATTGATCTTAGGGCTACCTTAACCTTCAATTGCAATCAATATTATTGCAATCATAATCACTAGCCGGTTCCTTTCGTAGTGATGGTGACGCACTGATAAGTCGCCCACTTTAAAAGAAACCCTAAATCCAGAAATTGAATCTTATCACGTTTGTTTTCTAATCATCATCATGTAAGTAGTCCATTAAATTTGTCAAATGTTGGTTGATTTTGATCGATTTCGTTATGAAAACACCCTTTTGTTATACCTTCTGCTTGTTAAATTTTTTTTTTTTTTTTGCTAAAACACTGTTTTTTTTTTAATTTCTTTTTTAGAGTAAGGCCGATGATCAACTAAGTTGGAGATCCTTCAACATGAGAAAATGGCCACATTAAGAGAGAAGATCCATTTTCATTAACAAAAACTTGGAAAAGGTTGGGAGTTCTATGCTTGCAGTTAATATATATATTATGTGCAAGTGATATCATATATAATTTTTAATATTGTTTTGTACTCAAGTTTTGGTTTATATGAATATGTTAAATTACCCATGAATGTGACATGTAGGTTTCTTTTTGTAATAAAGTATTTTTGGTGAAGTATGTAACTAAAGCAACTGTGATAGCCACCTCTTATGCATTTTGCATATCTTAATCCTTAAACCGAAATAAGAAAAGTCTTTCAATTGTTTTAATCGCATGGAACACATATATGCTTCTTATTATTGACATCATAGAGTTCAATTTATTGACAAATTTTATACACTGCAATCATGTTTTCTTGATAATTTTAATCCTGACGGTTGTTAGCTTATGTCTAACAATATCACATATGCTATCGATGTCGACTTAATGGCTTTGACAAAGAAAATACAGGTACAATTTACCTATATTAAGCCATACTATGGTATTTGATCATATATAGTGTGATTGTTCAATAATAACAAAATGTTGGATTATTTCTCAGGGTCATTTTAGTCTATTCTCTATACAGTTTGTCTAGGCTTGCATTTTAGACAATCCGCTAAGCAAAATGACATAATGAAAAAACCAAGATAGTAGTTAACTAAAAATTGCATATAGTTTAATGTAATCCTTCGATACCCACCTTAGAGAACCAATGACCCTTTTTAAAAAAAAAATTCTTGGTAGTTGGTATCCCGTTTCTGCAGCATTTGTTCTGTTCTTAACCGTAAGCAAATTGTGTATTAGGGGCATTACAGTCATTTTTTACATACTTTGCATATAACTTGCACTTTAGATATAGTTTAAGCTAAATTGCTGGTAGTTCTGTATCTACAACATCTTACAGCTCATATATTAAGCCGTAATGTGGTGTTTGATCATATTTAGTGTGCAAACTCATTTACCAACAAAGGTTAAGCCATATTATATGCATACATACACACATTGTTGGCCATATTGTATGAATGAAGTAGTGTTTTACTTTTGTCTTTTGACATTTATGAATTTCAATCAAAATTTAGTTGATTTTTTAATCTTTTACAAATCCTCAACAGACCATTGCTGGCTACATGAGTTTTTTGCTTGCAAACTCTAGCCTTTTAAAAAAACTTTATACCAAAACACTAACATAATATCTTTCAAACTTTGACATATTTAGGCAAACGAGTGGACGGTCTGCAAGTAATGTGTAAAGATTGGCAGTGTGCAATGAAGGAGAAATGTGACATTGCGGTAGTGTTGTACCCCTTTTATGTTATTATTTTATTATTATTATTCTTCTTTTTGCACAACATGTCAACAATCAGTGGTTCATGATATTACAAATTGCTCTGGTTGGTTTTGAACTTAATTCCTTTTTTGTTGTGCTATATAGAAACTGGGTTTTAGGTTGCTTGGGCTTTGGTGGAAATTGTGGAAGCATCAGATATGAAACCATCTGATATAAATGGTTAGTTTACTTCAAAATGTGCATTAGTATTTCAAACAATTTTGTGAACATGTCTAACTAAATCATTGTCCAAGGTTAGCGGATCCTCACATAAAAGGACGGGAACAACATGGCGAAGAAAAAATTATCTCCAAAATGGTATTTTTTTGTGGGGTTGAACAATTTTTTTGAATTCACAGGACGTGATAAAGATCATTTTTTTGTCGACACCCTTAATGATTCGGTTGCGCGGTTGAAGGCAGCTGAAGAGCCTCTTCAAACTAAGAAAAAGGTAGCTCTAGATTATTAACTAATTTATTTTATGTTCAAAATTCTTCGTTCAAATGGTTAGTATACTTTTGCAAATCGCGTATGGTATCGATGTCGACTTGATGGCTTTGACAAAGAAAATACAAGGACAAGTTACCTATCTTACAGTTCTATATTAACCCATATACTTGATCATTTATATTGTCATACCATTAACTACTCAAATTTAACCTTGTAACGGGTTAACTTTTTGTTTCATTTGCGGGTAAAACAAAGTTCTTATCATTGGGTAAAATTTAACCCGTTAGCAGGACAACTTGTTTCATAACGAGTAAGGTAGGTTTTTAATTAACGGGTAACAGGTGAAAGAAGGTTTTTACTAACGGGTCAACTACTGTAACGGGTCAGCTTTTGATTTCATTAATGGGTAAAACAATCTCGGAAATTAAAAGGCAAGACTTTTTCCTACTATAACAGTCTAAGTAACTTGATGATTATAATTTGTCTTACTTATCAACTCATTGGATTGGTCAACATTTCTATCGACTCATGGATGGACATACAAAGCAATCTAATTTTGACTTTATATGTATGTGTCATTTCATTTTTACATTTGTTATTAATCTAATTATGATGTTATCTATCTGCTTCTCATTTCTTCTTTTATTACTGTATTCACTTGATGCAATTTCATCTGTGTGATGACTTTTTAACTATTTGTAGCTCACTGAAAAACTATTTGATGCTCTGTTTAGTGCCTATGGACACATAACAGTTTACATATTTAATCTTTTTTTAACTTTATGATAAATGATTGTTTTAGCTTAAATGTTTTATGTTAAATATTTGATACTGAAATCTTATTATTTGTTTAATGTTTTTTTATATATACACTAGACCTACACATTGAAGAAGTTTGATTGAGAAAATGAATTATAGAGATTCTTATGGTCAACAACCCCGTTGATTTCTGCTTCGGTTTATATCAGATGATCATAAAGTTGTGTGTGAAGGAAATTGTTTTTCGAACGACCATTCTTACTTTTTTAAGAACTATAAATATATTACTAATATTGTTGTCACATGCTTATTTTTATCTATGTTCTGACACACATTATATTCAGCACCGATATAAGCCCGCCGCAACGTGCGGGCTCTCCCACTAGTACTTATAAAAACGTATATACATATATGTATATGTACATGTTATTTTTATACACATATGTACAATTATGTAAGGCCCTGTTCCCGGTGCCTCACTATGGACGTTGGTTTTACTCATAAACACAGTTCTAAATATCAGAGTTAAATAAAACTTTTGCGGAATATACAAACTTTCAATAACATTACAAAAAATTGTCTTAAATAAACATCTTTTGTCTTTCATCATAAACATTGTTCATAAACTCATCATAATTATTCGGATGCCAGCTTCTTTATTTTCTTGCCATGGTGCCCTCTTCAAGCTAGCTGCCTCATTCTACTCACCTGTGTGCATACTAAAAGTCAGCTACGCTGAGTGAGTTCTAGTTAATCATACATTCATTACCTTACTTATATATATATATATATATACTAGTTTTTATCCCCCGTATTATGGGGGATGTTTTACATTATTCATTCATTCGTTTTTAATATTTATATACTTTTTTAGAGTTCAAATTTTATTTATTGTAAGAAAATTTATATTAGAGTTTGATAATAAAAGAGTTTCACAAATAACTAAGATTTTATAACCCGGTTTAAAAGTTATTTGGGTTTGGTGAGACCCAAGACCCGTTTATTTTTTTTACTATAAAATTGTTTCTTAATTATAAATAATATTTTTTTTAAATCATATAATAATTCTTAGTATATCCTATTTTATAGGATTTTCTCATCAATAATTTGGTGAGAATAATTTTTAATTTAATGAGATGTTATAACCCGTTTAAGGAAAATCTGGGTTTGGTGAGACCCATACCCGTGAATTCTGGTCAAATGCATGAGAAACCTCCATTTAAAAATCAAGCAAATCTGGTGACTCCAAAAAAAGGGAGAGCAACCACATCGCGACACGTAGGATTTTTAAGTCTTTGTTTATATATATTATATATATATATATCTTTCTTTATACATCATTTATACACATATGTATACTTTCGTTCATACTTTATACTTTCATATCTTCATTCTTTCGTGCTTTCATACTTTCTTGCCTTTCATATTTTATCTTACTTACATTCATACTTCTACGTTTTAAAGAGCATCACGCCCTACTTTCCTCGAGTATTACGGTTCCCTCTTGCCTCGAATATTATTAGGGTTCAGTTCCCTCTTGCCTCGAGTATTATTAGGGCCCGGTTCCCTTTTGCTACCATACAACCATACCTTACCTTACTTTGACATTATTATTATAACATTCATACATAGTTTCAATAATATCATACATACATTGCTCATACATACTTTCTTTCACATACTCAGTTCATACTTACTACACAATACCTTCCTTAACAAGACATTCAATATCCGTAGATCTTTCACGTACTGTTAAGCATGCATTCATAACATAAACATAACTATAATATCTATCATTATGACATACACTTACCACTTAAGGTAAGTTTATTAACATTCACATTGAGTATGCACACAGCTCCGAAAACATAACAAGGAAATGGGGCTAAAAACTCACCTGAATCCGGTTTTGTTCACCGTTAATGGTTATTCCTCTATTTAACTGGGCTCGGCTAACCGTATATCAATTATATGTGTTAATTAACTAACGTTTAACTTATTATTTAAGTTTTAGCAGAATTGGTTAAGTTTGGTATATTCTAATGGTTTGTAAGGCACTGTATCCGAAATGAGATTGCATTCAAATGAACATGTATTCGAATGCAATATGTACTTGATTAGGCATGTATTCGAATACAATAAGTATTAGAATGGTCATGCATCCGAATACAATAAGTTTTCGAATTGACGTGTGCTAGACTATATCTCCTATTCGAATGGGCATGTATTCGAATATAATATGTATTCGAATACAATACTTGTACTCCAGGGGATTGTGTTCAATCAGTTCTCTCTTTATTGAACACCCTTATACTATATTAAAAGCTTATATGCGAATACACTTGTATAGTGAATTGTATTCGAACATAACATGTATTTGAATAGGCTTACTTGTTATTCGAATAGGCTGTATTCGAGGAAATCAAGGAGATTGTATTCGAATATGAAGATATTCTAATAGACATGCGTTTGAATATAACTTGTATTCGTTTAGAGCTTGTATTCGAATGGGAATGGAATTGCATTCAATGGAATTATATTCGAATACATTTGTACTCGCATACTCTTTTATTCGAATAGAATGTGTCCCATGATATTTTCTTGTATTCGAATGACTTTGGGTTCGAATAAAAGAACTTATACCCCATCCTTTATGTCTTCCTTCCTTTCTTATTGTTTTCAAACCCGTTTTAACTAGATCTAGGGTTTCTTCACGAACCGTACATATCAACGAGTTCATTAAGTCCATTTTAAACATCAAGTTTACATTTTTATGATACATCTATACCCGATTTTCTCTAGGGTTAAGTTTTAGGGAAAACCATTCATAAAAGCATAACCTTTATACGTGAAATGTACCTCTTTGGCGCTTTTTAGTTACGATTAACTTGGATATGAAACTTTAGGGTTGTATCTTGCTTGTACAATCAAGTTCCTACAAGAATCCAAGCTCGGTTTGGCCTTGAATCTTGGTCTTGGGTCACAGCCGATTGTGATGAGGTGTATGTGTGTGTTTTAGAGTGTGTAGGGAGCTTAGGAGATAGAATGAGTGCTTTAGGGTTTTAGGGAGGTTTAGGGAGTATTTATACTCTTTTAAGTCCATGGACCTAGGACCCATAACCATCCCTTATCCATCTTTCATTAACCAAGTCCATACTCTTTTATAACATTTTAACTTAATTAAATATTAACACACATTTAAACAAACATAATTCGTTATTTATTATCGTCAAAAGTAGGATGTTACAAGTCTTCCCTCCTTAAAGAGGTTTCCTCCTCGAAATCTATCTATCACTTAAATAACTCTGGATAAAACTTACGTATCTCTTCCTCAACTTCCCAAGTGGCATCTGATGATTTGCGATGCTTTCATATCACTTTCACCAATGGGATAACTTTATGACGAAGTTGCCTTTCCTTGCGGTCAACAATCTCTACAGGCTGCTCGATATAGTTTAGCTGTTCATCAACCTCAAGGTCTACTAATGGCACATGTGACGTGTTATCAGCTAGGCACTTTCTCAGATGAGAGACATGAAAGGTTGAATGATTTCCCGCTAACTCCTCGGGCAAATCTCGCTTGTAAGCTACTTCACCCACACGCTCAACAATCATAAACGGTCCAATGTACCTTGGACTTAGCTTTTCTCTCTTCCTAAAACGTATAATTCCTTTCCAAGGCGAGACCTTGAGCATCACATTGTCACCAATTGCTAAACTGAATCAGTCGTCGCCGCTTATCAGCATAGGACTTCTGACGATTTTGAGCAGCTTTCATTCTTGCCTTGATCTGATCAAACCTTGAAGAGGTTTCTTGAACAACTTCTAGGCTTCCAATCTCCTTCTGACCAATCTCTCCCCAACGTACAGGAGTTCTACAATGTCTACCATACAACATCTCAAACGGTGGCATACCAATACTTGAATGGTAGCTGTTGTTATAAGAGAATTATGCTAGACGTAGATGATCATCCCAACTTCCTCCAATGTCTAACACACAAGCATGTAGCATATCCTCAAGGGTTTGGATAGTCCTTTCAGACTGCCCATCTGTTTGAGGATGATACGTCGTATTGATGTTCAATCTTGTTCCCATAGCCTCATGGAACTTCTCCAAAATCTATAAGTGAAACAAGTATCCCTATCAGACACGATTGACAATGGAACTCCATGCTTGGTCATGATATACATCTATTTATACATCTTGAATCCATTCTAAAGTTGTGTTTATTTAATGTTTCAAGTTCGTTTTAGTTCGTGTTTTGTTCATCTTTTATTATTTAAGGTTTTGAGTCGAGTTATATATATTTATCGTGTTTTAACTCTTTTGGTGTCTTGCATGTTAAACTTAATTCTTTCTATCTTTTCATGCGAAGTTTATGCTCGTTTTGATCATCATTGGTTACATGATTACTTCACTTATGGCTTTTGATTTATTTGCATATAGATGGTGGTTTGAAAGTCAAGGAAAAGAAGGGTTAGAAGGTTCTAAGCGTTACTTAGAGTCAAGGAAGATATTATCAAGATTTGGCAAGATTTAATAATTAATAACACAAAAATCCGGCACCTCCCATCCATCCACGCCGCGCCGCGCAGAGGCTAGGCCATAGGGGGGCCACGTGGTGCCTAGAGCCCACTGTTCACTCGTTTTTGCAAGTCCAAGCCCGGCTATCGATTTATATAAAGGGGATTGCAAACCTAGCCGATTCTAAACAACTATTGGCAGCCGAATTTCCAAGGGTTTGAAGGGTTTTTGGAGTCTAGAAAGAGAGGAGATCATCAAGCTTTCATACAAGTGTTCAAGGGTCGATTAAGATGGGTTCTCTCGTTCTTTATCTTTGTTCTTATTAATTATCTTTTATGATGTTTCTCTTTGTTCTTTGGTTTAGTTATTTGTCTTTGATTATGAATATGCTAGGCTAGACTTCATGTCTACCTATGTTTGATGAACATGTGTTGATTTGATTCTTTCTTTGGACAGTTGATTTGATTATGGTTTCATTATTTTAATAGTAAAAGACTTGATTTTGTTTTCATGATGCATATGAGTATTTATTATCTTGATTGAATGTTAACTATTCTTCACATAGATCTTTAATATTTTGATTGTGTTCTTTAGATTTAGGGTTTATGTTTAATCATTACTTGGTGTTTTGATTATTATGGTTGAATAGGCCTATTAGATCATAGAAGCTAGTTGATAGTTGGTTAGGGTTTTAAATGTTCTGCTAAATTCCAATAGCTGTAAGGTGAGGAGTTGTTCATGTGTCTTGGTCAATCGCATGCTAGGATAGATTAGTGACAAGATTCTTGCTTATTGTGTTGATCCTTGTTCATGATGTAGTGTTTAGCTTATCAAGTTATCTAGGGCTTAGTGACAATATTCTTGCTTATTGTGTTGATACTTGTTAATTTAGTTAATATTTAATTGACTGTTTTAAGCACACCAAGTCATAACTTCTTTTATAAACAATTTTTCTAATGTTTCTGACGAGATGGCTTCTCGTATAGGCAAAAAGTGAGCACTTATCGTCAAACGGTTCACAATCACCCAGATGGTATCATGATATTTAGCTGTACGAGGTAGCTTAGTTATAAAATCTATGGTGATTCGCTCCAATTTCCATTCGGGTATCTCTAATGGCTGCATCTTTCCATAAGGTTTCCGCTTTGACTTGTAAGCAAGTTAAGCACTTACCGACGTAATCTACCTCATCATTCTTCTTACTCGGCCACCAGTAGTATCTCTTCAAATCCTGATACATCTTGCTGGATCCTGGATGGATTGAATATCTTGACTTATGAGCTTCATCTAAGATTCGACTTCTGAGATTTCCATGACGTGGAATCCACATACGGTCAAACCTAATCTTAACACCATGAATATTTTCCGTCAGCTCGTCTTGCTGTCCGACAATTCTTTCCTTATTCATTAGTCCTTCATCTGCAAGTACCTCAGACTGCACCTTGATGATCTCTTCAAAGAGATCCGAGCAAACAATCAACTTATATGACTTCACAGTTGCAATGGCTTCCTCATTCTTATGGCTTAGCGCGTCGGCGACCACATTAGCCTTACCAGGGTGGTATTTGATATCACAGTTATCGTTCTTTATCAACTCTAACCATCTTGTCTGAATCATATTCAGCTCCTTTTGATCAAAGAAATACTTCAAATTCTTATGGTCGGTGTAAATAGTACACTTAGTACCATACAGATAATGTCTCCATATCTTGAGAGCATGTACTACTACTGCTAGCTCTAAATCATGCATCAGATAAGTACTTTCGTGAACTTTCAACTGTCTGGACGCATAAGCTATCACTTTCCCTCATTGCATCAATACGCAACCTAACCCACTATGCGATACATCAGTACAAACTACCAAATCCTCATCACCATCGGGTAGAGCAAGGATTGGTACTTGTGTGAGTCTTTTCTTTAATTCCTCAAAAGCTTCCTCTTGAAACTTACTCCAGCTGAATACTACTGTCTTTCGGGTCATTCCGGTCAATGGTGCAGCTATCTTGGTGAAGCCTTTGATGAATCTCCTATAATTGTCAGCCAACCCTAAGAAGCTTCGTATATCAGTCGGGTTTCCGTGGAGTTTTCCAATTTGTTATAGCCTCAATCTTAGCTAGGTCCACGGCAATCCTTTCGGGATTAATCATGTGACCTAAAAACTACACTTCACGCAACCAGAAAGCGCATTTTGAAAACTAAGCATATAGCTTCTCTTTCTTCAAAATTTCCAATACTTCTCTTAGATGGTATGCGTGGTCAGACTCGCTCTTTGAATAAATTAATATATCGTCGATGACGATAACCGACTTATCCAACATCGGCTGACATAACCTATTCATCATTTCCATAAATGTTGCAGGAGCATTCATTAGACCGAATGACATAACGAGGAACTCGTAGTGTCCATACCGCATCTGAAAGGCTGTTTTAGGGATGTCTGCCTCTTTCACTTTCAGTTGATGACAACTTGATCTAAGTTCTATGCACGAGAACCAGCTTGAACCTTGTATTTAATCAAACAAATCATCGATCCGTGGCAAAAGATATATGTTCTTCACTGTAAGCTTGTTCAATTCCCGGTAATCTATACACATTCTCATACTTCCATCTTTCTTTCTAACGAACAACACAGGTGCACCCCATGAGGAAACACTAGAAGATCCTCAGGGACATAAATTCCTTCATCTCAGACGGCGCTAAATGGTTAGGTGCTTTCGCGTCGGGTTGGGCTCCTGGTATCAAGTCTATCTGAAATTCTATTTCACGCTCCGGTGGCAACCCTAGAAGATCCTCAGGGAATACTTCTGGATAGTCGCACACAATAGGAAAATCCTTCACTTCTTTTGTCTCGGCCGTAGCTTTGACAACATACTCCAGGTAGGCACCGCACCCTCGTCGTAAAAATCCTTTGGCTTTTATCATCGAAATGACATTAAACCCTGAACCTTCTTTATCACCATAAACTGTCACTGTACCACCATCCAAGGACTTTAACCTTATCAACCTACTCTTACACACTATCTGAGCCTCAAAATCAGATAGCCAATCCATTCCCAAAACTACATCGAACCCTCCTAAGGTCATGGCATACAAGGTAACAGGGAACTCACGTCCCTCTAACTCTATCTTATAGTCCTTAACCATTCTCATTATCCTAACTGAGGTTTCACTAGCGGTTTCTGCTATTAAAATTTCAGGCACACAACAACATTTCATTTTTGATAATTTACTAAAATTCGTGGCTACAAAACTTCTATTCGCACCTGAATCAAACAATACGGAAGCAGAAACACCGTTTACTAGAAACGTACATGTGACAACGTCTGGAATTTGCTAGGCTTGCTCCTGAGTCGACATGTAAGCTCTGGCTTTAGGCCTTGCTTGCTCAGCATCTTTCTTTCCACTTCCTCCAGCTCCACCATCGGTCTTGCCCGGTCTTGCCACATTTGTAACATGCAGGCTTAGCACTACATTCATGAGCATAGTGCCCCGCCTTTCCACACTTATAAAAGACATTCAACCCAACTCTGCACTCCCCAGAATGTATTTTCCCGCACCTATGACATGTATCAGAACTAATACCCCACCTACATTCACCGCTGTGCATTTTACCGCAAATCTTGCACGACTTCTTCTCCCATACCTTCTGCTTCTTGTCCCTAAAGTTCCACAATGGAGTACCAGGTCGTTTAGCATGATTGACCCATTTCTTATCCTTCTTCTCTTCCATCACCACAACGTCCTCCATAGCCAGGTCATCATAAACCATCTCTGCGAGTTCCATAGCAAAATCGAATGTAGCTGGTTTATTTGCCCGGAAAAATGTGCGAACATTTTGTGGCGGTCCTCTTATGTAACACTTGATCATCTTAGCTTCAGTGTTAACTATGTCTAGTACCAACCTGGACATTCGGTTGAATTCGATAGTATACTCGCGGTGAGTCATTTTTCCCTCCTTCAAGTTCAGAAACTTCACTTCCACCCTTTCTACCTCAGTTGTAGCACAAAATTGTTTCATGACCATCTCCTTCAGGTCATCCCATCTCAAGGCCTTCATCTCATCCCGACTATTTCTCTGTTCGACTAACTCTCACCTGTACATTGCTTCATCACCGAATGACTGGGTAGCATAATCCACAGCTTGATCAGGACGGCACTCTCTAATTCGGATAACCTTGTCCATGGCGGTTATCCATTGAAGAGTAGCGATTGCGTCCACCAAACTGGTCAACTTCGGTGGGTCACAACCTTTGAACGACTTGTAATTACACCCACACGGCATCTCTTTCCCTCGTCAACCTTTATCGATCGAACTTCACTCGAGTCGCCTTTCTCCCTCTCTTCATCCTTCCTACGATTCTATCCTGACCTCTCGGCAGTTCTTGCATGGCTTCCAGCAGACTTTTCAGGTTGCAGGTTCTTCACGGCAGCAGCTATAGCTTGAACAATGGCAGCCTGAACAGCAGGTTCAAGCTGATACCCTTCATTTTGGCTGGGCCTTCGCACGATTTCACTTACCCCTTCTCTAGAGTTAACAATCGGCTCTTCAAAAGGGGGTCTGACAGTTCGCGGCCTACCACGACGCCCCGTACGACCTCCTTGTCCAGTAGCTTTGTTCGCCCCAGCCACTGGTATTCTATAAGGAAACACAAACGTCATCAATCAAAGAACTGTTTAGTACAAAGATAGTAAGGCTAACAGATAATAACAGTGGCCAACTGTGATTAGTTGATCACGTTACTCTCCGTGTTCTATACACTTCCCTTTGTGAGTCAGTTTGTGCTAGATTCTACTTTTAACAGTTAAGCAATCAAACAGTTCATATAATCATGTAATCCTATCTCTAGAAATTAAGCTAACTTCCTTACACATTCTTACATTACACATGAATTTAATCATGTACGTTACCTTTACTTAGCTTACTTGAGTGACACATGGCTTTCTTGAACTGACATCTTTTTTCTTTTCTTACTTAAATCTCATTCTTTGTTCGAGTCTAAGAATATAGGATGCTTAATTCTCTCGAACTCATGCTCTGATACCAACTTGTAAGGCCCCGTTCCCGGTGCCTCACTTTGGACATTGGATTTACTCATAAACACAAGTCTAAATATCAGAGTTAAATAAAACTTATGCGGAATATATAAACTATCAATAACATTTCATAACATTACTAAACTTGTCATAAATAAATATTTTGTGTACTTCATCATAAACATTTTTCATAAACTCATCATAATTATTCGGATGCCAACTTCTTTATTCTCTTGCCATGTGCCCTCCTCAAGCTAGCTGTCTCATTCTACTCACCTGCGTGCATACTAAAAGTCAACTACGCTGAGTGACTTCTAGTTAATCATACATTCATTACCTTACTATATATATATATATATATATATATATATATATATATATATATATATCTTTTTTTATACATTATTCACACATATGTATACTTTCGTTCATACTTTATACTTTCATACCTTCATTCTTTCGTGCTTTCATATTTTCTTTCCTTTCATATTTTATCTTACTTACATACATACTTTTACGTTTTAAAGAGAATTACGCCCTACTTTCCTCGAGTATTATTAGGGCCCGGTTCCCTCTTGCCTCGAATATTATTAGGGTACAGTTCTCTCTTGCCTCGAGTATTATCAGGGCCCGGTTCCCTCTTGCTACCATACAACCATATCTTACCTTACTTTGACATTATTATTATAACATTCATACATACTTTCAATAATATCATACATACATTTCTCATACATACTTTCTTTCACATACTCATTTCATACTTACGACACAATACCTTCCTTAACAATACGTGCAATATCCGAAGATTGTTCACGTACTGTCAAGCATGCATTCATAACATAAACATAACTATAATATCTATCATTATAACATACACTTACCACTTAAGGTAAGTGTGTTAACATTCACATTGAGTATACACACAGCCCCAAAAACATAACAAGAAAATAGGGCTAGAAACTCGCCTGAATCCGGTTTCGCTCACCATTAATGTTTATTCCTCTATTTAACTGGGCACGGCTAACTGTATATCAATTATATGTGTTAATTAACTAACCTTTAACTTAGTATTTAAGTTTTAGCAGAAATGGTTAAGTCTGGTCTATTCTAATGGTTTGTAAGGCACTGTATTCGAATTGAGGTTGCATTCAAATGAACATGTATTCGAATGCAATATGTACTCGATTAGGCATGTATTTGAATACAATAAGTATTTGAATGGTCATGTATCCGAATACAATTAGTATACGAATGGATGTGTGCCAGACTACATCTCCTATTCGAATGCGCATGTATTCGAATATAATATGTATTCAAATACGATACTTGCACTCCAGGGGATTGTGTTCAATCAGTTCTCTCTTTATTGAACACCCTTATAGTCTATTGAAAGCATATATGCGAATACACTTGTATAGTGAATTGTATTCGAACATAACATGTATTCGAATAGGCTTACTTGTTATTCGAATAAGTTGTATTCAAGGAAATCAAAGAGATTGTATTCGAATATGAAGATATTCGAATAGACCTGCGTTTGAATATAACTTGTATTTGTTTAGAGCTTGTATTGGAATGGAATTGCGTTCCAAGGAACTATATTCGAATACATTTGTACTCTCATACTCTTGTATTCGAATATTATGTGTCCCATGATATTGCCTTGTATTCGAATGACTTTGGGTTCAAATAAAAAGGACTTATACCCCATCCTTTTTGTCTTCCTTCCTTTCTTATCTATTCGAAAGTTTCCCATTCGTATACATTCCCTCCACTCAAATAGAATATTTCTATTTGAATGCCCACCTCATTCGCATACGGTCACTGTTGAGTCATACTCACCTTTATTCTCATTTTCTTATTATATTCTAACATCTATTCACACAGTTCATGGTTATATAACCTCCTAAACGATTTTCATTACCCTTGGACCAAAATCTATCTTCCCTAACAATAAAGTTTAGACCTTTGGCGTTTTCAAACCCGTTTAAACATCAAGTTTACATGTTTATGATACATCTATACCCGATTTTCTCTAGGGCTAAGTTTTAGGGCAAACCATTAAAAAAAACCTAACCTTTATACGTGAAACGTACCTTTTTGGTGCTTGTTAGGTTACGGTTAACTTGGATATGAAACTTTAGGGTTGTATCTTGCTTGTACAATCAAGTTCTACAAGAATCCAAGCCCGGTTTGGTCTTGGATCTTGGTCTTGGGTCACAGCCGATTGTGATGAAGTGTATATGTGTGTTTTAGAGTGTGTCAAGAGGTTAGGAGATAGAATGAGGGTTTTAGGTTTTTAGGGAGGTTTAGGGAGTATTTATATTCTCTTAAGCCCATAGACCTAGGGCCCATAATCATCCCTTATTCCATCTTTCATTAACCAAGTCCATACTCTTTTATAATATTTTAACTTAATTAAATATTAACACGCATTTAAACAAACATAATTCTTTATTTATTATCGTCAAAAGTAGGATGTTACAAATTAAGACACATGAAAATGTACATATGTGTATATTATGTAACTGCACATTAAATATAATATACATATATGTTTAATTTAGCAAAAACAAATAAATTTTTTTATGAAACCGGGATGCTAAATAAATGTTTTGGTCTTTTTAATTTTTTTTAAAATTTTCATTTTCTTTACAAATTTTTGACATAATTACAGATTTTGTCATTTATGTTTGCGCTGAATTTCATTGCTTGTCATTTATCTTTAAAATTGATATGTTTCGTACTTTACGTTTCAAAATGTTACGTCGTTTGTCCTTAACCATAACCCAGTTAGTTTTTCTCGTTAAATCAGCTCATGTGCCTTGCACAATAGGACAAATTAGTCACTATACCCATTTATTTTAAAAAAAAATTAATGTAACAACTCAGATTTTTTCAATTAATATTTTAATCCATTACCCGACTCGCTTTTATGTTCGGTTAATTTTACCGATAAAATATCACGTTATTCGAGTTATTATTATTATTATTTTTTTTATTTGTTACTATATTTATTTAACATATATATAAATAACTTTGAATTATATACAATTTCCACCCTAAATATAGTTTTAACCCCATACTGTATCCACTCTTAGGGCGCGTTCGCTTCACGAACTTTTTTAAAGGATTTGGTATTGGAATTGGAATTGGAATTGGAATTGGGATGGAATGTTTGAGAATCCCTATCATGTGTTTGGTTGGTTAATATGTATTAGAATTGGAATCTTCTTCATTGTTGGTTTTTTTTTAAGAACGAGGGCAAAGGCGGAAACGTTTTAGTTTTTTTACATTTTTTGTTTTTGATTTATATTTTGAATTATGATTTTTTTATTATTTTTTTTGGAGGGGTTTTTATTGTTAATAAGAAAATCCTTAACAATCCTTTCAAATATGTGGGATTTTAAAATCCCATGAAATGTGGGATTTGATGGGATTTAGTTTCCGTTCCCATTCTTTCATTTAATGAAACGAACATATCAATTCATGGGATTTAAAATCCCATTCCTTAGAATTCTTACAAATCCTTGAAACAAACAGGCCCTTAAAGTTCAAGGGCCAATCTGAAATATAGATAAATATTATATAATAATCCCTAACTCACACCCATATTCAAACCCGTTTATGATCATACTTGTAACCCGTTTAATTCCTTGATCCTCAATCTTCGCACTATAATCAAAATTGATTTTACCAAATCATTTATAAGCTTAAAATAAACTACATCGTCAATACAATTATGTAAAGGAATCGTATATTGATTACATTTCTAAAATTATTAACACCGTCATACCCGTTTCGTATTTAGCTATATAGAATTAATAATAATACAATTAAACTGGTCTACACCGTCTAAACAACCCAGCGATCAAAACCCTTGAAGCAATTTCCTTATATCAACTAGTTGATCATGATTCTTGTCCATCTTTTTGCCGCGAGTAACCATTCGTCATCAAACCACAAATTCATCATCTTTGAAGGTAATTGTTGTATGCGTTAAGTTCGTTGTTGATCAAAGAATAATAATCCTAAGGTTAATTAGATGAACATCGAACGGATTGATTATTTGTAAAATTTAGGGTTTATGTGATTTCGGGGTTTCTGGCAAGACTGTATATAATATATTGTTCTCATATTTTAACCATCTGAAACAAAACACACCAAAATAAATTAGAAAATAAAATATTACATAAAGATAAAAGATTCCTTATGGAGGAAGCCTAGCCATATATATAGGCATCTAAAGCTTGCCTTATGGGGCTTTGTCAAAGATTTCCATTATGAAGATATATTATTAACTTTTGTAGAGATTCTCATTATGAGTAGGGAAAGTGCTTTGTCACTTTTGATGCTTTTCTTTTTCCTTGTCGGGATTGATTTGGAAAGATTCCCCTGGTTGATCTATGAGTTTATCTTGGAGTTTTTCTAAACATTTGTCCAAGTCTGCATCTAGGCATGTGATATCCTCTGTATCTTGGGCCTCTCCTGCTAAACAAGAGAATTCATTATAATCTCAATGACTATTGGACGAAATAGACATAGCCTTTGAGGAACTTGTTGTAGACAAATGTTTCTTTAGTTCCTTCTTCATTTCTTTTATATAAGAGTTAATAATCTCGGACTTTGAAACTTCTTGCTTGCCTTCTATAAGCCTTTTCAAAATATGTTCGAATGGACTAGTGAGCTCTTGTTGTTGCTTCTTTGTTAGTTGGGTTTTATAATATTCTATTCTTAAAGTGATTGTATTCACCGTGTCTTGGCCTTCAATTTGTTTGGTGGCCACATTTATCCGGATCATCTTTCCCCAAAACTTGGTATAACAGGTTCTTTTGAGACATGGGAATTGTCCCTTAGGTATACCCTGTGGTTGGTTTCCATTTCCAGATCCATGGAATAGAAACTTCTACGAAAAGTACATTGAGGCTATTCCCTCAAACCAAAAATTATTATTTTTTTGCTTCTATAAGATTGGGAGATACTTTAACCCATTCTAAATATTATGCTTTAAATGGTTCGGGTAGAATTTGAACTTTTCGTCCATATAAAATGAACCATTTTTTAAACCAACAAGGTATACATTGTTTTAAGATATTATCACTAATATTTTTGAACCACGAATGTTTTCTTTTTGGATTTTCGTAAAATAAGCATTTTTCAAACCCCTGGATATAATCCCAATAATTATATTTATAAACTTGCCTGCCACCTGTCTCGGGATATATGAATTCCATTTCCTTTAAGGTGCTTAATCCCCATTTTTGTGGTAGTATAATTGTTTGTATAAAAACTTTGCTAAAATTATACATATTTTTCTTTCTTTCTCCTAGACAGAAATGTCTTATTTATGTTGTTTCAGTAAGCTGTAAAATATTTTTATTATATTGTATTGTTTTATAAGACGATGTTTCATATGAAGCTGGTTCAATATATTTTTTCATAAGAACACATGGATCATCGAAGAATTCGACATCCTCTTGATTAAGAAGAAGTATTTTCTTTTGTCTTTCGGTTATGAACCAAGAATCTTCTTCATCATTGCCTTGGGCTACATAGGCATAAGTAGGAGCTTTTGAAGCTTCTTCTTCTTTTTGGGCCTTTATCATGGCCATGACCTTTTCATATAATGGGTCATTTGGATCAATTTAAATTTCAGTATCATTTGTGCTGTTATGAACAACACTTGAGCTAGAAACAATATCTGGAGCTATAAGTCTTCTTGTACCCATTTGAGCTAGGAAAATATCTTGTCTACTAGTAATACTTTGGCCTCATCCTCTATTAGGAGAGCCTCTTCCCCGTCCTCGAGGAATCATTCATGAAAACATAAAATTATGTCAAAGAGATTATTTTCGCCTTTTCTTTTAGGATTTTATCCTTTCTGTAGAATCATGTATTATATTATAATAAAGTCTTATGGACTTTTCTCTACTATATGGAAGAATGATGAAATCATGCCGTATATTATAGATTCTAGTCATTTGGTCTCTTATAATTAGATTATGTAGGTTTATATGTAGTGATATATTATTGAATGAGATTTTTAAAGGACCTCTGATTTTGATTTTTCTCTTCATTTATGTATTCCCTGAAAAGAAAATCAAGAAGACTATTATCAGTTCCTTTTTTGTATAAAATTTCAAAGTCAAATGAGGCTAGCTGTGATTGCCATCTGGCAAACATTTTTTTAGAAACATCATGTTTAAAATCCTTTTTAAACATGAATCTAGCCGCTTGACAGTCAATTTTTATTATAAACTTTTGGTTATATAAGTCATCTTAAAATTTTAAAACACATTTTAAAAATGCTAAAATTTCTTTAGCTATGGTAACATAATTTTTCTAGCTATCAGACCAGTTTCCTGAATAAAATCTAACAAGATATTCTTGTTTAGTCTGAGGAGAGATTTGTTTTAGTATTCCTATAAAACCTATATCTGAAGCATCGGTCTTTACTACCTTTTCCCAACTTGGATTAGCAATGGTTAATCATGGGAGGCTAGAGACCTTTTGTTTTATTTTTATTACTGTTTTTTTATGATTTTGACCCCATGGCTTAGGATTCTTCTTTAATTTATTATATAATATGGACGAATCCTTAGCTAGGTGTTGGTAATGTTGAGCGATATAATTCAAACTTCCTAAAAACTTTTGTAATTGAGTTTTATCAATATTTTGTCAGGGAATTTAATTGCGAATTCTATACTTCTATTGATAGGAATTATTATTCCTTTTTCAATCATATATCCTAAAAATCTAATATTTGTTTGGAATAACATCATTTTTTGACTAGAAATAACTAGTCTATTTTTAATAATGATAATTTTAAATAAATTTAGATGCTTGAAAATGAGTCTCAATATCTTTTGAAAATTCCAAAATATCATCTATGTAAACAGTTATAAAATTTGAAAAAGGAATGAACATGTCATTCATATTTTTTTTCAAATTCTGAAGGTGTATTTTTAAGACCAAAAGGCATAACATTCAACTCATATTGACCAAACGGAACATTGAAAGCTGTTTTATACCTATCCTTTTGGTCAATCTGAATTTGCCAGTATCCAGATTTTTAAATTAGGTTTTGAAAAGATTAATGAATCATATAATCTGTCTAACAAATCTTTTTTTGTTTCGGACTGAATATCTTATCCATTTTAGTACCTTATTAAGAGGCTTATAATTTATTACTAATCTTGGCACACATCTTTCCTGTTCTGAATGCTTATTTACATTAAAGGCAGTGCATGACCAAGGAGATTCTGAGGGATGTATTAACCCCTTTTGTTGAAGTGAAGATATTTCTTTTTTACATAACTCTAAATATTCAGAGTTCATTTGACACGGCCTTGCTTTTATTGGAACATTACTCTCATGAAAATCCTCTTCGTATGGAAGAGAAACTATATGTTGTTTTCTATCCCAAAAGGCATTTGGATGACCATTACATATATCATTCGTAAATTGGCTCTTTAAGAGCTCAATTGTTTATAATAATTTTGGATTTTTTAAGCATTCTTCAATTGAATGAATATTTATTTCTTCTTTAAGGAAATTAATTTGGCTAGTATTTGCTTGAATTAATATTCATTTATCATTTTCTCAATGGGTTGTGTTATAAACTCAAAATAAAAGTTTTTTCCCTTATATGTCGCCGTGAACCTCCTTTTATTGACTTCCTTTAATGGAAATATTTTTTTATAAAAAAAGAGTTCCAAGTATAACTTCATTAGATATATTTTTAACTAACAAGAATGATGTAGCAATACATTCTCCATTGTTGCATATTTTTGCCTTTGGAAGTTTATATTTCACTCCCATATCTTGGTGATTTGCTGTTCGAAGGATATGTGTGGTTTTTTCAAAGTATTCCGTGGTATAAGTCATTCCCTTAAACAATTTAGGGCGATAAAATCCTTTTTGAAATTGTTCTCAATTAGTAAAGTTATTTTTACTAGCAATTTTTGAGAAATAATATTTTCTATAGTATGAATATGTTTATCTTCTTTATTAAGAGGATGAAATGTTTCTGAATAAGTCATGACCCTATAGTATTATAAATACTGGTTTTTTCAAGATCTATGATTATTTTTTAAAGTCATGACCCTTGTTCTTTAAATTTACTATATCCTCTTTTTAATTTTGTGTCTTCGATCTTTAAATCTTTAGGAGTTGAAGAATTATGTTTTTTATTATTTAATCTATCATAGATTTGTTTCATAGTATAAGGACTTTCTAGTTCTTTTACAATATAATTTTTCTTTTCTTCTTCTTGATAAATTATATCAAGAATTTTTTATCTTTTCTTCGGGATCTCTTATTCTTTTAAGAATGTCTTCTAAAGTTTTACTATTTATAACATTAAGATCACTTTCATTAATGTCATTATCTTGGAATTGGGATATGATTTTATAAATCTCATCATCCGGCTTTTCATTATTACAACAGTTTTCGCAGTCTTCAGGATTTGAATCTGGATCAGAATCCTAGTCTGTAGATTCTTCTGTTTTAAGAATTCTACATAATTCTTCTTTAATGTTTTCCTCTATATTTAGGTTATTAATTTTATTTTTTATGTTCTCTGGTAGCATCTATTTGTTGTATAACCCTTCTTCTTACATATATAACATGTTGGGGTCCAATCTTCTTTTCTTTTTGACTTCTTTCTATAACGTTTTTCCCTTCTTTTAGAAAAGTATTTTTCTCTAGAAGCCTGTTTATAATTTTTATAAGTACTTTGTTCTCTATTCTCTTTTTTACATTCCATTCCAAATTGTTCACATAATTGACCTAGTTGTCTTTTTTCCGTTATATTTTGCTTTTTTATTTGGTGATTCAGTTTTAGTTCATTGCATAAGGCTAGTCCTTCTTGAACACAAACCCCTATGAGCCTTCCATAAGTATAATTATCATACGGGATTTGAATACTATCCCCTCTAAGATTTTTCCTTACTCTTTCAGCAAATAAAGGTGAAAGACCGTTAATAAATTTTGACTTCTAATGAGAACTGTTATTCTCTGGGAGTTCATAAACCCTGCTTAAGAAAACATCTTTGTACAACCTTAATGATGTCACGACAGTACATCTTAGACCATTTAACAAATTTCTTATAGGTACTGTCATTATTCTGTAAACCCTGCAATTATCATTTAATATAATTATCCCACAAACCTTTTAATTGTCCTGTAAACCCTGCAATTATCATTTTGCATATAGGTACTGTCATTATTCTGATTATTTTTTGCTATTGTAGCGTACATCATCATTCGATGTGTCATCATGTATATTTGCCTATCTGTATAGCCATCTAAATTCCATTCATATATGTACTTTCCATTATAAGAATTGGTGATTTCATATTCTTTTTCTTCATGAAGAACATCTTGAGGAGTGGGTCTAGGGTAATAAATCATTCTTTGTCTTGGTTTATCAGCAAATTCTGTATTATAAGATTATGGTCTTTTTCTCACATTCATTCTATTTATTGAATCTATTGTATAAGCTTCGAAAGTTTCATCACTCATGTTTTCTTCTTTCAAAGTATTTAGTTCTAATTTAGAAAGTTGTACTTTTCAAACTTCCATTAATTGGTTTATTGGTTTTATTTTATAATCTTCTATTTCTGGGGGAGGTTGAATTGTAGGTTGGATCTTTGTAAGGTTATTATCTTTTGTATTACTTGTTTCTCCCTCTTCTTTATTAGCTGAAATGAATTTTTTTATCTTATTATTTGTTTCTTGGAGGATTTCTGATAAATTTATTAGACATAGGTTTGTATAATTATTTTGCTTTATTAGTTGGGTGATATGAATGACAGTTACTTGTAGGGATTCATTGGTTATTGCCTTTTTAAAAGCAGAGAAATATATTTCTTCGTTTTCTCTTTTCATTTCAAAGTCTTTTTGGGGAGAAAATATTGATTTAACAATAGTTCCTGTGGTTAATTTATAATTTTTATATATTATAGAAACATATTTTTAGGAATATTTGTTTATGAACCAAACCGGAAATTCTACAATTTTTTGTAATATTTCAATATCTATATAAAACTCATTTCCTAGTCTTATCCTTTCGTCTCTTGAAATGATTCCATAAACTATTTTACAAAAGGTTTGCACTTTTCTTGTTTATATTTTTCACATATCTGCTTTCTAATAGCAGATCTTGGACTAAAATCTAGTATTTTGTATTCCATTATAAATTACTTCCTCTCTGATTTGCTGGTGATAGACACCTGAGACTAAATTATCATTATTAATATATATTTTTTTGCTCTATTGGGTCTTATTTGAGAAGTAGAGGCCCTAGAATGTTCAGGATATTCTACTTTATAATCTAGGGGTGAAATATAGTACTTAGCAGATGATGACCTAGCAAGCCTTTGTGATATTGATTTAAATTTATTATCCTCAAATTCTAATTTTGTATTACCTTCAGGTGTTTCTATAAGTTTGTTTAACTTGTGTTTTGTTTGTGTTTGCTTTTTTATTGCTTTATTTATGACCCAATTATCTGAAAAATGTTATTCTTCCCATTTAACCTGTCTTCTTATGGAAATATTTGACTTTCCATAAATATTTTCAATTAGAATTGTTTCATTATTTTGTTTGCTTATTCTTTTGCCTTGAGCATTCGTCGTTGTTAATGACCTATAGCATATCCTATAACAGATAAAAATTAATTCTGAACCTGAGGCATAATTATATCCATGAGTTTATACATATAAAGTTAAAGTATCATCTATATTTTGATCAGATAAAGACAAATGTAGGTCTGGATAAACATCAAAGTATACCGGACCATGTGCAAAACTGGTTTCTATAATGCCCATTAATGATTGCTTCCAATTTAAATTATGAGCATCTCGTAATACTGCTATAAAACTTTCTGGTAAACCTTGTTTGGTTAAAGGTTTAAAAGCAACATGAAAAAAGCCAACGTGAATAATATTATAATCTTTTTTGTACCCGACTAAATCAGATAGGTTTAAGAGTTTTATTATCATTTATTCATTACTGACTGACACAGCTTCATCAGTTGTTTTAACAACTTGTTTCCAATTTAAAAAATTATCAAAACTTCCACTTTGGTATATTACTCTTGGATTAATATGAGGAATTGTCCATTTATTTAATAAATCAAGATTTTTTGGAGTATCATATTCCTCGTTTATACTGTTTGTAATAGTATTCTTCTTTTTTAAATAAAATAACCATTTTGAGATTAAAGTATTGAATAATAACATATACCCCCTTTAAATCCATGACTCTGATATCATAAGTAACAGAGTAATCACACACACACACACACACACACATATATATATATATAAGGTTAAAATAAAACTACATAGTTTTCTAGGAAGAGTAGTGTTTTGGTAAAAAATTACACAAGATTAATCAAGTAACCAAACTTTGTGTGTGAGGTAGGATGCTTGAATAAAAACTAAGTAAATGTTACACGTGACACAACAATTTAGCGAGAAAAAGGCGTGTGATCCTTAAAGAAACTCCGGAAAAAACCCTTGCGGGGTGGGGGTGGGACTATCTTCTACCTCAATTATATTAAGCAAAATAAGGTGAATACAAGTGTTGAAAGTGTTTGATCGCTGCTATGAGTACAAAAGAGTGTATACGGGTGGGTGTATGTGTCATATTATGATCAACGCAACTTCTCTTTATAGTTACAATGGTTATAACAAGTAACAATAAAAAATAATGAACATTAATTGCTCTTGTGAGGATCCTAGAGCGGTAATGGATTGCATATCTTCATCATTAAACGCTTGTAATTGCCTTTAATGTTCCTTATCCTTAATGGTTTGACCGAGTGTTCAGCAGAACATTAATTGTCGACCGTTTCCTACAAGACCAAGTCAAGAGGGAAAGGATAATGATAGTTAATAACAAAACTTACTGAGGATCCTGTCTGTCAGGATCCTTGAAATTTCTACCCACAACAAGTAGGAATGTGATAAAATTTAAAGTTAGAAACTATGTGAGTCTATCTAGGGAACTATGTAGCCTAACTCCTTGATCTTAGGGAACTATTTGGTATTTTGGAAAGTATTAATCTCAACCACTAGATCCTAGATCCAAAAGCCTAGATCTATTCTAAGTCTTTCTAAAACTATCTCTTTTACCTTAACCCCCTATATATATATATATATATATATATATATATATATATATATATATATATATAGAGAGAGAGAGAGAGAGAGAGAGAGAGAAAAGATGGAATACAATAATACCTTAACGAACAATAAGTACGCGAATACCCTATATTCACGAAATCAATCCATGAAATCACATCCCAACCTCTCGGAATCGTCAATACATATCCAATTAATCATTGGTTCACCGAAAAAAAAAACAGTTTTGGATCGATAATCTATCAATTTTTTACTTTTTTTCATGAAAACCGTTTTTGAGCGTTTTAGGTTTTTGGCTGAGTGTTTTAGAATTTTTCGCCTTTGACTGTTTTTGTTTTCGCCTTTGAGCGTCTCGCTTACCTATCGTACATTAAGCAATTATTGTACACTAACCTCACCATATATATATATATATATATATATATATATATATATAGGATGAGTATCATTACAAAACTGTTAAATTAGTTAAGAACTTGAATGAACTCTTAAAAACTAATGTTTTTTATAAATAAATTTTTATGTTAATGTTATTTGAGTGGAACTTTATCATTTTTTATATCTATATTTATGATTAAAATTTTATAAATTAGTTTTTATACATATCTATGTTTTGTTTTACACCTATGTAAACTTGTTATTTATATATGTAATCAAAATTGTTTATATAAATTATGATAAAACTACTTCTAAATAATGTAAATACATAAAAAAATTTTAAAAAATGTTTGGTTGTGCAGAGTTCCTAAGAGTTCTAAACATTTTTAGAGTTCTTAAATGATACTAACCCTATATATATATATATATATATATATATATATATATATATATATATATGTTATGGTAAAAAATTACCAAAGCAACTTTATGAACAAATATGATATGTGAGGTAGAGTGTACTTCAAATAGACGGTGAATGTAACATCCCGTTTCCTGTTACAGTTTATAAAATAATAATATTAGTAATTAAGAGATGGGCTTGTGTTGGGTTAAACAAATATGGGTAATGGACTTGGGTTAATAATTAAGAAAGAAGGACCATGGGCTTAAGCCTATGACCCATGGTATATATACCATATCTATCCATTAATTCATTCATTCTCATCCATTCCATACACCGTCCAAAACAAACACATAAGCTCTCTTTCTCTAGCCGAAAAAACAATAAGAAACCGAGCATCGATCCGAGGTAATGATGTTATGATCTTATATGGATCCAAACCGCTAGATCTAGTCACGAAACGATGAACCGACACCCTCAAACCGTTAAAGTCACGAGATCCAGATGGAATCGGGTATAAACCGATCAAAAGAGTAGCTTAGGGGCCACCCTAGCTCGAATCTGGATCGAACGGGATGAAAAACTGTGGAAAAACGAGTGAAAGCGAGATCTCGGTTTTCCGGTGATGACAGCGCTGGAAAACGGCGTACAAGGATAAGGGAATGTCAGAGAATTTTCTGACATTCTCTAACCTAACCCTAGGCACGTGTAACAAATTTGTTATGTAATTCGTTATGAAAAACTAATGGATTAGCCCTCATTTGTTGTGACATCCCGTTTTTCGAGTTTCGGTTAATAAATGAAATACGAGTTATTATGAGTTGGGCTAGTGTTGGGTAAAATGGATATGGGTTATGGACTTGGGTCATGAAGGAAAGAAGGAAAAGACCATGGGCTTAAGCCCATGATCCATAATTATATAAACATTAATTACCCATTTTTCATTCATTTACACATATTCCATACACCACCAAAACACACACTTAGCTCTCTCTCATCTTGCTCTCTCTCTAAGCCGAAAACACCAAGGAAAACCGATCCCTATCCAAGGTAACGAGAGTCTGATATTGTATGAGCTCAAACCCGTTAGATCTAGTTGCGAAACGACGAGCCGACACCTTAAACCGTTAAAGTCACGAGATCCGGATAGAATCGGGTATAAACCGGTCAAAAGATGAGCTTAGAGGTCACCCTAGCTCAGATCTGGATCGAACGGGACGAAAATGTTGAAAACGGTGTAAAATGGAGTAAACCGCGTTTTTCCGGCCACCGCACGGTTTTCCGGCACGGCGGCGCCGGAACGGCGGCGCGGGTATTTAAGGATGTCAGAGAATGTTTCTGACATTCTGTGACAAAACCTAACCCTAATTCGTTACGGGAAAATAACGAATGAGCTTCAAATCGTTATGTGGTTCGTTACGGAAGAACCCTCGTTCGTTAGGCTAGTTCGTTAAGGAAGAATAACGAACTAGTTGAGCAATTCGCTATGATTTCCAGTTCGCTATGAAAGACCACTTCTCTATAAAGTTCAATTCGTTAAGATGGTCCATAAGTGGTGATTCGTTATGATATAACAAATCAGAACTCCATTCGTTATAGAATTCTAATTCGTTAAAGAACTGAATAACGAATCAGATAACTTGATAACGAACTAAGTTTATAGGAATGGCAGAAATGGTCCCTTGACATAGAAAAAGAATGATATAATTACAATGAAGCCCTTGAACTTTTAAGATAGTAAAATAATTAATGATTCAGGTAGACCCCAGCCAGGGGCTCTGCCCTTTGGACCCTGCTAGGGGCTGCCGCCTCTAGACCCCGCTGCCTGGGGCGCTGCCCCCGGACCCCCGTTCGTTGAGGGTTATAACTAGACTAGAAACTCGATGTGAGTTGTGATAGTTAATTGATATGTGTAATTACTATACAGTTAGTCGAGCACAGCTAAGGAAAGAAATAACAGTTAACGGTGAACGTAATCGCGTTCAGGTGAGTATTTAGCCCCACTTCCTTGTTATGTTTTCGGGGCTGTGTTCATACTCGATGTGATAGTTAATACACTTACCTTAAGTGGTAAGTGTATGCTTAGTATGATGTATGAATGATGATTGCTTGACGGTGCGTGAACAATCTTCGGATATTGCATGGACCGTCAGGTGGTAGCTCAAGATATGAATGATATAATGATGTATGAATGATGTATGTATGAAACATGTATGATGTATGAATGTATGTATGGTATGTAAATAGTATGTGAACAATATAAAAGGACCAGACCCTAATAATATCTGTGAGGATAGGGACCAGACCCTAATAATATCTGTGAGGATAGGTACCAGACTCTAATAATATCTATGAGTATAGGGACCAGACACTAATAATATCTGTGAGGATAGGGACCAGACCCTTATAATATCTGTGATGGTTGGGACCAGACCCTAATAATGTGATGTTGGGGACCAGACCCTTATAATATCAGTGAGGTTATGGGGCGGAAGGCTCTTTATATAGTATGGATAGTTATGCAAGTAAAATAAAGTATGAATAATGTACACACTTTCGGGCATGTGTGCAAGTATGTGAACATATTGTATGTCATATGATTAACTAGAACTCACTCAGCGTAGCTGACTGTTAGTATGCACGCAGGTGAGTAGATTGAGGCAGCTTGCATAAGGGGAAGCACATGGCATGAACTTGAAGAAGCTGGCATCTCAAGAAATGTCATGTTATTTTAAAGAATGTTTTATGTTTAAATGTTTGGAATGCTCGTTAATACAAGGATGGATGATTATGTAATATAATGGTTTGAATGTTTTTAATATTCCACGAATGTTTTTATTAACTCTGATATTTAGAACTGTGTTTATGAGTAAATCCAACGTCCAATGTAGGGCACCGGAGACGCAATTTTGAATTCGACGACTAGAGTCAAAGATTGGATAATTCCAGATATACATTTGTTATGATAAACGAATGGCTGATCATTCGTTAAGCAGTCATAGTGAATAGATACATTTGTATGTTCTGCTAACGAATGAGCCTTCCATTCGTCCTATGGAGGTCACAAATGACCTTATTCATTTGTTATCCATTCATTCACCATGAGGTACAGCGAATGGAACCATTCGTTATAAATACATTCATGTGCTTCTGTAACGAATGAGCCTTTCATTCGTCTCAATGAAATCATGAATGCCAAATTCATTCGTTATAATGAATGGAACCATTCTTCATTGCGAATGATGCTTAACCTGAGGTCATTCTTCATAACGAATAAGATAGCGATTAAGGTAATCACTTAAGAATTCTAATGAAATTTGTTTTAAGGACTTTTAATGAAAATAAAATTTTTCCGAGCTGACCTGGCAGCTCGACCCCAGCCAGGGGCTCTGCCCCTTGGACCCTGCTAGGGGCTGCCGCCCCTAGACCCCGTTGCTAGGGGCGCTACCCCCGAACCTCTGTAGCTAGGGGTTACAATAACTTAGAAGTATGATATAGTTAGAAATGTTAATTAATACTTGTTATTATTATAGAGTTAGTCGTGCACAACTAAAGAGGGGTATTACAATAAACTCAAAAGGAAACAGGATCCAGGTGAGTTTCTAGCCCCATTTCTTGTTATGTTTTCGGGGTTGTGTGCATACACTTACCTTAAGTGGTAAGTGTATGAAACGTGATTGTTTTATGAATGATGTATGAATGGTATATGGAAGTTATTGATGAGATTAAGTGTATGTGCGAAAGTTTAAAAATATAAATATAAAGAGGATAATGTATGGTTGTATGGTGGTATTCCTAAAGAATTGCAGACCCTAATAATATTTGTGAAGGTTACGGAGTTGCAGACCCTAATAATATATGCGAAGGTTACTGGGTTGCAAACCCTAATAATATCTGCGAAGGTTAAAGAGTTGCAGAACCTAATAATATATGCGAAGGTTACAGGGTTGCATACCCTAATAATATTTTCGAAAGTTATAGGGTGAAATTCTATTTAAAACGAATAGAGAGTTATGTATGTAATGTACGGGCTAAAAGAATGAAAGTACGAAAGAAAGAGGGAATGTATGTATGCGTGTCTGAAAGATAGGTAGACAGGTTAAGTATGTAATATGTATCTTCAGATACGTATATACGTGAGTATGTGAATGTATTGTATGCTGCCTGATTAACTAGAACTCACTCAGCGTAGCTGACTTTTAGTATGCACGCATGTGAATAGGATAAGGCAGCTCGCTTGAATGAAGATACAGGGCATTTGACTGAAGATATTGGCATCTTGAGAAGAATGTTGTGAGGTTTTAAAATGACTTTTAAATTATGTTTCGAGACAAAATTTGTTTATTTTTGAAAGATTAGAATGATTATGTAATATATGTTTGAAGTTTTACATTCGGCGAATAATTTTTAATTATCTCTGATACTTAGAACTGTGTTTATGAGTAAATACTACGCCCAAGTAGGGCACCGGGACCGGGGTCTCACAAGTTGGTATCAGAGCATAAGTTCGAGAGAAATAAGCATTCTACATGCTTAGACTCGAATAGAGAATGGGACTTAAGTAAGAAAAGAAAGAAGATGCCAGTTCAAGAAAGCCATGTGTCACTCAAGAAAGCTAAGTAAGGGTAAGGTACATGATTAATTTCATGTGTATTGTAAGAAAGGTAGCTTAATTGCTAGAGATATGATTTATTGATTATTTGTGGATTGTTTGAATGATTGGTTAATTGTTTAAAAGTAGCACCTAGCACAACTGGACTCACAAAGGGAAGGGTATAGGACACGGTGAGTAACGTGATCGGCTAATCATAGCTGGCCATTGTTGTTAGCTGTTAGCCTTACTATCTTTGTACTAAATAGTTCCATGAGTGACGACATTTGTATTTCTTTATAGAATACCAATGGCTGGAGCAAGAAAGGTTGTTGGTCAAGGAGGTCATACGGGACGTCGTGGTAGGCCACGTATTACCCGGGAACCTTCTGTAGAACTAGTTACTAACACAAGAGAGGAGAGGAGCGAAACTCTGCGAGGACCAAGCAACGAAGGGTATCAACTAGATCCTACTGTTCAAGCCGCCATTGCTCAAGTTGTAGCTTCCGTAATGAATAATCTGGATCCTAGCAAGTCTGCTGAAAGCCATGGCAAGGACTGTTGAGAGGACGTGGGAGAATGGTAAGAAGGATGATGAAAGAGAGAAAGGTGACTCGAGTGTGGTTGGGTCTGTGAAGGTTGATGAAAGAAAGAGAGGCAGAGATGGGTGTAACTACAAGTCGTTCACATGTTGTGACCCACCAAAGCTGACTGTTTAGGGGATGCAATCGCTCATCTCCGGCGGATAACCACCATGGACAAGGTTATCCGAATCAATGAATGTCGTCCCGACCAAGAAGTGGGTTATGCCACTCAGTCGTTTGGTGATGAGGCTATGTTTTGGAGGGAAAATGTGGAACAAAGAAAGACCCGGGAAGAGATTAAGACTATGAGGTGGGATGATCTGAAGGAGTTGGTCATGAAACGTTTATGCGCTGAAGCTAAAGTTGAGAGGGCGGAGATGAAGTTTCTGAATCTGAAGGCGGGAAAAATGACGCTACTTAATTCAACCTCATGTCGAGGTTGGTGCCTGAGATGGTGAAAAATGAAGACAAGCGAATCAAGTATTACAACAGAGGGCTTACCACAGAACGTTCGCACCTTAGTCAGGGCTAGTAGCCCTGCTATTTTTGATTCTGCCATTGAACTTGCATGGGTTATGATGATCTGACTGCGGATGATGTGGTAGTGGAAGAATAGAAAGATAACAATTGGGTTGTTCCTGCTAAACGACCTGATACTCAGTTGTGGAACTCCAAGGATAAGAAACAGAAAGTGTGGGAAAGGAAATCATGCAAGACTTGTAGAAAGATGCACAGTGGTGAGTACAAGTGGGGTACTAGTTCTGATGTGTGTCATAAAAGGGGGAAATCTCATGGTGGAGAGTGCAAACAAGGGTCAAATGCTTGTTACAAATGTGGGAATGTGGGGCACTATGCTCATGACTGCAGTGAGAAACCAACATGTTTTCGATGTGGCAAGACGGGTCACATGGCCAGGGAATGTATTGAAGCTGGAAGAAGCGGAAAGAAAGATGCTGAACCATCAATGCCAAATACCAGAGCCTACATGCTGACCCAGGAGCACGCCAAACAGATCCCCGATGTTGTGACAGGTATGTTTCTAGCAAACGGTATTTCTGCTTTAGTGTTGTTTAACTCAGATGCAAATAGAAGTTTTGTAGCTACGACATTTTGTAAGTTAGCAAAATGAAATGTTGTCGTGTGCCTGAAACCTTTATAGTAGAAACTGCTAGTGAGACCTCTGTTAGGATAATGAGAATGGCTAAGGATTGTAAGATATAGTTAGAGGGACATGAGCTCCCTGTTACCCTCTATGTTATGACCTTAGGAGGGTTAGATGTGGTTTCGGTAATGGATTGGCTATCTGAGTTTGAGGCTTAGATAGTGTGTAAGAGTAGGTTGATAAGATTAAGGTCCTTGGATGGTGGTATGGTGATGGTTTATGGTGATAAAGAAAGTTCAAGGCTTAGTGTCATTTCGATGATAAAAGCTGAAGGTTTGTTAAGGCGAGGGTGCGGTGCTTACCTCGCATATGTTGTCAAAGCTACGGATGAGATGATAGAAGTAAAAGATGTTCCTGTTGTGCGCAACTACCCAGAAGTATTCCCTGAGGACCTTCCGAGGTTGCCACCAGAGCGAGAGGTAGAATTCCAGATAGACTTAATACCAGGAGCACAGCCCTTCGCGAAATCACCTTACCACCTGGAGCCATCTGGGATGAAAGAATTGATGTCCCAACTACAAGAACTTCTCAATAAAGGTTTAATAAGATTGATTGTCTCCTCGTGGGCTGCACCGGTGTTGTTTGTTAAGAAAAAGGATGGAAGTATGAGAATGTGTATAAACTATCGTGAGTTGAACAAGCTTACATTGAAGAACAGATATCCATTGCCATAGATTGATGATTTGTTTGATCAACTACAAGGTTCAAGTTGGTTCTCACGAATAGACCTTAGATCAGGCTATCATCAGCTGAGGGTGAAGGAGGCAAACATACCTAAGACAACGTTTCGGACGCGGTAAGGACACTACGAGTTCCTCGTGATGTCATTCGGTCTAACAAATGCTCCCGCAACATTTATGGATATGATGAATAGGGTATGTCGGTCGATGTTAGATAAGTCAGTCATTGTTTTCATTGATGATATATTGATTTATTCTAAAAGCAAGTCTGACCATGGCGAGCACCTAAGAGAAGTATTGGAGATTTTGAAGGAAGAGAAAATGTATGATATGTTTTCAAAGTGCGCATTATGGTTGCGTGAGGTACAATTTCTAGGTCACGTAATCAACCATAAAGGGATTACCATGGGCCCAACTAAGATTGTGGTGAAAACAAAGTGGAAGACTCCGCAAAATCTGACTGATATACGAAGCTTCTTAGGGTCGGCTGATTATTATAAGATATTCATTGAACGCTTCTCTAAGATAGCCGCACCTTTGACCGGAATGACCTGGAAGTCTGTAGTGTTCAGTTGAGGTAAGTTTAAAGGGGAAGCTTTAGAGGAATTAAAGAAAAGGCTCACGCAAGCTCCAATCCTTACTCTACCCGAGGGTTATGAGGATTTGGTTGTTTGTACCGATGCCTCGCATCGTGGTTTAGGTTGCGTGTTAATGTAGCGAGGAAAAGTGATAGCTTATGTGTCTAGGCAGTTGAAGGTTCAGGTGAGTACTTACCCGACGCATGACTTAAGCTAGCAGCAATAGTGCATGCTCTCAAGGTATGGAGACACTACCTATATGGTACTAAGTGTAATATTTACACCGATCATAAGAGTTTGAAGTACTTCTTCGAGAAAAAAGAGTTGAAAATGAGACTAAGGAGATGGTCGGAGTTGATAAACGACTATGACTGTGACATCAAATATTATCCTGGTAGGGGTAATGTGGTTGCTGACGCACTAAGCCGTAAGAATGAAGAAGTCATTGCAACAGTGAAGTCATATAAGTTGATCATTAACTAAGATCTCTTTGAAGAGATCATCAAAGTACAGTCTGAGGTGCTTATAAATAAAGGGCTAGTGAAGAAGGAAAGAAACTTCGGACAACAAGATGAGCTGACGAAAAACAGTCATGGTGTGAAGACTAGGTTTGACCGCATGTGGATTCCGTTCTACGGAGATCTTAGAGGTCGAATCCTAGATGAAGCTCATAAGTCAAGATACTCGATACATTCAGGATCCACCAAGATGTACCAAGACCTAAAAAAAGACCATTGGTGGCCGAGTATGAAGAATGGTGTAGTAGATTATGTTAGTAAGTGCTTGACTTGTTTGAAAGTCAAAGTTGAACACCATAAACCTTATGGGAAGATGCAGCCATTGGAGATACTAGAATGGAAATAGGAACACATCACTCCGTATTTCATAACTAAGCTACTGGTACATCAAAACATCATGATACCATTTGGGTGAAGCGGACCGTTTGACTAAAAGTGCTCACTTTCTGCCTATACGAGAGGATATCTCGTCAGAAACATTAGCAAATGTATTCATAAAAGAGGTTGTGGCTAAGCATGGAGTGTTGTTATTGATTGTGTCTGACAGAGATACTATCTTTACTTCAAGATTCTAGAAGAAGTTCCATGAAGCTACGGGAACAAGATTGGACATCTATACGGCGTATCACCCTCAAACAGATGAGCAGTCTGAAAGGACTATTCAAACCCTTGAGGATATGTTACATGCTTGTGTTTTAGACTTTGGGGAAAGTTGGGATGATCATTTGCATCTTGCAGGATTCTCTTATAACAACAACTCCATTCAAGTATTGGTATGCCGCCGTTTGAGATGTTGTATGGTAGACGTTGTAGAACTCATGTATGTTCAGGAGAGAATGGTCAGAAAGAAAATGGAAGCTTGGAAATTGTGCCATAAACCTCTTTGAGGATCGATCAGATAAAGGAAAGAATAAAAGCCAGTTAATACCGTCAGAAGTCCTATGCTGATAAGCGACGACGACCTATTGAGTTGACGTTGGTGACAATGTGATGCTCAAGGTCTCGCCTTGTAAGGGAATTATTCGTTTCAGAAAGAGAGGAAAGTTAAGCCCAAGGTACATTGGACCGTTCAAGATTGTAGATCGTGTTGGCGAAGTGGCTTACAAGCAAGATTTACCTGAAGAGTTAGAAGGAATCCACTCTACCTTTCATGTGTCCCATTTGAGAAAATACCTAGCTGATGACACGTCACATGTGCCATTAGTAGATATCTAGGTTGACGAACAGTTAAACTATTTCGAACAACCTGTAGAGATCGTTGACTGCAAGGAAAAAACAACTCTGTCATAAAGTTATACCATTGGTGAAGGTGATATGGAAGAATCTTAAGGGGTCGGATGCCACTTGGGAAGTTGAAGAAGAGATGCGCAAGTTTTAGTAATAGTTAGGTTTCGGGGACGAAAACTCTTTAAGGAGGGAAGACTTGTAACATCCTACTTTCGATAAAATAAATAAAAGAAATCTCGTTTATTTTATAATGTGTCGTTATTCAGTTTAGATAAATGAAATATTTGAGTGTGGGCTTGGACATTAAACGATGGAATAAGGGATGGTGATGGGCCTTAGGTCCATGGGCTTAAGGGTATATAAACCCCTTAAACCTCCCTAAAACCCTAAACTCCCATTGTTATCATCTAGCCACCATAACACACTCAAACACACACAAACACCCTCCTTTATCGCGGACCAAGTTTCGAAGGAGAAGACTCGAGCGTGTTGACGTTAGAGCATCGTGACGAGCAAAACCTACATCAATACTAGATCGACTTGTTTAGTATTCCTAGATCTATACATAAATGGTAAACAACAAATCAAACACAACAATCCTCGTTGAAATTCGTTAGCATTGAACTGGTCAATCAATCAATAATGAGCCATATATATATATATATATATATAGGATTATGATCATGTTTGAACTATTTTGAAATTAAGAACTTTGAGAACCATGTTAGACCATAAAAAACACTCTTTTTAACAAAAAAAATATGTAAGAAAAACAAACTCGAAAATAAAAAAAAAATGTAAAAGATTTTTTTTTATTTTTCATCCCGGTTTTATAAAAAGAAATAAAAAAAATTGAAAAGAAAATATCGGTTTAACAAAATTATACACATATATATAATACTTATTTTTTAAATTTTATACATGTTATTTTATACACATGTACAATTTAAGGTATATGATAATGTACATACGTGTACATTACATAACTAGAGATTAAATGAAATTATACACATGTGTATAATACGAAGTTTTTTTTATGAAACCAGAATGAAATATAAGAATTTTGGTTTTTTTACTTTTTTAAAATTTTTGTTATTTTTTGTTTTATGATTTTTTTAAATAATTTTTAGAGGTTGTTTTAAGAAAAAATTACAAATTTTGTCCTTTTAAAATTATAAAATTATGGATTGGGTCCTTTTTGAAAATGAGTTTCACTCTTTATCCTTTATATGCATATTTCACTCGATTTTTGTCCTTTGCACTAACGACCATCCAATAACCCAGTTATGTTTAAGCATGTGCCATGCATGTGAGGGCAAAAGGGTATTTTTCAACCTTTATTATTACAGTATTATTATTATTATTATTATATAAAAAATCAAATCAATATCATATTTTAGAGATTGTGGTCCCCATCATTCTCATCCTCTTCAAATCATCATCTTCAACCCTAACTCAACCACTCCGACCACCATTACCACCACCTACAAATGCTACTTACATTGCCACCACCAACACTCTGACCATCTTCAACTAGTCTGCGCTCTTTGGACTTTTCAAACTTAGCGAACTGAAACATCTGAGTAGCTAAAGGAAGGGAAATCAACCTAAAACCCTGTTCTTCTTCAATTAGCAGGTACCATCTCATTTTAAGAAACCCCATTTCAAACCCCTCTTATATACCAAACACAAATCTGAACTATTCAACATCCTCGCGACCTCAGATCCCTACGAAACACCATTATCATATCCTCAAGAAAGTTTCTAGGAGCTAGTAGCCTCCACCTCCACAATTTCGCTACTCAAATCGGCGTTAGATCTGGAGACATCGGCGCCACCCACTGGCTCCACCACCTGAATGACGTCTCCGGAAGCCACAGTGGCCTTTTGCTAAGTTGATTCATGCCATTAACCTAATGTTTGCATATATTTTACCAACGTCTATGATTGGTGGTTGTTAATGGCATGTAGTGGTGATGGTGTTGTGGTGGGTTAGGGTTATATGGTGAAAGAAGAAAGGGGCATTTAATGAAAGATAGAAGATCGTGGTCGATGTGGTGGTGGTGTAAGTGGCGGCTGTAGGTGGTGGCAATGATGGTCGAAGTGATGGTGGTGTTGGGTTAGGGTTGAAAGATTGTTTTATTGAGTGATGGTGTGGTAGGTTGGGGTTGAATATTGTGCGATGAAGATGATGACTTGAAGATGATGGGGGACCACAATCTCAAAAATGTATTTTACTTTTTATAATAATAATAATAATAATAATAATAATAATAATAATAATAATAATAATAAAGGTTAGAAATTACCCTTTTACCCTCACATGCATGGCACATGCTTAAACATAACTGGGTTATTGGATGGTCGTTAGTGCAAAAGACAAAAAATCGAGTGAAATATGCATATAAAGGATAAAAAGTGAAACTCATTTCAAAAAGGACCCAATCCATAATTTTATAATTTCAAAAGGACAAAATTTGTAATTTTTTTTAATGGTCCAAAATGGTTCTCAAAATTCTCAATTTTCAAATGGTTCTCTTAGCATCCTTACCTTGGATTAAGATCATGTGAGAACTATTTTGAAATTAAGAATTATGAGAACTATTTTAGACCACGAAAAACACTCTTTTTAACAAAAAAATAAAAAATAATTATATAACAAAAAATATTCGAAATTAAAAATAGTACAAAAACCAAAAAAATTTATTTTTCATTCAGGTTTTATAAAAAAAATAAAAAAAAATTTGAAAAGAAAATATCAGTTTAGCAATATTATACACATATGTATAATACTTATTTTTTTAATTTTATACATGTCTTTATACACATATGTACAATTTAAGGTATATGATAATGTACATATGTGTACATTATATAACTAGAGATTAAATGAAATTATACATATGTGTATAATACAATTTTTTTATTTATTTTTATTTTATTTTTATTTTTTTATGAAACCGGAATGAAATATAAGAATTTTGGTTTTTTTACCTTTTAAAATTTTTTGTTTTATAAGAGCACCATTTGAACGCGATTTTTGGATGATTGGGGTTTATAGGCGATGAGATTACGAGTAGACTGATGCCAATATGGTGTTGTTTCATCGTGATATGAAGATTAATTGCAGATCTGGTGTATGTTGACTGTTTTTGTTCATATCAATTTTGACTTTGATGACTGGAGTCAAAGATTGGATAATTCCTGATATACATTCGTTATGATAAACGAATGGCTGATCATTCGTTAAGCAGTCATAGCGAATAGATACATTCGTATGTTCTGATAACGAATGAGCCATCCATTCGTCCTATAGAGGTCACGAATGACCTTATTCATTTTTTATCCATTCATTCTCCATGAGGAACAGCGAATGGAACCATTCGTTACAAATACATTCGTGTGCTCCTTTAACGAATGAGCCTTTCATTCGTCTCAAAGAAATCATGAATGGCTAAATTCATTCGTTACTCATTCAATCATCTTAGATCAAACCATTCGTTATAATGAATGGAACCATTCTTCATAACTAATGGGATAGCGAATGATGCTTAATCAGAGGTCATTCTTCATAACGAATAAGATAGCGATTAAGGTAATCATTTAAGAATTCTAATGAAATTTTTGTTAAGGACTTTTAACGAAAATAAAAATTTTCCAAGCTGACCTGCCAGCTCGACCCCAGCCAGGGCCCTGCCCCTTGGACCCTGCTAGGGGTTGTCACCCGTAGACCCCGTTGCCAGGGGCGTTGCCCCCCGGACCTCCGTAGCTAGGGGTTACAATAATTTAGAAGTATGATATAGTTAGAAATAGTTAACTAATACTTGTAATTATTATACAGTTAGCCGTGTACAGCTAAAGAGGGGGTATTACTATAAACTCATAAAGAAACAGGATCCAGGTGAGTTTCTAGCCCCATTTCTTGTTATGTTTTTGGGGCTGTGTACATACTCGATGTGATTAGTTAATACACTTACCTTAAGTGGTAAGCGTATGAAACGTGATTGTTTTATGAATGATGTATGAATGGTATATGAAAGTTATTGAAAAGATTAAGTGTGTGTGCGAAAGTACAAAAATTTAAATATAAAGAGGATAATGTATGGTTGTATGGTGGTATACCTAAAGGGTTACAGACCCTAATAATATCTGCTAAGGTTACCGAGTTGTAGACCTTAATAATATCTCTGAAGGTTAAAGGGTTGCAGACCCTAATAATATATGTGAAGGTTACAGGGTTGCAGACCCTAATAATATCCAACGCCAAAGTATGGCACCGGGACCGGGGCCTTACAACAATCTACTTTATTTAAATTAATTAAGAAAAATACTTTGAAGGTTGATGCATAGCCTCGGAGTTGTGTGTGTGTGCTTGAAAATATAATAATAAACAATAATTAAATAATTATCTAAGAAAGCTATAACAAATAATTTGATCACATAAGGCAAACAGATAAGCACGTATGAGGCTCCTAAGCATCTTACTAAGGCACCACTTGTCACACCCCGACCAAAGGCAGCGGAATATGCCGGGGCGTAACATATTAATTGGAAAGTAGCTCAGACGACACTAATTAAAGCGTTAATAATTATTTAACTTCATTAACATTAAACAAGTACAAAAATTCAATAATCGTAACAAATACATCAAAATCTTTTTATTTGAATAGATATCCTAAGGTCAAACTATTGTCTTCCATCTTGAATAATATCAACTACGTGTACCTGTAACATGTATTAAAATAGAGTTTGTCAACATGAATGTTGGTGAGAATACATAAGTTTTAGTTTTATGTATATGGAGAGAAATCACAATTCATATGTAAATGATGAGTATTACAATTCTTATGAAAATGTAAACAACTAAATAGATGTGGACCCGTTCTTATTGATACGAAATCAAAGTACTTGGGTAAATGTATGATCATACTAGATGAGGATAGATGAGGATGAGATACCAACCACCAAACATAAAATAAACAATTAAGCACATAAGGCATTATCATAGAGCATGCAATAATTACACATAAACATATATTGACTTGTGTTTTGAATAGATTGGGAATAAAACATAAGTAAACTTGAATAAGGTATACATGCTACCCCCAAAATATAAAAGATGGGGAAAATGGGGTATGTAAACTCACCTTAATGAGTGGAATGTAAATGATGAGACGATGGTAAGAATATGAGATAGAGTCCACGGAATACGTTGACAAAAGTTCCGATGGTGGTCACGGATTGAGGGTTATCGGCGAGATAGGTTGTCACGGCTCTTGAATTGATCAACGAAGGTCTTAACGGCTTTGTGTGTTGCAATTAGGTTAGGGGTTAGGGTGGCGCTGCTGTGAGGATGATGTGGGTGCGTTTAATTGCGTTTTGATCGAGCATTTATAGTGTTATAAGGCCTAGGTTAGCCGCGAATGAATTAAAGGAAAATTGGCTATCAATTACGTGATTATGGTATGATTTAGACGCGTTTTTGACCACTTAACGACTTGGCAATAACCATTCCATGATTCCTGGCGTAGATTTCGGGCCAAGAAAGCAAGGGGGTGCTGCTCGACGGGAAGAAGCAAAGAAGAAAAGAAAAAGAAAATTAAATAACTTTTAAATAAATTACATTATGGTCCTTGGTCTATAGTTGATTTTTGTGGTCTATAGTTGGGGGGGGGGGGTATTATTGCATATAGTTTATAGTTATTATCAATAAATAAATAAACGAAGTATATATACTTAAACGAATGCGGGAATTTATTTAGTAACGAACGTTCGAATAATAAATGAGGCAAAAGAAAAATAAACGGGTCGGTTTTTCGGGTTTTAAATTTGACGAATGTTACACCACTGACGACCTATTTTAAACCTTCGGCTCTGATACCAATCTGTCACACCCCAACCTAGGGCGAAAATGTCGAGACGTGAGCTGATTGCTCATAGCTCCCAAGATACTATCATGCAATAATTAATAGGTGAGAATATCTATTATTTAAATTATATATTCAACGAATTCAAATAATACAAGTACATAATTTAAACAAAACAATAAATACATATTTAAGTCTTGATTAATTCTTCTTATGTTAAAAGCTGTAAATATTTCATCAATCCTGATATCAATTCAAACGATAACCTGCATGTTTTTATAAGATGAAAATAATTTTGTCAACAACACATGTTGAGTGAGTAAAACATCAGTTAATTTGAATATAATATAATATAGAAAAGAAAACGCAAACTGTTCCTGTGAGATAAACAACTAAGCCATAACATGTACACCATTCAAACATATAATAAAGAAAGGGCTAAACCGTTGTCATGCGAATCGGGCATTGGTTACCATAAATGAGTTATCGGTGAAACCATTGTCATGCGATTGGACGTCGGCCACTACGACGGTCTTATGATCTTACTATTATGATGGACTTCTTCGAAAGCGGTAAAATAAAGCAAATAAACATATAGCAAGTTAGGCATTAAACTGATATACACACAAGGATTTAACAGTTGCAATTATGAATACTATATAATAGGTAAATAAATAAGATAGGCATATGTCTCCAAAAGGTTCAAAATAAGTAAAAAAGGGGAGTGAAATACTCACCTTATAAACAAGATGAATGAATTCGATAAGAAAGCGATAAATCACGCTCTTCGGGAATTATCGACGAGAAATCCTAATTACAATAATGGCGAAAAAATAAATACAAATCAAAAACTAGATAGAGACTCGGGACTCTAATGATAGGGAATGTTCTTGTGAAAGTTATTTATTACTTTAATTTATTATTAGTTTTAATATTTGAATTATCACTTTTAATTATCAAAATTTTATCATAAATAATATGATTTTAATTATGTAAGTTACATTAAAATACTTAAATAAATATTTAAAAAGATTTCATAGTTTGTATAAAGAGATTTGTATTAAATATATATTTTAAAAAGAAAAATGCATTTAATATATTTATATATATTTTATTATTAATTAATATTGCTTTAAAATTAGCATTGTAAACAATAAATAATAATATTTAAAATAAATAAAATTGTTTATAAAATACTCGAGCTTTTAACCATATTTTGATGTTAAATAACAAGATTATACTATGTATTTTAATTTAAAAACATTATTAAACTCTTTATTATAAATACCATTCTTAATACACATTCATATATATATATATATAGGAATATTGGATTTTAATAATCCCTATTAAATGATATTGGCCGATAATAATCCATATTCGTTTTATCGCCACTGGCGGTCCCAAATTTGAAAAAGTTGGTCCCCAATGGTCCCCCGTTAAAAATGACATAACGACGTTATAGTTTTTTCTGAATTTCAAACCAATGTTTTAGGGCTTTTAATCGTTAGGAGTATACAAGTCGATTGGTGTAAAATTTAGTTTGAAATAGTGCTTCAAAGTGACGAAACAATGCTTCAATTCGGGTGTTTGAACTTACAGTTAACCAAAATCGAATCATTTTGATCATTGTTTCGAGCTAAGTTTTACACCAATCAACTTGTATCCTCCTAACGATCAAAAGACCTAAAACATTGGTTTGAATTCAGAAAAAACTATAACGCCGTTAAGTCATATTTAACGGGGGACCATTGGGGGCCAACTTTTTTGAATTTGGGACCGCCAGTGGCGATAAAACGAATAGGGATTATTATCGGCCAATACCATTTAATAGGGATTATTAAAATCCAATATTCCATATATATATATATATATGTATACACACACACACACATACATATATATGTTTTTTAACAAAGCTTCGGAAAACAACTAGTTAATACGTTGGTTTTGAAGAAAATATCAATTAATTATGAATTTTAGGATATATACAATACTATTTGATTGAATAAGGAATTACATATAATACTTAAACAGAAATCCAAAAATAAAATAAAAAAAACATGGCGAAACGGGCTGGGGATGGCTAGAGCCCGCGCCCCCAGTCGTCTCCGCATTTTAACAAAAGGTGCACAAGCCAACTTGGCTGGTGGCTAACACAGTTTATGAACGGGAACATTTTTTTAAATACACAGACGCAGATAAACATAATACAATCAAGATTCCTAACGAAATCAATCGGTTAAATCGATTGATGTTCGTTCAATTAAAGTTAGGGTTAAAGATCCTGAGATCAAATTGAAAAGAGCCATAAAATTAATTACCTTATTTGATGTTTAATTTCGGCTTAATTAGAACAATACGGTCCAGCCAGAAACGCGATGACGAACAGGACTTGCAGATAATGAAATTAACTATAAGGATTCAGTTGGCAACGTGTCCAGGGTTGTGCATACCAAACATTGAATTATGATTGTCTCTAAGGTATAATACCCAGAAACGATTAAAGGCGATTCGTTTATAAGTTAATACAGATCAATTTGATTTCGTTTTCCTAATTAAAAGTGTCGGTAAGCCGAAATAGGTAAGAAGAATAAGATGCATTGATCAATTTCCATATTTATTACGATAATTATGGCCCAAGAAATCCAATGGGTATACGGGTTCCAGGTTTTGTAACGTTAAGTTTTCTCGTTTCGGTTAATAAAATAATATATGAGTTATTACGAGTTGGGCTAGTGTTGGGTTAAATAGATATGGGTAATGGACTTGGATTAAAAATGAAGGAAGAAAAGACCATGGGCTTAAGCCCATGACCCATCATATATAAACAATAATTACTCCATAATCCATTCATTTCACATATTCCATACACCATAAAAAACACATACTTAAGTTCTCTCTCATATCTCTCTCTTTACCTTAGCCGAACCCAAGAGAAACCAAGCATCGACCCGAGGTAATAATAGTATGATATTGTATGGAACCAAATCCGGAAGATTTAGTCGTGAAATGACGAGCCGACACCCTTAAACCGTTAAAGTCACAAGATCCGAGTAGAATCGGGTATAAACCGATCAAAAGATGAGCTTAGGGGTCACCCTAGCTCAGATCTGGATCGAACGGGGTGAAAAACGATGGAAAATAACTGAGATCTCGCTTTTCCGGCGAGATCCCGGTTTTCCGGCGCTGGAAAAGTCAGGTACGAGGTAACGAATGTCAGAGAATGTTTCTGACCTGACGAATTAACAAGCAATTCGTTATTCCCATTCGTTAAGAAGAGATAACGAATTAAAAGCAGTTCGTTAAGCCATTCATTGAGTAATTCGTTAACGGAGAACTGACGAATGAACCCCTAGTTCGTTATAGAAGCCAGTTCGTTATAAAGATCCAGTTCGTTATAAAGAGTCAGTTCGTTACAGATTCCGGTTCATTATAAAGGTCCATTCGTTATGAGATAACGAAGGAGTTAATTCGTTAAAGAACTGTATGACGAACTAAAGTTAGAAAGAATGACAGAAAGGTCCCTGGACTTATAATAAAATGGAATAATTAGAAAGTAGCCCTCGAACTTTTTGAGTTAGAAAATAAAATAATAAATTAGAGTTAACCATAGCCAGGGGCTCTACCCCTTGGACCCCGCCTAGGGCTGCCGCCCCTAGAACCCCGCTGCCCGTGGACCCTCGTTTATTGAGGGTTATAATTAAACTAGAAACGCGATATGGTAGTGATAGTTATTTGATACGTGTAACTGTTATTAAGTTAGTCATGCACAGCTAAAGAAAGGAACAACCATTAACGGTGAACATAACCGAGTTCATGTGAGTTTCTAGCCCCATTCCTTGTTATGTTTTTGGGGTTGTGTGCATACTCGATGTGATTAGTAAATACACTTACCTTCAGTGGTAAGTGCATGTCTTATATGATTTATGTATGAATGAATGTTTGACGATGCATGAACGATCTTCGGATATTGCATGCACCGTCAAGGAATAGTCTAAAGATATGATTGATATATATATATATATATATATATATATATATATATATATGTATATGATGTTTGAACTTATGGAAGTTATAGTTACGAATGTATAGAAAGGTATGGAAGGTATAGTTAGAAAAGAGAACCAACCCTAATAATATCGGCGAATGTAGGGAACCGACCTTAATAATGTCAGCGAATGAAGGGAACCGACCCTAATAATATTGGCAAATGTAGGGAACCGAACCTAATAATATCATCGAATGTAGGGAACTGACCCTAATAACATCGACGTAGGTTATAAGGCGGAATGCTCTTTAAAACGTATATGTATGAATGAAAGTATGCAAGTAAGTATGAAAGAAAGAATGAAAGTACATATTTATGTAAGTATGCAAGTAAACATGAAGGTATGTACCATCGGGTGCATATGTAAGTATATGAATGTATTGCATGTCGTCTAATTAATTAGAACTCACTCAGCGTAGCTGACTTTTAGTATGCACGCAAGTTAATAGACTGAGACAGATGGCTTGAGAGAGATACATGGCTGGATTGGAAGAGACTGGTATATGAAGATTTGTCATGATGTTTTGATATTATCATTTATGTTATGTTTTAAAAGGCAAGTTACGAATGTTTTTAATGAATGCTTGACTATTTTTATTATTATTATTATTATTCCGCGAAAGTTTTAATTAACTCTTATATTTGGAACTGTGTTTTTGAGTAAATCGAGCGTCCAATGTGAGGCACCGGTAACGGGGCCTTACAAGTTGGTATCAGAGCATAAGTTCGAGAGAATTAAATGCTTAAACTCGAACAGAGAATGGGATTTAAGTAAGGAAAGAATGGAGATGTCAGTTCAAGATAGCCATGTGTCACTCAAGCACGCTCAGTAAAGCAAAAGTGTATGGTTAAATAATAATGTATATTGATGCTAGCTTAATTGCTAGAGAAAGAATGTATGAATGCTAGCTTAATTACTAGGGATAGGAGTATATGATGACATGAACTATTTGATCGCCTAACTGTTAGAAGTAGAACTAGCACAAGTAGACTCACAAAGGGAAGTGTATAGGACACGGAAAGTAACGTGATCAGCTAATCACAGTTGGCCATTGTTATTACCTGTTAGCCTTACTATCCTTGTACTAAATAGTTCCTTGAGTGATGATGTTTGTGTTTTCCATATAGAATACGAATGGCTGGAGCTAGGAAGGTTGCTGGAAAGGGAGGACGTTATGGTAGACCACGCATTGTTCGAGAACCTTCTGTAAGAACAACCACTAACACTGAGGGAGAAGGAAGTGCAGCGGGTCGAAATACGAGTAACAACGAAGGTATCAACTTGACCCTACAGTTCAAGCTGCCATTGCTCAAGCTGTAGCAGCTGCTGTGAAGAACTTGAATCCTGAAAAGTCTGCTGGAAGTCATGTGAGGACGGCTGAGATGTATGGGGAAAAGTGTAAGAAAGATGATGAAGGAGAGAAGGGTGACTCGAGCGAAGTTAGATCTGTGAAGGTTAATGACAGGAAGAGAGGCCGAGGCGGGTGTAACTACAAGTCGTTCAAGGGTTGTGACCCGCCGAAGCTAACTGGCTTCAGAGATGCAATTGCTACTCTCCAATGGATAACCGCAATGGACAAGGTTATCCAAATTAGCGAGTGACGTCCCGACCAAGCAGTAGGTTATGCCACTCAGTCGTTTGGGGATGAAGCTATGTACTGGTGGGAAAGTATGGAGCAGAGGAAGAGTCGGGAAGAGATTAAGGCCTTGAAATGGGATGACCTGAAGGAGATGGTTATGAAACGTTTCTGTGCTGATGCTAAGGTGGAGAGGGCTGAGATGAAGTTTCTAAACTTGAAGGCGGGTAAGATGACACAGCGCGAGTACACTAGTGAATTCAACCGTATGTCTAGATTGGTGTCTGACATGGTGAATATTGAAGACAAAAGAATCAAATGCTACCTCAGAGGACTTCCACAAAACGTCCGCACCTTAGTCAGGGCAAGTAAACTAGGTACCTTCGACTCTGCTGTCAAACTCGCAGAGATGGTTTATGATGACCTGGCTGTATACAAATATGGAACCCTAGAGACAAGCGACAGAAAGTGTGGGAGCAGAGGTCATGTAGGACATGCGGGAAGATGCATGCTGGAGAGTGCAAGTGGGGCACTGGGTCTGATGTGTGCCATAAGTGTGGGAAGTCCCATGGTGGGGAATGCAGATCAGGGTCAAATTGCTTGTTACAAATTTGGTAAGATGGGACACTTTGCTCAGGATTGCCATGTAAAGCCCACGAGTTTTAAGTGCGGACAAACAAGACACTTGGCGAGGACTTGTACGAGTGGTGAAGCTAGAGGAAGTGAGAAGAAAGATGTTGAACAATGGAGGCCAAGGACTTGGGCCTATATGCTGACTCAGGAACATGCCAGACAGATTCCTGATGTCGTGACAGGTTCGTTTCTAGTGAACGGTATTTTTGCTTTAGTACTGTTTGATTCGGGTGCGAATAGAAGCTTTGTAGCTACGACATTTAGTAAGATAGCAAAAATGAAATGTTGTCGTGTGCTGAAACTTTTAAAGTAGAAACCGTGAGTGACACCCTAGTTAAAATATTAAGAATGGTTAAGGATTGTAAGATTGAATTAGAGGGACATGAGTTCCTTGTTGCCTTGTATGTTATGACCTAAGGAGGGTTTGATGTGGTTTTGGGAATGGATTGGCTATCTGAGTTTGAGGCTTAGATAGTGTGTAAGAGTAGGTTTGTAAGATTAAGGTCCTTGGATGGTAATACGGTGATGGTTTATGGTGATAAGGAAAGTTCATGACTTAATGTCATTTCGATGATAAAAGCCGAAGAATTGTTAAGACGAGGGTGTGGTGCCTACCTGACGTATGTTTTCAAGGCTACGGCCGAGACGAGAGAAGTGAAAGACGTTCCCATCGTGTGAGACTATCCAGAAATGTTCCCTGAGGACCTCCCGGGGTTGCCACCGGAGATAGAATTTCAGATAGACTTAGTACCAGGAGCCCAGCCCGTCGCGAAAGCACCTTACCACCTAGCACCATCCAAGATGAAAGAATTGATGTCCCAACTACAAGAACTCCTCGATAAGGGTTTTACAAGACCGAGTGTTTCCCTGCGGGGTGCACTGGTGCTGTTTGTTAAGAAGAAGGATAGAAGTATGAGAATGTGCATAGATTATCGTGAGTTAAATAACCTTACGGTGAAGAATAGATATCCATTGCCACGGATTGATGATCTGTTTGACCAACTGCAAGGATCGAGTTGGTTCTCCCGAATAGATCTCAGATCAGGCTATCATCAGCTAAAGGTGAAAGAGGCAGACATCCCGAAAACAGCGTTCTGGACACGGTATGGACACTACAAGTTCCTCGTGATGTCATTCGGTCTAACAAATACTCCCGCAGCGTTTATGGACATGATGAATAGGGTGTGTCGGCCAATGTTGGATAAGTCAGTTATCGTTTTCATTGACGATATATTGATTTGTTCAAAGAGCGAGTCTGATCATGCTGAGCATCTGAAGGAAGTGTTGGAGGTTTTGAAGGAAGAAAAACTATACACTAAGTTTTCGAAGTGCGCATTCGGGTTACGATAAGTGCAATTCCTAGGTCACGTGATAAATCCTGAAGAGATTACCATGGACCCAGCTAAGATTGAGGCGATAACAAATTGGAAGAATCCATAGAATCCGACTGATATACGAAGCTTCTTAGGGTTGGCTGGCTATTATAGGAGATTCATTGAAGGCTTCTCCAAGATAGCCGCACCATTGACAAGTATGACCCGAAAGACAGTAGTATTCAGCTGGGGTAAGTTTCAAGAGGAAACTTTTGAGGAATTAAAGAAAAGACTCACACAAGCTCCAATCCTTGCTTTACCTGATAGTGACGAGGATTTGGTTGTTAGTACTGATGCCTCGCATCGTGGGTTAGGTAGCGTGTTGATGCATGAGGAAAAGTGATAGCTTATGCGTCCAGACAGTTGAAAGTTCATGAGAGTACTTATCTGACGCATGATTTAGAGCTAGCAGCAATGGTTCATGCCTTAAAGATATGGATACACTACCTGTATGGTACTAAGTGTACCATTTACACAGATCATAAAAGTTTGAAGTACTTCTTCGAGCAGAAAGAGCTGAACATGCGACAGAGAAGATGGTTAGAGTTGATAAAGGATTACGACTGCGATATTAAGTACTACCCTGGTTAAGCTAATGTGGTCGCCGATGCGCTAAGAAGTAAGAATGAAGAAGTCATTGCAACAGTGAAGTCTTATAAGTTGCTAATAAACTCAAATATCTTTGGGGAAATCATCAAGATTCAGTCTGAGGTGCTTGCAGATGAAGGATTATTGAAGAAGGAAAGAATTTTCGGAAAACAAGACGTGCTAATGGAAAACACTCATGATGTTAAGATTAGGTTTGACCGTATGTGGATTCCACGCCATGGAAATCTCAGAGGTCGAATTTTAGATGAAGCTCACAAGTCGAGATACTCAATTCATCCGGGATCCACCAAGATGTATCAAGACCTGAAGAGAGATTATTGGTGGCCAGGGATGAAGAACGATGTGGTAGATTATGTCAGTAAGTGCTTAACTTGTTTATAAGTAAAAGCAGAGCACCATAAGCCTTACGTCTTGTTCTTGAGTTTTATAACCAAGGAAAGAAAAGGAAAGGAGAGGGAAGGATAAGAAAGGGAAGGGAAGGAAATAAATTTTTTTTAATTAGGTGTGTTCTTGAGTTGGAAGGAAATTAGAGGAAAGGAAATGATAACTATGTTAAAAAATAGTTATCCTTAATAATCATCCCATTTTTGGGAGGATAACTTATTGGGAAAATACATTAATTTAATCCCTCCTAACTCCTCCTACTCTTTTCCTTTCCATCCTAAAAAAAAACTCAAGAACATCCATTTTTTAACTATCCTTAGTTTTTCTTTCCTTTCTCTCCTTTAAAAAAACTCAAGAACAAGGCGTTATGGAAGGATGCAATCTCTGGAGAAACCAGAATGGAAAAGGGAACACATCACCATGGATTTCATAACTAAGCTACCTCGTACAACTAAGCATCATGATACCATTTGGGTGATGGTGGACCGTTTGACCAAAAGTGCTCACTTTCTGCCTATACAAGAGGCTATCTCGTCAGAAACATTAGCAAGTTTGTTCATTAAAGAGGTTGTGACTAAGCATGGAGTGCCATTGTCGATCGTGTCTGATAGAGATACTCGGTTTACTTCGAGATTCCGGAAGAAGTTCCATGAGGCTATGGGAACGAGATTGAACATCAGTACGGCGTATCATCATCAAACAGATGGACAGTCTGAAAGGACGATCAAAACCCTTGAGGATATGCTACGTGCTTGTGTTCTAGCCTTTGGAGGAAGTTGGGACGATCATCTACATCTGGCAAAGTTCTCATATAATAATAGCTACCATTCAAGTATTGGTAAGCCACCATTTGAGATGCTATACGGTAGATGTTGTAGAACTCCCGTATGTTGGGGAGAGGTTGGTTAGAATGAGATTGGAAGCCTAAAAGTTGTGCAAGAAACATCGTCAAGGTTCGATCAAATCAAGGCAAGGATGAAAGCTGCTCAAGATCGTCAGAAGTCGTAAGCTGATAAGCGGCGACGACCAATCGAGTTTAACGTTGGTGACAATGTGATGCTCAAGGTCTCGCCTTGGAAGGGAATTATTCGTTTCAGGAAGAGGGGAAAGTTAAGTCCAAGGTACATTGGACCCTTTAAGATTGTTGAGCGTGTGGGTGAGGTAGCTTACAAGCTAGACTTACCTGAAGAGCTAAAGGGAATTCACTCGACCTTTCATGTTTCTCATCTGAGAAAATGTCTGGCTGATGACACGTTGCATGTACCATTAGTAGACATTAAGGTTGATGAACAATTAAGACATTAAGCCTGTAGAGATCATTGACCGCAAGGAGAAGCAGCTTTGTCATAAAATTATTCCTTTGGTGAAAGTGATATGGAAGCATCGTAAGGGATCGGATGCCACTTGGGAAGTTGAAGAAGAGATGCGCAAGTTTTATCCAGATTTGTTTTTGTAATAGTTAGGTTTCGGGGACGAAACCTCTTTAAGGAGGAAAGACTTGTAACATTCCATTTTCTCGTTTCGGTTAATAAAATAATATATGAGTTATTACGAGTCGGGCTAGTGTTGGGTTAAATAGATATGGGTAATGGACTTGGATTAAACAGGTTGTAACAAAAGACCATGGGCTTATGCCCATGACCCATCATATATAAACAATAATTACTCCATAATCCATTCATTTCACATATTCCATACACAATCAAAAACACACACTTAAGCTCTCTCTCATCTCTCTCTCTTTCCCTTAGCCGAACCCAAGACAAACCAAGCATCGACCCGAGGTAACAATAGTATGATATTTTATGGATCCAAATCCGCAAGATTTAGTCGTGAAATGACGAGCCGACACCCTTAAACCGTTAAAGTCACAAGATCCGGGTAGAATCGGGTATAAACCGATCAAAAGATGAACTTAGGGGTCACCCTAGCTCAGATCTGGATCGATGGGACGAAAAACGGTGAAAAATGGTGGAAAATAACTGAGATCTCGCTTTTCCGGCGAGAGATCCCGGTTTTTCGGCGATGACGGCGTCGGAAAAGTCAGGTACGAGGTAACGAATTTCAAAGAATTTTTCTGACATTCTCTGACCTAACCCTAGTTCATAAGCGGAGACCTAATGAATTAGCAAGCAATTCGTTATGCCAATTCGTTAAGAAGAGATAACGAATTAGAAGCAGTTCGTTAAGCCACGTTAGGTAATTCGTTAACGAAGAACTGACGAATGAACCCCCAGTTCGTTATAGAAGCCAGTTCATTATAAAGAGCCAGTTCGTTATAAAGAGCCAGTTGGTTATAAAGGTTCATTCGTTATGAGATAACGAAAGAGTTAATTCGTTAAAGAACTGGATGGCGAACTAGATGACGAACTAAAGTTTAAAAGAATCACAGAAAGGTCCCTGGACTTATAAAAAAATGGATTAATTACAAAGAAGCTCTCAAACTTTTTGAGTTAGCAAATAAAATAATAAATTATAATTCTAATAAAAAATGTGTTAAGTGCCCCGTGGACCTCGCTAGGGGTTGCCGCCCCTAGAACCCCGTTTCCAGGGGCACTGCCCCCGGACCCCCGTTCATTGAGGGTTATAATTAAACTAGAAACGCGATATGGGTAGTGATAGTTAATTAATACGTGTAATTGTTATACAGTTAGTCATGCACAGCTAAAGAAAGGAATAACCATTAACGGTGAACGTAACCGAGTCCAGGTGAGTTTCTAGCTCCATTAATTGTTATGTTTTCGGGGCTGTGTGCATACTCGATGTGATTAGTTAATACACTTACCTTATGTGGGAAGTGTATGTCTTATATGATTTATGTATGAATGAATGCTTGACGATGCATGAACGATCTTCGGATATTGCATGTACCGTCAAGGGATAGTTTAAAGAAATGATTGATATATATATATATGATGTATAAATGATGTATGAACGTATGGAAGTTATAGTTATGAATGTCTAGAAATGTATGGAAGGTATAGTTAGAAAAGGGAACTGACCCTAATAATATCGGCGGATGTAGGGAACCGACCCTAATAATGTTGGCGAATGACGGGAACCGACCCTAATAATATCGAAGAATGTAGGGAAACGACCCTAATACTATCGGCGAATGTAGGGAACCGACCCTAATAATATCGGCGAATGTAGGGAACTAACCCTAATAACATCGGCGAAGGTTATAGGGCGGAATGCTCTTTAAAATGCATATGTATGAATGAAAGTATATAAGTATGAAAGAAAGAATGAAAGTACTTATGTATGTAAGTATGTAAGTAAACATGAAGGTATGTACCATCGGGTGCATATGTAAGTATGTGAATGTATTGCATGTCGTCTGATTAACTAGAACTCACTCAGCATAGCTGACTTTTAGTATGCACGCAGGTTAATCGACTGAGACAGCTGGCTTGAGAGAGACACATGACAGGATTGGAAGAGACTGACATCTGAAGATTTTTCATGATGTTTTGATATTATCACTTATGTTATGTTTTAAAAGACAAGTTACGAATGTTTGTAATGAATGGTTGACTATTATTATTATTCCGTGAAAGTTTTAATTAACTTTGATATTTGGAACTGTGTTTATGAGTAAATCCAACGTTCAATAAGAGGGTTTGGATAATAGAATTTAGCATAATTGCAGTTTGGTCCTTAAAGTTTTTATATGGATAAATTAAGAGGTTAAAGTATCTGTTTGGGGTATAAATTGAATATAAATCAAAGTAGTTTTAATAATTAAACAAATATTTAAAAAATAATATTAAAACAATAATAATTTCTCGATAAACGCGATATTTTATCAGTAAAATTTACCAAACATAAACACGAGTCGGGTAACGGATAAAAATATTAAATCGGAAAACCCGAGTTGTTACAATAGCATCATTAATTAGTCTAGGATGTTATCTAATGATTACATCTTTATTTATCAAGTAGTCTCTCATGACTACATTACTTTATTCTTGAGAACCAAGGCTTCTACGGTTCACTAAGGCAGCTAGGGCATAACCTGATTCCTCTACCCAATGGCTACGTTACCTTAAAAGTACATAGTAAAATACGTCAACATAATGTTGGTGATCTCATGAGTTAAATCACGTAATAATAAAGTTGATTCATCATGGTATATCACATATCAAGTCCACAATCAAACCTGCAACTAGCATAAGTATCCCCAACTTATACAAGAATTTAACGCCCAGCTAAACAAGTAGGTTATATGCCGCAACAATATGTAAATCTCAGTGTGGTCAACCCAACATAAGGTCACTCTTTGTGGTGGTCTCCCAAATAGTACTTCCCATACAAGCCTCCGGCCCATCCCCTCAGGCTAATGATTGTGTAAAAGTTGGGACAAAAACTTAGCAGTAAAACACCCCGACAATTCCATACCATAGAAAAAGTTTAGGAGTATGTACTAGTTCCCAAAAATTTAAGTAAAAAGGGATTACACGCGAGACTCGCCGAATGCTCTAGGTAATTCAACGACCACCGAAAGTAGTGGTTATCATGGTAAATAACAATGTATAAATACTTAACTCAACTAGTTTCAACCTTAATAAAGGTTCAACGGTGGAACATGTATTTAATTCTAAGCATTGGCCCAAGTGTTAAGTTCCCGGTGGATAAAGTTTCCTTTTATGAAAAAATTACACTTTATACAATATATAGTGTTGATGATGTGTGTTCATGTATTTAGTTTAACTTCTAAATATCTTAGTTATGACTATTTACTTGACCGGGTTTTAATAAAGTTTCTAGATTTTGAAACTTCGGGCCTTAGGTTTGATTACGGGTCAATGTATGGCCATAGAAGCTATATGATTCATACATACCAGTAACATAATTATGAAAGGATGAAAACATTAAGCATCGGGTTTTCAAAAGTTAAAATAACGGTTGTCACAAGTGTTGTCGGTTTTTAACAATAAGCCTTAAAATATAGTTTGCATAAACAACTTCCCTTGTAATTAAAACTCCTAATTTTCCAGTAATAAAAAGTATACAAAAAACATATTATTTCCAGGTCTGAGAATTCAATGAGTTTGGTGCTATAAGGGCTTAGTTCCCGTACTTTCGTTTAGTGTTCGTTTTGGTGAAAACCGGGTTAAAGACCTGGCAAAATTTTTTTTTGGAAAATAAGTAAACACTAAAATTATGACTTTATTAAAGTATAATTACTGCAAAAATCAGAATGTTCATATTTTTGTATTTTTGAAACCTCTCGTTCAGCTTATGTCAGTTCGCACAACTAGCGGTTAAATGTCAAATCTTGACCAAAGAGGTATTGTTTTTCCATAAAATGTTTTATAAATTTATACTAAAGTATTTTAAACTAAATTTTCTGGAAAGATGTGAATCTTACCTCTTTGAAGCGTTTTAGTCTTAAAAACCGTTACGTTCGGTTTTAAACAAAACTACAATTTATAGCTCATAAACGGGCCGTTTTGTAAATCCATTTTCCTGTAAACATTTCTTAGTTTATATTTGCCTATGTAAAATTGTACTCTTTTGTTTAAAAGTTTCATTTTTCTATTTTTCCACGGTGTACGTTTTAACTTGATTTTTGTGTTCTAAAAATACCTTTTTTATCAAAACCCCACTTTTAGTCATAAAACCTGTTAAAACTAGTTATGAAATATAAAATAAGTTTTTTTTACATTCCTTAGGTTTTAAAAACATACACAGGCTGCATTAATGTTAAAAGACCAGGTTCCGGCCCGTTTGGCTTCTAGTTCGGGTTTAAAGGCAAGGTTTCGTGAAAACAGTTTCGGGCCAGATTATTGTTTTTCAAGATATCATATTTAGAGCTGTACAAAAATGTTATAATATTATTTAGGTTAACTAGATTATTTCCTATTTAACCGAGTTACGAAATGCGAGTTTTAAAAGGTTTTTAATATAAGGTTATTGTTAATTTTCGGGGCTGGTCTTGCAGCTTATAGTACTTATTTGAAATGTTTTGACTTCTAGAAATTATGTTAACATCCAGTAGTTAAAATGATCATTTATCTGTGTGATTTTCAAATTAGTTTTGTCTTTTAAAAGAGTTACCAAATGTTGGTTTGAAAAGTTTTTAACGCATAGTTTATTCTTAGTATTAGTGGTTAGTTCTTTTTCATGTTTAAGGACCATAATAAAATACTTTTAACTTCTGGAACTTATGCTAACAGTTCAGAAGTAATAATTCTCTTATTTGTTCGGTTTTCAAAACAAGTTCGTCCTTAAATGAGCTACCGAATGACCATTAATTTGGCCATGATTTTGGGGCTGCATGTCATGTGATTTTCAAGTTTTCAATCCAGTAATAAGTTCTGTAGATTTTGGTTATGTAAACGACATTTAAAGGTTCGGTTCCTTGTCCAGTTTGTTAGTTTAATACAAGGTTTTTGTTTATAAATCCTAACTTATTCATAAAGTTAATTTACTATTGCCCTGAATCAGATTTTTGATATGTTTATTAACAATGTTGAGATAATTTTAAGCAAAGCTATTTACTTATTTGTTCACGGTTTAATATGTGGGTTTGATACGGAGGCAAAGCTTAGAATAATATGCACACATAAACGAATATGCATTGTGGTACCTGGTGCACGTTAGGGTTTCACGAGCACCATGATTCCTTGCTTCTAGATTGGTTCCACGAGCTGGACAGAGAGACAAACGAAGATTAGGGCTACTGTAAGTGACCAGAATATTAGAAATATTAGAGTAGGGTTCAGAATCAGAATAATATGAGATTAGAATAGTGAATTACCAGATTTTTGGATCTTCCTTTGTTGGTTCGTATGTTCCAGAAAGAGCAGAGTTTTGGATGTTTTGTAAATTGTAGGTATTGGTTTAGTTTAGATGGATATATAACGAAGATCAGTGTGAGCAACAACATTGATCACATAAGAGAACTGCTGGAACGTGAATGGGGGAAGGGGTGGTCGATGGATTTAACTGGGCTGCAAAGATTTATTTTTGATTTTTGAGATATAATATATAATTTAATTTTATAATTTTATATAATTAGATTTTTGTTAAAGTGAGGACTGTTTTTATTTTTATGAAAACATAGGTTACGATGATTTTAGAAATATATAATGTGTCTCCAATCTCATGTTTCAGTTTTTGTTCGTTTAGTTCGGTGTTCGAATGTTGATTTAAGAAGTGTTTGGTGGTTGAGTTATATATTTCGGATACCTTGTAATATTAAATAATTGTTGGAATGTTTCTCACAATTTTTGAGTTATCAGGCTCGGGTTCGTTTATCTTAAACGAGTTTCGGTTCGTTTCGTTTCTAATTGGGCCAAGCCTATCGACATACGTTTCGCTTCGATCAACACTATTTTCAGTATCTAATAATAAGTTTTTAAAAAAATTAGCCTTATATTTGGGGTTGTCACATCTCCCATGTGCATTTCAACTAGACTTCTGAAATATTAGGAAGATCAGGTCTACTAGCCGTTCCAAGTTGTTATCTGATGAGTAACTTGCAAACATATTGGTTATTATAAATAATATAAGGTTCAGGATTCCAAACCTGTTAAGGATCTCATGCATCATGATATCACTCAAGCTATTGGTCAGGATCCCAAGAGAGAAATTGACCCACAACATATATATATATATATATATATATATATATATATATATATATATATATATTATCACTAACCTTAACTATATATATTTAAGTGATAGGTGGTGGTCGTGTGGTGGAGTTTGGTGATAGCGATGGTGGTGGGTGGTGGCGATGGTGGTCGTTGGTTGGGAGGCGGTGGTAGTGGTGGGTGGCCGTGGTGGTGATGGTGATGGCAGTGCTGGTGATGGATGGTGGCTTTTGGGGTGATGGTTGTGATGGAGGTGATGCATGGTGAAAGAGAGTGAAAAAAAATTTTAAAAAATGGATGGAAGAAATTTTGGGTCTTTTTGAGAGAATGCAATAGATTAGGTAATAGGTAATTTCATTCATGGACCAGCCAAACACTCTTTGTTTTATTACTCTTCAATGGTTCATTCCATTACGCCTCTTATTCATGTACATTAAACATTACCTAATGACCTGCATGGATCTTGGGTTTTGGATAGAGGGCACCGATAAAATGGCACTCACATTTGTAGTTAAATTAAGTTTTTTTCTTAAAACTTGTGGTGTCGTTTTCGGGTGCGCGTCTCATTAAGCTATTTTGCATATGCTTGAACTGTTAATGTTTTCGTAAATGGACTAGTCGTTGAACAGGATGCGTTATTGATTCACTGATCAGACCGAACGGATTGATCGGACTATATTCAGATCTGAAAGCTTCATAATTATATAAAAATTATTAATTATAATCCCTAATCAAGTATTAAGCCTTAAAAATTGTTACCGGTATTATACTTTTATCCTACAGAAAAATTTCATAGTGCACAAAATAAGGATGAAATGTTATGATCAATTACTCAATTACGCTGTGTTCCCGAGTTTACTTAAGGAGAGAAAGGAAAAGAAAGTGGATATTTTTCCTTTCCTTTCTTTTCTCTCCTTTTTCCTTTCTCCCTAACTTTCTTTCCTTCCTATTCTTTCCAATTTGCAAAGAAACCAAATCCCACCATTTTACTCTTTATTTACCTACTTTTTCCTTTCCTTTCTTTTCTTTTCTTTTCTTTCTTTTAATGAAACTTTGGAACACAAATATTCTTAATTCCTTTCCTTTCCCTCCTTAAATGAAACTTGGGAACACAAACATCTCAATTTTTCCATCTATTTCCTTTCCTCTCCTCTATTAAGTAGAACTCGGGAACACAGTGTCAGAGTCCACTTCCAAATTACAACCCACCATATAAGAATACGTTGTAAAAATGGATACCAAAATACACTTCTTCTTTATTAATTGCAAACCCTGGATTTTGAATATATCACGAGATCAAGTTCTTACAACAAATTTAATAATCACCAACACAATAATCATAATAAAAAAAAAACCCTAACAATCTAATACTATGGATTCATTAACACAATGAATCTAACCCTAGATTGTTACAACATAGAACTACGAAAATGAGACAGCAAAAAAGAAATTGAAAAAGTATGTGTGTGTTGAATATGTTATCAAAATTCTTTTATATAGACATCAACAAATTCCAAAGCCCAATTACATGTGAGGTCTAGAAGGGTGTTGTTATGTCATAAAAACTTCATACTGGCCCAACAGCACCCTCTTCAAGCCCACAGTCTCCTAAAGTTAACATGATTCCAGTCCAAAAGGAGTCTGGTCCAAAAACCTTAAAAGCTCATTTATAAGCTGCAGGTCCAACACTCATACGGACAAATAAATAATATATTAGAAAAATTTACAACTATTATGAATAATTATTCATAATACTCCTCCCTGGTTATCAACTTCATACGCTTGGAGATGTTGCCTCGTGAAAAACCTTGATAGGAAAACCCAGTGGGACAAAACCATAGCCAAGGGAAAAAGAGTGCAGAACGTATTGTCTCCCCCTTATTTATATATCCGTTAAAATGGTAAATATCGATCTTCTGTGAAAGCTTAAAACATTTTGTACTCAATCATTTGTGCCTTCATCCCTTGTCACGCGAATCGTTAATATGAACAATCTTGCATGATCTTCACGTGAAAACTTCTATTGTATCATTTCGTAGCCATATACTATATTGATACCCTGGTGTGTTTCTCTGCATCGACAAGACTAACAAAACTTGTTTTGATGAGTTAGTAAAATATATATATACATATCTTTCATACATGTAATATATGTTTGAATCATTATGATGTCTCCTAGCATGACACATGCCGATAAATATATATAAAGAAAATAATAAGCTTATATAGCTAATAGTACAACATAATGCACATATGCATTTAATTTTGGTATTTCTGAACCAATAATATTTCATATTCAGATAGGAAATGTAATAGAGTCATTGTTAGACATCCTTTAACGTAGTAAAAGGATTAAATTTGTCCATGGTAGAATATCTCAACATTTTCTAGATGCACTTTGATGGATGTATAAACATATAGTTACACATATACTCCACTGCAGGTCGAGTAATAATCACATCATGTCAAGGTATTTCAAAAATTTTGTTTCTAAAAGTTCTATAGTTTCTCTCGATGTCATCACTATAAACTGTAATTATATGAACTTTTAAGAGTAAAATTTTGATAAAAGTACGGCTAATTACGTCTAACTTATCTCCCTTCTTATCAATTTTTTTCTTTATTGTACCACACTCAATCCAACTATATTAGTCCATACGTATTAAGCATAACTTAATGCATTTTTCAGTCCATCGTGGATTTCTTTTCATCTTGACAAATTATACATGTGTATTTACATTTTCAGGATTTTTTCTCCACCAACTTGCTCATTTAACACATTAGTTTTTTATAACATATCAAAAATCCATATTGTACCATATCTTTGTTCATTAAGATATTGTACTTATCATGTACATTATCTTCTATATGTATGCTTACTGAACCACAAAAATTACATCAGTAAGATGTATCAATTAACTTTCAAGTATTCAACTACCTTAGGAAACTCTTAAGGAGTTCCATTTATGTTCAACATATTCAATAACTGTAATGTATTCAAGGTCGCAAAAGTCGCTAGGCAGACCCTAGGCGTCCGACTGGGGAGTTAGGTAGGTATACTTGGAGTACTCGGGGAGTACTTTGAGAGTACTAGAAATGGTAAATATAAAGAAAATTAATTTTTATATATTATGTATATGTTAGATATCAATATAAATAAGAAAATATCAATATAAATAAGAGAAATGCATTGAATACTAAATTATTCTAAAATTTGTTAATCATCAACTAAAAAGGTTATATTCTTTTTCTAATATTATAGAAATATGAATTATGTTTTATTTTTAAGTTAAAATCCGCCTTAGTTGACTGACTAGATTTGATTTTGGTTGAGGTTGATCATATTTGATCGATTCATAGTAACTAGTCGGAGTTAAAGAAACTCTCATCGGTCACATACTTTGTAGCGAGTACTTGGGGGTACTCAACCTTAGAGACCGACTTTTACAATATTGAACGTATTCAAATATGACTCTATACACAGCAATCATTGTGTTCTCAAGAACTTACTTTACATGATTTGATTATTCAAATCCTTCAAAGACTTTCTTGTAAAATTTCATTATCAACTGAATCACAATATTTATTAGATGCGTATCAATTCTCTCTTTGTATTACCAGCCTATTTAGGTATTGGAAAGTCATTGATTCTATCATTGGAGAACGTGTCTCCTTATAATCAATCATGGGTCTTTGCAAAATCCTTGTGACACCACTTTTGCCTTATATCACTTAATTGAATTTTCAAAACTTATATAAAAGACACGTTTGAATTTAACACATTTTAGAACTTCAATTGTACGGCTTGCTGGTCCAAAAAAACTTTCCGTTTATTCTGAGAATTTTGACTCTACCACACTTGCGTCTATCAATTTTGGCCATTCATGCACATGTTTTCATTCGTCGACAGATCTTAAGTCTAGATTCTCATCATCATTTTGTAACATCCCAATTTTTCCTTTCGGATAATAATAATAATAATAATAATAATAATAATAATAATAATAATAATAATAATAATAAATATGATAGAATGAGTAGGCTTTTTAGATGGAATTAATTATGGACCAAAAGAGAAAGATGGGCCTTAGGTCTATGGGCTTAAGGGAGTATAAATACCCCTTAAACTCTAATCCTTTCCATTTTTATCCATCTCTACACCATAGCCTACACCTTGAAAAACACACACAAACACTATCCAATATCCTAAGCCAAGATCCGAAGGTGGAAACCCGACTCCGTTGGTTCTAGATCGTCGTGACAAACCAAAACAACATCAAGGCTTAACCGTGTTCGTAAACCAACTCGTTTAAGGTACGTTTATAATTAGAAATCGTTCATTTAGGTCCGGATCCATTTAGGAAATCCTAGATCTGTATGAATGTGATGAAAATGAACCTAACAAAGCAAACCTCACTGAAATCCATTACAGTTTGATAGGTTAATCGTTACCCTAAAAAGACCCGTAATATATATGCTCGAATCGCACCTTTAAAACCCGATGTATGAACGATTGAATGGTTAGGGTTTGTAGGCGGTGGTTAGGCGAATTCATTGATACCTAAATCATGATATTTCATTAAGGAATGAAGGTTTAATCGCAGATCTGATGTGGTTTGACTATTGTGTGTTCTTGACGATTTGGACTTTGACCCCCTTGAGTCAAAGTCTGGATAAGAACTGAAGGTAATTCGTTATGACTAGTCATTCGTTATGCATTCATAACGAATGGGACACATTCGTATGATAACGAATGAGCCCTTAATTCGTTATCTAGTTAAATAAGATAACGAATCTGGTAATTCGTTATATGCTCATTCGCTATGCTAAGGTAACGAATCTGATGATGCTCAGATAACGAAATGGAATGACGAACCAGATGAGGACCCAATAACGAATTAGCTAACGAACTAGAGTAACGAAGCAGCTAACGAACCAGTGTACGAATCGGGCTTAATTCGTTATAGCAAATGGTTTAACGAAACGGATAACGAATCGAATCATGTGCTGTTGGTGCATAAATGTCAGTAGTTCATATGTCTAGTGTCTGTAATCGAGTCTGTAATATTGTTTATGTATTTGTTTGTTTAAAGCGAAGTTGTTGACAAGTTCGCTTAGGCGAACTTGTTAACCAAGCGAAGTTGTTGACAAGTTCGCCTAGGCGAACTTGTTGAACAAGCGAAGTTATGGACAACTTCGCCTGAGGCGAAGTTGTCGTGTATTTATATAGGTTACGGATTAACCGTTTCGTAGAGTTCAAGTAGTTGAGTTACGTGTAATTCAGTGAGTCAAGTGACGTGAGGTCGAGAGTCTGTAAGTATCACGGTCTGAGTTATTAATATAACGTGAGTTTTGTTCGTATCGTATTCGTGTGTTTGTGTGCTTGTGTTCTACGTCCGTAACGATCTACATAGGGATTCCGCACCTGTGTATATCGGGATATCTCGTGTGATCCGTCCAGGGAACCTACAATTGGTATCAGAGCATTTGCTCGATTGTGTGGTTCGGGATATTCACGCGGGTGTAGAATTCGTCCCATTTCGACTATTCACGGGACGAGTTTTTGGTGTTTTTGCTCATTCTAACCTCCTACCAGTGTGTTCAAGCCTTTAAACCGTCAAAAACGTCGTTAAAATCCGATTTTCAGATCTGCAGAAAGTTTGAGTTCATCAGGCGAAGTTGCCGTCAGGATACGTAGGGTTTCGGCGAAGATATAAGGAGAAGCGAAGTTATTTACAACTTCGCCTACCTCCTCAACTTCGCCTAACTCAGCGAAGTTCTCATCAAGTTCGCCTACTTTCTAAGTTCGCTTACCCTAAGCGAAGTTATTCTCAACTTCGCCCAGTCACGCGAATTTAAGAAAGATCCAGCGAAGTTATTACTTAAGCGAAGTTATCCTTAACTTCGCCTACAGTACTGTTCAGAGAAAATTTTTTAACTTCGCCTACTCAGAATTTTTCGGGTTTCTTAGTCTTCAAGAAGAATGTCGTCGATCAACATTTCGGAGCTTGTAAAGATGGAAGTTGAAGCGGGGTCAGCTACAAAGGCCCCAAGGTTGCTGAAGGGAACCGATTTTGTCGCGTGGAAGGATCGGTTCATACAATACGTTAAGTACCAGGATGCGAAAATGTGGGTATGCATCCAAGATGGGTATATTCCACCAGTCATGGAGTATGAGGGTCGAGACCAAATCAAGAAATACAGTAAAATGGAAGAGGAGGAGAAAAAGATGTATGAAGCCGAGAGCAAGGCTCATGCTGCAATCACAATGGCTCTTCCACAGGAGATCCTCCATACGTTCAGAAAGTATACATCAGCTAGAGAGCTTTGGGAAGCTCTTGAGAACAGATTTGAGGGAAATGTAGGTATTCGGGCTTCAAAGATAAAGTTGCTCAAAACTCAATTTTCAGTCTTTAAGTACTTAAAGAATGAATCTCTTGATGATATTATCACTCGATATTATCATCTAATGACTGAATTGAGTAACTACTCCATTTCCTACCGAGAAGAAGAGATTGTAGAAAAGCTTCTCGATGCCCTCCCACCAAAATGGGAGATGTATACTGTGCTGATGAGGGAAGACAAGGACTTCCCTACTTATGATCTTGAAACCACTGTCAACAAGCTCATAACTTTTGAGCTTAATATGGTAAGAAAAGAAACATCTATGGATCAGGTTCAAGATCCAGGCATGTACGGTGCTAAAGTAAACTCCAATACAAGTTCAAAGACTGATTCTGCCGCCTACTACTCGAAGGGTGAGTCGGGTGCCAATTCTTCACAGGAGGGGCATGTGTCAGTAAACTCAAATGGGGATGTTTGCTTTGTTGCGGGTGGATCAAGTGGTACTCAACAGACAGCAAGCAAGAGTAGTGGATCTTCAAGTTCCTCAAGCAATAATTACTCTAAGATGCCAATGAGCGTCAAATCTGCTGAAGAGCAGTTTGGCCTCTATGCTTCGTTTATTTCTTCATATGAAAACTATATTCAAGGAAAGGTTGTTGATCCAGCGATGCTGGATGAAGACTATGACCAGATCGATGCTGATGATCTGGAGGAAATGGATTTACAATGGCAGATGGCCATGATAGTGAGGAGAGTGAAGAAGTTTATGAGAAAGACGGGGAGAAAGTTTGTTGGTGGCAGGCCAGGGTTCGACCAGTCTAAGGTGAGGAGCTATAACTGTCAACAAAACGGGCACTTTGCCAAAGAGTGCAGAAACGAGCGAGTTGAACGTGGTCATGGCCGATCTGCACAGCACACTGGGAGTAGTAAAGAAGTCAATGCCATGATGTCCAGAGAAGCAGGTGAATACAACTGGAACCTGCATTCGAATGAAACTAGTGAGCAGGCAAATATGGCTAAGGTTGAGAGTAAAGAATGTGAGAAGATTAACGGAGAAGAGAAAGCTACTGGTAAGGAAAAAGCTTTCATGGCAGATAACAATGATCAACTCTCCGAGGTAAGTTCTAAATTTATTTGTACTAAATGTGAGAATTTGTCTGAGCAACTTGCTACCATAACTGATCAGTATGTTCGTTTAGATGCTGAATTTAAAACTCTTAAAGAAGATCATCACTTTATGAAAGCAAGAGAAAACAGTTACAAAGTTAAAATAAAAGCATGTGAAAAAGATGTTAAAAGCTTAAAAACAAAACTTGCTGAAAAAATTGAAGTAATTGATCTAAGTTATGAGGTTTTAGAAGAAAAGACTAAACTGATTGCTGAACGAGAAAAGCAGATTGCTGACCACCAGGTGAAAGTGGTGGAACTGAACCGGAAACTTGAGCAGTTCAGAAATTCCTCAGCTATTCTTGATCACCTTGTTAGTGATCAAGGTACCTCTACAAAGAGGGGAGGAATTGGTTATCACGAGGTTCCACCACCTTATAACCACAATTACACTTTTAACCCTAGTGTTCAGAAATCTGTTGATTTTGAAGTTCCTCAGACAGTTCCAATCAAGGTTTCGAGTAAAGAACCAAGTTTTAGTAGTGGCGAAACGAGTTCGCCTGTTTCAAGTGTGAAAATTTCTGTTACGAGTCCAGTCTCATCAGATTCGGATAAGTTGTCCGAATCGGGTAAGACAAAAGAGAAGGTAGTGTTACCCACTGGTGGAGAAAAAGATAAAACCTATAAAAAGAGTACTCCACTCAACCCGTACGTCCCACCTTATGTGAGACGAACGGCCGGTAACACAGCTTCGACATCCAAAACAACCTTTGAAAAGAAAATGGAGCATAGGTGTTGTTTTAGGTGTAATAAGTTAGGACATCTTGTTGCAGATTGCCCTCTGACGCCGAAATTCAGAGGTGTGAGGCCAATTAAAACTGAGCGTAAGCCTAATGGTAATATTAATACTGCTAAAAATGAAAACCCTTCAAAGTTCTGAAATGTAACTAATTCAGGTTTTCACAGAAACAAACCTCAGTTTAACAATGCTAATAACCAAACCACAAGATATAATACTTTCAATATACATAGGTTTGGAAGGCCTCACACTCAATTTCCAAGGAGATTTCCTAATAGGACTGACAGGAATTATCCAGATGCTAACTTTGGAAAGCAGAAGTACGGGATGTATAGATCCAAGACCAATTGGTCTTGGGTCCCTAGATTCTAATCCTTTGCTTTATTGTGCAGGAACAGTTGAACAGGGCTGCCCACAGTCTTTGGATTGTAGATAGCGGCTGTTCCCGGCATATGACAGGTAACAAATACTTGTTGCACGACTTAAAACCTGTTCAAGGAGCGAGAGTTAGCTTTGCCGGTGAAAGTGGAGGCAGAATTACTGGAAAAGGAACGGTGTCCAATGGAAAAATGACTCTTGAGAATGTGAACTTTGTAGAAGAGTTGAAGCACAATCTGCTGAGTGTGTCGCAGATTTGTGATATGGAGTACACTGTTCATTTCACGAAGAATGAGGCGATCGTGTTGAAGCCTGGTTTTCAGATACCAGACGAGTGGATAGTGATGAAAGCTCCACGTGATACAAATACTTATGTGATGGATATGAGGTCTACTGAAATGGCCACGGAAGAATCATGTTTAATGACGAAAGCAAGCGAATCGGAATCCGAACTATGGCACAGGAGGATGGGGCACATTCATCTTCGGAAGATGAACCACATTGTCAGGAATGGACTTGTGATGGGCGTTCCCTTGAAAAGTTTTAACTTTGAAGACAAATGTATAGCATGCAAGAAGGGAAAGCAACACAAGAAATCCCATCTCACCAAGAAGGTCAACTCTATTGCCAGTACTCTAGAACTGCTTCACATAGATCTCTTCGGTCCCGTGAATACAAAAAGTCTAGGAGGTACTTCTTACTGCTTGGTGATCACTGATGACTACTCGCGATATTCGTGGGTATATTTTCTGAAATCGAAAGATGAGACGGCTCAAATGGTGAAGAATTTGATTACCAAAGTTGAGAACGTCATGGGTAAAACAGTTAAGTTCATCAGGAGTGACAATGGAACGGAGTTTAAGAATTTTGAGATGGAGATCTTCTGTCTTCAGAAAGGAATTGAACACCAATACAGCGCTCCGTATACTCCGCAACAGAATGGAGTGGCTGAAAGGAAGAACCGAACTTTAATTGAAGGAGCCAGAACTATGCTGGCAGATTCGAAGCTTCCTGTGATGTTCTGGGCTGAAGCGGTTGCTACAGCCTGCTATGTTCTGAATAGAGTGTTAACCGTTAAGAGACTTGGTAAAACGTGCTACGAGCTTATGCATGGAAGGAAGCCCAACTTGAGTGGTCTTGAACCATTCGGGTCCCCTTGTTCGATCTTGAAGACAAATTCTAAATTTGGCGAAGTAGCCGATGAAGGAATCTTAGTCGGTTATGTGGTTGGTACTCCCAACAGACGTGTCTTCAATACTTCGACCTGCAAGGTGGAGGTGGTGTGTAACACCGACATCACAAGTTACCAACCGCCAAAACCAAGCAATGGACCTGCTGAGCTTTTCGACTATGTTAAGCTTTTTAAGTCGTTTAACATACCGGATTTGGAAATTTCTGAAGAAGAAGAAAGAGTTGCGACGAAGATGATACTCGATGAGGAAGAAAATCTATTGCAAAGACAGCTGATTGATAAATGTCAACCTTCCTCATCAAACACTATCGGTACCCCTGCTGCCTCAGCTGACGAAGAATTTATCAATCCTTTTCACTCTCAGCCAGAAACAACCATTGACGAGATCTCTTCTAATTTGGAAGATAATTTGCATGTCGGTTCTGTTCCGACCACGAGAATTCATAAAGATCACCCTTTGGATAATGTGATTGGTGATGTGTCCTCAGGTGTACAAACAAGAAGTAGCTTGAATGAACACACCTGTGTTTATATAAGCATTAAGGAGACATGAATAATCAATGAATGCCTGTACACCTGCTTTATAAGCCAGATTGAACCGAAAAATTATCAAATGGCTTTAAAGGACAGCTCGTGGGTCGGAGCCATGCAAGAAGAGTTGGCTCAATTCGAGAAGATGGAAGTTTGGACTTTGGTTGAAAAACCAAAGAATGTTCATGCGATAGGCACAACATGGGTGTTTAAGTGCAAGAGAGATGATAAGGGGATTATTATAAGAAACAAGGCGAGGCTAGTCGTTAAAGGTTTTAATCAACAAGAGGGGATTGATTATAACGAAGTGTTCGCTCCTGTCGCTAGGTTGGAAGCCATAAGATTGTTTTTAGCGTTTGCTGCTTATGAAAAGATGAAGGTGTTTCAGCTAGATGTGAATAGTGCGTTTTTGAATGGGAAAGTTGATGAGGTTGTGTATGTTGAGCAACATCCGGGTTTTCCTGACCCAGACTTTCCAGATCACGTGTACAGGTTGAGAAAGGCGTTGTATGGATTACATCAGGCACCTCGTGCCTGGTATTCAACTTTATCGGATTACTTGCTCGAGAATGGTTTTGAAAGAGGGAAAATCGATAGCACGTTGTTCTTCAAAAGAGATGGAAGCGACTTCCTGCTGGTACAAGTCTACGTGGATGACATTATATTTGCTGCGTCAAAAGTCTCCATGTGTCAGGAGTTTGAAGCCGTCATGAAGAAAAGGTTTGAAATGAGTGCTATGGGTGAACTAACTTTCTTTCTAGGATTGCAGGTTGATCAAAAAAGGACGGGATGTTCATTCATCAGACGAAGTATGTTCATGATGTGCTCAAGCGCTTCAAGATGGAGGACAGTTCTCCATATGATACTCCAATCTGCGTCAATCACAAATTGGGTGCTGAAGTAGACGGTGATGCAGATGTGGACCCAACTCAATATCGGGCAATAATAGGTTCTTTAATGTACTTAACTGCATCTAGGCCTGATATAATGTTTGCTGTTTGTCTTTGTGCACGTTTTCAGGCAAATCCAAAAGAATCTCATTTGAAAGGTGCAAAGAGGATACTGCGGTATCTCAAGGGCAAGCCGAAGCTAGGGTTGTGGTACCCGAGAGGAGGAGACTTGGAGTTGGTCGCTTACACAGATTCTGATTATGGAAGGTGCAATCAGAGTCGGAAGTCAACAACTGGAGGATGTCAGTTTCTTGGTGGCAGATTGGTGTCGTGGCAATGCAAGAAGCAGACTTCAGTCGCAATTTCAACCTGTGAGGCAGAATACATGGCAGCATCCAACTGCTGCTCTCAGGTTCTTTGGATACAACAACAGTTGCGCGACTATGGTCTGAATTTCTTACTTACTCCTATTTGCATTGATAACACAGCTGCTATCTCAGTAACTAACAATCCCGTGAAACATAGTAAAACTAAACATATTGACATACGTCATCATTTTATACGGGATTGTGCTGAGAAGAAATTGATTGTGCTTGAAAAGGTGGATACGCTTGATAATTTCGCTGATTTATATACTAAAGCGTTTGACAAATCCAGATTTCAAAACCTTATTGAACTGAATGGGATGATCAATCCCGAGTAACCATGCTTTTCTTGGATTTAAAAAAAAAAAAAAAAAAACGTCATTAATCGCTTAAAAATATGTCGGTTACATCAGTTTGAAGGACTTGTCTTCGGATATGTTTTGGTCCTCATTTTCTACTTGTAGATTTTGAGGATAGCCATTAACCAGATTACTGATAGTGACCGGGGCGGTTTATGATAAGTTTTTCATTCTTTCGCTTAAAATTAGTCTATCATACTTAGTTAGAAGGACACATACTAGTATGTGGTCGGTCCAGCTGATCCATTGGATCTTCGGGATAGCCGTTTACCTGAAGACTTTGTTTTGGTCGGGGCGATTTATGTTAAAATTTTGAAAGAAAGGGGGAAATGAAATTATTTTTCAAGTCTGTTACTTCGTAAGAAGTTCGTTAGCTATATTTAACAGGAAATTGATCCAACCTTGGAAAATGATAGATATACTAATTCTGTGTGCTTAGCTAGTGAAGTTATTAGGCTTAAAAGGATTTAGGACAGTCATTGTATGTCATGGTAACTTTTTATGGTGCGTAAAAGTAGACGTGATACAAACTAAATCTACTTGATTTTACGTGGAAACTCCTTAAGAGTTTTGCATGTCTTCATATATATCTTTCCGAATGATAGGCAGAAAAGCGATTACCCAGTCATACACGAGCCCATGTGTGTTCTGATTCCCGTGAAGATAGCGTCTCAAGATACTGCAGTGATCCAGATTCGGGACTTGCAGTTAATCTCTACTTTGAAGTCTATGTTTATTAAAAAAAAAAAAAAAAATATTTGAAGTTATTGAAACATATTAGAGATGACAATATCAAGACTTCACAATCATTGAGTAAGAGAGAAGAACGGGAAGCAGATCAAGAATACTTACAAGTTTAATCAGACACTATGGGTCGAGGTCAATTCGGGATGACTTGGGGAAAGCCAAATACGCTTTGAGGATAGATAGGAGTCATCAATATTTCTGAGTTGTTGCCCACTTAAATTTTGAGGCTTTATTGAATCTAACTCGTATCACAGAAACGATGAAAACCATCTTAAGTTATTTACCTGCTTACAACCTGTCTCTTTATGTCATAATACAGCTAAACACGGATCTATGTGACAGTCACGTAATTAGTATGATTCCTGTTCGGATCTTTTCTAAAACGTAGCAGTCCCTATCGAGACTGAAATTTGATCCCTTATACTTTAAATTTTTAAAGTTTTTGTACTTAGATAGTTTTATGATTTTTTAACTGGTTACTTAGAATTGATCATGTCATTTATTTCTTAAAGGGAAGTTTTAAAGAGTTAATTGAAAAATGTTCAAATTATAAGGTTTGATTTTGTAAATATAGGCGATGTTGTTAAACAGGCGAAGTTGTGAATAACTTCGCCTAGGCGAAGTTATCCGTAACTTCGCCTGTATAACCCAGACCCTATATAAGGATGTTCAACAGGCAAAACTGTTCATCACTTTTCAATATCCAGCGAACTTATCCGGCGAACTTACTGATTTTCCGGCGAACTTGTTGTTTATTTCGATTCCGAGTTATTTTTCCCAGATTTCATTAAGTTCAAGGTTCGAGATGTCGATTTATCATATATTCCATGTTCATTCATGTTTTCCGGATTCCTTAATCACGAAAACATCAACTGCACGTTGTTCCATAATCCTCACTGTCGCCGATTCAGATTCAGGCGAAGTTAGGGTTTAGGCGAAGTTATCCGTAACTTCGCCTGAAGCTTAAGTTCGCCTGAGGCGAAGTTATCCGTAACTTCGCCTGAAGCTTAAGTTCGCCTGAGGCGAAGTTATCCGTAACTTCGCCTGAAGCTTAAGTTCGCCTGAGGCGAAGTTATCCGTAACTTCGCCTGAAACTTAAATTCGCCTGAGGCGATGTTGTGATGAGGCGAAGTTAACATTAACTTCGCCTAGATCATTTTTACTTAATATTATTTAGACAAACTTAAAGCTGAAGCGAAGTTGTTCCCAACTTCGCCTCATCTTTAACTTCGCCTATACAGAGTTTATCACAACTTCGCTCATGGTAACCAGCGAACTTGTGTTATTCATTAACGTTTATCTAACTTGGTTAGTTTGTTGCAGATATGGCTGCAGTAGCTAGTGCTGGAGGTGCAGGAGGAGACGATGGTGACAATCAGAGACAATTTTTCCCGGGTCACAATATGTACATCACTTTAGACCCGGAGGCGAGCGGTGTGGATGATTACCGCTAGATCATAACTTTCCTCCTACGCTCGAGGATTTTTCATGCCATCACAAACACTCTGCCGATATCCTTACCAAATATCGAAGACTTTTGGCAGACGGTCGAATACGACTGTCGTGTTGAGCCCCCGGTCATGCGAGCGACTGTGAACAATCAACAAGTTCAGTTCAATTCTGAACAGATTCGGGTGGCATTACGGTTTGGAGAAGAGACGAGGGACGACCCAACTGAGTTTGTGGCTCCGTTTCGTGATGGAGCGTTTCTCCGAATGGGCTACTCTGGTCCATTAGGCGATACACAGAGACGGAAGGGTTTTCTGCTTGATCAGTGGCGCTTCCTTATGCACGTCATGATAGTTTGCATGTCAGGAGGGAAGGCGGGCACTGATGGTATGGGTGCGACCATGCAGTCTGCAATGACTGCACTGACTTACAATAAACGCTACAGTTTCAGTCAGATGGTCTTTTACGAGATTGACAGACAGAGAAGGGCGATGGCTCGGGAGCGGTTCATTATGTACCCACGTTTTATCCAGATGATATTGAACCATGTGGCTCCGAATCTACCTCAGAGACGCCCGATCAGATACGTGGAATCTGTGAGCAAACGTATCTTTGCTCAATGCCGCACTTCGAGTGCGAGGAGCAACCCTGAACGTCGTCCAAGGCATACTCCACTGTTTGGGTTTTTAATCAACCCAGAGTATGTTCCTGCTGGTGGGGACGAGTTCAGAGATCCTCAACCGCGACAGGCAAGAGCAACTCAAGCTGCACCTGCTGTGCCTGTTGTGTCGGCTGCAGAGGATATAGATCTTGATGCTGTTTTTGGAGGTCAAGGTTATTTCGATATGGATCAAGTTGAAGAGGTGCAGGTCTCTGCTGCACGGAGTTCGGGTGTGAGTGTTACTAGAGCAGCAACGTCGATGGCTGACTCAGATTTGGATGAGATCATGAATGAGGGGAGACGGTTGATGGTGTCTCGAGAGAGAACGTTTGGGAAGAGGAAGAGAACGGAGGATGATGATGAGTCAGAAGAGGAAGAAGATATACATAAGCTGATACGACGTTCAAGACGGGAAAGGACAGGTGCTGGTATGGGAGCTGGAGAGACTTCAAGGATGGTACGTTTTGCTCCGGCCTCACTGTCTGGTATGTCCATCGTTCCTTCTTCTGTACAGGTTACAAGTACAAGCGCTGCGGATGTTCCCGTGGTGGCTACATCATCTGCTGGCATTCCATCTACCACTACTTTCCAGACGTCGACTCCGGAGATTGTGTCTCTACCACCTCCAACGCTTACTCAGTCGGTGGTAGCTGCACGATTTGTAGAGTAAACGGTCATCACTACTGCAGGGTTATCAGGTATGGTACCACCTGCGGTTACGCCTGCTTCTGATGTCTCGCCTACGCCTATGTCTGATTCAGAGAGAATAGCTTTACTAGAGCGGATCGTGGCAGAGCAATCGAAGACTATTCAACGCCTAGTGGAAGCAAATCAACTACAGTCATCCCTCCTGGTTGAGCATGGGAAAATTATAGATGCCTTGAAGGAGTTATTGGCATCTCAGGGGGAGATGAGCTGTAAGGGCGACGAGCTAAGGACGAAAAGTAGAAATGACCGAGACGATGATCCCAATGCATCGAAAGATGCAGGTGGTGAGCTGCCAAGAACTTCTCAAGCTCTTGGTACTTCCACAGCTGAGGGGGAGTCTGCCGACGCAGCTGGTGGTTCTGGTGGTGATGATGTAGTGTTGGTTGATGATGACGTGATTGATGCGTTGAGGGAACTTGACGATGATATGTTCAGTGACGATGTGTTATTTGATGAAGATGTGCTGCCGAGTGATGTGATTGAGAAGATCGGTGAGCAGATTGTGATTGAAGATGGGATAGAAGAGGGGGAGATAGTAGAAGAAGACGTTGAACACGAGATCCCAGATGTTGAGAAAGCCGACATGGGTACTGAGATGGATGAGACTGAGTGGGAGGAGCAGCCTAGGTGGAAGGAAGGCTGTGCTCATTGGTTTATTAAGACCAAGAAGCCTGCTGTTCCAGCCATGTTCAAAAAGAGTTACAATATTAAGGGCTATGCTGAAGCAAAGAAAGGGATTATATGCTGGATTTATGATGAGCAGTTGCGGCTCTTCGTGATTAAACGATATGATGGAGTTCAGTACCTCAGAAGAATGTTGAGATCGTTAAACACACTGCCTGAGTGCGAGGTTAAAGACTTAGCCAGATTGGGATTGATCAATCTAAGTGACGATAATATGGCTAGAGTCATAGGGAAAATTGTATGGAAAGAGAGCATAAAGGAAAAGAAGTTTGAGCTGCTGAAACCACAGAAAGGGAAACTTGTTGAAGACAAGGATAGAGGTTTGAGAGCTGATGGAAAGCCTTGGATGGTTATGAAGTATAAACCAATCCGGTGCCTTAAAGAAGTACCGATGAAGCTTATGCCCAAGGATGTGCTCAAAGACCTAAAGTGGTGGTTCGTTGATTGTGAGACAGCAGAGGCAGTGATGGAAGATGAGGATGAACAAGAGATTCTTAGAGTTTACGATCCGATGCATCTTGTTAACTTATCGCAAGCTGATCTGAAGATGCTTAACGAGAAAAAGATCTTTTATATTCCAGCTTGGAAGGACGAAGCAAGAAAGTATCAAAGGGTTGTGTCAGTGTGTGTTAGAGAAGGAGTGCACGCGTGAAGATACAGGATTACGAGACAAGAGCTGAAAGATCAAGATATGAAGCTACTACCAAGGGGGAGTCTGTTGGTGCATAAATGTCAGTAGTTCATATGTCTAGTGTCTGTAATCGAGTCTGTAATATTGTTTATGTATTTGTTTGTTTAAAGCGAAGTTGTTGACAAGTTCGCCTAGGCGAACTTGTTGAACAAGCGAAGTTATGGACAACTTCGCCTGAGGCGAAGTTGTCGTGTATTTATATAGGTTACGGATTAACCGTTTCGTAGAGTTCAAGTAGTTGAGTTACGTGTAATTCAGTGAGTCAAGTGACGTGAGGTCGAGAGTCTGTAAGTATCACGGTTTGAGTTATTAATATAACGTGAGTTTTGTTCGTATCGTATTCGTGTGTTTGTGTGCTTGTGTTCTACGTCCGTAACGATCTACACATGGATTCCGCACCTGTGTATATCGGGATATCTCGTGTGATCCGTCCAGGGAACCTACATGTGCCGATGGCGAATTAGACTCTATTCTGATAACGAATTAGGTTGTCTTCTGATAACGAATTAGGCTTAATTATTTATAACAAATGAGTTAACAAATTAGAAAATAATTTATATTCCTAATGGAAATTGTGATAAGACAGTGTGAAAATAATTTAGCTCGACCCCAGCCAGGGGCTCTGCCCCTTGGACCCTGCTAGGGGCTACCGCCCCTAGAACCCCGCTGCCCCCGGACCCCCGTTCGTTGATGGTAATAATTAAACTGGAAACGCGATATGGAAAGTGATAGTAATTGTAAGGCCCCATTGCCGGTGCCCCACATCTGACGTTGGATTTACTCATCAACATAGTTCTAAACATCAGAGTTAAATAAAACTTTCACGGAATAATAATAACTGTCAATCATTCATTACAAATATTCATAACTTGTCTTTTCAAAACATAATTAAAACGTAGTATCAAAACATCATGACAAATCTTCAGATGCCAGCCTCTTCAATCATGCCATGTGTCCCGCTCAAACCAGCTGTCTCAGTCTGTTAACCTGCATGCATACTAAAAGTCAGCTACGCTGAGTGAGTTCTAGTTAATCATACGACATACCATACATTCACATACTTACATATGCACCCGAAGATACATACCTCCATATTTACTTACATACTTACATACACATATACTTTCATTCTTTCCTTCATACTTACATACATACTTTCATTCATACATATACGTTTAAAGAGCATTTCGCCCTATAACCTTCGTCAATATAATTAGGGTTGGTTCTCTACATTCGCCGACATGATTAGGGTCGGTTCCCAGCATTCGCCGACATTATTAGGGTCGGTTCCCTCCATTAGCCGGCATTATTTGGGTCGGCTCCCTCATTCGCCGACATTATTAGGGTCGGTTCCCTACATTCGCTAACATTATTAGGGTCGGTTCCCTATATTTGGTACATTGTACCATACCTGTCTTTACATACCTTTCTTAATATTACGTGCAATATCCAAAGATCGTTCACATACCATCATCATAACATACATACCTCATTTACATATCATATATATATATATGTATAGTCATATCTTTGACTATCTCCTGGCAGCACATGCCATATCCGAAGATCGTTCATGTACTATCATCATAACATACATACATCTTCACTTATCATATATACACATCAATCATGCCTTTAACTATCACTTTACGGTACATGCAATATCCGAATATCGTTCATGCATCGTCAAACAATCATCATAAATAAATCACACAAGGCATACACTTACCACTTAAGGTAAGTGTATTGACTATCACATCGAGTATGCATACAGCCCCGTAAACATAACAAGGAAGTGGGGCTAGAAACTCACCTGAACGCGATTACGTTCACCGGTTATAGTTAATCATTTCCTGAGCTGGGCACGACTAACTGTATAATCATACATATATTAAATGCGGATCTAACTCTTCTTATCATATACTTAATTAATCTCACGTATTTAAGTCGGTTTTACTTTATTGGATCATTACCGATTAGTTAATGGTTACTCGTTAACCTTTAAATGTATTTTTCATAAATTATCAAAGTCCAAAGGGTTATTGTGTAATTATCTCATTCTTTTCTAAGTCCAGGGGCTGTTCTTGTCATTTACTTAACTTCTGGTTCGTTACTTATTCTTAACGAATTGAGTTACCATAAGGAACTGGTTCTTGTAACGAATTGAACCCTTTAACGAACTGGTTATTTAAACGAATTGGACCTTTTAATGAATCGGTCCTTTTGACGAATTAGTTAATATAACGAATCAGTCCGCGTAACGAATTGGATCTTCTAATTCGTTATCTCCTTTAACGAATAGAAATAGCGAATCAGATGCTATTTCGCTATCTCATTCTTAGCGAACTTGAACACGAACTGAGTCTAGTTCGTTAGGTTAATTTAACGAACTGCTTGGCGAATCACCCCTAATTCGTTAACTCCCCGTTAACGAATTAGGGTTACGTCAGAGAATATCAGGAACATTCTCTGACATTCCCTTTTACCTCGTACTATTTCCGGCACCGCCTTTCCGGCGCCGTCGCCGAAAAAACGCGGCTTCGCCGGAAAAAACGAGTTTTGACTCGTTTTTTCACCGTTTTTCGCCCCGTTCGATCCAGATCTTAGCTGGGGTGATCCCTAAGCTCATCTTAGGCTCGGTTTATACCCGATTCCACCCGGATCTCGAGACTTAAACAGTTTAACGGTGTTGGCTCGTCATTTCGTGACCATATCTAACGGGTTTAAGCTCAATCAACATCATACTATCATTACCTTGGATCGGGATTGGTTTTCCTTGGTGATCTCGGCTAGAGAGAGAAAGAGAGCAATATGAGAGAGAGTTAAGTGTGTGTTTTGGGAGGTGTATGGAATGTGTGTAAAATGAGAATTACTTGGTAATTAATGCTTATATAATTATGGATCATGGGCTTAAGCCCATGGTCTTTTCCTCTTTCCTTTATAACCCAAGTCCATAACTCATATCCATTTAACCCAACACTAGTCCGACTCATAATAACTCACACTTTTATTTATTAACCGAAACTAGAAAAACGCGATGTTACAAGTCTTCCCTCCTTAAAGAGGTTTCATCCCCGAAACCTAACTATTACATAAACAAATTAGAATAAAACTTGCGCATCTCATCCTCGGCTTCCCATGTAGCGTCCGATCCTTTGTGATGCTTCCATATCACTTTCACTAACGGGATAACTTTACGACGAAGTTGCTTCTCCTTGCAGTCAACTATCTCGATTGGGTGCTCAATGTAGTTCAACTGTTCATTAACCTCGATGTCCATTAGCGGCACATGCGACGTGTCATCGGCTAGACATTTTCTCAGATGAGAGACATAAAATGTAGAAATAATTCCTTCCAACTCCTATGGCAAGTCTAACTTGTAAGCCACTTCACCTACTCGATCTAAAATCTCAACGGTCCAATGTACCTCGGACTCAGTTTTCCTCTCTTCCTAAAACGAATAATTCCCTTCCAAGGCGAGACCTTGAGCATCACATTGTCACCAAGGTTAAACTCAATCAGTCGTCGCCGTTTATCAGCATACGACTTCTGTCGGTCTTGAGCAGCCTTCATTCTTTCTTTGATCTGATCGAATTTTGAATAATTTTCTTGCACAACTTCTAAACTTCCCATCTCTTTCTGACCGATCTCTCCCTAGCATACCGGGGTTCTACATCGTCTTCCATACAACATCTCGAACGGTGGCATACCAATACTTGAATGGTAGTTGTTGTTATAAGAGAACTCTGCCAAATACAGATGATCATCCCAACTTCCTCTAAAGTCTAAAACACAAGCACGTAGAATATCCTCAAGGTTTTGGATCGTCCTTTCAGACTGTCCATCTGTTTGAGGATGATACGCCGTACTGATGTTCAATCTCGTTCCCATAGCTTCATGGAACTTCTTCCAAAACCTTGAAGTAAACCGAGTATCCCAATCTGATATGATTGATAATGGTACTCCATTCTTAGCCACAACCTCTTTAATGAACAAGCTTGCTAACGTTTCTTACGAGATAGCCTCTCATATAGGCAGAAAATGAGCACTCTTGGTCAAACGGTCCACTATCACCCAAATGGTATCATGATGCTTAGCTGTATGAGGTAGCTTAGTTATGAAATCCATGGTGATGTGTTCCCATTTCCATTCTGATATATCCAAAGGTTTCATCTTCCCATAAGGCTTCCGATGTTTGGCTTTGACTTGTAAACAAGTTAAGCACTTACTAACATAATCTACCACATCATTCTTCATTCCTGGCCACCAGTAGTCTCTTTTCAAATCTTGATACATCTTAGTAGTTCCTAGAGGAATCGAATACCTTGACTTATGGCCTTCGTCTAAGATTCGGCCTCTGAGATCACCATGGCGTGGGATCCACATACGGTCAAACCTAGTCTTAACACTACGCGTGTTTTCCATTAACTTGCTCTGCTGACCAAAGATTATTTATTTCTTCACTAGCCCTTCATCTACCAGCACTTCTGCTTGCACTTTGACGATTTCTTCAAAAGGACTTGAGTTCATGATCAACTGGTATGACTTTACTGTTGCAATGACTTCCTCATTCTTACGGCTTAGTGCATCGGCGACCACATTAGCTTTACCAGGGTAGTACTTAATATCACAATCGTAATCCTTTATCAGTTCTAACCACCTTCTCTGCCTCATGTTCAATTCTTTCTACTCAGAGAAGTACTTAAAACTTTTATGATCTGTGTAAATGGTACACTTAATACCATACAGATAGTGTCTCCATATCTTAAGAGCGTGCACTACTACTGCTAGCTCTAGATCATGCGTCGAATAAGTACTCTCATGGACTTTAAACTGTCTAGACGCGTAAGCTATCACTTTTCCTCATTGCATCTACACGCAACCTAAACCACGATGTGAAGCATCAGTAAAAACAACCAAATCCTCGTCACCATCAGGCAAAGCAAGGATTGGAGCTTGCGTGAGTCTCTTCTTTAATTCCTCAAAATCTTATTCTTGAAACTTACCCCAACAGAATACTATCGACTTTCAGGTCATACCGGTCAACGGTGCAGCTATCTTGGAGAAACCTTCGATGAATCTCCTATAGTAGCCAGCTAACCCTAAGAAGCTTCGTATATCAGTCGGATTCTACGGAGTCTTCCAATTTGTTATCGCCTTAATCTTATCTGGGTCCACAGTAATCCCTTCAGAATTAATCACGTGACCTAAATATTGCACCTCTCACAACCAAAACGCGCATTTCGAAAACTTAGCGTACAACTTTTCTTTCTTCAGAGTATCCAATACTTCCCCCGAAACCTCGGCATGATCAGACTCGCTCTTTGAATAAATCAATATATCATTGATGAAGACGATAACTAACTTATCCAACATCGGCGGACACACCCTATTCATCATGTCCATAAATGCTGTGGGAGCACTCGTTAGACCGAATGACATCATGAGGAACTCGTAGTGTCCATACCGCTTCCAAAAAGCTGTTTTAGGGATGTCTGCCTCTTTCACCTTCAATTGATGATAGCCTGATCTGAGATCTATTCGTGAGAACCAACTTGAACCTTGCAATTGGTCAAACAGATCATCAGTCCTTGGCAAAGGATATCTATTCTTTACCGTAAGCTTATTCAACTCGCGATAATCTATGCACATTCTCATACTTCCATCCTTCTTCTTCACAAACAACACTGGCATGCCCCAAGGGGAAACACTTGGTCTTATGAAACCTTTGTTGAGGAGTTCTTGCAGTTGGGACATCAATTCTTTCATCTCGGACGGCGCTAGACGGTAAGGTGCTTTCGCGGCGGGCTGGGCTCCTGGTATTAAATATATCTGGAATTCTATCTCTCGCTCCGGTGGCAACCCCGGAAGATCCTCAGGAAATACTTCTGGGTAGTCGCACACGATGGGAACATCTTTCATTTCTTTCGTCTCGGCCGTAGCGTTGACAACATACGCCAGGTAGGCACCACACCCTCGTCGTAATAACCCTTCGGCCTTTATCATCGAAATGACGTTAAGCCCTGCACTTTCCTTATCACCATAAACCGTCACCGCACTGCCATCCAAGGACTTTAACTTTATTATCCTACTCTTACACACTATCTGAGCTTCATACTCGGACAACCAATCCATTCCCAAAACTACATCGAACCCTCTTAAGGTCATAACATACAAAGTAACATGGAACTAATTTCCCTCCAATTCTATCTTACAGTCCTTAACCATTTTCATTATTTTCACCGAGGTGTCACTAGCGGTTTCTACTATGAAGGTTTCAGACACTCGGCAACATTTCATTCTAGCTAGTTTACTAAATGTCGTAGCTACAAAACTTCTATTCGCACCCGAATCAAATAATACTGAAGTAGAAATACCGTTTACTAAGAACGTACCGGTCACAACATCAGGAATCTGTCTAGACTGTTCTTGAGTCAGCATATAGGCCATAGTCCTTGGTCTCCCTTGTTCAACACCTTTCTTCTCACTCCCTCCAGCTTCACCACTCGTAAAAGTCCTCGCCAAGTGACCTGTCTGTCCGCACTTATAACACGCGGGCTCTGCATGGAAATCTTGAGTAAAGTGCCCCATCTTACCACATTTGTAACAGGCGTTTGACCCTGATCTACATTCCCCACCATGGGACTTCCCACACTTACGGCACACATCAGACCCAGTGCCCCACTTGCACTCTCCAGCGTGCATCTTTCCGCACGTCCTACATGACCTCTTCTCCCACACTCTTGGCTGCTTGTTCTTAGGGTTCCACATCTGAGTACCAGGTCGTTTAGTAGGAGCGACCCACTTCTTATCCTTCTTCTCTTCGGCCACCACGTCATTCGCTGACAAGTCATCGTAAACCATTTCTACGAGCCCTACAGCAGAATCAAAGGTACCTGGTATACCAGCCTTGACCAAGACGCGAACATTTTGCGGCAGCCCCCTAAGGTAGAACTTGATCCGCTTGGCCTCAGTGTTCACCAAGTCTGGAACTAACCTTGACATCCGGTTGAATTCGGTGGTGTATTAGCGGTGTGTCATCTTACCCGCCTTCAGACTCAAAAACTTCATTCCAACCCTCTCAACCTCCGCATCAGCACAAAACCTCTTCATTACCAACTCCTTCAGATCATCCCTCCGCATAACTTTGATCTCTTCCAGGGTCTTAATCTGTTCAACAGTTTCCCACCAGTACATGGCTTCATCAAGAAATGATTGGGTGGCAAAACCCACAGCTTGGTCGGGACGACACTCGCTAATTCGGATAACCTTGTCCATAGTAGTTATCCATTGGAGAGTAGCGATTGCGTCCCCCAAACCAGTCAGCTTTGGCGGGTCGCAACCTTTAAATGACTTGTAGTTACACCCACCTCTGCCCCTCTTCCCGTCATCAACCTTCACCGACTTAACCACACTTGATTCCTCCTTCTCTTTCTCATCATCCTTCTTACTCTTTTCCCCCGACTTCTTAGCAGTCTTTGCATGGCTTCCAGCGGACTTTTCAGGATTCCAATTCTTCGCAGCAGCTGCTACCGCCTGAGCAATGGTAGCTTGAACAGCAGGGTCAAGTTGATACCTTTCGTTGTTACTCGGATTTCCACCTGCTGCACTTCCTTCTCCCTCAGCGTTAGTAGTTGATTCTACTGACGGTTCTTGGATAACGCGTTGCCTACCACGACGTCTCGTACGTCCTCCTCTTCCAGCAACTTTCTTAGCTCCAGCCATTGTATTCAATAAGGAGACACAAACATCATAACTTAAGGAACCATTTAGTACAAGGATAGTAAGGCTAGCAGGTAATAATAGTGGCCAGCTGTGATTAGCTGATCACGTTACTCTCTGTGTCCTATACACTTCCCTTTGTGAGTCCATTTGTGCTAGTTCTACTTCTAACAGTTAGACAATCAAACATTTCATATCATCATATACTCCTATCCCAAGCAATTAAGCTAGCATTCATACATTCTTTATTTAGCAATCATGCAAATATTTATTAATTATTCTACTTTACATGTGAACTTAATCACATATTTTACCTTTACTTAGCTTGCTTGGGTGACACATGGCATTCTCGTACTGGCATCTTCTTTCTTTTCTTACTTTAGAACCTATTCTCTGTTCGAGTCTAAGCATGTAGGATGCTTAAATCTCTCGAACTTTGCTCTGATACCAACTTGTAAGGCCCCGTTTCCGGTTCCCCACATCTGACGTTGGATTTACTCATCAACATTGTTCTAATCATCATAGTTAAATAAAACTTTCGCGAAATAATAATAACTGTCAACCATTCATTAAAATATTCATAACTTGTCTTTTCAAAACATAATTAAAACATAGTATTCAAACATCATGACAAATCTTCAGATGCCAGCCTCTTTAATCTTGCCATGTGTCCCGCATAAACCAGTTGTCTCAGTCTGTTAACCTACGTGCATACTAAAAGTTAGCTACGCTGAGTGGGTTCTAGTTAATCATACGATATACCATACATTCACATACTTACATATGCACCCTAAGGTACATACACATATACTTTCAATCTTTCCTTCATACTTACATACATACTTTCATTCATACATACGTCGAAAGAGCATTTCGCGCTATAACCTCCGCCGATATTATTAGGGTCGGTTCCCTACATTCGCTGACATTATTAGGGTCGGTTCCCTGCATTCGCCGACATTATTAGCGTCGGTCCCCTTCATTCCTGACATTATTAGGGTCGGTTCCCTCCATTCGCCGACATTATTAGGGACAGTTCCCTACATTCGCCGACATTATTAGGGTCGGTTCCCTATATTTAGTACATTGTACCATACCTGTCTTTACATACCTTTCTTAATATTACGTGAAATATCCAAAGATCGTTCACATACCATCATCATAACATACATACCTCATTTACATATCATATATATATATATATAGTCATATCTTTAACTATCTCCTGGCAACACATGCAATATTTGAAGATCTTTCATGTACTATCATCGTAACATACATACATCTTTCACTTATCATATATACACATCAATCATGCCTTTAACTATCACTTGACGGTACATGTGATATACGAAGATCGTTCATGCATCGTCAAACAATCATCATACATAAATCATACAAGGCATACACTTACCACTTAAGGTAAGTGTATTGACTATCACATCGAGTATGTACACAGCCCCGAAAACATAACAAAGAAGTGGGGCTAGAAACTCACCTGAACGCGATTACGTTCACCGGTTATAGTTAGTCCTTTCCTGAGCTGGGCATGACTAACTGTATAATCATACATATATTAAATACAACTCTAGCTCTTCTTATCATATACTTAATTAATCTCACGTATCTAAGTCGGTTTTACTTTATTGGATCATTACCGATTAGTTAATCGTTACTCGTTAACCTTTAAAGGTATCTTTCATAAATTATCAAAGTCCAAAGGGTTATTGTGTAATTATATCATTCTTTTCTATGTCCGGGGACTGTTCTTGTCATTTACTTAACGTCTGGTTTGTTACTTATTTTTAACTAATTGAGTTAGAACTGGTTCTTGTAACGAATTGAACCCTTTGACGAACTGGTTATTTAAACGAATTGGACCTTTTAACGAATCGGTCCTTTTGACGAATTAGTTCATATAACGAATCAGTCTACGTAACGAATTGGATCTTCTAATTCGTTTTCTCCTTTAACGAATTCTCATAGCGAATCGGAAGCTAGTTCGTTATCTCATGCTTAGCGAACTTGAACACGAACTGAGTCTAGTTCGTTAGGTTAACTTTAACGAACTGCTTGGCGAATCACCCCTATTTGGTTAACTCCCCGTTAACGAATTAGGGTTAGGTCAGAGAAGGTCAGGAACATTCTCTGACATTCCCTTTTACCTTGTACTATTTCTAGCGTCGTCGGCACAAAAACGCGGCTTCGCCGGAAAAACGAGTATTGACTCGTTTTTTCACCGTTTTTCGCCCCGTTCGATCCAGATCTGAGCTGGGGTGATCCCTAAGCTCATCCTATGCTCGGTTTATACCCGATTCTTAACGGTTTAACAGTGTGGGCTCGTCATTTCGTGACCATATCTAACGGGATTAAGCTCAAAAAACATCATACTATCATTACCTTGGATCGGGATCGGTTTTCCTTGGTGATCTTGGCTAGAGAGAGAGAGAAATATGAGAGAGAGCTAAGTGTGTGTTTTTGGAGGTGTATGGAATGTGTGTAAAATGAGAATTACTTGGTAATTAATGCTTATATAATTATGGATCATGGGCTAGCCCATGGTCTTTTCCTCTTTCCTTCATAACCCAAGTCCATAACCCTTATCCATTTAACCCAACACTAGCCCGACTCATAATAACTCATACTTTCATTTATTAACCGAAACTAGAAAAACGGGATGTTACAGTAATCAATGCACGTAATTGTTATACAGTTAGCCGTGCACCGCCAAAGAAAGGAGTAACCATTAACGAAAGAGGTAACCGAGTTCAGGTGAGTTTCTAGACCCATTCCTTGTTATATTTTCGGGGCTATGTGCATACTCGATGTGATTAGTAAATACACTTACCATAAGTGGTAAGTGTATGCCATATATGATATATGTGATAGATATGAATGATTTCTTGTCGGTACGTGAACGATCTTCAGAATATTGCGCGTACCGTCAGGTTATAAATAAAGATATTAATGTTATATATAATGTATGGAGTATGTATGAGCATTATGGATGAAAACTTGTCGGTACGTGAACGATCTTCGGATATTGCACGTATTGCCAAGAATAGTGATTGTCACCTTATATGGATATTAAATAATAAATTATGTATAGAGTTCCCTCTACGGATAATATATATATAGTGTTCCTCTAATGGAAATCATAGTGTTCCTCTAATAGAAAGCATAGTGTTCCTCAAATGGAAAGCATAGTAATTCTTTAATGGATAGCATAGTAAAAGTAATAGTTCCTTTTATTAGATGTTATGTGGCGTTCCTCTTATGGATATTTATACAAGGTTACTATATTAGTACGTGTCTTCGGATACGTGTAGAAATGTATGAGAAAGAATTGTATGTTGCTTGATTAACTAGAACTCACTCGGCATAGCTGACTTTTAGTATGCACGCAGGTAAACATGTTTAAAGAGCTGGCATGAGGATGGCACATGGCATGGATTGAATGGCTGGCATCTAATGATAAAAGAAATGATGTTTTAACCCGATGTTATATGTTGTGATTTTAATGGCAAGTTTGTAATGTTGTAAAGAATTATTGATGTTTTATGTTCCGCGAAATGTTTTAATTAACTATGATTTATAAGAACTGCGTTTATGAGTAAACCCGTCGTTATACTTACACATATTTCAAGTGCTAATTATATATATATATATATATATATATATAAGTATAACGACGTTGACTTTATTACGATTCCACATATATATTTTTTAGACATGATACAAAATAGTAGTTTACTAAGAGCACTTTATTTTCAGGTGCCTGAGGTTCTTCGAGAACCATCATGTCTAATGTCTTTCAAGAGAATTTTTTACTGTACCTCGACTTGACCATTTTCATTACTTGCTCCAATTTTCGAGAAAAATTTACCTTTGGAATCAATTAGTCAACCACGCTTTATGCGTACGTTAGACTCATTATCAATATGTGATTGTCCTTCTTGGACAATAATATTAATTGAAGTATTAGCAGTTGGTATATGTGTCTTAGCTAGAAACTTTGTTTTGGTCTAGTGAAACGTCTGGTAATTGATTTTTTTGGCTTTATACATAAATTATCCTTTGAACTTTTCGTTCATATAATTTAGTTTGAGGATCAATGATAATTCATTCCAACTAAATTTGTTTTCAAACTGCTTTATATCTTCCCCTAATGTTTGGAATGTTGATTAACTAAAGTGAATACTTCTGAGCCATAAACAAATATCTAATTAATGGCTTTAAGTATATAATAAAAAATAATATTTAACACTAACATAAATTCTCAACTTCCATTATAGCCTCATCTTTGTCTTTTGGGGTGGATGAATTTCAATATATAACACACATGGAATACTAGATGAGAGATACTTGGTTACTAACCAAAAACCAATTACTATGGGGAGGAAGTATCATTACTTGTTGGCTTAATGTGAATTAGTTTTTTAGACAAGTAAATTATATATAGTCAAATACAAACATGAACCTTTGATCTCATGATAATTGCCTTTGCAACCAATTATAGACGTTGAGTAATCGTCTTTAACAAAACAATTTATGTAAGAACATAATTTGTTATAAGTTCAACACTTATTCCAATGATCATTATTAACTTGGGAATCAAATTCATTATTGTAACCGAACGTAAATATGCCAATTTGGAATAATATTCTTTCTATCTTATTAGCTAAGCCTTTGATCATTTAGACATCAAGTTGCGATCTTGATATCAATTTAGACAACGCATCGATTTTGAAAACACTAAATGGTATCATGTTAGATTCCAGATATTAACGGATTTACACCCTATTCTAGTTAATAAATAAGTAATTTTCATAGAGAGAGAACTTTGCATGTTAATCATTATGAAGAATCTCATGTGTTTTCAACATATTTCACATCATTGACTCGATGTGGTCTAACCGGTCATGCCATAAAAACTTTAGGCTGGCCAAACAGCACCCTCTTCAAGCCCACAAGCTCCCTAAGTCAACATAAGTCCAGTCCAAAAAGAGTCTGGTCCAAAAACCTTAAAAGCTCATTTATATGTCATTGGTCAAATACTCATACAAACAAATAAAGAACATATTAGAAAAATAGCCAACAAAGTATTGTAGCATATTGAATTGAAACAATAAAGAAATTACCAAATGTAACATATCCCTACATCATTTCAATCCCCCCCCCCCTCCGCCCAATTAAATAAGAAGACATATCAAATCTTTGCAGAATCTTACACATCTCAGAGTGATGATTTACCAACAACCCCTTGTGTACACATCAGCCAATTGATTTTTAGACTGTATGCTCACTAGATTTATCCAAACATTGTGTAATATTTTTTCTTAAAAAAGTGACCCAACTCAAAATGTTTTGTCATGTCATGGAATACAATATTTTACACAATGAATATTGAAGCAGTGTTATCCAAAAAGAAATTCACAAGAAGACTAGTTTTTTACTTGCAGCTCAGTTAACAATTTATAATCCACATAACTTCACAAGTAGCAGCACACATGACATTATATTCTGCCTCCGTAGAAGATCTAGACAAAGTGGCTTGCTTCTAACTTTTCCAAGAAACTAAGGAGTTTTCCATAAACACACAATGTCTTCTGGTCTCCAAACACTTAGCCCAATCTGAATCACCATAACTCAAACATCTGACTCTTACTGAATAAGATACCTTTTCCTTATGATCCTTTCAAATACCTGAGAAGTCTTATAACAATTTTCAAATGTGAATTTGAGGGTTTATGCATACACTGACTCAAATAATGAACAACATACGCAATATAAGGTCTGGTGTTAGATAGGTAAATCAATTTACCAACCAACTTTGTATAACCAGCTACATTTTGTATCATAGTATCATCTCTTTTATTCATAGTTGTAATTATGAAATGTTGCTCAATAGGATTACTTACCGGTTTGCACCCAACATTCCATACTCCACAAGTAAATCCAAACAACATTTCCTTTGTGATAAACATATACCAACATTTCAATGCCTAGAAAATATTTCAATTCACCAACATCCTTAATCACAAACATTTTCATAAGGAATTCCTTAACTTTTATTATTTCAGGTTTATAATTCCCAATCAAGACTATATCATCAACATATACAAGTAAAACCAGAAACACTTAATAATTAAACTTAACAAACATTGAGTAATCAAACATGCTTTGAAAAAAAACAAGTTCAATCAAAACATTTATAAGTTTCTCAATCCACATCCTAGGGGCTTGCTTTAGTCCATAGAGTGATTTATTCAACTAACACATTCTAGTATCACTTTTAGATAAATACCCCTCAGGTATATCCATATACACATCTTCATTAAGGTCTCCATGAAGAAAGACATTATTAATGTAACAACTCGGGTTTTCCGATTATTATATAATATCCATTATCTGACCCATTTTCATTTCCCGGTAATTTAATCAACAAAACATTCGTTTACGAGATAATAATATTTTATTATTATTATTTATTATATTTAGTTAATTTTCCAAAAGAACTTTCACTTATATACAATTTTGTAACATCTTAAAATTTTCATATTTAATAAAAGAAAGTCGCATTTAGTTATTGGGCATAAATAATTAATTAGTATTAACAAAGAAGATCATGCACTTGGATTAATTATGGTGGATTAAAGGGTAATGGGCCTTAGGTCCATGGGCTTTAAGGGATATAAATACCCCCATTAAACCACCCTAAAAACCCTAAATCCTTATTCCACCTTTCCATATTTGCCTACACACTCAAAAACACACACACACCTCTTTGATAATCACGACCGAGAGAGGAAAGGGAAGAACGACATCGTACGAGCGTGATTATTAATAGATCTTTCATATACAAGATATGGGCAAGATCTAGAGTTCATAACCAAACGAAACCGAAAAGGTATGTTTTTGATCTTAAAGTTAACGTTTTTATAAACGTTTAGCCTTGAAACTTAAAAAAAGAATAGATCAGGTATAAATAAAATGTAAAGTTGTAAACTTGATGCTAAAACAAACTTAATGGGTCTATAAACATGAACGGCTCGTTTAAAATGAACCCTAGATCTAGTTGGAACACTTTAGCTTAAAAGATCCAAGCTTTACGTTTGTTCGGGTCATGTTTGGACCACAAACGGTCAAGGGAACGCTTGTGGTTAAGGCCGAACCATAGTAAGTGGGTTAAGGTCATAAAACGTGCGTGTTGGCCGATAAACGAACCTAGGCAGCACCAGCCCGCTGCGACAAGTTCGCTTGCAAGCATGTTCGCCAAGTAAGTTCGCCGTATAAGTTCGTTTGTGGGTATGTTCGCTTAACGTATAACTTCGCCCATTGATAAGTTCGCTCTAGTTAAGTTCGTCTGCAGCTAAGTTGGCTTAAGATAAGCTCGCTTAAGTTAGGTTCGCTTAAGTTAAGTTCGTTTAAGTTAAGTTCGCTTACAAATACAAGAGAGTTAAAATAAAGAAAAATCCATAAAAATGCTAAGTAAGCTAATACTAGACCACTAGATTAGATCAGACGAGTATTGATACGTGTAACTCATATACAGTTAGCGGAGCTCAACTAAAGAAAGGATTAACTATTAACGGAGAAAGAAACAGGATTCATGTGAGTTTCTAGCCCCTTTTCTTGTTATGTTTTCGGGGCTGTGTGCACACTCGATGTGATAGTTAATACACTTACATTAAATGGTAAGTGTATTCCATGTATGATTAATGTGATAGACATTATGTTATGTATGTGAATAAAAGCTTGTCGGTACGTGAACGATCTTCGGATATTGCATGTATTGACAAGGGAGGTATGTATATGAAAGATAAATGTGTATGATATATATATATATATGCATAACGTATGAATATGTATGAATGATTAAAGAAAATATATGTATGTTACGGGTATGTAAAGACAATATGTACGAAGATGAAGAAGTAAGGGATCAGACCCTAATAATATCTGAGATAGAGAAGGAAAGAGGGATCATACCCTAATAATATCTGAGATAGAGAAGAAAGGGATCAGACCCTAATAATATCTGAGATAGACAAGAAATGGATCAGACCCTGTCAAGGACAGAGGGATCAGACCCTAATAATATCTGAGATAGAATGGACAGTAATTATATAGTATGAAAGTATGTATGAATTATGTAATGAAAGTAAATTAGTAAAGTAAATATTATGTATCTTCGGATGCATGATTGAAGGTAAGTATATGTATTGTATGATGTATGATTAACTAGAACTCACTCAGCGCAGCTGACTTTTAGCATGCACGTAGGTGAGTAGGATGAGGCAGCTCGCTTGAGGGGAACACATGAAATTGAATAAGAGGCTGGCATCGAAAGACTCAAGACATTTATATTTTATGTTTTGTTTATTTTGAAAGATAGGATGTTGTTTTAAGACAAGTTATGGATTGTTATGAAATGTTTTATGAAAGTTTTATTTTCCGCGAATGTTTTCATTAACTCTGATGATTAGAACGATGTTAATGAGTAAATCCAATGTCAAATTGTGAGTTACCGGTGACGGGGCCTTACAAGTTGGTATCAGAGCAAAGTTCGAGAGATTTAAGCATCATACATCCTTAGACTCGAACAGAGAATGGGATTTAAGTAAGAAAAGAAAGAAGATGTCAGTTCAAGAATGCAATGTGCCACCCAAGCAAGATCAATAAAGGTAAAGTGTATGGTTGAATAATGAATGTTAATGTTAGCTTAATTGCTAAAGAAAGGATATGTGAATGTTAGGGATAGGATTAATTGATCGTTTTGATTGATTGGCTATTTGAAAGTAGAACCAGCACAAATAGACTCATAAAGGGAAGTGTATAGGACATGGAAAGTAACGTGATCATCTAATCACAGCTGGCCACTGTTATTACCTGTTAGCCTTACTATCCTTGTACTAAATAATTCCTTGAGTGCTGACGTTTGTGTTTTTCCTTCTAAAATACGATGGCTGGAGCTAGAGCAGCTGTTGGAGCAGGAGGTTGCACTGGACGTCGTGGCAGACCTTGTCTTGTTCGACAACCTTCGGTATAAATAGCTTCTAACACAGGAGATGAAGGAAGCGCAGCTGGACGAAACCCGAGTATCAACGAAGGGGTTCAACTGGATCCCCTAATTCAAGCAGCTATTGTTCAAGCTGTAGCTGCTGCTGTAAAGAACTTGACTCCTGAAGGCTCTGCTAGAGGCCGTGAAAGAACCGCTGAAAGGGCGGAAGGAGATGGTAAGAAAGATGATGAAAGGGAGAGGGAGGACTCTAGTGTGGTAAAGTTAGTGAACGTTGATGATAGGAAAAGAGGCCGAGGTGGGTGCAACTATAAGTCCTTCAAAGGTTGTGACCCGCCGAAGCTAACTGGTCTAGGAGACGCAATCGCTACTCTTCAATGGATAACCACTATGGAAAAGGTTATTCGTATTAGCGAGTGTCGTCCCGACCAAGCTGTGGGTTATGCTACCCAATCCTTCGGTGATGAAGCAATGTATTGGTGGGAGTTGAATGAGCATAGGAAGAGTCAGGAAAAGATTAAGGCAATGAGGTGGGAGGATTTGAAATTGTTGGTAACGAAGAGGTTCTGTGCTGACGCCGAAGTTGAGAGGGCGGGGATAAAGTTCGTGAACTTGAAGGTAGGAAAGATGACACACTGTGATTACACCACAAAGTTCAACCGAATGTCTAGGATGGTGCCCGATATGGTTAAAAACTGAGGCAAAAAGGATCAAGTGCTATGTGAGAGGATTGCCGTAGAATGTTCGCATACTAGTCAGGACGAATAAACCTAGTACTTTTGACTATGTTGTCGAGCTCGCGGAGATGGTTTACGAAGACCTGGTTGTGGATGATGTTGTGGTGGGAGAAGAGAAGAAGGATAAGAAATGGGTCACTCCTGTTAAACGACCCGGTACTCAGTTGTGGAACCCCAAGGATAAGAAGCAGAAAGTGTGGGAGAAGAGATCGTGCAAGACGTGTGGAAAGATGCATGTGGGTGAGTGTAAGTGGAGTAAAGGATAGGATGTTTGCTATAAGTGTGGTAAAGCTCATGGTGGAGAATGCAGGCTGGGATCGAATGCCTGTTATAAGTGTGGAAGGGAGGGACATTATGCTCCCGATTGTACTGCAAAACCCGCGTGTTACAAGTGCGGTAAGGTGGGCCATTTGGCCAAGGAATGCACCGATGGTGGAGCTGGAGGGAGTGGAAAGAATGATGTCGATCAGATTAGGCTGAGGACCGTAGCTTACATGTTAACCCAGGAACAAGGCAAGCAGATTCCAGATGTCGTCAGAGGTACGTTTCTAGTAAGCGGTGTTTCCGCTTCAGTATTATTTGAGTCGGGTGCAAACAAAAGTTTCATAGCCACCCAATTTAGTAAATTAGCTAAAATGAAATGTTGCCAAGTGTCTGAAACTTTTATAATAGAAACCGCTAGTGACACCTCGGTTAAAATAATGAAAATGGTTAAGGACTGTAAGATAAAGCTAGAAGGACATGAGTTCCCTGTAACTTTGTATGTTATGACCTTAGGAGGGTTCGATGTGGTTTTTGTAATGGATTGGTTGTCTGAGTATGAAGCTCAGATAGTGCATAAGAGTAGGATAATAAGGTTAAAGTCCTTGGATGGTAGTGCGGTGACGGTTTATGGTGATAAGGAAAGTTCTCGGCTTAATGTCATTTCGATGATAAAAGCAGAGGGTTTGTTAAGGCGAGGGTGTGGTGCCTACCTGGCGTATGTTGTCAACACTACGGCAGAGACAAAAGAAATGAAAGATGTTCCTACAGTGCGCGATTACCCAGAAGTATTCCCTGAGGATTTTCCGGGGCTGCCGCCGAAGCGAGAGATAGAATTTCAAATAGATTTAGTACCAGGAGCTCAGCCCGTCGCGAAAATGCTTTACCGTATAGCGCCGCTGAGATGAAAGAATTGATGTCTCAACTGCAAGAACTCCTCGACAAGAATTTTATTAGACCAAGCGTTTCCCCGTGGGGCGCGCCAGTGTTATTTGTGAAGAAGAAGGATGGAAGCATGAGAACGTGCATAGATTATCGAGAGTTAAATAAGCTTACGGTAAAGAATAGATATCCTTTGCCAAGGATTGATGATCTGTTTGACCAACTACAAGGTTCAAGTTGGTTCTACAGAATAGATCTCAGATCAGGTTATCATCAGCTGAAAGTGAAAGAGGTAGACATCCCTAAGACAGCGTTTCGGACGCGGTATGGACACTACGAGTTTCTCGTGATGTCGTTCGGTCTAACGAACGCTCCCGCAGCGTTTATGGACATGACGAATAGGGATAAGTCGGTAATCGTCTTCATTGATGATATATTGATTTATTCAAAGAACGAGTCAGATCATGCTGAGCACCTGAGGGAGGTATTGGAGACTCTGAGGGAAGAAAAGTTGTATGATAAGTTTTCGAAATGCGTGTTCTGGTTGAGAGAAGTGCAATTTCTAGGTCACGTGATTAATCCTGAAGGGATTACCGTGGACCCAGCTAAGATTGAAGCGATAACGAATTGGAAGACTCCACAGAATCCGACCGATATACGGAGCTTCTTAGGGTTAGCTGGCTACTGTAGGAGATTCATCGAAGGTTTCTCCAAGATAGCCGCACCGTTGACCAATATGACCCGAAAGACGGTAGTATTCAGTTGGGGTAAGTTCCAAGAAAAAGCCTTTGAGGAATTAAAGAAGAGACTCACACAAGCTCCAATCCTTCCTTTACCCGATGGTGACGAGGATTTGGTTGTTTGTACTGATGCTTCATATCGTGGGTTAGGTTGCGTGTTGATGCAACGAGGAAAAGTGATAGCTTATGCGTCTAGACAGTTGAAGGTCCACGAGAGTACTTATCCGACGCATGATTTAGAACTAGCAGCCGTAGTGCATGCTCTCAAAATATGGAGGCATTATCTATATGGTACTAAGTGTACCATTTACACAGATCATAAGAGTTTGAAATACTTCTTCGAACAGAAGGAGTTGAACATGAGACAGCGGAGATGGTTGGAGTTGATTAAGGATTACGACTGCGACATTAAATACTATCCTGGTAAAGCTAACGTGGTCGTCGACGCGTTAAGTCGTAAGAATGAGGAAGTCATTGCGACAGTAAACTCATACCAGCTAATTATGAATTCAAGCCTTTTTGAAGAAATCATCAAAGTACATTCAGAGGTGTTAGTAGATGAAGGGTTGGTGAAGAAAGAAAGAATTTACGGCCAGCAAGATGAGTTGATGGAAAACACTCATGGTGTTAAGACTAGGTTAGATCGTATGTGGATTCCATGTCATGGAGATCTTTGTAACACCCCGGCTTTAAGCGGAATACGCCCGGGTGTAACGTACAGATCACTCATAGCTTGTAACACTATTTAAAGCGGCAATAATTATATCATTTCATTTCGTAACGTAACAAGTACACAATTATTCATTAAAAATAAAAAAAGAAACACTTCATCAAAACAATAAATAAGTTCTTTATTCAAATATCCTAATGTCTACTAATGATCTTCATCCTTAGCATGCCATAGATTCAACCTGTAGCACGTTGAAAATAATATATTTGTCAACAATTAAGTTGGTGAGTTTACATAAGTTTTTTAGTATACATATATAGGAAAGGCACGATTCAACATTCGTAATGTAATAAATATTCAAGCATAAAGTAAATGAAATCAATTAATGCCGTCCTGCCGTTCCTTTAGCCGAGGCCGTAGTAATAGGGTAAATGAGAACCACATTACGAACAACCGAAGTCGTAACGTTAGACGGCGTAGGTACGTCCCGAAAGACCCTCCCACTATGTGTATGTGTATGTGTATGCGTTTGCGTAACTTCCACCATAAGCATAGTAAACACGTTGCAAACAAGTTCACGTATAATCATAAACAATATGAAAGAATAATATTAACGTGTATGCTAATTGTGAATCGCTTTATAAATAAGCATATAACTAACGAGATAAAACTTGTGACATGCTACACCCCAAAAATATTAAAAGCATAAAAACGGGGTTATGAAGAACTCACATGGAATAGGGAGTATGGTAACCAGAAGATGATAACAATTAATGCAACTATATGGTTCCGCGAGACGTCCCTGGTATTTGTCCTAGTAATTAAAGTATATACGAAATAAATATCTAAAACAATGAAAACGAACTAAACACGGGAGTAAACATGGGTTTATACTATATTTGGGATCGCTAAAGGGTTCACATAAAATTTATGTATAAGAAAATTTTATTAGTTTAAATATTTAAAATTATTATTATTATCTATGTTATTATTATTTGTTATAGAAAAAAATGAATATATCTTTAATTGATTATGTATATATATATAGATACATATATACTCGAAAACGTTTAACGAGAATTTATTATTGAAAGTTTAATAGTGTTTGGTTCGTTAAACAAGTGTAAATATTATTTGGTGTTAATATAATTGAGGTTGTTAAAAAAATACATTTGGTTAAACAAACTAATAAAAATGAAAGAAGTAAAAAAGGAATAAAAAAAATACCAAAACTGGACCAGGGGGGATTCGAACCTGAGCCCCTGGCCAGGTCTCGATTATCCATCATGGGCGCTGGCTAACTGAGCTATTTGCAAATTCGTTTAGTTTATGAAACACAAAATGTATAACCAGTAATTTCAGTTATCCCTAAAACCATAAGAACCCTAGAACGAATCAAACCCAAATCGAGGTCCTTTTCCCTCTGTCATATGAAATTGACAGAGGGCTTTTAATCCCCACATAAACCGATCCTAAAGAACCTTTCAATTACCTTATACGAGCAACAAACGATGATGAACGCCGAGGCTAGGGTTGCGGCCAGAAAACGAATCCAAAGGTGTTCAAGAACTACTTAATGGCTGCAATTGTTTTAGGGTTTATGTTCGGGATTGTGAGAAGGTGGTGTATGCTCATTTAATTGCTTTTTGGACTTGTGTTTATAGGCTAACAAGATTAAAATTAGCCGCGTTCAATGTAATCGAAATTGATTCATAATTGATTCATTTTGGTTGTCAATTACGCGTTACATTATAATAGGAAGGAGCGTGTATGTTTAGAATCATCCTAATTAATCCAAAACACGAGATTTATGGGTCAAATGAAATCAAAATTGGAAGGGGGGGGGCTGTCGGCGACGGGGAGAAGGGAAACAGGGGGAAAAGCTTTGGTTAAACTGCTAAATGGCCCTTCATGTTTGGTTTGACAATAAATTGTTGTAACTAGTATGGTGTAAGGGCTGAAAGCGCACGTAATAGATACTTTAAAGGATTATAAATTATATTATAACGATTCACGCGTAAATAAAACAATAAAGATAAACTAAATACATAATTATTAATCGGACGTTTTTTTTATTAAATATGAAGATCCAACTACTAATGGTAATAAAACGTATGTAAACATGACAACGAACTTGACGAATGTCACAACATTCCCAAATTTTAAAAAATTTGGTCCCGAAATTAGGAATTAACATACGTAGCAAAAAGATGCGGATACTTATACTTAATTTGGTCTTCACGTTCCCAAGTGACTTCCGCACCTAGCTTTGATTCCCAATAAACCTTGACCAAAGGGATCTGGCTACGCTTGGTTTCCTTATCCATTCGATCTACTATTTCCACCGGTCTCTCAACAAAGTGCATTGTCTTATCGATACGCACCTCTTTGAGAGGGATATGAAGGTTCTTGTCGGCTAGACACTTTCGAAGGTTCGAAACATGAAACACCGGATGGATGCCTTGAAGCTCTTGCGGGAGCTCGAGGCGATAAGCAACATCTCCGATTCATTCAAGGATTTGAATGGACCAACAAAACGCAGGGCTAGTTTACCCTTGATACCGAAACGTACTACTCCTTTCCAAGGTGAAACCTTGAGGAGGACAAGGTCGCCGACTTCGAATTCCAAGGGTCTTCGTCGCTTATCAGCATAAGACTTTTGGCGACTTCTAGCAGTAAGCATATTATTACGAATTTGAGCTATTTTTTCGGTGGTATCTTGTACCATTTCGGGTCCAGTGAGCTGAGTCTCACCGATCTCATTCCAACAAATAGGAGAACGACATTACAGCGGTAGAGCGCTTCAAATGGAGTCATTTTGATGCTCGAATGATAACTATTATTGTATGAAAACTCAACCAACGGAAGATGAATATCCCAATTACCACAAAAATCAAGCACACAAGTTCTTAGCATTTCCTCAAGGGTTTGAATGGTTCTTTCAGACTTACCATTCGGTTGAGGATGATAAGTGGTGCTAAGATCTAGGCGGGTTCCCAAAGCGGTTTGAAGCGAATTCCAAAAATGAGAAACGAAATGACCATCACGGTCAGATATAATACTCAAAGGTATACCATGGCGACAAACAATCTCGTTGACATAGATTTGAGCGAGCTGCTCGATCGAATGCTTTTCCCGAATGGGAATGAAATGAGCTGATTTGGTTAATCGATCGACGATTACCCAAATGCTATCATGTTGCCTCTTGGTTGTTGGAAGTTTTGTGACGAAGTCCATTGTAATGTTCTCCCACTTCCAGACTGGAATAAAAGATTGCACGAGCAAACCAGCAGGTTTTTGATGCTCGGCTTTTACCTTAGCACATGTTAAACATTTTCCAACATAGATAGCGATATCTTTCTTCATGTTGGGCCACCAAAAAGTAGTTCGAAGATCGAAGTACATTTTATCCGCACCGGGATGGATAGAATATCGTGACGTGTGAGCTTCGTCCCTTATAAACGTGTGAAGATTGTCACAATCTGGGACCCAAAGGCGGTTGAGAAAGTAGAGCAAACCATCACGCTTGGTTTCGAGTTGGAGTTCAGCACTGCACGACATCTCTTTGTACAAATTGCCTTCAGTGAAAAAGATGTGTTGGGTCTCAAAGATACGTAGCAGAAGATTGGTCTGGATAATAACGCTTAGAAGAAGAATACTTTTGACATGGGTTTTGCGACTAAGGGCATCAGCTACTATGTTTGCTTTACCGTTATGGTAACGTATTTTGCAATCGTAGTCACTAAGAAGTTCGGCCCATCGTCGTTGCCTCATGTTTAAATCTTTTTGGTCAAATATATGTTGGAGACTCTTGTGGTAGGTGAATACCACACATTTCATTCCATACAAATAGTGTCTCCAAATTTTCAACGCGAATACAACAGCACCGAGCTCAAGGTCGTGTGTCGTATAATTCTTTTCATGAACCTTAAGTTGTCGTGATGCATAGGCGATGACCTTGCCTCGTTGCATGAGAACGCAACCGAGACCTTGATTCGAGGCGTAACAATAGACAACAATATCCTCGTTTCCTTCGGGAAGGGCTAGGATAGTAGCGACGCAAAGCATACGCTTCAAGGTTTGAAAAGCTTCATCTTGCTTAGCCCCCCACTCATATGGTTTACCCTTATGAGTCAAGCCGGTGAGTCAAGTCGCTTTCAATTTTAACGAAATTGATTCATAATTGATTTGTTTTGGTTTTCAATTACGCGTTATATTATAACAGGAAGGAGCGTGTATGTTTAGAATCATCCTAATTAATCCAAAACCCGCGATTTATGGGTCAAATGAAATCATAATTGGAAAGGGGGGGCTGTTGGCGACGGGGAGAAGGGAAAGAGGGGGGAAAACTTTTGTTAAATTGCTAAATGGCCCTTAATGTTTGGTTTGACAATCAATTGTTGTAACTAGTATGGTGTAGGGGCTGAAAGTGCACGTAATAGATACTTTAACCGATTATAAATTATATTATAACAAGTCACGCGTAAATAAAACAATAAAGATAAACTAAATACATAATTATTAATCGAACGTTTTTTTTATTAAATATGAAGATCCAACTACTAATGGTAATAAAACGTACGTAAACATGACAACGAACTTGACGAATGTCACAATCTTAGAGGTCGAATCTTAGATGAAGATCATAAGTCAAGATAATCAATTCATCAAGGAGCTACAAAGATGTATCAGGATTTAAAAAGGGGTTATTGGTAGCCAGGAATGAAAAACGATGTGGTGGATTATGTTAGTAAGTGCTTAACTTGTTTACAACTCAAAGCCGAACATCAGAAGCCCTATGGAAAAATGCAACCGCTTGAGATACCTAAATGGAAATGGGAACACGTCACCATGGATTTCATAACTAAGCTACCTCGTACAGCTAGACATCATGATGCCATCTGGGTGATTGTGGACCGTTTGACCAAGAGTGCTCACTTTCTGCCTATACGAGAGGCTATCTCGTCAGAAACGTTAGCAAGCTTGTTCATTAATGAGGTTGTATCTAAGCATGGAGTATCGTTATGGATCGTTTCCGATAAAGATACTCGGTTTACTTCTAGGTTTTGAAATAAGTACCATGAAGCTATGGGAAAAAGATTAAACATTAGTACGGCGTATCATTCTCAAACAGATGGACAGTCTGAAAGGGCGATCCAAACCCTTGAGGATTTGCTACGTGCTTGTGTTTTAGACTTTGGTGGAAGTTGGGATGATCATCTGCATCTGGCAGAGTTCTCTTATAACAACAGTTACCATTCAAGTATTGGTATGCCGCCATTTGAAATGCTCTATGGTAGACGATGTACAACTCCCGTGTGTTGGGGAGAGATTGGTCAGAAAGATATGGGAAGCCTAGAGGGTGTTCAAGAAACATCTTCAAAGTTCGATCAGATTAAAGAAGAATGAAAGCTACTCAAGATAGACAGAAGTCGTATGCTGATAAGCGGCGATGACCGATTAAGTTTAACGTTGGCGACAATGTGATGCTCAAGGTCTCGCCTTGGAAAGGGATTATCCATTTAGGAAAAGAGGAAAGTTGAGTCCAAGGTACATTGGACCGTTTAAGATTATAGATCTCGTTGGTGAAGTAGCTTATAAGTTGGATTTACCCGATGAGTTAGAAGGAATTCATTCAACCTTCCATGTTTCTCATCTGAGGAAGTGTCTAGCTGATGACACATCTCACGTGCCATTGATGGACATCGAGGTTGATGAACAGCTGAACTACATTGAGCAACCGATAGAGATTGTTGATCGCAAGGAGAAGCAGCTTCGTCACAAGGTTATACCCTTGGTAAAAGTGATATGGAAGCATCGCAAGGGATCAGATGCTACATGGGAAGCTGAGGATGAAATGCGCAAGTTTTACCCTAATTTGTTTAAGTGATAGTTAGGTTTCGGGGACGAAACCTCTTTAAAGAGAGAAGACTTGTAACATCCTAAAATTTTCATATTTAATAAAAGAAAGTCGCGTTTAGTTATTGGGCATAAATAATTAATTAGTATTAACAAAGAAGATCATGGACTTGGATTAATTATGGTGGATTAAAGGGTAATGGGTCTTAGGTCCATGGGCTTTAAGGGATATAAATACCCCCTTAAACCACCCTAAAACCATAAATCCTTATTCCACTTTTCCATATTTGCCTACACACTCAAAAACACACACGCACCTCTTTGATAATCACGGCCGAGAGAGGAAAGGGAAGAACGAGATCGTACGAGCGTGATTATTAATAGATCTTCCATATACAAGATATACGCAAGATCTAGAGTTCATAACCAAACTAACCGAGACCAAACGAACCCGTAAAGGTATGTTTTTTTATCTTAAAGTTTACATTTTTATAAACGTTTAGCCTTGAAACTAAAAGTTGTAAACTTGATGCTAAAACGAACTTAATGGGTCTATAAACATGAACGACTCGTCTAAAATGAACCCTAGATCTAGTTGGAACACTTTAGCTTAAAAGATTCATGCTTTACGTTTGTTCGGGTCAAGTTTGGACCACAAATGGTCAAGGGAACGCTTGTGGTTAAGGCCGAACCATAGTAAGTGGGTTAAGGTCACTAAAACATGCGTGTTGGCCGGTAAACGAACCTGGGTAGCAGCAGCCCGCTGCGACAAGTTCGCTTGCAAGCAAGTTCACTTGCAAGCATGTTCGCCAAGTAAGTTCGTGGTATAAGTTCGTTTGCGGGTATGTTCGCTTAACGTATAACTTCGCCCATCGATAAGTTCGCTCCAACTAAGTTCGTCTGCAGCTATATTCGCTTAATCTAAGCTCGCTTAAGTTAGGTTCGCTTAAGTTAAGTTCGCTTAAGTTAAGTTCGCTTACAAATACAAGAGAGTTAAAATAAAGGAAAATCCATAAAAATGCTAAGTAAGCTAATACTAGACCACTAGATTAGATCAGACGAGTATTGATACGTGTAACTCATATACAGTTAGCAAAGCTCAACTAAAGAAAGGATTAACTATTAACGGAGAAAGAAACAGGATTTAGGTGAGTTTCTAGCCCCTTTCCTTGTTATGTTTTCGGGGTTGTGTGCATACTCGATATGATAGTTAATACACTTACCTTAAATGGTAAGTGTATTCCATGTATGATTTATGTGATAGATATTATGTTATGTATGTGAATGAAAGCTTGTCGATACATGAACGATCATCGGATATTGCATGTATTGACAAGGGAGGTATGTATATGAAAGATGAATGTGTATGATATATATATGCACAACGTATGAATATGTATGAATGATTAAATATAGTATATGTATGTTACGGGTATGTAAAGACAGTATGTACGAAGATGAAGAAGTAAGGGATCAGACCCTAATAATATCTGAGATAGAGAAGAAAAGAGGGATCAGACCCTAATAATATCTGAGATAGAGAAGAAAGGGATCAGACACTAATAGTATCTTAGATAGACAAGAAAGGGATCAGACCCTAATAATATCTGAGATAGACAAGGACAGAGGGATCAGACCCTAATAATATCTGAGATAGAATGGACAGTAATTATATAGTATGAAAGTATGTATGAATTATGTAATGAAAGTAAATTAGTAAAGTAATTATTATGTATCTTCGGATGAATGATTGAAGGTAAGTATATGTATTGTATGATGTATGATTAACTAGAACTCACTCAGCGTAGTCGACTTTTAGTATGCACGCAGGTGAGTAGGATGAGGCAGCTTGCTTGAGGGGAACACGTGGCATTGAATAAGAGGCTGGCATCGGAAGACTCAAGACATTTATGTTTTATGTTTTGTTTATTTTGAAAGACAGGATGTTGTTTTAATACAAGTTATGGATTGTTATGAAATGTTTTATGAAAGTTTTATTTTCCGCAAATGTTTTTATTAACTCTGATGATTAGAACGATGTTAATGAGTAAATCCAACGTCAAATTGTGAGGTACCGGTGATGGGGCCTTACGAATTTACACCCTAAACTTGAGTTCTAACCAATTGTGTTTCCAACCTTAAAGTCCAAGGACCAACTTGCAAAATCTGTTATATATTGTATCATAAATCCCAACCCAGAATCCATTTACCCGTATAGCATACCCAATTCGCGTACCTGAAGACCCGTTTTTGTTTTCTTGAGCCCTAATCTTCGCACTAAACAAGGAACTGATAATTGTAAATCGTAATTATGGTTAAAATGAACACACCGATGTTTTAAATTTAGAAAAACGTGATTTCTTGCTTATAAATAAACGGGCGGTATTATCAAATCATCGATATTCAATTGTGGTTAATAACAATCCAATTAAACTTATATACACCTACATCATGACCTCGCGATCTAAACTGCATGAGTAATTGGTTTAATGTCTCCTGCAACTCGACGAACAAGAGTTCGATACGCCGTCTACTTCCCACCTCTCGTTAACCATCAATCCGTAATGAAAAATGGTAATTAAAACTTGCTTGTTGATCATTCTTATTCGTATTTCATTAACCCCAACACTGATTGATCCATCATAACGTTGTTTATCTGATGTAAGATCTAGGGTTTTATAGCGTTTTGGAGGTTTTGGCAGTTACTGCTTTTACATTTTTATTCTCTTTTGATTATCATCTGACACCCCAGCTCAGCTCAGCTCAGCTCAGCTCAGCTCAGCTGGTTGGGGTGTATGTGTTTAACGATATAGTCAGCCAGGGGTGTGGGTTCGAGCCCCCTGGACGCGGCTTTTGTATTTTGTTCTTCTTAATTATAGTTTTATGAATTAAATGAATTTATAATTAATATTAATATCTAATAAACATTATTTTATCAATACCGTTACCATTAAGTTTATGTTACTTTGTCAACCTCATTAAAAGCTTTCGTGTGTGTATATATATATATATATATATATAAATTGATAAAAAAACCAACATTATTTTATTAAAACCCGACATTTAATATTAGCTTATAATAGCGTTTCTTGTCATCTAAATATTTTACAAGTTTTCGTATACGTGTCTATATATATATATATAATATTTAATAAACTTATTAAATAGATTTTCCTTAAAAGATATAAACAAAATATTGATTTATATGTTACTACCTATTGTAACTAAATAATTAAGCATTACTATTATGATTATCTACTTATTTATTCGTTGGTATTTTATTTATTCGGATAATTATAAATATATTTTACATCAAATATAGTTATCTAAATTATTAGTTTATAAATTTGTTTATATATTTTTTAATATGAAGTAATCAAGGGTAAATTTATAAATATTAAAAATAATGACTTTAATAAGTAAATGTGAAACAATAATATTAATCTTTGCAATAATAATTATTATAGAAATCCATCAATCAATTAATAAACATTCTAATCACAAACCTAACGTAATCACTTCAAAATCTTAATTCAATAAATTGTGTTATATCTGTTATAATTAATTCTTATTATTACTATTTAACTATGAATCCTTGTCGGTGTATCCCGAAGGGTTCATCATTTCCCACATCATCATATACATTTTCGTTCATCCGATTCAGGTGAGTCGGAGATGTCCAACATAATCTCATAAAAGCGTGATCATACGCCAGTCGTTATAGCTTTGTGCTTCTCGACATCTCTTTTATACTTGCTCATTGGTTGATTGTTATCCTGATATGACTTGTTGCAATTACTTATTTTTATGTATACTATATGTACATTTAAACTGGTGTGTTGCTCACTCAACCTTGTGTTGACAAAACTATTTTATTTTCAACGTATATGCAGGTTATCTTTTGATGTTAAGTAAACGACGTACAAGATCACTTAAGGATTTATGCTAGAAGAAAATTAACGAGTAAATATTATTCATGACTTTTGATTGTTGATGCACTTTTGTTTAGTTTGGATATTGTATGAATATTTGTTTCGTTTGAAATTTATTTAATAGATATTGAAACTTATAATATTGCATAATAGTACCTTGAGAGCTGTGGGCAATCAGCTCACGCCCCGGCATTGTCGTAGGTTGGGGTGTGACAGATTGGTATCTGAGCCGATGGTTTAAGATAGGTTGTTAGTGGTGCCTTAGCAACATGCTTAGGAGCCCCATACGTGCTTATTTGTTTACCTGATGTGTTCTATTTGATTGTTTACGGCTTACGTAATTACTTGTTAGATTAAGTACTTATTTAATTGTTTATTTTATTTGTCATGCACACACACACAACTCCGAAGCTATGCTTCACTCTCAAAATATTTTATTACTCCGAGACTATGTCTCATTCTCAAAATATTTTTGTAACTCCGAGGCTACGCCTCAACCTCAAAATATTTGTATTTAATTGTATTAGATTGCCTTTTATTTTCGGGAAGTTCCTTGAGAATTTCCTAGCTATGTTTTTGCTCTTTTTCACTTAAAAATAGGGAGAGTGACAAGATTTCCCGCCATAGTGGAAATTGTCGTGTGACCGACACTTTAAGCGTTTAACGTAACCGGCTAAACGGCTACACCCTTTATTGTGTCTTATTGTTTTTAAAATGTCTAGTCGGGTGCAAAACCCAAGGGATGTCATGGACACGCCAACTGTACATTTGCACAATTCGTTATACTCGCGATATTTTGTTGGAACATTATTATCCGTGGTGATACACGAGATTTTTCAACTACTTATGCTTGTTCGTTTATTCATTATTTAGTTTGGTTGGTTAAATTGCCATGTAACGCTCATTGGCCGACAAACTTAATTGATTCGTTGATTCGTTAATTAAGTTGGGTCATTCAAATTGCCATGTAATGCTCATGGGAGGCCAACTCACACGTTTGTTTTGCTTTTGGTATGCTAATAAGTTGGGGAAACCAAATGTCATGGAAAGCTCATGAGAAACCCAACACATCGAAGAACATTCGTTATTTGTTTATTTGATTTTATATGAAACGATTTATGACTTGATTTAATCATTCAATTATTCTATTATTTAATTATGCAATTAATCAATTTCTTACTCACTAAATCATTTTTGAATCAAAATTTATTGATTTGTTCTATTCATACACTCAAAACATGTTATTCTCCTGATCGGATATAAATTTTTCATTCATCAAGACTTGGTTATCATGAGCCAATCAAAATCATTTACACTCTATTGGTTTCACCTATTCATATTATCATGTTATTATATTATAAAAATATCAAGTAATTTAAATAATATTATTACACAACTTAATAATCGATTGGCTTTCTTATACTCATGGTATCATAAACAAAAACTATTTTTTCAAGCATTCAACTTCAAATTTTAATTTGTGAAAACATATCAAACTTTGATAAAACTCATTCACTCATCAAATTAACTCATTGATTTTCAATTTAGATTCAAACTTATCCTTAATTCATGAATAAACACTAGCTTAACGTATTTTAAATTCATTTTTCTTAATAACTCATATGAATTCTGCACAACTATCCAATCTTCTCATTAAATTACATCTTTATTAATTATAGAATGTTTTCTCAACGTTAAACCACATCGATCATTTATTTGCTATAACCGCCTCATGGCCACATATTTAGTCAAGGAGATAGCTCATGCGATCTCTAAAATATAAACTCAATTTCTAAAACATAAATACAATCAGTTAAATCTTATTCGTTAACTTCTTCGCTAATAAATTCAATTCATTTACCCCTACTCATTCTCTTAACGACAACAATAATAAACGCAAGTCTAAAACATCAACTATATGTCGTCAATCAAATTAACTATCAATCTCAGCAAAATCATAGTGCCTCAAACAAGAAACTTTACGTCAAAATTCACTCGTTACGCTTCACTTATCACAATCACTATTCAATTCAATCCTCATATCATATTGTACCCCATGTAATCGTTCGGTTATTTTTGTTAATACTTGCCACGTAACACAAGAAGTTCCATAACTGTCTGTGTCGTCAAATTCTAATACACATATTACGATGTTTTCTCAAATCTTATACCCTGCTACCTGTAATTGCTACAACTATCTACGCCACCTATGTCCTCGATTCAATCATGTTCATCAAGCTCAAAATTTCCAAACTAATTCTATTAAAACCTACTTTGCAACCTAGCCAAAATATTTCAATTCAGTCAACTTCAATTATTCAAAATTTTTATAGATCTAATTAATCAAGTTACCCATAACTAAGTTTATCAAAGAAAATGTTTTTGTCATTTTTTTATCTAAACATATTCTATCTTTCTCAATTATATATTATAAGAAATCTTCACTCGATTTTTGGATTTAAACAATTTCAATTCTAATAACTTATTAATTTTAAGTGATTGTGCTCATACAATAAAATCTATCTCACCGTACTCCTAGTTTTGTCTCTTATCCTCATTTATCCCAACTTGTTTCACTCCCAACCCTAAAGAATCATTTCCATTTCAAAATTCCAAGATTTATAACTTTTACCAAAAGACGTTTTAGAAACTTTAATATTTTATTAAAACAACTCAGAGATTCAATTCATTTTTAGCAATATTTTACACAATGAATATCTTCGATTTATAACCAAAATATATTAAAATTCTTTTTTTCTCTAAAAATCATGTCTTTCAAATGTTTTGTAACCCACATGATGGGACGAATTATGTGGACCATCCGACGATCTCAGTAATTATGGAGGCCTACATAATTATCAAAATCCTTGCATGGAAATCATAATGCGTGCAATTGTGTGTCATAATATGAAATTGAAAGTAGTTGGGATGACGGTACAAATGTAAAGATGATAAGAACATGGTGGATACGCCGCTGGTACATCCTATATATAAGTGTTCTAATCGGATTTTCATTTGGAGCGTTGTTTTAACTATTCAAAGTTCTGTGTTGTGGTAAACTTTAAATTACATTTACATTAGAAAAAATCTTTTCCTCAAAACTTAATGATGTATTTATAGTATTCTTTAATTTCGGGACGAAATTCCCAAAAGAAGGGGAGATTGAAACAACTCGGGTTTTCCTATTACTATATAATATCTATTATCTGACCCATTTTTGTTTCTGGGTAACTTAATCAACTAAACATTCGTTTACGAGTTAATAATATTTTATTATTATTATTTATTATATTTAATTAATTGTCCAAAAGAAATGTCACTTATATACAATTTACACCCTAAACTTGAGTTCTAACCAATTGTGTTTCCAACCTTAAATTCCAAAGACCAACTTGAAAAATCTGTTATATGTTGTATTATAAATCCCAACCCAGAATCCGTTTACCCGTATAGCATACCCAATTCGGAAACCCGAAGACCTGTTTTTGTTTTCTTGAGCCCTAATCTTCGCACTAAACAATGAACTGATTATTGTAAATCATAATTATGGTTAAAACGAATTTGCCGATGTTTTAATTTAAGAAAACGTGATTTCTTGCTTAAAAATAAACGAATTCGGTATTATCAAATCATCGATATTCAATTATGGTTAATAACAATCCAATTAAACTTATATACACCTACATCATGACCTCTCGATCTAAACTGCATGACTAACTGGTTTAATGTCTCCTACAACTCGACGAACAAGAGTTCGATAGGCCGTCTACTTCCTACCTCCCGTTGACCATAAATCCGTAATGAAAACTGGTAATTAAACCTTGCTTGGTGATCGTTCTTATTCGTATTTCATTAAACCCAACACCGATTGATCCATCATAACGTTGGTTATCTAATTGTAAGATCTAGGGTTTATAGCGTTTTGGGGGTTTTGCCAGTTACTGCTTTTAAATTTTTGTTCTCGTTTGATTATCATCTGACACCCAGCTCAGCTGGTTGGGGTGTATGTGTTTAATGATAGAGCCGGCCAGGGGTGTGGGTTCAAGTCCCCTGGACGTGGCTTTTGTATTTTGTTTTTCTTAATTATAGTTTTATGAATTAAATGAATTTATAATTAATATTAATATCTAATAAACATTATTTTATCAAAACCGTTACCATTAAGTTTATGTTTCTTGTCAACCTCGTTAAAAGCTTTCATTTATATATATATATATATATATATATATATATATATATATATATATATATATATTAAGTATACATTGATAAAAAAGCCAACATTATTTTATTAAAACCCGACATTTAATATTAGCTTATACTAGCGTTTCTTGTCATCTGAATATTTTACAAGTTTTCGTATACATGTGTGTGTGTGTATATGTTTAAGTTCAACAGAGAAATGATATTATTGCAAGAAATGTGAGAAATGAATATGGACTACTAGTTTTGTTTTAAGTTTTAAATGCTTAAAAATTAATAAAAAAGATGTAAATACAACAATAAATGCGCACACACACTCTCTCTCTCTCCCCAGTTAATACAACTAAAATAACCATATAAATCTCTCTCTAATTAATATATCTAACTAATTTAACTATAAAATTTAAAAAGATAAAAATACTACTTTAGTTTTATTTTTTATTTACACGTTCTTCATTTTATTCAACATAAATACAAATTATTCATATAATACTATTTCTTTATAATTAAAAAATAATTTCAACTCAATATATTAGCATATATCAACGTATTTTTTAACACTAAATATCAAAACATAATATATATATTTTTTCAATTGGTACGCCTATAAAAATTATTGTCTTAAATAATAATAAAAAAATATCATACAAAGGTGTCCATTAAATGTAAACAATAAATATACAACATACACAAAGTCATATAACCTACACTTGTTTTGAGCAATAAAAACGTACAACATACAAAAAGCATATAACTTACATATGTGATTCGACATCAACAATTATAAAAACTAAACAAAGATACACATACCCTACATATGCGTAGGTCATATGTTTTTCATACTATATGTTTTCTTATTCTTAAAACAAGTGTATGTTATATGTTTTTGTGTAGGTTGTATATTTTTTATTGACATTTAATGCAAACATGTGTAAGATAGTTTTTGTATTATTTATCATAATGTAACTTCATGTTGATGGATATTGATATGTTGAGTTTGAAGAAACTGGTTTTTGAAAAGAAATTAATGTATGAATAAATTGTATTTGTGTAAGATAAAATTATCGTGTGTAGGTTATATGTTTTTTGTGTGTAGGTTATATGTTTTCGTGTGCGTGTGTATTTTATTGATGATGAATTTTGTGTGTAGGTTAAATGTTTTTCGTGTGTAGGTTATATATTGTCTTATTCTTAGAACAAGTGTATATTATACGTTTTTTGTGTAGGTTGTATGTTTTTTGTTGATATCTAATGCAAACACATGTAAAATAGTTTTTTGGTATTATTCATCATAATGTAATATGTGTTGATGGATATTAATATATTGAGTTGGAAGAAATTAGTTTTGGATAGAAAGAAATTTTAATATATGAATAAATTATACTTCTGTAGGATAAAAACTCAAGAAACAAAAAGTAAGTTACAAAATAAACGAGTTCTTAATATTTTCTAATTATAATAATTTAATTAGTTATATTAATTAAATAGATAAGTATTATGGTTTATTAGTTATATTAATTGAAGAAAGAGAATAATTAAAATTTTCTTTATTTAGCTTTAAGCATTTAAAACTTAAAACAAAACTAGTTGTCCATATTCATTTCTTACATTTTTTGTAATAATATCATTTCTCTCTTGAACCATCCCATATATATATAAATATATATATATATATAATAAACTTATTAAATAGATTTTCCTTAACAGATTTAAACAAAATATTGACTTATATATTACTACATATTATAACTAATAATTACGCATTACTATTATGATTAACTACTTATTTATTCATTGGTATTTTATTTATTCGGATAATTATAAATATATTTTACATCAAATATAGTTATCTAAATTATTAGTTTATAAATTTGTTTATATATTTTTTAATATGAAGTAATCAAGGGTAAATCTATAAATATTAAAAATAATGACTTTAATAAGTAAATGTGAAACAATAATATTAATCTTTGCAATAATAATTATTATAGAAATCCATCGATCAATTAATAAACATTCTAATCCCAAACCTAACTTAATCACTTCGAAATCTTAATTCAATGTAAGGCCCCGTTACCGGTGCCCTACATTGGACGTTGGATTTACTCATAAACACAGTTCTAATCATCAGAGTTAAATAAAACTTTACGCGGAATATAAAACTTTCATAAACATTACAAAATAATTCATAACCTGTCTTAATCAAACATTCTTGTCTTTCAAAATTAAAACATTAAAGTTAAAACATTATAAGTCTTCAGATGTCAGGTTCTTATTCTTCTGCTACGTTTCCCCGCTCAAGACAGCTGTCTCATTATACTCACCTGCGTGCATACTAAAAGTCAGCTACGCTGAGTGAGTTCTAGTTAATCATACATCATACAAAACATATACTTACCTTCCATTATGCATCCGAAGATTCATAATAATTACCAACTAATTTACTTTCATTACATAATTTCATACATACGTTCATACTGTATTACTTTGATACTATATGGTTACTATCATTTTATATCTCAGATATTATTAGGGTCTGATCCCTCTTTAATTGTCTATCTCAGATATTATTAGGGTCTGATCCCTTTCTTGTCTATCTCAGATATTAATAAGGTATGATCCCTCTTTTCTTCTCTATCTCAGATATTATTCGGTCTGATCCTTTTTTTCTATATCTCAGATATTATTAGGGTTTAATCCCTTATTTTTTCATCTTCGTACATACTGACTTTGCATACACGTAACATACATATACTTTTCTTTAATCATTTATACATACTCATATGTTGTACACATATCTAACATACACATTCATTTTTCATGTACATACCTCCCTTATCAATACGTGCAATATCCGAAGATCGTTCACGTACCGACAAGCTTTCCTTCACATTCATAACATAATAACTATCGCATAAATCATACATGGCATACACTTACCATTTAAGGTAAGTGTGTTAACTATCACATCAAGTATGCACACAACCCCGAAAATATAACAAGGAAATGGGGCTAGACTCTCACCTGAATGCGGTTACATTTACCGTTAACGGTAATCCCTTGTTTTAGTTGTGCACGGCTAACTGTGTAACAATTACGTGTATTAATTGCTATCACTTTCCATAATGTATTTCTAGTATAATCGTAACCCTCAACGAACGAGGGTGCGGGGGCAGCGCCCCTGGCAGCGGGGTTCTAGGGGCGGCAGCCCATAGCGGGGTCCAAGGGGCAGAGCCCCTGGCTGGGGGTTAAATTATTTTCATTAACTGTCTTAACACATTTTCCATTAGGATTTTAAATTATTTTCTAATTCGTTAACTCATTCTTTATAACGAATTAAGCCTGATTAGTTATCTGATCATTGCCTGATTCGTGGTCTAATTCGTTATCCGAACTTAGCGAATTGGTGAGTAACGAATCACCTGATTTGTTATCTGATTCGTCATCTTGCATGATCTGATTCGTCAGATTAGTTTGTTATCTTAGTTCTTTAGCTACTCCGTTATCTTGACTTGACTTGATTCGTTATCTTATCGTAACGAATTGGGTGAGTAACGAATCACTTGATTCGTTATCTTATTAAAATGAATTGGGGAATTGATTCGTTACCTTGCCATGACGAATTGGTTAACTAATTCGTTATCTTAACATGGGTGAACTAATTCGTTATCTGGACATAACGAATGGCATCATTCTTATCCAACTTTGACTCACAGGTCAAGGTGAAAATCTCCAAGAACACCCACAGTCAATCTACCTCGGATCTACGATTAAACCTACAATTCTTAACGAGATAGCACGATTTAGGTACCATTGAACTCGTAATACCAGCGCCAACAAACCCTAACCCATCATTCATCCAAACATTCGTGTTTATGGAGTGCGATTTAGGCATCTATATTACGGGTTCTTTAGGTTAGCAATTAACCTATCAATCGTTAATGGTTTTCAGCAAGAATCATCACATTTGGTTAGTTTTACCATATGTATACAGATCTAAGATTATCTAAATGAAACCGGGCCTAAATGAACGATTTCTAATTATAAATGTACCTTAAACGGGTCGGTTCACGAACACGAGCTGGTCTTGATGTAGGTTCGGTTCGTTATAACTTTCTAGCACCAACAAGCTCGGGTTTTCGCCTTCGGATCTTTAATCGGGATATAGGATGGTGTTAGAGTGTGTTTTTGATGGTGTAGGCTATGGTTTAGAGATGGATAAAAATGGAAAGGTTTAGGGTTTAAGGGGTATTTATACTCTCTTAAGCCATGGACCTAATGCCCATTCCATTTCTTATTCCATCTTTTAAAGTCCAAGCCCATCATCACATAGTTTATTTGTCTAAACCAATAAACGACACACTATAAAATAAACGAAACTTTTTTTATTAATCTTATCAGAATCAGGATGTTACAATCAATAAATCGTGTTATATCTTTTATAATTAATTCTTATTATTACTATTTAACTAGGAATCCTTCCCGAAGGGTTCATCATTTCCCACATCATCATTAATATTTTTGTTCATCTAATTCAAGTGAGTACCACATTCCCCCTTTTAAACTCATCTTATACCGTTCTGGGGACATATGAGTAAATATATTTCTCATATATACTTATACACAAAACTGCAACTATTGTCTTATGTGTTAACAACTTATACCTTACTTGTTTATGTGCTTATTTGCTTTATGTGAACCGCATTCGGAAAATTCCAACATAATCTCAGAAAAGTATGATCATACGCCAGTCATTATAGCTTTGTGCTTCTCGACATCTAAGTTATACTTGCTCATTGGTTGATTGTTATCTTCATTTGACTTGTTGCAATTACTTATTTTTATATATACTATATGTACATTTAAACTGGTTTGTTGCTCACTCAACCTTGTGTTGACAAAACTATTTTATTTTCTATGCAGGTTATCGTTTGATGTGAAGTAACCGAAGTACAAGATCACTTAAGAATTTATGCTAGATGAAAATTAACGAGAAAATATTATCTATGACTTTTGATTGTTGATGCACTTTTGTTTAGTTTGGATATTGTATGAATATTTGTTTCGTTTGAAATTATTTAATAGATATTGAACCTTATAATATTGCATAATAGTACCTTGAGAGTTGTGGGCTATTAGCTCACGCCCCTGCATTTCCAACGTAGGTTGGGGTGTGACAATTAAAGACAAAACTCATCTACATTGGACGTTTGATTTACTCATAAATACAGTTCTAATCATTAGAGTTAAATAAAACTTTACGCGGAATATAAAACTTTCATAAACATTACAAAATATAGTGACCAATTATTTTGTACAGCTAAAGACAAAACTCGTCTAACAGTCACTAACTTTACAACAGTCACTAACTTTACAACAGGTGAAAATGTTTCAAAGAAGTCAACGTCCTTTAGCCACTAGTCTAGCTTTATACCTTTCAATTTCACCTATAGCTTTATACTTTATTTTATAGTTCCATTTACAACCAATATTTTTTTCTGTTAGAGGGTAACTCAACAAGTTCCCATGTATTATTTTCTTTATTCATGATTGTGACCCAATTAGAGTTACTATATACCTCAAAGAAAATTTTTTGTTCACTACTCTTAGTTAACACATAAGCAAAACATGTTAGAACTCGACAAGTTGGAATAATTCACAACTTTCTCAAGTCCATACCTAATTGTACCTTCTACCACATAATCATTAAACATTCTAGGAAAAATAGTGTTTCTAGATTACCTTTTAATAACAGTTAGGATATGTTGTTCAATATTATTTCCCTCAGAGTTATTATCTTACTTCTACCAATATCCTGAACCCTTTCTAGTTTCAGTATTTGAACTACTGGACCTCTAATTACTAGCCATACCTTGACAACCTCGAGATTGGTATTTTTTTTTCTACTAGGTTTCTAATTATCAGACACACCATTAGTAGATTCAAGACTCAAACGAGATTGCTCAGAATAATGGGCAAAAGACTCAGAAATATGATTTTCATCATAATGAATTGAACCATCCACAGACTATTTGGGTAGAAAATCATCATATAAGTAAAAAAAAAGTCAAAAAAATTAATATTTGTTATTTGACCTTTATTAAAATCACTATCTTGTAAACATGTATTGTATTTTAAAGAAAATATAGTTTCATAGAATTTAACATCTCTTGAAAATAAAACGTGTTTCCTTTCTAAACTCAAAGGTTTATAACCAATCTTTTGATTTAAATATCCCGTGAAAACACATTTCTCAACATTGCTGCTAAATTTATCAATTTTATTTAAAATATTACAAACACACAAGCACCCAAACAACCTAAGATGATATAACGCAGGTTTAGAACCATACACATATTCATAAGGTGACTTACCACTCAACACAGAAGACTATGTCCTGTTAATTAGATAAACAACAGTCAAAACACAATCAAACCAAAAACCTAAAGGAGTTCCTCCTTGAAATAGCGATGCCCTAGCAACATTCAACAAGTGTCTATGCATCCTTTCAACAATTTCATTCACTTGATTAATAATAAATTATGTTCCATTGTCAGGCCAAAACATTTTTATAGTTTTACCAAATTGAGTTTTAAACATACTAACAAAACGTTTTTGATAAAAAAAACCTCATTTTTATGTTTTGTTAAAATCATATATATTTAACCTATGAGTAATCATAAACTATAGTAAGAAAAAACCTAAAGTCTTCTTTGCTTGAGACCATGTAAGGACCTCAAACATCTAAACGAATAAGTTCTCCAAAACACATTTGTGACATGATCACTTAAAGGGAAAGGTTCTATGTGTTGCTTAGCCTTGTGACAAACTTCATAACGGGTATCATTCTCAACCTTCTTTAGTTTCAAAGTATTTTTAACACATTTAAATCTATATCAGAAGGATGTCCTAGCCTAGCATTCATAAGTTTACACCACTAAAGTTGTTACAACACACCTTATCAGATTTAGAAGAACCACCACATATATACAAACCACCCAGTTGTTAGTGCACGGTTTTGGTCGTCTCAAGTCTTTGTAATCGTTTATATTTATATTTATTATTATTATGTAAGGGTATTTTGGTAATTACTAGCTCATTTGTTAAGTTATTAGTTGTCATTCGTTAAAGACTATTTAAAGAATGATAGTTATTTTGTTATTCGTGTCCATTCGTTAAGGATGTTTAACGAATGGACCTTAATCTTTATTGATATGTATCCATTCGTCATGGAATGTTGACGAATGGGGTATAGGAACTGAGTCATTCGATATACCATTTTGTTATTTAATGTAATGAAGACGAATGAAGGCTATTCGTTACGGAATGTGTAACGAATGGCATTCATCTTCTATATATAGGCTAATCCAGCCTGCATAATTCAAGTGTGTTTAAAGTATTTTCTCTCCAAGCCGTTACTTTGCCAATTTACTCACACACTTTATTTTCTAATTAACCTAGTACACACATATGTATATCATATAGCTAGATCCATTTGTTAATAGATCTGAATTGATCAATCTATTGTAGCTTAAGCTCTCTCAAGTGGTATCAGAGTTGTCCAGGGTTAGATTGTGTATGTGTTAATGTAATTCATCATGAATTAATTGGTTAATTCATTGTTTGTGTTGATTTTGGTTTTTGGACTTAGTTTGGATTGATTATAGAGGTTCGGAATGGTTCGGTATTGTTCGAGTGATTGAAACGAGTTTATTGAGTTATTATTTGTGTGATTGGTTGAGAATTGGCTGATTTATCCAAAAGTTTATGTTATTTTGGATCATTGTTTGAATCTGGGGATTTCCATATATGGAATTTTGCTTTGAAGATTTGAAGATTCAAAGACACATTCGTTATGTCTTAATCATCCATTCGCTATAAGATTGATAGTTATTCGCTATCAGGATCTAACTGATTCATTCCACGTGTCAAGGTTGTTACAAGAGAAAAACAAACTTATTCGTTACTGTAGCTGATTCGTCATTACTCATTCGTGATAATACTCATTCGTCTTTGATCATTCATTCACCTATTCGTTACATATACCCATTCGCACTTAGTTCATTCGTTACTTAAACATCCTCACATTCTCTACCACATTCATCATCCAATTGTTAAGCTATTCGGGTGTTGATTCGTCATCTCTGAACCTTCATTCGTGATAGCTATTCGTTATCATCATTTGTGAAGACTGAGCATCATTCGTCATTTCATTCGTCACGTGATTCATACTCCTATTCGTTAACATCATCAATTCACCACTGTTCACCATTCGTTACCATATTCATCCATTCGTCTTATCCATTCGTTACAAATATTTTCATTTTAAACCTTTAAATATCAAGTTTTGAAATTATCAAACCCAAAATTTTATTTTAATCTACTTTTGAGATGGCTAGTTTCTATGCACTGGCATCTCAAAACATGTTGATGTGACAAATGTTACATCTCGATGCTGAGATTGGATCACATTTAAATGTCCTCGTTTAATGAAATTTAGTGATTTTGCAAAATGGGAACCACGATTTCAAGCACATCTAGGGTCGGTACATCCAGACTGCTCAAGATGTCTTGACGATGTTTATATAGTACCTATGGTTGGTAGTGAAACAACTCGTTTTACCCCTAAGGCTTTTTTTCAATATTCTCAAGAAGAAAAGAAAGCTTTAGAGATTGAAACAAAGGCATATTCCACATTAATAATGGCATTACCCGAAAATATTTTCCATCAAGTGGGAAGTATTAAAATTTGTGCATCTTTGTTTTAGCACATTAAAATGAGAAGTATGGGAAATACTGAGGAAAGTAAAAAGGTGATGCTAAAGTTTCAGTTTTGAAATTTTGACTTATTGAAAGGAGAGACTGTGGAATAAATGCTTACAAGATTCAATCATCTTATAGTTGAGATGAATAAGTTAAAGATGGAACCGAGTGAGATTGATAAGATTGATATTGTGAAAAATTCTCTTCCAAGTTCTTACCCGACATTTCTCATGGTACTTAAAGAAAATAATTTCTTTAAGAATGAAGATCTTACTACAATGGAATTCATGCAGAAAACTGAAGACAGAGAGTATGATATGAAATGCCAAAAATCATCGAAAGAAACACAAGATCCAACTTTATATGGAGGTTGTTTACCTTTGAGTAGTTCTACCGCTCCAATTAATGCATTTCTTACTCAAACTTCACAAGAAGGATCATTTTCCTATAGTGATCCAAATGTGTGTTTCATGGCATCTGGTTATACTGATAATTCGAGTGGATGAATTGCTAATGTTTTCATTGTACCACCGAATGTAAACATGAAGGAGGCTAAACAGAATTTTGCTTTCCTTTGTGGATTCATGACATCTTATGAAAACTTGGTGGGTAGTAAGACAGCTACAAGTGAATTGATTGATAAAGATTATGATCAGATCCTGACGATTTAGAGTTAATGGACCTCAAACGGAACATGTCTATGATTGTACGGAAAGAGAAAAAGTTTATGCAACGAACTGGTAAAGATTTACCATCATTGAACAAGCAGGTTGGCTTTGATAAATTGAAGGTCAAATGTTATAATTGCTAAGAGTTTAGACACTTTGTCAAAGAATGTGATAAGCCGAAGAAAGAATACAACGGACCTCGTTCTCAAGACAGAAGTTCAGAAAGACTTATACTGAGGTGAAAGATAAACCGTCTGGGGGAGATTCTTCAAATGCTGTGGGATCACAAGCTTTACAAACAGATGAAGGGATTGATTGGAATCAACGACTATTGTGCAATGGCAATCAAACTAATCTAGCAATGTTTGATCACGTGGAGACTTTTCAAGATGCTAGTGGAGTGGGATTGACTTCTGAATGTGAAGTTGAAACTGAATCAGATTCAGATGCTTTTTTTACAACAAGAAACCGACTAATTGTGCTTGCAATGGAAAAATTGACGAGGCCAGTTCTTCATCTATTTCTGTTAAATTATCAGAAAATGTGTCTTGTTCTAATTGTGAAACAGTTAAGTCAACAATTGATTTAATTAATGCTCAAAATGATTCACTACTTAAAGAACTTGCTTCGATCAAGGATACATATAGACAATCATTAGAGTCACAAAAGAAATTTAAGGATAAGATCGAGGGATTGTCTGTAAGTAATCATGATCTGAAAGCAGAACTTTCAGTGAAAATGACTATTAATGAAAAAAATTTCTAGAAATTCTCAAACGAAGTACTAAGATAACCGAACTTGAAAATGAGGTTCTTGAGTTGAAAAGCAAACTGGACAAGTTTAGAAATTCATCCTTTTGTTGAATGAAATCATTGAAGTATCTAGTAAACAAAAGGGTTCTAAAAACGGCTTAGGATTTGTTGAGATTCCTCCACCGTTTCATGATGACTATTCCCAAAATCCATTTGCAGGAAAGGTAGAAGTTGTAATTGAACCAGTCATTCATGTGGAGAAACTGAATCAAAATGACAACGAAAAATGTTCTGTTAAATCCTCAACTCACGAACCACATAATCAAAGTAACAAAGTCCTTGTTGAGAAAGTCATTATTGAGGATGTAGTTGAACCAGATATTGTACACAAGGAGTCGAATATTCCACGTTCGAATCACATTTTATGTGAACCTCATGAATTTGAGAAATTTGTGTACGGTTCAAGTATACCTAAAATAAAAGAGACTAAGACATCTAAGGTTTAGGCTAAGAAATCAGAAAAACCAAAAACTTCTTATTCGGATTCGATGTGTTTCATCAATCCAACTCCTTCTAATGAAAACACCGCTCGTGTGTTTAAGTTAAAAGGTCTTAGCAAAGTATTCACTGGAAAAGACATTCCAGTTAATTTGATAAAACCAAAGTTGGTCGAGAGTGTCTTTAACAATGAAACTTCAAAGATACAAGATCATGAACATGCATTTGCTAAATCTAAAGTATCAAACACAACAAATGCATTGGTTAAAGCAAAACAATTGTTAAAATCTATTACGAAAGTTCAATTTGTTAATTCAACTGGAACCGACACGTTACAGAGTTTTTCTAATTGTTCAAACCTTGATTTTTATATGAAAAAGAAATCTGTTACGTTTGATGACTTGAACAAAATGCATGTTCTTGGTGTTTCTCATCAACCTTCTGTTGCACCAGTTTCTGACAAAACACAACGTACGTTTGTTGATATGAGAACATGCTTTTTATGTGGAGAACGTGGTCACGTTATAAGAAACTGTGGAAAGAAGAAATCACAGAATATTCATCTATCAAAGAACAATCCAAACCAGTTCCTTTGGTTAAAGAAATTCTGAAAAGACCCATGTCTTGTGATGATGAGACTCATATCATGTTTTCTAATGTGAATCCATGCAAGGTGATTCATATTGATGAAAGCAAAGTTAATTTAAAACCCAAATTTGTTCCTACGGAACCAAATTGTGAAAATGTGAACAAAAATGTAATTCAAGCTGCATACTTGAGACGAAAGTCGAAAAGGCATGTGACTTATTCACAAGCAGTTAAACCACATTTGGATTCAATCAAAATTAACTCTTCAAGTGAAGTTAGAGAGGTGCCCAAGACTGAGGCATGGGATGCCTTTTTGAACTAACCATTTTACCTTTATGTGCAGAGTTTATCCAAGACTGTATCTGGTGAAAACTGGATTATGGATAGTGGATGCTCTCGTTATATTACCGGCAACATTAACCTACTAACAAATGTCAAGAACATTCAATGGGGTTATGTAGCTTTCCGGGTAATTCTGGGGGAATGATTACAAAAGAAAGAGATGTGTCAAATGATCGTATTACATTTGAGAAAGTAAATTATTTTGATAAAGTATATCACAATTTGTTGAGTGTATCTCAAATTTGTGATAAGAAGTATACCATTGTATTTAATGACAATGAGTGCATAATACTCAAATCGGGATATGTTATTCCAGAAGACATAGTCATTATGCGGTCTCCTCACTCAAATGATATTTATATACTTAATATGAGTACTAAAATATCAACTTCTACTTCTGTTGAAACGTGTTTTGTCTCAAAAGCAACTAAGAAAGATTCAATTAAATGGCATAAGCGTATGGGTCACATTCATGTCAGAAAGATGAACTATCTGATGGAAAATGATTTGGTATATGGGGTTTCCCTGAAACGCTTCAAGCTGACTGATCACTGTGCTGCATGCAAAAAGGTCAAACAAAAGAAAAAGTCACACCCGTCTAAATTAATTAATTCCATTGATACTCCTCTAGAACGACTTCATATGGATTTGTTTGATCCTGTGAATCATGCGAGTATTGCTGGAGATTGGTACTGTCTAGTTATCACTGAAGACTATTCAAGATACTCATGGGTGTTATTTATGAGTTCAAAAGATCAGACACCTATTCTTGTTCAAAATTTAATCATGAAGATTGAATCACTGTACAAACACAAGGTGAGACGTATTCGGAGTGATAATTGTACGGAGTTCAAGAATACTATATTGGACTTCTTTTGTATTCAAAAAGGAATCCATCGAGAATATAGTGCTTCATATGTACCTCAACAGAATGGTGTTGCTGAACGGAAGCACCGAGCATTGATTGAAGCTGCAAGAACAATGTTAGCAGATTCAAAGCTTCCTGTACAATTTTAGAATGAGACGATGAACACTGCTTGCTACACGCTTAATTGTGTTCTGACGGTGAAGAAGCTGCAAAAGACAAGTTATGAGCTTCTGAACAATCGAAAGCCTAATTTAAAGTGTTTGGAACCTTTCGGGTGTACTTACACCATGTTAAAAAGAGATGCAGGAAAATTGGAAAAAAAATCTATTGAAGGTTATATCTTGGGCTATGCATCGCCAAAGAAACGGGTCTTCAACTTCATTTCGGGTTGTGTTGAAGAATGGTATCATGTTGATTGTCAACGATACACAACTCTTCCTATCGGCAAGGGTCCTGATTGGATGTTTGACTATGAGAGTTTATTTAATTCTTTCACTCCCATAGTTGATCAACCTGACGAAGACTTGGTGTGTGCATATTTAGAAGATCAATTATTTTCGCACCGAGGTTTTCAATTTCTAATTATGATGATGTTACACAAGATGATCTTCCTGATACGTCTAATGTTATTTCTATTTCATCAAATGATAGTCATTTTGTGTACTCCTCTTCAGTTCCATTTCCTGAAACTTATGAGATTGGTGAATCGTCTCATGATGCTAAAGAGAATCTTACTAATTTAACTAATAAGGTTATTGTTCCTGAGAATTTGATACTTCGGATTCATACTTATCATCCTCAGGACAACATCATTGGTGATCTTGATATCGGTGTGCAAACACGTCCTCAGATTGCTAATATGAGTGAAGTTAATGTATTGTGTGCATCCGATATGCATTCTTTAGGGATCATCAATCTCACTAAATACACCTGCTTTATGTCTCAAATGGAACTGACGAGTGTTCGTATGGAGCTTGAAGATTCTTCATGGTTAGAAGCAATACAAGAGGAACTGGAACAGTTTAATTGACTAGGTGTTTGGGATCTCATTGACAAGCCTGATAGAGTTAAGAAGCCAATTCCGACCAAATGGGTCTTTAAATGTAAGAAAGATGATCGTGGGGTCGTCGTCAGAAATAAAGCATGTTTGGTTGTGTAAGGGTTTCATCAGCAAGAAGGCGTAGACTACACATAAGTATATGCTCCAGTTGCACGATTGGAGGCTATACGAATATTTTTGGCCTATGCAGCTTTCAAGAATATTAAAGTTTATCATATGGACATCAAGAGTGCATTTCTTAGTGGGGAACTTCATGAAGAGTTGTTTGTGAAGCAGCCTCCTAAATTTGAAGATCTGGACTATTCTGACCGTGTTTAGCGAATGAAAAAGACTCTTTATGGTCTATACCAAGCCCCGAGAGCTTGGTGTGGCACACTTGCTGACCATCTGACTGATAGTGGCTTCAAACGAGGGACTGTGGATTGTACTCTCTTTTACAAGACTTTCAAATAAGATATGCTCCTCAACCAGATATATGTCAACGACATCATATTTGGTTCTACGAATGACAAGCTGTGTAAGGATTTTCAGAAGTCAATGCAGATGAAATTCGAAATGAGCTCGATGGGAGAGATGAATTTCTTCTTAGGGTTGCAGGTTCATTAGTCTAAAGCTGGAATTTTTATTCATCAGACGAAATATGTGAACGATGTCTTGAGCCGATTCAAGATAACTACCGGAAAAATCCCTTCGACGCCTCTTCCCTTGGGTCACAATTTGTCACTGAATGAATTGGAGGATACCATAGATCCGACCCTGTATCGAGAAATGATAGGTTCTTAATGTATCTAACTGCTTCTCGTCCTGATATCATGTTTTGTAACATCCCAAAAGTTCTAAAAATAATATTTAACATATTATTATTTATGATGGAAAAGTTTACTTGAATTAGTAGAAGAAATAATAAAGATGGAAGGCTAAGTAGGCTTTAAAGATGGAATTAAATATAGACTAGAAAGGAAAGATGGGCCTAAGGTCCATGGGCTTAAAGGAGTATAAAACCCCTTAAACCCTAATCCTTTCCATTTCCATCCATCTTTACACCATAGCCTACACCTTAAAAACACACACTTAAGCCAAACACTCTCTACACTAATCCTTTCAACGATCCGAGACCAACTGAAGGTAAGAAATGACTTATGTCAGCTGTACCAACATATTATAACCCGACACCGCAGCCCCATGATGTCGTATGAGCCGTTTGGATCTAGATCTAGCTTTATTCGGGTGTTTAATCAACCAAAAACGAGCTTAAGGGCCACCTTAGCTTGGATCTGGACACCCCGGAGCTACCTAGATCATAAACATTCTAACTTCGATCAACCATGGTGGTTAACAGCGACTGACGGCGCTGGAATCGAAGAAAAACCTCAAAAACGTGAAAAATGAAAGCTGAACTGAACAATACGGCGTATAAGTATATACACCGTATATGTATGCGTGCCGTAAAATCATATACGGAGTATATGTATATGTAGAGTGTATGTATGTCCGGCGTGTATGAATGATCAACGTATAAGTATGTATATAGCATGTATGTATGCATGTGTGTCGTATAAGTATGGACGTATATTGTAAGGCCCTGATCCCGGTGCCCTACTTTGGACGTTGGATTTACTCATAAACACAGTTCTAAATATTAGAGTTAATAAAAACTTTACGCGGAATATAAAAACTTCAAACCAGTATATTACATAACCAACAATTCTTTTCTTAACAAGCATTCAAATCAGTTAAACATAAAACATTGTCTTTTAAATAACATAACTTTCCTTGAGATGTCAGTGTCTTCAATTCCATGCAATGTGTTTCCCCTCAAGCGAGCTGCCTCATTTTACTCACCAGCGTGCATACTAAAAGTCAACTACACTAAGTGAGTTCAAGTTAATCATACAACATACAATCAGTTCACATACTTGCACATATGCCCGAAGGTGTGTACATCATTCATACTTTACTTTACATACATAACTATCCATACAACGTAAAGAGCCTTCCGCCCTATAACCTCATAGATATTATATGGGTCTGGTCCCTAACATCACAGATATTATTAGGGTCTGGTCCCTACCCTCACTAATATTATAAGGTTTTGGTCCCTATCCTCACATATATTATTAGGGTCTGGTCCCTATCCTCATAGATATTATTAGGGTATGGTCCCTATCTTCATAGATATTATTAGGGTCTGGTCCATATCCTCACAGATATTATTAGGGTCTCGTCCCTATCCTCACATATATTATTAGGGTCTGGTCCCTATGTTTCGTGCAACTTTACCATACCTATCTTTACATACTTCCATTAACACTACGTGCAATATCTGGAGATCGTTCACGTACTATCAACATAACATACATACATCATTCATACATCATATATATATATATATCATATCTTTAACTACCACCTGGCGGTACATGCAACATCCGAAGATCGTTCACACACCGTCAAGCAATCATCATACATGAATCATACAAGGCATACACTTACCACTTAAGGTAAGTGTATTAACTATCACATCGAGTATGCACACAGCCCCAAAAACATAACAAGGAAGTGGGGCTAGAAACTCACCTGAACTCGGTTACGTTCACCGTTAATTGTTATTCCTTTCCTTAGCTGTGTGTGACTAACTGTATAACAACTATACGTATCAATTAACTATCACTACTCATATCGCGTTTCTAGTCTAGTTATAACCCTCAACGAACGGGGGTCTGGGGGCAGCGCCCCTGGCAGCTGGGTTCTAGGGGCGGCAGCCCCTAGCGGGGTCCAAGGGGCATAGCCCCTAGCAGGGGTTAAGCTATATATATATATATATATATATATATATATATATATATATATATATATATATATATATATATATATATATATATTTAAACTTTATGACGTTAGTTAATGTATTAAAATATAATATATAAATTCAAGTGTTTTATAAAAAGATTATATTTTGTATAAATAGTATTGTCTATTACTTTTTATTTACAATACTTATTTAAAATATCTCTTTATTAATAATTATAAATTAAATGTGAAATAATTATTTAAAACAAAACATTCTATATAATCTATTCAAAGTCTTATAAATATTTATTTAAGTATTATTATCATAAGCATGTATTTTGTGTATATTTAAATGATTTAATTAACATTTTATTAGCATGGATTTTAATTAATAAATTTTAATATTAAAAATATGAATTAAATATATTAAAAGATCTATTAAAGTGATAAAAGCTGTAATAAGTCTAACTATTATATAACTTAATAATAATTGGCCATCTAATTCCCACATTCTCTTTTGACCCGTCAATTATCTATATTTATTTTCCGCACTCATTCTTTATTAGGCCATTCCGTCAGAGGTTGATTTACCGTCCTCATTGTTGTCTTAGTATTATCTTCGTTGATCACCCAATCAGGTGAGTACCACATTCCCCTATTTTACTTGTTTTCCACGTTTTGGGGACATATGCATAAATTGTATTTCTCATATATACTTATACACAAAACTGCAACTTTGTCTTATGTGTTAACAACTTATACTTAACTTGTTTATGTGCTTATATGCTTCCGCATTCGGAGAGGTCCAGCATAATATCAGAATATTATGATCATACGCCAGTCATTATAGCCTTTGTGCTTCTCGACATCTCAATTATACTTGCTCATTTGGTTAATTTGTTATTCTCATATGACTTGTTGCAATCACTTATTTTTATATATACTATATGTATATTTAAACTGGTGTGTTCCTCACTCAACATGTGTTGTTGACAAAATTCTATTTTCTACGCATATGCAGGTTATCGTAGAAATTTAATGCAGGTTGGTGAAGACTTAGTGAAGAATTTAAGTTAGAAAATAATTAATCAAGATCATTTGTCATATAAGTTGTATTGTTGTATGTGTATGGATTTTGTATTTGTTTGTGTTTGATTTATTTGTAAACTTAATTTAATTACTAGATATTGTCCTTTAAATAATGTTGCATGATAGTAACCTTTGAAAAGCTGTGAGCAATCAGTTCGCGCCCCGACATTTCCGCCGTAGGTTGGGGTGTGACATGAGTTATGACCAATGTATGGATGATAAATGAATGATTATGAGTATGTATGAATTACAAAGTTAAATGTATGTGTAAAGATGTGTATGAATGGCTTAAAGGAAAGATAGGGACCAGACCCTACTAATATCTGAGATAGAAGGGCACAGACCCTATGTAACATCATACTTTTGATTATAATAAATAAATGAAATTTCGTTTATTCAATAAAGTGTCGTGTGTCGGTTTGGATAAATAAACTGTAAGATGATGGGCTTGGACTTTAGAAGATGGAATATAAGATGGAATGGGCCTTAGGTCCATGGGCTTAAGGGAGTATAAAAACCCCTTAAACCCTAATCCTTTTCATTTTTATCCATCTCTACACCATAGCCTACACCTTGGAAAACACACACAAACACTATCCTATAACCCGAACCTAGATCCGAAGGCGAAAACTCGAGCTTGTTGGTGCTGGAACGTCGTAACGAGCCAACCTACATCAATACTAGATCGTGTTCGTAGATCGACTCGTTTAAGGTACGTTTATATCGAGAAATTGTTCGTTTAGGTCCGGATTACGTCCAGAAATCATAGATCTATTTTTTATGTTAAAAACGAATCCAAAACAACAAATCTTACTGAAATTGATTAACATTTGATAGGTTAATTGTTAACCTAAAAGAACCCGTAATATAGGTCCAAAAATCGCACCCTTTAAACGTGAATGTTTGGCCGATTTGATTATTGGGGTTTGTTAGCGCTGTGATTCCGAGTTCATGGATACCAAACTCGTGATGTTTCGTAAAGAAACGAAGGTTTAATTGCAGATATAAGAAAAGTTGACCAATTGGTGTTCTTGGTGATTTTGACTTTGACCCTGAGTCAAAGTCTGGATAAGATTAGTGTAAGGTAACGAATCAACTAACCAATTCGCTAAGGCAAGATAACGAATCAGTTCGCCAATTCGTTTGGCCCAAACAACGAATCAGTTCACCCATTCGTTATGCCCAAATAACGAACTAGACAGCGAACCAAATCACGAATCAGTTAATGAACCAGATAACGAATCAGGTGATTCGTTACTCGCTAATTCGTTAAGAATAAGGTAACGAATCAGGGCTTGTTCAGATAACGAATTGGAATGATGAATCAGATGATGTCCAGATGACGAATCAGTAACGAAATATATTAAGAAAGTAACGAAATAGTTAGCGAACCGGGCTTAATTTGTTATAGCGAATGAGTTAACGAATTAGAAATATAATTTAATCCTAATGGAAAATATGTCAATACAGTTAATGAAAATAAAATTTTTCCAATATGACCTGGCAGCTTAACCCAGCCAGGGGCTCTGCCCCTTGGACCCCGCTAGGGACTGCCGCCCCTAGAACCCCGCTGCCAGGGGCGCTGCCCCGGACCCCTGTTCGTTGTGGGTAATAATTGAACTATAAAGACGATATGGGTAGTGATAGTTAATTGATACGTGTAATTTTTATACAGTTAGTCATGCACAGCTCAAGAAAGGGATTACCATAAACGATGAACGTAACCGCATTCAGGTGAGTTTCTAGCCCCATTTCCTTGTTACGTTTTCCGGGTTGTGTGCATACTCGATGTGAATATTAATACACTTACCTTAAATGGTAAGCGTATGTCTTAATGACAAATGTGATAGTTATGAATGTATGCTTGACAGTACGTGAACGACCTTCGGGTATTTCACGTATTGTTAAGGCAAGTATAGTGTAGTATGTATGATATGTGTATGTAAATAAGGAAGTGTGTACGACTATGATAAGTATGATATTAAATGTATGGATGTGATAATGGAGATGATAATGAAAGGTAAGGTAAGGTTAAAGGGTTGCATGCCCTAATAATATATGCGAAGGTTAAAGGGTTGCATACCCTAATAATATATGCGAAGGTTAAAGGGTTGCACACCCTAATAATATATACGAAGTTTAAAGGGTTGCATACCCTAATAATATATGAGAAGGTTAAAGGGTTGCACACCCTAATAATATATGCGAAGGTTAAAGGGTTGCATACCCTAATAATATACGCGAAGGTTATAGGGCGTAATGCTCTTTAAAACGTAAGGTATGGTTATGCAAGAATGAAAGTATGAAGTATGTACGAAAGTATGTAGTTATGAATATGTTGTATGTGGTATGATTAACTAGAACTCACACAGCGTAGCTGACTTTTAGTATGCACGCAGGTGAGTAGAATGAGACAGCTGGCTTGAGCGGGGGCACATGGAAGAAGAATAAAGAGTCTGGCATCTGAAGATTTAAGACGTTTAGAATTAATATTTGATTGAAAGACATTATGTTTTAACATGACAAAGTTATGGATTTATATGTAATGTTTTATGAATGTTTTAATATTCCGTGAATGTTTTAATTAACTATGATATTTAGAATTTTGTTTATGAGTAAATCCAATGTTAAAGTGAGGCACCGGTAATGGGGCCTTACACCTTAATAATATCTGAGATAGAGGAGAAAGGGACCAGACCCTAATTATATCTGAGATAGAGAATGAAGGGACCAGACCCTAATAATATATGAAATAGAGAAAAAAGGGACTAGGCCTTACTAACATCTGAGATGGTAAAGATAGTTATGTATTTATTATGAAAGTATGAAAGTGTGATGATATGAAAGAATGTATGAATGAATGTATGAAAGTATGAAAGAAAGAAAGTATACATATATATGTATGAACGAAAGACAGGTAACAGGCTAAGTATGTAATATGTATCTTCGGATACAAATGTATGTAAGTATGTGAATGTATTGTATGTTGCATGATTAACTAGAACTCACTCAGTATAGCTGACTTTTAGTATGCACGCAGGTGAATAGACTGAGACAGCCGGCTTGAGGGGGACACATGGCAGGATTGAAGAGGCTGGCATCTGAAGAATTTTCATGATGTTTCGAATGCTATAATTTATGTTATGTTTTAAAAGACAAGTTATGGATGTTTGTAATTATTGGTTGAATTTTATATTTTCCGCGAAAGTTTTAATTCACTCTGGTATTTAAAACTGTCTTTATGAGTAAATCCAACGTCCAAGTAGGGCACCGAGTTCGGGGCCTTACAATAAACGTAAATGTATGGCTTACACGCTAGGAAGACTTACACGCTAAAAAGGACTTATACGGGGAAGATCATACACGCCGGGCTAACTTATACAGACTGAAAATTATTTTACGAAATAAACAAAGATAAATAGCGTATACGTACGTAAACGATGGACATGGACTTATACGATAAGTTGGACTAAGAATAAGTAATAATTAATAATAAAATGTAACATTTAAAATGAAGATTTAATTTGATTAAATATTTGAACTTTAGTTGTCTGATGAGGTTTTTAGTAAAGACTTATTCATGAAAATAAAAATTTTCCAAGCTGACTTGGCAGCTTAACCCCAGCCAGTGGCTCGCTGCCCCCGGACCCCGTAGCTAGGGGTTACAATAACCTAGGAATGTGATATAATTAGGAGTAGTTAACTGATGCTTGCTAATTGATACACAGTTAGCCGAGCACAGCTCAAGAAGGGCATTACCATAAATTCATGAAGGAATAACTTACAAGTGAGTTTCTAGCCTCATTTCCTTGTTATGTTTTCGGGGTTGTGTGAATACTCGATGTGATTAGTTAATACACTTACCTTAAGTGGTAAGTGTATGTCTTATATGATTTATGTATGGATGAATGCTTGACGGTGTGTGAACGATCTTCGGATATTGCATGTACCGCCAGGTGATAGTTTGAAGATCTGATTGTATATATATGATGTATGAATCATATTTGTATGTTAAGTTATAAATAAATATAAAAGAATGGTAAGATACAGAAGAAGGTACTGGACCCTACTAATATCCTAGGCAGAAAGGGACCGAGCCCTAATAATACTCGTGGACGAAGGAACCGGGCCCTAATAATATTCGAGGCGGAAAAGGATCGAGCCCTAATAATACTCGAGGAAGAAGGGACTGGACCCTAATAATATCCAAGGCAGAAAAGGGACTGAGAGCTAATAATACTCGAGGCAGTAGGGCGTAATGCTCTTTAAAACGTATATGTAAAGTGTGAATAAACGTAAAGTATGAAAGAAAGAAAGAAGTTATATAATTACGTGTGTATGGAAGAAAGATAAGCAGGTTGAGTACATACTATGTATCTTCGGATGCGTATGTGAATGTATTGTATGTTACCTGATTGACTAGAACTCACTCAGCGTAGCTGACTTTTAGTATGCACGCAGGTGAATAGAGTAAAGCAGCTAGCTTGAGGGAGACACATGGAAGGAACTGAGGAGGCTGGCATCTGAAGACTTGTCATGATGTTTAAATAACATACTTTTATGTTATGTTTTTAAAGACAAGTTTGAATGTTTTGTAATGAATGTTTGAAGTTTATTTGTTTCCGCAAATGTTTTAAATAACTCTGACATTTAGAACTGTGTTTATAAGGAAATCCAACGCCAATTTAGGGCGCCGGAAACGAGGCCTTACATATGTTTGTTGTTTGTTTAAGTGCTACGTATCGATCAAGTCCCCGAGTGACTCATCTGGCGGCGGTTAAACGTATACTTCACTATCTAAAGGGTAATCCTGACACCAGGTTATGGTATCCCAAGGATGATAGCTTTGATCTCACTACGTTTTCCGATTTGGACTGTGGAGAATGCAAGATCAATTTCAAGTCAACTACAGCGGGTTGTCAATTTATAGGAAGCCGGCTTGTTTCCAGGCAGTGTAAGAAGATGACAACGGTCTACACTTCAACCGCAGAAAGCAGAGTATGTGGCAGCCTCGAGTTGTTCACAGGTTCTTTGGATCCGCCAACACTTGCGGGATTACGGTTTGAAGTTTCTTACTTCTCCCATATTTATTGATAATTCAGTTGCTATATGTATCACGAAGAACCCAGTGCACCACTCTAAGACGAAGCATATCGAAATTCGATATCACTTTATACGTGATTGTTTTGAAAAGAAATTAATTAATCGAGAGAAAGTGCACACGGATTTTCAGAAAGTTGATCTGTTTACTAAAGCTTTTGATAAAACTCGCTTTAACTTTTTGCTTGGTTTAAACGGATTGAAAACTTTTGTTGATATCCTTAAGCTTGGATAATCATTTTCTGTTTGTAAAGTTTATTTTATTGGTTATTTTAATATTTTGGTTTTTAAGGGAGAAAATGGGGAAAATACAAAAATATTGAGATTTTCTGTTTGTATAGAGAAAAACCAAAAACATAAAAATATTTCAAAAAAACAGAAAAACATTAAAAAAAATGCTCCTCAAAAATGAGTTTTGAAGCAAAAAAGATAAAATGATAGTACATTGGTCATCTAGTCTCATATCTTGAAAGAACTAAGCTTTAAAAGACTGAGTGCTTAATTGCATTGATGCATTGATAGGTCTTAAACAAACTGTTAAGTTAAAGTATGTGATATAAACATAAAGAACTGTCAAATTGAATGAGGTGTTAATCTCTTCCAAAAGTTCCGGTAATGAAGGCAGAAATGTAATAGCATGTCATACTCATGCCTTATTTCTATTTGATCACCAAAAACAAAATAAAATTCTAAATAAAATGCATCTAGTTTATGGTTAACGCTTCAACAGTGTATGGTCTTATGGCCTCAAATCCTGTATTGATGGGATTCATCTGGTTTCTGGACACTGTGAGTCTTTATAAAGCTTATTATATATGTATTCATAAACATTTTTAAATTCAAATGCTTTTAGAGCAAACCCAAAGTCATTAAACTTGATCATTGTTGTACACGTACAAATTCATTACTGACTTGATCAAAATCCGTTGTTAGTCATACTTTGTTCCTCCCTTGCGCGCGTCTTAATACCAGTAAGAAACGGAAACCAGGGGGATACAATGTATGTAAGCCTACATATAAACTCGTGCATACTCACTCACAGTAAAGGAAGCTTGGTGTATTTCTTGATAATGGGGGTATACCTTGAAATGGGGATTATGAACTTAGATTGCCTATAAATCTATAAAACCTAAATTTTGATTAACAGCATTGAACCGAGATTAGGGGCTGATAGTTTCTGATATTATGTGTCTTAATAGGAAATTAAATCATATCACAAAAATACTCGAAGGTTTGTTATAAGATTAAAGTGGACAAAAATATCAATGACCGACTTAACACCAGTCATAATAACGCTGAAATATAAAACTGAGATGGAAGGGCGATTTGGCCAATATGATTCTCTGCTTAACTCACAAAAAATATGTATTGATTTCTTAGACTAGTTTCATATTTGTCCTTGTTTTATTTGTTTTAATTCAAAAATATACAAAAAATCCAAAAAATATTTTGTTTATTAGTTTATTTTCTGCTTTATTTTCGATTTTTGAGCTAAAGGGTACAAATTTGAAAAAGAAAATACCAAAAAAATATTTTCCCACGTTTTTATTTAATTTTATTTAATTATTTTAAGTTTATCGGCTTTAAAGTAATTGATTTTAACTTATGTTTTTTAACGCCAAGCACGTTAAGGTATTGCATCTTACTCAGATTTGTAAGAATCTTAAGGTAAAGTTCATCGGAACACGGGTTTTCGATGCATTATTTAATTCTTAAAATTTGAAAAAGAAAGTTTTCATTTTTTTAATTGTTTATTTAATTCTTATTCGCTATGAGTAATCATAAAGAATAGATTCCATTCGCTATCTTCATTAACAACGAATGAAGGTCATTCATCTTATAATTGTATAACGAATAAGCTTATTCGTTAACATCATTCTCTTCCGCTACACTGATAACGTATGACCTCATTCGTCATTAATAATGATAACGAATGAAGAACGAATCTTGGTTGATTCGTTATGAAATTTAACTTATGATTAATTTGTTACCTTTGTTAACGAATAAGTCAACGATTATGAATCACTCATTAAGTTTGAATTAACGAATGGGTTCATTCATGTGTCTTGGTTTTTGTGCAATCTTGTCCTTTATAATGAATAGGGGATGAATGAATCGACTTATTCGTTCACCTCGTTTATCACAAATACAAGCAAAACTCTGCCAAAATCCAATTTTTTTTACCATCACCAAACACGTTTTTGTTGATCGTTTGAGATTCTTAAGGTATTAACGAGTCTTCCGTAATGATTTTCATCAAAAATCATCAAGTCTAGATAGGTTAATTAGTTGATTTATTAACCGATATTATGTATTAATCAATGAACCTATTAAACTTGATTGATTGTATTATTTGTTGATTGAGGTTGATCAACGGTACTATTCTGAGTCAACTAATATGAGTTTTGTGTAGATTCGTTGTTGTTTATGATTTAATTGATCATCATTTTGCATGTTTGAACCTTTATGATTCAATTAATTTTGACTTTGACGAATAGAGTCAAATTTGGATATTAATTGGTACCTATTCGTTATGGAAAATGAATAGCTAGTCATTCGTGTTTTTGAAAGAAACGAATGAACACATTCGTTGAACCTTCATAACGAATAAGCCACATTCGTTTCATTATGTAACGAATGAACCTTCATTTGCTCCACATAATTGATGAATGGACTCATTCGTTCATATACATTCGTTATTCGCTAATTCGGTAATGTGATGACAACGAATCATGTCATTTGTTATAACGAATGACACCATTCGTCATAATGAATGAGATAACGAATGATACTTGTAATTTAAACATAATTCAATATTATTAAGTATAAATTGAAATTTGATTTAAATTAAAATTATGTTCTACTTTACTAATACTCGGGTTTTTGTGACTACAGCAATTGCTGATGAAATAATCCAAGATGTACCAATTGTTGATCCACAACCTGATATACAACAGGAACAGCCTCCAGCATAGCAACAACAAGTTCAAGCTGCTCATGCATTATCTTTTGACAAGAAGCACAATATTTGTGAATTCATACAGGAGAACTTTGCGGATCAGGACGTTTTCGGAGATATTATCGAACTTTTATGCCGATCTCGGATCTACTATGCTATAACTGCTCATGTTCTTATATATTTTTGCGTGATCCTTCCTTTCTGGGATTCAGCTAAGTATGTGGAGTCCGAGAACCACATCGTTGCCGAGATCAACAAGACGACTATCACGATAAATCCTGGTGTGATACGTCGGGTTCTGAGGTTTGCTGATAACATGGATCTTCCATGTGAATTTGATAAGGTGCTAATACATGGATTATTTCAGAGGTTGTTCTATGTAAGGCCCCGTTATCGGTTCCCTACTTTTGACGTTGGATTTATTCTAAACACAGTTCTAAATATCATAGTTAATTAAAACATTCACGGAATATTAAAAACTTTCATAAGCATTACAATCAAATCCATAACTTTGTCTTTAACGAACATATTGTCTTTCAAACCAAAACATTAATTAAAAACGTCTTAGTTCTTCATATGCCAGACTCTTATTACTCTGCCATGTGCCCCCGCTCAAGCCAGCTGTCTCATTCTACTCACCATCGTGCATACTAAAAGTCAGCTACGCTGAGTGAGTTCTAGTTAATCATACCACATACAACATATTCATAACTACATACTTTCGTACATACTTCATTCTTTCATACTTGCATAACCATACCTTACGTTTTAAAGAGCATTACGCCCTATAACCTTCGCATATATTATTAGGGTGTGCAACCCTTTAAACTTCGCATATATTATTAGGGTGTGACCCCTTTAATCTTCGCATATATTATTAGGGTGTGCAACCCTTTAACCTTCGCATATATTATTAGGGTATGCAACCCTTTAACCCTTCCTTACCTTAAATTATCATCTCCATTATCACATCCATACATTTAATATCATACATATCATAGTCATGCATACTTCCTTATTCATATACACATATCATACAAACTACACTATACTTGCCTTAACAATACGTGCAATACCCGAAGGTCGTTCACGTACTGTCAAGCATACATTCATAACTATCACATTCGTCATTAAGACGTACACTTACCATTTAAGGTAAGTTTATTAACATCCACATCGAGTATGCACATAGTTCCGGAAACGTAACAAGGAAACGGGGCTAGAAACTCACCTGAATGCGGTTACGTTCACCGTTTATGGTAATCCCTTTCTTGATTTGTGCAAGGCTAACTGTATAATATATACATGTATCAATTAACCATTACTACTCATATCGTATTTCTATCTTTATATAACCCACAACGAACGGGGTTCGGGGGCAGCGCCCCTGGCAGCGGGGTTCTAGGGGCGATAGCCCCTAGCGAGGTTCGAGGGGCAGAGCCCCTGGCTGGGGTTAAGCTGCAAGGTCAGCTTGCAAAAATTTTATTTTCATTAACTATCTTGACACATTTTCCATTAGGATTTTAAATTATTTTTCTAATTCGTTAACTCACTCGCTATAACAAATTAAGCCCGGTTCGCTAACTATTTTGTTACTTTCTTAATATATTTCGTTACTGATTCGTCATCTGGACATCATCTGATTCGTCATTCCAATTCGTTATCTGAACAAGCCCTGATTCGTTACCTTATTCTTAACGAATTGGCGATTCACGAATCACCTGATTCGTTATATGGTTCGTTATCTAGTTCGTTATTTGGGCATAACGAATGGGCGAACTGATTCGTTATCTTGCCTTAACGAATTGTTTAGTTGATTTGTTACCTTACACCAATCTTTTCCAGACTTTGACTCAGGGTCAAAGTCAAACTTGATATGAACACAACTGGTCAACAGACCCCCAGATCTGCAATTAACCTTCAAATCTCAACGAAATATCATAAATTTGATATCAATGAACTCGGAATTCCAGCGCCAACAAACCCCAACCATCAAACTTTTCAAATATTACGTTTTTAATGGTCCGATTTAAGCATATATACCTACGGCCTGTTTACCCTTGATTAACCTATCAAATGTTGATGAATTTCAGTGAGGTTTGCTTTGTTGAATTCAATTTTATCATAATCGTATAGATCTAGGATTTACTTAAACGAATCCGAACCCAAGGAACAAGTTCTAGATATAAACGTACCTTAAACGAGTCGAACTGCGAACATTAGTTGGTCTTTGATGTAGGTTCGGTTCGTCTCAACGTTCTAGCACCAATAATCTCGTGTTTTCGCCTTCTGATCTTGACTCGGGTTATAGGATAGTGTTTGTGTGTGTTTTTGATGGTGTAGGCTATGGTGTAGAGATGGATAAAAATGGAAAGGTTTAGGGTTTAAGTGGTATTTATACTCCCTTAAGCCCATGGACCTAAGGCCCATTTCATTTCTTATTTCTTCTAAAGTCCAAGCCCACCTTCTATTAGTTTATTTATTTAAACCGATACACGACACATTATAAAATTAACGAAATTTATTTTATTAATTCTTATCAAAAGTAGGATGTTACATTCTATACTGGAGACCTTGAGTGTTCCCAATATAACAATGCGTACTTGTGTTCTCCATATAAGTACTTACTAAAAGTCTTGATTCATTGCCTTGGGGGACGAAAAGGTGGTTATGACGAATGTCAGATAATGCTTCAATCCGCATTGATTGCACTTATATTGAACAAACCATTCAAGTCATTCAAGCTCATCTTCTATCATTTGAAGGAAAATTGTTTGGTTAAGAATCGCCGCAGCAAGTTCTTAATGTATCTGCGATTCGTACAGCCAATTATACAAGATCTGCTTCCTGATCTTGTAATTTGTCAAACTTTGAAGGATGATTTGTTAAAACTGGAACACATGACAGTTAATACAATGAAGAGAATGAAGACTTATAGGCAACAGTCGCCTGTGGATCGTCCAAGGACCAAACATCTGATTGGTCATTTGGTAAATCCCGATTATGTGTGTCCTTCTAATGATTGAAGGATCCATGATGACTCGGATTCTGAATGTGAAGAGGGACCAGGTGGGAACGATGGTGATGGTGGTGGTAATGATGATGGTGGAGACTATGGAAATGGGGGTTATGGACGACATGCTGAAGTTGAGGAAGCCAGTTCATATGATGCTCAACGTAAACACAAGGTCAAGAAAAAGCTTCAATATCAACCACCTATGTGTCTGTTTAAGCATGGTTCGGGTGTGGAGATAGGTCCACCAGTGCCTAGGTCGTCTGTGCAACAAAGGCCAGTGGTGTCGCTTACCATTAGCACCACGACTATTACTCTTACGATGACTGCATCATCAGATCCGAGGTTTGGCTCGATTCCTCAATCGATGCTATCTCCTTTTCCTACACCTCCTGTGATATCAACGGTAACTTCTCATGCTGCTACAATGATGCCGACATAACCGTCGGCCTTATAATTTATGAGAGTTACTCGTCCACAAGGCCCGGTGCAACCTGTTCCGCCAAACTTTCATGTCTTACCGCAAGCTCAGCAGATTGACATGTTTCTCAGCTTGATTCACTTATACGAGAATCAAATGGCAGTTGATCGTCAACAACAAGATCAGATGTTTATGAATCAACAAAGACTACTGAGTTATATCTCTTTCTGCCAGAAGGAGACAAAGGAACTCTGTGAGATTGTTACGTCTCAGAGGGAGAAAATAAAGAAACAGGAGGATATCATTCTTCAGTTGACATATAAGGATGACGCATTGAAGAAGCTGAAGAATGATGATACTGATAAGGATCCTGATGCTGCTGGTGCAAGTGGCAGTGAGTCGAAACAAGCTCACAGTTCATCTGATGCAGGTACTAGTAGTGGCAGTGGTGAGGGAAATGATCTACAGACAGTAGTTTATCAAGATACTACTAATGTCAGTCCTATCGAGTCGATCAAAGCCAACACCATATTATTCATGGATTATGAAAAGGGTGTGGTGATGAGTACTGCTAATGCTGGCGAGATCAAGGAGGGTGAGTTTGTTGATCATGCCCTAACTCGTGATCAAATATCATTATTGTTGGGTTTGAATGATGAAGAGTTGGATGCGTTAGAGGTTGTGGAAGATGTTGAGATATTTAATGATGAGGAAGTCCAGTTTGATACGAGTATTCCACATGGGAATACGTCGTTTATTTATGAGGACGAGGAAATTAAGATTGAATAAGTGACGGCATAGGAGTACCCTGATCTTTATAAACGTTCAACTGTTGATCAAGGTGTTCCAACATTTAATGAAGAGTATGTCAAAGTTACCGAAGATCATCTCGAGATGACAACCAAGAATAAGAGTAAAGTATCAGCTAAGGGGTCGAATTCGTTGGATCCTGATGTTGAGGGTTGGTTTGGTGATCACAGCGAATCCCGGACTTCGAATATCATTGAAGATTATCGGTATGTTGATCAAGAGAACAAGTTGGATGTTAGTGCACGTGCAAAAAAATAATAATACTACGTTCAAAGTCGTGCAAACTGTTAAAGGTGACGTCGTCTCTTGGTTATATGATTCGGAGTTGCGGTATGTATTATCAAGTGGGAGAACGGTGTTCAGTACTTTCAATATATTACTGACGTTCTCTCACTACCGAGGTGGGATGTGCGGACTCTCACCAATCATCCATTCATTAACCGTGGTGGAAATCAATTAGGAGGATGGTTTCACCAACATTTGCTCTTTGAGGTCAACCACGGGTTTAAATTTTCTAAGTCGCAGGTGCCAACCAGGAAATACATTGATAAAATTGATCCTCAAACTGGTTGGAGGAAGCTAGTACTTAAAGTAAAGCCGCCAAAGACTATGAAGCGAGTACCGGTGAAGACCTTACCACAAGATCTTCATCTGTCATTTAATCGGTGGTACTACGACAACAAAACGGGCAAGGAGGTCATTGTTTTGGGAAAAGGGCTGAAGACTAACTTTATACGATTCATAGACCCTATGTGGCTTGTTAATTTATTCGAGACAGATAATGCGGTGTTGTTCGAGAACAAGATCCTCTTTGCAAGACATGAAGCTTATGATCGCGCTATGCAACTCCAATGCATTGTTCATGTTTGTCACGCGTTTGGGGTTCATAGTTGTGCCAACTGGAAGTCAAAGAGGTTCAAGTAATATAAAGACAAAGAGCACAAGATGAGGGGGTGTTTGTTAGTGTACGGTTTTGGTCGTCTCGAGTCTTTGTAATCATTTGTATTTATTATTATTATTATTATAATGTAAGGGTATTTTGGTAATTACTAGCCCATTCATTAAGTTATAAGTTGTCATTCGTTAAGCCTGTTTAAGGATGATTGTTATTTTTGTTATTCATGTCCATTCGTTAAGGATGTTTAACGAATGGACGTTAATCGTTATTGATACGTATCCATTCGTCATGGAATGTTGACAAATGGGGTATAGCGAATGAGTCATTCGCTATGCCATTTTGTTATTTAATGTAATGAAGACGAAAGAAAGCCATTCGTTACAGAATGTGTAGTGAATGACATTCGTCTTCTATATATAGGCTGATCCAGCCTGCATAATTCAAGTGTGTTTAAAGTATTTTCTCTCCAAGTCGTTACTCTGCCAATTTACTCACACGCTTCGTTTAGTAATTAACCTATTACACACATACGTATATCATATAACTAGATCTGTTTGTTAATCGTTATGAATTGATCAATTTATTGTAGCTCAAGCTCTCTCACTAGTTGACTACCAGTCACCAGACATTTTATGTAGAGCAATGCATAAAACAATTGTTTTCATTAAAAGACAGTCAATTTGCTATCCTTAGCAAGCTTATGAACAAACATTAAGTTTACACAGTAGTCAGGAAAAACAAACACATCACATAAAGTAACTTTATCATTCAACTTTATGTTTCCAGTTTTTGTTACCTTAACACTTGTGCCATTAGGATGTTTTACCCTAATACTAAAATAAGACACATTAAATTGATTAATCAAACCAAGATGAGACATAACCATATGTTGATTTGTCCCTGAATCCACAACCCAAATAGGTTTGGATTCAGCTTGATTTGAACTTGCAAAATAAAATAGAGGTTTTTTATTACTATTATCAGGGAAAAACCGTGGACTAACCATACTTGACGCATTATGACTTTGTGAGACACTATTTTTGTTATCCAGTAAACTAAAAAACCTAGTTATTTGATCTGGAGTTAATCTAGCAGCAATAGGAACATTGGATGTACCTAGATTATCACCAACAACATTGTTACTAGTTACAGTCCTTTTCTCTTGATTATTTCAAGGTTTCATCCATGAAGGATGTCCTATTATCTCACAACATTTTTCAGCACTATGTTCAAGTTTGTTACAATGAGTACACTTGACATTCATATTAGCATTTCTCATAAAATTCGAATTTCAAACGATTGATTTGTTTTAGACATAAACCCAAAACCTCGGGGTTGTCCTTTCAAATACTTATTAGTAAAATTCCTATGTGACTCTTCCCTAGATATAATAGCAAAAGCATCTTGAATAGTAGGTAACTCTTCTTTCATTAACAGATTAGTTCTAGCATACTCGTATCCACTATCAAGACCCATCCAGAATTGCGTTAGTTTTATTAAGTGGGTAAATCATTAAACTGTTTAGAACATTGCAGAAATAAGCAGGTAACTGTAATATTTGATCTAACTGTTTTCACTTTATGTTTAACTTGTGATAATATTCTAAAACAGATTGACCATTTTGACTAAACATGCTACTTTTCTAATACAAGTTAAACACTACCGAACCATCAACCTCATCATATGTCTTGTAATTCTTTCCATGCATCTACAACCGTTTTAGAATAAACATGTCCTATATTTAATTCTTCATACACAGAGTTTAACAATCAAGTAAGGACCACCGAATTGTATCTATTCCACTGCCTAGAAAGTATATCATTTGTAGTAGGTCTAACACAAGTTCCATCAATGAATCTTATTATATTTTTAACTTGCAAAGCAAGGTACATTGCATTAGACAAAACTCTCTAGTTTCGGTACCTTTTAACTTTATACTAACAATGGTAAGATTGTTTGAATCACTAACATGTAGATAAGAGCATTCTCAACCCATCCTCTAAAATTATGTGAGGAGGTTTTGGAAATTATAGGATGGGATTGTGAATGGCTGTGAGTGCAAATTATAGGGTGGAGAGAGAAAACGTAGTATTTTTTTGTAAATTTGGGGAAACTTTGTTTGCCCCTGTTTATTTTTTAATATTTGTTGAATTGGTTGCGAATAGAGGAGAGGGAAAACTGTAAATGTATAAATATATTATTTAATTGAATAGGAAAGAGAAATGTAATGATTTTTTAGTGTAATTATAGAGATGAGGATGAGGGATGGGTTGGGTATGCTCTAAGAAGGATCACTAACCTCAAGTTTACTAATCAAGGTGTTATTCACTTGATCACCCATTTTAACTGACAGTCAATCAAGAAATGATGAGATTTCACAAAAGAACACGCAAATAAATCAACCAGCACTAGAGCCATGAAATCACTTCCTTTCAAGAAGGAAGATTAAGGATAGCGCCGGTTGAGATGCTGCACACAAGAGAATATAAAAATCAAACAAATGGAGCACAAATAGACCTAGAATGCCAAATGCACCATAAGACCAAGTTTTAAAACCTCTGGTATCAACCGAATTATGCCTACACAAATATAAAATATGACAAGAAAGTAAAGACCAAGGAAAGATCTCACCGAGGGGGCACACAAGTTAGGGTACTCCTTCCAGAGGTCAAGATTGTAACCTTCACCTAGGGTTACAGATCTTGACAAAATAGATGTGCGCACACATAGAAGCTCCACAACGACAATAACACTAGACCTAAATATAAGCTTGTGAAGCAACCACTCATTGTTCCCCTTGGTAACCTTACTCCGCAACCATCGAGATGACCTTACCAAACCAAAGACAACTACTATTCCCAAAGAATTAAATTACGATATGAACACGTATAGATGCACAGAAGCCTCCTATATCATATAGAACAAGAATCCCTAAATTTTGGGTTTCAAACCATAAACCCTAATTTGCAATTGATACCAATCAGAGTTGAAATCCCAAGATACAGAGTAATCAAAGCTCTGATACCATGTAAAAATGGATACCATAAATACACTCCTTCTTTGTTAATTACAAACCCTAGATCTTAAATATAACACGAGATCAAGTTCTTACAAAAAATGTAATAATCACCAACACATTGATCACCATACAAAACTCCTAGCAATCTAACAGACTATCGATTCATTAACACCATGAATCTAACCCTATATTGTTACAGCGGAGAACTACGAAAGCGAGAGAGGAAATAACATATTGAAAAAATATGTGTGTTGAATATGTTATCAAAACTCTTTAATATAGACACCAACACATTCCAATCCCCAATTACACGTGAGGCCTAGAATGATGTTATGCCATAAAAACTTCGTGTTGGCCCAACAACATCCTTTTCAATCCCACAAGCTCCTTAAGTCAACATGAGTCCAATCCAAAAGAGTTCGGTCCAAAAACCTTAAAAGCCCATTTATAAGCCTCCAATCCAATACTCATACAAACAAATAAAGAACATATTAGAAAAATTACCAACAAAGAATTGTAGCGTATTGAAATGAAACAATAAAGAAATTACCAAATGCAACATCTCCTCATGTCATTTCAACATACCTACAAACATTTTCTTTTTCCAATATCGGAGCTTCAACACCGGTCTCCCACTGTAACACATTTTTCACTACAGTAGCAACCCATGTCACTAGTAGAAGATCTAACTATCGGTGTTCTCATTGCGGTTGCTATTGTTCTTTTCTTTCTTTAAACCTAACGTCCGACAATCTTCCCACTTCTGCCTTTTTTCTGGGAACTTCGTCTTGCAATTCTGTTCAGCCATGGTCATCGGTCGTCCGAACCAACCTTTAGCAAAAAGAACTGACCTGTTAATTTCAAAATGAATCAAACAACATTTACCAGTCTAGTTCTAGTTTCAAAAAACATTGCTTTTACTCGTTTAAAAACCTCCTACATTCTTATCTTGGGCCCCTCTTGTTAACTATGACTTTCTTTGCAAGATCAATTAAGGCTAAGGGATAACAGTTGGTCTTGGCCTTCGTACAAGTATCGTTCGTTTCTAATGATGTCTTACTCAGATCCGGTTTACTGGGTTCTTTAAAAGTTACTTTCTTTTGTTGTAAGGTGAAACAAGTGTCCATTCAAAGTCACTGTCTTCATTCTCATCAGCATCTTTGACCACACCTTTTCAATGAATTGTAGTGGAAGTACAACCTTGAAAAAAATCTTACCATTTTAAAGAGTACTTACCTGGTTTAGCTGTGCATTCCTCCAGACAAATGAACTTGTGCTCTAATGTTGAGGGTTCTTCAAGGTCTTGCTAGGTAGCTTACTAGGATCTTTCCAAAATTGAGACACTTCCTAGGCCAACTGACTGATTTGCTTGTTCATTGTTGCGGGGGATTTGTCTTGAACATCCTTGTCCTTTTTGTACTCTTTCTGATTCTCCATAAACATGGCATAAAATTTAGTATTCAACTGATATCACCATAGAAATCTGGTTTGTTGGTTACCCTGTGACTGTGACTGTGACTGTGACTGTGACTGTGACTGTGACTGTGACTGATTCTAATTTTTGTGGTAATTCTTCGATGAATATTCGTTATTGTTGTCATCTTGATTACCATAGTTTTGAGTTTTGACCGTTCCCTTTTTGTAAGATTATTAATTTGGTAACCCTCTTATGGAATTATTTTGTTGATAATTTGGAACAATTAATGTCTATGATTTACACCTTGTAAATTATCTTTGAACGACAGTTCCTAGCTGTTAATTATATATATTTCTGGACCTTAATCAAGCTTAGTAATTAAGTAAGATTCTTATTTGTGGCTTCTAACACCTTGATATAAATTGGACCCCCCCCCCCCCCCCACCCCACCCCAACTGAGTTTGGCTACTTGAAAGTGATGAACAAGGCCTATATCACTTTTCGTTGTGATGAAGTAACTTAGAACACCAATAACTCTTTTATTTGAGTGTGTATGAGTATACAGAGGATTTATGATGATCCGAGAGATGATGAAATGAGTTCATGGGCATCTCCTTTCATATTAAAGTTGATTAGATAACGATTCATGATGGCCAAACACGCGAAGCTCAATGTGTCAAAAAAATTCGTTGTTGACTAACCCTTATGACGGACCGTTGCAAAATTGGAGGCAGATTAGATTATTCGTCTAATCCCTTAGGTGGCCCTACTCTTTCCATACCTAATACGAACTGTCACAAATAATTAGACAATACATCTAAACAAAAATTTGCTTATTTTCAGTTTAGCGCCTAAAGTTTAACTTTCACGTAGTTATTCTTTGGTCCCTCTACTTTCAAAATTGGCATTTTGACACGAAATTTACAGGATGTTACATAAAGCATTTATAAAGTATTTAACTATTTATAAGTAAATATTTTATGAACCAACTATGGTGTAGCCTAGCATGCTCACACAAGATGGACTGTAGTCACAACGTGACAAGTTGTTTCGAACAAGATTAAATGGAAAATTTTATATGGTTGTAGTTCGACCCTATGTTGTACTGAGCTGATTGCTAGATTATTAAGAAGATACAACGGTGAAAATTGGGCCTAACAGATGTAAGGATGTTTAGGTTCATGTGCAAAAACGCAAGGTTGAACCAAATAAGTAAAGAAGATTTTATGAAAAACTGGGGTGACTAACACAATAGATAACAATGCCAATAAAAACCATGGACTCTAACACAACAGATGAGAGGAAGATCAAAAGAAAACCCAAACTATAAGGCCACCTGTAATGGGCTACAATTTCCGGCGATTTTGGGCGACAAAGGGCGAGCCCCCACCCACGAAATGTGGGCGATAGGGGGAGGGGCCAATCTATTTGTCGTCGGCTTCCCTTTTCTTTTTATTATTATTATATTTGTTTGTGTTATATCTATAATACATTATAATGCATAGAGGCAACCCTCCACCTCCTACATTCTCTCTCATAAGACGCTTTAAATTAAATGCGCATTCACGCCTCCAGCTGCTGCTGTCCACCGAAGGTTCACAATCCGGCGAGTTCAATGCAACAATCTGGCGCCTTCAATACAATCATTAAAACCATCTGTTATAATCATTCAATACATAATCATCAATGGACGGTTTAACGTGCCCTTTTAAACCTCCCAGTTTCCACCTGTAAACCCTACTTATCGTCATATTAGTTTGTCCATTATCATGTCGTTGAATGCTTTCACTGGCTTCATGAAGCACCACTTGACGATTGCACTTCTGACTTCTGTGTTATAAATTTCGTTCCCAATTACCTTCACCAATTATCTATGGCAGGCAAATCCGTCAATTTCTTACTAATTTTGTTATTTGTATTGGTCATTTCGTAAAGTAGTCGTTCAATTAAGTTGTTAGGGTTCGGCCAAGGGCACAATGATTGTTCTTTAGCTTACTTCCACCCTCTCATAAACTATTAGCATTGAATTGGGTTTTTCCTTATTTTCATTGGTTAATTGCACTTTTAGGGCTAATTGGTTTTGGTTTTTAGTCCATTAATCGTGTTTTTGTTTGTGATATGTCAAGTGTTGAAACTGAGGTCGTTAATCCGCTGGAATCTGGATGTAACAGAGAGCCAAATATTCAATTTTTGAATACATGATAAAATTACATGCCATATTAAGTCTAATTGATCATGAACTGATTGGATTGATTATTCAGAAGCGAACTGTTTTTCAAGGGTTTATGGTGAATGGTAGCACAAATGCACAACTGGACAACTGGGCCAAAAAAGAAGATTAGCTAAAAAATAAAACTTCAAATATATCAAAAGAGTCAAGTTTGGATCTTTCTACCAAGTAGGTATGGTCTATGCTTAGTGTTAAGTTTGATTTACTTTATTATAGGGACTAATCAGTAATGCGTCCTCAAAATTCAAGATCCGCTAAATACATATCCATATTATTTCTGGTGTATTAAGTACTATATCCATGCAATTTCTTTATAAATACTATATTCAACATGTGTAATGGTCAACTGCTGCTGCCAAATATATGTCCATATTATTTCTGGTGTATTATGCAATCTGTTTTTAATAACTATTATGCAGAAAACAAAACATTATTGGTGTAACAACTCTATAATGAAGTTGAGTAATGCAATATGAATTTAACTAATATTAAGCCGCAATAAACGTCCTCATTCAATATGCGAATCAATGTTAATTGAAATTGAGTTCGCCATAAACTCGTTTAATATGTAATGCAATCTGTTTTTTTATCTCGTGTATATTTTAGAAAAACAACCCCATAGTGTTTTGCATACGCTTTGGTTGCACAAACAAATATGACATATATTAATGTAAACAAAACAAACAAAAAAACAATTGTTCGTGTTAGTTCTTTGAATTAAATGAACATAAAATATTGAAATTGATTTGCTTTGAATTGATTTCTGAGAAAGCGGCAACAAATCCAAAAATGCATGATATATGTAAACATAGTTTCATGTCTAATTATTAGATAAATAGTGTATTTTATGTCGAATGCTATTGCGTGCATTTTAGTATCGTGTAATTCAAGTGGCGAAATGCAATGGACAGATTGGGAACAAGTTGAAACATGTTAGCCTTTGAAAAATAACAGTGGCCCTACTTCTTGCTATGGTGAAGAGATTGGTAGCTAAACTTTCTCTTATTGGCCATATAAGGTTGGTTTAATATATACAACAGTTATGTTTTTAAATTTTTTCTTTGGTTGTTACACTGAATTAGTTTTGTGTTTTCCATCAAGTGCATCGGGTATATATATGTTAAGCGAGAGTCTTTATCAGCAGATTTCAAGGGTGAGTACGTGGTGATCAAAATCCAATTTTGTAAGAATAAAGGAGCCATAGATCTCACTCATTCAGAATTTAAGTGGACGCCACAGGAGGCTCTTTGAGCATCATGTCGTGGGCGAGCACTATGCTGCTATTTCGTGCATTTTATTTTTCAAATGATCGTGCGTTTGTGGGATGTGCAGCCCCTGCTCTAACGGTAATGTATCAAAGTTTGAATTCCCCTGGGCAGTTGACCAATTGGAACTCACAATGTAGCGATCCCTGTGGAGACAATTGGAAAGGTGTAACACTCACCCTATTATTCTATATGCAGTAAACATTGTGAATTTTGTTAAAAAGATTATTGTTTTAAAGTCAACGTTGTTTCTTTAATTTTTTTTCATTGAAGTATGACACCGAAGCTATAGATGGAGAATTCATAATTAGTGTAATGGTCCAAATTTTTTTTCTTTCTTTTTTTTCACATTTAATGGATTTATGTTTACTCGGTTAATTTGGCAGTTTACATCTCATCTTTTGTGCCTTGTGTTCTTTCTTACAATATGGTTGTCTTTTTTTTATAAATGTATGGAATTTAGAAATCATTTTTGTGTTCATTTTTTTAGTTTTAATTGAACATATAATCAAACACGAACAATTAGATGAACATGGTTTCCTTTGTGCCTGTTGTTTAAGAAATGAGTGTATGTTTCATGAACATAAGCCGATAGATAAATGAACATAATCTAGCAAACATCAATTAAAAATTAACATGAACATTAATTTTTTGGGTCTAAAGTTTTAATAAAACTCGACTAAAAGTTTATTCGAACAAATTATAGTTTATTCCGTCTATATTTTGGTATTAGTTCATGGATACCCGCCGTGAAACGGGGGTGACAATTCTTGACATGAAAATAGTTAGGTTATATGTTAATCCGTTTAATTAATAGGTTGTGGTTGGGTCGACAGTATAACTTGTTTAATACCAACACGTTAAAGTTTAGAATACATAGTATCTTATATATACAAGATCAGTCCTTTTACAACCCACTTGACTTCTTTACATGAGTCGTTATAATGGATTTCTTTGATCAAATAAATATGCAAGATGTGTTAGGGTTCAAGACATATCACTATATTCATAAAATAAAACAGTAAACACATGCCTTTTATGATGTTCTGTTATTCACAATACTTAAAAATATTGTATAAACATAAGACTGCTAAGGATACTCATGGCTTCGGGTTTGAGTTTGGTTTTGGTTTCTCAACAGCATAAAATGAAGCACCTATTATAATAACCAAATCATACCTCAAAATTAAATGTGCCAGAAACAATGAAGTAGTAAGGGTAACATAGTCTTTTGCAGCACACTGTTTGTTTAACCCAGTTGGTATCTCAGATTGTGGCCCGTTTGACCAGTTCAAATAAGTCAAAAACTCTTTACCTTTCTCCCCGGTAAACCGGTCCGGAACAAACGTTTCCGGGTCATCAAACACCTTCGGATCTCTCATCGCCAAAGGCTGGTATCATTCAATACATATTAATAGACATGTAAACAAACTGAATGTGCTCATGTTCATTCCTTAAACTTTAATTGAACAAACGATAGGACAGTCACAGTTAAACTATGTTAATGGGGGCTATATATCCCTTGACATCTTATAAGCCTTTAAGTGCTTGCTTATGATCTCTAAAATATTATTTTCTTTTTGTTTGTATACTATGTAATGGTAGAAGATATTGTCGTATTGTTTATTTATGATATAGTTAAGTTAGTTTTTTGTTCATTTTGTTTTCCTTTGTTTTGTTTTAGATTTTATCTTTTTATTCATTAATTTTTTTTAATAATATTTGTTAGTAATTAAAACTTAGTCAAGTGTATGCTCACCTTGCAACTTGTCAGGTGTTGACGTTAAAGACTTATCACCCTCTTTGTCTCATTATTCTTGTTTTTACTCAACATACACTAGCATATGTTGCATTAACCTGTAGAAAACTACGGTATTCTCACAAACTGTGCCGATGCCATCGAATTTTCGTCACGAGCCTTACTCATACGAACTTAATCCTTATTGAATCTCTGCCGCAACGCGCGGGCATACCTACTAGCATATGTTGCATTAACCTATAGAAAACTACGGTACTCTCACAAACCGTGCCGATGCCATCGAATTTTCGTCGCGAGCCTTACTCATACGAACTGAATCCTTATTGAATCTCCGCCGCAACGCGCGGGCATACCTACTAGTATATATATATATATACAGTGGGTCACAACACCATTACACCCCAAAAACAAAAATCCACTATTTGCTGACTGGGTGTTACATAACGCAAAACGCCCAATTTTGTAGCCCCTCCACTACACGTAACCTAAAGGGATAAGAGTTTTTTTTTAATACCTAGTTTTAGAGGATACAGTTTTTAAAGTTGCATCCCTCAATTGATATAATTGGGGATAAAGTGTTTTTTTTTTGTGTGGGGGGAGGGGTAATGATCAAATTTTAGGGGCGTTATGAATCATTCAAGTTAATTATAATTTTGATTGGCCAAAATATTATAACGTGTGTATTATGGGCCAAACTAACTAATATTTTAACTAAAATGTGACATGATTTAAGCTAGGAAAAAGTTTAGTGGCACCTTATGTACCATGCACTAGCTTATGTCGTCTACAAATTTAATATAAAGTAAATAAAAGAATGTGTCATGTGTGGTATATTCTAGATTGGTGTATTAATGAAGGTATCATGTGTGACCTGTAGTGTTGTAAATGAACCAGACGCACGGCGGATGTACGGCCGTCTGTTTGGCAAAAAGTACGGCCGTCTGTTTGGCAAAAAGTTTGTTTATGCTCATCCGTTTAACAAGGAAATTGGACATGAACAAAAAAACACTCAGTAAGCTTAACGGACGAACATGAACAGAGGCCGTGGCTGCGTTCGTTCAATAGTGTTCGTGAACGTCCAGTAACTACCGCACGTTAGGTTTGCTTATGTCCTTCCGTCCAGTAATGTATAATATTTTGCAATTAATATGCTTTATTTAGTTGGATTTCTACCATATTACCCAGCCCTCAAGGCTTCATATATACTAGCAAAGAGCCCGTGCGTTGCGGCAGAGACACGATGCAGATTCAGTCGGTAAGGGTTCAATTCGTTATAGTACTAACATTGGTGATGTAAAAATTTATAGTCAGTATAACTTATCCAAAAAAATAAAAGGAAATTTAAGTTTCTCTTTTCTTTTTATTTTTAAGTTAACGAAATCCGGTTGCTTACGGGTGTGTACTATGTCATATATAGACATAGTACGCATTCGCTATACTATGTAAGTTTAAAACTAATTTACAAACCCTACCGTTTATGTTGTGCAAAACTACTTAGCTGTTGAGTAGCCTGTTTCGTATACGGTATTCTGTTAGAACTTTGAGGAGGTTGACACCGAAAAAATTCATCACACAAAGAAAGCCCGTCGACCTGTTGCTGTGAATTTAATATATATTGTGACTCGCTATACCACAATTTTGATTCTTCTCCAACTTGACTATCATTATTAGCTCTCGGTTCCCTAAAAACATGATTTTCACTAATCATATCATTGTCAATTTTTCATGATCACCAAGTTTCCTGCCAGAAATTTCATATCTCATTCTACATTAAAAATAGTAATAAAAATGTTTTGATGTTGTACCTCTTCAATTCTTGCTAAATCAATAATCTGCAAGAGAAAATACTTGCAAGAAGCTCAATAAGGTGTTGTTTAAGACCCGCCAAATCTGAGACCCGTCATAAAAGTAGTGGGACACACTTCCATTTTAATGGACCCCTAAACAAAATAAAAAAGACTCATGTTACACAAAATGCATATTATTATATAAGAAAAAAACTAAATGAAAATTACTTGGAAGCTTTTAAGGATAAGTGTAACAGATTATATCATTTTGTTACCGTTAATCAATAAATGGGTGTGGTTGGAAGCCACTTGCACCACTTGTGGCAAGTAAATGCCCGTTGATTTCCTGTTCCGACTGGTCAATAAACTCCTCGGGTAACCCCGGTCATCCTTGATGAACCTAAATGTTAGGTCCCAAAATAATAACATGGCAACAAAGAATTTTATAATTATTTAAGAATATAAAGTAGAGATATTTACATCACTGTTATAGACTATATAACATGGTGACAGTTTGGGCATGATTTTGTGGAATTGCTAGTCCATTAGATGTTTTCGGGGTTACATGCACCGGAAGCAATTCTAATCTGTGTGGCAATTCGGTCGGTATCCACGAAGATTGTAATTAATAACCCTAATTTAAATGTCGCCGGAGATAATATGGAACGACGTCTTAGGTGAGGATATTAATTTTAGCGGCGTCTCATGAGTTAATTTTAACAGTGTCTTAAAATTGCAAAATTACTATTGTGTCCATCTAAAATATTTTATATGTAATATAGTGTGACATTCGTTAATTTCGGGTCACTTTTGTTATGTAAACCCGACCCGTTTGTAACCCGAACATTTCAAATATATAAAATATTAGATCTTGTCATTTAAAATATATAAAATATATTTTTTTTATATTATGCATTGTTTGACCATTTAAACATACCCATTTTTATGCAAACCATAAAAGAATCTTTATACCCAACCCTTCACTCCTTCCCTATATATACACACCCATCTTCTTCATTTTACTCTTGCTACATCTCCAAAAACTCTCTCAAACTCCATAGATTAAAGGTTGTTATGTCTTATGTATTCTTGAAGTTTTGACTTCTCAAGTCAAACTAACTATAGTCTTTCATTCTAACTTGTTCATCTAACATTACTAACTCTTGAATATGGTGGTACAACATATATATAATACACACCTCTTGTTTCCTTTATTTGTTACTTCACCGACTTTGGTTGGTTAAGTTTCGAATGTCATAAGGCAAGGCTTCATGGAGGACTTCGTGTTCTTGATATATATTTACACACACATAACTTATTATACATATCACTTATGACTAACTTCTAACCCTTTAGTTTGTTCATCTTATTTACAAGTTCCATGGTGTGGGTTTGTATAAGACTAACCTCGGTTTAACCGAAACTAGTCCAAACCGGAAACCGAACTTTTGTTTACTAGTTTTGTTAAAATAGTTGTTTAAACATGTTTATTGCTAGATTTGAGTTTCAAAAATCATTTTTACAAGTTCTTTGATATTAAGCATATGGAATCCATCTATGAACTCGTTGGGAGATGGAAACCGAACTAAACCGAAACTTTTGCTTAAAAGACTTGTAGTTAACTTTTTTTTGTTGTAAAATTTAAGTTTTCTTCATTTATAAACCAATATACAAGTTCTATGATATTTGGGCATGTAGAAACCATCTATGAACTATTTGTGAGATGGAGACCAAACTATACCGACTTTTACTCGCTTAAGACACACAAGTGTGTTTTTAGTTATCAAGACTTGTATATTTCTTTAAAAAAATAGTTTACAAACTGATTTTAATTATTTTCTTAAGTACTTGGAATAGTTGGATCCAACTTGATCTCATAACATAGCTTGGACCGACAAAACCGAACACTCGCTTAACGTGCGTTGTTAGTTCTAAACAATAGATCTACATACTTGGTTAAGTGTTAGTATGTTTTAATGAGTTATCTCATAACAATTAATATTTTGGAAAGTTGACTTTGGGTTTGACCATTTGTCAAGACCCGAACCGACAACCCGAACACTCGTTAAAAACCCGTTTTAGTATCTTTAGCCTAATGGAACTTGCATTTTAGCATTTTCCCCACCTTATTACTTAACATTGGTTAAGTAAATATTAAGGTTAGATACTTTAACCCGGTTTTGAGCAAACTTACATTTTTTAAAAGGGTTATTATTATAAATTCTTAAATAGTTACATTTTAAACCTTGAACTTTAATTGATTAGTTTTTGCAACAATTATTTTATTTAAAGATTTTCAAGAAAACCTTTCTAAATCCAAGACTTTCTTTTATTTAGGCTTCATACGTTAAACTCGTCGTTCCGGCAAATCTCCAAATAATCAATCTTTCAAGTTTATTACTTGAATGTGAGTAACTTCATACCCCGTTTTCTATCTTTTATTTTGGGGGTGACATTTCAACTTATCTAAACTAAATGTTTTATACTCGGGTCTTAAACCACAAACGTTGTTGTATACCTTACTTGAATAATTGCTCGATTTGGTGTTCTATGCTTATTTGACTATGTGTTTATCGCTTTTGGATGGTGGAACTATAAATCCTAGACCATTTGGCAACCCCTCATGGCAAGGTGTCGTTAACGTAATGCAATTAACGATAACTATAAAATCCTAAACTATTTGGCAACCCCTTATAGTTGGGTGTCGCTAACTTGTTAGCGATAACTATTTATCCAAGTTTATAGCTATTATTTATGGTTTTGTATACTAGTTTTGTGGCTTTTCATACTATATATCTATTGTTCAAACTTATGAATTGCTCACCAAACTTTGTGTTGATAAACTTTATTTTATGAAATGTTACAGGTTTGCATCTAGGTTGATTATGGAGTTCGGTGAAGAAAACGTCACAAATACCGTTAGGATATTAGCAAAACTGAACAATATTTGATTTGCTATATTTTGTTATATTTTGTTGTATTTGAGTTATGAATATTTGGTTATGTGACATTTTCGATGATGTGAAATGAAATGAGTTTGTTAAATATTGTCGCTTTAAATAGTGTCATGCACTTATGAGCAATCGTTGCACCCCGGCATGTTCCGCCGCCTTTGGTCGGGGTGTGACATATAGATATAGATATAGATATAGATAAACCAAGTTAAAAATAAAACAAATGCTAATCATTTGTGTTCTTTTGTTCATTAGAGTTGTTTGTATATGTTTGTCCATTAATGTTCATTAGTGTTTGTTATGTATGTTTGTCCATTAATGTTCATTAGTGTCTGTTAGTGTTCATTTGTCCACTAGTGTATGTGCGTTCGTTTGTCGATTAGGGTCCGTTAGTGTTTCTTTGTCAACTAGTGTCTGTTTACAATAATAACGAACACAAACGGACACGGACAAACTTAATTTCTTAATGGACGGACACAAACACGAATTTCCGTTGGGTAGAGTATTCGTGAACCGTTTTTTTATCCGACAAAAACTTAACGGACAAACACGGACAAGGTCTCGTGTAGTTTGGTTCGATCTGATCCGTGTACAGCCCTAGTGACTTATGTTAAATGGGAATTGTATGTGACATAACAAAAGCCTATAAGACTATCTCCATTCACAAACTAATTCTACCCAATCTTTATTATAAAACTAATTCATCTCGTCCACCTACTCAATCCTATAAAACCAAATTTTTCACGCTTATTAGCAATTCAACCTTCATTATTTTTTATTCAATAAATATAATTAATAATTGTTTTTCTAGGTGGCTAGAAATATAAAAAATAATAGTATTATATTAAAAAAAACTATATTCATCAGTTATATTTAAATAAGTAATGTTAACTTTTTATAAAATAATATTTTTTTGAACTAAATCATTTTTTAATAAAATATGTATACGCTCACAAAAAAATATTAAACAAGACATTGTTTTCAGATTTTTATAGAAATGTAATTATTAAAAGTTATTAGCAAAACTAAATATTAGACATAAAACTAATTATTATGAAAGAATAAAGAAAAAGAAATTAAAAAGATAGCCACCTATATGGTGACATGTCGAATTAATATGGGTTGCAAACTAGTTTGCCATAATTTTAAAGTTTTTTAATTTTCTTTTTTATTTTAAATTGTGTGGAAAACCAATGGTGATTAGCCAATGAGAGTAGTCTAAAGAATTTAATGTGTCATGGTTTAAGAGCATTCACATTCAGTTCTTTATCTATAATTATATTAAAATAAATATATTCTTTTCTTTGTTGTTTTTAATTAAATAATATATTTCTATATTTTTATCATTATATTTTCTCTTTCCTACACTCATAACCATTTTCAAAAAGTAGTAAAGAAAAATTAATTAGAGTTAACAGTAACTTTTTTGATATATTAAAAAATTATTGCATTTTCTTTTTTATTCACTCACAACACCTTTAATCAATTCCTACATTATAAACACCTCCCTAATATAACATGAGGGATAAGATGTGAATGATCTAATGAAGCTTGTGATATGCGTGACATGGAGTGTGAGTAAAATAAATTATACTTATGCAATTGAAATGGTTATAACCTATAAGTGAATTAAAGAAAGAAGTTCATGTTAGGGATGTAAACGAGCTGAGTTCGAGTTCGTCTAGGCTTGAGCTTGGCTTGTGATTAGTGTTTCAAGCTTGAGCTCATATGACTCAAGCTCTATTTCTAGAGATCGAGCTTTGGCTCGTGAGTAGTTTTTCAACCTCAAGCTCTTGCTCGTGAGTATTTTTTTTATTATTAATTAGTTTACAAATATTTGTACCTATTTTTGTATATTTTAATTATAATAGTTATATAACATAATACATATCTTGATGTCATTCATGATAACTATAGGTAAGTAAGACTTAAAACATGTTATTAAATGCCATTGATGATGCACATGTTACATACGTAAAACGTAAGCACTGTTAAACGATATACACATTTATATGAATGTTAAAAGTTAAAAAGAAAAGAAAACCACAATCAAACGGTAGCTTACACATATGCGTGTCGTCGAGATATACACAGTATATTCATTAGGAATCTTATAAAAGCGTGAGTAGAGAGAAGGGATAACTTTGTAGAACAATAATAACCAAATAATTAGTTAATTAAACTAAAAAAACTATTAAAAATATTACACTATTTTTATTTAACTTTAGTTTTTAATATTAAAAAAAATGAATCAGGATTTTAAGTTTTTATATAAATTTGAGTTGTTTGATCATGTGTTTGTGAGTGAGATGATTCCTATACTAATTAACCAACTTTTTTTTCATGCAAAGCGTATGAAGTCTATATGTAATTATGCATCGCGTGTTTACAGTAAAGTATAGTTATATATGCAATTATTCACCATATATATGTATTAAAATAACTGACAATTATTATGTATATATATGATTACGAACGATTATGTTCATATAATTATGTTGTACAGTTGAACATGTTGAAACAGGTCATGTAAGGAAATTAACATCAACGCTATACACAAATTAAAGACAACAACATGCTCAGGTGTTGGTGTAGTCCTCGTTGGTGAATCAACAGGCCCGAGTCGTGGCGTTCGGTAATGAAGCCTTCATCAGAGAACTTGTTTGAGTTTGACCTCCTCTGACAGTGGTGACAATGACACCGATAAGCACTAAAACAAGAGTGTTCTTCGATTCATGATCATGTAAAGAGAGAGATTTAAAGAGTGAAAGAGAAAAGATCAGGGAATATATATATATATATATATATATATATATATATATATATAGAAAGAGGTCGGAGATCATTAGTATAAGCAGGGCCGTCTTAACACTTTTCGGGGCCTAAAACAAAGAAAAGCTTAGTGGCCTTTTCTATAAGTATTTTTTAAGTTATTTTTTAAGTGTAATAAAATAAGGTCAAATGTTCATCCAAACAAATTATATTTAACTAAATCATCAAAATAAATATTTTAAATTATAATTTCTGATGCCTTTATTAGACATATTAATTAGTTTTCAACAATAATATTTAGTAAGTTATTAATTTGAACTATACTATTCACCTAGCTCATTGTTTATCACTAGTTTGATATTTTTTGTATTACAAATTAATATGTTATTCGATTTATTACAAATAAACTATTCACTCCACCATACATTAAATTTAATAATATTTTAAAGAAAGCAATTTTATGAAACAAGTCCTTATGAAACCAACTCATAATTGCAATGATGAAAAAGTGTACTACAATTACTAACAACTTATCACCTCTTCATCTTCTATAGTCGTCTTCTTTAACACCCACCTTTTTCAACAACTGATAAGTCATAAAACAGAGCATATGCACAGATTAATCTTATTATGTTGTTGCAAAAGTTTCTCTCTTCTTTCTTGACAATCATGAATATCACATTTACAAAAGATACATCCGGCATAGAAAATATATTACATAGCATCTTAAAATTGGAGGCCTTCAAGATATGAAGGCCTAAAGCGGTTGCTTCACTTGGATTGCCCTAGAGGAGCCGGCACTGAGTATAAGTAGAAAGGAAAACATCATTTTAGAAAAACGTGTTCTAAATGTATGTTAAGATAACGATCAACCGACAAGATTTATTTTTTAAATGGTAAATTACATTTCATATTTGGTGTTACTTATAGATCATATCGTTTGATTTCATTGAGTACTAAAAATGTTGTTGGTTCATATATTTTCACAATTTTTGGTTTTTTTTTCCTACTAACAAGGGGTTAAACTTGATCTCTTGGTCTTTTTTATGGTTTATTGGATTTATATAATCCAAACTTTCAATTGACCAATATTAATCCTAACTTAAGAATTGATCATATTAATCCCAACTCTCTGTATTGGCAGTCAACGAGCCTTTTCCTAACGAAGTCTAACTCCGTTAATTTTTGTTGGCGTGGTTGCTTATTATCACACCCCGAAAATCTTAATTTAAACAGCGGAAGACTTTGACCAAGTCATTCGGGTGGTGACAGACGCGTTTCGGCCAATCACATTCAATAATAGATTTAAAATGAAAATTGAACTTTATTTAACCATCAGAGTTATTACACGTGTCATATTACACGATTTTTATTCGGATTACAAGTTTAACATTTTCATTCAAACACACGCCACTATTTTCCCGCGCTCTTCGTGAAGCTTCGATACTTCATTTATTACCTGAAAAGCATATTAAAATATCGATCAACACAATGTGTTGGTGAGTTTCCCTTTTATAACAAAATAGTCCATATATATATATATATATGAGTCGAAAACACAATCCATTTAATAATCAAATCCGATATCAATTCGTGTGTAATCGTCACTACAATATCAAAATATTCCGTGTATAATGGTCTACCGCCATTATATCACAAATCCGTCTGTAATGATCTACCGTCATTACATCACAAAACAGTAGGCATTTTATTTCTTAAACAAATTAAGCTGTTGTAGACTAGCTAAGAATACAACATTACGTATGACTATCATATCTGTTAAGAAAAGTCTCGTTGACGGCCAGTACAGAGAAAGTTGGAATTAATGTAGGCCAATTCTTAAGTTGTGATTAATATTGACCAATTGACTAAAGTTTGGATTATTTAAATCCAATAAACCTTTTTTTTTCGAATGATCATTGTACCTTCGTTTAAAAGATTACATGAGTTAAAAAGAAAACAAAAGGTTATCTCTTTCTCTATACCCTCCATTTGATCCCTTTCTCCACACACTCCTTCAAACCATTTTCTAGTTGCATCATCTTCACTTCATGGATTTTCTAATTTTTTTCACACTTTTTATCAAATCTTGGATCATAGAGCTTACTTCGCCGTTAAAACTTATGTATCATGCTTTCATGTCTGTCATTCTGCATCTATTGTTGTTGCTTAAACGTCGTATTCCTCCTCGTCAAGCTGGTAACGGTCGCCAACTTCATCGTCTTCTACCCCAACGCCGACCAAATATGTAAGGACACTAAGTCGACATTTTAAGGGTAAACGAATTGATTATTATCGGTTCGTTGCAATACAAAAAAGATTCATGAGTGGGAATGGAATGATTTCCGGTCATGAAGAAATCCATGGACTTTGATCACACAAAGCTTTCGTTTTTGTTGGCTTTGTTGCAACAGGGAAAAGATTTAGAAGAGGGGAAAAGAGAAGTGATTCATTAGATTTGATAATGGATTGTGATTTCATTAGATTCAATGATGGACCTTGTGATTTCATTCGAATTACTTATTTTTATCGTACAATTATTATAAAAATATATATTTAAAATGTTAAATTAAAATTAGATAAATAGAAGCTCGAACGCATTTATTGAACAAGCTTATTTTTAAGGTTGGAACTCGGCTCGATTTGATGTTTTAACGGGTCGATCTCGAGTAATTCACAAGCCGCCGCTGCATCTTTGTTCCATAGTTGTCAATAGCGAATAGCGGTAAATAGCGACGGGTCAACTATATGCTACATAGCGAATAGCGGTAAATAGCGACCACTATTTAATATTTAGCGATAAAGGAGTAGAAAATTTTTAAGCAAATAATTAGGCTTTATATTCACAAATTAAGCTTTTACGGTGGAACTTGTAGAAGGTGCAGCTGTTTGGTCGATAAACAAACCTTAAAAATTGGTTTCTACAATTTTTTATATTAAAAAATAAAATTAAAATTAAAAAAAAAACCCTAAATACCGCTATAATCACGCTAAATGACCGATATTTAGTATATAGCGGTCTATAGCCGCATTGCTACATAGCGCGCTATAGCGCCCGCTATCATCCCTATTGACAACTATGCTCTGTTCTTGCCACTAGAACAAAAGCCCCTATCATCACCACTATGAACGGAGGCTGGACCCAGGGTCTTCTTTACCCTTAAACCCTCGTCACCAGAAAAGCAAGCCAATCGCAGTAGTGGTGGTTGTTTCAGAAAATGACGATGGTGATGAAGAGTGGTTTCATGGTTTCAGGGGATGTTGATGGTGTGGTTTTGTGGCAGCAACTTACCGGCTGAGATAACGAAGATAACGGTGGCAGCAGCTTCAATAATTAAATCTACTTGTCAGAAATAATCTCGCCTGCCTCTGCTATCGTCGTTGTCATTGGTGTCATGGACTTTGTTTTCTAAAAAGCAACCAAATGGGATGAGGTGTTTCGAATAAGGAAGATGGGTTCATAAGTATTAATTAATACTGAGCATTAAAAAAGAATAAAATTATAAATACCTAAACAGACCATTTTACCCTTACTTAAGGCTGAAAAACTAGGAGTTAATGAAATGAACGAAAATGGCAAAAATAGTAAGCCTCAAGGTTCCGGATGTGAAAAAAAGTCGTTATATGACCAAAGATACGTAAGTGAACAAGACTCAGGAACAGAAAAGGCACTTTACTACATTTTTATCTTATGTAAAAGGTTATAACTATTATTTAATATAGATTCACTGACGTAAATTAGTTAAAAGAAAACAAAACAAAAACAAACACGGTAAACATGGGATCATATTGAGATGCCAAATTTGCAATAGGGAGCATGCCATTGCATACATTGGCGAAGCATAGAAGGGACCTGGGGGGACATATCATATACATGACTTTCGGACCCCCTATACAAAAGTTCAACTTTGCCACTGATTGCATACCAATAATAAAATTAAAGTTTCGAATCCAATCATATAAACTACAGCCTACAGAAACCACAATATTGAAAACGAACACTTACCATCTTCTAAATATATCATTAGTAGAAGAAACATAGGTAGCAAAAACATGAATGATGCAATAACTCAAAAACATCATTCAGTGTCTTCCGAAGACTCGCAAACAGGAAGATAATATGTATCTAACTGCCAATACTTATGTTTTACACCCTCCCAAACTTCATCTCCCAGACAATCCTTAACAGGCAACGGTATAAGTTGTGTTGAATAACCCAAACTCTCAAGTTCTAGCGATACCAACTGACAGTAAACGACATGAAAAAACGCGTTACCTCCACAAAGCCCGTTAAAAAATGAGTAAATCCCTCTGGGCTTCAATAGAGTGGGAAGATATTGGTGGAATTCTCTTAGATCGTCATAATATTCACCATACGTGTCAAAGAAGATACCTGTGCAATGAAATACATATATTCTAAGTTTTTAACTAGAACAGTAAAAGACAATGGATTAACGTTACAATGTCAAAAGATGTAGGTAAATTTGACTATGTTAACTTTTTCCTGCTACAAGGTAGAAGATGACCTTGAATTCTAAATTTCTCAAAAGTTGGTTACCTTTACATGCGTGAAAATAAAGACAGTTATAACCAAAACAGAACTTAGAACCAACTCGAAAAACACTAGGTGTGTACATGAATCCAAAGCAAACGATCTAACTAAACGGAAATGACCAAACCCAACCCAAAACTGGTTTTAGTTTTATGTTTTCTAGAAAACCAAATTTCAGGTTCGGTTTCAGCTTTGCATGTACCGAAAACCAAAAAAAATAAAAACGAACTGCAACAACTAAATAGACTTTTATAACCAAACCGAACGCGTAAAAACAGAAAAAGCCAACTTTTGTTATTAAATAAATTATTAATTAACAAATAAATTAGACCCAAAGTTTCAGGCCTGAAATAATTACTTTTGGTCCTTTTTTTTCGGCCCAAAATTTTCAAACCCAAGTGACAAGACCAGAACCACCAAACACGAACCGAACCCATTGTGAAAACAGAAAACTGAAATATAACGCAACCGTTAAGTTTTTAAAAAAAACACAAAAACAGAATTTTCAGTTTTTGTTTCGGTTTGAGCCCAAGCCCAACTCTAAACAACCCATGCAAACCCCCAATAAACACATCTTAAGTTGATAAGTAAAGTGAGACGCGTACATTTAATCAAAAAAGTGTGACAAAAATATCAAATACCATCATAAGATTCAAGTTGAGGAAGAACATCCTGCCACCGCCCAAACACAACCTTAACATTTTCCTTCTCGGTCCAACCCGAAGCCTGCATCCGCTTATAAACCTCAGGATGAGCCTCGACAATGGTATGTGTAACGGGCCCGTACTGCTGTATGGCAGTATCCACAAGGCCCATTCCAAACCCAATGTTTAGAATGTGACCACCTCTTGAACAAATGGCCTTCGCATGAGCCTCCATTAATGGCTTCTCCCAAGCCATCATCACCGCTTTGCTTTCAGCATCCATGAGCTTATCTTCACTAAAACTAACTCTATCTTGTAAATATTCCCCATCTAAATCACCAACTTTGTTTTCTTTTCTTGCAATTGTACCAAGTATTAATTCAGCTTGTATCCCTATGCATTCAAAGGTTAATTAAGTAAGCCGATATTAAAAAACAATTTGAAACTGGGTAAATGAATGCATATGACTGATCATTACAGAGGATAATATCAACACTAATGACTGAAAAAACTTAAAAACAATGATAAATAGATTTCCCACTTCACTAGAGTCACTGAACTTTCATTACGTGTTTAAATTGAGGCCTTGGGGGTGTGCATGAAACTAAAAAAACCGACCCGTAACCAGAAAACCAAACCGAAATAACCGAACCCTAACAAGACGCAACGGCTTAGTCTTATGTTTTCATAGAAACCAAACTTTTAATTTGGTTTCACTTTTCCATGTAACTAAAACCAGGGCCGTCATAATGGGCAACTGTTTAGAAAAAAAGTGCGCTACGCAATTTTATACATTTTTTAAAAATAATTAAAATTAAGACGCTAGAGTACATCATTTCTCCTTCTTGGTACATAAAACGTATAATTGTCATGCTCAAACCATCAAAGCCAATTGTTAAGCGACTCATTTTCATGTTTGATAATTGTGTTGTATATTACCTGTTAAGACACGAACTGAGGTTGACAAAATTTATAGATTTTCATTTTATTTTTTAATTCAAAGTAATTTATAAATATTGTAACCCAAATATTCAGCCTACATTAGGTCGAAAATCATTAGTTTGTGACAATTTTTTTCCGCCCTAAAAAGTTTCAAGCCGAATTGAAAAAGAGAACCAAACACAAACCAAGAAAACAGAAATCGAATGGTTTTCAATTACCAAAACATTGACTCCATTAAATAATAACCAAAGTTATTAAAAATATAAATTGAAGTAGTTACCAGTATTAAGTAGCATGTGAAAGGCATCTTGGTGGGCGTTATCCATGGAGAAGTCTCCGGCTGATAGATTGGATGGAGCCCCGGCGTCGAGTAGGGATTTGACGATTTCGGCGGCCAGCATTAGAGGCGTCTTCGTTGAAGTAGGTCACGTCGGCTCCTGATGCGATTAGGCTCTTCACTCTCTCAGTGTCGCCTTTGGCCGCTCATCATCTTCCGCCATTTTCACTAGCTACTTGCAATTCACTGCACTCTTCTCCTATTATATATGGCTGGCTTTAAATTAATGAACGTCTGTCTAATTTATATAATGTTTGCTTCTTTTAAGTTACCACGTTTTCTTCTTTAGTACATATAACTCCGTCCCATTATAACGTCCTACTTTGATTTTGTTAACATGATTTGGTATTTGCTGTGGTTTGAGCATCAACAGAACTCTTAGTCGACGAAAGTGAAAGCTTGCAACCACTACAATACGATAACGATGATGTGTAACTGCCGACCATACTACTAAACAACACTGAGATGAGAATCTAGCTATTTTAATGAAAACACAAAATAGGGACATATATGTAAATCTTTGATCGGATTTGATATAGCATCTATAGTTGGATCGTGAGAACGATGACAATGGTGGTGGTGACGACTAAAATACTTGTAATTATTTTAGTAATTTATTTAATTTTAATATGTTAACTAAAAAACCCGGTCTAGTCTATTATTTAAATTCTAGTTTGTTTTATCAAAAATTGTTATTTTACATAAACAAATATATTGAATTAAACTTAATGCTTGTTAAAGCTAATTAACCCACAACACTAAAATTAAAAGGTGGGTTGGTTTTAGTCCATTGACAATGACGCTTTAACTAGCACATGATAGTTAACCCACAACACATAGTCTCATTATTGTCTCATTATAGATGTGTCAATTCCATGTTAAAAAGCCCAATACCAGCAATTCCACACCCTCAAAACTAAATTTATAATAACCAAATTTCATAGAATTTCTAGCTCCTCTACTAGATACAACTCCATCAACCATAAAAAAGAACTGAAAGTTACAAGTCATTTTCCACCTCCTAAAAACAATCAATCTGACACCATACAACTATGATGCACAAACATGTATTGCAGTCTATGAAACTTTAGTTATGTTAATTCACAGCCACTGCACACTAACTGTCACCTTGAATTCCATTCCTACTATTAAACAGCTTTTCAAACCCGTTCTTGCTTTCAAACCGACCACCAAACTGGTTTAACAAAACAGCAGATGACAATGATGAAGAAGATGAAGATGGTGAATCATCACTGTCACCATTCAAAGCTAAATCGCAGTTCTTTTCACCTTGTTTTGCAGACATTAGAATACTTTTAGGCATAAATGTACCATTTGAATGCAACTTCCATAGCTCACCGCCAGTTTTTGGAACAAATGATCCAGAAATCCTGGGTAGATTTGCAGTGTCGATCAAGATGTCTTCAATAGTCACTAACGATTCCAACTGTCTAGCAAGTGATGATATTGTTTTTTGACACTCGGATAGTTTATCAGCTGCTGCTACCTCAAGGCCCTGTAAAAGGTAAATATAGACATATAGTATTAATTTTTTAATATATATGCAAACTTCTATTAGTTACATCATAAGAATCATCATAACTTGTGGTTTTTACAGGCGTGAGCGAGCTGGAAAACACCTCAAAGCTTGAGGCGGCTCCTCATGTACCACCTTAGGGACAGAATTGGTCAAAGCTAGGGCCTGATAGAGGCTGCTATGTAAAAATAACAAAAGAATGAAAATACTATGATAGGCTAACCTGATAAAAAGTAGTGATGTACACAAGCCAAGCCGCTCATGAGCTACTCGAGATTTGTTTGCTAAAAGATCAAATCAAACCGAGCTTAAACAAGCTCGAGCCTATAAATAAGCTTGTTCAACAATTGAGCCAGGCCCAAGCTTCTATAGTTCTAATTTAATATATTAAATAGTTTTAATTAAATGAGCCTATTACTTATATAGTTTTAATTTAACATACTTTATATTTATATAAATTATATATATATATATATATATATATATATATATATATATATATATATCTTGGGTAGGGTTAATGTAAAAAAAATAGTTTTGTGAGAAGCATAAGAATAGATGTACACCATTGGATCTAGGATCTAGTGGTTGAGATAGGTAGTTTCTAAAAGTGGTATAGTTTCCTATTTACTTTATTTTAAAGCTTTCTCACAAAACAATTGTTTTTTATTTGAACCATTTTCTATATATATATATATATATCATGTTATATATAAAGATTATAAATAAAATATATATAAAAAATAATTATAAATGTACATATAATAATAACAATAATAATAATAATAAATTAATAATAGTAGTAGTAGTAGTAGTAGTAGTAATAATAATAATAATAAATAACAAATAAGCAGAGGTCGAGCTTCAGAAATAGATTTTGAACAAGATCGAGCTTGGGCTCTAGTAAGTTAACAAGCCGAGTTCGAGCTCGGCCTTGGCTTGCCTCGAGTTTCAGAACCCAAATGGCTTGGAAGACGTCACACTTTTTAAACCAAGAATGTTAGAAAGGGTACCTTTTTAACTTTTAATTCAACATTTGAATTAACAGCTGTTTGAACCCGAATTTCCTCTGTTTTATCCACAAGTTCTTTCTCCAAACCTTCACATTTAAGTTTCATTTCATATGAAAAACGTCTTTCCTTTTCAATATCCGCCTTAATCGAATTAACTTCTGTAGACATGATCCGTGCCTCTGTTTCCATTCTAACAAGCCGAGATTCAAGCAACTCCTTTGACCTATTGATCTCAGCCAACTCCTTTTGAAGGTCAACCATTTGACTTTTGGTATCAGCAAGCAGAGATTCAAGCAACTCCTTTGACCTATTGACCTCAGTCAACTCCATTTGAAGGTCAACCATTTGACTTTTGGTATCAGCAAGCTGAGACTCAAGCAACTCCTTTGACCTATTCACCTCAGTCAACTCCTTTTGGAGGTCAACCATTTGACTGTTGGTATCAGCAAGCTGAGCGTTTGAGAAGGCAAGAGATTCTTTAGTTGAATTTAAAGCAATTTCCAGTTCATATACGCGCTGGCTCATTACTTCAAGCTCAGTTTTCATGGAGTTATCTTCAGTTTCAGAGTTACAATGAAAGGTTTCAATCTGACCGTCTGATAACGAAGCAATTCGCTCCATTTCCAAAAAATCATCCATCATATTATTAATTTCAGAGCATGATGTCACATTTTTCGCCACACATTTCCCACTATTAAACCGATCAAGCTCAGCCATGAGTGCCCGGGCCCAGGAATCCAAGCATCCTTGCTCGGGTTCAACTTCATTATGGTCCAAATTGTTTACTTTAAATGAGTCAACTGATTGACTGTCAGTGAGAGAGTCAACATAGAACGAAGAAACTGAAACAGCCTTATGATTATCATTTGATTTACGGGTCAATGATTGCAGCCTTCTGCACTCTGCTTCAATTTTTGCCACTTTCTTTATACTCTCTAACTGTTGTTTACTAGCGGTTTCTGCTGCTTGAGTGCTCAAATTGAGCTCAAACTTAAGGGTCAAGTTTTCTTTCTCAAGATTCTCAATATTCTCATTGATTCTTTGTTCTTGTTCCTCTTTTGATATTCTTAATTGTTTGACACATTCTTTAAGTGCAGCATCAAGATGATTGGTTTTAACCTCAAGAGCCAAATTCTGCTGCACGGCTGCCTCGAGTTGTTGTCTTAAAGTTGCAGCTTCATTTTCCGCCTTTTCCCAACCTAATAAAATCAAAACATGTTAACAGGTGGTTTGATGTGTGTTTTCAAAGTGATTATATGATATTAACCAGTCATAATAAGACAATCAGTGGTAAAAACGGTTATTTGACTCCTAAAAAAAACAACCTTAATATTATCATAATTTGATTCTAAATGATCAAATAACTAAAAGCAAGCAGAATTTGTTTTATCCTGTTAAATATAGATTATTACTAGTCATTATAATGTATTAGGGTCTAGCTTAGCCCACGAACCCATTACAGTGTTGTCTAGGGTTTCTGGTTTTCTATATATTGAGATTCCCTTTCATTGAATCACAGCATTCAGATAGTTATTCCATCTCTTTTACATGTCCAAACGCTAAAATAGAACAGTTGGTTCAAATTGCAAAAATCAGATAATCAGTTTGAATAGTACCAGCAACTGCTTCTTCTGCAACTTTGGCGTGTTGTTTAACCAAATCTTCTTTAGCGCCAACATTGACAAGAGCCGCGGATGACTTTTCGGTTAGGCTCTTAAAAGTGTCATTAATTTCCATGTTTGAGGTAGATGGTTTTGAGGTGACTCCGGGCGATTGTGAATGGTCAACCTGAAATGTAAATGATTAATGAAAATGGCCATAACTTATTAATTAAAAATATCCGCATTTGAACAAATCAAAGAATGCTAACATCAACTAAAATAAATGAATATGTTTTCTGTATAAATATACATAGAAGGTTACCCAATTTGAAATAGATGACTGTAAGAACCCATAAACACATTTACCTACTGTTTTACATGTGACATATATCTACTGAAAATTAGTTATATAAAATCAACAGATGCAAATCTTTACGTGATTTTTGTAATTCGTTACTCAGATTTGGTTTTGTATCAAACAATCCTAAATGTATATATAAAGAATTAGTGGCATTGAATTAAATAAGAGACGATATGCAGCTAAATACCAAAAGTTCATTGCATAACTAGATGGTTTCTTTTGCAATCGGAATGATTTCTTGGTTATCTATACAAAGTTCTAAGTATCCAGATAAATGCAAGTATGCAGCACCGTTCTTCTGCAAGAGTTTTTATGGTTTCATTATTCTAATAATAGCAGTTGTTTTGTGCGACGTCAATGATTTCTGAAGTTAACGAAATTTATGAGCTGAAAACTACCTTTTCATGGGAGTTACTCTCGGAACGCGAAGACGGTAATGTGAAACTTGCAGTCTCACCCGGACTCGTGTCAGAAGCCTTCTTCGTTTCCATCTCAGTAAACAACAGATTCACATTTGCTTCTGCGCCTCAACCTAAACCTAAATAAATACATGATGAAAGCAACAAATAAATAAAGCTAAAGGAATCAAATATTAAGATCTAATCCAACATAAACAAATCATATGTAACTTGAATTGAAAGCAAGCAATAAATTACAAATAGCAAAAGAATCTTTTATCGTTCTCAAAATGAATGCAAGTTTCCACAGCAACCGAGAACAAATCGAATCAATAATTATAGAGTAATTAATAGTCAAACTCAGGAACACGAAATATAATAATTAAAAGAAGAAGCCTGAAATGGGACATTGAAGAAGCGGTGAGAAGGTTGTGGCAGATATAACATGAGTGAGTCAGTCAGTCAGTCAGAGTGAAGACGAGGAGCATGTGATTATCGAGACACACTTTTTTGAATTCATTTTTTTATTATTATTTTTTAGGACCACGAGTATAGTAGAGGTGCACAAACCGGTTTTTTTAAAAAAACCGGTTCGGTTATTAACCGGACCGGTTTTTTTTTGGCCCGGAAAAAAACCGGTTCGGTTAATAACCGGACCGGTTAATAACCGGTTTTTTGCTGTCAAAACCCTAACCGGTCTAACCGGTTAGGACCGGTTAGAACCGGTTAATAAACCGGTTTTTTTATTAACCGGTTTTTTTTTTTTTTTTTTTTAAATTTCGCGGTTTCAAATACGAATATTTGTTTTTTATATTTTGTAATTAATGAAGACCATTATTTTTTCACAGTATAAACAAACCGGTAACTACAAGGCAAAACGGTAACTACAAGGCAAAACGGACTGACCGAAAACTAACAATAACGAAATAATTAAAACACCAAATCAAGTGTAAAACGAGCACCAACGGCTCAGATACCACTTGTTGGACCCCGTATCAATAATCACGAACAATAACAAATCTCAGATCTATGAATATCCGATTAGTACTATTAAGGATCTCGCTCATAATTAACCGATTCAGTGTTATAAGTACGTGTATATATTATCAATATATTAGATGAATAATGTTAAGGTGAAGCTTCAGAGAGAGCAATTGGTTAATTAACACTCAAAAGCTCTTTTTCAAAGACTTACATTAAAGTGAACATGTATTCACTCTATATTGAAGGGGATCTGGTTCGCAAACATCCCCTAGCGAACCAGCTTCCCCTTCGTTACATAAATTAACATAACGAACCATCCCCTGATTCGTTAACATCCCCAAACGAATCAGGAGGGAATACATTATAATGCCTTAGTTCGCTAACATCCCTAGCGAACTAGACTTAACCTTAACGAACTAGTTAATAATAAACATTAATTATTACATTAAGTAATAAATAAAACATTAACGATAAATACAAAGACTTTAGACGCAAAACCGTGCACTAACAAATGAGAATATTGAAAGTAGCTCAAACGATCCGATTCTCCTTATTACATACATACTAAGTAAACAATGAAATAACCAACTATATACACCACTAACTTTTTTTTCACTCAATACATAATAATTAGAACATTGAATCCCTAACTTTTTTTTACATTGAAAATAAACATAATACTTAATACTTCCTATTGATTAGTACTAAAACAATTACATGAACAATGCTTAGACACGATTACATGAACAACTTGCTGTTTCTTACTCATGATTTGCCTCCATGTTTGCTGTTTCTTTAACTAATTTTCTTCGCTACCCGATCCCGAGCTATTTCTTAGGTAATCGTCGTACGCGGCTTCTTCATCGGTCATTGGTTGAGTGTGTCCTTCATTGACCTCGTCTTCATACAAGCCCGCTTCATACTCCATTTCCCCCTCGAGTGAGCGTTGATGTTGTGCCCTATCTAAAGAGTCCAAGTAATCCTTGTAGCAAATCGACATCTCTATAGCTGGTGCAGTGAGTCGAGTCCTCCTAATCGATATAACCCTGCCAGAAACAGAAAAAGCAGACTCCGAAGCTACCGTGGAAGCTTGGTGTCACACCCGGCCCTGAACGGCGGAAACAGCCGGGCGCGCGCGAGTGGGGATTGATAATTAAGCACGGGCCATTGCAAACATTCAAAGTAAGATTTTCATTGCGCATGAAATGTTTAATACAAATACATTACATTGTTTAAAGATTACATAAAAACATCCAAGTATAAAACTGTTGAAGATTTCCACGCCATATCCCCTTGCGCGGCGGGAACAACCATGCGCATTGAAGGGATAGAACTAAAATCTTCCAAAAAGCTAGTTTTAGATGTTCAGCGTGAGGTGCTCTAAGTGTGACTCCATGCGCTACCTAGTTATCTCCTGAAAGACACGTAAAACATTTGAATCAGTATAAACTGAGTGAGTTCACAAGTTTTAGTAACTTGATAAATCGTATTGCATCATAGTCTTGATAAAAATCATTCTAAAACATAATTCTGATAGCATCATTGAAACACATGCTTAGTAAAACATAGTTATGATAACATAATCTGATAAAATCGTTCCGCGGGCTACGCGCGAACATTTCTGGGAACTGTGCTCGTCTGTGTAAGTGGCGCTGCCACTACGAGCGAAATAAGTAATACCGTCCCGCGGGTTACGCGCGGACACATCTGAAAAACCGTGCTCGTCTGTGTAAGTGGCGCTGCCACTACGAGCGAATAATACCGTCCCGCGGGTTACGCGCGGACGTTGTGCCGGAAAACAAGGCGCTCGTCTGCGTAAGAGGAGCGACCTCTACGAGCGGGCTCAATCCCATAGTACTGCCCCGTGACATGCTAGGCACTCGTCTGTGTAAGTGGTGCGACCCCTACGAGTGGGTGGATCAAACCAGCAGTCCCTACCCTTAGAGTTCCAATGGTAAAGTGATCACTTACTCGTATCGCACTCTCATCGAAAACCATAGATAACCGTTTGCATTGCTTGTAAATATACCATAATGAAACATTATTTAAACACATAATTGCTTGCATTGCTTGTAAGAGTATCATGATAAAGCATAATTTAAGTACGTGTCCCTCGCCCCGAAAACAGTTTAAAAATAGTGAAAACAGTGAAAATAGGGGCTGTGAGACTCACCTGTGGTTCTTGTTAAGGGATTAATCGAGATTCGGGTTTTCTTGGTGTTAGCCTCGGAATTGAAGGTCTAGTAACAGGATCGGAAATGAAAACAACGGATGCTTGGGAGATGATTAGTGCAAGTTTGCAGTTCTTAAGTGTGTTTGGGTGATAATTTGGGTTACATATTTATAGGCAAGATTTAGGGAACACAATCCCTTGCTTTAGGGGATTGCAATCTTTTCATATCTAGGTGTAATGATGATAAAGTATGGAAATTATTATTATTTATTTAAAAGTGGAGGAGTGGATAAAAGATTTTGATTTGATTTGGACAGGACATGCAGGTCTGTGGTTGGTGGGAGTAGGGTGGCTGACAGTTGACTTTTCATGTTACAGTGTGCTTATTCAGGTACTTTTGTCAGTGTACAGTAAAAAGTAGAAATCTCTTAAACACGCTACTGTTTCCTTTTGGGGCGGGAATAATCTCCTTACATCTGGAGAATAGACCAAGTGTTCTGCGCGTATAACTTTGTGCGCATAGCTTTCTGCGCGAAGGACATTTCTTTGCTGCGGGTAGGTACGTAACCTTCTCGCAGTTAGGGACATTGAGTTTCATTTGTAGATTCTCCAGGTGGTCTTGGTATTTCAACATAGTGATCAGTTATGTTGAAGTCAATTCCATCTTAGAGCTTCAGACAAACTAACTCTCAATGTTCCTGCCATGCGGGGAGGTTAGTTCCCCTTCCGTACGCGCATAAACGATTTGGGATGCACCCGCCTTAGCATTATGCGGGACGGTCAACCCATCATAAAGTTAAGTTACATGAAAACATAAAGCCAAAACACTCGCGCATGGCGCATATAACATATGCCCACGCTGGTTCTTAACGTGGCGCGCTCGCGCAGGGTGCACATAACAAATACCCGCGCTGATTCTCATAGCGCGCTCGCGCAGGGCGCATATAACAAATGCCCGCGCTGATTAACATAGCGCGCTCGCGCAGGGCGCATATAACATAATTACCTAATAATTAGGTTGATTACTTGGTTTAAGGGGTTGGGAAATTACCGGGTGTCACATTTTCCCCCTGTTAAAGGAATTTCGTCCCGAAATTTAGGAGACGTCGCTGGCAGAAGCCATGCTCTGAAAGAGGTGTGGGTATTTCTTGCGCATTTGGTCTTCTCTTTCCCAAGTGAATTCAGGCACACGCCTTGAGTTCCATTGAACCTTTACTAACTTGATTCTGCTTCTGCGTAACTTTTGTTCTTTCCAATCGGTTACTGCTATAGGTTCTTCTACGAAGTGCAGTTGTTTGTCGATGTGAATCTCGTCCAACGGCAAAATCAACGTTTCGTCAGATAAGCACTTTTTGAGGTTGGACACATGAAACGTATCATGAACTCCACTGAGTTCGGCGGGTAAACGGAGTTTATAAGCAACCGGACCGATCCTTTCCAGGATCTCAAATGGTCCAATGTAGCGCGGATTCAACTTTCCTCGCTTGTCGAAACGGGGGACTCCTTTCCATGGAGAGACTTTCAAAAGTACTATGTCCCCTACTTGAAACTCCAACGGTTTCCTTCGCACATCTGCGTAGCTCTTCTCTCTGTCGCGCGCTGTCTTAAGGCGATCCCGTATCTAAAAAATCTTGTCTGTTGTTTCTTGGATCAATTCTGGACCAGTCATTTGCTTGTCACCCACTTCAGCCCAGCACAGTGGGGATCTACACTTGCGCCCATACAAAGCTTCAAACGGCGCAGCCTTGAGGCTTGTGTGATAACTGTTGTTGTAAGAAAATTCAACCAATGGGAGATGAGTATCCCAGCTACCTCCGAAATCGATTGCGCACGCGCGCAGCATATCTTCCAATGTCTGGATTGTTCGCTCGCTTTGCCCATCCGTTTGGGAATGATAAGCCGTACTCATGTCAAGACGAGTACCTAAAGCCCCTTGTAACGATCTCCAAAATCTTGAGGTGGACCGACTATCTCTATCAGAAATGATGGACACTGGGACTCCATGTTTTGAAACCACTTCTCGAATATACAGTCGGGCTAACTTTTCCATCTTATCGGTTTCCTTGATCGGCAGGAAGTGCGCTGACTTAGTTAGCCGATCTACAATAACCCAGATTGTGTCATAACCCCCAGGTGTCCTTGGCAGTTTGGTGATGAAGTCCATAGAGATTTGTTCCCACTTCCACATGGGAATTTCTGGCTGCTGAAGTAACCCCGACGGCTTCTGGTATTCAGCCTTCACCTTCGAACACGTCAGGCATTTACTGACATACGTCGCGATGGCGCCTTTAAGATTGGGCCACCAATACAGCTCTTTAACATCTTGGTACATCTTGTCTGCGCCAGGATGTACGGAATACCGCGTCTTGTGGGCTTCGTTTAATACTTGCTCGCGCAATCCTCCCTTGAGAGGGACCCATATGCGGTTAGCAAAATATCGAGTGTCGTTTTCCTTGATCTCCAAATTCTTAATCATACCCCCAAGGGATTCGTTTTTAACAAACTCTGGTTTCGAGGCTTCTTGCTGAGCGTCTCGGATGCGGGTAGAGAGATCTGCGCGAATGGTCAGCCTTAGAGCCTTGACTCGTAGCGTTTTTATTCGCTCCTTCCTACTTAGCGCGTCCGCTACCACATTCGCCTTTCCAGGGTGATACTTAATTTCACAATCATAATCATTCAACAACTCCACCCATCTTCGTTGCCTCATGTTTAAATCCTTTTGATCAAATATATGTTGAAGGCTCTTGTGATCTGTAAAGATTATACACTTTGTACCATAGAGATAATGGCGCCAAATCTTTAGCGCGAAGACAACCGCTCCAAGTTCCAGATCATGCGTTGTGTAGTTCTTTTCATTGGTCTTGAGTTGGCGCGAGGCATACGCTATGACTTTGTCTCGCTGCATAAGGACACATCCGAGTCCCTGATGTGAAGCGTCGCAGTAAACGACGATGTCATCCGTCCCCTCGGGCAGAGACAAAATTGGCGCACTACATAACTTCTGTTTCAACATTTGAAATGCCGCTTCCTGATTTTCGCCCCAAACAAACTTCTTGTCTTTCTGAGTTAGCGCGGTCAGAGGTAGAGCTATCTTGGAGAAGTTCTCAATGAAGCGTCGATAGTAGCCAGCTAGTCCTAGGAATTGCCTCACCTCAGTTGGGGTTTTTGGCGCTTCCCAGTTTTCGATGGCCTTGACTTTGGAAGGATCAACGTGTATTCCTTTCTCGTTTACAATGTGACCGAGAAAGTGAACTTCTCTAAGCCAAAACTCACACTTGGAAAACTTCGCATACAACTTTTCTTTCCTCAACAATTCCAAAATCAATCTCAGGTGTTGCTCATGCTTGGCCTTGGTCCGAGAGTAAATCAGAATATCATCTATAAATACAATCACAAACTTGTCCAAGTACGGTTTGCACACGCGGTTCATCAGATCCATGAATACAGCCGGCGCATTAGTTAGCCCGAAAGGCATCACTAAGAACTCATGATGGCCGTATCTAGTTCGGAAGGCTGTTTTCGACACATCTTCCTCATGGACCCTAAGTTGGTGGTATCCTGACCGTAGATCTATCTTCGAATAATAACTGGATCCCTGCAACTGGTCAAATAAGTCGTCAATCCTCGGTAAGGGGTACCGATTCTTGACTGTCAGCTTGTTCAGCTCCCTGTAGTCAATAAACATTTTGAACGAACCATCCTTCTTTTTAACAAACAGCACTAGAGCTCCCCAAGGTGAGAAGCTTGGGCGTATGAAACCCTTATCCAATAGTTCCTGTAGCTGATTGGATAGCTCTTGCATCTCAGATGGAGCTAATCGATAAGGTGCTCGAGCTACCGGCGCAGCTCCTGGGACTAAATCAATACGAAATTCGACTTGTCGCGGCGGCGGTAATCCGGGCAAATCTTCAGGAAAAACTTCTGGAAATTCGCGCACTACTGGTAAGTCTTCAATTCATCGCTCATCTCCTTTCTTCTCTACTACATGCGCCAGGAAGGCGTAGCACCCTTTCCTTAGGCACTTGCGCGCCTTTAGGCACGAAATCAGTTTCGTCGCAACTCCCCTTCTTTCCCCTTGAATTACCAAGGTTTCTCCGTTCAACAGTGGGACCCGAACCTGCTTCTCATGGCAAATAACCTCCGCGTGGTTCTCGACTAACCAATCCATACCTACCACAATGTCAAAACTTCCCAAGTCTATTGGCAACAAGTTAATATTGAACCCGTGACCTCCCATGACTATTACACATTGTTCAGTTCTTTCGTTCGCGCATAACTGCCTACCGTTGGCTAGTTCTATAGTATAAGGTGTGTCTAGCCTACTGGTTGCTAAGCCTAGGGAGTCTTTAAACTCAGCGGATATAAAACTTAGGTCAGCGCCAGTATCAAATAAGACAAATGCAAAATGGCCGTTAAGCAAAAACGTACCGGTTACCACATTCGGCTCTTCTTTAGCTTCGCCCGCGCCGATCACAAAAGCTCTCCAACGAGCTTGGTTTCCCCTGTGCGGGCAATCCCGACTGAAATGCCCTGGCTTTCCGCATGCGTAGCAGTTGTCACTGGCTCCAGCTTCCTTAGCACGGCAATTCACCGTCTTGTGCCCTGGCCTGTTACATTTGGCGCACATGACGCTCGCGCATTCACCCTCGTGGTGAAACTTGCATTTGTTGCACCATGGGTAAGGCCCGCTGTATCCCTTCCTTGATGGCTCCGCGGCTTGGATCGCGTAAACCCTTGCGCTCTCCTGCTTCTTGAACGGTGGCTGCTTGGAGTCAGACCCTCGGTGGTGAGAGTTCCATTTCCTCTTGGAGTCAGAGGTTCGCTGTTCGTTTCCGCGCGCAGTCAACATACCCGCACGGACCGTATCCCTTGTAAGGGTGATGGCCCGCGCTACCGCCTCATCAAAGGTTGGAGGCGCTGCGGCGTTGAGCGGAACCCTAACAACAGGAGGTAACCCAAAGATATACCTCTCGATCTTCTTTTCCTCCGTGTTTGCCATGTCTGGCACCAACTGGCAAAGCTCGTTGAACCGGTTGTTGTAGGCGTCGATATCCGTTCCTACCATGGTGTGGTTCCAGAATTCCTGTTGCAGGCTCTGAATTTCTGCGCGAGAGCAGAACTTTCTCATCAACATTTCCTTCAGTTCCTCCCAGGTCTTGTGGAGAGCAACTTCTCGCCCCAAAGTCTTCACTTGAAGCTTCCACCAAGACGAAGCTGCTTCTTGGAACATGCAGGTCGCGTAAAGGACCTTCTGGTTCTCACTACATCCGCTAATGGAGAGAACTGTCTCCATCTTGTCAATCCAGTTGTAGAGCCCAATGGCCCTTTCGGTACCCTTGAATGGCCAAGGCCTACAGGCCATAAATGTCTTATAGGAGCACCCTTTGTCCAAGGCTCCTGATTCGGGTTCTGGGGTCTCGTTCTCCTGACGACCCTGACTAGATTCGGCCTTGCTGGCCTCATGTGTTGCGATCGCTTGCGCGATTATTTCCGCGAGTTCCTCGGGTGTCATGGTAATTCCCTTGGCTCTGGTTGGAGGCATGCTCGTTCTTAAAAAGAGAAAATATAACAAACTTAGCGCATGTACTCTGAGCACGTAATGTTCTTATCTTTATTCACTAGATACTGTGTGACCCGTGTTCCTAAGTGTGTGTATAGTTTCTTTTGAAAATATTTTCTTTGAAAAATATTTCATGCGATTCCCCAACGGTTATAGTCTAGGTTAAAACTTCTTTTCCTAGTTCGCTATAACCAGTGCTCTGATACCAATCTGTCACACCCGGCCCTGAACGGCGGAAACAGCCGGGCGCGCGCGAGTGGGGATTGATAATTAAGCACGGGCCATTGCAAACATTCAAAGTAAGATTTTCATTGCGCATGAAATGTTTAATACAAATACATTACATTGTTTAAAGATTACATAAAAACATCCAAGTATAAAACTGTTGAAGATTTCCACGCCATATCCCCTTGCGCGGCGGGAACAACCATGCGCATTGAAGGGATAGAACTAAAATCTTCCAAAAAGCTAGTTTTAGATGTTCAGCGTGAGGTGCTCTAAGTGTGACTCCATGCGCTACCTAGTTATCTCCTGAAAGACACGTAAAACATTTGAATCAGTATAAACTGAGTGAGTTCACAAGTTTTAGTAACTTGATAAATCGTATTGCATCATAGTCTTGATAAAAATCATTCTAAAACATAATTCTGATAGCATCATTGAAACACATGCTTAGTAAAACATAGTTCTGATAACATAATCTGATAAAATCGTTCCGCGGGCTACGCGCGAACATTTCTGGGAACTGTGCTCGTCTGTGTAAGTGGCGCTGCCACTACGAGCGAAATAAGTAATACCGTCCCGCGGGTTACGCGCGGACACATCTGAAAAACCGTGCTCGTCTGTGTAAGTGGCGCTGCCACTACGAGCGAATAATACCGTCCCGCGGGTTACGCGCGGACGTTGTGCCGGAAAACAAGGCGCTCGTCTGCGTAAGAGGAGCGACCTCTACGAGCGGGCTCAATCCCATAGTACTGCCCCGTGACATGCTAGGCACTCGTCTGTGTAAGTGGTGCGACCCCTACGAGTGGGTGGATCAAACCAGCAGTCCCTACCCTTAGAGTTCCAATGGTAAAGTGATCACTTACTCGTATCGCAATCTCATCGAAAACCATAGATAACCGTTTGCATTGCTTGAAAATATACCATAATGAAACATTATTTAAACACATAATTGCTTGCATTGCTTGTAAGAGTATCATGATAAAGCATAATTTAAGTACGTGTCCCTCGCCCCGAAAACAGTTTAAAAATAGTGAAAACAGTGAAAATAGGGGCTGTGAGACTCACCTGTGGTTTTTGTTAAGGGATTAATCGAGATTCGGGTTTTCTTGGTGTTAGACTCGGAATTGAAGGTCTAGTAACAGGATCGGAAATGAAAACAACGGATGCTTGGGAGATGATTAGTGCAAGTTTGCAGTTCTTAAGTGTGTTTGGGTGATAATTTGGGTTACATATTTATAGGCAAGATTTAGGGAACACAATCCCTTGCTTTAGGGGATTGCAATCTTTTCATATCTAGGTGTAATGATGATAAAGTATGGAAATTATTATTATTTATTTAAAAGTGGAGGAGTGAATAAAAGATTTTGATTTGATTTGGACAGGACATGCAGGTCTGTGGTTGGTGGGAGTAGGGTGGCTGACAGTTGACTTTTCATGTTACAGTGTGCTTATTCAGGTACTTTTGTCAGTGTACAGTAAAAAGTAGAAATCTCTGAAACACGCTACTGTTTCCTTTTGGGGCGGGAATAATCTCCTTACATCTGGAGAATAGACCAAGTGTTCTGCGCGTATAACTTTGTGCGCATAGCTTTCTGCGCGAAGGACATTTCTTTGCTGCGGGTAGGTACGTAACCTTCTCGCAGTTAGGGACATTGAGTTTCATTTGTAGATTCTCCAGGTGGTCTTGGTATTTCAACATAGTGATCAGTTATGTTGAAGTCAATTCTATCTTGGAGCTTCAGACAAACTAACTCTCAATGTTCCCGCCATGCGGGGAGGTTAGTTCCCCTTCCGTACGTGCATAAACGATTTGGGATGCACCCGCCTTAGCATTATGCGGGACGGTCAACCCATCATAAAGTTAAGTTACATGAAAACATAAAGCCAAAACACTCGCGCATGGCGCATATAACATATGCCCACGCTGGTTCTTAACGTGGCGCGCTCGCGCAGGGTGCACATAACAAATACCCGCGCTGATTCTCATAGCGCGCTCGCGCAGGGCGCATATAACAAATGCCCGCGCTGATTAACATAGCGCGCTCGCGCAGGGCGCATATAACATAATTACCTAATAATTAGGTTGATTACTTGGTTTAAGGGGTTGGGAAATTACCGGGTGTCACACTTGGACCGTTAGTAAATCTTTGGCCATGGCGGCGAGGATCGGAAACTCATCCTCCTTACCTCTCCACCAAGCTAGCAAATCAAGACTTCTAAATTCATCCGGAGTCATGTGTTTCACAAAGTTGGTACCACCATACCTTCCAAGTTCACTGCTTGGGGTGTTTACCTTTTGACGTTTACCGGCGTCTTCCCAAATCATGTAGTACATCCCCATTTCAAGGTCGGTTTGGGATTGGGATTGGGCAACAGCTCTTAATGAGTCATGAATTTGGGAAGACGACCCGTATTTTGTAAGGTAGACATCATACATGTTTGACAAGGTGGTGTTGAAATCATTCTTTAAAGTTTGGCTATAATAGGGGTTTTGATCGTCGTTTAACCCTAGCTCATCACAAATTTTTTCTATTAAAGCTTCAACACCACCAACATTGATGCAAGGGTTTAACGCAGCAGCACATGTCAAAACAGCGGGTAGTTCTTGAAAATATTTTCTAAATTTTTCTTTCATTTTTACACCCATATCAAAATAAGGTGCACCCCTACAATGAAGTTCACTCAACTTTGTGCACATGACAGCAATTTTTGGTAAAGCAATGGGGCTTGTTGGATAGTAAACCCCGGATAAACTAGTTGTGCAAGATTTAAAAATTTGAAGGACCTCCGTAACGATCTCAATCAATAACCAGTTTCTAGGATCGTACGGTGCACATTTACCCCTACTTGACAAAATTTGATGAAACGCAATTAATGATTCTTTTTGTTGGATGGCTTTCTCAAACATATTACAAGTCGAGTTCCATCTTGTTGGACAATCCCAATTTGGCCCCAACCATTGACAATTAGCTTCTACACAAAATTTTTTGTATCTTGAAAATGTTTTATTGTTGCTAAAAACATCTCGTAACATTCTTTTAAAATTGTTTCTTTGCGTCTCGATCACGTTTAACCCATCTTGCACGGCCAAGTTGATAATATGTGCAATGCATCGGCTATGAAAAAACGCTCCATCACAAATAGGTTTATACTTTAATTTTAAATGGCCAACCGCGGCCGTATTGTTGGACGCGTTATCAAACGAAATTGAAAAGATTTTATGTTCAATCTTGTATTGTCGAATGACTTTATCCAAGATTTGAAAAATATTTCTACCCGTGTGCGGGTAATCAAACAATTGAAACGCAACGGTTCGTTTCATCATTTGCCACGACTCGGGGTCAACCCAATGAGCCGTCACACAAATGTATGAGTCGGGCGAACCATGAGGTACCGACCACACATCCGTTGTTAAGGTTACACCAGTTTGTAAGTTTGAAAAGTATGAAATTAGTTCGGATTTAGCGTTATTCCATGCTTTAAGACAATCTCTTCTAAGGGTCGAACGACTTACGTGTTGGTAGCGTGGTTGAACATAGTTTTGCATCATCTCCGTGAATTGAGGGTTGTCGAAGTGGTTGAAAGGAAGTGTTTGTTGAATCACAAAGTTTGAAAACTGTTGACGTACCGCTTCAACGTCGTACGTAAACACCGCTCCTTGATTCGTTATCTCCGGCTGCGAACTACTTCCCGATTCGTCCTTCAAGGCCTTGCAAAAGGGCCTTTGTACATGCGCTTTTAAAGTGGAGTTTGCATCTTTGCCATAAAACTTCAAACAATGTTTGCATCGAGCTTTTTGGCTACCGTTAGACATTTCGCATAGGTCGAAATGTTGCCAAACATCATGGTTTCGTTTCGTGGGGATGACCCGAACGACCGTTTCTCCCGTGTTCGAGGCACCCATGTTGGCGGATGAAGCAGCACTTTGGGAGGCCATGTAACGATTCCGGCAAATCCAGGTATACCCTAGCCGGTATATACTATTTACGTGTCATTTAATATTGATTATATGAGTTATAGTATGTTTATACGAGTATATATGATTCATAGTACGAATCATACTCGATTATATAGTGAATCGTATTGGAATTACACTTAACCAATGAACGATTATTGAAACCCGAACGAATCGGGAATTACATTATAGACGAAGTATATAATGTTTAGTGATGTTTACGAAGTATTAATGCTTCGGGATAAGTGAATTATAGCACAGAAAAAGGATTTCGATTTATTAGTACGTCGGTACGATAAACTAAACCTTTAACATCAAACCAAGCAAGAGACGATCGATCAAGCCGAAAAAGATGCGTAATTATTAATAATATGATGTTTTAAGTCATTTAATGTCATGGGTTAAGTTTTTAAAGTTTTTAAATCAGTTTTATGTAAATTTTATTTTAATCCGAAAAACGACCATTTTGGGCTCGTTTTAAGCCGAATTACGAGTTTAAACGAGAAACGTACTGAACCAGATTATCCACAACATTATCCGGATTGCGTAATCCGAATATGTGGCTTAGAATGGACTTGTGGGTCCCATCCCACCCCATATGGTGGACCGATCGGCCCACCCCTTCCATAATATCAATTCATTTTCTTTTTTTTCAAAATCAAACTCTCTCAAATCTCTCCATACAATTCAAGTGTTCATCCAAATTCATCACTTTTAACCAAGAACACAAGGTATAAGCATGTTATAATGCATAATCTTTGGTGTTGATTTCTTAATTTTGAGTTGTTTTGCAAGAACAAGAGGTTCCAAGCGAAATACGGGTGAAAACCCGAGATGGAACCGATCCTTGCTTGATCAAGTGATGTATACAAGTTATACACGGGATCTTGGTCCAAGAAACGAGTTAAAAGTGTCAATAACGAATTTTTGCGGTTAAAATCTTTAAAAATGAATTTCCAAGTGAAAGACGGGTGAAAACCCGAGATGAAACCGACTCTTGCATGATCAAGAGATGTATACAAGTTATACAAAGGATCTTGGTCCAAGAAATGAGTAAAAAGAGTCGAGAACGGATTTTTACGGTTAAAACCTTTGTTTTTATATCAAAACCGACACTATGAAAGAAATGGTTTGATTGTTGGTGTAACTTGCTTGGTATAGTGTTATTGTGCTTGTAAGTGTTGTATCTAGTGGCTAGCAAAGGCTAGAAACCAAGATCTTTGCGATCTAACGCTAGAAAACACAAGATAGTTCGGTTTTCGTGTGATTTAGTGATTTTGGACAGATTGTAGTGTGCTTAGAGTCGGGTCACGAAATTTCACAGAGATGATCTACACATGAAAATATGAGATCTGTGAATTTTTGGTAATTTTTGGATAAAGGATGAATATTTGGTGAATTTAATGCTCGGTTTTGGCCAAAAATGGTGAAAAATAGCTAAACTTGATGAAAAATTCTAGAAAATTTAGGATAAGCTTTTTATAACATATAAAAGTCACACACAAAATTTGAGCTCAGTTGGAGAAGTCTAAGGGGGCTTTTCGGTAAAACGAGTTCTAGGGCTTTCTAGTTCGGTTTTTGTGAAAATGGCTTGAAAAATGAGTTTTGGGTTCTGGAAAAATTCCAGGGAGCTATGAGGATGGCAGGGATCATCCCGGAAAAATTTGGGATTTTTCTAAAGTTTTTAGTATTTTTGACATATTTAGTGTTTTAACGATGATTAAAAATAAATAAATAAATGTAAATATAAAAATTAAATCTGGAAAATTTTTGTTAAATTTCTTACTGTCAAAATAAGTGTTGTGTAAAATTTCAAGACCCGAGACTAAACGGGTAATTATTTGTGCTAAAAAGAACATAAAAACAAATTTTTAAAGCTTAAAACGTGTAAACCGGCAAAACTCGCATAAGCGAGCTGACTGGTATATAAAAACCTAAAAATGGACCATTTTCATAATACTAAGTAAATTAAATAAAAGTAAATCATCCGAAAATAATTCGGATGATTTGGGTAATTTTACCCGATTTTACTGTTTCCGGCACCTAAATGACGGAAACGGGCCCCGCGGCCAAACGGGTATCCAAACCGAGCTCTAATTTCATCACTTTAACTAAAATAACAGTCAAACACCATTTTTGGGTCGGTTGTGAACAAACCCATTTTTGAAACTAAAAACGGATAACCGTGCTAGGCACGCAAATCAAGGAAAACATAAAAATGATAATTTTGACCGTCAGACTCTAAGTAATGTCACAATCTGAGTCCTTAGAAGTGTCACGGGGTTAACATTGTCCCCGGATCGAGTACAGTACTGGGTTAAAATGTCTCCAGATGTACCGATTGGCACGGATTTAATTTATGGGAATTATATAGTAACGACTTAGATGTCATATTACAGATCCAGGCTTATAGCAGTTCATTGTAGCACGCCCCGACTCACAGAAAGGTGAGTTTTCACGAGCCCCTTTTTACTGAACTGTTTAAATATTTTCCCGGGGCGGAAAGCATGTCTTTATTAAAGTATTTAAGTACATACCGATCGTATGGAAACACTTGTATATTTATATATATATGGTTTGATGCACAGAATATATAAACTGTTTATCGTGTGGAATTGTTCTGGGGTAACATAGTTCCCAGAGGTTATTATTGTTCTGGGGTAACATAGTTCCCAGAGGTGATTATTGTTCTGGGGTAACATAGTTCCCAGAGGTTATTATTGTTCTGGGGTAACATAGTTCCCAGAGGTTATTATTGTTCTGGGGTAACATAGTTCCCAGAGGTTATTATTGTTCTGGGGTAACATAGTTCCCAGAGGTTATTATTGTTCTGGGGTAACGTAGTTCCCAGGAGATTAATGGAAATGTTCTGGGGTAACATAGTTCCCAGCATAATTACATTACTAATAAATAATTATTAAAATGATCTGTCAGTGTTTATTTAAATTAGTGAAACTCACCAACTATTCGTAGTTGACCCGTTTTCTTTACATGTTTTCTAGGTATGCCCAAGTTGGAATGATTGATATGTGCTTAACGATCTGTGCTTCTTGTTGGAAGATTGCTGATCTATATTTTGTAATGAATATATTAATGTCTTATCGGTAAATCATGTGTGTAACACCTAGACAGTAACGAAACTCGCATCAATGTAATATGATATAAATTAATGTAGTGGTATTTTCTTTATAAGCAATGCTGTTGATATCAGATGTGTCTGTTGCATCCCGTGTACGTTTCCGCTGCGGTTACGGGGTGTTACAGGCCATGATAATCGACTACGAAATAAGAGTGGTATACTCGAGTATGAAATAAACGACTACGAAATAAGAGCGTATGGAGTGGTAATGTGGTATAATTGAGCGTGAGATAACAAAATAATCGCGTATGAAATAAACGTTTAGAGCGTTTGGAGTTGTATAATCGAATGTGATCTAACCAATACCCAACCTAAACTATATATAGATGTTTGTGGGGGTAAAATGGTAAAAAAAAAAAAAAACGGTCCAAAAACAAAAAAAACGGGCATATAGCCGTTATACAACGTTCAAAAACCGGTTTTTAACCGGTTAACCGGTTATGGAGAAACCGGTTAACCGGTTTTTCCACAACGGTCAAAAACCGGTTTTTTTATAAACCGGTTAACCGGTTTTTCCATAACCGGTTAATAAAAAAAACCGGTTTTTCCATTAACCGGTTCTTTAACCGGTTTTGGATCTAGAACTTGTAACCGAAAGACGAACCGGCGGTTTGTAAACCGGTCAAACCGGTTTTTAAAAAACCGGTTTACCGGTTTAAACCGGAAACCGGTTTTTACGAAAACCGGTTTTTTAAAAACCGGTTTGACCGGTTTACAAACCGCCGGTTCGTCTTTCGGTTACAAGTTCTAGATCCAAAACCGGTTAACGAACCGGTTAATGGAAAAACTGGTTTTTTTATTAACCGGTTATGGAAAAACCGGTTAACCGGTTTATAAAAAAACCGGTTTTTGACCGTTGTGGAAAAACTGGTTAACCGGTTTCTCCATAACCGGTTAACCGGTTAAAAACCGGTTTTTGAACGTTGTATAACGGCTATATGCCCGTTTTTTTTGTTTTTGGACCGTTTTTTTTTTTTTTTTTACCATTTTACCCCCACAAACATCTATATATAGTTTAGGTTGGGTATTGGTTAGATCACACTCGATTATACAACTCCAAACGCTCTAAACGTTTATTTCATACGCGATTATTTTGTTATCTCACGCTCAATTATACCACATTACCACTCCATACGCTCTTATTTCGTAGTCGTTTATTTCATACTCGAGTATAACACTCTTATTTCGTAGTCGATTATCATGGCCTCCCAAAGTGCTGCTTCATCCGCCAACATGGGTGCCTCGAACACGGGAGAAACGGTCGTTCGGGTCATCCCCACGAAACGAAACCATGATGTTTGGCAACATTTCGACCTATGCGAAATGTCTAACGGTAGCCAAAAAGCTCGATGCAAACATTGTTTGAAGTTTTATGGCAAAGATGCAAACTCCACTTTAAAAGCGCATGTACAAAGGCCCTTTTGCAAGGCCTTGAAGGACGAATCGGGAAGTAGTTCGCAGCCGGAGATGACGAATCAAGGAGCGGTGTTTACGTACGACGTTGAAGCGGTACGTCAACAGTTTTCAAACTTTGTGATTCAACAAACACTTCCTTTCAACCACTTTGACAACCCTCAATTCACGGAGATGATGCAAAACTATGTTCAACCACGCTGCCAACACGTAAGTCGTTCGACCCTTAGAAGAGATTGTCTTAAAGCATGGAAAAACGCTAAATCCGAACTAATTTCATACTTTTCAAACTTACAAACTGGTGTAAACTTAACAACGGATGTGTGGTCGGTACCTCATGGTTCGCCCGACTCATACATTTGTGTGACGGCTCATTGGGTTGACCCCGAGTCGTGGCAAATGATGAAACGAACCGTTGCGTTTCAATTGTTTGATTACCCGCACACGGGTAGAAATATTTTTCAAATCTTGGATAAAGTCATTCGACAATACAAGATTGAACATAAAATATTTTCAATTTCGTTTGATAACGCGTCCAACAATATGGCCGCGGTTGGCCATTTAAAATTAAAGTATAAACCTATTTGTGATGGAGCGTTTTTTCATAGCCGATGCATTGCACATATTATCAACTTGGCCGTGCAAGATGGGTTAAACGTGATCAAAACGCAAAGAAACAATTTTAAAAGAATGTTACGAGATGTTTTTAGCAACAATAAAACATTTTCAAGATACAAAAAATTTTGTGTAGAAGCTAATTGTCAATGGTTGGGGCCAAATTGGGATTGTCCAACAAGATGGAACTCGACTTGTAATATGTTTGAGAAAGCCATCCAACAAAAAGAATCATTAATTGCGTTTCATCAAATTTTGTCAAGTAGGGGTAAATGTGCACCGTACGATCCTAGAAACTGGTTATTGATTGAGATCGTTACGGAGGTCCTTCAAATTTTTAAATCTTGCACAACTAGTTTATCCGGGGTTTACTATCCAACAAGCCCCATTGCTTTACCAAAAATTGCTGTCATGTGCACAAAGTTGAGTGAACTTCATTGTAGGGGTGCACCTTATTTTGATATAGGTGTAAAAATGAAAGAAAAATTTAGAAAATATTTTCAAGAACTACCCGCTGTTTTTATTTTTAAGTTTTAATATTCATTCCCGCACATCGGTCTTGAAACTGGGCATTGTGATTTGGGGTTTATCGCTTGCTAATTGATTAATGATTATGCTTGGCAATTGCCATTGATGGGAGAGTTACAAAGAGTGGATTATGTTTTCATCCTAGTAGACAAATATACCAGGAGTGTTTGGTATTATTTTTTTTTAATAAGTATTATATATATTAAATAGGGGATCTTTGATTGTAACATACATTTACTATTTATATTTACAATCACAACCCATTTTTTATATGTTAAATTACACTTTTGTCTTTTTAGGTTAGAAAATAAATATATAAAATGTCAAAACTGGACCCTAGATCTGGATGAATGTTATCTAATAAGATTAAAACATGTTTTTAGTGTCGCAAGACTTTTATTGGGCCACGTGACAGCGCCTTATTGATCCACGCAATTTGTAGTTTTTTTTACTTTACTTCTGGTACCATAACGAAAATCGACTAAATGACAATTTTTTGTGTGTGTTTTAGTTCTGGTATCGTAACAAATGTTTTTACTTCCGATACCGTAACAAATGTAATAGAAACCAACTGAATGCTATTTTATTTTTAGTTCTGATACCGTAATGAATCCGAATTTGTGTAGGCTGACCTCCTCAATGCCCGAGACCGACAACGCTTGGAGTTTTACCAACAACCGAGTTTAACCGATCCTACCCCATTGGTCTGCCTAAATTTCTCATTTTTTTCTTTTTGATTTTGTTTTGTTTTTAATTTAGTTCCGGTTTCGTAATGAACAGAACTGAATTCACGTCGAGTTACCTTCTCAACGCCTGAGAACAACCCGCTTGGGTTTTACCTCCGCGTGGGTTTTTAACAACCAAATAAATGTCGTTTTAAATATTTTAGTTTATGTTAATCTTTTTATATGTTAGGTCAAAGAATATATTTTTTAGAATGTTCGGACCTTACCTACATTGTTTATACTGCAAAGAACATAACCAATGCCGAACAAATTCGTATTGACTCGCTGCTGCAACGCCCAGATTTTACCGACCAATTTCGCCGCGCAACGCGCAGGTAAATTACTAGTTAACCTTTTAAAAAATAATAAGATGTTTGAGATTGTTTTTTTTATGTAAGAAGAAAAAAAACTAATAAGTTACACTTTTAAAACTTGTAAGAGAAGTTTTGATAAGGAATCCCCCCTCCTCTTATTTGGTTTTGTGTTTTTTCATTTGACAGCATTACAGAAATTGTTATTTATGTATGTACCAAATTTCACTCGTTATCCTTTATCTTCTAAGTTGATATGTTTTATCTTTACATTTACAAATTTGACCACCATCGCCCCTACATGTCACCACCACTGCCCCTACCGGTCACAACCACTACTGCCAGGCCTCATTGGTTCACCACCAGACCCACTATCAACTTCCCCATCCCCAAATCTAAACCGTATTCCAAAACCCCATCCTTAAAAAACATTCAAATCATTAACAAGTCTAAAAGCCAATACTGAGTAAAAACTCCATTCCAAAACCAGAAAACATAGCAACCAACAGCCACTAATGACTAACCATCAACACAAACTTGGGTACAACCACAAGCACAAACTCAAACCCTAGAAGAAAATAATCAAGATTTGGAGATGAGTTATCCACGGAAAATAGATAATTCCACCACCTCGACTAATAATCAAGACAACAGTGACAGGAATCAGCACCATAGCCTTATGGATCGGCAGTCTTATAGCACGCCGCAGGTAGTGGCTATCACCGGAATTTAAAATCCATGCCGGAAGAAGCATCACAGCTTTATTAGCTACTCGTATTTATCGATTTTTTTAGATCTAAGATATGAAACAAGGATTCGAAACCCAGATCTTCGGTTTTCGTTTCTAATCAACACGGACCACAACCAATCTTCTCTGTCCTTTTCTTCATGGGTGACCATAAAGAATGGTATATGTCACACCCTGACCAGAGGCGGCGGAACATGTCGGGATGTAACGATTTACAATAAGCACATGACACTAATTAAAGCGAAAATATTTAACAAACAAAGAAGATTTGGAGATTTGTCGGAACGACGGGTTTAACGAACCGGTTTAACGACAATATTTAGAAACAATATGATAATTTGAAGATTTGTCAGAACGACGGGTTTAACGAACAAAGCCTGAAAGGAAAGAAGTCTCGGATTTAGAAAAGGTTGTCTTGAAAGTCTTTAAGTAAAATAAATGTTGAGAAATGTAAACAGTTAAAGTTTCAAGGTTTAAAATGTAACTATTTACAATTTATAATAATAACCCTTTAAAAATGTAAGTTTGCTCGAAACCGGGTTAAAGTATATAATCTTAATATTTACTCAACCTATGTTAAGTAATAAGGTGGGTAAAATGCAAGAATGCTAGTCCCTTTGAAATAAAGATACTAAAACGGGTTTTAACGAGTGTTCGGGTTGTTGGTTCGGGTCTTGACAATTGGTCAAACCCAAAGTCAACTTTATAAAATATTAAATGTTATGAGATAACTCGTAGAAATCCAATAATACTTAACCAAGTATATAGATCTATTGTTTTAGAACTAATAACGTACGTTAAGCGAGTGTTCGGTTTTGTCGGTCCAAACTTTGTTATGAGATCAAGTTGGATCCAACATTTCCAAGTACTTAAGAAAATAATTAAAATCAGTTTGTAAACTATTCTTAAAGAAATATACAAGACTTGATAGCTAAAAACACACTTGTGTGTCTTAAGCGAGTAAAAAAATTGGATCGGTTCGGTTTCCATCACACAATAAGTTCATAGATGGCTTCCACATGCCAAAATATCCAAGGACTTGTATAATAATGTACAAATGAAAATATTTAAGTTTTACAACCAAAAAGTTAACAATAAAGTCTTTAAATAAAAGTTCGGTTTTCGGTTCGGATCTAGTTTCGGGTTAAGACCGAGGTTAGAATCTACAAACCCATAACCATGGAACTCATAAAAAGGGTTATATAAACTGAGATCTAACATTAAACATGTTTAAACAAGTATTTAACTAAAAACTAGTAAGCAAAGTTCGGTTTACGGTCTAGAGCTGTTTACGGTTAAACCGAAGCATAGACTCTTAGAACCCATAACCATGGAACTTGTAAATAAAATAAAATGAGCAGAAGTTAAGCATGGTTAGTAAGCAATAATAAAGTTAGATTGTTAGGTGCGGAAAATATATAATCAAGGACCACGAAAGTCCTCCATGAAGCCTTGCCTTACAAGGTCCGAAACCTCACCGATCGGAACCGGAGAAGTAACTACCAAAGGTAAAAAGGGGTGTATATTATATATATGTTGTACAAACATAAGAAAGTATTAATAAGAGTTAGCAAGTTAATTAAAATGAAAGACTATGGTTAGTTTGACTTGGGAAGTCAAACTACTAAGAATATGAAGAACAACCTTTGAATCTTAAAAACTGAGAGAAGATTTGGAGTAAGAGCAAGTGTAAAATAAAGAAGACGAGTGTGTATATATAGGGTAAGGGTCAAAGCTTCTTTGCAAGGTTCTCTTTCATGTTTATATGCAAATAGGTTGGTTAAACAAACAAGCAAAACACAAAACGAGAAAAAACGAAAATATGTGTAGACTTCAATAGGCATCGCGCGACCTCATCCCTTGCCCTGGACGCGCGGCGTGGCGTGCCGGGGGGGGGGGGGTTGGCCCAGCTCGTCTTGTGTGGTTCGTTATGCGTCCTAGAAGTTCGTTTCGATGTAATTTGGTCGTACTAAGGGCGTTTTCGAATCCGTAAAAGGGGTTTTCCAAATTGAACCAAGGAGGATGATTTAATAACATAAAAATACAATATTTTATATATCATAAGCTTCAGTTTACAAAACGGGTCAGTTTACATAATAAAAGGTTACAAAACGAATACAAATCTAGATCCGAATTTGACGAATGTCACAGTATATCAAGACACTATAATTCCAAACCAAAGATATATTACTCAATCAATAAGATAACAAATTATATATTAATTACATATTCAATCAATTACACTCTCAAAATAATAGATGTACATCAACTAGTTAGATTTTTTTTAAAGGCACGTCAACTAGTTAGATAGTGGCTCTCATATCTCTTCATTGGTTTATTCTTTTAGAAAAATTTATGAATGGTCTCTCTTTCACTTCCTCTCTGTCTGTTTCTTTCTCTTCCACATCAGACCAATGATCTTCACGAGCTTCACCATCTGGGGATGCAAGGGCGGATCTACGTGCATTGAATGGTGTTACAGAAACCCACTGAGTTCTAAGATTTATATAGAATACCTATATAAATTATAAGAGTGAAACCATATATATAGTCTAGTGAATCAAAACTCCATCCTAGCATCAAGGATTAGTTTTTATTATATTTCCTTTCTTTTATTTTTAGCTTCCGGCGTAAGTTTCTATTCTTTTATCTTTCTTTTACTTATCATTTTTACTTCTTTTGACCATATGATTTTAAATTTGATGAAAAAGAATAGCTTATTTATATTTATTTCTTTTACCCATATGATTTCAATTTATTTTGATGAAAAAGAAAAGCTAATATATGAACTCAGCAACTACATCACCAATGTGAAAGAAGATGTGTGGTTTGACAACTTGAATGGGGTAAGTGTGCTTGCCAAAAAGTTGTGAAAACAAGAAAGCACATTGATTTCTCGTTGGTCTATCATTTAATACTGGGATGCAGGGGCAGATCTACGTGCATTGGACGGTGTCATGGGAACCCACCCGAAATTTATATAGAATACCTATATAAATTATGAGAGTGAAACCATATATATTTTTAGAGTGAATCCATTCGCAATAAAAAGCTCTAGTCTAGCGAATCAAAACTCCCTCCAAGCATCAAGGATTAGTTTTATAATACTCGTATTTCCTTTCTTCTTCTTTTTTCAGTTTCCAGCGCAAGTTTCTATTCTTTTTTCTTTCTTATATTTATTATTTTTATTTCTTTTGTCCATATGATTTTAATTTTGATAAAAAAGAATTTATTTCTATTTTTTTAACCATATGCTTTTAATTTATTTTGATAAAAAAAATAAAGCTTGTATATAAACTCAACAACTACATCACTGTTGTGAAAGAAGATGCGTGGTTTGAAAACTTGAATGGGGTAAGTGTGCTTGCCAAAAAGATGGTGGAAACAAGAAAGCCAATTGATTTCTCATTAGTCTATCATTTAATAAAGTTATCGTTAGTTTTACCGGTTGCAACGTCGATTGTTGAAAGAAGTTTTTCTTCAATGAAGCATGTGAAGACGGAACTGCATAATAGGATGGGTGATTGACACTTGAACGATGCTTGCATTTGTTACGTTGGGAAACAAGTTTTTTCAACAAGTTTCGTTTGGAGATATAATGCGACGTTTCCAAAAGATGAAAACACGTAGAGAACAACTATAAATAGTTTTTTTTAGATTAAAAAGACAATCGTATATATTTTATGTATTTTTTTCGTTTTTATGATGATGTTTGTTTTTTTGTTAATTTATTGTATTTTTATCGTGTAATGAACTTTACACGACTCAACCGATGGTGGATTTCCAGTCTAGCGGTATCAGGATGGTATATAATTATTATTTGTTAGAGTCTCATAATTAACAACGATTTAAATTCGCTAATGAAATTAGTAGGGTGTAAGTTACCTTAGAAAACTCTAAAATATCTAGATGATCCGTAATGAAACATCATATGGGCAAATAAAGCCACAACATCACCCCCGAACATTATAGGGGCGTGACAAGGCATACACATTTTTACAAAAAAAACACCATATATGGTTTTAAGTAGTAATGATCGAAGGACTGTACCATTACATATGTTTTTTTCCCTAAAAAACTAGTACTTAAGAGCATTCTCAACTTATCCCTCATTTCCATCTCTATAATTACACTAAAAAACACTACATTTCTCTTTTATATTCAATTAAATAATATTTTTTTTACTTTTATCATTACAGTTTTCTTTCTCTTATACTCACATCAATTCAACAAATATTAAAAAAATAGAGGCAAACTTTGTTTCCCAAAAATTACAAAAATCACCACGTTTTCTCTTTTCACCCTATAATTTACACTCACAACCACTCAAACCCCACAATATAATTTGCATACTTAGCTCACATAATTTTAGGGGAAAATTCCCAAAATAGGCTAAATGAGGAGAGAGAGAGAGAGTCTCAAAATAAGTCAAACTTTGATCAAATTCCAAAAGTAATCCTTTGAAAACCATCTGCGTCGACGCATTTGGATTCCAGCCGATTATTTTCGTCTACCAATACTACAATGACACGTGTAAAGGCGCTGGCGCATTCCGATGGTTTTACAATGAAATCCGTCTGGATCAATAATTTTGAAATGAAAATCATCTCCACGAAAACCATCTCCAAAAATCATTGAAATCCGTGCTTATTTGAAATTCATCTGAGCAGATGAATTTCAAATGAATTTCGTTTTCGAAGACGATTTAAAAAAAAAATGCACCACCACCATCATTATGATCTCCACTTTCTGGCCACCAACACCACCACCACCATCATCATATCCTTAGATTCATTTTTGTTTAGAGATTTCATGAATACCTGACTTAACTTGTTAAGTACAAATAATATAAAAATAGAGGATGCCCTTAAGGTGTTTGATGAAATGCTTTAGAGGGTTTAGAAAAATGAATAAGTTTGACTTCATAGTGGTGGTTCGATCTGTAATTGTGTAATTGCAATCGGGAGTTGCAGATTAAGTATTTCTTGTTCTAACTTTTGGGGAAAATACAAAAGCAGGTCAATTTATATATAATAATTATGTAGAAACCGTGTTCACAAGCTCCAAAATTTTTGGATATGGTTTTCGTGGAGATAATTTTAATTTCAAAATTATCGATCGAGACGGATTTCTTTGTGAAACCATCGGCCTTTACATGTGTCATTATAGCATGATAGACGTAAACCATCAGCGGGAATCCAAATACGTCGACGCAGATGGTTTTTGAAGGATTACTTTTAAGATTTGATCTATTTTTAGGGGGTGTTTGGGATTCGTTATTTTATTAAAAAGACCTTTTTATAATTTTTGGATATGGTTTTCGTGGAGATAATTTTAATTTCAAAATTATCGATCGAGACGGATTTCTTTGTGAAACCATCGGCCTTTACATGTGTCATTATAGCATGGTAGACGTAAACCATCAGCGGGAATCCAAATACGTCGACGCAGATGGTTTTCGAAGGATTACTTTTAAGATTTGATCTATTTTTAGGGGGTGTTTGGGATTCCTTATTTTATTAAAAAGACCTTTTTATGATAAGTTGAAAAGGTCTTATGACTTTCTAATACAGAGTTTTCAAAAAAAATGTTTGTATTAACATAAGACAATAAGTTGTTCTTTAAAATGTATTTGGTTTATCTTTTTGATTTAAATGACCAAAAAAGACATAAGTTAGCAATGGGTGGAATGGAACTTGGAAGGTGTAATGAGTTTTATAATCCTAAAAGGAGATAAGTTAGCAAACTCTAACTTATTGAAAACCCTTATTTTAGTCTTGTTGATAAGGAAAAATGAAAAAGGCCTTATGTGTTTCCTGAAGAAACACGGATCCACTCCCCGGGTATGGGTCCTGGATCCAATGAGTCTACAGGGTAAGATACGATAATTACTACCAATGATATGAGTGTGACTTCCTAAAGTCCAATGACCGGAACCTGCAAAACAAACACCATGGGTCTCGTTACAGGAAGGATAAGAGGGGGGGTCTTCCTGTAACCACCATCCGGCGTGAGAATCAGTAACGTTGGTAAATGAAGAAAGTACTGAAGTAAACAGACTAAGTGTAGTCAGAATGCAACTGAGTGAATGAATACCTCATACCGTTTGACAAGGTATTTATAGTCGAAGGATGCAGGAAGATGATTGAGCTAGCTGTCCTCTTTCAGAAGATCTTTGATAACTGCCTGGACGCGTGTCCTCTTGTGATAGGTTGAGCTATACGTCCCATGTGCATGGGCATAACAACCTGGACACGCGTCGCCCGATGATAGGATGGATTGCTTCCTGGCCATGTGCACGGTTATAACAAACTGGCCAGGTGTCCTTTATTTATTGGATGTTCAGTCACGTATTCCCCAAGTAAGAATCATGAACCTTCTTCTAGAGAGTATTTGAGTTATGGCAGTTGTCCCGCTGGCCTTGTCTTCCGGACGTTTAGGCGGACAGATATCCTATCCTGCGGATGACTTTTGAGGATGCCAGGATGCTTCCGCATGTGTTATGAGGATGTTCCCCCTTATTCGTGATATGCGGGTGATCCATGTGTCCCGCGAGTGGTTTATAAGAGGATTCTTTGTAACCCGCGGGTGGTACTTAAGGGTATTTGGGTCTTTTTGGGACCCTACCTCTACAAGTCCCCCCAGTCCAATGTTTTTTCTGTGTGAAATCATTTTGCGGGTGAAATTCTGGACTTAATGCGTTTTGGGGATTTTTATCGTTCAGAAGTTAGGTAGAAAATATCTTCTGATGGTATGGATAATCATGAAAAAGGACAAGTTGACCACTCGCAGACGCGTGAACGGGTGATGGGACGTTTTTTACGGCTGTCACTGTACCCGACTGTACAACTTTTTCTCTTTTTCGAATTTCCCGCGTGACGTGGCAGTCACTGGTTGGATGATGTTTTTCTCTCTCTACTGTTCATATCCCATCGCATTAATTGCGATTGGTATAAATAGTGGGAGTTATCTTCCATTTGAAGTTTTATCGTCTTTATTCTCTTGCCATCTTTTTGTTTTTCTCTCTGATAAAGTATCAAACTTTCTTATATGTCCTCCTTGAATCTTCCTAAGATGTCGAACGTTCAAACAGAGGTTGACGAGATAGAGATTTCATGGGATTATTCTGACTATGAGAAGTTGTTAGAGACTTATGGTATTCCATTAGAGTGGGAACCAGAGTTCCCAGGCCCTGGTTCGATAGCCAGTTTCCCACCTCCTGGGAAAATGGCTTTGTATTCTGATTACTCTATTCATGAGAACTTCCGTTTACCTATAACGAAATTCCTTGAAAAAGTGTTAACCGTCTATGGGATCCATATATCCCAACTGCATCCACGTGCTATGATGCGAATTCGTCACTACGAATTCGTATGTATAGCACGTGATATTGTACCTCATGCTGACCGACTTCCAGTTTTTTATCGTCTTGTTAATCGTAATGGCTGGTACATATGTCAAGAAGTTTCTGATCGGCGTATCGGATACGAAGTTGAAAAGCTTTCTACGGACTGGCGGAGCAAATTCTTCTGGATTTCTGAAGAAGTTATTCCTTTATCTATGATCCGCCGTCCGGTAAATTCTGCTCTCCCGGATGTTGTGACGGCTGCTCACGAAGGTCGTGACTGGTATCGTATTCTCATGACGGAACCAACACCTATGCGTGCATTGCCATAGGAAGCCCTAGTGTGGGCAGGCATGAGCCGTTTGTGGCCAGCAGAATTTATGGAACTTATTTTTGTGGACCTACATGAACGTAAGTTATTTTTATCGTCTTTTTTCTTACTTGAGTATTCTTATAGATCAACTTTTATGTTTTTAGGTCAGAGTTCCATGCTTAATGCCCTTTTTGAGGACAAAGGGTGTGTGCGTAAAAGCATCCGTGAGGCGGGGGATCAACCCATCCTTTCTAAGACTAAGTCTCGATTCCTTTTTCCAAAAAAGGTTCGGGCTGAGCCTATCACTTTGGATGCCACCTTCGAAACAGGTGCATATGTTTTAGACCCTCCTCCCCATACAGCTGTTACTTCCGGCGGAACGATTGCCATCTTATCATCAAGTGATGATGATGGAGATGATTCTTGGTTTTCTGCTTCGGATGAGGAAGAAGATTCTGATAAGGGTGCTTCTGAACTTTCCTCTGTCTCATCTTTATTAGCATAATTGGAGAAAAAGAGAGCTTTTGCAGCTTCTCAGACGGAACACACAAATGTGAAGGTTGTGGATACTGAAGCGGGGCCATCGAAGAAAAAACAAAAGGTGCACCGCCCCAAGAAACCACAATATAGCCTTTCTGACCGTATTGATCTTTCTTTAAATACTGTATTCTTTCTATGAGTGTTTGGCTAAGTGTAGCTTTTTATGTAGATCCATTGATCTTTAGTGAGGATATATATGAGAAGCTACCTACGCCAACTCCTCATATTGAAAAACCATCGTCTCCTTCTCCGAGGGAAGATGCTGAGGTTAATCTACCTACTCCGTCGAGTGGCCTTAATGTAAAAGGTCAATCGACCCTTCCTCCCAGTGAGACTGTTGTGGAAGATAGGGTGCCAACGCCGCCGGATGCTACTGCGACGGAGGAAATTCATACCAAGTCTGGATGTGATACTCGTTTTGACTATCTGTTTCAGACTGGGGGTGGTACTGGCGAGCAGGAAAACAATCCTGTTGTTAATGAGGAGAGTTTCCGGACTGAAGAATCTCCTCCTCGTCCTCCTCCACAACAACATTTTTCTACCCCTGCTCGTCTTAAACCTTCGGGTTCCCGTTATTACGGGGATACGGGTCTGGGTGACACACATGAGCTGTTTGTCCCTTCATGGGGCATTACTAATGGGTCTCGATTTTCTCGCCCTGGAACTTGCATGGCTTTTTATTGAACATTGTACGCCACCTACTGAGATGGCGTATCAACGCGATCTTTCCCGTCATGATCTTCATACCAATGTGGCCTATCACCTGGCCAATGCTTTAGCCGGTAGCCAAGAAGTCCTGAGTGAGTGGCGTACCTTAGGCGGGAAAGTGGGAGAAGCTCGGCGGGCCGCTGAGGCTGCCAAGAAAGAGACTGAGGAGTACCGTATTGCAACCCAAACTGCTAAGTGGAAGCAGGCTGATGCGGAGAATGCTCTTAAGAGCGAGCTAGATCGTAATGCTAGCTCCGCTCGCCGATGGAAAGAAGCTTGTGAGAAGCAAAATGCCATCCGTGAAGCTGATCGGGCAAAAGCCCAAAATGACAAAGATGACTTAATCCGTGCTCAGGAAGCCAACTCTGCATTGGAAAATCAAGTGGCCCTTCAGGGTGCCCGAATTCATGATCTTGAGGCGGAGCTGAAGTTGCAAAAAGAGCAGGCCAAACTTAAGGATTAGAGTGCAACTGAAATTCAAGGTGCCTATGACTCTCTTCTTCAAGCTCATGAGGAAGCTGTCGCAGAATCGAAGGAGTTCCAAACGCGGTCAGATTGTGCGGAGCAGGACCGTCAATTGTTCCTTACTCGGGGCGTTGATGCTGTAAGTTATTCTATATTACTTGTTATTTTAGTCTCACTTTTTGATACTGGGAACTTAAGTTTTTGTCTTAACAGGTAATCCGCCATATCAAAGGGAGTAAAGAGCTGAATGATAGTTTCGCCAATGTGATGACTGCTTCTTCTTCCCTTGGGCGTGTTGCGGGCTTTCATGAAGGAGTGAGTTACACCCGAAGTAACCGTACATTCAAAGATCATCCGCTTTATGGAGTTGATGTTAAGCAAGCCCGAATTACGCGGGTAGAAGAACATGACGATCTAGTGTTCCCGCTGCAACAAATGCTTCCGGAGTTTGCGTCCGCTGATTATGTCTTACAACTCTTGAAGATCTATCTTGGTGAAGAGTTTGAGGACGATTCTTCGGAAGATACCTCATCAAAGGGTCCGGAAGGTGAAACTTCCACAAATCTGTAGAATGGATTCGTAGGTTTTTGTAACTTGTAACCTTTTCTTTTCTCTTTTTGTAATTATTTTCTGAATAATGAGAAAAAATCTTATCTTTTGTGGATATCCTTTTGTTCAAAGAAAATATCTTTTTAAAAGATATTTTTTGAAATCTTCAATATTTTGAAATGTTTGAAAGTTTCGGATAACTATGCTGATGTGGCGGAGAAAGAAATTTCTTGAGGGCAACTAACAAGAAGTGTATGACGTCGTTGACAGTCTGGTTGCACTATCTTGAATTTCCCGCCTGACGTGTCAGCCATCTGGTGGTCCGCGGTTTCTCTCTCCTCTGGCACTTCATGGATCGCATTTATTGCGATGGGTATAAGTATGACCCTTGTGATTTCCATTTAAATCTTATCGCTTTCAGATTTCTCTCAAGCAGACAAAACTTTTCATCATTCTCTGAAATTTCTTCCCCTTTTCTGTGATTTCTTAATTTTCTTGAAACTGAAATGGCGAAAGAGAAGAAGAATACCCCTACTATCAGCGACGTTGTCGTATGCCTTAAAGAAGAGGACTATAATGACGTCGTTAACGTTTACGGATTAACGACGGAGTGGGAGCCCGAGCGTCCTACTAGTGGTTCTATTGCCACTAGTCCTCCTCCGAATAAAATGGCTGTCTACGTGGATCATTTTACCATGGGGAACTTCCGGGATCCGATTACCAAATTTGTCGGATCGGTCTTAACGACTTACAGGATTCATCTGTCCCAGATCCATCCCTTTGGGATGTTGACGATTCGACATTTTGAGTTTCGTTGCCAAACTCGTAACCTAGAACCGACTGTTGGCATGTTTGTCGTTTTTTATAAGATGACTTTTCGCGATGGGTGGTACAGTTTTGCAACCATCGAAAAGAGGACCATCGGAACGGAATGGCTCCGCAGTCTTCACGGCTGAAAGCCCAAATTTTTCTGAATTCATGAGGACGTCATTCCCTTCAAGATGACCAAACGCAAGGCGGACGCCCCTATGCATGTGGTTCCCGCTAGTGCCCATGAGGACTAAACGTGGTATAAAACGCTGACATCTACGCCAACTCCCATGCGCCCAATTCATGAAGGAGCAATGGTGAGTGCCAAGATGAGCCGCTTGTGGCCATTTCCAAGTCTGGAACCGTATTACGAGGAGACCAACAAGAGTAAGTTCGTTGTTATTTATGTTTTGTCATTAAGCATTTTCTAACTTTGTTTTTTTTGTGTAGGTGAAGGTTCCGCCTTTAGTACTATGTTGGATCGCGAGGGGGGTATGATGGTGCGACGTCCAATCGATAAGAGGGATGCGCCTTTCCTTGAGCGCACCCGTTATAATTTTATATTCCCCACAGCTTTCCTCCCGGAACCTAAAGTTTCCGAGGCGATGTATGCCAAAGGTGAGGCATATGTTAAAGATTGTATCCAGAAAGGTGAGGGCATTTTGAAACCCAAACCTATGACTTTTATTTCTTCTAGCGAAGTGATTGTGCTCTTCTCGTCTAGCGAAGAGTCGTCACTTTGTGAAGAAGTTTGTTCAACTGATGTTAATAGAGCTGGAGACTCATCTGCAGGTCTTACTCTTCAACGTGTTGCGTCCCACCAAACGACGGAGCAAGACGATGCTACCACTGTAGCAGAGGGTAAGAGACCTGTTGCTGAGGACGTCACTGCTGAGGGTGATCGTCCAGTTGTTGATGCAGGTGCTACCAAAGTGGCGGGCAAGCGCAAGGTTAATCCAGTAAAGATTATTTCTAAGAAGAAAAAATCTAAAAAAACAAACCCTTCCGCCTTGGAAGCGCGCCTGGACCAGTTTGATGCTGAGGATCCTTCGTTAGGTATGCAAAGTTTACCTTACGTTTTCTTTATTTATTTTTGAGTTGGAATATTTCTAACCCACTGTTAATGATCTTTAGTGAATCTGGATAACCTGTCTGAAGGTATTTCCGGTTTAAAGGATTCCCCTGTTTTTCCGCCACCACCGCCTCCTAACACTGCTAAGGATCCGGTTATTGTGACGGACGATTCCCCGCTGAAGAAAGAGGAAGTCGACACCACTGCTAGCGCTAAGGTGTCGCCTTCTCAATACGTACATCATTTCAGAGATCAAAGGGGTATGAGCACATTTTCATATGCTTCCCCAACTTCTCCTCATCCTGGGGGAGAGGACCCCACCCCACACCGACCCAACTGGTCTTTACGTAGGGATTCGATATTCCGTGACGTGGACGTATGTTTTGATTTCCTGGGGGAGTGTCTTCCGCCTGGTGAAAAGGAGAGGCGTCGCCTTAGTGTTCGCCAAGAACTTCTGAACTGCCATTATTATTACTTGGCGAATTCTATTTCCACCACCCATGAAATAACCAGGGATTGGTTGGCGATGAACGAACAATGGGATGAGCTGGCGGCCTCTGCTTCCGATGCTAAAGAAGAAGCCCTTAAAGCTATAAACGAAGCTAGGGAAGCCGGCCAGGCTCTGGAGGCGGAGAAGGTTGCTCGATCTTCCGCCGAGGAAACCAGTATTGCTCTCCAAAAACAATTGGATGAAAAAATCAAAGAAATGGATGAGCAAGCCAAACTGGTGGAGGCTCTTCAGGCTGAATCGGCAGCTAAGGATAAGCGCTTGGCTAACCTAAATGCCAAAAACCGAGAACAAGCCTTAGAGTGCGCTGGCCACAAGATAGATCTCGTGCAGGTAAAGGCGGACCAAAAATGGCTGTTAGCAGAAGCTATTCCCAAGGTATGTATTGTTTACTTGCTACAAACAATCTAAGTGTTTTTAGAGTTATTTATGCATGATAACTTTAACAGGTCATTGCTGATGTCCGGGCTAGTGATGAGCTTGGGAATTGTGTTGCTATCCTCCTTAAAGCTTCGAAGCAGGCTGTTCGCCAACTAGGCTTTCAAGAAGGCTATCAATTTGGCTTAGCTTCCAGGCTTCCTGAGGAGTATGTCTTAGCTGGTTAGGATAGTGTTGCCATCCTTAAGCAGAAGTCAAAGGATTTCGATTTATTGAAATTCTCCTTGACGGATCAGATATCCGAACTTGCTGATAAGGAAGACAGCATCCAGCAGCTAAAGACTCTTCTAGAACTTGATGAAGAAGAGGAAGAAGAGGAAGAAGAAGGTGCGGGAAACGATGATGCGGAACACAACGATGCCGCGCCTTAGATAGATTTTTCTCTTTTCTTCTTAATTAAGTTCCTCCATGTCTTTGTAATCCCTTTTTGTATGAATAAAGAAGGCTTTTTATTATATCCGGCACACTTTGTTTATATATATTTTTTATAATATAAGTGTTTTCGGCGGATCTTCTTTGTGTACGAATAAAGGATTATGTAATAATACAAGTCTCAAATGACTGAAATGAAAATTTTCATAACTAAGGCATAAGCCGAATTACAAGAAAATAAATTACAAAGGTTCTTAGCATCTAGTTAGGCACGCAGGCCAAAAGAAAAACCAACTAAATGTAACATTTCCTCAGTTGGGCCCCATTCCAGGTTCTAGGGATCTCTATCCCGTCTAACCTTTCGAGTTTGTTGGCACCTTTAGATAGAACTTTCTGAATTCTATAAGGTCCTTCCCAAGTAGGGGCCAACTTGCCCGAAGGCTCTTGCCCCGAGGCTTCATTACTGAGGAAGACAAAGTCTCCCGCGTCAAATTCACATCTTTGGATCCGAGAGTTATAATATTTTTGCAACTGGCATTTATAGTTATGCTCTCGGATCGATGTCAATTCCCTCTTTTCCTCAAGGAGGTTAAGGTTGATCCGGAGTTCATGATCATTATCTTCGATCATGAGAACTCTGGCGGATGGGATTCCGATTTCAGCCGGAATCATAGCCTCTGTGCCATAGGTTAGACTAAAGGGGGTTTCGGAGTTGCTGGAATTTTTCTGAGTGCAGAAAGCCCATAGTACATGGGGCAATTCTTCCACCCAACCCGTCCTTTTAGTTTCTAGTCTGGCCTTGATTCCTTCTTTGATGGTCCGCTTAGTTCGTTCAACTTGACCATTCGCTTGCGGGTGAGCTACAGAGGTGAAGGTTTGAGAAATGTGTAATTCTTTTAGCCATTCTTGTAACCCACTGTCCGCGAATTGTGTTCCGTTGTCACTAACGAGCTCTAGGGGAGGCCAAAACGACATATGATGAATTCCCACAAGAATTTTTTAACACTCGCTGCTGTTATAGAAGCAAGTGGTTTGGCCTCCACCCATTTTGTAAAGTAGTCAATGGCTACTATTAAGAATTTGACCCGTCCAGGGGCTTCAGGGAAAGGTCCCATGATATCAATAGCCCATTTTTGGAACGGCCAGGCTGAAATGACTGGAACTAACTCGTTCTTTGATCGTAGCGTGTTAGGGGCATGCCTTTGGCAAGAATCACACTTTCTGATTTCATTTACAGCATCCAAGTGCATCCCCGGCCAATAGTATCCGGCGTTCATTAACTTCGCCACGACCATTCGCGGGCCAGCGTGAAGACCACAAATGCCTTCATGAACTTCTCTGATTAGGTAATTCGCGTCCTCAGCATCCACACATCGTAGTAGTGGTCCGAGGAAGGAACGTCGATACAAGACACCGTCAAGTATTTGATAGTTCAAGGCTTTGTGCTTTATCTTCCGGGCCACTGTTTTTCCTTCCAGAAGTGCTCCGGACGATAGGTATACTGTAATCGGTATCATCCAGGATTCTACTCCCGTTTGGATCACTAAAACCTGATGTTGCGGGACAGACGGGTGGTCTAATATTTCGATGCGGATGTCTTAGGCAAAGTGTTCAAAGTTTGTTGAGGCCAATTTACTGAGGGCATCCACTGATCTGTTCTCACTTCTCTTTATATGAATGTGTCACACCCGGCCCTAAACGGCGGACACAGCCGGGCGCGCGAGAGTGGGGATTGATAGTCAAGCACGGGTCATTGCAAACATTTAAGAAAATAAAATTTCCATTGCGCATGAAATGTCTAGTACAAAATTCATTACATTGTTTAGAATTACATAAAAACATCCAAGTATGAAAATCATTGAGAATTTCCGCGCCATATCCCCTCACACGGCGGGAACAACTGCGCGTGTGGAAGGGATAGAACTAAAATCTTCCAAAAAGCTAATTTTATGGATGTTCTGCGTGAAGTGCTCTATGTGTGACTCCATGCGCTACCTAGTTGTCTCCTGAAAGACACGTAAAAACATTTGAATCAGTATAAACTGAGTGAGTTCACAAGTTTTAGTAACTTGATAAATCGTATTGCATCATAATCTTGATACAACCGTACTGAAACATATTTCTGATAAAACCATAAAACACATGCTTTGTGAATCCGTATTGAAACATAGTTCTGATAACATATTCCTGATAAAACCGTTCCGCGGGTTACGCGCGAACATTTCTGAAAAACGTGCTCGTCTATGCAAAGTGGCGCTGCCACTACGAGCAAAATAAAGTAATACCGTCCCGCGGGTTACGCGCGGACATCTCTGAAAACCGTGCTCGTCTATGCAAAGTGGCGCTGCCACTACGAGCGAATTAATAATACCGTCCCGCGGGTTACGCGCGGACGTTGTGCCGGAAAACAAGGCGCTCGTCCATGCAAAGAGGTGCGACCCCTACGAGCGGGCTCAATCCCATAGTACTGCCCCATGACCATACTAGGCACTCGTCCATGCAAAGAGGTGCGACCCCTACGAGTGGGTTGATCAAACCAGCAGTCCCTACCCTTAGAGTTCCAATGGTAAAGTGATCACTTACTCGAATCTTGCACACTTACATCGAAAACCATAGATAACCGTTTGCATTGCTTGTAAATATACCATAAGGAAACATAGTGTAAACGCATAATTGCTTGCATTACTTGTAAAAGTACCATGATAAAGCATAGTTTAAGTACGTGTCCCTCGCCCCGAAAACAGTTTAAAAACAGTGAAAATAGGGGCTGTGAGACTCAGCTGTGGTTCTTGTTAAGAGACTAATCGAGATTCGGGTTTCTTGGTGTTAGGCTCGAAATTGAAATCTAGAATATGATTAAATAACAAGAAATACATATATTAAGATCAAGAAATCGGAGAATATAAGGGTTGGAAAGTAGATCTCAAGGTTATAATTCTCGGCTTACCTAGTACAGGAACGGAAATGAAACGGATGCTGATTTGCAGTTTGAAGTGTGTTTGGGTGATAATTTAGGTTACATATTTATAGGCAAACTCAAGGGAACACAATCCCTTGCTTTAGGGGATTGTAATCTTTTCATATATAGGTGTAATGATGATAAAGTATGGGATTTATTATTATTTATTTAGGGATGGGGGTGATGATCCTAGGGAGTGGTTAAGAAAAGATTCTGATTGATTTTGACAGGACATGCAGAACTGTGGTTGGTGGGAGTAGGTACGGCTGACAGCTGACTTTTCGTGTTACAGTATACTTTTCCTGGTACTGTTGTCAGTGTGCAGTCAAAAGGTAAAGATCTCTGAAACACGCTACTGGTCCCTTCTGGGCGGGGGAAATCCCCTTACATTTGAGACTTAAGTGTTTTGTGCGTGTAGCTTTGTGCGTATAGCCTTCTGCGTGTAGGCTGTTTCTTTGCTGCGGGTAGGTGCGTAACCTTCTCGCAGTCAGGGACGTTGAGTATCATTTGTAGATTCTCCATGAGGTCTTGGTATTTCAACATAGTGATCAGTTATTTTGAAGTCAATTCCATCCTGGAGCTTCAGACAAACTAGCTCTCAATGTTCCCGCCATGCGGGGAGGTTTAGCCCCCTTTCCGCACGCGCATAAATGATTTGGGATGCACCAGCCTTAGCATCAGGCGGGGCGTCCACCCATATGACAAAAAGTTAAGTTATATGAAAACATAAAGCCAAAACATCCGCGCATGACGCATATAACACATGCCCATGCTGGTTCTAACATGGCGCGCTCGCGCAGGGCGCACATAACAAATGCCCGCGCTGACTCTAACATAGCGCGCTCGCGCAGGGCGCACATAACAAATGCACACGCTGATTCTAATATGGCGCGCTCGCGCAAGGCGCATATAACATAATTACCTAATAATTAGGTTGATTACTTGGTTTAAGGGATTGGGAAATTACCGGGTGTCACATTCTCCCCCTGTTAGAAGAATTTCGTCCCGAAATTTAGGAGACGTTGCTGGCAGAAGCCATGCTTTGAAAGAGGTGTGGGTATTTCTTGCGCATTTGGTCTTCTCTTTCCCAAGTGAATTCAGGCCCACGCCTCGAGTTCCATTGAACCTTTACTAACTTGATTCGACTTCTTCGCAACTTTTGTTCTTTCCAATCGGTTACTGCTATAGGTTCTTCTACGAAGTGTAGTTGTTTGTCGATGTGAATCTCGTCCAACGGTAAAATTAACGTTTCGTCGGATAAGCACTTCTTGAGGTTGGACACATGGAACGTATCATGAACTCCACTAAGTTCGGCGGGTAATTGGAGCTTATAAGCAACTGGACCGATCCTTTCCAGGATCTCAAATGGTCCGATGTATCGCGGGTTCAACTTTCCTCGCTTGCCGAAACGGGGGACTCCTTTCCATGGAGAGACTTTCAAAAGCACTTTATCCCCTACTTGAAATTCCAATGGTTTTCTTCTCGCATCAGCATAGCTTTTCTGTCTGTCGCGCGCTGCCTTAAGGCGATCCCGTATCTGAAAAATCTTATCCGTCGTTTCTTGGATCAATTCTGGACCAGTCATTTGTTTGTCACCCACTTCAGCCCAACACAGCGGGGACCTACACTTGCGCCCATACAGGGCTTCAAACGGCGCAGCCTTGAGGCTTGTGTGATAACTGTTGTTGTATGAAAATTCAACCAATGGGAGATGAGTATCCCAGCTACCTCCGAAATCGATCGCGCACGCGCGCAGCATATCTTCCAATGTCTGGATTGTTCGCTCGCTTTGTCCACCCGTTTGGGGATGATAAGCTGTACTCATGTCAAGACGAGTACCTAAAGCCCCTTGTAACGATCTCCAAAATCTTGAGGTGAATCGACTATCTCTATCAGAAATGATGGACACCGGGACTCCATGTTTTGAAACTACTTCTCGAATATACAATCGGGCTAACTTTTCCATCTTATCGGTTTCCTTGATCGGCAGGAAGTGTGCTGACTTAGTTAGCCGATCTACAATAACCCAGATCGTGTCGTAACCCCCAGGTGTCCTTGGCAGTTTGGTAATGAAGTCCATAGAGATTTGTTCCCACTTCCACATGGGAATTTCTGGCTGTTGAAGCAACCCTGATGGTTTCTGGTATTCAGCTTTCACCTTCGAACACGTTAGGCACTTACTGACATACGTCGCGATGGCGCCCTTCAGATTGGGCCACCAATACATCGCTTTAACATCTTGGTACATCTTGTCTGCGCCAGGATGTACAGAATATCGCGTTTTGTGAGCTTCGTTTAACACTTGCTCGCGCAATCCTCCCTTGAGAGGGACCCATATGCGGTTAGCAAAATATCGAGTGTCGTTCTCTTTGAGTTCCAAATTCTTATTCATACCCCCAAGGGATTCGTTCTTGACAAACTCTGGTTTCAAGGCTTCTTGTTGAGCTTCTCGGATGCGGGTGGTGAGATCTGCGCGAATGGTCAATCTTAGAGCCTTAACTCGTAGCGTCCTTGCTCGCTCTTTCCTACTTAGAGCGTCTGCTACCACATTCGCCTTTCCAGGATGATACTTTATTTCACAATCATAATCATTCAATAACTCAACCCATCTTCGTTGCCTCATGTTTAAATCCTTCTGATCAAATATGTGCTGAAGGCTCTTGTGATCCGTAAAAATTAAACACTTTGTACCATAAAGATAATGGCGCCAAATCTTTAGCGCGAAAACAACTGCTCCAAGTTCCAGATCGTGCGTGGTGTAGTTCCTTTCATTGACCTTGAGCTGACGAGATGCGTACGCTATGACTTTGTTTCTCTGCATAAGGACACATCCGAGTCCTTGATGTGATGCGTCGCAGTAGACGACGATGTCATCCGTCCCCTCGGGTAGAGACAAAATTGGCGCACTACATAACTTTTGCTTCAACATTTGAAATGCCGCTTCCTGGTTCTCGCCCCAAACAAACTTCTTATCTTTCTGGGTTAGCGCAGTCAGAGGTAAAGCTATCTTGGAGAAGTTCTCAATGAAACGTCGATAGTAGCCAGCTAGTCCTAGGAATTGCCTCACCTCAGTTGGGGTTTTTGGCGCTTCCCAATTCTCGATGGCTTTAACCTTGGAAGGATCAACGTGTATTCCCTTCTCGTTTACAACGTGACCGAGAAAGTGAACCTCTCTAAGCCAAAACTCACACTTGGAAAACTTCGCATACGACTTTTCTTTCCTCAACAATTCCAAAATCAATCTCAGGTGTTGCTCATGCTCGGCCTTGGTCCGAGAGTAAATCAGAATATCATCTATAAATACAATCGCAAACTTATCCAAGTATGGTTTGCACACACGATTCATTAGATCCATGAATACAGCCGGCGCATTAGTTAGCCCGAAAGGCATCACTAAGAACTCATAATGGCCGTATCTAGTTCGGAAGGCTGTCTTCGGCACATCTTCCTCATGGACCCTAAGTTGGTGGTATCCTGACCGTAGATCTATCTTCGAATAATAACTGGATCCCTGCAGTTGGTCAAATAAGTCGTCAATCCTCGGTAAGGGGTACCGATTCTTGACTGTCAGCTTGTTCAGCTCCCTGTAGTCAATACACATTCTGAATGAACCATCCTTCTTCTTTACAAACAGTACTGGAGCTCCCCAAGGTGAAAAGCTTGGGCGTATAAAACCCTTATCCAATAGTTCCTGCAACTGATTGGATAGCTCTTGCATCTCAGATGGAGCTAATCGATAAGGCGCTCGAGCCACTGGCGCAGCTCCTGGGACCAAATCAATTCGAAACTCGACTTGTCGCGGCGGCGGTAATCCGTGCAAATCTTCAGGAAAAACTTCTGGAAATTCGCGCACTACTGGTAAGTCTTCAATCCTTCGCTCATCTCCTTTCTTCTCTACTACGTGTGCCAGGAAGGCGTAGCATCCTTTCCTCAGGCACTTGCGCGCCTTTAGACACGAATTGAGTTTCGTCGCCACTCCACTTCTTTCCCCTTGAATTACCAAGGTTTCTCCGTTCAACAGTGGGATCCGAACCTGCTTCTCATGGCAAATAACCTCTGCGTGGTTCTCGACTAACCAATCCATGCCTACCACAATGTCAAAACTTCCCAAGTCTATTGGCAACAAGTTAATATTGAACCCGTGACCTCCCATGACTAATACACATTGCTCAGTCCTTTCGCTCGCGCATAACTGCCTACCATTGGCTAGTTCTATAGTATAAGGCGTGTCTAGCCTACTGGTCGCTAGGCCTAGGGAGTTTTTAAACTCAGTGGATATAAAACTTAGGTCAGCGCCAGTATCAAATAAGACAGATGCAAAATGGTCGTTAAGTAGAAACGTACCAGTTACTACATTCGGCTCTTCTTTTGCTTCGCCCGCGCCGATCACAAAACCTCTCCCGCGAGCTTGGTTTCCCTTTTGCGGGCAATCCCGACTAAAATGCCCTGGCTTCCCGCATGCGTAGCAGTTGTCGCTCGCTCCAGCTTCTCTGATACGGCAATTCATCGTCTTGTGCCCTGGTCTGCCACATTTGGCGCATTCGATTCTTGCGCATTCACCCTCGTGGTGATACTTGCATCTACTGCACCATGGGCGAGGCCCGCTGTACCCTTTTCGCGGTGGCTCCGCGGCTTGAATCGCGTAAGCCCTTACGCTCTCTTGCTTCTTGAACGGTGGCTGCTTGGAGTCGGACCCTCGGTGGTGAGAGTTCCACTTCCTCTTGGGATCAGAGGTTCGCTGCTCGTTTCCGCGCGCAGTCAATATGCCCGCACGGACCGTATCCCTTGTAAGGGTGATGGCCCGCGCTACTGCCTCATCAAAGGTTGGAGGTGCTGCGGCGTTGAGCGGAACCCTAACAACAGGAGGTAACCCAAAGATATACCTCTCGATCTTTTTTTCCTCCGTGTTTGCCATGTCTGGCACCAACTGGCAAAGCTCGTTGAAACGGTTGTTGTAGGCGTCGATATCAGTTCCTACCATGGTGTGGTTCCAAAATTCCTGTTGTAGACTCTGAATCTCTGCGCGAGAGCAGAACTTCCTCATCATCATTTCCTTCAGCTCCTCCCAGGTCTTGTGGAGAGCAACCTCTCGTCCCAATGTCTTCACTTGAAGCTTCCACCAAGACGAGGCCGCTTCTTGGAACATGCAGGTCGCGTAAAGACCTTTTGGTTCTTACTACATCTGCTAATGGAGAGAACTGTCTCCATCTTGTCAATCCAGTTGTAGAGCCCAATGGCCCCTTCGGTGCCCTTGAATGGCCAAGGCTTACAGGCCATAAATGTCTTATAGGAGCATCCTTTGTCCAAAGCTCCTGATTCGGGTTCTGGGGTTCCGGTCTCTTGACGACCCTGACTTGATTCGGCCTTGCTGGCCTCATGTGTCGCGATCGCCTGCGCGATTATTTCTGCGAGTTCCTCGGGTGTCATGGTAATTCCCTTGGCTCTGGTTGGAGGCATTCTCGTTTTTCTTTAAAAAGAGTAAAAATATATCAAACTTAGCGCATGTACCCTGAGCACATAGTGTTTTTATCCTTAATGTTCACTAGACATTGTGTGACCCGTGTTCCTAAGTGCGTGTGTGGTTTTTCTTTTGAAAATATTTTCTTTGAAAAATACTTCATGCGATTCCCCGACGGTTATAGTCTAGGTTAAAACTTCTTTTCCTAGTTCGCTATAACCAGTGCTCTGATACCAATCTGTCACACCCGGCCCTAAACGGCGGAAACAGCCGGGCGCGCGAGAGTGGGGATTGATAGTCAAGCACGGGTCATTGCAAACATTTAAGAAAATAAAATTTCCATTGCGCATGAAATGTCTAGTACAAAATTCATTACATTGTTTAGAATTACATAAAAACATCCAAGTATGAAAATCATTGAGAATTTCCGCGCCATATCCCCTCACACGGCGGGAACAACTGCGCGTGTGGAAGGGATAGAACTAAAATCTTCCAAAAAGCTAATTTTATGGATGTTCTGCGTGAAGTGCTCTATGTGTGACTCCATGCGCTACCTAGTTGTCTCCTGAAAGACACGTAAAAACATTTGAATCAGTATAAACTGAGTGAGTTCACAAGTTTTAGTAACTTGATAAATCGTATTGCATCATAATCTTGATACAACCGTACTGAAACATATTTCTGATAAAACCATAAAACACATGCTTTGTGAATCCGTATTGAAACATAGTTCTGATAACATATTCCTGATAAAACCGTTCCGCGGGTTACGCGCGAACATTTCTGAAAAACGTGCTCGTCTATGCAAAGTGGCGCTGCCACTACGAGCAAAATAAAGTAATACCGTCCCGCGGGTTACGCGCGGACATCTCTGAAAACCGTGCTCGTCTATGCAAAGTGGCGCTGCCACTACGAGCGAATTAATAATACCGTCCCGCGGGTTACGCGCGGACGTTGTGCCGGAAAACAAGGCGCTCGTCCATGCAAAGAGGTGCGACCCCTACGAGCGGGCTCAATCCCATAGTACTGCCCCATGACCATACTAGGCACTCGTCCATGCAAAGAGGTGCGACCCCTACGAGTGGGTTGATCAAACCAGCAGTCCCTACCCTTAGAGTTCCAATGGTAAAGTGATCACTTACTCGAATCTTGCGCACTTACATCGAAAACCATAGATAACCGTTTGCATTGCTCGTAAATATACCATAAGGAAACATAGTGTAAACGCATAATTGCTTGCATTACTTGTAAAAGTACCATGATAAAGCATAGTTTAAGTACGTGTCCCTAGCCCCGAAAACAGTTTAAAAACAGTGAAAATAGTGAAAATAGGGGCTGTGAGACTCACCTGTGGTTCTTGTTAAGAGACTAATCGAGATTCGGGTTTCTTGGTGTTAGGCTCGAAATTGAAAGTCTAGAATATGATTAAATAACAAGAAATACATATATTAAGATCAAGAAATCGGAGAATATAAGGGTTGGAAAGTAGATCTCAAGGTTATAATTCTCGGCTTACCTAGTACAGGAACGGAAATGAAACGGATGCTGATTTGCAGTTTGAAGTGTGTTTGGGTGATAATTTAGGTTACATATTTATAGGCAAACTCAAGGGAACACAATCCCTTGCTTTAGGGGATTGTAATCTTTTCATATCTAGGTGTAATGATGATAAAGTATGGGATTTATTATTATTTATTTAGGGATGGGGGTGATGATCCTAGGGAGTGGTTAAGAAAAGATTCTGATTGATTTTGACAGGACATGCAGAACTGTGGTTGGTGGGAGTAGGTACGGCTGACAGCTGACTTTTCGTGTTACAGTATACTTTTCCTGGTACTGTTGTCAGTGTGCAGTCAAAAGGTAAAGATCTCTGAAACACGCTACTGGTCCCTTCTGGGCGGGGGAAATCCCCTTACATTTGAGACTTAAGTGTTTTGTGCGTGTAGCTTTGTGCGTATAGCCTTCTGCGTGTAGGCTGTTTCTTTGTTGCGGGTAGGTGCGTAACCTTCTCGCAGTCAGGGACGTTGAGTTTCATTTGTAGATTCTCCATGAGGTCTTGGTATTTCAACATAGTGATCAGTTATGTTGAAGTCAATTCCATCCTGGAGCTTCAGACAAACTAGCTCTCAATGTTCCCGCCATGCGGGGAGGTTAGCCCCCTTTCCGCACGCGCATAAATGATTTGGGATGCCCCAGCCTTAGCATCAGGCGGGGCGTCCACCCATATGACAAAAAGTTAAGTTATATGAAAACATAAAGCCAAAACATCCGCGCATGACGCATATAACACATGCCCATGCTGGTTCTAACATGGCGCCGCGCGCAGGGCGCACATAACAAATGCCCGCGCTGACTCTAACATAGCGCGCTCGCGCAGGGCGCACATAACAAATGCACGCACTGATTCTAATATGGCGCGCTCGCGCAAGGTGCATATAACATAATTACCTAATAATTAGGTTGATTACTTGGTTTAAGGGATTGGGAAATTACCGGGTGTCACAGAATGACTTTGCAATAAGAGAATTGGAGCATCAGATCTTTCGCCTGTGACACATATGAAGCCATGATATCATTTTTCGCTTGGTATGTGCCGTTGATCTGTCCCGCAATCAACATGGAATCCACTCGGGCTTCCAAATGCTTAAACCCAAGCTTTTTAGCTATTCTTAAGCCTGCCAAAAAAGCTTCATATTCTGCCTCGTTGTTGGTACCTTTGAAGTCCAACTTTATGGCATATGTAAATTCATGGCCTTCGGGATTGACTAGCCTGAGGCCTGCGCCACATCCCTCACTGCTTGAAGCTCCATCCGTAAATAAGGACCAAATCTGTCCTGATTCCGGAGGTGCTTGGGGTTGTTGCTCGATCAAACATTCTTTTTCTTTGTGATGCGGGACTTCTGTCACGAAGTCCGCCAGCACCTGCCCTTTGATTGTTGGCCTAGGTTTGTACTCTATTGCGTGTTCACCTAGCTCGATGGCCCACTTGGCCAGTCGTCCAGACAATTCAGGCTTGCTGAGAACGTTTTTGAGCTTATATCCAGTTAAGACATTGATGGGGTGCCCTTGAAAGTACCTGCGGAGACGTCGGGCAGCATATACTAGTGCCAAAACAAGTTTTTCCAGCATGGAATATCTTGTTTCGGGATCTGATAATGTTCGGCTGACGTAGTAGATCGGTGTTTGAACATTCTTGCGATCTGTCAGAAGAACAACCTCAACGGCAATGTCGGAAGCTGATAGATACAACGTTAAAGGTTCTCCCGCTTGGGGTGCTGTCAACGTGGGCAATTCCATCAAACATCTTTTAACCTCCAGAAAAGCTTGTTCCGCTTCCGCGGTCCACTTAAATTGTGCCTTCTTAAGGCAATTCCTTAAAGTTGAGATGAAAGGATGAGACTTAGCTGCATGATTTGCCAAAAAACGATTCAGAGCAACCAGTCGGCCATTGAGTGTCTGAACTTCCTTGAGGGAAGATGGGGAAGGCATGCGGGCTATAGCTTGAAGTTTATCTGGGTTAGCTTTGAAGCCCGCATCCATGACGATTACTCCCAGAAACTTTCCCTCTTCCATTCCAAATGAACACTTGGCGGGATTCAACTTCATATTGATGCTCCTCAGAGTTTCGAAAGTTTTTTCGATATCCCTCAACATCTAGTCTTCCTCAACACTTTTTATTACGAGATCATCCATATACACTTCGAAGTTTCGGCCAATTTGATCTTTAAACGCTATGTCCATTAATCGTTGATATGTGGCTCCCGCATTTTTCAGTCCGAAAGGCATCATTTTGTAACAAAAAGTGCCTTGATCTGTACGAAATGCTGTTTTGTCCTCATCGCCCGCTGCCATGCGGATCTGATGTTAGCCCTTGTAGGCATCCAGGAAGCATTTGAATTTGAATGGTGCCACAACATCAACCTTGAGATCTATTTCGGGTAAGGATAACAATCTTTGGGACATGCTTTATTTAGATCTTTGAAATCGATACACATCCGCCATGACCCATTGCTTTTGGGGACAATAACTGGATTGGCAGCCCAGGTCTGATAACGAATTGGGCAGATGATTCCAGCTTGTAAGAGGTCCTGGACTTGCTCATTCATTGCTTTTGTTTGTTCCGGACCCATCTTACGTTGTTTTTGAACAACCGGCATAAACAACGGGTTTACTCTTAACTTGTGTTCCTCAATATTCCTCGGGACACCGGTCATATCCGCGGGTTGCCATGCGAAAACATCAACATTCCTTGACAATAATTGTTTCAAGAAAGTCCGTACTATCTCGGAAATAGCAGGTCTTATTGTTACAGTTTGATCAGGAAATTTTTTGTTCAAAACCCATTTCTCTGGTTCAGTCCTCATGGTTTGTTTTGGAATCTTGTTAGGTTTTGAGCTCTCTGTTGCAAAGTAGTGTCGATTAACATAAATTATTGCTATGCCGGTATGAGTTGGGACTCCTACTGCACCGTGTGCTGTGGACGGGTGAGCATTGAAGTCACCAATCGCTTCTCGTCCAAGAATAATGTCATGCTTTGATGTTGCTGGTAAAACCAGAAATTCGACCTCTTCTGTCCTAGAATGAATTCCATCACTTAAGGTGACTGGGAATGAGATTACCCCTCGCAGATGCATTATTTCCCCTCCGAATCCCGATACTGGAGCGTGGATGGGTTTTAATCTTTCCTTATCGTCCTCGTCAAGCTGTTCAAAACATTGTTCATACATATTGTCCGAAGTACTACCGGTGTCGAAGAAGACGTATTGGGAACGGTAATGTCCGAATTGAGCAGTGATGATCAAGGGGTTTTTGTTATTCGGGACCCATTTGATTCAAGGAAAAATCACTGGCTCATTCTTCTATTCCACATCATCAGACTCCTTCCTCTTTTTTCTTGTATCATACCCGCCTTGTATCATATGGACGTTTAAATCTCTGACTTGCTTTTTACTCGGACCCTGGATATCCCGTGCGGGAGCTTTAGCATTGTCAGGTTTTCCACCTTTTACCAAGTGTCCAAGTTTTCCAGACTTTACAGCTGCTTCAATTTCATTTTTTAATGTTCTGCATTCATTCGTATTATGACCAATGTCATCATGATACAAACAACGCTTTTCGGGTCAAGGAATGATCTTCTCGTCAGTGGCTGCGGTTTTTTAAAATTCATATTCTCCGTGATGAGAATTTCGGCGGGAGTCTTTGAAAGAGGAGTCAAATTATTGGGGCCTCGGTTCGAGGGTCCCGTTTTATTTTTATTGCCTATGAGGGATCGTGCATCAAATGGTTTTGGTGCTTCCGTACTTGGCTAAAGTCTTGACCAGATAGGGCCTTTCGCCTGTCTATTTGGTCTCGGGGTTTGAAACTCGACTTTAAATTTTACTTTGAGTTACCACTTCTTAACGTTTTCTCGGTGTTCGCATACACTTTTGCTGCAGTCATGAGATCGTCCCACTCTTTTGGCATTCAATATCTGCCCGTAAGTGTGCGGACTAAATCAACACATCTGACGTTTTTGCGGAAGTCACCCCGAAGCATGTCTTTGCTTATGCCACCGATGTTCAGGCTCTCATCATTGAACCTGGTGATAAAATCTTCTATAGACTCGTTATCGCGACGAACGACGTCTAAAATTTCTGATTGGTCTCGAGTATGTTTCTTCTGTTGACTGAACTGTTGAGAAAATTTCTTCACCAAATCGTCCCAGCTAGAAATTTCACCATTAGGTAACTTTTCGAACCATTCTCTTGCTGCCCATGTTAGTGTCAATGCGAACATGTGACACAAATAGGGAAGCGTCCAACCACTAATACCACCTACCGCCATAAAGTTCTGGAGATGATCACTTGGATCAGTCATACCATTGTAGTTACCTATCGATGTAGGTATCTTAGCATTAACAAGAAAGGGTGCTGTGACAATGCTTGCTATGAATTTTGATTTTTCGGCGAAAGCCGCGGGGCGGTATGGTTTAGTGAAATCTCGTTCAACATTGCTGTGGTATTCGGTGTGGCGGACTACGTCATGCGGACGACTACTCCTTGCTTTGGAGCTCATTCCACTATCTCCGGTATACGTACTGTATTCACCCGGTTGATAAGTTGAATCATAGCTATCAAATTCCTCCAAGTAGGATGGCATCCGCATGTCTATGCGAGGACGAGGGCGTAACCTCGGTATTTCACCAAACTCTGGCTCCGCCTGCTGACTGTAACGGATTTGACTTCCTCTCACTGTTGGTGGAGGGGAAAGAGATCTCCGGTGAGATTCCTCATAATCCAGAGTACGAATGTGAAACCTTTCGTTACGTTTTCTGCGTTCATACTCAGCCACTAAACTTTGTTGTTGCGCGTGGAGCCACTCTTCAGGAGTTAACGTTCCTCTAGATCTAGAGTTACGTTGTTGAGATCTTGCCCTATCGGAATCGCCCGAGTTGTTTTCCGGATCAAATATCGACCGGTTTCGGCGGGTCTCTTCTGCAATTTGTTTGGGATTACCCAAATTGGAACCTTCCGGTGCCGGGGCACGTTCCATGTCTGTGGGAGTGAGGCCGGTCGGTGTTGTAACATTTTCTAGAGTAAATTCCCCAGGTGTTACATTGGTGATTCGTGACCCCGGTGCTGTGACACGTTCAAGAGTACGGCCACTTGGAGTCGTAATTCGTGCAAAAACACTAAGACCCGGAGGTGCTTCTATGTTAGTTACACGTGAATCTGGTGCAGGGGTTCCCGTCGGCCATTCAGGAAGGTTACTCATATCAAACGAACCGAAAAACCAACGAAAATTATTGCTGTTCTAACACCAAAAACGGATGGCGCCAATGAAGAAGCACGGATCCACTTCCCGGGTATGGGTCCTGGATCCAATGAGTCTACAGGGTGAGATACGATAATTACTACCAATGATATGAGTGTGACTTCCTAAAGTCCAATGACCGGAACCTGCAAAACAAACACCATGAGTCTCGTTACAGGAAGGACAAGAGGGGGCTCTTCCTGTAACCACCCTCCGGCGTGAGAATCAGTAATGTTCGTAAATGAAGAAAGTACTGAAGTAAATAGACTAAGTGTAGTCAGAATGCAAGTGAGTGAATGAATACCTCATACCGTTTGACAAGGTATTTATAGCCGAAGGATGCAGGAAGATGATTGAGCCAGCTGTCCTCTTCCAAAAGATCTTTGATAACTGCCTGGACGCGTGTCCTCTTGTGATAGGTTGAGCTATACGTCCCATGTGCATGGGCATAACAACCTGGACACGCGTCGCCCGATGATAGGATGGATTGCACCCTGGCCATGTACACGGTTATAACAAACTGGCCAGGTGTCCTTTATTTATTGGCTGTTCAGTCACGTATTCCCCAAGTAAGAATCATGAACCTTCTTCTAGAGAGTATTTGAGTTATGGCAGCTGTCCAGCTGGCCTTGTCTTCCGGACGTTTAGGCGGACAGATATCCTATCCTGCGGATGACTTTTGAGGATGCCATGATGCTTCCGCATGTGTTATGAGGACGTTCCTCCTTATTCGTGATATGCGGGTGATCCATGTGTCCCGCGGGTGGTTTATAAGAGGATTCTCTGTAACCCGCGGGTGGTACTTAAGGGTATTTGGATCTTTTTGGTACCCTACCTCTACATTTCCAAACACTTTGTTAACACAAAAAAGACTTATTCAACCATTATAAGTCATAAGGAGAGGAAAATAAGGAATCCCAAACACACCCTTAGACTCTCTTCTCATTTAGTTTGTTTTAGGAATTTTTTTCTAATTATGGAGAATATAGTATGAGGATGTTGTGTAAAAATAAAACACGCAATAGGCAGAAACTGTCCTGTCATGCTGACGACCACGACAAACCCACCTTCGTGTCCTATCCTAGTCCTCGGCTCCTACCTTAATACAACCTCACACCCACATGATTGCTTTTGCTTCTTCATCACCGTCAACCATCTTTATCGTCTGATCCTACGCCTACTCAAAAAATTCAACAAGTAACCCAAACTTAACAAAAGAATATGCCATTTATTATCCCTAAATAAGCATCTAATCTACAGACATCACTTTCTTTCTTGTTCTCTACTTATTATTAAAGGTACTACTGTATCTCTTTAACTTATGTTCCCAATTTTCTATGCTTTTTTTTTTTTATCATAATTGTTTGCTTGAATTTGATTACTAGGTTTAACCTGTAATGGGTATGCTTTAGTTTTCATAATTAACTCTGAATTTTGGAATTCTGTATCATGAAACCCTAATTTTGCTATTTTTCACCTATCTGCAATCTGTTTATGGGTCAGAATCAAATAGTACCAACTGATCATTTAGGCACAAAGTTAAACTATAATCAGTGAGTTGATCCAAACACTTAAAATCAACCTTTCAGGATCACTGCATAAAATTCAAGATTGAAGATTAAAGAAGATGGGGGGGTCAGATGGTGGTCTGCTAGACACCATAAACATGATGAGAATGCGGACGACGATTCTAACCCACACATACCCTTACCCTCACGAGCATTCCCGACACGCCATCATCGCCGTCGTTATCGGCTGCCTCTTTTTCATTTCATCTGACAATATGCATACGCTCGTCCAGAGGCTAGATAACAACATCAAATGGTGGTCCATGTACGCCTGCTTGCTAGGGGTTTTCTATTTCTTTTCTTCCCCCTTTTTAGGGAAGACCATTCAACCCAGCTATTCAAATTTCAGTCGGTGGTATATTGCATGGATATTAGTGGCGGCTGTTTACCACCTTCCCAGTTTTCAGTCAATGGGGGTGGATATGAGGATGAATCTCTCTTTATTTTTGACAATATACATTTCCTCTATTTCTGTACTTCTTGTCTTCCACTTAGTTTTTTTGGGACTTTGGTATGTCGGTCTTGTTTCTCGTGTGGCGGGGAGGAGACCCGCGATCTTGACCATTGTTCAAAATTGTACGGTATGTCTGTTATCTTAAGTTTATAGGTATTTTAGAGGTGGCAAAATGGGCGGGTTTGGTAACTTGTTAGGATCAAACAGTTAAATTTTGGTTTGGTCAAGAAAGATCCATCAACACTTCCAGTTAAATTCTTTTGAAAATTTATATACTTTGGCCTACTTTTGACATGCCTGAACTATATTCCCGTTCGGTTTCGGTTTTCGGTTCGGACAATGAGTTCGGTTTGCTTTATGACTTTTTTGGTTTTGCCTTTCGGACTTGTAATTTTTGAGCCAAAAAAGATAAAGACCCAAAATAACGCATTAGATAAAGACCCAAAATAGCGCATTTGAGCCTGGAACGGCGGGTCTAAATATTTTTGTTAATAAATGATTAATTGACTATTGCACATTTTTTGGGCTACAACATTTATTATTATTTTATAAATTAACATTCAAAAATAAAAATTATGATCCATAAATTCAATAAAAAAGGTCGTTTTTTCGGTATTTACGGGTAATGTTCGGTTTTTATGGTTTGGTTTGATTTTTGGTGCATACAAAACCGAAGCCGAACTTGAAACTAAGTTTTTTAAAAATATAAAACCAAACCGTCGATTTTGGGTTGGGTTGTTTCGGTTTCATGCACACTTCTACCCATTTGACCTGTTAGAACCCGGATCGGTGCATTTATTAGTGAATGTGTTGAAATTGTCACCTTGAGGTCCCTAGAATTGTGATAAGTCGTGTATATCATTGATGTTCTAACTTCTAAGCGGTCATTTTGTTATTATTTATGTAGGTGTTAAGTATAGCGTGTTGTGTATTCTATAGCCACTGTGGCAATCAAGCTTTGAATGAAAAACGATTGGGCCGAAGGGATTCGGGCCTGTTTTCACTTTGGAAGAAGCATGAACCTAGCATTTGGCTGTCAAAGTTTTTAAAAATGCATGAATTAAAAGATGAAATCTGCAAATCTTGGTTTGCCCCAGTGGGGTCCGCTGGTGATTATCCATTTCTCTCTAAGTGGGTTATATACGGAGAGGTATGATTTGCGGCTCTCAATTTGCTCGTTTTGTCATTTTTGAATTGATTATGTGCCGACTTACATTTGATTTTTTTTGTTTTGTTTTAGTTCTCTTGCAGTGGTCCGTGTGAATCATCAGATGAAATTTCTCCAATTTATTCGTTATGGGCAACGTTTATTGGGCTTTATATGGCTAATTATGTGGTGGAAAGATCAACAGGGTAAAGAAGACAGTTTTAAATTATCTTTTGCTTCTTATTTTGCATTAAAAAAATTAGAAAACGAAACAGTTTTTAATTAATGATATTAATCATCAGATGGGCTCTCACTCATCCCCTGTCAGTTGAAAAAACCGAGAAGTTGAAGAACAAGCAGATGAAGCCTAACTTTTTGGATATGGTTCCTTGGTATTCAGGGTATACAACTATACATTTTTAAGTCTCTCTGTGTTTCTTATATATGCACTATATAGGGATGTGTTCTTTTGAGAACCAATGGTATGTTGAGAACTGCATAAGAAGTATACATTTTGCTTCAACAAAAAAAGTAAAATTAAAAATCAGATGTTTATTTATATCTCCTCACTTTTTCTCCAATTTTATTTCTTCTCCTCTCCCGAATTCTTTAATAAAAAGTGATCTAAAAATGTGCATATATTGTATGCGCATTTAGATAAAAAAAAATACCATGAATATAATATTAAAAAAAAAACAAAATTTGATAATATTAAAATCTACATGCGTTCTAGTCAAGTTATTAATAAATAGTACAAGATTTAATGTTGTTCTCGTAGGTCTCAACATATTATTTGTTCTGAAGGGAACACTATCATATATGCGCGCGCGCGTGCGTATCTTTATCAGTGTTTATGCATGTGTGTTGCAGGACATCGGCTGATTTATTCAAGACCGTGTTTGACCTCATTGTATCCGTGACCGTATTTGTTGGAAGATTTGACATGCGGATGATGCAGGTTCAAAATCTTCCTATCTACTAATTCACCTTTTCTTGAAAATAATTAGCAATATTTGATAAGTTTTCTTTATTTTGTTCTTATTATGAGAAATTTAACACATTTGACCAATAATGAATATGTGCAAAATGATCTTGATTTAATTAACGAAAAATAATGGCTTATATTTTAGGCAGCAATGAGTAGGGTTCATGAGGGGGAAAAAGAGGATTTTCTATATGATCATCTTAGTGAAAAAGATGAACTATGGTTTGATTTTATGGCTGATACGGGTGATGGCGGGAACTCTTCTTATTCGGTTGCTCGGCTTCTTGCACAACCTTCACTTACCGCCTTCAATGATGATTCTATACTACAATTGCCCCGTGGAGACCTCCTTCTTATCGGAGGTGATCTTGCGTAAGTTACACAATAAGTTGTTTGTTTTTGTCATTTTTATTATACTTGTTATGTTTTATCTATTTTGTACATATTATCTTTCAGGTATCCTAACCCGTCAGCATTTACTTACGAAAAGCGTCTCTTTCGTCCTTTTGAGTATGCTCTTCAACCACCACCATGGTACAAAGACGTGCATATTGCTGTAGATAAGCCTGAATTGCCCTCTGGTGTCTCTCACTTGAAACAATATGATGGGCCTCAATGTTTTGTTATCCCGGGAAATCATGGTTGGTTTCATCATTTTTTGTACCTTTTTTATTTATTATTTTCATGTGTTTTGATTTGCTTCCTGCTGTAGGGATGGCAGTGGGACGGGTGTTGGTAATCGCAATCCCATACCCGTTGGGTGCCCGATTACCCATTACCCGTCAGGTATCTAGTAATCCTGTCAATTTTGTCTTAAATTACCCATTGGGATTCACAAGTACATTTTTTATTGTTTTAATATTTATATAGTTTTCGAAGTACAAAACTAAGAAGTCAGTTTATTAGTAGGCTACTCTATTATCCAAGGACAAAAGAAAATATTTGTGTGTTCAGGTAAAGTTTACCCGAGTCGAGCTCGAGCCGGCACAGGTTTTTTACGAGCCGAGCCAAGCCGAACACGGCATTTCAGCTCGTTAAGATAAATGAGACGAGCTAGCTCGACTTGGTTTGTAAGCGAGCTGAACCTAAGGCAACCTGGCTCGGCTCGTTTACAGCCCTAAGGTGAACTGTTATATAGTTTCAGGTAGTCCGGGCCGGTATCACCTAATAGTTTTATATATTTTGAGAAAAATCTTAATCACCGATGTAATCCCATACTCAACCCATCCTGAGTGTTTCGGGCTCATTTGCCATCCCTACCCTGCTGTTTGAAGTTGTCAATAGTCATATAATAAGATGTTTATTAATTTAATAAATAAAATGAACAAAGCCGGGTAGATGACTTGGAAAGAAGAATAAAGTCACCTGAATTAAGTTATAAATGAGTAAATCTTAAGTCTAGCAAAATGGTCAGATCGGGTGACCCTGTGAAATTAATTTAAACGAGTTCTGACCGCAATGGGCTCACTGCTCACCTTAAAACAAGGCGTTTTAGAAAAAAAAAAGAATTTATCAAAATCAGTTCAACCTTATGGTATGATGCTGATTATTTGAAATAATAAAAATAATCAGTAATAATCTATAAATTTTGCGGTTTTTACAGATTGGTTTGATGGGCTTCAAACTTTTATGAGATACATCGGTCACAAAAGCTGGTTAGGTGGATGGTTAATGCCTCAAAAGAAAAGCTACTTCGCTTTGCAGCTACCAAAGGGATGGTGGGTTTTCGGTCTTGATTTGGCCCTGCATTGCGACATCGATATTTACCAATTCAAATTCTTCAAAGAGTTAATAAAGGAAAAGGTAAATAAATCCATTTTTTTTTATATTTTGCTGATTTATATTTAGGGGTGTCAATGAGCCGAGGCTGAGCTTGTTTGAGCTCTAGCTTGGCTCGTTTAACTTAAGATAATACGTATTATTTAGTTAATAATTTATATCATAATTTTATATATAATAATATCTATTAAATATATATATATATATATATATATATATAATTTTTTAAATAAAATTTATATAAATAAAGCCTTGTATAGGCTTGCGAGCCAGCTCTAGCTTGGCTCATGAGTAGTTTTTCAAGCTCGTGCTCAGCTTGTGCTTGGCTTGTTTATATGTATTAATTTATTTATAATTGTTTATATATATTTTTATTTATATGTTTTATATAACAAAATAATGTATATTATTTTTGTTTATTTTTATCATAATTTAATACATAATAATTATAAAAATATATTTAATATAATAATGCATATTATTTCGTTTATTTTATCATAATTTCTAATAATAATAAAAATATATGTAATATATTATTTAAAAACTATATAAATAAAGGCTCATTTCAGCTCACGAGCTGGCTTGAGCTCCATATGTGAAGTCGGGTTTGGGCTCATTTATTAAACAGGCTTATTTCTAGGCTGGAGCTCGTTCTTGTTTAAGCTCCAATTGATTAGAGATTTTAGCGAAGCCGATCTCTAGTAGCTCACGAGCGGCTTGGCTCATTTACAGAAAGATAAGTATTTTATTTTTTCCAGGTTAAAGAAAATGACTCGGTAATCATCATGACACACGAACCAGGTTGGATTTTGGATTGGTACTGGGATTCCGTAACCGGAAAGAACGTTTCGCATCTTGTAAAAGATCATTTAAAAGGAAGGTGTAAACTTAGAATGGCGGGTGATTTACATCATTACATGCGTCATTCGCGAGCCCCATCTGAAAGCCCCGACTCGATACAACATTTACTTGTTAACGGTTGTGGCGGGGCCTTTTTGCACCCTACACACGTGTTCAGTAACTTTGATAAAGCATATGGGACAACTTATGAAATGAAAGCTGCTTATCCCGAAGTTGAAGATTCAAGCAGGGTCGGTTTTTTATCATACAATATTAGCATTTTAACCATCTTTTATGTTATTTTATTATTATTATTATTATTATTATTATTATTATTACTATTATTATATTGTAGATTGCTCTTGGGAATATATTGAAGTTTCGAAAGAAAAATTGGCAGTTCGATTTCATTGGCGGGTTTATATACTTCATTTTGACCTTTTCAATGTTCCCACAGGTACATATACTTTATTAATATGCGTCATATATATTTTCCGTGCTAGAATTTACGGGTGTGCATGAATCCAAAAAAAGCAGTTTGTAACTGTGAAAACCATTATAATCGACGGTTTGATTTATATGTTTTTGTGAAAAACATGTTTCCGGTTCGGTTTTGGTTTTGCATGTAATTAAACCGAAAAAAAACCAAATTGAGTTTATGGTTTTATTTTTAAATTTTGAATGTTGAGTAATTTGTAAGAACTTAATATATATAATGTAACCCAAATATTATAGGCCCAAATGTATGATTATCAGTTAATCATTAATTAACAAAAATATTTAGGCCCAAATATATTATTTTGGTCAGTTTCTTTTCTTTTTGGCCAAAAATTTCAAGCCTAAATTATAAAACTGAAAAAATCGAAATCGATTTTAGAAAATTGAAAACCAAATTTTTGCAGTTTTGGTTTTGCTCGTAATTAAAATGAACCGGACCGAATATATGACTTTTCATTTTTAATTTTAAATGTTAATTGTTTTCTAACTTAATGAATAGTGTAACCCAAATATTTTAGGCCCAAATGGATAATAATCAATTAATCATTATTAACAATAAGATTTAGGCCCAAATATACTATTTTGGGCCAACTTTTTTGACCAAATATTTTAAGCCCATACAGTAAATCGAAACCAAACGGTTTTCAGAACCTCAAAAACCGAATCTTCACTTTTGGTTATGTTTAAACCCAAAACAACCCGTGCACACCCCTATTAAAATTCAGTAACATTTTGTTTTGAATGGCTTTATTTTTTTTTTCAGTGCAATCTTGGCCATATATTACAAAAGGATGACACGTTTTCGGGACACGTAAGGAGCTTTTTTAACACGGTTTGGGATGCGTTTATGTACATGATCGGGCAATCGTATGTATCATCTACGGGTGCTTTGTTATTATTAGTGGCTGCGATATCGTTCGTTCCGTCTAAAGTGTCACGGAAAAGACAAGTAGTAATCGGGGTTTTGCATGTTTTGGCTCATCTTTCGGCTGCTTTAATCCTTATGTTATTAATGGAATTAGGCGTTCAATTATGCGTTCAACATAACCTTCTGGCAACTTCGGGTTATCACACATTATATGAATGGTATAGAACGGTGGAAAGCGAGCATTTTCCTGACCCAACAGGTCTTCGGACGCGTATAGAGCAATGGACCTTTGGTCTTTATCCCGCGTGTATCAAATATCTCATGTCGGCTTTTGATGTTCCTGAGGTTTGTTTTTCATAACATTGATACCTTTTGTTCACTGTCTGGTTCAGCTGGTTTTGAGGAAAATTCTGGACCGAACCGCTAACTACAGTTTTGGAAAATGACAAACCGATTTTTTTTATTTTTTAAGGATCATTAGATTGCATTAAATATTTTATAATGATAAAGATGATTTGTGATTTATAATACATATACATAACTACATATTTCAAAAATAAAAATATATATGTAAATACTAAAAGTTAAACAACCGGTTCCAGGTTCCAACTAGATCAATCCGTGAACTGAACAGATTGGATCTCAAACCTTCCAAGGCGGCTGCCCTGCTTCTAGGCTTGTAAACAAACCAAACGAACACAAATGGGACATGCTCGTGATCGCTCGTATAACTTTAACCAAACACGGACAATTAAACCAACGGGATTTTCTTGTTTGTGTTCGTTTGTTAAGAAACTGAGTGTGTTCGTGTCATCGTTTTTGTTTATGCTTGTTTGCTAATAGTATAAACGAACGAGCATGACTACACATAGATGAACAAACATAACAGAGTGATACCAGTTAAAGTTAAATGTGAACATCAATTTGTCGGCCTAAATTTTAGTACAACTACATTAAATATTCGCAGGTCTAAAAGATGCAACTGAATTATCTAATGGATATAAATGAACGCTCACAAAAATAGAGTTTTGTGTTCATGTTCGTTCGTCTAATTAAATGAACAAAAAATTTGTCTTGTCCGTTCGTTTATTAAATTAACGAATACAAATGAACTACCTGCTATTCACGAACGTTAGCAGGGTACTGGTGGGCACCAAACCATTAGTGACACATCCACACGGCTATAAAATAACTGTTAAATTTGTTCAATCATCAGGTGATGGCTGTGACACGAGCCAATATATGCAAGAACGGGATGATATCACTCTCGAGAGGGGGTGCAGCCATATACTACGTATCAGTATTTCTTTACTTTTGGGTGTTGTCAACCCCGGTGGTTTCACTTGTATTTGGAAGCTACTTATACATTTGTATAAATTGGCTTCACTTACACTTTGATGAAGCGTTTTCTTCACTACGAATCGCTAATTACAAGTCGTTCACGCGCTTCCATATCAAGGAAGATGGCGATATTGAAATCTTCACACTCGCGGTCGACAAGGTAGTGTGTTGACTTGTCCGTTTATTAGTTGACTATTTTATTATTTCACCCGTTTTCGTGAGATGGGATTATAATAACTACTGGGTTTGAACTCGCGCGTTGCGGCCGGGGCGCGATGGGAATTCGGACGGTATCGATTCACTTTGTTGTGGTAACAGCAGAGTACGAACACTAAGACCTAGAAATTGAATAGCGGTACCGATGTCAGTAGTGGTTCGGTTCGTCAGAATGTTGAGAAAAAAACCTAAAAACACATGCGTACATAGCTTTTTTAAGAAATCAAAATAATAAAATGAAAACTTTGTGGCTAAATGCCAGAGTACAAAATGTTCATGGTCAATTTATAAAAATCAAAACTGTAGCAATTTAAACTTTTAAAAACACATTTTGTAGCCAAACTTTAAAACACAAACCTTTTGTGGTCAATTTTAAAAATGAAAGAGTTTACTATAAAAGCCCCTTGTGGCGAAAATATAAAACTTTGGTGGTTCATTTCAAAAAGAAAAAAACTAACTATTCTTGCATACTTTTCAATGAACCACTGTTAATATGACATATGTAGGTCCCAAAGGACTGGAAAGTGGACCCCGGGTGGGATAATGAGATGAAACAACCGCAGCAGGCGAGTCATCATAGAAGGTTTCCAAGTAAATGGAGGGCAAGTGCTTTTCATCAGGATCCGGTTAACACGGTCCGGGTTGTTGACCATTTTGTTATTCAGAAAAATGATAGATTACAAGTGAACGGGTCAGCGTCTCGCTGACGATGTGGTTTGAAACCGTTACTGTTTGGTTTTCAGTCGGAGAATATAAGATATGTATACTTGTGAGAGAATGTAGGGTTTGCTTATATATATGATGAACAGATATTAGGGCAGTGTATATATTGTTTCATATGAAAGTGGAAATGTTTTGGTTGTTATAATTGGAGTCAAGTTAGTTAGTGTCAGTGGCGGATCCAGGAATTTTTTTTAGGTGGTTCCCTCTTAATTTATAAGGTGGTTCCTACGCGTCTTCTATATATCCGTACACTATTATTTTGAAACTCGGGTGGTTCCGGGGAACCACCCGTTTGTATACTGGATCCGCCAATGGTTAGTGTCAATCTATGTTTGGCGTGCATCTTGATAGTGTCAACCTTAGACATTTTTCTTATAACGTATCAAGGCTATTCCAAAACCCTTTAGGGAGTGTGCTAATGAAATAAACCTTGATAGATGTAAGTAGAGGTGGACAGCAAAACCGGTTCCACCGAACCGGTTCCTACCCGTTTTTCGTAGGAATCGGTTCGGTTCCGTTTCAACCCGACGATCCGGGACCGGTTTGACATGTTTGGAGGTGGACCGGGTAGGAACCGGAACCGAACCGGAACCGGTTCTGGAACCGGTTCGGAACCGGTTCTAGCCGTTGGAGTAGTTCTAGCCGTTGGGAAACGGTTTTATGGCCGTTTTTTGACCGTTGGGGTCAAAAATGGCAGTTTTTTGGCTCCCCAAACACCCCACTACTAGTATAAATAGGTATTTGGTGTAATGGGTTCATCACAACACTCAAAACGCAAATCCGAACGCAAAAAAATACAAAAAAACGCTATTACAACGTTCTGAGTTCTCTAATCTCTTGTTTTCTCTTCTTCTATATTCATATTTGTTGTTATGGCTGCCTCACAATCATCGGTTGGTCAAGGTTCCACCGCCGGACCAAGTTTCGTTCGTATTGTACCTCATAATCGTAATCAAGAGATTTGGTGCAATTGGGATTTGGTTGAATTGAGTGACCATTCATTGAAGGCTCGGTGCAAGTTTTGTGGGATTTATTTAAACCCACTTTCGAATTCAAATTTGAAGAAACACATCGAAAGACCGTATTGCAGGGCGTTGAAACAGAACGTCGAGTCGCAACAAACGCAAATGGATAGTGAAGGCGGAATATTTACATACCAAATTGATCGAGTTCAAGATCGTATGGCGAAGTTTGTGATTCAAGAAGCTTTGCCGTTTAGCCACTTCGACAACCCTCACTTAACCGCCATGATTCGAGATACGCTTCAACCACAATACACTCACGTAAGTCGTCATACTCTTAAACGTTATTGTTTAAAATTGTGGAAGAAGGCCAAAGAGGTACTAATTGCATATTTTGAAAATATAAATACGGGAATAAACTTAACTACTGATGTTTGGTCGGCTCCACATGGTCTACCCGAATCTTATCTTTGTGTCACCGCTCATTGGGTAGACCCGTCATCGTGGGAAATGATGAAACGCACCATTGCTTTCGAACTCTTTGAGTATCCACATACGGGAGATAATTTGTTTGAAATTTTAGATTATGTTATAAAAACTTATAAACTAGAAAATAAAATATTTTCAATTGCATTTGATAACGTGTCGAATAATACATCGGCGGTTGATAAATTAAAATTAAAATATACGCCGATTTGCAATGGTGTATTTTTTCACTCAAGGTGTGTTGCACATATCATTAATTTAATCGTGCAAGACGGACTTGCTTCGGATGAGGTTACATCGGTTATAAACGATTTTAGAGTAATGCTACATGAAGTTTTTAAGAAAAGTAAAAAAAGACAAATGGATTATAGAAAATTTTGTAAAGATACGGGAAGAAAAGCTTTGGGAGCTAATTGGGATGTACCTCATCGATGGAATTCCACTTGCATAATGTTTCAAAGTGCTTTGAAACAAAGAGACACTTTACAAATGTTTCATTCTAGTCTTGCCGAGAATGATTTGGCAATCCCCTTTTCAAATGAGAAAAGGGAAATTATCAATGACTTATCGACTTTTCTTGAAGTTTTTAAAACATCAACTACGAAACTATCGGGAACGTATTATCCGACAAGTCCCTTGGTTCTTTCGGAGTTATTTTTAATCGTTAACAATCTTAAAGAATTTGAAAATAAAAGTCCAATGTTTTCAAACATCATATTACCAATGAAGTTTAAATTAAAAAAATACTTTCTTGAATTGCCACCGATTTTTACTTGCGCCGCCGCTTTAAACCCAATGTTAAATGTTACGGGGGTTGAATGTGTGATAGACGAAATTTTTTCAGCCTTAGATATGCATGAAGTTGACCCAAACTTTTCAACAGAGGCACAAAATGATTTTAACTTGAATTTTAAATTTATGTATGACTTTTATATAAATAAATATGGGTCAAACATACACATGCCTACGCCGGGGGGGTCTTCATCAAGTTCAAGTGCTCCTAGAGTACGAGACCCCATGATTAGCCTTATGAACACCGTTCGCAACGTAACGGCTAAAAAACAAAGGGGTAACACCCCTTCAAGCGAACTAGGAAGGTATAGTGCATATGATTTCTCTACCGGTTTATCCGAAGAGGAATATGGCACTTTTGATGTTTTGGCTTGGTGGAAGGTAAAGGAAACCGAGTTTCCGATTCTTGCCACCATGGCCCGTGATTTACTAACCGCCCAAGCTTCTACGGTAGCTTCGGAATCTGCTTTTTCTCTTAGTGGCAGGGTAATATCGGTGAGAAGAACAAGACTGAATTCGGAGTCGGTGGAGATGTGCATTTGCTTGAAGGATCACTTGGACTCAATCGATCGTGTTCAACACGTAACCACTCTGGAAGACGAAACACCACTTGATGTTCGAGTGCACGACGAACAAGAAGGCGTTTCTACAAGTAATTCTGATGAATAAGTCGCCACACAATAATTACGACGAACAAGAAGGCTTTTCTAGAAATAATATGTCACAACTTTATATTTATAAGTTTAATGTTTTGTTAGTTTGTTTTTGAATATTTTAAAACATGTAACATTTTTTTTTTGAACTTCTTAAAGTAAATAAAATGAATTTTATGTTAATTGTTTTTTTTATTTAACATGTTATACAAATACGAATCGTATAACACCGCTCTTGATTATAATTCAGCATTTGACTTGCGTAAGCCAAAAGACTATAATACATAGTAAACTCAACAAATGTAACACGATACAGATTTAAGTTCACCATTACACGATACACGATACAGACTAATCAATTCAAACACGCTGACACTCATAGCATTAAGTTCAATATGTTGTTTACCATTGCTCTGTGGGTGAACAACAAAAGTAGCATGAGCCTCTTCAGAAATCAGAAGAACACAAATCATCACCTACACAAGCAGCGGAAACGAAAAACGAAAAAAAAAATAATATTTTACACTGTAACCGGTTGGAACCGGTTACAGTGTAAGAACCGGTTTAGGAACCGGTCAGAACCGGTTCCACCGGTTCCGGGTCCGAGGGTTGGGGAACCGGTTCGGTTCCCTAACCGGTTCGACCATGGAACCGGTTTAAACAGTGATGTTGACTAATGGAACCGGTTCTGAACCGGTTCCGGTTCCTTTGACCAACCCGATTTGATCACCTATAGATGTAAGCCCATCACATGGCACACACCCCTAATGTTACTTTTAACATCAAAGAATCGACTGATTTTAAAAACATAAGCTCTGAAATCACTTGTTAGATCATAAATCTAAGTCTAACCACCTCTTCTTATACATTGGTTTTATACGATTTCAAAAACTGATCTCTATATCATTAGAGAAATTATTTACAAATATAACACGAGATTACAAAAATCATGTTTAAACAACTCAACTCGTCTATACAAACCGAACAATATCACCAATTTATATGGGAGATATGAAGGATGACCCTGGCTTGCCAGAGTTCGAGTCCTGATCTCACACGGTTTTACCGGCTCCTCGCTGTCGGGCCATTTGGCGGGCGTGGGGGTCGGGTTTTATCCGGTGAATCCCTCAATAGGTGGACCGCTAGGGGCTCCGTCCGTCCGGACTAGTGGCCGGCTCGGGTTACCTTTAGCCAATGGGGGCCGCGTACGGAGTACCCGACGTTACTTAGTTGGTCGTTAAAAAAAAAAAAGCAAAAAACCGAACACTATCGGTAGCAACTTTTAATTGGTAGGAACATCTTATTAGTAAGAAGTTCTAATAGCGAATCCACGGTTTCATTCAAATGACTCAAGAATAATTCATCACAATCAAATAACCCGAATCGAAAGCTTCGGTCAGCAAGCTTCAAGACAAATATCATTTTTTAAAGCATAAACATTAAGAAGTTATCAACCATGCATCCCTAACAAAGGAAAAAATAAACTAGGAAATAAATAAGATAAGATAGGAAATTGATATTCGAATAAAATATTTGATCTCATGTCTCTTCACTTATCAAGTTCGCTTAAGTTGTGCTGGTAAGTTTAATAACATATGTTGAAGCGTTTATTTCCTCACATGTTAGTACTGATGTGTTGCAAAACACACTTACTTTCCGTATCGTTTTATCATGTTTTAATTTCTTAATAGTATAATTAATAAGAGTTATAGCTTGTTTTTGCTTGATTTTACAAAGATGGATGATTACTTGTAGGTTTTGATATTTTAAGGAAGAAAAGTGTAAAGTTTGAAGAGTCTAGGGGTCTTTTTGAGCAACTTTGAAGACTACAACTCAAGGCCCGACCCAAGCCCACAAGTTCCAAGCCTTACATGCATACTATATTAATAAAATAAAAAAAATAAAAACCCTAACTCCTTCCCTACTGTCCGATCGCAACTTCTGCAGGAAGAAAAGAAAGAAAAAATGTTGGTGGCGGCTGTGTGGTGGCTAGGAGAAGAAGAAGAAGCTTAAAGAAAACTTGGTACAACAGCTACTGCAGGAAGAAAAGAAAGAAAAAATGTTGGTGGCGGCTGTGTGGTGGCTAGGAGAAGAAGAAGCAGCTTAAAGAAATCTTGGTACAACAGCTAGGGACCTTAATCAACCATAAACTCAGCCATATATCTTGAGTATACATCCATAAACTTTGTTCTTTTGTTCAAGTTTCATAACTAGTTACTTTGATCTTTTACTTTGAATTGTTTTGCAAGTAAAGTGAAGATTGACTTGTGTTTGATTGTGTTTGAATCTTGAATGAGTTTAATCATATTTATGTTGATGTTTATGATATTTAACTTAAGTATTAGCTACTGTCCAAAACTAATGTTAGGCTAAACTAGTTAGTTCTACCTAGGTTAGATGAATATTATTAGTTTTAGTAAGTAATTTGGATTGTTGATCATCATGACTTGAATTGTTAATGAAAAGTTTGGTTTAGCATTGAATTAGGTTGTGTTTATTGGCTGTGTTTTTATTAATTATACTCAATTACCTCTTGCTTTGATTGATTGAATCGGTTTTGGTTAATTTTAGCTTGTTTGAACTCTTTATTTTGTGTTTAGAGATTGTTTGCGGGGTGTACAACCGTAGGGTTTAAGTGGGTATATTAATTAGTTAAAATCAGCGGGTATGCACCTTCTTAGAGACCGAGAGGTAATCTAGCTTTTGAGCGAACCTTAGTTGTGTCATCCTTAGATACCGATGTCGTGAGATTCTTCAATCCATTAGCTTATTATGCCTTCAATAGGATTCTTACCTAGGTAGACGTTGTCTCCATTGATAAATCTTATTCTCAAAGTTTCGTCTAGTCTTGTTAAGTTTAGTCAATTAAGTTAGTTAAAGTAAGTTAGATCAAATAGTTAATAATATAAAAATCATTTAAAAAATATTATTCTTTAGGTGAGTCTTGGTTAGGGTTAAGTATTAAGTACGTTTTCACGTGTCTTTGTGTTCGATACTCGGACTTCCTTAGGTCTATACTATTAGTGATCGGTACACTTGCCGGTTGTGTGTGGATTCGTTAGGATTTTCGTTTTATAAATTTAAAGCTTAGTTGTGAGTTATTTAAAAATGGCATTCATTAAACACACATCAAGTACTTAGGCTATCGTAGTGGAGGGGCTACAAATTGAGCGAATTGCGACACGTGGTGCCCAATCAGCAAGGGATGAGAATTTGTTTTTGGGGTGTAATGAGGCTACAAACTGGGCCCACAGTATCTTTTTTTATTATTTTCTTTTTATATTTTATAATTAAACTAAACATATAAAAACCATGAAAATTAAATAATTAAATAAAAATGTATTAAAATTAAAAAGAAATACAAAAAAATACATAACTAAAAAAAAACATAACTAAAAAAAAAATACTAATATCAATAATATTCGCGCATTTTTTCAATTCGTCGTCGTTCCAATAATGTGACCTCTTTGTGTAACCTGACCTCTTTGAGGGATTTGTATTCTTTACTCATTTCCCGCAATTTTATCATAGCGGCAATTTTTTCGTGTTGTTTATTGGTTTCTGTCATGGTATCGTTGAGTTCCTCGGAAAACTTTTCGTCCTTTTTATGATTTCTCTCATGGTAGCGGTGAGTTTCACGGGATTCGGTTGGCTCGGGTTGTTTCTAGGATTCATTTTGCTAGATTTTTTAAAGAATTTGGGTATGAATTGTGTATGAAATGGAGAAGAAGGAGTATGTTTATATATATATACCTATATATATATATATATATATTGTTTTAATTATTTTTTTTATTTTTGACCGTTGTCCAATGGTATTATTATTATAATAATAATATCCCCCCCCTTCTGGCGACAAAAACATCCCGCCCCCCGCCCCAATTCGCTCCAATATCGCCCAGAGGGCGATGTCCCCCCCCCGCCCCCCCGCCCCCATCGCCCAAATTTCTCGCCCCATTACATATAGTCCTTGAAGACGACCGAAAATTAGGAACATAATTTCATCCTTTCTAACACATTCTCAGGATGTTGTTGCAACACTCAAACTTTTCTACCTCACAAGGTGCACTTTTTCCCCTGTAAATTCATTGAGAGGAATATTTTATTCTTTTGGCAAATTGAAAATAAATAACCCTATCTTTTATGTATTGACCGATATAATCTCACCTTAATAAATCCCTATCAGCGGTCCAATCTTTCAATTGTTTTTCTCTCAATAGACCTAAAATCCCTATTAGCGTTCCAACCTTAACGTTGTTAAGTGTTTTTCCGAATTTCAACTCGATCTTTAAGGGCTTTTGATCGGAAGAAGGATACGAGTCGACTGAAGTAAAACTTATATCGAAACAGTGATCCAGACGACGACACAATGTTTATTAGCCGACTCGTATTTTTCTTCAAATCAAAAGCCATAAAACATCGGTTTGAAATTCAGCAAAACCTAATGACGTTAAGTGTCTTTTAACGTAGGCCAATTGAGAGAAAAATAGTTGAAAGGTTGAACCGTTGGTAGTGATTTTTAAAGGTGAGATTATTATCGGCCAATAAACAAAATATGGTATTATTTATTTCCGACTAGTTTGAGGCCCGTGTATTACACGGGTAATTGATGAAAATTTAAACTTTAACTATTAAGTGAAATACATTCAACAAATTGATCATATATTGTTAATACAATTTAAGTAGAATCTCTATATAATAATACACTTGGGACCACCAAAATTTATTAATTAAAAGAGTTATTAATTAATCGATAAATTAATAATTATTAATTTTATACTAATTAATATTTTATTAATTTATTGTAGAATACTTAGTATTCTAGGTTTCGGGTCAACAAAAATAAACTTTTAGTTTTAAACCATATATATTTTTAGTTATTAAAAGCTAAGCCTTAGTCGCTGGTGTTATCAGGATTTAGTCCAAGTCAATTGTTATCATTTCACACATAATGAATCGATTGTTTATTATTTTGAATATAAATCATAATAAGCACTTTAATTATGTACTAACCAACATGTAAAACTAACATAACCTCAATTCGTTGTATTTGTATAAAAATAAAAATAATAAGTTAACATAATATAGGAATTGTGTGAATAGCAGATGAAAACGATATTATTGGTTTCAATTGTAACATCCCGAAATTTCAAAGTGATATTAATTATATTACTTACTAATAGAGGGAAAGTTTACTCGGGTTGTCAGGAAATAAATAATAGAGTAGGAGTTGGTATGAGTCGGGCTAGTGTTGGATTAATGGAGACGGGTTAAATGAGAATGGGCCTTAGGTCCATGGGATTTCAGGGATATAAATATCCCCTAAACCCAAAAATATCTTCATTTCCTTACTTTCTACACACACACCATCTACACCGCCGCCGGGCCGAGGAGAGGAACGGGCAGATCCGAGAGAGAGAGAGAGAGCGATTAGTGTGTTAACAAGTTAAACGAGATCCAAACAAGCTCAAAAAGGTATGATTCTTGATCTTTGAAGTTTAAAGATCCAAGCTTTTTAGTGTATAAGCGACCGAAAATGGTCGGGAAGCGTAGTGGGTGATATTGAACCACAGCAAGGGTGTTAAAATCGCTCAAAATGCTGGACAGAAACCGAACAGCGGCTGATCTGGACAACTTCGCCTGCAACTGGGCAACTTCGCCTTCAAAGCGATGAACTTCGCCTGCAAGCTAAGTTCGCCTGATGAACTTCGCCTGCAAGCTAAGTTCGCCTGATGGCAACTTCGCTGTAAAGTTAAGTTCGCCTAACTGGTAACTTCGCCTGAGGCCAAGTTCGCCTGATGACAACTTCGCCTGAAGCCAAGTTCGCCTGATGGCAACTTCGCTGTAAAGCTAAGTTCGCCTAGCTGGTAACTTCGCCTAAAGCTAAGTTCGCCTAAGGTTAACTTCGCCTAGAGCTAAGTTCGCCCGAGGGTTAACTTCGCCTAAAGTCAAGTTCGATTAGAAAATAAATTAAAAATCTAATGAAAAATGTGTTAAGACAGTTAATGGAAATAAAATTTTTCCAGGGACTCGACCCTTGGACCCTGCTAGGGGCTGCCGCCCCTAGACCCCGCTGCCAGGGGCGCTGCCCCCGGACCCCCGTTCGTTGTGGGTAGTAATTAAGACTAGAAAGATGATATGAGTAGTGATAGTTAATTGATATGTATACTTGTTATACAGTCAGCCGTGCACAACTGAAGAAAGGGATTACGATTAACGGTGAACGTAACTGTGTCCAGGTGAGTTTCTAGCCCCATTCCTTGTTATGTTTTCGGGGCTGTGTGCATACTCGATGTGTTGTTAATACATTTATCCTAAGTGATAAGTGTATGTCATATGTGATATATGTGATAGGTATGAATGATTGCTTGTTGGTACGCGAACGATCTTCGGATATTGCGCGTACTGTCAGGTTATAAATGAAGGTACGAATATTATATATGGAAGATGTACGAATATTTCAAATGAATACTTGCCGGGGCGTGAACGATCTTCGGATATTGCACGTATCGACAAGGGGTATGGTTGTTAAATGAATGATGTAAAGAACGCCTAGAGTGTTCTTATGTTATAATGTAATTATTGTATATGTGAAGTATGTGTATACAGGTACACGAATGGTATGTGAGTCCTACGTTCGACATAGTAAGTTAGGGTGGCGAATCCCTCTAACTCCTGTTGGACATAGACTTGGCAGGTTATGGCGTAGTTAAGGACTGTGAGCCTTATACGTGATGTAGATAATAGATGAAGCATAGGAAAGGACTGTGAACCTTATACGTGCTGATTTTGTAGCATAGGGAAGGACTGCGAACCTCGTACGTGCTATGAATTAGGTTGCAACATAGGGAAGGACTGCGAACCTTGTACGTGTTGTGGATGTATGTCAGCATAGGAAAGGACTGTGAACCTTATCCGTGCTGATTTTGTAGCATAGGGGAGGACTGCGAACCTCGTACGTGCTATGAATTAGGTTGCAACATAGGGAAGGACTGCGAACCTTGTACGTGTCGTGGATGTATGTCAGCATAGGAAAGGACTGTGAACCTTATACGTGCTGATTTTGTAGCATAGGGGAGGACTGCGAACCTCGTACGTGCTATGAATTAGGTTGCAACATAGGGAAGGACTGTAAACCTTGTACGTGTTGTGGATGTATTATGGTATAGGGAAGGAACGCGAACCTTGTACGTACCATAAATGGTGAACATAGGTAAGGACTGCGAACCTTGTACGTGTTCACAACCTTGAGTACGGGTATAGTCGGCGGACTATGAACGTACTCCCGGTAGACTGAGGTTAGTGATTGTAGATATATATGTATGTATGGTAGCAAGTATGTACGTAGAACAGAAGGGTAACTAATGATGTATGGATATGTATCTACGGATAAGTATATATGTGTATGTATTGTATGGCGTTCGATCAACTAGAACTCACTCAGCGTAGCTGACTTTTAGTATGCACGCAGGTGAGTTGATTACAGGGCTAGCATGAGGATGACGCATGGCATGGATTGAACAGCTGGCATCTGAAGAAAGAAGTAAAGATGTTTTAAATATAAAGTTTTGTGTTATGGTATCAAAGAAAAGATTTAATGTTTTGTAACAAATGATTGATGTTTTATATTCCGCGAAAAGTTTTAATAAACTCTGATTTGAAGAACTGTGTTTATGAGTAAATCCGACGCTAAAGTAGGGTCACCGGGTTCGGGGCCTTACATCAATATCCTAAATGATTTTTGGAAAACGAAAATAATGGAATGGGATTGAAACAAATTTTTTGGTTTAAAATATAAAATGCTTTTAATTAAGTAATTTATCTTATAAGGTATATTAAATTAAATATATTTGAATGTATGGAAAAAGTATAAATCAAGTCAAAAAACATATGTTTCTGAAGCATTTTGGTCTGAGTTATGAAAGAAAATATTGAAAACTAAATATTGATCTTCTTATTGCTAAATCCTTTTATACTACACAAAAAAATCATATAAATAGATTACCTTTAGTTCATAAAGTAAAACGTTATACATATAGATTATAATTATACTATTCAACTTCAATGATTTAATGCTAAACATCAAGATATATATATATATATATATATATATATATATATATAACAGATATTCTCTATATTTATAATATTTATACAAAATGTTCGTAGAAAATTAAGAAAATACATATTTCATGAGTTCAAATGCATATGAGAAAATTTTAAATCCAAATTTGAAACCAATATTATATAAAAAATTATGCACTACTGTTTGAAACCCTGCTTAAAAACAATTTGTAGTTCACCATTCAAATCCAAATTTTTCGACAATAACGCACCTTTATTTTTTTTCTTAATTTTGCAATTACCTGTGACTTTCAAATTTTATTCTAACAGGTCTGCAACTTTAATTTTGATATTTTTCTTATTTCACTAGTAATGTTGATGAATGAATCAGTTAGTATTTACACTTAATACACATAAACTTGAATTCAGATATTGAAATAACTTAAAAGATAAGGACCATATATGAAAATTTGTTGAAAAAAAGGTGAGGAGAGCTATGAGCTTGACAAGTGGCAAAAGTTCTAGCCTTTTATTAGAATAGATTTGCATGTTCCTTTTTAAGTAGGGTTGTGTAAAGAAATGTGTTTGTATTATATCTAAGTACTTCCTCTATTAATATATACCCAATTACCTTTGTGCTCATCGTCACAGTGGGGGGAAATGTTTTGGAGCTCGTCTAGATCTTTTGTAATGCCCTTCTTATACATGAAATGGGATAGGAATATGCTCACATGTCGGACCAAAATGGCTTGTAAGGCGAGGCTAAGTCTTCTCGAAACCTGACTGTAGAACAAATAATTGAGATTCGATTTATTAAAATCCTTTCCTTTTGTATTTTCCTTGAATCATTCCGAACTTGTTATAACCATGTCTTTGGTTATTTATTCATTCATAAAAGTATACAAAACAATTTCCCCTTTAATATCATTAGTCTCTACATGGTATCAGATCAGGTTCAACAAAAAAACCTAAATCACAAAACCTTTTCAAAATAAAAAACCTAACCACCATGGTCGGTAAAGAAAATGTTGCCGACAGACAAAAGAACAAGGGAGAGTCTCTTGACTCGAACTCCCCATACTATAAAAATAAGGCAACATCACATGAACCAAAACAAGGCGGCATCATTGAGCATTACACAATCTATAAAAAAGATGGCCATACTCGCGAAGGTTATTTCAAACGTATTAGATACCCCGGGTGGTGGCCCGAAAACTGGAAACAAGAAATCAAACACAAAACAGTCTTGGTCAAGACAGATCTAAGTCCGATAGAGGGTTTAACAAACAAACAATATGATTTTTGTTAATCACTTTGCAAATAATAGAGGGACGAACATGGAAGATATTGTCACACCCCAACCTATGGCGGAAATGTCGGGGTGTGAGCTGATTGCTCACAGCTCTCAATGTACTATCATGCAAACTTTAATATTATAATATCTGATATTACAATTTAAACAATCCAACTATTTACCAAATTTCAAAGTACATAATCCATATATAACATAAATATAGACACAATATAAATCAAGCTGTTATCTTCTCTCTAACATGCAACCCTAAGTTTTCTTCAAATCAACTTGACAATCAAATCACACGATTACCTGCATATGCGTTAAAAATACAATAATTTTGTCAACACTAGGTTGAGTTAGTAAAACACCAGATTGTGTAAATATACAATAATAAATAAAAGAGCAAAATGTGTCAAGTGAGATAAGCAATTTAACCAAATGAGCATGTAAATATGTTGTCGGTAAGCTCGATGCCAGATGCACTGGACGATGGCTAACATGACGGGCGTATGATCATACTAGTCTGAGAATATGTTGGAACTCTCAGAAATATGTTTAACTAAATCATATAAGCATATAACACGTTAATCATAAATTGTTAAAACACATGACTAACAGTTACAAGTTGAGTAATATATAGTAATAGAATATCTAGAACGCATATTTCCCCAAAACGGTTAAAAATAAGTAAAAAAGAAGGGGAGTGAGATACTCACCTTAGTAAATAAGAAAAGGTTGGAATATGATAAATGAAAGATATTATGAGGCGCGCTTGTCGAGATGTATCAACGAACAAATCCTAAGTAATAATAATAATCGGAGGATACAACGAATTAATAGATGAACTAATAGGGACTCAAGATATGAACGAGTATTGAGTTCAAAATAATTTACTTAAACCTTTATTCTAAAATGATAATTTTATAAATAAAGTAAAATAAATTCTTTAACTTAAAAATATTAAAGTGATAATAATTATTTATATAATAATAAGTTATCTGAGTTAAACAGTATTTGTGAAATAACAAATTACTACACTTTATTATTAGTAATAAAGATCTCTTTTAAGGTAATATTGTAAATATATAATTAATAAATAATATAATCTCTTATAAAATACTTAACTATATTTCAATACGTGAATTAACGTGATATATATTTTATATGTATGGATATATTAAGTTAAAACCTTTTTTTAAATAAATTACAACCTTTAACAAATTTTAATAACTATTATATATATATATATGTATATATATATGTATGTATGTATGTATGTATATATATATATGTGGTTTTTAACAAAAATTCGAAAAACGACTTGTTAATTTGTTGGTTTTAGAAAAAATATAAATTTGTTATTGATTATATAATATTAATTAATATTTACATGATTAAATATATAATATATATATGATAATTTAAAACCATTTTACAAAATCAGGATATAAAAACGGGCTGGGGGGGAGGTCGAACCCACGCCCCCAGCCACCATATGACTTAAGTCTTATGCACCAGCCATTCAGGCTGGTGTCTAACTCGTTTTATGATACAAAACATTAACATATAAACATTATGAAAATAACCAGCAAGCAGAATGAACCCTAACAATTCAAACGGCCAATACGTTAATCGTTTGGCCGATTGAACAGGGTTATTGAATGGGATGGAAGAATGATCAAAACCACATAGTTAATTACCTAAATCGATGAACGAACAATGGTTAAATACTAAGCACGGTTCCGTCCAAACTGAGATCACGAATAGGTATCCAGAGGTTGTTATAATCTAATTATCCTTAGGGTTTTGATTAGCGACGGGTAGATGATGGTGTCTGCAGAACTAATTGAATTATTATGAACGTTTATATGTAATACGAATTAGGTTTAGGGTCGGCTTGGTATAAACCGCATTGCAGATCTGATTTGATTGAATTAACATATTATGAGTGTTGGTTAGGCCGTAATTAGCATGTATAACATAGTATTGATTTAATTTCTAAATTAGATACGGGAATTATGGTCCAAAGCTTCTCAAATTGAAACCGGGTTTGTGATTAGGGTTAACGAGTTTGGGTTGGATCATGGGTATCCGGATTTTGAGGGGTTATATTAGAAATTGCATTTTTAGTCCCTAAGGTTTAAGGATGGAAACAATAAGAGAGAAGAGTTTATGTTTGGATCATTTTGCCAAAATTTGAAAGTTATAAATATATTTTATATAACTAATTAAACAACAATATATTGATAAACGCGATATTTTTATTTAATAAAATAACATGAACATCGAAACGGGTCGGGTATTTAATAAAATTGTTAATCGAAAACCCGAGTTGTTACAGATTTGTTACTAGTCGTTTACTTCACATGTAAAAGGGATGGCAATGGTGATTGGGTAATTGACTCGGGATCTACCGAGCACGTCACTCACACATTGACATCCTCGAAAATAGAACACAGAATCTCTTTGAAAACCCCGTCATGATTACTAAAGGGAATGCTATATCCATCAAAGAGAGAGGTGAATGTACCTTACCGCGAGGGGCAACGATTGAAAATGTTTTACATATTCCAAAGTTAACTTGCAATCTCTTGTATGTTAGGCGGTTGAGCAATGATCTACACTCAACTATAACCTTTTTTCCTTTTTTTCCTGATTGGTACAGGTGAGTGCAGAAGAGGTTTGTACCGAATGCAGTTAATTGACAACAAGAGAAAAGCCATGACGACATCTCTGGACACATGGCACAAGAGGTTGAAACATGCTTCCGTTGACAAACTAGCTCAAATTGACTTCCTTGGTAGATTTTGTTGGCTCAGCCGGGACCGAGACGATCCGAGCGCGTTCGAGACGGAAGGTTTGAAGACCAAAGACGGATATAAACAAACACGAAACAAACGATTTCATTGATAAAAACAAAAGATTACATGCTTGTTTAAACACTGAAATCACGATCTATGGCAGGGGGAGGTCGAGCATGGCCTCCCCCCTCATCCGGACAGCACCTGGGCTCCGGGCACGCAAAAACCTCAAACTCTTACCTGTTCACGCCTGAAAGCTGGTATTTATACCCGCTGCCATTCGGTCAGGACTCATTCGATCGAATGAGTCCTATTCGATCGAATGGCAGACTCATTCGATCGAATCAGAAACTCATTCGATCGAATGAGTATCCATTTGAAAATGCTCTTTCAAATGGATCACTTTCAGCGTGAACCACTACCTAGGTGTACAGCATACAACATAAACATTCTAAACTATTCGCCAAGCGACGGCCACAAAACATGCACCAACAGATTTTCTTTCAATAAGTTGTGTATTTCATATTCAAAAGCAAAACACATTTGTCTTCCTTTCCAAGACAGTAATACCAGAACAAACAATTGGTTTGAATTATTACATTGTGACATTTGGGGAAAATATCGCACTCCTTTTTCGTGTGTGAGTTATTTTTGACTTTGATCGCTGATTATAGTACGGATAGTACGGGTTTGGGTTTTCTTACTAAAACATAAGCATGAAGCAAGCCAATGCCTTATTTCCTTTTGCAAAATGATAAACACACAATTTTGGAAATCAATAAAATGCATTAGATGTGACAATGGTGGTGAATTCAGATCCAATGATATGCTCAAATTTTACAATGAACAGGGAATGCTACTTGAAACAACTTTTCCTCATATTCCATAACATAACGGGGCTGTGGAACGGAAGCACAGACATTTAATTGAAACCTCCCGGACACTTAGATCTGAAGCCGATCTTCCAAAACGGTTTTGGGTTGAATGTGTGTTAACTGAAACATACATCATTAATCGTTTTCCTTCTATAGTTATCGAAAATCGAACCCCATATGAATCCATATTCGGTCAAAAACCATATTATCATTTTACAAGAATATTCAATTGTCTTGCATATTATAGAAGCACCGAAACATGGAGACAAGTTTGAACCAAGTGGGCCCGAGGTCTTTTTGGGATACCCACCGGGTACTAAAGGGTATAAAACTTATGACATTGAAAATAAGAAAATTATTGTTTCAAGAGATGTGAAATTTCATGTGGATAATTTTCCTTTCAATGGTATGAGCATAGATTTAAAAGAAACAGCTCCAATGGAATATCCCATTGAAGTCGGATTTGTAGAAGAAGAAAATCCAAGGGAAAAAGGTTTCAAACAAACCATTGAGGTTCAAGAAAATGTCACGAAAGAAGTGGGCCAAACATGTAACATTCCAACCTAAGGCGGAAATTCCAGGGCATGAGCTGATTGCTCACAGCTCTTAAGGTACTATCATGCAATATTAAATGTGACATTATCTATTAAATTTCATTATATAATCAAAGACATCAAATACAAATTCCATAATTCAAATAAGTAAGACAAAACAAATATATCAACGTGAATAATCTTGTTTATTCTCTCTAGCACGCAATCCTAGATTTTTCTTCAAAATCAGCTTGAAAATTACATCACACGATGACCTGCATATGCGCTAAAAACACAATAATTTTGTCAACACTAGGTTGAGTGAATAAAACACCAAATAAAAGAGCAAACTGTGTCAAGTAGTTAAGCAATTTAACCAATAAGCATGTAAGTATGTTGTCGGTAAGCTCGATGTCAGATGAACTGAACGATGGCTAACACGATGGGCGTATGATTATCCTAGACTGAGATTATGTCACATTTAAGAGATGTGAAATTTCATGAGGATAATTTTTTTTTCCAATGGTATGAGCATAGATTTAAAAGAAACAGCTCCAATGGAATATCCCATTGAAGTCGGATTTGTAGAAGAAGAAAATCCAAAGGAAAGAGGTTTCAAACAAACCATTGAGGTTCAAGAAAATGTCACGAAAGAAGTGGGCCAAATATGTCACACCCCAACCTAAGACGAAAATTCCGGGGCGTGAACTGATTGCTCACAGCTCTCAAGGTACTATCATGCAATATTAAATGTGACATTATCTATTAAATTTCATTAAATAATCAAAGACGTCAAATACAAATTCCATAATTCAAATAAGTAAGACAAAACAAATATATCAACGTCGATAATCTTGTTTATTCTCTCTAGCATGCAATACTAGGTTTTTCTTTAAAACCAGCTTGAAAATTACATCACACGATGATCTGCATATGCGCTAAAAACACAATAATTTTGTCAAAACTAGGTTGAGTGAGTAAAACACCATATTTTCATGATTATATAATAATAAATAAAAGAACAAACCGTGTCAAGTGAGTTAAGCAATTTAACCAATAAGCAGGTAAGTATGTTGTCGGTAAGCTCGATGTCAGATGAACTGAACGATGGCTAACACGACGGGCGTATGATCATCCTAGACTGAGCTTATGTTGGACCTCTCCGACATGTATTCAAGTAAAGAATATAAGCATATAACACGTTAGGTATAAATTGTTAAACACACAAGACTAACAGTTGCAAGTTTGAGTGTTAAATAATAATAAAATATCTACGAACGCATAAGTACCCAAAATAGTATAAAAATGAGTTAAAATGGGGAGTGAGATACTCACCTTATCAGACGAGCAAACAGAAATAATAAAATAATAAGAATGAAGACCGGCGATTCACGCGTTGACGATAAATCCTAATACAAGATTAAATACAAAACGAACATAAGGTTTGAACGGATAGAATAGGGTTCGAGAGATCGACAGTTGATCATTATCAAACTTATTTAGTTTATAGATCTTTTAATTTTCCCAATATCATATTTTATAAATAATAATACTTGTTAAAATATGGAAAAGTTATACAATACATAAAATAACTTAGTTAGTTAATTTACATATATATAATATATATTTATTATTAAATTAATATAAATAATAAATAATAATATTATATAAAGTTATACACCTTTTAGTAAAACACTATATGTTAACTAACATAATATTCTAAGTATATATATTAAACATAACCCTTTTTATTAATCAAAACCTTTAACAATTTTTAATAATCCAATATATACATATATATAAACACATACACCTATGTATAGTTGTAACCAAGGTTCGGGAGAACGATTAGTTAAAGTGTCGGTTTTAGACAGTATATAATTTTTTTATTATATTTACAATATTTATAATATAGTTTAAGTAATTATTTGTGTTATGTAAAGATTTAAAAAATTAACTAGCTAAAATAAAATAAATAAAAAATGGAGCTGCCGAGACTCGGACCCAAGCAGCATGCCAGCACAAATAAAACCAAGCACAGACCCAGCCAACAGAGCCAGTTGTGACAGTTGTTAAGAACCAGAATAGACAGTTTATGAACAGTATATCCGATAATCCAAAAACCCTTGATGAACCCTAGAATCAAAATCCGTAAATCCGATAATTGTTTGATCAATTAAAGCTAGGGTTAATGATATATACTGAAAATCGATCACACTAAAGCAAACGATTACCTTAAACGAAGTTCCGATGAGGGTTTAATTGTTATTAATAGGGCCGGCTCAAACGAGTTACAGATCCCGATTCAAACCAAAACGATAATACAATTAATTATGGGGTTAAGAACGACAACGGTTAGGAGAAAGTATCTGCAAGATTAATTGAGTTTATATAAACGTTTACATGAATAACAATCTAGGGTTAGGGTTGGATAGAATATTACTAACTGCAGATATGATTTGATTTGATTTGATTTGATTAACATAATAGGGATATCGGTTAGGCCGATTTAAACAATTATAACATAATATTCGAATCAATTTCCAAAAAGGTTACGAGGATTAAGGTCCAAGAATCCCAATTACAATTGGGTTTTTGATTTGGGTTAATGGGTAAGGTATTCAAGGAAACGGGTTAGAAAGGTCGATGGGTTATAATAAACAGATATAGCATTTTAGTCCTTAGATTATGATGATGGAAACAAAATGGGGTAATAGTCGATGTTTAGGGTGATTATTGTCATTACTTGAAAGTTATAATTATATATTATATAAATAATTAAACAATAATATGATAACATTTAAGAATTTCAATTAACGCGATAAAATTTCACGAACCTCGAAATAGGTCGGGTATCTAATTAAAACAAAATTTTGAAAAGTCCGTGTTGTTACAATCTCCCATACTTTAAGGAATTTCGTCCCGAAATTAAATATTACTATAACAACACCATTAAATTTTAATAAAAATACATTTGATTTAAAACTAATCATAATACAGAACTTTGAATAGTTGAAGCAACGTTCCAAATGAAATCCGATAAGGGCACTTATATATAGGATGTACCAGCAACGAATCCACCATGTCCTTATCATCTTTACATTTTTACCGTTATCTCAACTACTTACGATTCTATATTATGACACACAATTATCCAGATTATGATTTCTATTCGAGGACTTTGGTATTACGTGCTGATCCGTAATTACTTAGATCGTCGGATGGTCCACATAACTCGTCCCATTGTGTGGGTTACAAAACATTTAAAGAACATGATTTTGAGAAAACAAAAGTTTTAAGGAGTTTTAATTATAATACTAGAAAATCACCAATGTATAAAACAATTTCAAAAGTTGCAATTAATTTTAATAAGGCAAAGAAATTTCTCAGACATCGTAAAAAAATAAGTACTTAAAGTTGAAAAAGAGAGAACTTATTAATAATTGTGGTGAATGGGTTGTGATGAATGAAGGTAAGGAAATAAGATAGAAGTAGGCTTCAATAAATAATCAATAACATAAACTTTATTCATGAGATAGAACATGCAAATGATAAGGATCAAATTGAAATAATCCAAGGCCAGAAAAGAGGCGTTACAATTCATAATTAAGAAAAAGAAAAAATAAAGTAAGACGGGTAAAGAAATCGACAAAAGTCTTCGAGGTCTTTTGTAACATCCTGAAATTTCTGAAGTAATATTGATTTTATTATTTAATATTAGTGGGAAGGTTACTCGGGTTAGCGGGGAGATAATAAAATAAAGTAGGAGTTAATACGAGTCGGGCTTGTGTTGGGTTAAGTAATATGAGTAATGGACTTGGGTTAAAATGGAAGGAAGATAGACCATGGGCTCAAGCCCATGACCAATCATATAAATACCTTCATTATGCCTTAATCCCTTCATTTACACATATTCCATACACCACCAACACACACACACTTAGCTCTCTCTCATCCTACTTTCTCTCTCTAGCTGAATTAGAAGAAGAATTGATTTCCGACACGAGGTAATGATAGTATTATGTTATGTGAGCTCAAACCCGTTAGATATAGTTGCGAAACGACGAGCCGACACCTTAAACCGTTAAAGTTATGAGATTCGGGTGGAATCGGGTATAAACCGAACCTAAGATGAGCATCGGGGTCACCCTAGCTCAGATATGGATCGAACGGGACGAAAAACGGTGAAACCGGTGGTGAAACGGCTGAGATATCGTTTTTCCGGCGATATCCCGGTTTTCCGGCGAAGGCGGCGCCGGAGTTGGGTGTACGAGGTAAGGATGTCAGAGAATGTTCTCTGACATTCTGACCTAACCCTAGTTCGTTAGCAGTGACTTAACGAACTAGAAGGCAATTTGTTAATCCATTTCGTTAAGAGGAAGTAACGAACTAGAAGCAGTTCGTTAAGTCATTCGTTAAGGATAAGTAATGAAGAAGCTCCAATTCGTTAAGTAGTTCGTTAAGGAAGAACTAACGAATGAACCCCAGTTCGTTAAGGTTTCAGTTCGTTAAAGGACCAGTTCGTTATAAAGGTCCAATTCGTTATGAAGGATAACGAACTAGAATGACGAATCGGATAACGAATTAGGTGATTCGTTACTTACTAATTCGCTAAGTTTTGATAACGAACTAGACCACGAATTATACTGTGATCTGATAACGAATTAGGCTTAATTCGTTATAGAAAATGAGTTGGTGAATTAAATAATAATTTAAAATCCTAGTGGAAAATGTGTTAAGACAGTTAATGGAAATAAATTTTTTCCAAGCTGACCTGGCAGCTCGACCCCAGCCAGGGGCTCTGACCCTTGGACCCTGCCAGGGGCTGCCGCCCCTAGACCCCGCTTCTAGGGGCGCTGCCCCCGGATCCCCGTTCGTTGAGGGTTGTAAATAGACTAGAAACGCGATATGGAGATTGATAGTAACCAATGCGCGTAATTGTTATACAGTTATCCGTGCACAACCAAAGAAAGGAGTAACCATTAACGGAAGAAGTAATCGAGTTCAGGTGAGTTTCTAGCCCCACTTCCTTGTTATGTTTTCGGGGCTGTGTGCATACTCGATGTGATAGTTAATACACTTACCTTAAGTGGTAAGTGTATGCCTTGTATGATTTGTGTATGATGATTGCTTGACGGTGCGTGAACGATCTTCGGATATTGCACGTATTGCCAAGGGGAGTGATTAGCTCTTTATATGGATATTAAATAATAAGTGTATGCCTTGTACGATTTAGGTATGATGATGTTAGTACATGAACGATCTTCGGATATTGCATGTACTGCCAGGTGATAGTCAAAGATATGACTATATAAATAAATTGGATATACGAATGAATGATTGTCGTACGTGAACGATCTTCGGATATTGCGCATACTGTCATATATAAATGTCATATGTAATATATGGATGATGTATGAATATTATAAATGAACACTTGTCAGGGCGTGAATGATCTTCGGATATTGCACGTACCGACAAGGGGTATGACTGTTAAACAAAGGATGTGAAGAACGCCTAGCGTATTCTTATGCTACAGTGTACTTATTGTACATGTATACATGTACATGAATGGTAAGTAAGTTCTACGTCCGACTCAAATCCCTCTAATTTCCGTTGGACATAGACTTGGCATGTGGTGGCGTAGTTAAGGACTGCGGGCCTTATACGTGTTATAGATGTTAGATGGGAACGTAGTTAAGGACTGCGGGCCTTATACGTGATATTGATGATAGATGTGAACGTAGATAAGGACGGTGGGCCTTATACGTATTATAGATAATAGACATCAACGTAGATAAGGACTGTGGACCTTATACGTATTGTGGATAGGCCCCAGCATAGGAAAGGACCGTGGACCTTATACGTGCTGTATTTGTGTTGTGGTAGCATAGGGGAGGACTTTGGACTTCGTACGTGCTATGGTTTAGGTTGCAACATAGGGAAGGACTGAGGACCTTGTACGTGTTGTTAATATAGGATGGTATAGGGAAGGACTGCGGACCTTGCACGTACCATAATTTGGTGAACAGAGGTAAAGACTGCAGACCTTTTACGTGTTCACAACCTTGAGTACAGGTATAGACGGCGGACTATGAACGTACTCTCGGTAGACTGAGGTTAGTGATTGTAGATATGTATGTATGTATGGTAGTAGGGTAATTGATTAAGCATGGGTACGTATCTTCGGATATGTATGTATGTATCATATACATATGTGTTGTATGTCGCCTGATTAACTATAACTCACTCAGCGTAGCTGACTTTTAGTATGCACGCATGTGATCTGGTTGAAGAGTTAGCATGAGGATGGCACGTGACATGGATTGAACGGTTGGCATCTGAAGATGAAAGAAATGAAGTTTTAAATTTAATGTTTTATGTTACGGTTTTAAAGAAAAGATTAATGTTTTGTACCGAATGATTAAAGTTAACGTTTCCGCGAAAGTTTTGATTAACTCTGATTTGTAAGAACTGTGTTTATGAGTAAATCAACGTCAAAAGTGAGGCACCGGTAACGGGGCCTTACATCTTTGAGTAGCTTAAATGACGTGACTTGAGGCACCATGAGGAGTTTCATTCATAGGAGTTGGAGCAGTCGAGGTAGATTGACTTGCGATAGCTTGAATGAGTTGAACTTGCATAGCAGGGGCTTGAGTAGAATATGCTTGGTACACTTGAGCTTGTGGGTGCGGATCTTGATAGGGTTGGGTTAAGTAAGGTTGACCTTGATTGATGGGAGGAGCTTGAACACTAGTACAAAATTGGGCTTCGGTGACACACAAAAATCATCACTGTAGGTAGTCAGTGACGCGTTTTTTCGCTAAATATGTCACCAAAGGTCGCGCCATTGTAGATGTTGTTTGGTGACACACAAAAAATTATGACTGTAGCATATAAAAATCAGTCACCGTAGTGTAGAGGTGTCACCATGGACCAGTGATTTTTGTTCTAATTTTATCAAATAATTTCAATACAAACCCTTTTCAGTGACACACGATTTTTTGGTTAGTGGCAATATATCAACAACTGGTCACATGATTTTTTTTTTCAATGTGACGTTTTACTTGAAATTTGTCACATTACACTATGTTTAGTGTGACTCTTGTTTAGGTTTTAGAGACACAAATCGTTTTTTGAGTGTGACTATTGGTTGGTATTTGATCACAATTAGAAATCAAGTTGTTAATCTAAGTTGTGACTATTACATACCTTCTAGTGACATAACACAAATGAACATGTGACATAAAACGTGTAATATAAATTTGTCTTATTTAAGTGTCACTGTTTTGTATCATTTAGTCACACTAACTTTGAAAATTTCTTGTTACATTTTCATTTAGTGACATATATTACGTAGGTATATGACCATAACACACTTGTCGTCACACTATTATTAAATAAATGTGAGTTTTTATGTATTTTAGTGGCAAATAATTTTGAACAGTGTGACTATATGTAGTTAGTTATCACACAACTGTTATCTAAGTTGTGACTATTACATACCTTCTAGTGACATCTCTTATTTTAAGTGTCACTGTTGTGTATTCTTCAGTGACACTATCTTTGAATATTTGTTGTTACATTTCCCTTTAGTGACATATATTACGTAGTTACATGACCCTATAACATACTTGTAGTCACAGTCTTTTCTAAAGACTATGATTGTTTATGGGATGTAGACACAAATATTTATGTAGGCAGTGATTATATATAGTTAGTTATCACACAATTGTTAACACAAAATTACCAATATATACATTTTAGTGACACTTGTAGTGACACTATCTTTAATGAATGTGACCATATATATATATATATATATATATATATATATATATATATATGTTAGACACAAATTATTTAGTAAAATGTGACTATATATAGTTTATAATCACCCAAATGTAACCTTTTAGTGACATATGATAATTTAAAATGTGACAAAAAATGAACTATAATCACAAGAATTTGAATTTGATTACAATTGACATTTAGTGACATTTGCGAAATAAGTTTAATAATGGAGAATATATAAATGAAACGATACAAAAATATCATTAAAATAAAATGAAATTATTCAACATATATATAAATTTTTAAACGGGAGTAATTACAAATATGCATCCTAATCTACCGACCTCAAACTTTCTCATAAACTCATCAAATTGTATTTGTCTCATTCTTCATTTTTCTTAAGTTCTTTTTCCATTTGTTCTATTCGTTGCACTCGTTCTTCCAACTCGTTTTTTGACTTCCTTTCATTTTCTAGTTCTTTTTCCATTTCGGCTATAACTTTTTGAACCTAAAATTGTTAAAATATTAGCATCATAACTAGTAAAGGGTTAATGTGAGGCGAAACCTCAAAGCCAAGTAGGGGTATTCACGGTCCGATTTTCGGGGTTTTTCGTCAAACCATAAACCAAACCGTTGGTAACGGTTTTTTATTTATGTAAACCAAAACCAAACCGTATAACTCTTAAACCGAACCAAACCAAACCAAGCATATATAAAATAATGAACTAATATATTACCCAAAAACGAGCAAACATACGAGCGATCACATTCTTTGGCACCATTCTGAATGTAGCCCAAAGTTCATCAAAGTGCTCGATTAGTATGTTTATGATATTCTTATGAATCTCATGACTCGCAAACCTATAATATTGAAATAACCAAGTAAGTATAGTTGTAACATAAATAATGAAAATGTTAAAACTAAAAACATACTTCCCAGTAGTATCCCGAGGCACGATTGTAACATCGTGAAAAATTCGAGTTTAAAATATCAAGTTTCCAAAGTCAAGGGACCAAAAATGTCAATTTCTAAACCTTAGGGATAAAAATAAAAATTCTGGTTTCCTGACCCATCGCGATACGCAATGGATCATAAGGGAAACCCATCGCGTATCACGATGGGTGGACTGACAAGCCTGCCACGAGTCCACACGTGGCACAACGTCCGCCACGTGTCACCACGTGGCATCACGTCTGCCACGTGTCGCCACGTGGCAAGCCTATATGGTGACTGCGACATGCTACGTCGCGATACGCGATGGTTGACCAAGGAGGCCATCGCGTATCGCGATGCCCCACATGGTTTGCCCATAAATAGTAAGTTACGGGTTCTTTCATTTCACACCCAAAAATCGGCTCTCCTCTCTCTCTCTCTAGAACCCAAGAAACATACCCTCGATTACTTCGAAGTTCGTTCCCTCTATTCCTCGATTTTGATGCTCGTTTCCTCGATATTCGTGCCATAATACCATCAACATTCCAATGAAGAAGGTGGTGTCATCCCGACATTCTACGACCTGCCTCGAGAAGCGTGTTGACGTTTGGCGAACTGTTGGAGTACATCATTATTCATATGAAGAAAAGGTGTTGAAGGAATAGCATTGATCAAGAAGATAAAGAAAGTGAAGCGGCGATGAGATGCTGCTTGAGTAATTAGGGTTTTCATAAGCCGACAAAGGTAGGCATGATGCCCGAATAAAATAATAATGATATATTGAAAAGGCTTAAAACCTAAAGTCGAGGTTATACTCGATACCTCGATAAAGAAAGTATAACAAAGAAAGGAAAAGATAGAATTATGAATATATATATATATATATATACATACATATAATGTGATTATATTATATGATTCTTTATTATAGAATATTATTTAAGTAATAATAACTATTCTTAATAATATAGAAAAGAAAAGAAATACGTTTCTTAGAGAAGAAGAAACGTAGGGTTTAAAGAAAATAAGATTTAACTAAGGTTGTCTTATAAAAGAATACTTTTTAACTAAAGTTTTTAAAATAAAGAAAAAGAGTTTTGAACTAAAGGTTCACGAAAGAAAATAATTGAGGTAAAGATTATAAAAAGTCTAAAGGTTTTAAGCCGGATTGTATATCCGACTAACACAAGGTTATACTCGTACTATAGGTGCGAGATAGCAACGGGAAAGACCCTCGGACGGTGTATTGAAGCCGATCCAAATAAAAAAGGTGAATACGCCCCAACTTTACAAACTTGTTTTCAAATGAGTCAAGTGAATTGAAAACTTTTACATGGGGACTACATGTCACTAAAACGTTATAAACAAAAGGTATATGCCTAGCCCTCAGGCTGTAGTATACGTTTTTCTGGATCCTTACATATGTGGTAAATGTGGTGGGTACACCACACCACACTTGGTCCCAATTACGCTTTCATGCGGGAAGCATGACCATGTGTATACATACAGTTACTTAACTAAGTCGAACGCTGCGGTGTTTGCTGAGGTATTTAGTGTAGAGACATGAGTTTATATTGTATTGTTTATAGCTTATTTATTCCTAAGCCATGATGGGCCGAGCCTTACGTAGACTTGAGGGGTAAACAAGTAGAAGAAAATATTTTAGCATCAGCATATTCACTAGCATACATTGCTGTCGTATTTTTAAACATTTGCAAGTGATCAAAGTTAAGGCTTGGGATGACGAAGTGCTCAAGATATCCGATGGCTCGGATATTTTTGCTAAATATTAAAATATTAAAAATGGTGGTTTGTAATGAAACAAGTAATCTTTTGTTAAACTTAAAACTGTTGGAATATCGTATGCCCGAGACACATAATTAAGTTAATGTGGCTAGTTATGTTTGATCCAAGTCGGGTCATACCCAATAACGAGTTAGACACACACCAATTATGTATTTGTTAAGATAAGATCTATAAGACAAATACAGAACACGACACATTCAGAAAAACGGGTTTCTGAATAATTACTTGAAAGTATTAAATAATTAATTGGTTAATTTATTTATTCAAATAATTATTATTGGAATAATTATTTAACTATGTATTCTTTTATAAAATGGTTTATAAAAGATGGGGTGTTTATATATTTTATAAAGTATAAAATATATAAAATAAAAAAAAAAAAAAAAAAAAAAAAAAAAATAATGTTGGGGCCGGTTTTGGGTGGGCCCCACACCCCACCAATTTGGTCAAAATGTCAACATGCAAAAGATGGAGTGTTGTCTTGTATAAACCCATGTGATGGTGTTTGCATGTGAGGATAAATAATGATCAAGTGTTTACATCTTTTAAGTAACCTTTTGAAAAACAAAAAAAACCCTTTCTTTCTTTCTCTCAACCTCACGGCCAAAAGGAAGAAGAAAAGTCTCGGGTTTTTCGTGTTCAAGCTTCCTAGCATAGCTCGGTGCGTGTTGGAGGCTCGGGGTATATTCCGTTTGAGGGTTTTCCTTTGAAAGTCTTGCATTCATCATCATCTTCTTCAACCATCACTAAACTCTTAAAGGGTTAAGATTGTAAGTGTTTTATATGCTTTGATAGTTTAGTTATTCCCGTATCATTTGATCCTTGCTTCGGGTTTCTAGTAAATAGATTATTGGTAATCTTGAAATGAATAAACTAGGTTGTTCATATGTTTTAGTTTGTATATCACGTTTCCGCATTAATTATAACTAGTTAAACGGTTAACTAAGTTTGTAAATTCCATAGAAACCCAACAAATGGCATCAAGAGCCGGGATACGGGATACTAAGCTTCGGGTTCTCGGTTTTTATTTTCCCCTTGAAAGATTTTATACAAAAATTAACATGCATGATATTTTTGTATTTAATCTTGCTATCGTTTTTGGCTAAGTTCAAAAAAAAAAAAAAAAAAAAAAAAATATAAAAACCGGGCTAATGGGCCGAAGCCCATTTCGGGTGAAATTTGGGCCGAAGCCCATTTTTGTTATTGGGCCGGGCCCATAAGTTTTATTTGGGCCGAGCCCATGTAAGTCATTTGGGCCGAGCCCATGTAATTTTGTTTGGGCCGAGCCCAAGCAGTTTTTTAATTGGGCCGAGGCCCATAATCTTGTTATTGGGTCGAGCCCAAATGGGTTGGGCTAGGCCCGATAAAGGCAAGGGGTTTTGGAACGGGTTCCTATGACATATCGGGTTATGTTTGTTAGTACTAGACCGAGCCGTAGACCAAATGGATGTTTTGTTTGTGATTGATGGTTGTGATTGTAATTTATTATTCAAAGTATCGGTTTGTAATAATTAATTAGGGGCTATTTTGTAATTATTTATTCATATGGGCATGTAATAAATAGGTAATTTGTAATATCTTTATTTTATAGAAAAAATGTATTAGGACATTTAATTTTGTAAAATTAAAGAAGATTGCAAAGTTGGAAGTTTGGGCCTAATTGGGCCGGGTATGGTCATAATGGGTTTCACAAGCCCATTAAGGGATTCAAGCCCAAAAGGACCTAAGCCCACCAATTGAGCCCAAGTGGAAGCTTATGGAAGCTAAGGCCCAAGTTCAAGCCCAATGGATCACAACAAGGTTGAAGAAGATGCTCGAAGCATTTGGATGCGGGATCGAGTGGGAGCTACAACATCCATGTGTCATGTGTCCCTTAGGATTGGACCTAAGACACACACTTGTTTCGGCTAACAAGTGTGGTCTAACTTAGTGGCTCGTGTCTAGTATATATTGTGTGTATGCTTGTTGATTGATTGTTTGATTGTGTGGTTGTTAGATATTAGGATATCAACTCCGTCACATAGAATTAATTAACAAAGCATAAAACGGGTTCTAATAATTATCGGTAATTACGTGACACGTAGTTTAATAAAATGGAATTATTAACTAGCCGTCTCACGCCCATAATAAAAATGGTTTTATTATAAATTAGTTTTGAAAATGGTTTCAAAATCATGTTTCTAAATGCATGTTAGAACATGATTTAAAGTTTTATATCTAGAATTATTAAAACTAAAAATCCCTTTAAAATTAAGGATAATAAGTTAAACACCATCCTTTTGTATAACACTTAACATATTAGTAAGCTCTTAGTGGGAAAAAGGTCACCTAACCGCATAGAGTAAATTAACATGTTAAGGTAATATTGGCATATAAATGGGAAAAAGGTCACCTAACCATTTGTATGTTAATATTACAAGTTGATACAAGTAGGACGACTTAAATTAGAACCATGTGAAGAGGGTCACCCAAGCATGGGGTCTAATGGGTGTTGATGGGATAAACATGCCAACACGAAATATGATTTCGAACCGGTCCCATAAATTCTAGAAGTTGCAAAAGGGTTTGCAATTGTTATGAATAACTACCTTGATAAACCGACAAAGGGAAAAAGGTCACCTAACCGGAGTCGGGTTTATCGTTGGATTCTAGATTTTAATTATTAATTATATTTGGTATATATAAAAGGGTATTAATAATTAAAAGGTTAAAACACTAAAATGAACTTATTTAAAATTCTGCAGATGGCCACACACGTCGACGACAACATTATCCCTAACGTCCAAAACGTATCTCTCCGATCTATTCTTGCTAAAGACCGTCTTAACCACAATAACTTTTCGGATTGGTTCCGAAATTTAAGGATTGTTCTAAAACAAGAAAAATTATATCATGTTTTGGAAACACCTATCCCCGAAGAACCGGAAGAGGGAACTGAGGTCGAATACATGAATTGGGTCAAACTCACGGAAGATTCCATTCAAGTATCATGCCTCATGTTGGCGACTATGGTTCCCGAAATCCAAAAGGATTTCGAAAACCATAATGCGTACGACATGATTACTCAACTTAAGGAAATGTTCCTTAAGCAATCGAGAGTGGAAAGGTTCGAAACGGTTCGAGCCTTACATGCATGTAGAATGGATGATAGTCAACCAGTTTCATCTTATGTACTTAAGATGAAAAGTTATATTGATCGGCTCACTAAGCTCAATTGTCCCATCTCAAATGAGTTAGCAACGGATTTGATCCTTAACTCTTTGTCGAAAAGGTTCGACACTTTCGTGTTAAATTATAACATGAACGGGTGGGACAAAACCATTGGAGAACTTCACTCAATGCTTAAAACAGCCGAGGCGAGCATGGGCAAAAGGGTTTTACCCGTGTTTGCAATCAATGAAGGTAGATCCAAGAATCGATCTCAACCCAATCTTAAGGCTAAGGTAGCTAAAAGGAAGGGTCCCCCTATGCATCTTAAGGGTAAGGGCAAATCACCGGTTATGGCAAAGAAACAAAAGGTTGTGGAACCAAGGGGTCATAAGGATGATCCTTGTTTTGGTTGTGGGGAGACCGGACACTGGAAACGCAATTGCCCGGTCTACCTAAAAGAGCTAAAAGACAAGAGGAATGCGGCGCATACCTCGGGTAATGTCTTTATGATTAATGTTGAGCTAAATCTTATTTCTTCTAACACATGGGTATTGGATACCGGATGTGGAACTCATATTTGCAATTGGTTGCAGGGGTTCAAAAGGAATGAAGACTTGAAGAAGGGCGAAGTGAATCTTTTCATGGGCAACGGTGCAAGAGTACACGTGGTCGCTAGAGGAGACTTCACTTTATCACTTCCAAGTGGTTTGGAAGTTGTTTTAAAAAATGTTTTGTATGCTCCTAGTTTGACTAGGAACATTATTTCTGTGCACCTTCTTAGACAATGTAACTTTGACTTTAAATTTGTAGGATCGGAAATGCATGTGTCATCTAATGGTATCTTTTATTTTAAAGCTGTACCAAACAACGGTATTTATGAATTGGTTCATGATAATACCTCAAATAGCTCATTATATCAAACTTCTACTAAAAGACTCAAAAAGGGTTTGAGTGATTCCTACATTTGGCATTGTCGCCTTGGACACATAAACAAGAATCGTATAAACACTCTCCAAAAGAATGGTCTTTTGAAAACAAACGAGTTAGGTTCGTTTGATGAGTGTGAATCTTGTATTCAAGGCAAGATGACCAAAGAGCCTTTCAAAGGTACAAATGAAAGGGCTAAGGATTTGTTAGGTATCATACATACGGATGTATGCGGACCTTTCAAGCCAACTAGTAGGAATAGTGAAAGGTACTTCATTACCTTTACCGACGATTTTAGTCGATATGGGTATGTTTATCTAATGAAACACAAACATGAAGCCTTTGAAATGTTCAAAGAATTTCAAAATGAAGTACAAAATCAGCTCAACCGAACAATCAAGGTACTCCGCTCCGATAGAGGAGGCGAATACCTAAGTGATGTTTTTCAAAGTCATCTTAGAGATTGTGGAATTATTTCACAGCTCACTCCTCCTGGAACTCCTCAACATAACGGAGTATCCGAGAGGAGGAATCGAACACTGTTGGACATGGTTCGATCAATGATGGCACGAAGCTCACTACCGCCATCATTTTGGGGATATGCGCTACTCACAGCGGCTCGTATTTTGAATATGGCCCCGACCAAAAAGGTGGATCGAATACCCTATGAAGTGTGGCATGGAAAGGTTCCATCCTTTTCATATTTAAGGGTATGGGGATGCATAGTTTATGTTAAACGTGACACCCCAAATAAGCTTGAGACTCGATCCATCAGGTGTGTCTTCATAGGATACCCAAAGGATGATATAGGATATATATTCTATGATCCTAGTGAACAAAGAGTGTTTGTTTCACGCAAAGGATACTTCTTAGAAACTAGGTTCCTTATGGAAGGACCTAGTGAAAAGAGAGTGGAACTTGAAGAGGTTCAAGAATCACTGGATGATACACAGTTGGTCGATACTAGCTTTCAACACGAGGATGTTGAAGATGATCAAATGGTTGATCATACGCACGTTGCTCGCAGATCTAGTAGGGTTAGTCAACCTCCCAAGAGATATGGATTTCTTGTGGATGATTGCTACTTGATTGATTCGGATGAACCGATCTCCTACAAAGATGCTATGTCACAACCTGATTGTGACAAATGGCTTGAAGCCATGAGCGCCGAGATGCAATCCATGCACGATAACCAAGTTTGGGAATTGGTTGATCGTCCACTTAACTCCAAACTGGTTGGATGTAAGTGGGTCTTCAAAAAGAAGACCGATATGCATGGAAATTTAGATACTTACAAAGCTCGACTTGTCGCAAAAGGTTTCACGCAAACTCAAGGGATTGATTATGATGAAACCTTCTCGCCAGTCGCGATGCTTAAGTCGATCAGGATATTGTTTGCCATTGCAGCTCATTTTGATTATGAGATATGGCAAATGGATGTCAAGACCGCTTTTCTAAATGGATATCTTGAGGAAGATGTCCATATGGTTCAGCCTGAAGGTTTTGTCGATCCATCTAATCCTGATAAAGTTTGTAAGTTAAAGAAATCAATCTACGGGTTGAAACAAGCATCACGGATGTGGAATCATCGTTTTAATGAAGAAATCAAAGCGTTTGGTTTCGTCCAAAACGGTGATGAGGCGTGTGTGTATAAATGGGCTAGTGGGAGTATAATCATGTTCCTTATTTTGTATGTCGATGATATACTTTTATTTGGAAATGATATACCAAGTATGGAAAACGTTAAAGCGTGGTTAAGTAGTCGTTTCTCAATTAAGGATCTTGGAGAAGCGACATATATCTTGGGAATAAAGGTCTATAGGGATAGACAAAGGAAATTGATCGGACTCAATCAAAGTGCGTACATTGATAAAATCCTAAAGAGGTTTAGGATGGAAAACTCTAAGAAAGGTTTGGTGCCTATTCCTAGAGGAACCGTATTAAGCTCATCCCAAAGTCCTAGCTCTAAGGAAGAGCAGGATAGGATGAAGCATGTTCCTTATGCTTCGGCAATAGGATCTATTATGTATGCAATGATGTGCACTAGACCGGATGTCTCATATGCTTTAAGCATAACAAGTAGATACCAGCACAACCCAGGTGACAGTCATTGGATGGCTGTCAAGAATATATTAAAATACCTTAGAAGGACTAAGGATATGTTTTTAATATATGGGTCTGGTGAGGAGGAACTCGTCGTAAAGGGTTACGTGGATGCGAGTTTCCAAACTGACCGAGATGATTCTCGGTCACAGTCGGGATATGTTTTCATCTTAAATGGAGGCGCTGTCTCTTGGAAGAGTTCGAAGCAAGATGTTGTCGCGTTATCCACTACAGAATCTGAGTACATCGCCGCTTCAATGGCAGCCCAAGAGGCTGCATGGATGAAAAAGTTCATCATGGATCTAGGGATTATCTCTTCCATTCAGGAGCCCCTAGAGATATTCTGTGACAATGAGGGTGCTATTGCACAGATCAAGGAGCCTCGTGCTCATCAGAAAACGAGGCACATTGAGCGCAGATTCAACTACATAAGGGATGAAGTTGAAAAGAGAAAAATATGTATTCATAAAGTTCATACCGATCAAAATATTGCGGACCCACTCACGAAGCTCCTCGATAGGCCAAAGCATGAGGGTCATGTTTGTGCATTAGGACTTCGGTATTCTAGTGAGTGGATTTAATCCGTGTTTAGTGTTTGTTTAAGAACGAATGTAATGGGTATCTCATGAAATTAATTAAGTTTTAATTATTAAATGAGTTATGTTCTATTTTTGCATGTTTAATCCATGAATGACTTATGTTGTTCTAAACGTCCGTAGTCGATCATGCTTGTGGGAACAAGTATGAAGGTAAGACTATTATGAACCCGGATTGGATGATATTCATGTGATGAATATAAGGCATAGGTTTGCCACCAAGGTTCATAGATATTTGTGGGATACAAATATTGGACATGATCCGCTCTCGAGGATCACTGCATGGAGTTAGTGCAACTGATCATAAGTAATCCTTGAGTAAAGGCGAGTATCATTGTGTCCTTTGACCTGAGATGCATATTGGATCTGACCTTTCATCAAGTCTGATAACTTGACTCTCTTCTTTGTTTTTCGGTAACACGATGACATAAAAGAAAGAGCTCAGATATCATACGAGATGTCAACAAGGATGTATGCAGTCAAGATGGGATTTGTTCCTCTTATGTGTTGAGAGTTTAGATGTCTAAGGCCTGTTAAGTTAAATCAATGAGAGAATGATCAATCTATGTCTCTTCGATTTGACAGGACATCTAGTAACAAAGGGAAATAATGATAAGACTTACCTATATCATATCAAGTATGGACTTGAAGGGGATGATGTTATTGAATGGCACTTAGTCAAACACACTAGGGGTGGTGACCTGTTGTTAGGCGGTATTCACCATTAGCATTAACTTCCTATGAGTCTCGTGCAAGTGGGAGATTGTTGGAATATCGTATGCCCGAGACACATAATTAAGTTAATGTGGCTAGTTATGTTTGATCCAAGTCGGGTCATACCCAATAACGAGTTAGACACACACCAATTATGTATTTGTTAAGATAAGATCTATAAGACAAATACAGAACACGACACATTCAGAAAAACGGGTTTCTGAATAATTACTTGAAAGTATTAAATAATTAATTGGTTAATTTATTTATTCAAATAATTATTATTGGAATAATTATTTAACTATGTATTCTTTTATAAAATGGTTTATAAAAGATGGGGTGTTTATATATTTTATAAAGTATAAAATATATAAAATAAAAAAAAAAAAAAAAAAAAAAAAAAAAAAAATAATGTTGGGGCCGGTTTTGGGTGGGCCCCACACCCCACCAATTTGGTCAAAATGTCAACATGCAAAAGATGGAGTGTTGTCTTGTATAAACCCATGTGATGGTGTTTGCATGTGAGGATAAATAATGATCAAGTGTTTACATCTTTTAAGTAACCTTTTGAAAAACAAAAAAACCCTTTCTTTCTTTCTCTCAACCTCACGGCCAAAAGGAAGAAGAAAAGTCTCGGGTTTTTCGTGTTCAAGCTTCCTAGCATAGCTCGGTGCGTGTTGGAGGCTCGGGGTATATTCCGTTTGAGGGTTTTCCTTTGAAAGTCTTGCATTCATCATCATCTTCTTCAACCATCACTAAACTCTTAAAGGGTTAAGATTGTAAGTGTTTTATATGCTTTGATAGTTTAGTTATTCCCGTATCATTTGATCCTTGCTTCGGGTTTCTAGTAAATAGATTATTGGTAATCTTGAAATGAATAAACTAGGTTGTTCATATGTTTTAGTTTGTATATCACGTTTCCGCATTAATTATAACTAGTTAAACGGTTAACTAAGTTTGTAAATTCCATAGAAACCCAACAAAAACATGAATTTTATAATCCCGTCGTTTTTGTAAATATTATATTTTAAATCCACATGTTTTTAAGACTTCCGCTTTAATAACGTAACTCTGATATATTCACAATTGTGGTACCAACATATGTGTCATACGCCTAGGCCGCAGTTTGGGGCGTGACAAGTGTTGGTACCAGAGCCATCGATCTTAGCGAATTAGGTATTACAAGATAATACCTAAGGTTCGATCCAAGTATAGGAAAAATATTTTCGTTACTTGCTTTATTCGAATAGGGATAAGATAGGTTGGTAACCTTTTCTTTCCCTCCTCACTCTAAACTACCCAACTTATTAGATGTCTTTCAAGAAGATGATGGATAGCTATGTATGTGAAGCAAAGAAGGCTGGAATACCCGAACCCCTACCCAAGGATAACATAAGCGAGGACTACTATGAGGCTTTCATCAACCAAGACCAATACATTGACCGAACCAAGCCAATATACTTCCCTGGAACCGAAAATTGTCCAATCAACTTACTCGATAGTCCACTAATGCCAAGAAGTGATCATTCAAGACATTCCAGTTACCACCAGTCAAGCATACCCATATACCACCCATCCGAAGTCCCAATATATCATCCTTCCGAGATTTCAACATATCAACCATCTGAGATTCCACCATATTACCCATCTGGTGCTCCGACGTACCTACCACCAAATCCTCACCCATCATACACTTTCCTCTCCAACCGACCGATCAAGGAGGAACCTATGTCCGACTCGTCCGATTGGATGCAATGCCATTCTGACCAACATAGATGGCACACCGAAACCTCTGCCTTTGACTCTGTTAACTCCCGCCCCAACAAAGGAGAAGGATCATCCCACAAGCCTAAAATGAGAGTCATGATGCCATACGAAAGTTTTCGCATGCCCTCGATAGTGAAGGAGACTGCCCAACTAATGGAAGAAAAAGACCCTGAGGAAGAAGAGGATTTAGAAGAAGAATCTGAAGAGGACCCTGAGGAAGAGTACCTAGAAAACCCCCAATGAAGTGACGACACCGATGGAGGAACCGTTCTTTCCCCAGAACCCAACTTATGGCTTCGTTGATCCGTATGTGCAATATCTCTAGGAACTCAAGAACAAAGCATCATCAAGTTTTCCACCATACCAAGGCAAAAACCCATCAATTGAAGATCAAGCCAACGAAATTCGTGAGCAGAATGAGGCTGCTGAAGTTTTCTTCAATTACCCATCCGACGTGACATCATCGCCATATCCAAATCCAAGGAGCCACTATGACGTGGTCATGATGGGGTACCGTGATCCGCCACCAAAGTATGGATGCCCAAACGAGATCCCTCAATCACAAGAGGAGCATTTGGACCGAGCCTTTCATGAAACCGATGACCTTAGGAAAAAGATAGCAGTAGATGGAAAGAAAAAAAAAGATGGGAGAAAAACTTCTGAGAAAATGCAACAAGATGACAAAGATGGTCAAGAAGTTTATCAAGGAGTGATGGGATGAAAGAAGGATGAGTGTAGAAGAGTTGTTTTTATAATTAATGTAACTTGGTGTTATATGTGTATTTATAAGGATAGGTACATATATATATATATATATATATATCATCTATTTGATATATATATATATATTGTGAAAATAAATATATTATGTGTTTTAAGAAAAGAAATTTGTTAAATTTCAGTTAAAGAAAAGTTGAAAAAGAAAGAAAATGTCTCAACAAAGTAACAACGTCGAAGCTTCTCGAAAAGAAGTTGATAAAAGAAAAGAAAAAGGGAAAGATCATGAGAAAGAACAAGAAGATAAAATTCCTGATAAATACATGAAACAAATTTAACAAATGATAAAAGAAGCAGTTAGGGCTGAAACTGAAGCTAAGTCTTAATCTAGACACTCTAAACATTCACAATCTGTTGAACTCTCCCGTAAATCCGTCAAATCCCATCCGAAACCGTCCCATGTTGAAGAGAGTGTTCATGAGTTGAATGCTGGAGATGGTGAAGTTAGACATGAGTTTAAGAAACTAAAGATAGGAGGAGATGCAATTGTTCTAAGCAAGTGTTCAAAGACTTCAAGTATTTTGGACCCAAGGAATTTCATGGAGACAAGGGAGCTACTATGGCTCGAGGAGATGGAATCCATCGTAATTATAAGCAAGTGTTCTGATCAAGAGAAGATACAATACTTTGCTCAAATGTTCAAGGGTGAAGCATTAGAATGGTGGAATACGTTAGTTTTAAGCAAAGGTCGTCAAGTGCTGTACAATCTATCATGGGAAGAATTCAAGGAGATGTTGATGGAGAAATTATGTCCGATGCATGAAACCGACCAGATCCAAACGAAATTTCATAATCATAAGGTCTTGGGGACAAACCTTCGGGAGTATAATACGAAGTTCCACGAATACTGTCGCCTCATTCCCCAGCTGGTTAACCCTAAGTCCAGCGAAGTCACCCGATATATCTAGGGATTGCCGCGGGAAATCCGCGACATGGTGAGTTCTCACCTTCCACAAACAGCCGACTCCGTGATGGAATTAGCTGGCTATCTGATGAGCGGCCTTGTCCGCAACAAGGAGGAAGACAAGAAGGTTGTGTCGACCAACGACCAAGGGAAAACTGGAGGAAGCGCCCGCTTCAATGGCAAAGGCGCAAATCAAAACCGAACTCGATTTAATTCAAATTCTCCGTATTGCAAGACAGAGGGAAATGCCGATAGTTCCATCTTCTATAGCAACTGTCTGTGAATCATGCCACAGACCTGGCCACACGCGACCGATTGCTGGAAAAAGAAGATGACTTGCTACAATTGCAAGGAGATGAGGCATTTAAGCTTTAAGTGCCCCAAGAAAAAACCCGCGAATGGTGGTGCGGGTGGAAGCGGTCAAGCCAAGTAGGGCAATGAAGGAGTCTTCGTCCTCGACAATAAAAGGCTGCTGACATGCCGGAAACCATCACCGATACGTTTCTAGTCAATGACAACTATGCTAGATTTTTGTTGGATTCGGGTGCCAATTTAAGTTTTATAGATTATAACTTTTGTAGTCTATTGATGTGGTGAAAACAGTCAATTAAATATTAACTAAATTAAAAAAGTAATAAAAACTAGACTTAAGACTCAACTACACAAAACACCGGCAAGTGAACCGATCAATTGTACTAAAGCTAAGTAAGTCCGAACCCACATGACTCTATGAATTACTTACCTGACACCTCTTGAATTCTCGTAAATTCCTCCCTCCATGACGGTGATGATTCCTTGGAATGACTCGACGATGCAACATGTAACGATTCCGGCAAATTCAGGTATACCCTAGCCGGAATATACTATTTACGTGTTATTTAATGCCGAATATATGAATTATAATGTGTCTATACGAGTATATAAGATTCACAGTACGAATTATACTTGAATGTATAAGCTAGTCGTATTGGAATTACGATTAACCTATGAACGGTTATTGAAACCCGAACGAATCGGGGATTACATTATATACGAAATATATGATGTTTAGTAAGGTTTACAAAGTATTAAATCTTCGGGATGAGTGAATTATAGCACAGAAAAAGGATTTCGATTTAATGGTACGTCGGTACGTTAAACGAAACCTTTAATATCAAACCAAGCAAGAGACGATCGATCAAGCCGAAAAAGATGCACAATTACCGACAATATGATGTGTTGAGTCAATAAACGTCATGGTTTAAGTTTTTAAAGTTTTTAAATCAGTTTTATATAAATTTCATTTTTAAGCCGAAAAACGACCGTTTTGGCCTCGTTTTGAGCGGAATTAAACGTTTAACCGAAAAACGAACTGAACCAGATTATCCAAAACATTATCCGGATTACACAATCCGGATGTGTGGCTATGGTTGGAGATGTGGGCCCCCCCACTAACATAACATGGACCGATCGGTCCATGCTACACACACATACACATTCATTTTTCTTTTTTCTCCAATCTTACTCCCAAAATCCTCTCAACCCCTTTTCACATTCATCCAAAATCTTTGATTTCTAACAAGATTCTCAAGGTATAAACTTGGTTTTAATGGTTGATTCATAGTTTTAATTCCATAATCTTGAGAAAATGAGGTTTCAAATGAAAAATGGGTGAAAACCCGAGATGAAACCGATTCTTGGAGGATCAAGTGATGTATACAAGTTATACAAAGGATCTTGGTCCAAGAAAGTAGTTAAAAGAGTCAAAAACGAATTTTTACGGTCAAAATCTTTGTTTTGATGTTTTAATCGAAACCATGAAAGAAATGGCTTGATTGTGGGTATAACTTGCTTGGTGTGGTGTTGTTGTGCTTGTAAGTGTTGTATCTAGTGGCTAGCAAAGGCTAGAAACCAAGATCTTTGCGATCTAACGCTAGAAAACACAAGGTAGTTCGGTTTTCGTATGATTTAGATAATTTGGACAGATTGTGATAGACCTAGAGTTGGGTCACGAAATTTCACAAAGATGATCTACACATGAAAATATGAGATCTGTGAAGTTTTGGTAATTTTTGGATAAAGGATGAATATTTGGTGAATTTAATGCTCGGTTTTGGCCAAAAATGGTGAAAAATAGCTAAACATCATGAAAAATTCTGGAAAATTTAAGATAAGCTTTTTATAACATATAAAAGTCACACACAAAATTTCAGGTTCATTGGAGAAGCCTAAGTAGGCTTTTCGGTAAAACGAATTCTAGGGATTTCTAGCTCGGTTTTGGTAAAAATGGCATGAAAAATGAGTTTTTGGTTCTGGAAAAATTACAGGGAACTATGTGGGTGACAGGGGTCATCCCAGAAAAATTTGGGATTTTTCGAAGGTCGTTTGGTATTCTCGACATATTTGGTGTTTAAATGACGTTTAAAAATGGTTAAATAAATTTTAGATATAAAAAAAAAATTAATTCTGGAAAAAAAAATTTTTTTATAAAATTCCTTACTGTCAAAATATGGGTTGTACAGAATTTCAAGGTCCGAGACTAAACGGATATTTATTTGTGCTAAATGGAACTTAAAAACAAACTTTTAAAGCTTAAAACGAGTAAACCGGCGAAGTTCGCCTAAGCGAGCTGACTGGTGTTTGAGAACCTTAAAAATGGATGATTTTTATGAAACTAAGTTAATCAAGTAAAAATAAATCATCCGAAAATAATTCGGATGATTTGGGTAATTTTACCCGATTTAACCGTTTCCGGTGTATTAAAGGCAGAAACGGGCCCCGCGGCCAAATGGGGTGTCTAACCGAGCTCTAATTTCACCACTTTAATGAAAATATCAATAACAACTATTTTCGGGTCGTGTGTCGTCAAACTCATTTTTGAAAACATAAAGACGGATAACCGTGCTAGGCACGCAAAACGAGAAAACAAACTAATGGTAGTTTTGACTAAGGAACTCTAAGTGATATCACAATCTAAGTCCTGAGAAGTGTATCGGGGTTAACATGGTCCCCGGATCGTGTACGGTACTGGGTTAACAGTGTCCCCGGACGTACCGGTTAACACGAATTTAAGTTATATTGATAGAAATTGTGTAGTAACGATTTGGGGATCGTATTACAGATCTGTACCAGTAGCCGTGCACCGTAGTACATCTTTGCTCACAAGAAGGTGAGTTTTCACGAGCCCCTTTTTACTGAATTGTTTTAAATATTTTCCCGGGGCGGAAAGCATGTTTCTATCAAAGTGTTTAAGTACATGCTAATCGCATGGAAACGAATGTATTTATATAATGTTTATTGTACGGAAATCGTACGGTAATGTATTAAGATAGTAATTAACTGAGTTGCTAATATTGTAAGGCCCAAAACAGTGTTCTGGGTTAACAGTGCCCCTAGAGGTTATTAAATGTATTTCTGGGTTAACAGTGTCCCCAGAGGATATTGGAAATGTTCTGGGTTAACAGTGCCCCCAGAGGTTATTAAATATGTTTCTGGGTTAACAGTGTCCCCAGAGGTTATTAAATATGTTTCTGGGTTAACAGTGTCCCCAGAGGTTATTAGATATGTTTCTGGGTTAACAGTGTCCCCAGGGGTAATTTGATGTGTTTCGGGGTTAACAGAGTTTTCACTTGTGAACTCAGTATAATTACATCGCTTATTTATGATTTTTATAATGATTTGTCATGGTTTATTTAAATTAGTGAAACTCACCAACTATTCGTAGTTGACCCGTTTTCTTTACATGCTTTCTAGGTGCACTCAAATTGGAATAAGTGATCTGTGTTCGATGCTGTGTGCTATTTTGTGGAAGCTTAGAGAACTATATTTTGCATTAAAAATGTTAATGTACTATCGGTAACACTTATGTGATAACGCTTAGATGGTTATGAAACTCAGAACAATGTAATACGTTTAAATTAATGTAGTGGTGTTTTCTTTATAAACATTGCTGTTGATATCAGATGTGTCTGTTGCATCCCGTGTACGTTTCCGCTGCGGTTACGGGGTGTTACACAACAAAACTAAGAAAATAAAAATTAAAATAAAGGAAAATCTACAAACTCTACACTTGAGTTTTCACTCAAGAACCCGTGTTATGCGAATTACGTGGCGGACCGAGTGGAGCTTCCTCCACCTCGGTAGAACTCCGATGCCCTCAAGATTTTGAATCACGATCCGACCATTCGTCAATCTTGGTCTTCTTCTTTCTAACTCCAAGAACCTTCTCAAACTTTCGCTTACCACCACCTCTTTCTCCAACACACTTCATCATTTCCCAAGAACTAGAGACCTCACGCTCCTTTTTCAAACCAATACTCACCGAATGGGAATTGTCAAGATGAGGTCCCACGCCCGAGATAATTGATTCTATCGAGTAAACTGGGTGACATGGATCAATAAGACCGTCTTGACCACTCGGTGTCTTATGGACTTCGCCAAATAAGTAGCACTTTCATCACCGGATCTAAGAGTGATCTTACATTCAAACACATCAATGACCACCCTAGCGTTACGTAAGAATGGATGACCCAAAATGATAGGAACTCTCTAGTCGGCCTCCATATCAAAAACAACAAAATCAGCGGGGAAAACCAAATAATCAACCTTAACGAGCAAATTCTCTACGACACCCCTCGAATACTTAACGGAACGATCAGCTAAAGACAACGTCATACGAGTGGGGGTGAGCTCTCCTAGGTCCAATTTTTCATATAAAGAATATGGCATGAGGTTTATACTAGCTCCTAGATCGGCCAATGCTTGACACGTCGTATCACTTCCGAAAAGACATGGAATGGTAAAAACTCCGGGGCCGGGTAATTTGACCGGTACTTTATTAAGAACTACTGCAGAACACTCTTCATTTAGGGGAACAATCAAAAGCTCCTCCAACTTATCCTCTCTTTTAAGAAGGTCTTTCAAAAATTTGGCGTACTTAGGAATATGCTGGAGGACTTCGACGAACGGGAGGTTGACATTCAATTGGCTAAATATACTGAGAAAATGCCCGTAATCCTTTGTATACTTTTGATTCTTTAAACGGACGGGATACGGGACATAGGCTAGGTCAATGGTGTGTGGTGGTCGCCGGATTCCAACCGGTTTGTCTCGGTGTTATTCTTAACTTGCGGCTCTATGATTGATGTTGTACTTTGTGACTTACCCGAAACATCCATATTTATCTCTTCATCCACCAACTCGTCAGCCTCATCTTTCTCAACTTTTCTATTAACTACGTTCGGACAAAAAACCCTACTACTACGAGTGGAGATGGCTTTCAATTGAGCAGCCGGATTAATTTGAGGGATACCCGAAAACTGACCCGGGGGCCTCTCTTCAAAACGACGAGCAATATCACCAACAGTCCTTTGAATATCGAGAATAGAAGATTGTTGATTCTTGAAGATCAAATCGTGTTCCGCAAACTTTTTATGTGTAACTTCATCTCTCTCCAAGATTTGCTTCATCATCTCTTCTAAACACCCAATTCTATCGTTCGAATCCTGCACATATTTTGAACATTAGTACCATAAGTGTTTTTTTTTAATGAAATACTGACCTTGTCCTTGGTTATAAGAATTTTGAAATCCGGGCGGTGCACCCGACGGGCACCAGTTAGAATTATTCTAATTCGGGTTCATGTAAGTGTTCCAACTCTGATTGTTGTTGTTATAGGTGTTGGGAAACCTATTCTGACCAACAACAAAATCGACCTGTTGATTCATAATCAGGCACTCCAACGTACCATGTCCACCCCTACAAAACTCACACCTGTCCACCTTGGCCTTCATCTCCTTAACCACTCTAGTTAGTGATTCCAAAGCAGCAGCCACACTAGTATCCAGATTCACCTGGTGTACATCTCGAGCGGGCGATAATGTACTAGTGACGGGAGTGGAATTCCCGCGATGTGGCTCTTTGGCATAATCGGATTGAGCAAAGCTCTCAAACATCTCGTTACATTCGGTGACATTCTTCTTTGCCAGTAAACTTCCTCCCGCGGCCGTGTTGAACCGAACTTGGGTTTCGTAGTTCAGCTCATTGTAAAATTTTTCCACAAGAGCCCAAGGTGTAAGACCATTCTGTGAGCAACAGGCTAGCATGTTCTGAAAACGATCCCAAGCATGACAATATTTCTCCCCCGGTTCCATGTGTAAAGAATGAATTTGATCACGAAGAACAACCGCTTTAGCATGTGAGAAATACTTCTTAATAAAAGCTGAAGGTAACGCCTCCCAAGTAGTGAACGTGCCAGGTGGTTGAGTTTCAAGCCAAATAGCATCTTTACCTGCAAGTGAAAATGGAAATAAATGTAAGAAAAAAGCATCTTTAGTAGCACCTTGTAAATTAAAAGTCTTCAAAACGCGGTAAAGTCGGTTAATGTGAGCCGGTGCATCCTCGTCATCACGCCCATGAAACTGATCTGTTTGAACGAATTTGTTCATGACGTATGACGGGATTTGCCACGAGTTGGGGTTGTCGATCTGGGGACAACGATGCATGACTGGTTTCCGGTTAAGCCATCGAAGGCTTGAGCAGCAATTGTTCTATCGTCGGCCATCTGAACGTCTAGTTGACTTCTTGGACTTTCTAGTGGTGAACTAGGTGGTGACGACTTTGGTGTAGAGCTGGCTTCTGACGGTTGTTTTTTTGCTGACGAGCTAGTTTCGGTTTTGAACGGAGAAAAATCTAGATTATCCAGCGGTGGTCCTTGCGAACGAAGATGTGGCATAAACCTGAAAAACACAACGGACCAAGTGAGTAGACTAAAAATAAAAAATAAAACAAAAATAAACTAAAATTTAATTAGACTCCTACGACTCAAACGAAAATAAAACAGATAGCACGTATGTATCAAATAAGTCCAATTAACGCATATAACGCAATTGCCAAGAGTCCCCGGCAACGGCGCCAAAAACTTGATGTGGTGAAGACAGTCAATTAAATATTAATTAAATTAAACAAGTAATAAAAACTAGACTTAAGACTCAACTACACAAAACACCGGCAAGTGAACCGATCAATTGTACTAAAGCTAAGTAAGTCTGGAATATCAAACCCATAGGACTCTATGAATTACGTTAATAAACTAATTAGACTCAACTTACGACACGAATATTTATTATTAATGTTTTAAGGGTGGTTTTAAACTAATATTAAACTAAGAAATTAAATAAACAAGTAAACAAGAAGAAGGCAATTAATCACAAGATCGAAACCAATAATAGAAACAATCTACCTAGGTAAGAATCCCATGCATCAACAATCATCAAGCAATGAAAAACTAATATGATATGGAAACTGATTATAAACGTATTCACCTAACAAACCCTAAAGAACCCTTGATCGCATCAAGTAAAATCCTAAAGAATAATTATTAGATTATTAAGCAATCAGTTATATTGATTTCCTTACAATTATCAATTAGGGTTAGTTAATAGTATCTAAAGCAAGCAATCTTACGAAACACTAATCCTTGGATAACTTGATAAACTTATCATGACATCATGAACAAGGATCAACACAATAAGTAAGAATATTTTCACTAATCTATCCTAGCATGCGATTGACCAAGACACATGAACAACTCCTCACCTTACAGCTATTGGAATTTAGCAGTACATTTAAAACTTTAACCAATATCAACTAGCTTCTATGATCTAATAGGCCTATTCATCCATAATAATCAAAACACCAAGTAATGATTAAACATAAACCCTAAATCTAAATAACACAGTAAAAAAAATAAAAGATCTATGTAAAGCAATAGTTAACAATCAATCAAGATAATAAATATGCATATGCATCATAAAAGCAAAATCAAGTCTTTACTATTAATATAACGAAACCATAACAAACTAAATTTTCCAAAGCAAGAATCAAATCAAAACATGTTCATCAAACCTAGGTAGACATGAAGTCTAGCCTAGCATAGTCATAATCAATGATAAATAACTAAAACAAAGAACAAAGAGAAACATCATGAAAGATAATGAACAAGAACAATGAAAAAGAACAAGAGAACCCGACTTAATCGACCCTTGAACACTTGTATGAAAGATTGATGATACTCCTTGATTCCTAACCTCAAAAACACCTTCAAAACTCTCTTTTCCTTCTTGAAATCGGCTGCAATATGTTGTTCATTCGTTTAGGTTTACAATATTAAGTTTATATAGTGAAAATCGGGCTTGTTTGCAAAGTTTATGCTGAACAGAAGGGCTAGGCGCCGCGCGACGGGCCTTGGCCTCCCCAGTCGCGCGGCGCGCGTGTGCTAGTGGGAGCCAATGATTTTCTTCTTCTTTTATTACTAGATCTTGTTTAATCTTGATTATTCTTTTTCCTTGAACTCCAAGTAACAATAGGAACCTCCTATAACATCTTTTCCTTGATCACCAAAGCCACCATCTATATGAAAACATAACAAAACATTAGTGAAGTAATCATGTAACTATTGACAAGCAAAATGAACTTAAACTTCACAGGAAATGATAGAAAGAATTAGAGCTTAACACGCAAGACACCAAAAGATATAAAACACGATAAATATAAAATACTTGACTCAAAACCTTAAATAATAAAAGATAAACGAAACAAGAACTAAACCGAACTCAAAACATTAAATAAACACAAATTTACAAGGGATTCGAGATGTAAAAATAGATGTATATCATCTATTAAACGAACCTTTAATAAAAATACAAAACTCTAAGCGTAGAGACTGCTAGCGGTGAAATAGTCAAAATATCCGAAGCCTTTGAATACGGAAAAATTCTTTTAGCTGGTTATACTCTACCGATTCAATTATCACCAATGACTCTTGCTGGTTTTGATATCGTACTGGTATGGACTGGTTATCCAACAATTATGCTTGTATCATTTACAATAGCAAAACCATCGAACATCAAGCCCCTGATAAACGAATCATTCGAATTGAAGGGGAAAAAGACGCGGGCCAAGTTTGCATGATTTCCATGATTAGAGCTAACAAATGTTTGAATCAAGGATGCTTAGCATTCATGGCCTACATCACTGAAGAATCCAATTCAAAGGAGATAAAGGACATGCCTATTGTCTCTGATTTTGCCGATGTCTTTCCTGACGAACTTCCTGGAATCCCTCCCGATCGTGAAGTAGAGTTTAGGATCGATCTTATTCTCGGTACTGCTCCGATCGCAAAAGCACTGTATCGTTTAGCGCCAACTGAGATGAAGGAATTAAAGAAACAAATCGACGAGCTTCTCTAGAAAGGCTTCATTCGACCAAGTTCATCACCATGGGGAGCGCCAACACTTTTCGTCAAGAAGAAGGATGGATCTATGCGTATGTGTATCGACTATCGAACATTGAACAAAGTAACAATCAAGAATCGTTATCTACTCCCTCGAATCGATGATTTATTTGACCAACTCCAAGGCGCAAGCTTCTTTTCCAAAATTGATCTTCGTTCTGGTAACCATCAACATAAAGTCCAATCCGAGGATATTACAAAAACCGTGTTCCGAACAAGGTATGGCCATTATGAGTTCACCGCAATGCCATTAGGACTCACTAATACGCTAGCCGCGTTCATGGATATGATGAATCGAATTTGCAAGCCTTACTTAGATAAATTTGTTATCGTATTCATTGACGACATACTTATTTACTCTAAGTCTAAGGATGATCATGAACATCACCTCCGAACTTTACTTGAAATACTTAGAATCGAGAAGTTGTACACCAAGTTCTCGATATGCGAGTTCTGGTTGCACGAAGTGCAATTTCTTGGTCATATCATCAACGTCAATGGTATTCAAGTGGACCCCGCTAAGATTGAAGCTATCTCTAAGTGGGAGATCCAAAAGTCGCCAACCGATATCCGAAGTTTCTTAGGTTTGGCCGGCTATTATAGTAGGTTCATCGAAAACTTTTCTCATATAGTCGTTCACCTAACTTCTCTAACTCGCAAAAACATCAAGTATGAATGGGGAACAAAATAACAAGAGGCACTCGATATACTTAAACAAAACCTCACCCAAGCACCTATACTGGCCTTGCCAGAGGATACTGAGGACTTCGTTGTCTTTAGTGACGTGTCTCATTCCGGTTTAGGATGCGTACTGATTCAACAAAAGAAAGTGATCGCTTATGCCTCTCGTCAACTCAAGGTACACGAAAAGAACTACACAACTCATGATCTAGAGTTAGGCGCCATATTTTTGCATTAAAGATATGGAGGCACTATTTCTATGAAGTAAGATTTATCGTGTATACTGATCACAAAATATTGAAACACATCTTTGAACGAAAAGAGCCTAACATGCGACAATGACGCTGAATGGAAACTTTAAACGACTACGACTGTGAATTCATTTATCACGAAGGCAAGGCTAACATTGTAGCCGATGCCTTGAGTCATAAGGAACATGAAAAGTCGAGAAGAGTCCGAGCATTGAGGTTAGAACTCTAAATCGATCTCATATAACAAATCAAATCCGCTCAACTCCAAGCGATCAATGAAAACAAGATATCCAATGAAAAACGTAACCGAACCATTGACTCGCTAGTCAAGGGTGAGGATAGTATACTTTGAGTGGGAAGCCGGATTTGGGTACCAATCGTTGGGGACTTGCGTGAGAAAATTATGAACGAAGCTCATAAGTCCAAGTACATGATGCACCCCGGTAGTGACAAAATGTACCAAAACCTAAAGCCAAACTACTGGTGGAATAGGATGAAAAAGGACATCGCTTCGCATGTTGTGAAATGTCTAACATGTTTAAAAGTCAAGACTGAACACCACAAGCCATCGGGATTGTTTCAGCAACCCGAACTTCCCATTTGGAAGTGGGAGTTAATAACCCTGGATTTCATTACTAAACTCCTTAAGACGACTCGACAACATAATGCCATTTGGGTTATCTTGGATAGACTAACAAAATCCGCACACTTCATACCCATCAATGAATCATATTCAATGGATAGATTAGCGCATATATATGTGAACAACATCGTTGCTTTGCATGGAGTACAGTTGTCTATAATCTCTGATTGAGACAGTCGTTTGACGTCTCACTTTTGGAATAGCTTCCAACAAGCGTTAGGTACAAATTTAAACCTTAGCACTGCCTATCATCCACAAACTGATGGGCAAAGGGAAAGAACAATTCAAACATTGGAAGACATGCCCCGCGCTTGTGTGATAGACTTAGGTGGAAGTTGGGATGACCACTTGCCCCTAATGGATTTCTCATATAACAATAGCTATCACACGAGTATTCAAGCCGCACTGTTTGAGGCGTTATATGGTCGTAAATGTAGAACGCCCATGTGCTAGTCTGAAACCGGAGATAATCAAATATCTGGACCCGAGATAGTCCAAGAAACCACCGACAAAGTTCTACAAATCCGCAAACGACTTAAGATGGCACGTGATCGCCAAAAGAGTTACGCCGATATCCATCATAAGCCGTTAGAATTCAATATTGGTGACAAAGTTCTTTTGAAAATCTCGCCATGGAAAGGCATAGTTCGCTTCGGAAAGAAAGGAAAGATAAGTCCTCGATTCATTGGACCTTCGAGGTACTTGACCGAATTGGTACTGTTGTATACCGATTGTGACTACTCGAGGAAATGCAAGGGATACACGATGTATTCCACGTCTCCAATCTGCGTAAATGTCTAGCTGACGAATCTTTGTCTATGCCACTAAAAGACGTCGAAATTAACGAGAACTTAAAATTTATTGAAAAACCAATTCAAATTGAAGATATAAAGACAAAGAAATTAAAAAGACGAACGTTGAAAATTGTAAAAGTAAAGTGGGACTCACGAATAGGCCCCAGATACACTTGGGAACTCGAATCCGAAATGAAGAAGAAATACCCCCACTTGTTCTAAGAGACAATCTCGAGGATGAGATTTATTTCAAGGTGGGGAGGATGTAACATCGTGAAAAATTCGAGTTTAAAATATCAAGTTTCCAAAGTCAATGGACTAAAAATGTCAATTTCTAAACCTTAGGGTTAAAAATAAAAATTCTGGTTTCCTGACCCATTGTGATACGATATGGATTAGAAGGGAAACCCATCGCGTATCGCGATGGGTGGACTGACAGGCCGGACATGTGGCACAACGTCCGCCACATGGTATCACGTCTGCCACGTGGCAAGCCTATATGGTGACTGCGACATGCTACGTCGTGATAAACGACGGTTGACTAAGGAGGCCATTGCGTATCGCGATGCCCTTCCTGGTTTGCCTATAAATAGCAAGTTACGGGTTCTTTCATTTCACACCCAAAAATCAGCTCTCTCTCTCTCTCTCTAACATCTCTCTAGAACCCTAGAAACATACCCTCGATTACCTCGAAGTTCGTGCCCTCTATTCCTCGATTTATGTGCCTGTTTCCTTGATATTCATGCCATAATACCAACAACATTCCAACGAAGAAGGTGGTGCCATTCTGACATTCTACGACCCGCCTCGAGAAGCGTGTTGACGTGTGGAGAAGTGTTGGAGTACATCATTATTCGTGTGAAGAAAAGGAGTTGAAGGAATAGCGTTGATCAAGAAGATAAAGAAAGTGAAGCGGCGATGAGATGCTGCTTGAGTAATTAGGGTTTTGATAAGCCGACAAAGGTAGGCATGATGCCCGAATAATATAATAATAAAATATTGAAAAGGCTTAAAACCTAAAGTCGAGGTTATACTCGATACCTCGATAAAGAAAATACAACAAAGAAAAGAAATGATAGAATTATGAATATATATATATATATATATAATGTGATTATATTATATGATTCTTTATTATAGAATATTATTTAAGTAATAATAACGATTCTTAATAATAAAGAAAAGAAAAGAAATACGTTTCTTAGAGAGGAAGAAACATAGGGTTTAAAGAAAATAAGATTTAACTAAGGTTGTCTTATAAAGAATACTTTTTAACTAAAGGTTTTAAAGTAAAGAAAAAGAGTTTTGAACTAAAGGTTCACGAAAGAAAATAATTGAGGTAAAGATTATAAAAAGTCTAAAGGTCTTAAGCCGGATTGTATATCCGACTAACAAAAGGTTATACTCGTACTATTGGTGTGAGATAGCAACAGGAAAGACCCTCGGACGGTGTATTGAAGCCGATCCAAATAAAAAAGGTGAATACGCCCCAACTTTACAAACTTGTTTTCAAATGAGTCAAATGAATTGAAAAGTTTTACATGGGGACTACGTGTCACCAAAACGTTATAAACAGAAGGTATAAGCCTAGCCCTCAAGCTGTAGTATACGTTTTTCTGGATCCTTACATATGTGGTAAATGTGGTGGGCACACCACACCACACTTGGTCGCAATTACGCTGTCCTGCGGGAAGCATGACCATGTGTATACATACATGTACTTAACTAAGTCGAACGTTGCGGTGTTTGCTGAGGTATTTAGTGTAGAGACCTGAGTTTATAATTGTATTGTTTAAAGCTTATTTATTCCTAAGCCAGGATGGGCCGAGTCTTACATAGACTTGAGGGGTAAACAAGTAAAACAAAATATTTTAGCATCAGTATATTCACTAGCATACATTGCTGACGTACTTTTAAACATTTGCAGGTGATCAAAGTTAAGGCTTGGGATGACGAAGTGCTCAAGATATCCAATGGCTCGGATATTTTTGCTAAATATTAAAATATTAAAAATGGTGGTTTGTAATTAAACAAGCAATCTTTTGTTAAACTTAAAACGGGTGATTTATATTCCCGTCTTTTTTTGTTAATATTATAGTTTAAATCCACATGTTTTTAAGACTTCCGCTTTAATAACGTAACTCTGATATATTAACAATTGTGGTACCAACATACGTGTCATACGCCTAGACCGCGTTTTGGGGTGTGACAACGATAGATGACGTGTCTCCCACAAGTATACATTTGTAGACCATCGACATCGCCACTACCAACACCATCCTCATGCGATCCAGCAAGTGATGCCCCACCATGATGGTTTTCACCCTTCCTAGGTACCGTGGTACGTCCATGCGTAGCACGACAACTATCCCGCACAATCACATTAGACATAATGTATACACAAACACAAAGTTGAATCGACGACTCGTTGGTGATAATAATCAATGTCAACTGTACTAAAAAGTCCTAACATGTATCCACACATCGTATCATGGAAAATCAACCAAACATTCATCATATAGCTTAACTTATGATCACTTAGTTCACGAGACAGATTATAGCATGTACAAACTGATGTTATTCACTAAGAAAATATTAAGTATAAATTGTACTAAATTTATCACAGTATAATATATGAATTAGGTTTCTTAAACAATTATTATTATATTTTTCTCATTCATAAAAAACTCATAATAATTTAACCATTACAAATATGTACCAACAGTTCAGCAGATTTCACAACAAACACTTGTTTAATGGTTCTATCAACTCATTAATCCAAATTATGCAAGACCAATGGGGTTGTCTTCAAAACTCATAATACTAATTTTCAGAACTGAAACCAACCCGTTTGGTTTTGCCAGTAGGGAGTTATGACGTCGGAAAGACATACAAGAATATAACTCCCAGAATCAGCTTTGACCAGTGTTTTTGTAAAATCATAAAAACTATTCAAATCTCGTCCAAAAATTACAAATTTTACCTTTATAGAAACTAGACTCATAGTACTATATCCTAGAATCAACTATCGTTCAATAATCATCGTTTAACATCAAGTACATGCTAATAAATAAACGAAAACAAATCTGTTAGCAAATTGTTGTCATCAAAACTTAAACCCTAACATATTTATGACATATCTTGGGTTCTAATTCATCAATAAACCTTTTAGCGATGAAAGAAGAAGTACTAAGCTTCAATTACAAGTGAAATACATACCTTTTAGTGATTAAAGAAGATGTACTAAGCTTCAATTACAAGAAATAACACTTAAAATTGAAAATCCCCAAACTTGGTTCTTAGGGTTCTTCACACTCAACACGAATCCGGAAATAATAGAGATAGATTGATGGAAACCGACACCACAAGTGAATTCCTCTTGCAAAAATAATAAGATTAGAGCCACGAATCAAAGGATTTGATTAGGAATTGAGTGAGTTAGAGAACTAAGGATGAAGGATTATGGTGGGTGTAGAGAGATAAAGATGAAGAAGAATAAGAAGGAATTAAGAGAAAGAAAAAGGTAGGTTAAATATGTGGTCAATTAGATTTAAAAATGGGAGGGTAATTAAAAATTTTTTGAAGAAAAGAGGAGGTGAATTTAATTTGAAATTTTGAGAGAAGTGAAATTAATAGGAACTAAATAGAATTAATTTTTTTTATTTTTAATAATTAAAATAAAGAGTTGTTAGTGTATATATATATATAACAACTAATTAAACCTTAAATAATATAAGAAATTGTATTTTAAATATAAAACATATAAAATAAATACAAGTGATATTTATAGTTGCTCTAAAAGAGTTGCATAAGAGTCTAGTAATCAGTGTTAACGCCCAATAAACCATATGTTCATTAGTGGGTCATACTAGTTCTTGATCGGTGTTAGTGTCCCATTATAACATCTATTATGTCACAGTTTCTCTAAAAGAGTTGTATAGGAGTCTCGTTAGTCATGGTTAGGTGTTATCGCCTGAAACACGCCATACTTTCGTCAATATGCCTTATTTGGATATAATTAGTCATAGTTAGATGTTAGTGTCCCTTGGTTACGTCATAGTTGCTTTAAGAAGTTTGTATAGGACTATCATTCGTCATAGTTAGATGTTAACGCCCAAAACATGTCACACATTCATCAATGGGCTTTGATTGGTATTAGTGGCCATTATAGCATCTATCATGTCTCAGTTGCTACAAGAGGGTTGTATATGAATGTAGTGAGCCATAGGCATGCGTCAACACTCAATAACATGTCATACTTTTATTAATGGGCCATATTGGGCCTTGATTGTTGTTAACAGCCAGTATGGTCTCTATCATGTAATAGTTACGTTAACAGGTTGTATTGAAGTGTAGTGAGTCATAGTTGGTTGTCATACTTTGTATTAATGGTCCGTATTGGGCCTTGATTGTTGTTAGTGACCCATTGTAGTCTCTATGATATATAGTTGCTCTAAAAGGGTTGAATATGAGTTTAGTGAGTCATAGTTTGGTTAACGCCCAATAATATGTCATACTTTCATCAATGGGCCATATTTGACCTTAACTGGTGTTTGTGGCCCATTATAGCCTTTATCACATCATAGTTGCTCTAAGAAGGTTGTATAGGAATGTCATTAGTCATAGTTAGATGTTAATGGCCGATAACATGTGATACATTCATCAATGTCTTATTGGGCCTTGTTGGTGTTAGTGGCCCATTATAGCCTTTTTCATGTCATAGTGGCTCTAATGGGCCATATTAGGGCATGAAATCTCTTAGTGGCCTATTATTGCTTGTGATATGTAACATTAGATATTTAAGGGTTATATCTAGTTATAGGGAGTCATATTAGACCATAATAGACAAAAACAAGCCATACATGTCCTAATGGACCATATTGGGCCTTGAAATCTCTAATGGCTCATTATACATATAATTTTAAAATTGTGTCTTAAGATATACAACTCGCCTAACCCGCCAATATACATTAAACAAATGGGTGGCAAATGGGTTGGGTTAGGTCGAAACAGGTTATGGGTCGAAACTGCTCAGGGTCGGAACGGGTCAATTAAAAAGGGTTGTTATGGTTCGGGTCGAAACGGGTCAGGGTCAAAAGGTTCGGGTCATAACGGGTTCGGGTCAAGGTCGGAACATGTCAAAACGGGTTTCAGATCTTTTTTTTAACAAGGACAATAGAGGAAATGTTTTAGTGTTTTTACTTTTTCCGTTTTTTATTTATATTTTGACTTATGATTTTTTTATTATTATTTTTAAATATATTTTTAAATTGTGTCTTAAGAGGTACTACTTGCCTAACCCGTCGATATACATTAAACATAGAGGTGGAAAATGGGTTGGGTTGGGTTGAAACGGGTTATGGGTCGGAACGGGTTAGGGTCGAAACGGGTCAGGGTCGGAACGAGCCAGTTAAAAAAAGGTTGTAATGGTTCGGGTCGGAACGGGTCAGGGTCAAAAGGTTCGGGTCATAACGGGTCTGGGTCAAAATGGGTCAAGGTCGGAACGGGTCAAAACGGGTTTCGGGTCATTTTTTTTAACAAGGACAATGGAGGAAATATTTTAGTTTTTTTTTACTTTTTCCGTTTTTTATTTATATTTTGACTTATGATTTTTTTATTATTAATTTTGAATATTTTATTGAGGGTTTTTAATCTTAACTAAAAACACCTTAGAAAAATTTAAAAAAAAAGAATAATAAAAATCATAAGTTAAAAACGAAAAAAAAAACTAAAACGTTTTCTCCGGTGTCAACGTTCAGCAAAAAAAAAAACTGAGAAATGAGCCTAAACCGAAACCCAACTCGTCGAGTGCGAACACTCGTGTTGGCTCGTTTCAACAATTTTTCAGATCTTTTCAACACTTAACAGCTCGTTTTAACAGCAAACATGTTAAACAACTCGTTTCAGCGAGTTTTCAGTTCGTTTCAGCACTTAACAGCTTGTGTTTACAACAAACAGCATGTTAAGTAACTCATTTAAGTGAGTTTTCAGTTCGTTTCAGCACTTGACAACTCGTTTTTTTTATAGCAAACAGCATGTTAAACATGTGTTTCAGCGATTTTTCAGTCCATTTAAGCACTTAACAGCTCGTTTAGCACATAACAGATCGTTTCAACATGTTTTGACCCGTTTTGCAGCAATTCAGCGATAAAAAATCAGCATTTCAGCTCGTTTTTGCTCGTTTCAGTAGGTTATATAACGAATACTTCAAAATGTTTTGTGTTTTCAATCCAGAAAACAAGTATAGGCAAATGTTTAGTGTTTTCAAACCCAGTATGTAAGAATGTTCGTGTTTTCAATCCAAAACCTGGTGTTGTGTGTAATATAGTTTTCTCAAAACCAAATAAATGCATTTGACTCGCTAATTGTTACCTAGTACAAGTGTTTTAAGTTATGAGAGTATGTTCAACAACACATGACTCTAAGACCCACGTATGAACTCACACATAAACACAAACTTGATCCGACGAATCGTTGGTGATAATAAGTAATGTTAACAGTACCAAAAGTCCTAACATGTATCCACACATCATATCATGGTAAAGCAACCAAATATTCATCATACAACTTAACTTATGATCATTCAGTTCACGAGACAGATTCTGTCAAGTGCAAACTGATTTTATTCATAAAGAAAAGATTAAGGATAAATTCTACAAAATTTACCACATTAGGATATATGAATCAGGTTTCTTAAACAATTTTTATTATATTTTTCTCGTGCATATAACACTCACAATAATTCAACCATTACAAATAGGTACTAACAGTTCAGCAGATTGCGCAACAAAAACTAGTTTAATGGTTCTATCAACTCATTAAACCAAATTTTGTAAGACCATCCGGGTTATATTTTAAACACATAATACTAAGTTCCAGAAGTGGAACCAACCCGTTTGGGTTTGTCTTTAGGGAGTTATGGTGTCCGAAAAATGGACCAGAATATAACTCCCCGAATCAGCTTTGACATATGTTTTTGTAAAATCATAAAAGGTATTCAACACTCATCCAAAAATTACAAAATTTACCTTTATGGAAACTAGACTCTGAATAATATATCCTAAAATCAAGAATTGATCAATAAACATTGTTTAACATCGAGTTACAGACCAATCTATAAACGATAATGAATCTGTCACCCAATTGTTCTCAACAAAACTCAAACCCTAACATGTTTATGACATCTCTAGGGTTCTAATTAACCATGTTAAAAAACCCCGTTAGATATGATCGCAGAATGGTTGATGAAGTTTGGAGAAGAAGCAAAGTGATGAAGAAGAGTAATGAACTTCAACTGATGTTTATGGATTAAGTTTGTAATTGGAAGGAGGTGAAGGTGATGGTCACCAAATTGTAATTCTAGTCACATGTTTTTCCCATTAACTATGACCATAATATATAATTTGTCACACATCCATATTCGAGTTGTGACCATAAACATCTTATACATCAATAACTATTTCATTAGTTTAAATTTGTAGTCACACATAATAAAATGGAAGCTGACCATTTGTTACTTCTAGTCACATGTTTTTTACATTTTTCATGACTATTAGTTATCGTTAGTGACACAGTGTAATTTTAACTATCACCATAAACTTTAACATATGGTAACACAAATAATTAGTATGACTTATAAACATAAACTTAATGTCACACAAACAAATGATTACTGTCATTGTAAATTACATTTACTCACAGTTACGTTATGTCACTAAATGTGCGCCATTCTATAGTGACACAAACAATTGCCATATGTGACCATATGTTTATCTTTGGTATCACAAAAAAAATTTACATTTGTGACAAACGAATAACGTGACTAAATAGTGACATTTGGTCACATTTCGATTAAACGTCACTAATATTTGTGACATACGTTATGTTTAGTGTGACAAAAGAAGTGATTCTCTATGCAATAGTCACACAAGCCCGCTGAAATCGTCAACAAAATATTGTAGCGTCAGCATATACACAAGCATACATACGGTGACACTTTTCTTTGAAAGTTTCACATAGACCTGACGAGGTGTATGTCACTAAATGTCGATTTTGTACTAGTGGAAGGACATGAGGTGGATGGGTTTGAAATTGGTGATCGTGGGTCAAGTAGTAGGGTGCAGTCATAGTTTGGATTTGATTAGCATGGATAAGTTGAGGGCACTTATTACGGAGATGATTTGGGTATTTACAATGATAGCAAGCATGGGTATTTTGAACACCATGTTGATCATTTAGGGAGGCTTGTGCATTAGGCGGTACATGACAAGTGTTAGCAAGGTGGCCATAACGATTGCATTAGGTGCATAGTCGGCAAGGGGTTTGAGCAGAGTGATGAAAGTTACACTTGGCACATAGAGGATGAGGTCCGGTATAGTCTTTCTTGTTCAGGATATTTTGATGTTGGTTAGGAGGAGGTTGGTTATTGGGTTGGTAAACGGCATAGGCTTTACGCTTGTTGTGGTGGTTGTTGTTGCGGTGATTGTTGTTGTTGGAAGCATGTTTGGGTTCGGCTTCAACATAAGAGGATGAGTCAGTTTCGGTTTTGTCGGGATTAGGCTTGTAATCTGTAAGGCCCCGAACCCGGTGACCCTACTTTAGCGTCGGATTTACTCATAAACACAGTTCTTCAAATCAGAGTTTATCAAAACTTTTCGCGGAATATAAAACATCAATCATTTGTTACAAAACATTAAATCTTTTCTTTGATACCATAACACAAAACTTTATACTTAAAACATCTTTACTTATTTCTTCAGATGCCAGCCGTTCAATCCATGCCTTGTGTCATCCTCATGCTAACTTTATAATCAGCTCACCTGCGTGCATACTAAAAGTCAGCTACGCTGAGTGAGTTCTAGTTAATCGAACGCCATACAATACATACACATACACACATATCCATAGATACATATCCATACTTCACTAGTTACCCTTCTGTTCTACATACATACTTGCTACCATACATACATACATATCTACAATCACTAACCTCCGTCTACCGAGAGTACGTTCATAGTTCACCGTCTATACCTGTACTCAAGGTCGTGAACACGTACAAGGTTCGCAGTCCTTACCTATGTTCACCATTTATGGTACGTACAAGGATCGCGGTCCTTCCCTATACCATAGTACATCCACAACACGTACAAGGTTCGCAGTCCTTCCCTATGTTGCAACCTAATTCATAGCACGTACGAGGTTCGCAGTCCTCCCCTATGCTACAAAATCAGCACGTATAAGGTTCACAGTCCTTTCCTATGCTGAAATACATCCACAACACGTACAAGGTTCGCAGTCCTTCCCTATGTTGCAACCTAATTCATAGCACGTACGAGGTTCGCAGTCCTCCCCTATGCTACAAAATCAGCACGTATAAGGTTCACAGTCCTTTCCTATGCTGAAATACATCCACAACACGTACAAGGTTCGCAGTCCTTCCCTATGTTGCAACCTAGTTCATAGCACGTACGAGGTTCGCAGTCCTCCCCTATGCTACAAATACAGCACGTATAAGGTTCACAGTCCTTTCCTATGCTGCAACTTAATTCATAGCACGTACGATGTTCGCAGTCCTCCCCTATGCTACAAATACAGCACGTATAAGGTTCACAGTCCTTTCCTATGCTGCAACCTAATTCATAGCACGTACGAGGTTCGCAGTCCTCCCCTATGCTACAAATACAGCACGTATAAGGTTCACAGTCCTTTCCTATGCTGACGCCTATCTACATTACGTATAAGGTTCGCGGTCCTTATCTACGTTTACATATATCATCTACTTCACGTATAAGGCTCGCGGTCCTTAACTACGCCATCACCAGCCGAGTCTATGTCCGACAGAAGCTAGAGGGATTTGCCATCCTAACTTACTATGTCGAACGTAGAACTCACATGCCATTCGTGTACCTATATACATATACTTACATTATAACATAAGAACACTCTAGGCATTCCTTACCTCATTCATTTAACAACCATACCCCTTGTCGTTACGTGCAATATCCGAAGATCGTTCACGCCCCGACAAGTATTCATTTGAAATATTCATACATCTTCGATATATAATATTCGTACCTTTATTTTTAACCTGACAGTACGCGCAATATCCGAAGATCATTCGCGTACCGACAAACAATCATTCATATCTATCACACATATCACATATGACATACACTTATCACTTAGGATAAATGTATTAACAACACATCGAGTATGCACACAGCCCCGAAAACATAACAAGGAATGGGGCTAGAAACTCACCTGAACACGCTTACGTTCACCGTTAATCGTAATCCCTTTCTTCAGCTGTGCACGGCTGATTGTATAACAAGTACACGTATCAAACAACTATCACTACTCATATCATCTTTCCAGTCTTAACTACTACCCACCACGAACGGGGGTCCGGGGGCAGCGCCCCTGGCAGCGGGGTCTAGGGGCGGCAGCCCCTAGCAGGGTCCAAGGGGCAGAGCCTCTGGCTGGGGTCGAGCTGCCAGGTCAGCTTGGAAAAATTTTATTTACATTAACTGTCTTAACACATTTTCCATTAGGTTTTTAATTTATTTTCTAAGCGAACTTAACTTTAGGCGAAGTTAAACCTTAGGCGAACTTAGCTTTAGGCGAAGTTAAACCTCAGGCGAACTTGGCTTTAGGCGAAGTTAAACCTCAGGCGAACTTAGCTTCAGGCGGAGTTAAACCTTAGGCAAATTTGGCTTCAGGCGAAGTTAAACCTTAGGCGAACTTGGCTTCAGGCGAAGTTAAACCTTAGGCGAACTTGGATTCAGGCGAAGTTATCATCAGGCGAACTTAACTTTACAGCGAAGTTGCCATCAGGCGAACTTAGCTTGCAGGCGAAGTTCATCAGGCGAACTTAGCTTGCAGGCGAAGTTCGTCGCGTTGAAGGCGAAGTTGCCCAGATGAAGGCGAAGTTGCCCAGACAGCCGCTGTTCGGTTTCTTTCCAGCATTTTAAGCGATTTTAACACCCTTGCTATGGTTCAATCTCACCCACTACGCTTCCCGACCATTTTCGGTCACTTATACACTAAAAAGCTTGGATCTTTAAACTTCAAAGATCAAGAATCATACCTTTGAGCTTGTTGGATCTCGTTAACCTGCTAGCACTCTAATCTCTTTCTCTTGGACCTGCCCGATTCTTCCCTTGGCTCGGCCCGGTTCCGGCGAAGTTAGTGTGTGGTGTGTGTGTTAGGGAGTTCGGTGAAAAATGAAAGATATTTTGGGTTTAGGGGATATTTATATCCCTGAAATCCCATGGACCTAAGGCCCATTCTCATTTAACCCATCTCTATTAATCCAAGTCCATAACCCACATCCATTACCCGACACTAGCCCGACCCATACCAACTCCTATTCTTTTATTTATTTCCTGATAACCCGAGTAAACTTTCCCTCTATTATTAAGTAATATAATTAATATTATCTTGAAATTTCGGGATGTTACATAATCCTTGCGGGACAAGTTCCATCCCTAACATGACTGTCGGTGAGGGAAACAACTAGGTCCATAGCCTCATCGATGGTTAAGGGATCACGACTCACCACAGCATCACGGAAAATGTTTTCTAAACCGCTAATGTATTTCTGAATGTCGCGGTTCTTGGGGGTTACAAGGTGGGGTATGATTCGGCTAAGTTTACGGAAACGGTTCGAGTAGGTAGAGTTATCTCCACTATCTTGTTTGAGTTCCCAAAACTCGACTTCAAGCCTTTGTAGTTCGTGATCAGGGCAGAACTCATTCTTCATCGCCTCTTTGATCCTAAGGCATGGCTACAACCAAGTCGGATCCTTGGTCAGCCCTCAGAGCATTCCACCATGTTACAGCTCGGTCCTCAAACATGCTCGAGGCTAACTTAGTCCGTTTGGCATCCGGATATTCACAGTGGATGAAAATATTCTTCATTTTCTCAAACCATTGCAGTAGCTTGGTGGCATTTTTCTCACCACGAAAAGAAGTAGGGTTGGTAAGAAAGAAGTTACGAAAGTCATAGTTGTTGGGTACGGCCGAAGTAGCAGATCCATTGGAGTTGAGGCTTAGGATTTGGGTGATCATTGTGGGCATAGCAGCAGCAAACTCCTTCGTGATTCTAGCAGCCAAGCGACGATCGTGAGAACTAGAGGAACGTTGATGACGACGATGATTTCTTAGTGAAGACATTCTATAAGGATGAAAAATTAAGATTTATAAGGTAAAAGGTAAGTTGAGGAAATCATTTAAATAATTGAAGAAACTTTTATGAATAGAGAAATATCTTAAGGGATAAAAGTAAAAGAATGTATGGTAGAGGTACATTGCGTAGATATTTATGAGTTGATGTAGCAAAATGGTTCATGCGTGATAACTAGAGGAGATCAGTTTAAAAGGTTAAAATTTAACTTATTGAGTTAACTTAACAAACAATGTCTTTTTGCATGACAGCCTAGAAAAGGATGTATATATGAAGATTCCCCGAGGCTTCTCTAAAGAACATGAAACAAGAGTGCGTAAATTACAAAAATCCTTTTATAGCCTGAAACAGACTTCTCGAAACTGGTATCACAAATTCATTATTTCCCTGATTGATATTGGTTTAAGCAAGCGTAGTCAGATAAGTCATTGTTTATTTACAAAAAAAGGAAACACATATGTCATCGCCCTCATATATGTGGACGATGTCATTATAGCTGGAAATAAATATTGAAGAAATAAAGAGGTATATTGACACAATGTTTAGCATCAAAGATTTCTGCAACATGAAGTATTTTTTAGGAATTGAAATTGCACGTACAAACGAAGGCATTGCTTTAAATTAAGAAAGTACACCATTGACATTTTGAAGGATTGTAGTATGCAATACTCTAAACCGAGCTCATTTCCTATCGAGAAAGGTTAAAAATTAGTCAAAGATAAATGAGGAACTTGGTTTTGAAGCTACTCAATCTAATATATCTTATTCGGCGAACATTCTGTGTCAGTTTATTTCTGACCCACAACAGTCTCATCTAGATGCTACCAAGTGTCTTTAGAGATGTCTCAAAGGTACTCAGAGATAAGAAATTTTGTTATCTAAAGACGGAGGAACTAAAGTGGTTGCATATTGAAAATCCGACTCGTTAGGTTGACCGTTTACTAGACGATCATGAACTAGTTATTTATTAATTTTAGGAGCGCTCTAGTGTCATGGAAATCCAAAAGGCAATTAGTGGATGCGTTGGTTGTTGAAAGAACTGGATTTACCATAGGAACTGTTGGCTTCATAGCCCTTTTTTATGCCCGGTTTATTATTTGAAGTCCATAGGGCAGACGGGTGTAGGGTGGCTAGACCGAATCCCGACCCGTTTGGATTTCTTGTTATATAATATGCAAACCCTAGATTAACTCTATATATATGATTGCCATGTACTTGTAATCGTTGTCACTTAATAAAGAATATCTAGTTGCCACCCGTGGACGTAGGTCAGTTGTAAGTCCCGAGAGCGGATCTTTCAATATGATATCAACAAACCTAACGTTATTGCAAAATATAACGTCAAGTGATTCAAGATAGACAAGTATGATATGTAAGAACACGAGATAAAGCTTCAAACACACGTTAGATTAACGCCGGGTGCTTAAGCACTAGGTTATACAAGATACTCATTCACCACAATACAAAATGAACGGCCAAGCCTGGAACCCTATACACGATATCTATTTATAGGTGAAACCCACAACCTAGCCCAAAGCCCACCGAGATCATAAAGTGATCTCAGTTTACATGCATACACACACACACAAATTACATTAATATAAAACTAAGTACAAACCACTAAATGTAGACCCAACAATCTCTCCCTTGGTTTGTAGCTTCGTCCTTTAATCGTGTTCCAAGATATTCACATCCGCATCCTTCAATTCACCTGCCCAAAATCCCGTTCTGATAATCGATGCCACCATCCTTGTATATTCTTTGGCAGCAGCTTCAAAAATAGGTTCAGCAACAATCTAGAAATTACTGAGCATCTTGATATCTCTCTCCCCCAGCTTCAGCAATTATTTTGGATCGATAAACCTGTACTGCCCCTTTCGTAAACGTATAACAACAGTAGCGGTTTCACTGTCACATGCCCGTAACTGCATATTGTCAAGAGAACCATCTGGAATGGCACCCGACACAGGAATGTGAGTTGCCTTATTTGTTGCAGGCCACATAACGTTCACCATTGTCTTTTCTGTCCGTGGATCTTGAACTCCTTTAGCCTTTTTCAAAATGACTCAGCAGTAGTCATATTTTGAAATCCCAGATCAACTTGCCTCTTCAAAAAGTTCCAGAAATCAGTAGCCTACTTGTCATGACTCGGGTTGTTAAACGGAGCGTAGATCAGGTCACTGAGATCTACTTTTATCCAGGATCCAAAATCCTTTGTTTTCCTGTAATACTCGGTAGTCCCGGACCTCCGCTTCACCCACCACATGTTCTTATCAGTATCAAAACCCCATGACATAACCCCATAACGATCACCATATTTATCTGAAAAGCCCTTCTTAAAAGTAATGATAAACTTATCTGGATTATCGGAAGACTCCTCATTTTGATTAGAATTCTTCATCACAAGAATCTTCTTTTGAAGTCGATCAGACTGTTCAGTAGATTTGGGTGAGACTGAGAGATAGTTCTCCAGTGACTTAGATGCGTTAGCATGTGCAGAGGTATGTGCACTGGAGCTCCCGTTTTGATCGGCAGTGGTTGATTTAATAACAGTGTCTTCACTGCTTTTGAATTCGTCCCCAAATTTCCGAACGAGAATCTGTTGAAGGTCTAAGTACATAGCAGTCAACCCACAGCTCTTTGATCTTAGAATCTTTGTCAGAGTTGCTAGATTCGAGTTCTTGGATACACACATCCTTTACAATTGAATCTTGTTTGTGTACAAAGACTCGACGTTGTAAAGCCTTCACATCCACAAGAGCATCTTCAAGTACGACCCCCTTTCCTTTATTTTGTATAAAAGTACCTTGCATGGCAAGAATCTGATGAATCTTTGTAACATTCGTTAAATTTTAAACCTAAAAACCCGACCCATTTTAAATTTTCGACGTGATCGGGTTAATTATACATATACTCATATGTTAAATATTTCGTATGTAATTTTTTTACTTTCCTAAAGTTATTTAATAATATTTATCATTACTAATATATATATATATATATATATATATTATAACACTCATGATTTTTCTTTATTCAAATACCACATAATTAACATTATTGATGTACAATCAAAATACATCCTTTTAATTTAGTTATGTCACATTCATTTTTACCTAAAGTTATTTTTTTTAAAGATGAAAAATATCTTCTTACACCATTTAAGTTTTGGTCAAACCTCCTTCCCCAAAGCACTCACCTAACCAATTTTTTCATTAAAACATTCTTATGAGTAACCTCCTCATTTTAGTATAAATAAGAACTCACTCCCACACCTTTCATTCTTTACACCACTCTTTGACAAGTTCAAGAGATTATTTTTCTATTTCAAAGGTAGGATTTCAATTACTCAAGTCTTCTTCATCTTATTTCTATTTATTCTAATTCTTGTTCATACTAGTTAATCAAATGGTCACATGACCATAACACAATCATGTCTAGGAATCCACATAATCCATACACTATGGTGTATAGGGTGGATGAGACAAAGAACACAAGTATATGATCGATTACACAAAGGTCACACTTGAAACGTTCTTACATCTTTATTTATCTGTTTTGAATATTTATTTTTTTTTATTCAAAGTACCCAAGTATTTTTGATGATATATGATCATAAATGTTATATAATCATATCCAAAAAATTCCATAATTTTATTTAATCAAAATCCTTTTTGAAATCGTTAAAATATTGCTTCTAGCAAAATTTCAGTTTTGACATTAGATATAACTGTCAAATAAATAGGCATATCTTATTCATAACAAACAGAAAAAGTGCAATACCAGACTCTATGACATACTTCATTGAAATATTGTTCTAAAAACTATTTTTACGCATTTTAATTCATTCGTATGAATTCGCAATCAATATTTTATAAACAGTGGGCAGATTCGTACCCTCTGATTTAAATGGCTATTTTGGCCTATTTAGGTTAAGGATTTGTAAAACTTTTCTAATTGAAAGTTGTTCAAAACATTCTAGTTTAGTAGACTAGAAAGTCTTGCTTTAAAATTTTTTTTTTTAAAGACGTTAAACAAAACAGAACAGTTTATGTCCAAAAACTAATTTTGTATTTCATATTCCTTTTTGATCTTTTCCTTGTTTTTATCTTATTATTTGATTCAGTTAATTTAGTATTCTTTAAACGTTACAATTCCGTTAGTTAGTCTTTAATTATTATATTTTGTTTATTTTTAGTTCGTGAGGTTCGATCGATCATTTTCTTTAACGTGCTTTCGGCTGTCATTCCAAGTTTAGCTTTAATCTCAAAGGTGAGTTCCTCACACCCCCCCCCCCTTTTATTTATTTAGGATTGCATGATTAGGAATTATGTAGACTATATTTGATTGTTCAATGCACATTATTTGGTTATTATTGATTTGTTTATGCCCTATGTACACAAATGTTGTTATACTTTGCCTCATGTACACAAACATCACACACTAGTCCAAGGCTCATGCCTAAAGCAAAGATTTTCAAACATTTTTCAACAATCGAATTTTTTCGGTGTTCCGATATTTCTTCTACTTAAAGATGGTTCGATATGACGGGTATGTAGTAAACTGTAAGGGGGGCGCGCTTGTTTTCCGAACTGTCGACACCAAGGTTATTGAACCTAAGGATAAGAAATGCGCATAAATCCCTACCAGACGCGGGACCCGGTTGCTTAGCTGGAGAGTTCAGAAAGGGCGTGAAACCTATTAAGCCAAAGCATACCACCTTCAATGCCATATGAATCACAACTTTAAGCTTTCAAACGTGACCATGTCCTCTTTGTGAATAGGAATATGGTTACACTCCTAATGATGCCACACAAGTCATGGTGGTTCATGCGACGTGTGATTCTGATGTTTTACAACGTGTTTTAACCGAAAGAATGTCAAGCCGTGGTGATACACGAATACCCATCTTTTGGTTAGATTTGATTACGTATTTTGATTTTTTTTGTGTTGTAATACGAGAATAGTCGAATTTCAACTCGTTTTCATTATTTATTATTACGATTTAAAATTGAAAATTCGAAAAGTCATGGTGTTACATGAATTGTCGAGTTTCAAATTGATTATTTTCTTTAAATATGCAATTATTAATACGATTTAAAATTGAAACTTCGAAAAGTCATGGTGATACATGAATTGTCGAGTTTCAGTTTGATTATTTTCTTTATATATATTCATTTATTATTACGATTTAAAATTGGAACTTCGAAATGGTGGTACATGAATAGTCGAGTTTCAGTTCGATTATGTTATTATTATATTCATTAACTATCATGGTGTAGAATTTCAATTCAATTTCATTACTTATACTAAGTTTGATATATTTTTCATGTTGTTATTCAAAAATTTGTAAGATTTTTTATGGAAATGAACATTTCAATTTCGATTTCGAATTTTGTTTCATGCGATTTTGTTTCTTTACTTGTTTTCTTTAAATTTATATATATATTGATTTTGATGTTTCTTTCGCTCGATAAAACGAATTTCATATTTACGTCTCATGTCACGCAAATAATTCACGTTTCGCAGCATGTCTTCTTGTTTTCCTCGACGTCGCCCTCAAAACTCAACTCGCAAAGTTACAACTCCTATTATCGCACTATTGGCCACCGAAACCCGTATTAACCATGACAATAGATCCAAGAACTATGCTTGAACCGATCCAAAACCCAACACAACTCTTGGACACTCAAACGTACCCAACAAAAAACTTGAAACGGGGACACACCCTTTGTATAACATGTGTAAATCCCACCACTCCATTAACATACAAGTGTGATAATTTCAGCCACCACCTCTCACCAAAAACCTATACATATTCAATATCACATATTCCCACAACCTGTTACCCAACCAATTATCCCAACTATATGCCTTATGATCGTACTTCAAACATGCTATCAGTGCAGTGACCCGAGTACCCCCAAAATACTCAAAAAGACCTAATTTGTTTCCGCCATGCAACATCTTAAACCGCATCATTTGACTACTTGGAGCTCACTTGTAGCCTTACACCCCTACTTAGCCCCTTCATACTCGTCAAACATACTTATTTCTATTATTTTTTTAAAAAATAAAATCATTACGTTTCTCTACATTCTATATATATATATATATATATACTTTTACGAACACCTTATACTTATAATTTCGAATCCTCAAATTATTTTAAAAATAGTTAATTAACAAGTACTTAATCAAGTTGATGTTCTACAAAAAGACTTTAAGTCAAACATATGGTTATTATTACTATTATTATTGTTATTATTATTATTAATATTTTTACTGTTATTATTATTATTAGTATCACTATTATCATTATTATTGCATCACTACTATTATGGTCACTATTATTATTTTTATTATTATTATTATTATTATTATTATTATTATTATTACCACTATAATTCTTATTATATGTAATATATTTCAAGGTTAAATAAAATTGTTAAATAAAGTAAAATCGTTGTTTCAAACAATTCTTAAGCCTTGAGGCTATTATATTATCATCATAATATTCTATCAAAACGAGTTATTTTTAGTTGGTGATCATCTTTAAAGTTTTCATAAGACGCCGCCATAAGGGAGACCTTTACTTTACATTAAAAAATTCGTAAAATGTCGCAAACTTAGCACCAACTAAGAAAGTTTTTATTACTACTACAAAGCTTTTTCAAAAATTATTATTATAAAAGCATCGTTTTGTTTTTCATATTACATAAACTTAAGCGGATATTAAAGAGAGCATTTTCATCTTCCCCTTCGTCAACGCCGACAAATTCAGTTGAGAAATCATGGCACTACCCTAGCCATAACCTTCATACCTCAAACCTACCGTCGAGAAGACAAGTATCGCAAGTTTCGTCTTGTTTTATATTTATTTTAATTTTTATTATTAATTTCTTTCTTCAAATATAGATTATCCTATTTGAATATAACCAAAGCAATTTTATGTATCAAATCCTTTCGAGGATTATTTATGAAGTTTATAACTTAGTTGGCTATTTGTGATTGTCGAGCCATTTTCGTTGTCATTCATGGTTGCATTGCTGAATTTGTTTAATATATCTCAATCTCGCGTTTTATGACCGATTTCCCATAAACGAAACCGTTTAGTGGAAATTGGGATCAAACATGTTTAGGTACATGTTGAATTTATATTACTTTAACACGAATTGTTTTGATTAGTTGTTTGGTTCTTTTTTACGTCCATGTTTCACCGAATTATTTTCTTGATGTCTCATCAATCTTAGACCTATGTTTTACTCTGATTTCGAAGTTTCAAGTATATACTTGGTTAATCTTGCTGTTATTCAAAATTGATGTTTTATGGGGAATTTTCATTCGTTAAACGAAGTTTCGAATTGATGTTTTACATTGTTTTGACTCCAAGAACTCAAATTATTTTGATATTTCGATATTAAAGTTTCATTTATCAATTTTATGCCAATGTGTTTTAGATTTACTTTTTGATATTTTGTTAGCACAATGTTACATTTAATTGCCATGTTATTCTCGACCTTGTTATTTACAACTAAATACTGTGACGGTCATGACTTTGATGTTTTATCAGTGTTGTTATTTATAATCTAAGTTTTCCTGATTTCCATGGTATTATTTCAAGAATTAATAGTCTTATTCATCAATTTTATTATTTTTGAACCTCAATGTTTACATTTATAACAGTATTACTGACTTCGAAAATTTTATTTATTTATTTTTGTTATTTTGAACCCCAATAGCTCATTTATCAAATCCGTGATTTTGAATTATAAAGTTTTCGTACATTAAAGAGTTCTCTTTCATTTATGTCTTGCAAAACCACACAATATGGCAAACCATGTGCACCATGCGACGAACCAAGTAATTACATGTGCACACGTAATTATCAAAGTCCTCAAATGGAAATCATAGTAAGGACAGTTGTGTGCAATAACTCGAAACTTCGAATGATTTTAGAAAAATAGGACAAATGCAATATGATAAGGGCATGGTGGATATGCCGCTGGTACATCCTATATATAAGTGTCCTTGTCAAATTTCTCATTTGTGGCGTCTTTCAGGACATTTAAATATCGACGTTATTTATTTTATTTAAATGTGTATATAAAAAAAATGTTTAAATTTTTAACAATTGTATGTACTAGTTGTTTTCTTTTATTATTTTATTTTATTTTTATTTTAATTTCGGTACGAAATTTCTAAAAGTTATGAATCATGTAATATTAGTTAATTTTTAAACCTAACACCCGACCCATTTTAAATTTTCGATGTGATCCGGTTAATTATACATATACTCATATGTAAAATATTTCGTATGTAATAGTTTTTCTTTCCTAAAGTTATTTAATAATATTATATATATATATATATATATATATAAATTATAACACTCATGATTTTTCTTTATTCAAATATCACATAATTAACATTATTAATTTATAATCAAAGTACATTCTTTTAATTTAGTTATGTCACATTTATTTTTGTCACATTTATTTTTACCTAAAGTTATTTTTTCTTAAAAGATGAAAACTATCTTTTTACAGCATTTAAGTTTTGGTCAAACCTCCTTCCACAAAGGACTCTCCTAAACAATTTTTTCATTAAGACATTCTTAAGAGTAACCTCCTCATTTTAATATAAATAAGAACTCACTCTCACACCATTCATTCTTTACACCTCTCTTTGACAAGTTCAAGAGATTATTTTTCCATTTCAAAGGTAGATTTCAATTATTCAAGTCTTCTTCATCTTATTTATATTTATTCTAATTTTTGTTCATACTAGTTAATAAAATGGTCACATGACCATAACACAATCATTTCTAGGAATCCACATAATCCATGCACCATGGTGTATAGGGTGGATGAGACAAAAAACACAAGCAGACGATCGATTACACAAAGGTCACACTTGAAACGTTCTTACATCTTTATTTATCTTATTTGAATCTTTATTTTTTTTATTCAAAGGACCAAAGGATTTTTGATTATATATGCTCATAAATATTATATAATCATATCCAAAAAATTCCATAATTTTATTTAATCAAAATCATTTTCGAAATCATTAAAATATTGCTTCTAGCAATATTTCAGTTTTGACATTAGATATAGCTGTCAAATAAATAGGCATATCTTGTTCATAACAAACTGAAAAAATGTAATACCAGACTCTATGATATACTTAATTGAAATACGGTTCTAAAAACTATTTTTACGCATTTTAATTCATTCGTATGAATTCACAATCAATATTTTATAAACGGTGCGCTGATTCGTACCCTTTGATTTACATGGCTGTTTTGGCCTATTTAGGTTACGAATTTGTAAACTTTTCTAAATGATATTTGTTCAAAACATTCTAGTGTAGTAGACTGGAAAGTTTTGCATTAAAATAAAATTGTTTGATTTTTTAAATACCTTAAACAAAACATAACAGTTTCCTGTCCGAAAACTGATTTTGTATTTCATCTTCCTTTTTGATCTTTTACTTGTTTTTATCTTATTATTTTATTCACTTGATTTATTATTCTTTAAACGTTAAAATGTTGTTAGTTAGTCTTTAATTATTATATTTTTTTATTTATAGTTCATGAGGTTCGATCCATCATTTTCTTTAACGTGCTTTCGGTTGTCATTCCAAATTTAGCTTTAATCTCAAAGGTGAGTTTCTCACGCCCCCCTTTTTACTATTTTATTAATTTTGGGGGTAGCATATATATCCTATCCAAATTACAATTTTGTAATTCATTATTTACAAACTACAATTCGTTACATGGACTTGTGTGTTTATTTGCTTACTTCCTAAAATTGTACGTGCTCATGGTTTCCTCATTAAGTATGATCATACACCCCCCCTTTGCACACAAGACATTTGTTGTTATGAGTGAAAAATGGCCTCATTATCCGAGTACGTTGGTGTGTAACATCCTACTTTTGGTTATAATAATAAAATAAATTACGTCTATTTTATAGTGGGTCGTTATTGGTTTAGAAAAATAGAATATGAGTGGGGCTAGTGTTGGGTTAAATGGATATGGGTTATGGACTTGGGTTATGAACGAAAGAAGGAAAGACCATGGGCTTAAGCCCAAGATCCCATAATTATATAAGCCATTAATCACCCATTTAATTTATTTTACACACATTAAATACACCTCCCAAAACACACACTTGAGCTCTGTCTCTCTCTAGCCTAAAGATAGAAGAAGAACCGATTCCGACCTAAGGTAATGATACTATGATATTGTATGAGCTTAAACCGTTAGATATAGTCACGAAACGACGAACCGACACCGTTAAACCGTTTAAGTCACGAGATCCGGGTGGGTTCGGGTATAAACCGAACCTAAGATGAGCTTAGGGATCACCCTAGCTCAGATCTGGATCGAACGGGGCGAAGAACGGTGAAAAACGAGTCAAAACTCGTTTTTCCGGCGAAACCGCGTTTTTCCGGCGACGGCGCCGGAAAGGTGTACGAGGTAAGGATGTCAGGGAATGTTCCTTGACATTCTGACCTAACCCTAGTTCATTAGCGGGCGTAACGAATTAGCAGGTAATTCGTGTGTTGATTCGTTAATGGAGGAGTAACGAACTAAGTCTCATTCGTCAAGCGATTCGTTAAAGGAAAATCTAACGAACTAGACTTAGTTCGTGTTCAATTCGTTAAAGGGAAAAGATAACGAATCACCCTTGATTCGTTATAGCCAGTTCGTTAGGAGAGATAACGAATTAGATGGACTAATTCGTTATATGGACTGGTTCGCTATGGACTGATTCGTTAAGAAGTCTAGTTCGTTATAGGGGTCAATTCGCTATGAGAACCAATTCGTTATGATAACCCAATTCGTTAAGAACCAAGTAATGAACTAGAAGTTTTATGAAATGACATAACAGTCCCTATACTTATAAAATAATGGTTTAATTACAAAGAAGCCCTTGGACTTTTTAAGTTAGCAAATTTATTAATGATTCAAAACTCTAATGGAAAATGTGTTAAGACCCCAGCCATGGGCTCTGCCCCTTGGACCCTGCTAGGGGCTGCCGCCCCTAGACCCCGCTGCCAGGGGCGCTGCCCCCGGACCCCCGTTCGTTGAGGGTTATAATTAGACTAGAAACGCGAGATGAGTAGTGATAGTTAATTGATGCATTTAATTATTATACAGTTAGCCGTGCCTAACTAAAGAAAGGAATAACTATTAACGGTGAACGTAACCGACTTCAGGTGAGTTTCTAGCCCTACTTCCTTGTTATGTTTTCGGGGCTGTGTGCATACTCTATGTGATAGTTAATACACTTACCTTAGGTGATAAGTGTATGCCTTGTATGATTTATGTATGATGATTTCTTGACGGTGTGTGAACAATCTTCGGATATTGCACGTGCCGTCATGTGGTAGTTAAAGGTATGATTGATATGTGTGATGTATGAATGATGTATGTATGAATATATATGATGTATGAACAATTTATGTATGATATGTTGATGGTACGTGAACACTCTTCGGAGATTGCACATATTGTCAAGGAAAGTACGTAAAGGACAGGTATGTTATAGTAGTACGAATGAAGGGAACCGACCCTAATAGTATCGACGAATGAAGGGAACCAACCCTAATAGTATCGACGAAATGTAGGGAACCGACCGTAATAATATCGGCGAACGTAGGGAACCGACGCCAATAATATCGGCGAATGTTATAGGGCGGAATGCTCTTTAAAACGTATATGTATGAATGAAAGTATGTATGTAAGTACGAAAGAAAGAATGAAAGTACGTATGTAAGTAAGTATGTAAGTAAATGTGAAGGTATATACTTTCGGGTGCATATGTTAGTATTTGGATGTATTGTATGTCGCCTAATTAACTAGAACTCACTCAGGGTAGCTGACTTTTACTATGCACGCAGGTGAGTAGAATGAGACAACTTGCATAAGGGGAGACACATGGCATGGACTTGAAGAAGCTGGCATCTCAAGGAAGTGTTATGTTATTTTAAAGAAAATTTTTTATGTTAAATGATTTGGAATGATCGTTAAGACAAGAAATATGGTTATGTAATGAAATGGTTCGTATGTTTTTAATATTCCGCGAATGTTTTTGTTAACTCTGATATTTAGAACTGTGTTTATGAGTAAATCCAACGTTAAAGTGAGGCACCGGTAACGGGGCCTTACATGGTGCATAATCCCAACTGGAAAGGACCTTACTTGCGCTTATCTGAGTAAGTTGGTGCACAATCCCAACTGGAAAGGACTTTACTTGCTCATTTATATTTGTTCATGGAATTGTATGGTTTTTATGTACTCATATCAAACTTGTGTGAACTCACCAACTATTCATTTAGTTGACATTATTTTATAGACATGCTACAGGTACATCTATTCGAAGTTGACACAAGAAGAAGACACTAAAACTTAGGTCATTTTGATAAATGGACAAGTTGTTAATTGTTCTTGTATTTTTCTTGTATTTCTTATTACAAACTTGTGTACTTGATGTTTAAATTAATTAATGATAATATTGTCACTTAATAGTGTCACATGTGTTTTGAGCAATATGTATGTCACACTCAGGCATTTCCGCTTTAGCCGGGGTGTTACAATCTTCTCTTTAGCACTAGAACTTGATTGACCAGTCGGGTTTGATGATCCCGATGACTCGTCAAAGACAGGAATATCAGCTTCAAAATCAAGATCCTGAGTAGTGTTATCAAAAATCTGTTCCTGAGATTGACCCTCAGTTGCGGATGGATTTGTATCAACGTGAGTCTCAGTGGTATCCAACTCACGTTCTTGTTGTTGTTGGCTTAACGTTGTTGTAGTTGTGGTTTTAGCAATCAGTACGCCTGGTCTTGGATCTTTCTTTCTCCTTTTACATGGAATAAGATCAGCGTCTGATTCTTTTGGAGTTTCTTCATCTTTAGTTTCAACATCTGCTTGAGGAGGCTTCAAGGCAGTTGACTGAAGTAATTCCTTAAATTTCTCAAACTCCTTTAATTGCTCAGCAGAAGGAGCAGTTCTGTTTCATGGTGTTCCATCTCATCGTCATCTGAAATGACCTCAAATGTATGTAAGGCCCCGTTACCGGTGCCTCACATTTGGACGTTGGATTTACTCATAAACACAGTTCTAAATATCATAGTTAATTAAAACCTTCACGGAATATAATATAAAACATCAACCATTCGTTACAAATATCCATAATTTGTCTTTCTAAAACATAACATAAAATATAACATTCAAAACATCATAACAATCTTCAGATGCCAGCCTCTTCAATCCTGCCATATGTGTCCGTCTCAAACCAGCTGTCTCAATCTGTTAACCTGCGTGCATACTAAAAGTCAGCTACGCTGAGTGAGTTCTAGTTAATCACATAACTTACTTTACATACACATATACGTGCCCGAAGGTACGCATTACGTACATATCCTGTTCATCATTCGTCCATACATATTCCTAGTTAACCATACATTATAAAGGGCATTTCACCCTACATACCTCGGATATTAGTAGGGTCCGGTACCCACCAACATTGGATATTATTAGGGTCCGATACCCTCCATCCTCGGATATTATTAGGGTCCGGTACCCTCCATCTTCGGGTATTATTAGGGTCCGATCACCCTTTCTTCCATATCTCCATACCATACTTTTCTATATACATAATTGTAAGTTTCATATGTACATACATCAAACCATTACCTGGCAGTACATGCAATATCCAAAGATCGTTCACGTACCGACAAGAATCATTCATACTTTTCACATGATACATATACGGAATACACTTATCACTTAGGATAAGTGTATTAACTAATCACATAGAGTATGCACAAAGCCCCGAAAACATAACAAGGAATGAGGCTAGAAACTCCCTGAACGCGATTACGTTCACCGTTTATGGTTATTCCTTTCTTTAGTCGTGCGCGACTAACTGTATAACAATTACACATGTCGATTATCTATCGCTACCCATATCGCGTTTCTAGTTTAATTATTACCCTCAACGAACAGGGGTCCGGGGGCAGCGCCTCTGGCAGCGGGGTTCACATGATCGTTAGCAACGGGATGTTACAACGTAGCAGTACGCCCCTGAACCGGCGTCACATGCTCCTTAGCAACCTTAGCACTGACAGACACAGTCTCGGTTTCAACAAACCTGCCAAACTTAACTAACTCGTGAAGGCCTTGATAAACGATCTTTGACCCCTTCCTGGAGTGTTTCATCAATCCAAAAGTATTGGGTCCCATCGACTTCATATCCAGCGTCTCGACAGATTTAACAAGATCAGTGTAATGTAAATCAAAGATCATCTGTAAGAACCAAGGATACATAAGAAGCATCTCCTTCTTATTTTCCTTCAAGTTGCTCATCATCTCATCGAACACGAATTTGGAATAATTGTAGTTCCAGTCCATGATCAGAGCAACTACAGCCGACATCTGAATGTGGCTAATCTCATCAGATCCTCCTTTTCGTCCCGAGACACAAGTAAAGAACGTGTGTATCAAAAACCTCCAGTAGGGATGAAACAACTTCTTGATAGCAGGAGGATATGATCCCTCGTAACCCATCCTGACCAGAACTTCCGTAACAGCATCAGTCGGATATTCCGTTAGATAGTCAGGTTGATCTCCAAATAAAAGAACCTCACGTATAATGGCCTTTAAGATGACGACCAACTTCTTTTGAACTTTGGAGTCTATAGTAACAGCTCCACCTATTCCTCGCTAGTTGATCGAAGCATTATTCCAGAACTCCGTGATCATATTCTTGCATATGATAAGAGTTTCTCGTAAAGCGTGAGAAATCCTGCAAGTGTTGAGACCGAAGATCATGGACTTAAACTCCTTTTGTGCCAGAGGTGGATCAAACAGATGTCCATCTATGTTATTAGTATCAACGAACTTTAGTGGTGCTTTATTAGCCATTACTGCAACAAACGAGTTAAGTTAGCAATCGTTTATATAACTTGGTCAACAAACATAAGTTTAAGGGTATAATTTAATTTTCAAGACATTGAGGACCAGTTATGAAAGAAACAAATAATATGGACCATAAAATGAAAAAAAAATAATTTTATAATAGATTTCGGTCTAAAAGGGTGTTCTCTGTCCACACAGATGGATATCAGTCAAAGTATGGAGTTTTCGGTCAATGATAAGGTTTTTCTGGCCAGTCCCAACGAGAACAAGAGTTCTCGGTCAACAATAAGAGATCTCGGTCAACAAAGTCAACCGAGAACTCTTGGTTTGACCAAGAGTTTTCGGTCAAACTAACTGGAAAGAAAACCCCTTCGAATTATGGCTCGTAAACCCTGTCATCTTCTCCGAAGAACCGAATTCCCCATGGATCAAAAGAACCTGCAATTAACTCCTAAAACCTCAACCATGGCATCAACCCAATCAAATGTCTAACAAAATACGGATTAATTATTTGAATCGTCAAGCAGAAACCCCATCAAGTATCGAAAACACATCTCAATTTAAACTCTTGAGAATCAAACGATTCATTCATTGCGTCCTTACCGGTTGTTAAATCAAAGAACACTAAGACCAGATCAGATTCGATTAGATTAGCAAGGGGTTAGAGTTTTCGGCCAAAAGGATAATTAAGAGAGATATTTTGAGAATAATATCAATAATGGAGGTTTAAGAGGGGTTTTATATCTCAAAAAAATCTAGGCCGAGAACCCAGATAAACCCAAACAGACGAGCCCAAACCAGAAGACTAGCCCAAAACCAAGTTATCATATAAACTGTAGACAGTCTCAAGGCCCAACATGTTTTAACCAAAATCAAAAATTGCCCTTTTATAACACTTGTTTCGAGGAGAGTAATTTCGAGGTGAAAATAGAATCAAATAAAATAAAATAAAATAAAATAGTCAAAATAGAATAAATAAAAAATAAAAAAACTAAAGGAAACACAGTTTAAGAACATAACATGAAACACCTGTCTTCTAGTAATTTAGCAAATTTGGGATCAAATTTTAGTTTTTGATAAACATGTCGCCGTTATGAAAAGATCCGAACATGGAATCTTATTGATTAAGGTGCTTTCACAAAGATTCATGTTCAGCATTATTATGACACAAAGAGACAGGTTGATAGCATGTATAACAAACTTAGCATGATTTTCATTGCGTCAGTGATATGGATTAGGTGCAATTAGGCATAAATCTCATATGGACATCACTTATGGACCTGTAATGCATCCTATTTCTTCTCAAAGCATATTTGGCTTTCCCCAGATCACCCCAATTTGACTCCAACCCCCTAGTGCTTGATCAAAAAATTTTATAGAAAGCAAGAGAACTTTTAAGCTTTAAGGTTGAACGTTGGACTTAAATGCCTTTCATTCAGAGTGTTTAGGACTTATTTGAATGTCCCGCCGTTATAGTTCTAGTTTGACCCTTTAAGCTTTTGAAAAAACCAAAAATTTAACAACTCAATATCATATATATACTCAATTTTTACAGCACAATATTTTTGGTGATCAAAACACTAACAGACTCGTGTATGACTGGGTAGTTACTTTTCTACCTATCATTCGGAGAGATGTATATGGAGACATGCACATTTCTTTAAAATGACTCTCCACAATGAGTTTAGCAGATTTAATTTATATCACTTCATCATTTACACATCATGGAATACAGATCAATGACTGTTCTAGAGCCTTTTAAGCTTAATAGCTTCACCCGTTAGGCACACTGAAACAATTTATCTATCATTTTCCAAAGGTTGGATCAATTTTCATTTGAAAATATTTTGAAGCTTCAAAAAGCTGTTAACTGAATACTCATATCACTTCCCAGAGAGTTACTGAAGACACATTTTAAAACTCAGTCACCCCGGTCACTCTTAGTTTTCAGGTAAATGGCTATACCATATGTCCATAAGTGGTTAACAGGACCAAACACATATGAGAATACATGTCCCACCAACTTAGAATAACCGACATAATTTTAAGTGAAGGAATTTAAAAACAAAACCGCATCACAATCGCCCCGGATGCTTTCAGTCTTTAGGTGAATGGCTATCCTGTGAGTCTACGAATAGATGACAGGAACAAACATATACAAGTATATGTCTTTCCAACTGGAGCAACCGACATAATTTTAAGCAAAAGTGAATAAAACATTAAGATTTTTTTTAAAGAAAACACACACACACACACTCTTTTGAATTTTTAAATTTTCTCCCCCTAAATTTGTGCAAATAGAAAATATATACAAATTTATCCTAAAAAAGACTCAATCCTCAAAACGAAGCATTTTAAGAAAACCAACAAGAACATTAAATCTGGTTGTCCCGACCGGTTTTGTAAATAAGTCCGCCACATTATTTTCAGTGTGAACTTGTTCAAGATGAATCAATTTATGGTCGTAACAGTCACGAATAAAATGTATTTTGATATCAATGTGCTTGGTTTTTGAGTGCTGAACCGGATTCTTAACGATTGCAATGGCAGCATCATTATCACAAAAGATAGGGGTGTCAAGAAATTCCAAACCGTAATCCAGAAATTGATGTTGCATCCTATTAACCTGTGAGCAGCAAGCTGACGCAACAACATACTCAGCCTCGGCAGTCGATGTGGACACCGTTTGTTGTTTCTTGCATTGCCAAGAGATGAGACGATCGCCCATAAACTGACAACAAACAGATGTGGATTTCCTGTCAATGTCATCTCTACTATAATTGCTATCAGCAAAAGCATATAAATCAAAGTCTGAGTTTTTGGGATACCAAAGACCTAACTTCGGTTGTCCCTTCAGATATCTAAAAATACGTTTAACAGCAATTAAATGAGAGAGTTTAGGGTTAGTGATGTGCTGAACGCGGTTTATAAAAATACTAACCTAAACTAGACACTCTAGTTTTAAATTTATAAATCTAGACTATCCTAATGCTAGACCACTAGACAGGCAAGTGTACCTATCAACTGTAGTAAAGCCCAATGAAATCCGGATATCGAACCCACAGGACACTAGCGACACCTAAACTAGACTCTGGCTAAAAATTTAAATAAATTGATTTTATTGATTTTTGTCTTTTTAATTAGTAAATATAAATTAAATAATACTTAAACTAAATTTGACACGGAAACTAGACACGAAAAAATAAGGGAGGAACTCAAATAGGGGGAACAACTACCTAGGCAAGGAATCCTACTAGTCAACCTCGTAAACTCTCGAAATTGGATTTATGATTGGTAACCGGATTCTAAAATATGAAACTTAAGGACTAACTAAGGTGTGCTAGATCACCTCCTGGTCTCACTAACAGTGCCTAAGAACCCTAAATATCATGTACTCAACGGTTTAATGGTTCGGATCACCTCCCAGTCTCACCTTACCTAACTATGCTAAGGTACCCAAAGATTAAATCACCTCCCAGTCTCTCTAATCACAATATACCCTAAGGCGTAAAGGGGTATTCTATTGAATTCGGTTGTAATTCGGATCTGTAAGAATCTAAAGGAATCTAGGGTAACTCACTCCCGTGCAATCACTACCCAAACCCGCAAAAGACCAAAACAGACGACATTTAATTACCTCCCAGTCTATCAAGTGAGAGAATATAAAGTATCTCTAAATTCTCAATTACAGTTCCTATGGAATACCTTAACTATAAACCATAAACTAGTTGTAAACACACAGTAAACAACCTAATATGCATTCATACATAAAAGACATTCACAAAGACGCATATGGAACAAAAACTGATTATAAATTAATACCAAATACGCTACGCATCACAACCAAATAAAATAAAAACTTTACCAAAGCATGAACCAATCAATAATAATCCAAGACCAAAAGTAAAACGAGTCTAACAAGTATTCATCCAAACCCAGACAGTATAAAAATTTAGCCAATCATAGTAATAATCGATGAAACAAATATAATATAAGTATTATGGTTAATCGAAAAATAAATAAATATATTTGACCTTCTTGCTTGCTTGATCATAATCTTTGGATTCCACTTTTGCACAACAACTCTCTCAGAAATTAAATGTTGAGGTCGTCCCTTTTCGTCCAGCTTCGCTCTCGTTCAAGCTCTTAAATTCTTCACGGGGAGGCCCCCAACCCCTCTTGACCTATTGTGTGAACTCTCAATTCTTTTCTATATTGTCTGATGACCGCCTCTACAAATAATATGTAAATTGATCCAGCCCAAATTCATTAGTTATTAACGAGCTCAATTATTGTTTCCTGATTTCTAATGCCTTGCTTTCATTCTAATAGGCCCACAGCACTTTTGACTTAATTCACATCTTCACGTGAAACTTAAAAGAAAAGTATGTAGAATACATAAAGAGAACTCAAGCCCATAATAATTTTTCAACATACCAGCTTTCTTTTTAAATTTAAAATCATTAGTTTCATTCGTAGGTGTACGTGACTTTTTCCAACTTAAATAATTAATGAAATTTTAATAAACAATTCAATATAGTTTAGTTTCCACACATTTTAGTGCGTTAACTCTTAAAACTTTTAAACTTTAATCTGAACTAGTATAAGTATGATATAATGAAAACAACGTTAAAATATACTCAAAAGTGTAAGAGAATTTTCCTTAATAATATGTATAATTTAGACCACATCAGTTAGCCTGGAAACGAGCGCATTGACAGACAGCGAACATGATGTCAGGGCGACTGGGGGTGAGATACATCAGGGACCCAATCATCGACCGATAGTATGTTTGATCTACGGGATTCCCTTCAGGATCAACGGACAAAAGAGGCCTTTCCGCCATAGGAGTAGTAGCACTCTTGGAATCTTGAAATTCAAATTTGGCAAGCATATCTTCAACATACTTTCCTTGATGCACCAAAATTCCCATTGAACTCTGACGAACCTGCAACCCTAGAAACGTTGTCATTTCTCCCAATGAGCTCATTTCAAACCTCTTCTTCATAACTTCTTCAAACTCAGAGCACAACCCAGCACTAGTAGATCCAAAAATAATGTCATCCACATAAATTTGAACCAGAATCAAGTCTTTCCCAACGGTTTTAAGGAATAGAGTTTGATCAATGGTCCCTCTTTTATAACCATGACCTAGAAGATGAGCCTTTAACGTAGCATACCACGCCCGAGGAGCTTGATGAAGACCATACAACGCTTTATCTAACTTGTAGACATGGGTAGGATTCGTAGAGTCTACAAACCCCGGTGACTGGTCCACGTAGATTTCCTCCTTAACTTCGTCGTACAGAAAAGCGGTTTTAACATCCATCTGATAGACTGTACAGCCCATGAACGATGCATAAGCCAGAAAAATCCGAATGGCTTCGAGTCTAGCTACGGGAGAATAAACTTCAGTATAGTCTAAACCTTCAACGTGACGGAAACCGCGAACGACCAGCTGTGCCTTGTTTCTAACGATAACCCCCGTGTCATCTTGCTTGTTTTGGAAAACCCATCTCGTATCCAACACTTTCTTTCCCACCAGTAGTTCAACCAATCTCCAGACCTTTAACTTATCAAACTGATTCAATTCTTCATACATAGCATCCACCCAGCTTGGTTCTTGAAGAGCCATTTCTACCGACTTTGGCTCAATCTTAGAAATAAAACAAGAAAATAAGCAGCTATTTATGTGTCCGGTCTGACTTCTGGTGGACACGCCTATTTCAAGAGGACCAATGACGTTCTCAATTGGATGATAATTGCTAAATTCTTGATGGAATTGATTGTTCGGATACAACACCAGTAGAAGGTAAGTTTTACAGATTTTCATCAACCTCGGTGAGGGGATTCTTCCATCCAGAGGCTACCGTACTATGCGAGTACGAGGTGCTGGCAACGTATTCATTTGGAATTACATCGGGAAACAAAGTGCTTCCGGAAATTTAACGAGGACGCAGTTTCAGTAACTTCTTCTTGTTGATTGACAAACACAGACGGAGAGATATTGGGTGATTCTGAGAGATCATCATCCAGAACTGGAGATATATGAGAGACAACATGCAATTCCTCTTTCTCAGTATCTACGGTAGTGGCACCCGAAATTTTTGTGTCGAAGACAGGAAGCACATTGAATGGTTTGAAGAATTCATTGTAATCGAAAAGCAGTAGGGACCAACACAGGCATCGGTCTCATTTTCTTCCAACCAACGTACATCATATGATTCAAGAACCTACTTGGTTGACTTATTGTAGATTCTGTAAGCAGTACGACCAGCATAACCAACAAAATAACAATCATCAGCTTTGGCCCCAAATTTCGGAGTTGACTCAAGATTCAGTAGAGTGCACGGGCAACCGAACGCTCTGAAATGTGTAACTGTGGGCTTGTGACCACAGACAATCTCATATGGAGTTTTCATTTGAGACTTGTTGATAAGCACCCTATTTTGAACATAACACGTCGTATTAACAGCTTCTGCCCAGAAGAATAACGGCAGTTTTGAATCACACAACATGGTCCTAGCTGCCTCAATAAGAGTCATGTTTCTCCTTTCAGCCACACCATTCTATTGCGGTGTCCGAGCAGAACTGTATTGTCGAAGCACCCCCTTCTCAGAACAAAAGTAATTCAATGAAGCATTCTTGAATTCTGTGTCATTGTCGCAACGAATGCCCTTCAGCTTCAAGTTGAGTTGATTCTCCATGAGCACCACGAACCTCTTAATCAATTCTGTTGTTTCACTCTTATTTGACAAGAAAAACACCCAAGTAAAATGTGAGTAGTCATCAGTAATAACGAGATAATAAGAACTGCGAGAAAGACTCAACACATGAACCGGACCGAAAAGGTCCATATGCAATAATTGAAAAACTGATGAAATGGTATTAATCAATTTTGGTTTATGATATTTTTGATTGTGTTAACCCAAGGCACAAGCCACACACTTTTCAATAGTAACAAAATCTTTGACGGGTAAACCTCGCACCAAATCATTTTTAGCAAGACGGTTTAAGTTTTTCACATTTACATGACCAAGGCGACGATGCCAAAGCATGACATTATGTTCTGACACTTTTGAAAACGAGCAGGTTATTTCATCAGGAACATTTTTGTTCATGTCGATCACATAAGTGTTATCTTTTCTTTGTGATCGAACAAGAATCCATTCTTCTGGCATGATTATACCAGGTTTTAAAATCAAACACTCTTTATTAGTTAAATGAGTTGAGAAACCTTTATCACATATTTGTGACACGCTTAACAGACTGTGCTTCAACTCTGGAACAAAATTAACATTTTCAAATTTTAAAACACCGTTACTTACAGTACCCTTCTACGTAATCTTCCCTCTTTCTCCTCCCGCAAAGGACGCATACCCACCGTTAAAGATTTGAATGTCATGTAGCTCGGAAATTCCTCCTGTCATGTGCCTGGAACAGCCACTATCAACGTACCAAGGTCTGATGATATTCCTCCACAGCTGTTCCTGCACGATGTGCGGGATTAGTTAGAAATTGGTACCCAGTCCATAGTTACACTGGGTGACCCTGGCTCATCTAAAGTTATCACAGGTTGCCATGAAATATCTTTTCGATCATCTAATATTGAATTTGATGCCTTTTTCACCGGAGATTTAGGCAACCATTCATGTCTACCATTGTAAGATTTGGCATTATTTGTACAAATGGAAGACTTGGTCTCTGGTGTTTGAGTGGGAGACACAAATGATTTTTTCTTTTCCACTTGTTTTGGTTTAGAAGCCGTCTTCATTTTTGAAACCGAAGCACTGTTTCTACCACCTCTATGAAACATGTTAGGCTTGGTCTGATGAGGACAAAACCTACCGGATTTGTTTCTGTTCCAATCATCGTCAGAGGGATTAGCCTGGTTATACATGAAATTTCGCTTATAGGTATTATGAGGCATATTCCTCTGATAGAATCCATAGTTAGGACGCATGGACGATGTGGGAAATTTCTAGCAATATGACCGGGAGTGCCACAGTTAAAACAAGTTTGACGTTTTATATAGAATTTAATTTGGTCAACTCCTTATCTGGACCAGGATATGATTGAACATGTTAAATGATTGAACATGTTAAATTTTCAACAACTCTCCCAGAATATGATTGAACATGTTAAATTTTTGTCGCAAGAGATCTTGCCGACTCCTCCTCATGTCTTCATTTCCTTCATACACTTCAATCAATGCTTCCCATAGTGCCTTAGCATGTTACAGTTCTCTAAAACCCAAGGCAATCTCAAGTGAGAGCGCCATAGTCAAGGTTGAAAGTGCCCTTTCATCTTCCTCTATTTTAGCAAAATCATCATCATCATACAACTCAACCGGCTACACAGCAATTTCTTGAGAATTCTCACGTTGGTAAGTAATGACTTGAGGACCTCTAACTATGCTTCTCAAAACTTTAGCATATTTCATTTTAACATATTTCTCGAATCTGAATTTCCACTCGCTAAGCCCCTCATGAGACAGCAGACGGGGTATACGAGTAGTGGTTCCTATTATAGAGTCCAGTTCTCGATGAAGTGTGGCATTGGATGATCCATTACCATTAGTTATTAGGTCCATCTTATTTCACATTTCAAATATCCTAAAATCCAAAAATCAAAGCCCAGAGAGAATTAATCAGGCCCAAGATTGGATCACAGTTAGTTTGACCGAGAACCCACGTTGACCGAGAACTAAGTGATTTGACCAAAAACCCTTGTTTCTGACCGAGAACGATCAAATTTGGCCAAAAACCCTTGGTTCTGGCCGAGAACAATCAAATATGGCCGAAAACCCTTGATTCAGACCGAGAATGATGATTACTTGTTCAACAAATTAAAAACTTGGCCGAAATCCCTGAATTTACCCAAAAATCAAACAGAATTGCCCGGGAACAAGGTTGGTTAATTTAGATAAGAGATCAACTAAATCCCATGAATTAAAGGATTTAAATTGTTTCCAACCAAACCAAATCTATAACCAAAATTAACAGTCTTTTTTCTCCGATACGCAGATCACAGGAAAACAAAGCCAAAACCACCAAACACACTTAGATCTCGAATCCGTTGATATCAAACCGAGCCTTGAATGGTTTAAAAGGATCCGATACCAATTGTAAGTCCCGAGAGTGGATCTCTCAATATGATATCAACAAACCTAACGTTATTGCGGAATATAACGTCAAGTGATTCAAGATAGAAAAGTATGATATGTAAGAACACGAGATAAAGCTTCAAAACACATGTTAGATTAACGTTGGGTGCTTAAGCACTAGGTTACACAGGATACTCGTTCACCACAATACAAAATTAACGGCCAAACCTAGAACCCTATACACGATATCTATTTATAGGGGAAACCCACAACCTAGCCCAACATTAAGCCCGAAGCCCACCGGGATCATAAAGTGATCTTGGTTTACATTCATACACCCAAACACGAATTACGTTAATATTAACTAAGTACAAACCACTAAATGTAGACCCAACATTATTTTAGACCGAATCACGTTAAATCCTCGTGTTCGTTTATTGCTTACGTGTGTGTGTTCAGTTTCGTGTGTGCATTTAATCCTAACAAGTGGTATTAAGAGCTTAGGTTCGGGATCACATGAGATTACTAAGAACCAAATTTCTTACATCGCGTCGCCACCGCTAGCAGTAGCTAGGGTTCCGTCACCGTCGATAGATTCTCGTCGCCAAAACAGTTTATTGTTCCTGCCACTCGTTGTTGACGATTGAAGTGTTTGGGTTCAGTCTGAAAGTAATCGACCATCGTTTACTGTCACAAGAATTCGTTGTGTAGGGCAGTTAAGCCGACGAGCGAGATTTGCAAAAAGTTGAAGTCAAGAGGTTCTTCTAATCCAGTTCTTGATTTTGACCAATAGTATTTCGTGACCTTGAATTGCAACAGGAGCTTTCTTTGTTTTTTTAATTGGGCCGTGAAAAGTAAATTTATTTTTTGTGTGGTCCGTAGAACAAAGACAGTAGGTTGAGTTAATTTAGGGTGAATTAATATTCCATTGGGTAGCTCTGAGAAATTAATTATGGTCAAATTCCTAATTTTTGCAAAGTACGAGCCAAGAATAGTTAAATAAAGTTCCTATTTTCGTTGAAGAATTGTCGTAAATCAGAAGAAAAAAGAAACGGAGAACCAGTTCCAATCGCGTTTGTCAGGTTTTATCGTTTCATTTTAAAGTTTTTGTTTATATTTTTCGGTTCGTTATTCCGTTGTGTTTAAATAGGTTGATTTTTTAATAGAGTTCAGTAGAACAATTGTTAAGTTCAGGCTTATGCCATTGTTGTGCCTGTATATGTTTTTATCCAGTTTTTTCGTTTTAGTCATTGTTGTAACAACTCGGGTTAATTATCAACACCCGACCCATTTTCATTTTCGGGTAATTTTTTAACCAACAAAAAATCACATTTATCAGGTTAATGATAATTTATTATTATTGTTTATAGTATTTATTTAATATATAAATAACTTTCAAATATTTTCACTTTCAACCCTAAAGTATAGTTTAACCCCATATTGATTCCATCCAAGAAGTCCAAGGGCTATTTTGCAAATCTTACCAAACCCTTTTATTATATTATTAATTCCAAACCCAAACCCTTGACCCAGATCCGTTGACTCATAAAGTCAAACCGTAGACCCGTTTGATTTCTTGAACCATAATTTACGTGATAAGCTTGGAATTTATTTTAGAAAATTGTTAAATCGACCCCGGGGACCTACACCGACACTGTTAATATGGAAAACAAGATCTAAATTGATACAAATTAGCAATTTTATAAAACCGTCATTAAAAAAATTTGGTTTTCACACCTAGAGATCATTATAACCAAATTGATTTCGTGTGCACTATGATATCATCATCGCCTGCAAAACCCCCACATTTAATTATGTTATAACGGCTTGATTCTGCCAGTTTGAAGCCGTATTCTTGCCGGAAACAGTTTTGCCAAATACACTGTCAATATATATTGTTTATAGTAATTGTTATACGTTTCAAGTTCGTTTTTAGAATCCCACAACGTTAACCCTAAGGTTAATTAAACAAACAACAAACCATTTAATCAATTTCAGATTCTAGGGTTCATAATCGAATTTGGGTTTTTCAATTACTACATTTAAATTATTGTTTTCATTTGGTAACCAACTGACACCCCAGCTCAGCTGGTTGGGGTGTGTGTGTTAACTGATTGAGCCGACCAGGGGCGTGGGTTCGAGCCTCCTTGGACACGGCTTTTGTATTTTATTAATTATCTTTTTGTGAATTAAATGAATTTATAATTAATATTAATATCAAATAAACATTATGTTGGTGCATGTTTTGTGACCATCGCTATGCAATTCTGTTCTGCCGAAACGAAGTACGAAGTTAGAACAACTTCGCCATAGGCGAAGTTATAACAACTTCGCCTACAGGCCCAAGCCCGTGAAGTTTATATATATATATGTATGTCTTGTTTAGGTTTGTGTATCCAGAAAAATTAGAGAGTTTTGAGTGTTAAGTTCAATTGTCTAGAGTGAAACCGAGAGGGAGAGCCGTGTGGGACGGCCCGAGGTAGAGCTCACCTCGGGTCGGCCGTCATTTGTTTTCGTGTTTGGTATGTATCGAGTTATGATTATTATATAAAAGATCTGCAGATGTGTTTATCCTGTTCGTGTGTTTGTTCGTGTATGTGTTTGTGTGTAATCGTGTTCTTCGTCTTCTACACCAATAAACGAGTCTAGGAGGATTCCGCACTCCTAGACATCATGCGGATCTCGTATCGATCGGCAACGCCCCGGGGGGACCTACAAGTGGTATCAGAGCCTTAGGCTCTTATGCTATGGTTCGAGATCTGCGTTTTGGTGTTTCTGGCACGTTTCTGATGCGTTTCTGGCCGAACAGCTGCTACAGGCGAAGTTATGGGGTTCAGGCGAAGTTGCCGCTACTGTTTGTAGGGTTTCGGCGAAGATATAAGGTTAAGCGAAGTTATCCACAACTTCGCCTACCTCACAAGTTCGCTTATCAGTCAGGCGATGTTATGGACAGGCGAAGTTGACTTTAGGCGAAGTTAACGAGAAAAAAAAAAGAAAGAAAAAAAATGAGTGTTTTGGAGTTTTCGTCTGTATGGCCAGGTGTACACGATTATTGTGAGACCGAAGACGTTGTTCCGTCAACGAGTGAAACTTGTTATCTCTTGGTCTTACGTGTGAACAAATACGTGTCAACTCTGGATTTGGAGTTGAGGTTGTGAATGGGATATTGATTGAAACTGGATATTGACACATATTTGGGTGTTTGTGGGCAATGAAATTGTTGTTGTTCGAGGTTGACCAACTGAAGAAAGTCAAATTGAACTGAAGGTTTTTGTCATTACTGGATTGCGGTCAGAGCATATTATTTATGTTATTTTCAAGGCGTTCGAGAATTGGATCCTGAAACGTGATGCTTATTTATTAAAGTGAAAATTCTGGAACAAGTTGGATTTAATCGGGAATTAACATGTTTATGTTCTTGATTGTTAACCCTGGTGATTGAAGATGCTTCGGATTAATTAATGGTCATGTGTGTTAGATTCTGTCAAGGTGGTTTTGTGATGAAATTGATCACTTGATGTTGAGTAGTTGAAGATTAAACCTTATCGTATGCCGACGTGTTGATGAAGTTGTGGAGAGAGCCCAACTTCACGTGTTAGTGAAGTTAGATCAACTTCACGTGTTGGTGAAGTCAGAAGGACTCACGTGATTGGTTGAGATGATCAATTAGGCACGGGGATGCATGCATTTCAAAGACCTCAATCTATTTAGTCGGAGAAGCTTACACTGAAGGGGAGATCTGATATGGAAGACGCTGGGTGATTGGTAGATTTGTGAAGCTACAAGACAGTTTCAGACACGGCTGGTTGAAGAGCAAACAGAAGATCATCAGTTAAGAGGGAGTCTGTTGGTGCATGTTTTGTGACCGTCGCTATGCAATTCTGTTCTGCCGAAACGAAGTACGAAGTTATAACAACTTCGCCTACAGGCCCAAGCCCGTGAAGTTTATATATATATATGTGTGTCTTGTTTAGGTTTGTGTATCCAGAAAAGTTAGAGAGTTTTGAGTGTTAAGTTCAATTGTCTAGAGAGAAACCGAGAGGGAGAGTCGTGTGGGACGGCCCGAGGTAGAGCTCACCTCGGGTCGGCCGTCATTTGTTTTCGTGTTTGGTATGTATCGAGTTATGATTATTATATAAAAGATCTGCAGATGTGTTTATCCCGTTCGTGTGTTTGTTCGTGTATGTGTTTGTGTGTAATCGTGTTCTTCATCTTCTACACCAATAAACGAGTCTAGGAAGATTCCGCACTCCTAGACATCGTGCGGATCTCGTATCGATCGGCAACGCCCCGGGGGGACCTACACATTATTTTATCAAAACCGACACCATTAAGTTTACGTTTCTTGACAAATAATTCCATTATTAGTTTTGTTATATATCTACACACACACCACACACACACACACACATCTTTCAACAATCAGTAGCATGTCATCAGCTATCTGTCAGCAGCGGTAAAGAAAACATATCTTTACGTTTAACCTCGTCACACATCTTCGTGAACTACTCGATCATTCAACATCTTTCACTTCGGTTTTCCCTCTCTTGATAACGTGTATCCCAAATATACCCTTTGAAGCTCTTCCACATCCCATTCACAAAGATGCACTAATGTTTGGGCATCAGATTCAAAGTTCCAACCTCCATTAATAAACCCCAAATATGATCAAATTCTTCAATCCAATGACAAGACTCGTATATTCTTCAATAAGATCAACTCGTTCGAGAATCGTCCCCCCTCAACAGAAGTAATATGCCGTATACTCGTAGCCAACATAGTCAGGATCAAGTCCCTCAGAAAGAAGTAAACGAACAGACACTCGTATCCCACATAGTCAGGTTTCAATCTTTGAACAAATCAATCACATCGAAGAACAGTTGCAGTCTTGAACTCAGTCAAACGTAGCTTTGCAAGCATGAATTACCACCCGAAATGCAGTAATTTTTCAAGAAACCCGACACACGTAGGAAGCCAAATAATCTCAAATGAATGTTTTATCTCCCCCTTTTCTTGACAAATTCGGCAAGGTCTTAAATAATATTCAAGGTTCACAAACAAACTCCTCTTTAAATTACTCGCGGTCTCCCCCTCGGCCAGTCGAAAAGCATCAAAAGTCGGCCGAAAAATATATTACCAAAATTTGCACGAAGAGTCTCCAATACATTAAGAACATCCCAGAAAAATTTCAATTAAGAAAATTTTTCTCGATTTTCCCGCCAAAAATTCACCAAAAATTTTCGAAAAATAAATATTTTCGCCAAAATTTTCGAGAACGAAATCTCAATCACGAGAAGTATTCAGGAAAAAATTCGCGCAAGAAAATTTTTCCCGCCATTTTACTCTTTTTTTTGTTTAACGAATCACCTCTATAATTCGTTATAAATATCCACCCCATTCGTTCACTTAGTTCGTGCTCTCCAATTCGTTATAAATTAAACTCTAATTCGTTATAGATATCCACCATTCGTCACACACTTAACGAATCTATTCAATTCGTTATAAATTACCAACTATAATTCGTTATAACATTTACACGAATGGCTTCCCATTCGTTAAGATGTCCACACTTCGTCATACATGACGAATTAGACTTAATTTGTTACCCATACCTTAACGAATTCACTTCACGAATCACCTTAATTCGTTTAATTTACCTTAACGAATTAGCTTAATGAATTGCCTTAATTCGTGACATTTACCTTAACGAATTAACTTAACGGATTGCCTTAATTCGTTTTATTTAACTTAACGAATTACACTAACGAAGTACCTTAATTCGTTACTTTAACTTAACGAATTAACATAGCGAATTACCCTAATTCGTTAAAAATTCCATAACAAATTGCTACAGTAGATTCGTTAAACTTCCTTAACGAATTATCTACAGTAACCTAACGAACTAGGTTGTTGGATCTGAACAGTTCGCCGGAAAAATGATTTTCGCCGGAAAAATCTGTTATCTCGCCGGAAAATCGCAGATCTGGCCGGATTCTACAAAAACCAAGCATCATCCATGGCAGATTCATCAAACCACCATAATTATCCACCAAAATCACACCGAACACTCGGTTTTTCACTCTAAAATCGAATCTAACAACCAATTAACTTAACGATTACTTATTCATCACCAAATAAATCAACCCATAACATGCTCTTCAATGGCGAAATCTTCAATTCACCATAACTTAACACCAAATTACACAGGAAGCTTCATCTTCCATCAATAAACACAAATTCACAAACAAATCCACCAATAACACACTAAATTACACCAGATCTGACCAAAACCCGAAGAACACGGATAACACGAAAAACTCAGATTCAATACGTTATTATTGATGCATCGAGAGCAGCTCCTGCTCTGATACCAGTTGAGAGAACGTCATAGAGACCAAGATCTAGCCGCTAATACGATACATCAACACGAAATATATACTTTATATATATACTTTATTGATAAATATGTGATGAATACGTTAGAGAGAATAATAAGTTACGGAGAGGATAATTTAGATCTATGTACTAGTTCTCTACTAAATTATGAACATGAGCTCCCTATTTATAGGCTATTTTACAATATACATTAAATACACTTACTAAACAACCTATAACTTATTTGATCGCTACGGACACCGAAACCGTGCACTAACAGACTCCCCATTTTCCGTAGCTATCGAATACTTTATCCTTGAATACTTTAACTGCAAATCACCAGTCACAAACCGTGCACTAACACTCTTTACCTGACAATTGGTCGCAAACAGTGACTGTGGTTTGTAGTTCGTCTACAAAAATTACTTTCGATGGGATTCAAGATTTGATTCTAGGAGTAGAGTCAAGACGTAGAAGTTCAGGTGGATCATCAAGTAATATAATAGTCACAGAAGGTAGAGGTAGGGGAAAACACAGAGGCAGTGGGAGCAGGAAGAGAAGTCAGTCTAGGACTCGTAAAGATATTGAACGTTGGGGTTGTAAAGAGAAGGGACACTTCAGGTGCAGTGTCCGAATGGTAAGAAAGAAGTGGCGTTACAGAAGACGACACAGATGACGGGGTCACTAGTGATGAGGCTTTGGTTTGTAGTGATGAGAGTAACGTTATTGATTGGGTGACGGATTCTGGTGCATTTTTTCATGCTACTCACTGTAGTGAAACGATGAAGATTCTAAAGTTTGGAGATTTTGGAAAGGTTCGACTAGCAAATGATGATATTCTAGAGGTTATGGGTATGGGAGATGTTGATTTGATAACTTCAGTTGATACTTCTTGGACTTTGAAAGATGTGAGGGTTATTCCAAGTTTGAAGAAATGTTTGATTTCAGTTGGGCAGTTGGATGGCCAAGGGCACGATGTTAAGTTTGGGAATGGGCAGTGGAAGGTAGTCAAAGGGAATCTCGTGGTTGCTTGTGTCAAGAAAATGGGTTCGTTGTATATGGTAGATATGTCACTGAAAGGAGTGGATCCGGTTTTGGTGAAAGACAAAGTCCAGTTCACAGAATCTCGTGGGCAGAAGAAGGTTCATTTTGCAAGTAACAAACCCATAGACAAAGTGAAGATTTAGGATGAACGAGCTTGGAAGGTTAAATCAATCAGAGGACATCATGACAGTGGGAGCACAGGTCATGTTTTAGTTACAGTTCCAGGTCGACTGTGGATTAAGAAAACCAGTATTCCAGCTGTAAAAGTCTCTCTAGTGGATTACTTGCTGAATATGGAAAGTGTTTGTTCTCGGTATATCTCAGGATCCGGTAGTTCATTACAGTGGGAGCCGGTAGGGACAAAGAACGGGTCAGGGGCAGTTTTGTAAGGCCCCGTTACCGGTAGCCCTACTTTCGTGTTGGATTTACTCATAAACGCAGTTCTAAATATCAGAGTTAATTAAAACATTCGCGGAATATAAAAGCTTTCATAAAACATTTCATAACAAAACACGTCTTGTCTTAAAACATCATTTTGTCTTTCAAAATTAATGAAACATTAAACTTAAACGTCTTGAGTCTTCCGATGCCAGCCTCTTATTCGGTGCCACGTGTCTCCTCAAGCGAGCTGCCTCATCCTACTCACCTGCGTGCATACTAAAAGTCAGCTACGCTGAGTGAGTTCTAGTTAATCACATAATCATACAATACCTTCTTACATTTCATACTTAACCTCTTAACTTTCTTTCATACACACATAATTGCATATACTTTCATTCTTACCTTCATACTTTCTTTACATACATAATCATACGTTTTAAAGAGCCTTTCGCCCTATATCCTCACAGATATTATAAGGGTCTGGTCCCTAACATCACAGATATTATAAGGGTCTGGTCCCTAACATCACTGATATTATAAGGGTCTGGTCCCTAACATCACAGATATTATAAGGGTCTGGTCCCTAACATCACAGATATTATAAGGGTCTGGTCCCTAACATCACAGATATTATAAGGGTCTGGTCCCTAACATCACAGATATTATAAGGGTCTGGTCCCTAACATCACAGATATTATAAGGGTCTGGTCCCTAGTTCTCGAATATTCGTAGGGTTCGATTCCCTCTTCGTTACCATACAACCATACATCATACCTCGAGTATTATTAGGGCTCGATACCCTTTTCGTAACCATACAACCATACAACCATCTTTTCCTTCTTTTATTAACTTTATTACTGTTGGTGCATGTTTTGTGGCCGTCGCTTGGCGAATAGTTTAGAATGTTTATGTTGTATGCTGTACACCTAGGTAGTGGTTCACGCTGAAAGTGATCCATTTGAAAGAGCATTTTCAAATGGATACTCATTCGATCGAATGAGTTTCTGATTCGATCGAATGAGTCTGCCATTCGATCGAATAGGACTCATTCGATCGAATGAGTCCTGACCGAATGGCAGCGGGTATAAATACCAGCTTTCAGGCGTGAACAGGTAAGTTTTTGAGGATTTGCGTGCCCGGGGCCCAGGTGCTGTCCGGATGAGGGGGGAGGCCATGCTCGACCTCCCCCTGCCATAGATCGTGATTTCAGTGTTTAACAAGCATGTAATCTTTCGTTTTTATCAATGAAATCGTTTGTTTCTTGTTTGTTTCTATCCGTCTCTGGTTATCAAACCTTCCGTCTCGAACGCGCTCGGATCGTCTCGGTCCCGGCTGAACCAACAATTGGTATCAGAGCCACGGTTACCGCTAGAAGGGTCTAACAACCGTTCTAGCAAGCCGAGCTCTTGATTTTATGCGTTCTGGACGTTAAACTGTTGGCGTGTTCTTCGTGTTCTTCGCGTTTTCTGGGCTGGCGATGAAGGAGTCGAATCTGCCATTCGATCGAACGAGTTCCCCATTCGATCGAATAGGCCTATTCGATTGACTGATTCGATCGAATCAGTCTTCCCGCTCAAAAGTGTCAAATTCAAACGCCAGTTTTCCCGCCCATTTCGATTGACTTCATTCGATCGAATCAGATTGTATTCGATCGAACTGGTTTTCCCGCTCAAAGTGTCAAATTCAAATAGCTGATCGAACCAGTTCTTCATTCGATCGAATCTGTTCTTCATCCGATCGAATCTGTGCTTCATTCGATCGAACATGTTCCAGACCAAAAAAAAAAAAAAAAAAAAAAAAAAAAAGTCTGGAACGCCCGCTTACACGAAAATTTGCCCAAGCCATTTTTATCAGTCGGGAAGTCTTCTGAAAAAGTTTGGCAAAAATAAAATTTTTTCGACAAAATTTCCGGGAAATTTTCGGGTCAGTGATGAAGATTTTTCTGGACATCCTTTACAAGTTGATTACATTCCAGAAAAAGTTTGGTGACAGTGAAATTTTCACTGATATTTGCCGGCAAAGTCAGAGCGTTTAAATGTTTAATGGTTAAAGCGGCAAATTGGGGCAATGAACAAAGCACAATCACCTGAAGGAATTATCGTTTACAAGTTTAATGGATAACCCCTTGTTCATTGAGCTTCTACAGTGGTGATTGTTATAAGAACACAGAAGAACAGAGAAAAGTGATTACTGATGAGTTATTGTGGGGTAGTCAGGAGCATCTGACTATTTATGGGCCAATCAGCGTCAAATAATTTATTTTCCGCATTCTGAAGATTCTGCTTTGTGGAGAGAATCTGAGTTTGAGTTATTGTGGGGTAGTCAGGAGCATCTGATTATTTATGGGCCAACCAAGTTTAATTTATTTTCCGCATTCTGAAGATGTCATCAGTGGAGATTAAGGAGGATCAAGCAAAAGAGTCAAATGTTCCTCAATCATTTCCAAGTTCAACAATTCCTGCAGAAGCTGCTACTGTTGAAGAAGTCAACGAAGTACTGTCAAAAGCAACTTCTGCATCCTGTTGAAGAATGGTGATTCGCAATCACGAAGTTAATGATGTGTCTTTGTCTCCGATGATGAATCTGCATACAAACTAATCTGTTTAGGGGGAGTAGCTGTGGATCGGAAGCCTCATCAAAGATTGCCCAATACATTATTAAGTCAGCGGAAGACGATATGAGCTTACACGTCTATATATTGGGATACACGCCAACGTCTGAGGGGGAATTTCTATAGTTGGTTGCTTTTAAACAGATTGTTTTGTCTGAAGATGTCAGCAATGGAGAACACTTTGCATCATTAACCGAGAGTTCAGTCTAAGGGGGAATCTTGCTGCAATGATGGTATTCTTCAACGTGATTATCAAGATATATCAGAAGATTTGACTGAAGATTGCAAGAGGTGTCTACAGCAATTCGCAAGCAACGTCCAAGGGGGAATATGTTGGTGCATGTTTTGTGGTCGTCGCTTGGCGAATAGTTTAGAATGTTTATGTTGTATGCTGTACACCTAGGTAGTGGTTCACGCTGAAAGTGATCCATTTGAAAGAGCATTTTCAAATGGATACTCATTCGATCGAATGAGTTTCTGATTCGATCGAATGAGTCTGCCATTCGATCGAATAGGACTCATTCGATCGAATGAGTCCTGACCGAATGGCAGCGGGTATAAATACCAGCTTTCAGGCGTGAACAGGTAAGTTTTTGAGGATTTGCGTGCCCGGGGCCCAGGTGCTGTCCGGATGAGGGGGGAGGCCATGCTCGACCTCCCCCTGCCATAGATCGTGATTTCAGTGTTTAACAAGCATGTAATCTTTCGTTTTTATCAATGAAATCGTTTGTTTCTTGTTTGTTTCTATCCGTCTCTGGTTATCAAACCTTCCGTCTCGAACGCGCTCGGATCGTCTCGGTCCCGGCTGAACCAACAATTACGTTCATACACATAAGCATACATATCATACTTACCTTATACATAGCGTTACAACCTGACAGTACGTGCAATATCCGAAGATTGTTCACGTACCATCAAGCAATCATTCATACATATCCCATATCTCACATATGGCATACACTTATCACTTAGGATAAATGTATTAACAACACATCGAGTATGCACACAGCCCCGAAAACATAACAAGGAATGGGGCTAGAAACTCACCTGAACACGGTTACGTTCACCGTTAATCGTAATCCCTTTCTTCAGTTGTGCATGGCTGACTGTATAACAAGTATACGTATCAATTAACTATCACTACTCATATTGTATTTCTATCTTTATATGACCCACAACGAACAGGGGTCCGGGGGCAGCGCCCCTGGCAGCGGGGTCTAGGGGCGGCAGCCCCTAGCAGGGTCCAAGGGGCAGAGCCCCTGGCTGGGGTCGAGCTGCCAGGTCAGCTTGAAAAAATTTTATTTCCATTAACTGTCTTAACGCATTTTTCATTAGGTTTTTAATTTATTTTCTAATTGAACTTGACTTTAGGCGAAGTTATCAGTTAGGCAAACTTGGCCGTAAGCGAAGTTATCAATTAGGCGAACTTGGCCTCAGGCGAAGTTACCAGTTAGGCGAACTTGGCCGTAAGCGAAGTTATCAATTAGGCGAACTTGGCCTCAGGCGAAGTTACCAGTTAGGCGAACTTGGCCGTAAGCGAAGTTATCAATTAGGCGAACTTGGCCTCAGGCGAAGTTACCAGTTAGGCGAACTTGGTCGTAAGCGAAGTTATCAATTAGGCGAACTTGGCCTCAGGCGAAGTTATCGCTTTGAAGGCGAAGTTATCGCTTTGAAGGCGAAGTTGCCCAGTTCGCGGCGAAGTTGCCCAGTCCAGCCGCTGTTTGGTTTCTATCAAGCATTTTGGCGATTTTAACACCCTTGTTATGGTTCAACATCACCCACTACATTCCCCAACCGTTTTCGGTCGTTTATACACTATAAAGCTTGGATCTTTAAACTTCAAAGATCAAGAATCATACCTTTTTGAGCTTGTTTGGATCTCGTTTAACTTGTTTAATCACAACTAATCGCTCACCCTCTCTCGGATCTTGTTTGTTCCTCTCCTCGGCCGCCGGCGGTGTGTGTGGTGTGTGTGTGTTTGGAGTGTTAGAGAATAAGATGGAATGAATGATAGTTTAGGGTTTAGGGGATATTTATATCCCTTAAAGCTCATGGACCTAAGGCCCATTCTCATTTAACCCATCTCAATTAATCTAAGTTCATGATTCGCTCCTTACTCGATATTAAATAATTAGTAACGCGAAATCACTAAACATAACTTTCTTTATTCAACATTAAAATTTTAGGATGTTACAAGTTTTAGCCGTGACTGATGTGTTGGAGCTCCGGGGAGCTTCAACGACCTTTCAGGTTAATTAATGAGAAGGTGATAGCAATTAGAAGAAGTTTAATGTTTAGATTACAGAAGTACGATGAGGAGTATAGACGAGAGTACTTAAGGCCTCCGAGTGGGCGATTTTTGGGTTCGTAGGCCTTTTTTAGGCCCGATTTATTATTTGAAGTCCAAAGGGCTGACGGATGTAGGGTGCTAGACCGTAGCCCGACCCGATTTGAATTTCTTGTTGAATTGATGCAAACCCTATATTAATCTTTATATATAATTAGAGTGTTGATTTGGTGTTTAATGATGATAACTTTTAGAGTATTCTAATCTCCTTTTTGACATATGATGGAGAGAACATATATGTGGTGTTCATGTTTGTTTCTCTCAAGACATAGGTACGAACACAATGCAAGCATATTGGTTTATTTGATATTGTGAATCAAAATATTACCATGGAGGTACCATAATACAATTTTGTATTATAATAATTGCAAAACAAGACGTTAGCCTCACAACGAGGATTTGTTTCTGCGGCCTAAGAATATGTATAGTTCGGCTGAAAGTATTTAATGCGAGAGTAAACGAGGGTAGTAAATGAGCACACGTGCCTTCAGGTAATTAAAAACGTCTATATAGTGATTTTTCTTAGAGAGGAATGAGATAGTCATACAAAGCGTTATATAATGACTTTCGTTCCAAAGTTAACAATTATTGTTTCTCTAAAGTATTTTATCTCATTTAGGGGAGTGTTGTTATGCATTTAAAGCGCCACAAGTTTGTACATGCATAGGCACATTAGGTCCGCCTTTTGTTTCCCCCCTATTACAAGTGTGTCTTGGTATTAACAAACTAGCACTGCGTTCTCGAGTTTTTAATTAAAAGAAAGGAAAGTATAAGATTGGATAAGATGGGAGAAGAAAAGAAAGTAGATGCATATAATGCATTCTCAAGTTTAATGAAAAATGAAAGAAAGTGGAAGAAAAGAAATGGTTAATTACATTCTTTAGTTTAAATGAAAGGAAATGAAAAGAAAAAAATGTGCAGTTTTACAAATATAGCCTTTTTAAAACAATTATTAGATGTAGATTGAAGGGTAAAGTGGTAATTTTAAATATTTATCCTTTCTTTTCTTTCCAAATCATGCCAAATTGGCAAGAAAACTTTGGGACTTAAAACACCCAAGTTTTCCTATCATTTCCTATCATTTCTTTTATAAAAAAAACTCAAGAATGAAAATTCAAACTAAAATCTTATCATTTCCTTTATTATCCGATCGAAAAAAAAACTCAAGAATACAGTGTAGGTTTCATGGTACTAACGAACCGAATTGTCCAATGTTTTTATATTCAAGTTTTCTATTTTAACATTGACTTTTCCTAGGTATCTTGGCCGATCTTGTGGCATGGTGTTGAAAAACCAGGTGCTATGGCCCCGATGATGGCTACAAACATACCAATGTTATCAAAACTGCTTTTAGAATATCCTAAAAATTAGTCTAGAAGCGCTATAAAACACCATAACAAGTTACCTAATAAAACCAATTTAGTAATGGCCTAATCAATTCGATTGTCCAGTGCCAGATAATTTTTTTGGGGGGGGGGGGGGGTTTGTTGGAGTGCCCGGAATACCCCTTAACTTTAACAATAAATGCAAAATCATTATAATTTTTTTTTTTAATTTCTTTGACACCTCTTAGAAGATATTAAAATACCCCTATATTTAATACTTTTATATATTTTTTTTTCTTTTTTATTATAAAAGAAGTCAAAACCAAACGATACGTTGATAAAGAAAATAGGAAAAGAAAAACTAAATGAATCCAGAGGAGAGAGAGAGTGAGGGTGAAGTGATGGGCACGTGGTAGTTGTTGATTTTGTGATGCCTAAGGTAAGTTTTAAATCATTATTTAATAATCAGAAACTTTTCTTAAGTGGGTCAAATTCGTATTTATAGTACTTTATACTTTATTTAATAAAACAACAAAAAGTATAATACTCCATAAATTAATTCTTAAAAGTATTTTAAAAACAATATTAGCTTAAACAGTTTAGAAAAAAGAAGGGGTTAGGAAAATTATGAATCAAACTACTAATTGTGGCTATACAAAATGGCACACTAAACCGTTAAAACGGGTTGGTTTATTTTACCGTGTATATTTTTTTCTAATCATTTGCTTGTGTTGTAGCTTTTATAATTCTTTTCTAAATATATAATACTCTCTCCGTCCCATTATAAGTGTTTTAGTTTGACTTTTTATGTCTTTTTTTTGCAACATTGACCGTAAATATTTTTATTCGTGTCATATAATACTTGATGAAAATTATATCAATGTAAAATACATTTAAAACCCAATCCATTCAATATATTTTACATCAAGTATTATATAACAAAACAAAAATATTGTCGATCAAAGTTAAACAAGAAAGACTTGAAAAGTTAAACTATGACACTTATAATAAGACGGAATTATGAATAATATAAATAAGTACATCGTGAATCATAAAACACAAAATCACGAGTTTAAATCTTAAAATTGACAACAATTATTTATGATAAACTGTAAGTTGTCATGATTTAAATTCAATACTTTTCATGTGAATAAGAGTATTTACCAACTTCGCAAACACAATATTGATTTTGTAATTTTGGATATATAAACTAAATACACATCAAATCATTTAATCCCGATTACTTTAAAAAGTTTTTTTTATTATTTCTTTGAACGATTATTTAGATTGTTAGTGGGCAGTAACCCATCTGATTGTCTTCATTCCATCATGAGAAGAAAACAAAACACACGTGAGAAAACTCATTGGACAAAACTGAAATCCTTTATTTTTAATTACATGTGAAACTTGAACCCTAAACCACTTAGACCGGGTATCATTGGGTTAATTTTTTTAGAATGACGACTTTCTTATTTTTTAAGCCACCACACTCTTCAATTTGAGAGTCTTGTTGCCTCACTCTGGCCAAATATTGTTGTCATAACCGGGCTCACGTTGGCTTCAAAGTTTGGCTTGACCGTTCTTTCGAGAAACTATGCCGCCGATTGCAACTTGACAATCGTTGTGCCACCACGAGAATAAAAGTCTCTGGCGGTGAGACAATAACCCGGGTGAACTCAAGATTCGAACTGATAATCTTGCACGATCTAACTAAAATCATTCACTGCAAATATCCAACCAAAGTGCCACTAACGGAGGATCACACAAGCCATATTATCTTTAATTTTGTTGTAAGAAAACAATATATATTTATTTAAAAGTGATAAGATACATAAGTCACGGCAAAAGGCAAGGTTCTTCCTAAAGTCCAAAACCCTAGAAGACGAAAAAAAGGAAAACGTAGAGGAAAACAGTTAAAGACACCTCAGACAGGAGACACGCGCTTTGTATGTATGGACATGTCAGCACATCACCAAGACAACCCAAATATCACACACCTATCTATCTATCTATCTATTAAGTATAATTTACATACGTCATATTCATACCACCACCCCCTTTCTTCGGTATGTATGTATGTAACTAACTTCTTCATTCCTTATATTATAATCATCCACATTTTCAATCAACTTCGATCGATATGTTTTAAATTTCAGGTTTCTGATGTTGAATTTATAAATCAATCTGGATATGTTGTGCAATAATAGGAGTGAGCACGTGCCGTTATCGGTCCTGTTGAAGCGTGAGTTGGTCAACCAGAAGGCCGATAGGCCAGAGATTGTTAGTGGCGAGGCCAATCAGTCTAAAAAGGGGGAGGATTTCGCTTTGGTTAAAACCGAATGCGTGGGAGATGCTGTTGTTACTTCTTTTTCCGTCTTCGCGGTATGTATGCCCTTGGTATTTCATGTTAACCTGCGTCTTGATTGTTTGCTTAATTTCATTAAGATGACTAAATTAGGGTTTTCTTGTTGTGTTGTGCTGTCTAGATATTTGATGGACATAATGGATCTGCCGCCGCTATTTATACCAAGGACAATCTGTTGAACAATGTCTTGTGTGCGATTCCCCCTGATCTTAACCCTGATGAATGGGTGGCGGCCTTGCCGCGGGCTTTGGTGGCAGGATTTGTGAAAACTGATAAAGATTTTCAGGAGAAAGGTATTTGCGACTTTCTTAACTATTTTTTTTTAAGAAATAGGGTGTGTTGGATGGCTCTGAATACATCAGTGTGGTAATAATATAGCAGGCCCGTCATAGGTCTTCATTGTTATTGTCTAGTATGGACATTATATTATGTGTGCACAAGTGCGTGTGTATATATATGTCTGCGCGCAGAGGCGTAAACTTGGTAAGAAAGACCAAGATCATGTTAAAGCATGTAACTACTTGTATTGATTTATTGCACTTTAAGTTAGAATTGAGTCACGGTGAATGGAGCTGTAAGCTTGCCTTATTGACACCCAGGCATTTCAAGTTCTATCATGGAAACAACCTTCTTTACACTTCAACAGCCAATGTTTGAAGCTTTTAATCTTTAGTGTTAAAGAAACATTTTTTGATATTTACTAATTAGGTCACGGTTTCTTCACGAAACACACTTCTATTTACTTTTCATAACTTATTTGGAGAAAAATAGTTTCCAAATTTTTTGTAAGCCTTCTTAACGTGGCATACACGTTGATAGATCACCTTTTCCAAAATAGGATTATGTTTCAAGCATAAATATGAAAAAAAAGTTGTAAAGTTCATGTTCATTGAAGGTTATTTTCTATACGAAACCTTTTTGCTTGCTTGTGGATTACAAAAACAGATCATTTGAGGAAAAGTAATTAAAAGAGGGGGTATCATAGAAATCATCCTTTGAAGGCAAAGTATTATTCTATAGAACTCTTGAGATTCTATACTACCCCGAACGGTGAAAGTACTATTCTTTTCAACTGTTACTGGTCGTGTGGAGATTGGGTATTACTCAACTCTGTATGATTATGATCATTTTCCCGAATTGAAAAAAGAAGACATAAAAGACGTAACTCAGTGCATCGAAAACCTTCCATAAATAACACAGGGTTGTTGTTGGTGCTTGATGAATTCTTGTATCATTGCAGTATAACATACTATATATGTTAATAAATGTAATAATAACTGTAGCATATGGCCCGAATTTTCATTTCCCTCTTTAGTATCTTTATGCTAGTAAAATATGTGTGCATACATGTGTACTAAAATTTATACATGTTGTCTTTACAGGTCAAAGGTCAGGGACAACTGTCACCTTTGTAATAATCGATGGATCAATTGTGACGGTAGCATCAGTTGGGGATTCCCGCTGCATTCTTGAATCTGCTGATGGGGCAATATATTATCTTTCAGCAGATCACAGACTTGACTCCAATGAGGAAGAGTAAGTCATTGTGTTTTTTGGATCGGATATATTTTATTATATCTTCATTCATTATTTATATATTTATTTATCTATTTTGTTTGTTTGGCAGGAGGGAACGTGTAACTGCAAGTGGCGGTGAGGTTGGTCGGCTTAATACTGGTGGTGGTACCGAGGTATCTTATGTTTTTTCCAATACTTGTTGTGATATTGGGTTTTTAGTCTAAATGGGTTCAGGTCAGTTTCGAGTTCGAATTCTTGAACCCGTGTAGTTAAACGTGTCCTGTTCCGGTCGACCTGTCAGATTTGAGGTTGATTCGTTAACTCATTTGTTTTCATTATTTAAAAGAAATATGTTTTATGTCATAACTTAAACTGATTGGGCATATAATGCTAAAATTTAAAAGATAAAAGGAACAATAAGCATCAAGTTTTATAATTAAAATGTTATGTTATAAACATTTTTTTTTGTTGTAAATTTGTAATTTCAGTGCATTAATATGTAAAATATAAAATAAAACTATTACATATATGTCTTCTTCTTGGTGTTTTTTTGGTAGGCTATTTAAACTTTTTCAACATGTTCAGATTGAAATATCAATTACAAAACAAAGAAAGTACGTAAAGTTTTATTTATGAAAACGTTACTTTTTTGTTTCCAGATTGGGCCTTTGAGATGTTGGCCGGGGGGCTTATGCCTTTCTCGTTCCATTGGAGATCGGGATGTTGGGGAGTTTATCGTTCCCGTTCCTTACGTTAAGCAAGTGAAGGTTAGTTTCTCATCTTGCTGCTTTAAGATCACAATATTCTATATTAAATGATGTAAACTGCTTTAACCCATTACCCAATCCGACCCGAAACGTTTTGTTATCTGCAGCTATCTTCTGCTGGTGGGAGGCTTATTATCTCAAGTGATGGCGTGTGGGACTCTCTTTCTGCAGAAGAGGCTCTCGAGTGCAGTCGTGGTTTGGCACCCGAAGCAGCCGCAGCACAAATCGTTAAAGTATGCAAATTGAATTATTGGAATTATCTGAATGATTATTATTGCCGTTTTTGGAAACGGTTCGGTTTCCGTTTTTGGTTTGTTTTGCTTTTACCATTTGGGCTTGAAATTTTTGACGTGAAAGTAATATTTGACCTAAATAATGTATTTAGACTGGAATCTTTTTACTAATTAATGATTAATTCATTTAATTCTTATAAATTGCCTAAAAATCCAATTTAAAAGGAAAACCAGACACCCTGTCTGCTTTTAGTTTCATGCAACTGAAACTGAACTGAGTATTCAGTTTTAACGAACACATAAAACCAAGCGTCGGTTTTTTTAGATTCGGTTATTTTGGTTTTAATTTCATGCAAAACCGAACCGGACATTCGGTTTTTACGAAAACATAGAGCCAACCATCGTTCTTGTTTGGGTTTGGTTATTTCGGTTGTAATTTAATGCAAAGCCGAAACTAAATCCAATATTCAGTTTTTATGAAAACATGAAACCAGTAGTTGATTTTTTTTTGGCTTCGGTTATTTCATTTTTGTAATTTCATGCAAAACCTAAACGGAACCTAATATTTGGTTTTCACGAAAACATAAAACCACCCGTGGGTATTTGTTTTTGTTTGGGTCTTTCGATTCAATTTTATGCAAAACCGAAACTGAGCCTAATATCATGTTAACAGAAAACCAACCATGGGTTTCTGTTTGGGCTTGGTTATTTCGTTTTAATTTTAAGCAAAACGTAACCGAACCAGATATTAGGTTTTTACGAAAACATAAAACCAACTGTTGTTTTATGTTTGGGTTTGGTTTGGTTGGTTTCGATTATATTGGTTACAGATCTTTTTTTTTCACGCACACCTCAATATATACAGATGAGAAACTCAAGAAAAGACTATATACAAGTAAACCCCTAATAAATACAATGTACAGGAAGCTGTACAATTGAAAGGATTGCGTGATGATACAACGTGCATTGTGATTGATGTATTACCTCCTGAAAAGACAAATCCGCCCTTGCAACCACCAAAGAAGACAGGTAAGCGTGTATTCAAGGCCATGTTCAGGAAAAGGAGTACAGAGTTGCCACCCAAGCTTGATGGTGAAGAAGAAGGGTACTTTGACCCGGATTTGGTGGAGGAGTTATTTGAGGAAGGATCCGCTATGCTTTCAGAACGGTAGGTATACATTTAGGGGTGTAAATGAGCCGAGCTGCTCGTGAGCTGCTTGAGATTGGCTCGCTAAGCTTTAAAACTAGCCGAGGTTAAACAAGTTCGATGCTGTTATATCGAGCTTGACTAGGCTCGCTAACCTAAACGATCCTGCTATATATATATATATATATATATATATATAAATTTATTTTACATAATATTAAAATTATGATAATCATAGCTAAATATTATGGGTTTTATATGTGTGTGTATCATTTTATTTATTTATTTTATAAGTTTACTATTATTTGAGGGTAGTTTTGTCAGTTATTATATCTAATTTTATGATTATGCATATGTAAATTGGTTATGCAGATGTATGTAATTTGGTTAGTACACATAAGTAAACTTTTGATTGCATATATGTGAACCCAAACTTACATATAATAAATAAATAAATAAATAAATAAATAAAGTGATTGGTTGATGGAGTTCTTAAATTTTGGAGTTCTGAAGAGATCCAAACCCTATATATTTATAAATTTATAGTCACACACATATATAAATATTTACATATATAAATAAAGTAATATTTTTTTTCTGAAAGGCTATAAATTAAGTAATTAAATACTTAATAAATAATAAACAAGTCGAGCCCATGCTAAGCTTGAACTTTAGACATAGAGCTTGAGCTCTTGTAAATTAAACAAGCTGAGCTCGAGTGTAGGCAAGCCCAGGCTCGGTTTGGCTCATATCCACCCCTAGTTATAATATGCAAATATATCTCATATTGTTTAATATTCTTTATAATTTTTTATTAGCACACGGGTTTGACTCGTTTTATTTTCTGTGGTTTACAGGTTAGATACCAAATACCCGCTCAGTAATATTTTCAGGCTGTTCATTTGTGCGGTGTGTCAAATTGAAATGAAACCCGGGGAAGGGATTTCTATACACCATGGTTCGGGTGATACACGGGGAAAGTTAAGGCCCTGGGATGGTCCTTTTCTTTGTGTTAGCTGCCAACATAAGCGAGACGCCATGGAAGGGAAAATGCCATCCACAAGTAATATTTATTTTCTGTTTTCTTTGTTCTTAAGAGATCACAAAATGGGCGGGTCGGTTGGGTAGGTTCTCAAAGTGGTAACTTTCAGTGCCACTATAAACAGTTTCGGTTGGCTTGCAAACGCGCTTTTGCCCATTTTGTTATACTTTTTTTAAGTAATTAATGCTTAAAATCTGGTAACTGTTTATTACAATAATAATCTGGTTTTTCTTAAGCACTTTTACCCAAACAAAAACATGACAGTTTTGTACCGAAAAAAAAAAAGATTTAACCAAATTCATTATTGTGTACTAAGTTTGTTTCGGCCCAAAAATTGAAGTCCAGATAGCTAAACCCTTAGTTTTGAATGGTAAAAAACTCAAACCGAATTTTTGTTTTTTGGTTTGGTTTGAGCCCAAAACCGAGCCGTACACATCCCTAGTAGAAAGTATCACATGCAGTGTTCTTTAATGTATTTATCATCTAACCATCTATCAATCAATCAATCAATCAATCAATCTATCATCTAATCATCTCTGCATGATATATTGTTGTCAGATGCGCGATACAGTAGCGAAAGTGATTAATGTCACATTGGTACCCAGCAAATACTTACAGGTGTTTATTAGCAAAATAGCATAATATATTTGAAGGCCATAAAGACTGTCAAGATATGTTCGTTATCTGTCTCAAAGGCATTGACTTTTGACTTTTGATTTTTTTTTTAAAGTCTTTTAAGCTTGTGCCAAGATTGTTGGTTCATCAAGATCTTTCTCTTTATTCCCCTTAAAACATCAGATTAGTATTGTAATCTGTAGCTATAATTTATTCTGAATGATCCTGAATAGCATTGCATAGATCTAGCATTGACTGTTACATTTTAACAAAAATTTCTAGTCTTTTATATCTTTGGAATCATTTATAAGTCTGTAGCAATATTATATATTCCTACTAAAAGTTACATTCTTGTCATTGTGCAATATTCAGTTTTCATGGTATTGTATATGAGGGTGTAAAGTGTAAACGACCCAGGCCCAAGCTTGAGTTTGGCTCCATTGGAAAACTCTGTCTAAAACTTATGCTCAACACGTTTATTTTTTTAAAAAGTTAATTGTTTTATTTATATATGTAGTTATTTTTCTGTATCTTTATAGATTTCATATTATTATTATTATTTACTTGGTTTAACAAAATCTTTTATATTATAATATTCATTATGCAGTTATATATTGATCATATAAATTGATATATTTGTATATAAATATTACTAGTTTTTATCCCCCGTATTACGGGGATGTTTTATATTGTTTGTTCTAATATTTATTTATTTTGTTAATTTATATTTTTTTTTATTGTATGAAAGTTAATAATATACTTATAGTTTAATGATAAATTGTTTCACAAATAAATGAGATGTTATAACCTGTTTTAAAAGCTATATGGTTTTAATGAGACCCAAGTCTTGTTTATTTTTTTACTATGAAATTGGTTTTTTAATTATAAATAATATTTATGAAAGTTAATAATATACTTATGGTGTGATTAGACCAAGACCCGTTTATTTTTTTTACTATCAGATTGGTTTTTTAATTTAAATAATATATATATATATTTTAAAATAAATAAGATATTATTTTTTTATTATATCCTATTTTATAGGATTTTTACATAAAAAATTTGGTGTGAATATTTTTTAATTTAATGAGATGTTATAACCCGTTTAAGGAATATCTGGGTTTGATAAGACCCATACCCATGAATTCGGGTCAAATGCATGAGAAGCCTCCCTTTAAAAATCAAGCAAATCTAGTGACTCCAAAAAAAGAGGGAGCGACCACATCGCGACACGTAAGATTTTTATGTCTTTGTTTATATATATTATAGATAAGTTTGTGTAGGCTATTGAGTCAAACTTGATGTGTGATGGTTGGGCTCGTTTGTTATATAAGCTATAATTTAGGTTTTGGCTCTTTTTAGGTTCGTCTTGTTTAAATCTTTTAGCAAGGATATCAAGTAGCTCACCAACGACTCGCGGACTCGGCTCACTTACACCCTAGTCACATCTGTTTTTGCTCTTTTTTTTTCAAAAACATTTTGTTATGATTTTTTTTCCAGATATAGGGTCATTAGGTTGGTTACTATGGAGGGGTTTTAAAGCCCTCCACATCATCGCCACGTAAGAAATGGGGGCTTCGAAGCTCTTTTCCATAACGCCTTACTGTGGTTTAAAACCCTTTTACCGCCCCCAATATATATATATATATATATATATATATATATACATATATATGTATATGTGAGGGAGAGAGAGAAGGGCCCACAAAAATCCCACAAAGGCGCCGGTCGTTGTAAAGCCCCTCCTCCCTCCCCGGCGCCCCATCTTCCGCGCCCCTCGATGTTGTCCAGGGTCTTCGGCGCCCCCATGGCCGCCCCCTTCCGCGCCCATAGCGTATGGTCTTAAGGTCTGCATTTGTAAGTGCACAATATGTAGTCCTCCCTTAAGCTTGTCCCAAAAAAGATTCATGTCTTCATTCGTGTCGTGTTTCTGGTAGAAAGCCAACATTTGTTGCTAAGTGAGTATCCAAGGTTGTCTAAAATGATTGGCGCATGAATATTTTCTTCGTAGTTAAGGATTTGGTGTAAAGATTAGTGATGACCATATTGGTCAGGTGTGTTACTTATTAATATGATTTATTCTATGTACAAGTGCATAATAATACAATATGCATTATTTTCGCTATAATTTTGGAAGAAAATGATAGGTTAGGAGTATTATAGATAACTCAACTAGTCAGTAAGCATTACACACAAAAGAACGAATTCCTATCAAATTTCTTAAATAAATAATGCTATTGTAATTGTTTGACCTTTAAACATATATTGGTCGGTCAATAACATGAGTTTACTTGTTTTTACATGTTTCAAACGAAAACTTTTTTGGCTTATTAATTATACAGCCCACAAAATAACCTTTGCAAATTGCTTAAGTTATTAGTTTGCATAATAGTTCATCAAACAAATTAAATAAGTAGTTGTGTGTACAACAAATTACCGGTCATCCATTATCGCTTTGTTCGTATACCTTTTTTTCGAACCACATATTTGAATAAGATATTGTTTGCATATATTCAGTAGTTGAATGCATGTTTTCAAAAGATGCTTTATTGAATAAAAAGATAAGTGAGAATCATTCAAGTTGACACCCTCAAAACAAATATGATGCTGTTGCCGGGTAATCGGATCCAAATAGCCGGGTATCCAAACATTGGTGGAAACATTTTCTTACTAGTCTCTTTCTTTAAAAATGATTGGAGCACTCTGATTGATGAACAGATTGTGTTGGATTTATATGTTCAAAGCGCCACATTTGACAATGTTGCCATTGATACATGACCCTAAAATGATAACACACTAAATAACTGTAGTATTATTTTTGTGTCCTATTTAGAATGTGAATAATATGTTGGAAATCTTGTATTAATAATAAGCAGAAATAAATAAACAATTGACACAGTAAATCGGGCTTGTGTTTAACACAATTTCCTTAAACAGACTCATGGTCTGTTCCCAGGGTACTCCGGTTCGAAACAGAATCGGTGCTCTGCCGGAGTCGATCACTTGCCTGAAAACGAAAACGAAATAATATTGCTGCAGTAGAAAGGAAGAAGATGAAGTGTGTTTTTGGTTGGTGTGTCTTAACTAGAGAATGGTCATAGTATTTATAACCAAGAGTCATAACCATATAATCAATTCAGAGTTATGACCATTAAAGAATATTAAAGAATAATAATATCATCTAATGACCATTAGTGCAGAATTGAAACTGAAGAATAATAATAATAATAATAATAATAATTATTATTATTATTATTATTATTATTATTATGATCATTAATGGTATTGACCAGACAACCAATTTGAATTTCAAAAACGAATTCAAAGAACTGTCACGCGGGCTCGGGTTTTCGGAGTTTCATTCGTGTCTGCGGGACGTGCGGGCACACACGATTTCGATGGATTTCTAGTCCAGAAACCCAAATTTGCACCCCCCCTGCGCGCGTAGAACTTGTGGTAAAACATGTCACAAAGAATTCAAATGGGTGTAAGGGCTCTACCTTATAACCATTCATTATTTTGTTCCCAGTCCAATGTGGGACAAACATTTACCACTTCCTTCATTCACACACTTAAAACTTCCAACCATCCCCCACATGAATGGAGGTCGAAACAACATTATTCCGATTAGATTTCAGCAGTTTAATCTTGCATACAATAGGTAGGTGTTATCCTTTGAACATTTGCTTATGAAGCATACTTAGCCCACTGGCTCTGAGTAGACGGTGATGTCTTTGAACTCGTCTGCCGTTTGTGTAGAAGATAATACACTTAACACAAGACTCTCTCTGACAAAGTCAAGTCCTCATAGTTATGTTCGTTATGGTCATGAACATGCGCCTGGTTCTGCAAGAGCTATTAAGTATTGTGCCCAACAACACCCTTCGAAGCGACCCCACTTCTCTCTCACATAGGTGATTCACAATGTATGACTACCTTGGTCGAATCATTAAAATCCATATGCTTAGCCTCACACTAGTCACTTTAGGAATGGACTAGGAATGTTACCTTGCTACGTGGTAATCTCCCTCTTAAAATTGTTGGGTTATCCCCCCCATAGTGACCGCACTAATTCATACACTTAGGTTTTCCTATTGAACTCAATTCTTGTGATCTCCAGTCTGTTGAGTTAGGTTTCCTTCACATGAACTTTAATTTTTCAAGGGCTTCAGTCCCATTCCCATGGACGACTTCTGAACTAACTCTCTACTTAGGCCTTTTGTTAGCGGATCCGCAATATTATCCTTTGACTTCACGTATTCAACAGTAATAATTCCAGTAGATATTAGTTGTCGTACCGTATTATGTCTACGTCTAATATGTCTATTCTTACCATTATAAATTGTGCTATGAACTCTGCCAATTGCCGATTGGCTATCACAATGTATACAGATGGCCGGTGCCGGATTAGGCCATCTTGGTATATCCTCAACAAACTGACGTAACCATTTTGCCTCTTCGCCCGCTTTATCTAGGGCGATAAATTCTGATTCCCCATCGTGGATCTAGCTATAACCGTTTGTTTTGACGATTTCCACGATACAGCAGCACCTCCAAGTGTGAATACATACCCACTTGTTGCTCTGGAATCATTCGTGTCAGATATCCAATTTGCATCACAATGTCCTTCGACAACTGTTGGATATCTGTTATAATGTAACCCGTATTCCCTAGTATATCTTAGGTACCGAAGCAACCGAATCACACAGTTCCAGTGACTTGAACTTGGGTTGCTTGTGTATCTACTTAGCTTGCTCACAACATATGCTAAGTCGGGTCTAGTGCAACTCATAAGATACATCAAGCTGCCAATAATTCTTGAGTATTCCAACTGGTTAACGGGTTCACCTCTATTCTTAGCAAGATGTTGACTTGTGTCAATGGGAGTTCTAGCTACATTAGAGTCATTCGCATTGAACTTCTCAATGATTTTTCTCACGTAATGGGTTTGACTTAAAACAAGTCCATTTTGGGTTCGTGTGAATTTAACTCCCAAAATCACATCTGCAAAACCCATGTCCTTCATGTCAAATCTTGCTTTTAGCTTGTTCTTTGTGGACGTTATGATTTTGTCATTACTTCCAGCAATGAGCATATCATCTACATATGGACACAAAATGACATATCCATCGGATATGTCCTTCACGTATACACATTTGTCACATTCATTGGTTTTGAACCCAACATCAAGCATGACATGATCAAACTTTTGGTGCCATTGTTTAGGAGCTTGTTTCAATCCATACAAGGATTTCACAAGTTTACACACTTTCTTTTCTTGCCCAACGGCTATGAAGCCTTCAGGTTGTTCCATGTAAATCTCTTCATTTAGATTTCCATTCAAGAAAGCTGTTTTTACATCCATTTGGTGAACTTCCAAGTTTCTAATGGCGGCAATGGCAAGCACCAACCTGATAGTGGTTATTCGCGTAACTGACGAATACGTATCAAAGTAATCTAAACATTCTCGTTGTTTATATCCTTTTATCACCAACCTTGCCTTATACTTATCGATGGTGCCATCAGGTTTCATCTTCTTCTTGAAGATCCATCGATATCCTAGTGGTTTACACCCTTGAGGAAGATCCACTAGTTCCCACATATGATTTTATAAGATAGAATCTATCTCACATTTGATGGCCTCCCTCCACTGAGGTCCTTCAGCGGAATTCACCGCTTGTTGTTACGTTTGAGGTTCCTCTTCTACCATGTAGGTAAGGAAATCAGGGCCGAAGGATTTTTCAGTCCTTTTCCGTTTACTCTTTCTGATTTCAACCTTTTCTACCTCAGATTGTTCCCAAGGTTCATCTCCAGTACCCTCGTTTTGAATACTTTCCTCAACCGGTCTAGAATAGCTCGGTTTTCCTTTCTCCAAACATGGGAACATATGTTCAAACCATGATGCATCCTTCGATTCTTTTATGGTGCCATTGTTTATTCCAGGGTTCTTGGAATCATACAAAAGAAATCAAAATGCACCATCGGGATAGGTATATCCTATAAATACACAATCCACGGTTTTGGGTCCTATTAGTAGGCATTTTGGTGGAGTCACCACTACCTTGGCTAGGCACCCCCACACTCGCAAGTATATGGTGGTTTAGTTCTCGTCCATAACTCATATGGAGTTAGATCTTTCTTCTTATTCGGTATCATGTTTAAGACATAATTAGCCGATAAGATTGCTTCCCCCCACATGTCCGGGCTTACCCCAGAACTTGTCATCATGGCATTTGTAATTTCTTTCAAGATTCTGTTCTTACGTTCCGCTATGCCATTTGATTGAGGGAAGTAAGGAGGCGTGACTTCATGTATGATTCCTTCTTTTTCACACAAGTCAATAAAAGGTGAAACATATTCACCTCCTCGGTCACTCCTCACTCTTTTGATTTTTTGATTTAGTTGATTCTCAACTTCGGCTTTAAATAAGATAAACTTATCAATAGCCCCGTCCTTACTCTTAAGTAAGTAAACATAGCAATACCTTGTACTATCATCAATGAACGTGATGAAGTACTTGTTCCCACCACGAGTAGGAATTGCTTTTATATTACACACATCGGTGTGAATCATCTCGAGGGGGTCGGTAAATCGTTCAATCCTTTTGAATGACGATCTCGTTTTTTGTGCTTCGACGCAAGTTTCACATTTATTATTTGAGTCGATATCTAATGTTGGTATGCAATTAAGTTTAATCAAACGTCAAATGGAATTAAAATTAACATGACCTAGTTTACCATGCCAAACATTAGAAGACTCAAGCATATAAGCAGAACTAGTAGCATTCTCATTCATTTTATTAAACACGGTTACATTCAACTTGAACATACCATTAAGGGCATAGCCCTTACCAACATACACACCATTTTTGGTCAACACGACCTTATCAGACTCAATCACCATTTTGAACCCAAACTTGTTCAACTGCCACCCCGACACAAGATTCTTACGAATTTCGAGAACATACAACACATTTAACAAAGTGAGTTCCTTTCTCGAAGTCATCTTCAAAGCCACATTCCCCTCACCTTTGACTTCGGCTGTAGCGGAGTTTCCCATAAACACCTTTCTCCATTAATCACCTCTTTGAAAGTGCTAAAGAGACTTTCCGGTGAACAGTACGTCGGAGAAGCGAAGAGATTATTGGGGTTAAAGATTGAGATATATTTGGTAAATATTCAAATCCCACCAATTAAGGGATTTAGTTGGTTGCCAAATTTAACTAATCAACAACATTCTCGGGAATTTTTTATTGTTTTCGGGGTCATTTAAGAGATTTCGGCCTCACACTCTGGGTTCCTAAGAAAACTATCATCGTTTTCGGCCGATTTTGTGTGTTTTCGGTTACATTCAAGAGTTCTCGGTGCAATGCGTTCATTCTCGGTTGGTTTTCAGGGTTCTCGGTTAAATCTCACGATTCTCTGTTGACTTTGGGTGTTTTCGGTCAACATTTGTACTCGGTCAACGCTTGTTCTCAGTCAACTAGTGTTCTCTGCTAATCATCCTAGTTTTCGGCTGGATCATTTACTTGGGCCTTATCAGTTTTGGGCCTTAGTTTAATTAATACATCACTTGTACTTTGTTTACTGGACCAATATCATTCTTATTATTAAAATGGACCAAATAACTAACGGATCATCTAATGCCACACTACATCAATAGTTGGACTCCATAATGGGAACTACTACTCGTATACCTCGTTTGTTGTCTCATGAGGGGTTTAGCGAGTGGAAGTTCATGTTTGAAAAATACGTTAAAATGAAAGATGCCAAGGTTTGGAGAAGTATTGTTAGAGGTCCTCAAGTTATCACGTACCAACGTGAAAACTCTGAGGAAGTTGCTGTGAAACCTGTTGAACTATATGATGATGCTAATTTTGAAAAGGTTGAAGAGAATGACAAGGCGCTTTCTACTTTAACCATGGTACTCTCACCTGAGATTGCCTTGGGATTTAGAGAACTACAGTCAGCTAAGACACTATGGGAAGCCCTGATTGAAGTGTATGAGGACACGAGGAGAAGTCTCCAAGATCTTTTGCGACAGAAGTTCAACATATTTAATCACGTTATGGGAGAATCGTTGGAAACTCAGTTGCATAGGTTCATAACCCTTGTGACTGAGATGAGATCTGCAAATTCAATCTGACAACCGCTGAAACTAATAATAAGCTGGTAAATTCCCTGCCTCAAAGTTGGGGTATGAATGTCGCGGTGATTAAGAAGACAAAATATCTCAACAGGATAACTATGTCAGAAGTTATGGCAATCATCAAGGCTTGTGACATGGGTGACAAGCATCGTGCCATAAACCATGCAAACTCTTACAATGCTGCTGACTACAGTGTTGCTTCCAACAATGCACTCATTTCACAAAATAGCTTCTCAATGTTTAAAGCTACTCAAGGGTAACATAATCTGCAGTATTAACCCCAGATCAACATCTCCATGTTTTAATCCGCTCAGGGTCAATTATCTCAAGCTCCACCGTAACCAGCTCTAGTTTTCTTTCCTAAACCTGCTCAACCATCTGATGCTACTGTTAAACCTCAGACATTTGTTGCTTCTTCCAGTCAGGGTTCCAGTCAGATTCCATGCATTTCAAAGGAAACTCAGGAAAACATTTCTTTAATGGCGGGGTTCATGAATTGTTACAACCCCTTTCTTGCTGGAGATCCGGTTCAACCAGTTGTAGTAGATGAGCTAGATCAAATTCATCCTGATGATGTGGAAGAAACGGATATTTCTTGGCAAATTGCCGTGGCAGTGTTTCGTGCAAAGAAGTTTACAAAAAGAACATGCAGAAACAACTAGAGCAGGCCAACAAATCAAAAGGTGGGTTTTAACAAGGACACTCTAAGGTGTTACAATTGTCACGAGCCGGATCACTTTGCTCGTGAATGCACTAACCCAGCAAAGGAAGGGAACATAGAAAGGGAGTTGGTTCCAGTGGGAAATGCTAGGGGAGAAAATGGGGCATGTACGGCTGAAGGTGAGAGAGGTATGCTAGCTCAACAGTTTTCCTAGAATGATCAGATGGCAGACCTTAGCTTAGATAATCAGATTGCAAATTTTTCTCATGTTGAAATTGCTGAGGAAGAGAATGCTGCTGAGGAACAAGTTAAAGAGCTTCAATTTGCTTTCATGGATTTCACTCCCTCCAACTCATCTGAGGTAAGTTCTCAATTATGTTCTCAAGCTTGCATTAATAAAGTAGATATTTACAAATCTCATAATAGTAACTTGCTTAGAGAAATGGAATCAATAAAATCTGAAAATTTTACTCCTAAGAAAAATGAAAAAACTTTCAGAGATAAAATTGAGGCACAGAAAAAGGATTTTTCTAAACTTCAATCAGATTTTAGTATAAAATATTGTCATCATCTGGATGCTAAACAGAAAATTGTTGAGTTAACTGCTGAACTAGAAGCCTCTAAATTAGAAGTTATTAATTTAACTGATAAATTTAAAAGGGCTGAACTGGACTTTAAAAAATTCAAAGGATCCAGTACTGTTGTTAACTCCATGATTGAAAATCAATTATGGTGGAAAGAAAATGCTGGCGAGGGGATCGGATACAGTCTTGTACCCCCTCCAAACAAAGAGAATTACACCAGTCTTCCTCTTACCAAAGAGCAGGAAGAAAGGATAAAAACCATGAAATATGGTAAGAACAATGAGAATGGCAAAGATGCTCCTGATTCAGTAAAAACTACTGAGTCAACCTTAGGGGTGAATGATACTAATGCGTTTACTTCACTTGCAGATGAAGTAATTATCTAGGATTGGATTGATGTTGATGATGATTTGCCTGTTTTGAATAATAAAGACTTTGATTCTCAGATTTCTTTAAATTTACCTATTTTGAATTCTGTGACTTCGGATGTTTGTGTGAGCTCTGTGTTTAAGAGCAAAGACAATTGTGTGGCTGATTCCTCTAAAATTTTGAAATCTGGTGATGTGTTTTTGAATCAAATTGATAAAAATAAGAAACCTCATAAACATATATCATCTAATTTTGTTAAAGAAGGAAGTTCGAGTGATCAAAGTTGTGATAAACCTAACAATGAGTCAGGTGCTAAACGCAAAATAAAGCAAACTAGCTCACACAATAGGTCCAGACAAGGAGTTGACCAAAATGAATTTCACATAAAACGTCAAACATGTTTTAGTTGTGGTACTCCTGGTCATATTTCTAGAAATTGCCCACACAGTCCATATGCTCCATATTATGGATACTATCAGAGGAATATGCCTCGAAATACTTATAAAAGAAAATCAGGGTATTATAAGGCAAATCCCTCTGACGATGACCGGAGGAGAAACAAAGTTGGTAGGTTTAGTCCTCATCAGACCAAGCCGAACACGTTTCGGAAAGGTGATAGAAACGATGCTTAGGTCGCAAGAACCAACTCCGTTTCTGGATCGAAACGATTTAGGTAGACAAAGTCACTTGTGTCTCCCACTCGTAAACCAGAGACTAAGCCATCCATTCAAATAAACAAAAACAAATATTTTAAAAATAAATGTGAATGGCTGCCTAAATATCTGGTGATCAAGTCATCAAGTTCCATAATAGATGATCAGAAAGACATGTCATGGCAACCCGTGACAACTTTAGATGAATCAGGTTCACCCAGTGTTACAATGGACCGGGTACCAAAAACTAACTAATCTTGCACATCGTGCAGGAACAACTATGGAGGAATATCAATCAGACCTTGGTATGTTGATAGTGGCTGTTCCAGGCACATAATAGGAGACATTTCTCATCTACAGGATATTCAAATCTTTAACGGTGGGTATGCTTCTTTTGTGGGAGGAGAGAAAGGGAAGATTACGTAGAAGGGTACTGTAAGTAATGGTGTTCTAAAGTCTGAAAATGTTAATTTTGTTCCTGAGTTAAAACACAATCTGCTGAGCATCTCTCAAATATGTGATAAAGGTTATCAACCCATTTTACCAACAAAGAGTGTTTGATTTTGAAACATGGTATCATCATACCAGAAAATTGGGTTATAGTGAGATCATAAAGAAAAGATAATGCTTATGTGATCGACATGAACAAAAATTTTCCTGATGAAATAACATGCTTGTTTTTAAAAGTGTCAGAACATAATGGCATTCTTTGGCATCGTCGTCTTGGTCATGCAAATATTAAAAATCTAAATCGTTTTGCTAAAAACGACTTGGTGTGTGGTTTACCCGTCAAAGATTTTGTTACTATTGAAAAATGCGTGGCTTGTACTTTGGGTAAACACAATCGTAAATCTCATAAGCCAAAACTGGTAAACACCATTTCATCAGTCTTTCAGTTGCTGCATATGGACCTGTTTGGTTCCGTTCATGTTTTGAGTCTTTCTCGCAGCTCTTATTGTCTTGTTATTACTAATGATTACTCACGTTTTCTTGGGTGTTTTTCTTGTCAAATAAGAGTGAAAATGCATAATTGATTAAATGCTTCGTAGTGCTTATGGAGAATCATCTCAACTTAAAGCTGAAGGATATTCGATGTGACAATGGCAAGGATTTCAAGAATTCTACACTAAACTATTTTTGTGCCGAAAAGGGGGTGCTTCGACAGTGTAGTTCAGCTTAGAAACCTCAACAAAATGGTGTTGCTGAACGTAGGAACATAACTCTTATTGAGGCGGCAAGAACCATGTTGTTTGATTCAAAGCAGCCATTATTTTTCTGGGCTAAGGCTGTTAGCACGTTCAAAATCGAGTGCTGATCAACAAGTCTCAAATGAAGACTCCATATGAGATTGTCTATCGAGTCCATGTACTCTGCTGAATCTGGAATCGACTCCAAAGTTTGGGGCCAAAGCTGATGACTGTTACTTTCTTGGATATGCTGGTCGTACAGCCTACAGAGTCTACAACAAGTCACCGAAGCAGATTGTGGAATCGTATGATGTGCGCTGGCTGGAAGAAAATGAGACTGATGCTCGTGTCGGTCCTGATTGGTTATTCGATTATAATGAATTGTTTAGACCTTTCAACGTATTTCCAGTTGTTGATACAGAAATTTCGGGTGCTGGAGTCTCAAATTCTGTTGATGAGAAAGAAGATGTTTCTGCTGACACTCACATGTCTCCAGTGCTGTGTATTGATCCTTCAGAGTCACTAGATACCACTCAGCCGTTGTCCGAAGTTAAACAAGAGAAGGTTACCGAAACTGGGTCTTCACCAACACATGCTGTCAACACTCCATCAGTTGAGGGGGAGAGTCTGATTTGTCAAATTTTCGGAAGTATCTTATTTCCAGATGTCATTCCTAATGAATACATTGTTTGTACCTCGTACTCACACAGTACGACGACATCTGGATGGAAGAACCCTCTCACTGAAATTCTTGAAGATCTATCAAACTTACCTTCCACGAGTTATGTTTCCGGGTTATTCAATTCCATCAAGAACTCAACGAGATCATCCAATTGACAATGTCATAGGTCCTCTTGAATCAGGCGTATCCACCAGAAGCCAGACCAGACACATCAACAGTTTCCTGTTTTCTTGTTTCATCTCTCAGATAGAGCCGAAGTCAGTGGAAATGGCACTACAAGAACAGTTGCCTGTTTTCTTGTTTCATCATTATTACGAACGACAAGTCCGACAATTAGTAGTGGAACCAAAACCTTTTAATCGGAAAGTCACAAGATAGCTTTGTGTTAATATATGATTTAACATTTTAACTTTAAATGGTGGTGTATATAATAACTCATTTACGCTCTCATGTGCCCTAAAACTTCATTCCGCTCTGGGCCTCCAAAAAGGTTTGCCGGCCCTGTGACCGACCCATTTTTTACCCTATCCGTTTTGTGCCCACCGTAACGAAAATTTCTGGATCCACCTCTGTGCACCCCAGCATGTTTCGCCACCTTTGGTCTGGGTGTGACACAACAGCTCGCAGATAGGAGAATATGAGAACACAAGCTCTTCTCGGGAAATGGTAAGCCTCATAGCTTCACTCATAACCTCTATTGGAACGGGAGAATTCACCATGGTGCATCTTTTCTAAAGATCACCCACTGTGGTACCTCCCTGGCAGAAGCTTTGATGCCATTACCTCTAGCCAGAAGCATGATAACTGCACCTATGGTAGAATCTACATGCTCCATGCCTCAAGCTTACCTACAACCAGGTCTCATGCTGCCTTGTATGACATACCCTCAGATGGCTGCCTTGATGATGTCTCAATATGGCCAAACTTCGCCAGGAAGCTTACAATGGCAAGCTTTTCAAGGCTTGCCAGCCATGAGCCATCCCATGGTAACCCAAGCCCCAAGTATCATCACTACTAACACAGGCGACTTGACACACTTGGAACCTTACCAACCTTACAAGCCATCAACCTTGTGATATTTCTCCTAACAGATAGCAAACTTTGTATTCCAAACAAAGATCAAGATGCCAGCTAACATTAAGGCATATGATGGAACAGAAGATCCCGAAGATCACCTTCAGATCTTTCATGGGAACAGCTACCGTAGAAATATGGAACAACGCAGAGTGTTATCACATGTTCATGCAAACCTTGATATAACCTGCCAGACTTTGGTTTAACTCCATTCCGTCAAGAAACATAACTTACTTTGATGACTTATATCAAAGCTTCTTGATAATCAAGAAACAAGGAAACATAACCATTGAAACTGGAGAAGCCACTCCTTAGAAGGAAAGAAACCTCGATTCTAGTCCTTTTTCTAGAAGCACCACGAGCATAGAAGCTCAAAGGATATAAGCATCTCCTCTCGACATCAAAAACTACAAGAAAAAGACAAGATGATTTTCTCCGTGTTAACTAAAACTCCACAAAAGATCCTAGCCTCCAAGGAGGTCAAGCACAACTTTCACCCTCCTTATCCATTGTCCAAACCTACAAGCAAGTGGGACGAGGGCAAGTTTTGTGCCTTTCACAAGGATATTGGGCACCATACCAATGATTTTTTTCCAATTGAAGAAGCGTATTGAAGATGCCGTTCAAAGTGTCCGTTAGCTCACCTACTTAAGGATAAAAAAGAAAAGGTAAAGGGGGCGAAAAGAAGGTGCTCGGAGTAAACATTGTTTAGATATGCAACAAAGAGGCAGCGAACACTCGCCTGGAACCAACATAACATATGCGTCCCTCGCCAACCCCCACAACAAGTCACAACTCCAGTCATTGTAGAAGCTGAGATTAATGGCTTCCCCGTAGATGGAGCCTACATGGACTGTGGGGCAGCAACGAAGGTTAAGTATGAAAGATGTTTCCTAAAGCTCCCTCAAGAAATCATGAATCAACTCCAACAAAACAACAACTCTTTTAAAAGTTTCACTGGAGAGAAGGTAGTTCCCCTTGGGAAGCTCACTTCGGATGTTCAGTTGAGAGACTAAGACCTCTCTCGAGTTGAGAAGCTTACCTTCACTGTGGTCAGGTACCCATCTAACTATAATATACTCATAGGAAGAACTGGAATTGCAACTTTTGATGCAGTAGTGTCCATAGCTCATGGAATGATAAAATTCCCCACCACAAGAGGAATAGCTACGATGGTACCAACACAAAAAAGCTTTACTTGTAGCTGCCGCACAAGAGTCATGCGGGCTTAATGAAGACATGGAAGATTACCATGTGCAGGAGATAAGCATAAATCCAGCTTACCCTGAATACACCATCAAAGTCAATAGTAAGCTTCCCTCTCAGACTATAAATAAGCTCGTAACTTTATTACAATAAAATAAAGATCGATACTTTTCCATGGTGTTCAAACGATATGAAAGGGGTTCCAAGGGAATATACTGAACATTCCTTGAACATCTCACCCACACATAAACTGTTTGCCCAAAATAAGAGAAGTCTGGCTGCTGAATGAAGCTTAGTTTCCGGTAACGAAGTGGACAAGCTTTTCAAAGACAACATAATATGAGAGGTAAGATACCATTGTTGGATTGCTAACCCAGTTTTGGTAAAAAAATCTGATGGATCTTGGCGAATGTGTGCGGATTTCATGGATTTTAACAAAGCTTGTCCCAAGGATAGCTACCCTTTATTAGAGATCGAATGGAAGGTAAATTCCCATACATGCTTCCAATAAAAGTGCTTCCTGGATGCTTACAAGGGCTACCACTAGATCTTAACGAAGGCTGAAGATGCATAGAAGACCACATTCCACACTGATAAGAGAATCCTCTATTACAAGAAGATGCCCTTTGGCTTGAAGAATGTCGGGGCCACATACCAGCGTTTGATCGACAACATCTTCCCAAATCAAATCGTAAAGAACATGGAGGCTTATGTTGATGACTTGGTCATAAAGAGCAAAAGTGAGAAAGAAATGCTCAATGACATCGAAGAGACATTCCGAAATCTTAGAAGCATCAAAATGAAGCTCAATCCAGTCAAATGCTCATTTGGATTCGAAGAAGGTAAATTCTTAGGGTCACTTAAATGATAAACATAGCATAAAAGCTAACCCAAGTAAGGTACACGTTGTTCTTAATTTGAATTCTCCAAAAACAAAGAAGGAGGTTCAAAGCATCAATGGTAAGATTGCTATGCTTAAACGATTTCTTTCAAAATCAACAGTAAAATCTCTACCCTTCTTTAACACTTTGATGAATTGTAGTGACAAGAAGGATTTTCAATGGACTAATGAGCCAGAAGCTGCCTTCCTAGCCCTGAAGCAACATCTAGCTTCCTTGCCTGCTCTGGCAGCTTCTCAAACAAGAGAAGTAATAACAATTTATCTCTCTGCAGGGAGGAAATCTATTAGCTCAATGCTTATTGTGGAACATAACAAAGTCCAAGTCCCATTAAACTTCATCAGCAGGGTGCTATGAAAAGCTGAGCTCAGTACATGCCCATCGAGAATCTAATCCTAGCACTTATTCACACAACCAAAAGGCTAAGAAGATACTTCCAAGCTCATTAGATGAAAGTGGTCAGCGAAAAGCATATAAGGACCATCTTGGAAAACCCATAAATAGTAGGAAGGAAAGAGAAATGGGCTATCGATTTAAGTGAACACGACATAGTGTACGAATTTGGAAAGGCAATCAAGGTTCATATCTTGGCCGAATTTATAGTCGAAACACCAGAAGAACCTATATAGGTGAACGAGCTGGAAGAAGGTGAACCTGCTATCCTTGAGGGGATGTGGACACTCTACACTGATGGAGCTTCAAGTATAGAAGGTTCCGAAGTTGGTCTAATAATTACAGACCCCCCAAGGAACCGAATATACTTATGCGCTCCGATTAGAGTTGGTCTAATAATTACTAACAATGAAGTTGAATACGTGGATTTGATTGCAGGGCTCCGCCTAGTGAGAGTGATGAGGATCCAGGAAATAGGCGCCTTTGACGATTCAATATTGGTAGCTAACCAAGTAAATAACGATTTCATACAAGGGAAGCTTCAATGTTGAAGTATAAGCAGAAGGTCAAAAATCTCTTGAAGGTGTCCAGAACTCGGAACAAGTAAGCTGATGCCCTCAGTAAGCTGGCTTCCCTATCCTTCATTCACCTAACCAAGAAGACACTGGCGGAGGTCTTGAAGTGCCCATTGAATAAGGAACTAGAAGTGCAAGACATCATCGAAGAAGAGGGGACCACATGGATGACCCATATTATAGAGTTTTCAAAAAAGGGAAGCTCCCCACCAATGAAGGAGAAGACCTAATGCTGAAGCTTAAGGTTAAACAATATGTGATAGAAGATAATGTCTTATACAATAAGAGATATTAGAGCCCTTTGTTGCGATGTGTGGGGCCATATCAGGGAAATTATCTTGTGGGGAAATCCACGAAGGTATTTGCGGGAAACACTTCGGTCCGAGGTCGGTAGTAACTAGGGTACTACTGGCCAACAATGCACATGGACTCTGATGTGTGAAAAGTGTATATAACATTAATAATCAAGTTTTACAGAATTCACCTAAAAAACCACACACAATCGGCAAGTGAACCGGTCACAATGTAGCTAACAAGTAAGAACGGATATCGAACCTAGGACAGTACAGGTAAACTCTAATTATTAAACCTAAATGTTACTAACCTAGACTTTTCTTTTGATTTTAATATTTTTTATATATAATAATTAAACTAATAATACTTAACTAATTATAAATTAAACTAAAACAAAACTTTATAAAAATTGGGTTTTCCTTAAATGAGAGAAAACGACTACCTAGGTAATGGAATCGTAGTAGTTAAATTGATAGTTAACGAACTTGACTTGGTTGAAAAACAATATCTTAAAAATATGACACTAAAGACCACTAAAGTACGCTAGATCGCCTCCCGGCCTCACCAACGGCACCCTAGAACTCCAATGACATGTGAAGCTCAATTGTTAAAGGTTCGGATCACCTCCCAGTCTCACCTTACCTAATAATACTAAGGTACCCCAAAATCCAAATCACCTCCTAGTTTCTTTGAATACATTATATATTAATATAAAGAGGGTATTATTAATTAACTTGAAAACAACTTGTATCAAAATAATCTAAGTGACCAAGGATAACTCACTCCCATTCAATTATTACCCAAACCAACAAAAGACAAAGATGAAACAACACTAAATTGCCTCCCGGCCTCTCTAGTGATAGAACAATAAAATCCAATAAGCTTTCAATAATTATTCCTACGATTATTTCGACCATAAACCGCAAACAAGTTGAAAACACAAAGTAGCAACCTAATCATGCATCTAACAATCACCAACAACTATCAAACACAAGTGGAATAATAATTAAAACAATAAATCAGATTAAATTACTCATATATATATCATGAACGAACTAATTAAAAACTTTACCATAATATTAAATCAATCAAACTTCAATAATAGTTCGTCAAACCATTAATCTAACATAGTATTCAACCAAAACCTAGGCTAGTATAAAGTATTTAGCTACTCATAGCAATAATAAATGAAAAAAATTCAATTGTTTTCATGACAATAATTATAAAGAAAGAAATATGTAACTAATAATAATAATAATAATAATAATAATAATAATAATAATTTCGAACCAGTGGTCTCCACCAAAACTAAGTAGCACCTCCTAGATTGCCTGCTTTATTTTTTTTTCGAAATGTTCCTTCCACTCTTGCGGCATCTAGACAACAACTTCCCACAGTAGCTGACACCTTTGACCTTGCGGCTATCTGTTTTTTTTCTTTCTTTTTAATCCCCCCCCCCCCCCCCTCATTAGGTTAAAAACAAAACTTATATAATATTGTTAGCCGACTCCCCAAGTAAATTTCCATATCAAAATAAAAGCCCAACTAAACCACTAGCTTCTTGGACCATATCAACTCTTTCATGGGTTGTTGACACTTTTTTTTCTCTCTACGAGCCAATATTATATGGATACAACCAAGCTCCACCAAGCATTTAAATATTTTCTTCTTCCTTTCTAGTGCATTTTCTTATATCTCACGTGAATGTAGATATTCATTGTCATAAATTATTGAACTTGTTTCATTTGAATCTGCCCAAACCAATACACAATTATTAATTAGTATTCATATATTTAAAACAAGATTCATTAATCGAACACTAATATCAGATTCTACAGTTCGAGTTATAAAATATAATGATATTTAAAATCTCGTTGGATAGTTACTCATTCGTCTTAAGCTTAGTATAAATGCTACATTTTAACTCGTTGCCTTTTGAGACCTTAAAAATAAAATTATGAACCAAAAACATGAATCATTTAAACCAAAACTAACTCAAAACAATTAAAAGTTAGGAACATTTATATAAATTATATATATTTTAGACCATATCAAATATCCCCACACTTAAACCTTTCCGTCCCTGATAAAGTAATCTGCACAGGATCATAATCGAGATATAAAATATAAACCCACAACTCTTAAATTTTCTTTTATTTTCAATATTCAAAAACTATCAAGTACATTAATCACGATTCCCGATATATTATCCACTTTAAATCCTAAAAACTAAATAGTTGTCCCCTTATAGGAATTCGCCTAAAAAGATAAATCTGGTTGATTGCCAGTATTGTTGTCCACCTAAACCCATGCACATTAATTTACCGAGACAAAGTAAGATGTGACAAGTTTAATAGTTTATATGATCTAGTGGGACCCACAACAGAAACAATTATATATGGTTTTACCGGAAACGAGCCACCCCAACTTGACTTAAACCTTATATCTAGTTGATCAAAACATGTTGTGCTAACATAAGAATAACTAAAGATGATCAAGGATATTGTTTACCCACCTAAGCTTAAGCATCAAGGTCTACCTAGCAGCCATTAGATACGACTAAGGCATGTATTAAGTAACTAACTAGTACGTGTTCCCCACTACATGACATACCCCCGTTATCAAGCAACACCCTAAAGTCCATCTCCATAGGTGAATATGCACGAATTCAACTGTAGGCTTACATATGACGTGTCCCTTGTGGTCCGTTTCTTAATGGTAATAGGACGCAAGCAAGGGGACCCCATATGACTAACAGCGTGGATGATCAAGTCAGTAGTGTATTTTGTACTTTGAAGTACAAGATGATCATGTTTAATGACTTATGTTTGGCAGAAAAACTGCAGGTTTGCTCTTTGTGCTCTTTTAATATTCATAAATCCACTTAGAAGATATGAATACCTAGATGATATACCGCCTAAAGACCCATGGTCTCTGAACCCTGAAGCATCCCATCAATACATGATTTAAGGTTATAAAACCATACGGCTATGAAGTGCTAACCAGTTAAACTAGAAGTATGAAATTTATGTTTATATCACAAGCTACATAGGCATACCCTAACGTTAAACCTACCCAAGCATCGTTTGATTAGTCTATTCAAATTTTTATTAAATTTTAATTTTTATGATCAAACTAAACATAAGGCTTGATTATGGTCTTTCCTTTCTTCCCAATTTTTTTATTAAAGTCTTAACATATATCCCACTAAAATCAAGCAATATAAGTTCAATTAAGTCTACAATCATACTATCCTTTCATTCATAATGGGTTGAGCCTACTGACACATCAAATACGGAGTCTACCATTCAGTCACATCCAATTATATGTGATGATTAAAAAAACTCTTTTTCTTATAATTTTTTTAAAAGTTTTCAAGAGTATTATCAAAATTCATCGGTAATAATATCATCTCCTGTTTAATGTAGAAAAAAATTTACAAGGGACATTTTCTTTTTCTTAACCTTTTTTTTACTTTTTGTTTTTTTTTTTGAAATTTTCGAAACTTTTTTTTTGCTTTTTTAACCAAAAGAAAACGTCAGTTCCCATCCTCACTCTTAAAATCTACATTGTCCCCAATGTAGGAATTGAAAAGACAGAAATAAAGTAGAATAATTTTTTTTAAAGCAAATAAAACAATAAAGTAGAACAAACTCCCTTGGTAATAATATAGTTATCTTCACAAGTCTTGTTCCTACGCGACCGTATAACATTTCATTCGCGGCCACAATTTCTGGGTGTCCTCTACAATATGATAGGCTTAGAAAATCCTCGTTCGAATGGAGATTGGGTACGAACAAGAAAATCCAATCCTTTAAAGTAAAACTCAAAACAATCCAAAGCAGACATCAAACAGACTCTAAGGACTAAACAGACTCAAAGAAAATAAAATAAAGAAGAATAACAATAAAAGAAAGTAATGCAACTAAGTTTTATACAAACTCCACAACTCGGGCAAAGTACCGAGTGTGCTCTCCTCCTCTACTCTCCAGGCGGATCAAGGTAGATCGCATCCTCCTCGCGATCACAACGTGAACCTCCAAAATAATGCTTCAGTCTGTGCACATTCACTTTCCAAGAATGTCCATCGTCAGCCTCTATTTCAACCGCTCCATAAGGAAATGCCTCCTTCACAACGAACGAACTAGCCCATCGGTATTTCAATTTACCCGGATTCAACTTCAAACAGGAATTATATAGAAGAACCTTATCCCCACACTTAAAATCTTTGGACCCATTATTATGTTTATCATGACGTTCCTTTGTCCGCTCCTTATACCCCCATCTTCTTTCATATGCCTTGTTTCATAGCTCCTCAACCTCATGAATATGAAGAAAACGACTCCTTCCCTCCGTAGATAAATCAAGATTTACGGCCCTTAAAGCCTAATACGCATGATGTTCTAACTCAACAGGAAGATGACACTCCTTTCCATAAACTAGCCGAAAGGGAGGCCCAGAGAGCCGATAGGTGTTTTGAAAGCAGTACGGAAGGCCCAGAGTGCATCATCTAGCTTTTCAGCCCAGTCCGCGCGACTATTTCTAATCGTTTTCTCTAAGATCCTCTTAATGCCACGATTGGTGTTTTCCACTTGATCGCTAATCTGAGGATGGTAGGCCGTAGGAAGTCGATGGATGACCCCATAACATTTCCGATACTTATCCATCCGAGCATTACAAAAGTGGGTACCCCGACCACTGATCAGGGCCTTAGGAGTAACGAATCGAGCAAAGAGTTTCCGAAGGAATGCCACTACAACCCGCGCGTCATTTCTAGGTACGGCCTGAGCCTCCACCCATTTAGACACGTAATCGACAGCAACGAGGATGTATCTGTATCTTCTAGACATAAGAAACAGACCCATAAAAACAATGCCCCATATATCGAAGATCTCAACCACCTGGATGGGGTTTGGGGCATCTCATTTCGGGATAAGATGTTACCGGCTCTCTGACACGCATCACACGGACGGACAAACTCATGCGCATCACGAAAGATAGTCGGCCAATAGAATCCCGCATCAAACACTTGTTTGGCGGTATAATTCGCACCAAAATGGCCACCTGTCGGGCCCTCATGACAATGGCGAAGAATACTACGAGTTTGATCACCAAATACACATCGCCGAATCACTTGATTTGCGCCAACACAGAATAGGTATGGATCCTCCCAAATGTAAAACTTGATATCTGCAAAGAACTTATTCTTATTCTTTTGCTGATATGTCAGTCCGGGTACTAACTCACCAGAGGATAGATAATTAGTAAGATTAGCAAACCATGGGAACCCCTCATTACTCACCTTTAAATATAGTAGAGTCTCACCCGGGAAATCATCACCAATTCCCTGTTCCCGGGTCTTGTCCATGTCATAATTTTCTAGCCGTGACAAGTGGTCGGCGGTGACATTTTCAGCTCCTCTTTTATCTTTAATTTTATATCGAACTCCTGAAGCAAAAGGATCCAACGAATAAGCCAAGTCTTCACATCTTTCTTAGCAAACAGTTACCGTAGAGCCGCATGATCAGATAAAATGACAGTCTTAGAAAGAACGAGATAGGAACAGAATTTATCGCATGTGAAAACAACCACAAGAAGTTCCTTCTCTGTCGTGGTGTAATTCTCATGAGCATCGTTAAGGGTTTTGCTAGCGTAATAGATGGGATGAAAATGTGTCTCTCGATGCTGCCCTAATATGGCTGCAACAGCAAAATCGCTCGCATCGCACATGATCTCAAACGAGAGATTCCAAGTGGGAGCAACTAGAATAGGAGCACTCACTAACCTCTCCATAATCAACTCAAAGGCCCTCAAACACTCCTCACTACAATCGAACGGCCTATCTTTCTCTAGAAGCTGGGTCACCGGGCGGGAGATTTTTGAGAATTCTTTAATAAATCGGCGGTAGAATCCCGCATGACCTAAGAAACTATGAATAGACTTCACGGAAGCGGGAGGTGGAAGTTTGGAAATGGTGTCTATCTTAGCTCAATCTACCTCAATCCCCTCACAAGAAATATTATGACCTAAAACAATACCGTCACGAACCTAAAAATGACATTTCTTTTAATTAAGCATAAGGTTCGTCTCTTCATATCTAGCGAGCACTCGATATAAGTTACGCAGACAATCATCAAAGGAATTCCTAAAGACAGAAAAATCATCCATTAAGACTTCCATGGAATCCTCGATTAACTCGTGGAAGATGACCACCATGCACCGCTGAAATGTGGCTGGAGCGTTACACAATCCAAATGGCATGTGTCGGTACGCGAATGTGCCAAAAGGACATGTAATTGTGGTCTTCTCCTGATCACCCGGGGCAATGGGGATCTGGAAATAACCAAAAAAGCCGTTAAGGAAATAGTAGAACTGATGTCCTGACAAACGCTCAAGCATCTAATCGATGAATGGAAGCGGGAAGTGGTCCTTTCATGTGGCCTCGTTAAATCTGCGATAGTAGATGAAAACTCGCCACCCTTTCACAAACCGTGTGGGTATGAGCTCATTCTTTTCATTCGTGATAACTGTCATACCGCCCTTTTTAGGGACCACCTGGACTGGGCTAACCCACGCGGAGTCGGAGATCGGAAAAATCAAACCAGTATCGAACAACTTAATAACCTCCTTCTTGACAAACTCCTGCATGTTCGGGTTTAGCCTCCTCTGCGGCTTCACCACAGGTTTAAACTCGTCCTCCGTAAAGATTTTATATATGCAAAACGACGGGTTTATGCCTTTGATATTCATAAGCTTCCATGCGATGGCATGCTTATGAGATTTCATAACAACCATCAACTTGTCCTTCTCCACCGTCTCCAAACTCGAAGATATGATGACGGGAAGTTGAGATCCCTCCCCTAAAAACGCATACTCGAGGCGAGATGGTAAATCTTTCGGCTCTAAAGATGGGGGTTCTCAACAGATGGTTTTTTGATCGGAAACTCTCGCTCTTCAACTGCAAGGACATTAGAAAATATATGGGAACTCATGATCGGCTCGTGTTCTCCTTCCTCAGGTAACCGTTGCTCCTCCTGCTGCTCCAGGTCTAAATCAAATTCTGTCATCTCAAATGACTGATTTTACACATCGATGATCTGGGTGTCGGACATGTCTCTCTCGCAGAACTTCATAAGATAGTCACCTACATGCATCATGAAAGTGTCGATGAAGTAGAGAGTATCATCCTGCTGCTGATTATGCCTCATGGATTTCTGCACGTCGAATGTGACCGTGTCATCATGAACTCGAAGATTCAATTTGCCATTGACAACATCGATGAGAGCCCGTGTGGTGGCTAAGAAAGGACGGACGAGGATGAGCGGAACGTTCGAGTCCTCATCCATATCGAGAATGACAAAGTCGACTGGAAAGATGAAATTGTCCACTTGCACCAACATGTTATCCATAATACCCCTTGGAAACTTCACAGATCGGTCTACTAGCTGGATACTCATTCGAGTGGGAAGCAGCTCTCCCACGTTAAGTTCGGCAAACACAAAATAGGGCAGGAGGTTAATGCTTGCACCGAGGTCGGCCAAAGCATTGCTAACATGGAGATTACCAATCAAGCGAGGAATGGTAAAGCTGTCCGGATCTGTCCTTCTTAAGAAGCTTGTTTTTGTTCGACAGCAGAATACTCCTCACTAAGAGTAACAGTCGGAAGCTCCTCAAGTTTCTTTTTATTAGTGAACAAATTTTTAAGAAACTTGGCGTGCTTTAGCATGTTCGCAAGAGCTTCGACAAACAGAATGTTCACATGGAGCTTCTTAAGCATGTCGAGAAATCTAGAGTACTGCTTCGAATCATTCTTCTTCACCAGACGACCGAGATATGGCGGTTTTAGCTTATAGACGCGCACCGGTTCCTGCTCAACCTGCTTCTCCTTCTCAACTAACGCACCGCCTGACTGTGAGGTACTTGATGGGCGTTGCCTCTGGTTCACCTTGTCAGTCGGTGTCTCTAACTCCAGCTCCTCTTCGACTTCCTCCTCCTCACTTTGTGTACCTCTAACGATACCTCTCTCACTTCGGGCCGTCACTGCCTTGACATGAGAATTTTGAAATGGTTTAGAATAGGTAGGACCGTGATTAGGTACAGTGTTACTTGAAAGACACCCCGGGGATCGTTGATCAATCTTTGTAGATAACTCGCCAAACTTGGCATCAAGATTCTGAAATGCGACCTGTTATCCCTTCATAAACGTCTCATGCTGTAAAAGAGTGGATTTGGTGTTGGCATCATATTGTAAGAGCTGATTTAACAATTGAGATTGGTTATCCAACATCTCCTCGATCTTGGAAGTAATATTTGGTACGGAAGCAGGTTCGGGGGCGGGTTCTTGGAACATATTCTGGCGTTGCTGATAACCGAAGTTACCTGCCCGCCAGTTAGAGTTAGAATTATTGTTTCGCCACCCTGAATTGAAGTAACGGTTTTGATTACCAAGAAAATTTACCTCCTTCTGAGAATCAACGGGACAATCGGCTGTCTCGTGATTTCCATGACATATCTCACACCTATGAACTTGCAACTTAAGCTCTATGAACACCCTCTTCAATGCCTCCACATATGCCGACACACTTATATTCTGATCAACATGATGCACTCCATGTGATGCTGAGATGGCTACGTCCTTGGTAGCCGAGACGGACCTTCTACTCGGTGTATGTTGATACCCTAATGTGAATGCTTTCAAACATCCTTTCAACCTCCTCTATGGTGAGTTTATCGAGCATGTTTCCTCCAGCGGCGGTATTAAATCGTTGTTGGGTTTCGGGTTTTAAGACCGTTACAGAATTTTTCAACCACAACCCAATCGTTTAGGTCATGCTTAGGACAACGGTTTATAAGAGTTTGGAAACTCTCCCACGCGGAATAATAGGACTCATCAGGGTCCTTATGAAAAGAACGGATTTGCTCGCGTAGACGCCCGGCCTTCGATGGAGGAAAATACTTCCTAAGGAACTTGGATTGCAAGTCGGCCCATGTGGCCATTGAGGCATTTGGAAGAGAGTCAAACCATGCAGCTGCACGACCAGAAAGTGAGAATGGAAATAGCTTAAGATGAATTGTAAGTCCCAAATCCGGATCTACACAATATGATATCAAGTAAACACGATGTTTGTGCGGAATCCAAACACCGTGGTGATTCAAGAACAATATGAATGAATAATAAGAACAAGATGACCTTCAATGCACACGTTTATAATCACCAAACATCGGGTACATAAGTTCTCTGTAGATCTACTTTGCTCTCTGGAATTATGGTGGCTATCAAAGTGCTCCACAACACCCTACCCTAACTAATGATTAAACATTAACTATATATAGCGTTACCATACAAAGGGGCCAAAGACCAAGCCCAACTAAGCCCAAACTAGCGTAACCAAAATCCGTAGGGATTTTGGTGTTACTAGACAAACCAAAATCCATAGGGATTTCGGTATTACACCATCACATCCATAATGCAATTCTTCAAATCGTCTTTGTTTATTTTACTTTAGTCTTGATAATGTCGTGGCCTTTTGAAATGCGTCAGTCTAACCAATTTATGACCCAAAAATCTCCCCCTTAGACTGATGCTTTCAAAACCTTCAGAATCTTTACTTGAACATGATCAGCAACTTCAGCATCTGCATCCAATACTCTACCATCTTCCCCTAATTGACATCATTATCCAATTTGAATCTCAGATACTTCATATGCTTTCGTTGCATGAAATCAGTCTTAAAAGAACAATAAACTTCTATAGAAAGATCAAATAAAATATTTGGAAAACAATTAAATAACACAAAATAAGACAGACATATTCTTGAAGAGACTTGAAATGAGATCATACCAGCTAAACCAACTATAACACACATAACCGATATCAGATTTCATGGACTGAGAACAAAAGCCTGATCCAAGTTTAAAACGATTTCTTAACGCATTTGTTTCGACAAGAGTAATCATGATGTAAAATTAAAACGAATAAATAAAATATAATAAACATAAAAAATAATAAAATAAAGAGAAAAATAAATCAAAACAAAATAATTTAACCACCCGTCCTTCTTGAAATTTTTACATATTTTGGTATCAAATTTCAGTTTCGATAAGCGAGCAAACTTTTATGAAAAGATCTGAACATGGAATCATATTGATTCAGATGGTTTCACAATGATTCATTTTCAGCATTATTAAGACACATAGAGACAAGTTGATTATAGGTATTAAGACACTTAGCCTGATTTTCATTGCATCAGTGATACGAATAAGGTTCAATTAGGCATAAAGCTTAGATGGACATCACTTATGGACCCGTGATGACTCTTATCTCTTCTCAAAGCGTATTTGGCTTTCCGCAGATCATCCCAATTTGACTCCAACCCCTAGAGCTTGATCAAAAGATTTTCTCTATGCAAACAAAAACTTAAGCTTTAAGGTTGAACGTTGGACTTAGAAGCCATCCGGACTTACATGCCTTACATTCAGAGTGTTTAGGACTTATTTGAATGCCACACCCTTATAGTTCTAGTTTGACCCTCTAAGCCTTTAAAAAGCGAATTTTAATAACAAAATATTATATATACAAGGTTTTTTTTTAACTTAGAAACATAATGTTTTGGTGATCAAGACACTAACGGGCTCGTGTATGACAGGGTAATTGTTTTTCTGCCTATTATTCGGAGAGATGTATCTAGAGACATGCACACATCTTCAAAATGACTCTCCAAAATAAGTTTAGCAAATTTAGTTTATATCACTTCAACTTTTACGTATCATGGAAAGCTACCATACAAATTAATGACTGTTCAAAAGCCTTTTTAGCCTAGTAACTTCACACGTTAGGCACACATAAACATTTTAACTATAATTTTCCAAAGGTTGGTCAAATTATCATTTGAAAATATTTTGAGCTTCTATAAAGCTTTTAACTGAATAATCATATCACTTCCCCTGTGGTTATCAAGAAAACAAATTTTAAATTCAGACGCCCTAGTCACTTTCAGTCTTTAGGTAAATAAATATCCTGTATGTCTACAAGTAGATAACAGAACCAAACATATACAATATATGTCCCTCAAACTTAAATAACCAACAGATTTTAAGCGAAAGAATGTAAAAAATATTTTTGAATTTTTAATAAGATTTTATAAGAACACACGCACACTCTTTTTGAATTTTTAATTTTCTCCCCCTAAATTTGTGCAAACATTTTACAAGAAAGAAAAAAACCTTTTATGTACAAATTTAACCTCAAAAACACTCATTCGTCGAAACAAGCATTTAATAATAATATATGAAGAATTGTGATAGTCAACCAACTGATGTACTATCATTTCTCATGTACGTTTAAGTCATTTTCACATTTTGAAAACAAAACAAACTATACTTGAAAAACTATAGGTGAACATATTTTTGTATTTTTTAAAATTTATGATTATTAAAATTTTAATATCTCATCCTAAAGTTTATAAACTTAAAATCTTTTTAACTGATCAATCTTTCATACCAAAGTGATACGGTTACCTTTTATCTTCGAGAAAAGATTTTCTCACTTGTGTGAATCCCCCCCCCCCCCCCCCCTAAGAATAAGCTTGGTTTTTTGAGATTCTGCATCCTTACGAGTTGAATATCTGGAACAAACTTTTTAATATGCAATGAATTCTCTGATTTGTTCCTACACACTTAGAGAGCATATTAAAAACTTTCTATCACCCTAAAATCCCGTCCAGGAAACAAATAATCCATTTAATGGTTTAAAGATTTAATATAATGGATATTTGCCCTGCCATGTGCCTGGAACAACCCATTTAATAAACAATGAATTTGTGGTTGTTCCTACACACATAGCATGATCAGTTGGACATAGGAACCCAAGTCATAAATGTCTAGGGGTTCCCTTGAGCATCAACATATGTGAACTCTTACCAACTCTATCTTTCCCATCTTTAACAAAATCATTTCTTATTACAGGTTCTGTTTGTTGAGTTTTAAGTTTCCAAGTCTGTTTTGGTTTAGTGAAATTAGAAAGAACAGACTTTGGAGTGGAACAATTCGAATTCGAATTCTTAGAACTTTCAACACTCTTTGATTTCTGAAAATTTATTTTTCTTTTAACAGTTTCAAAATCATTTGAGTGTAAACTTGTCATGTTAAATTTGAATCCTTGAAGATCTGTGAACTGTTGTACAGATACTCATGGTTTGGTAAAATAGGCATTTTGTTTAACCACTGGATTCGGCTGAAACTTATTACCTTTCACATGTGAAACTTGTCTATTAACAGGATGGTAGATACACTCCTTTGCCAAATGCTCGTTGTTCCCGCTAACGAACACGCCTTCATCCTTCTTCTAACGTCAACGAAAGCACTTGCCTCATGTTGTGAAATACGTGAAGTGATTCGAGTTTCTTCTTAGAAAAGGTTTTTCCATTCTTCTTGCCCCTTGGTGTAGTCTCCTGATTTTGCTTGTAATAGGGAACATATAGACGATGAACATAATTTTTGGCTATATGTCCCGGTGTGCCACAGTGGTAACATGTTTGCCTCTTAATATAAATAGCACCCAATGATTTATCAACACATGAAGATCTAGAGGACCTATGAGGACGAGACTGTCCTTATTGTATTGATTTCTTATGTGCATTAACTCTATGTATTATTATTAGTACAATTTTGTGTTGTGGTATCGTATGAGTTTGATGACAAGTTAGAATAAATTTCCTTTTCACTAGCCTGAACCCCATTACTATCAGAAGCAACAACATTTACTATATCTGCACATGAAGTAGAAGCATCAAAATTTTTTCACACATATTAAAACAGGGTTAATTACCTCTAGGGATCCGATCCAACAAATTCATATTGAACCTATTTACCATATTGCATAAACTTTTCCATTTCTTCCTCTTCTTTGGTAAGAGGAAGTCCAGTGTAGTTGTCATTATATGGAGGTGGAGCCATACTGTACCCAATGCCCTCACCCTTGTTTCTTTCCATTTTAATTGTTTTTCAATCATGGACTCAACAACAACACTAGAGACATCGATTTTTTTAAAATTGAATGCATCATTTTCAAATTCATTAGTTAGCTTAGCAATCTCCAACTTAGATGCTTCTAATTCAGTTGTTAAATTAGTAATTTTCTGTTTGGCATCTAAGTGGTGACAACACCTTATGCTAAAATCATATTGAAGTTTAGAGAAAACCTTTTTCTGTGCCTCAAGTTTTTCTTTTAAAGCTTTCTCTAATTTCTTAAGAGTGAAATTTTCATGTCTCTAATCAGATTACTATTGTGAGATTTATATAAATCTACCTTATTAACACAAGATTAAGAACATATATTATTTGTTACCTTAGTTGGCATGGAAGAAGTTTGAATGGAAAAAGCCATGAATTCTGATGTAGTAGGTTGCCCATGTAAAATTGAGAATAAGCTTTCAACACTAAGTTAACACCGAGAACCCGATAACTAAGGCCCACTAAAGACCAGGCCCAAATTCAACCAAAGACCGGGAACCAGTCCAAAACGCCCACCGAGAACACTAAACTTTGACCGAGAACCCTGTAGTCAACCGATAACACTTAAATTTGACCGAGAACACAACCGAGAACTCTGTTGTCTAACCGAGACCCCATGATGATTGACCGAGAACATAGCCGAGAACCCTTGATTGAGAAAAATAGCCGAGAACTCTTGACAGAAAGCAATGGACGAGAACTCAACCAGACAACCCTTGATAAATAAAAATAATTGAGAACAATATATCTTAGCCGAGAACAGTCAAAATAACCCGAAAACACCTTGTTGTGCCTGAGAACGATCAAGAATCAATCGAGAACCCTTTTTCCAGCTTTGAATGAGTAGTTTTAGCAACAAACTAAATCCCAAAATTTGTGGGATTTGGATTTTAACCAAAATTAACTTAATCTCTTTCCAAATAAACTCCACAAAACATGGAAACACCCAACATAATGGCAAACCGAATCAAACCCCATTTTTCTCGACAATCTTCAACTGTTCTTCGTAAAAAAATAGTAATCAAAACGAACCAACCAAAAAAAATATTCTTGAATCGTTGATATCGAAACCCAGCCTTGAAAAACTTCAATGGCTCTAATACCAATTGTAAGTCAAAAATCCGGATCTACACAATATGATATCAAGTAAACACGATGTTTGTGCGGAATCCAAACACCGTGGTGATTCAAGAACAATATGAATGAATAATAAGAACAAGATGAACTTCAATGCACAAGTTTATGATCACCAAACGCCGGGTACATAAGTTCTCTACAGATCTACTTTGCTCTCTAGAATTATGGTGGCTATCAAAGTGCTCCACAACACCCTACCCTAACTAGTGATTAAACATTAACTATATATAGGGTTACAATACAAAGGATCAAAGGCCAAGACCAACTAAGCCCAAACTAGCCTAACCAAAATCCTCAGGGATTCGGTGTTACTAGACAAATCGAAATTCATAGGGATTTCAGTATTCCACCATCACAACCATAATGCAATTCTTCAAATCGTCTTTGTTTATTTTACTTTAGTCTTGATCATGTCGTGGCCTTTTGATATGCGTCAGTCTAACCAATTTATGACCCAACATGAATGACTTTGGACGAGATATTATTAATATTAAATGTTTCGCAAAGCCGCACGAATCGAGAAAGGTGTCTCGGAGCATCTTCGTCATCCAAGCCGTGATACTGAGCAGAATTGGTGACAAAATTCATAACGTGAGAGGGAATTTGCAAGTTTTAGTTATTAGTTGCAGTAGGTCGGACAATTGCATATCGGGCTCCCACGATGCCATCGTTGGCTCTAGCATGAACGGTTTGTCTCGGTGGTGGAACAGCGGCGTCCATATCTATTCTAGGAATAGAGACGTGTACCTGGATGTCAGGTGAATCCCTCTCGCTATCTATAGGCTCTTTAAGTCGCTCGTGAAACTCTCTCTCAGGCTCTTTTGATGCAGTGAATAAAGGTGAGCCTTGACAACGGATATTATGCATAAACTAAAACAAAAAATTATTTAGAATTTTTTTTTATTTTTTTTAAGGAAAACTAAACCTAAAGGCACAAATAGCAAGTAAAGGCACCTAAAAGAAAAAATGTAAACTAGAAAGCAAATAAACAGATAAACAGAACAGCATTCAACTCGGTTTAAACAAAGAATTTGGCAGTGTCCCCGGCAACGGTGCCAAAAACTTGATGTGTGAAAAGTGTATATAATATTAATTATCAAGTTTTACCGATTCACTTAGAAAACCACACAAAATCGGCAAGTGTACCGGTCACAATATAGCTAGCAAGTAAGAACGGATATCGAACCTATGACACTATAGATAAACTCTAATTATTAAACCTAAATGATTACTAACCTAGACTTTACTTTTGATTATTAGACTTTTTATATATAATAATTAAACTAATAATACTTAATTAATTATAAATTAAACTAAAACAAAACTTTATAAAAATTGGGTTTTACTTAAATGAGAGAAAACGCTTACCTAGGTAATAGAATTCTACTAGTTAAATTAATACTTAACGAACTTGACTTGGTTGAAAAACAATATCTTAAAAATATGACACTAAAGACCACTAAAGTACGCTAGATCGCCTCCCGGCCTCACCAACGACACCCTAGAACTCTAATGACTTGTGAAGCTCAATTGTTAAAGGTTTGGATCACCCTCGGTCTCACCTTACCTAATAATACTATGGTACCCCAAAATCCAAATCATCTCTAGGTTTCTTTGAATGCAATATATATTAATTTAAAGATGGTATTATTAATTAACTTAAACACAATTGTATCACAATAATCTAAGGGACCTAGAATAACTCACTCCCGTGCAATTATTACCCAAACCCGCAAAAGACAAAGATGACACAACACTAAATTGCCTCCCGGCCTCTCTAGTGATAGAACAATAAAATCTAACAAGCTTTCAATAATTATTCCTACGATTATTTCGACCATAAACCGCAAACAAGTTAAAAACACAAAGTAGACAACTTAATCACGCATCTAACAATCACCAATGACTATCAAACACAAGTGGAACAATAATTAAAACAATAAATCAGATTTAATTACTCATATATATAATGAACGAACCAATTAAAAACTTTAACATAACATTAAATCAACCAAACATCAATAATAGTTCGTCAAACCATTAACTTAACATAGTATTCAACCAAAACCTAGCCAGTATAAAGTATTTAGCTACTCATATCAATAATAAACGAAAACAATTCAATTGTATTCTTGACAATAATTATAAAGAAAGATACATAAAACTAATAATAATAATTTCGAACTAGTGGTCTCCACCAAAACTAAGTAGCACCTCCTAGATTGCCTGCTTTATTATTTTTTTTTTCAAAATGTTCCTTCCACTCTTGTGGCAGCTAGACAACAACTTCCCACAGTAGCTAACACCTTTGACCTTGCGGCTATCTTTTTTTTCTTTCTCATTAATTCCCTCTCCTTAGGTTAAAAACAAAACTTATATGATATTGTTAGCCGACTCCCCAAGTAAATTTCCATATCATAATAAAAGCCCAACTAAACCAATAGCTTCTTAGAGCATATCAACTCTTTCATGGGCTGTTGACACTTTTTTTTCTCTCTACGAGCCAATATTATACGGATACAACCAAGCTCCACCAAGTATTTATATATTTCTTCTTCTTTTCTAGTGCATTTTCTTCTATCTCACGTGAATGTAGATATTCACTGTCATCAATTATTGAACTTGTTTCATTTAAATCTGCCCAAACCAACACACAATTATTAATTAGTATTCGTGTGTTTAAAATAAGATTAATTAATCGAACACTAATATCAGATTCTACAGTTCGAGTTATAAAATATAATGATATTTAAAATCTCGTTGGATAGTTACTCATTTGTCTCAAGCTTAGTATAAATACTACATTTTAACTCGTTGCCTTTTGAGACCTTAAAAATATAATTATGAACCAAAAACAAGAATCATTTAAACCAAAACTACCTCAAAACTATTAAAAGTGTAGGGAACATTTATATTTATTATGTATATTTTAGACCATATCAAACTCCGCAGAGCCCATACACAAAGGTGAAGCTTGTCAGCTCCATGCTCTCGTCAAAACAAACCCGAAGCACAACTTGGTACCCATTATTTCCGCTTGGCCCTTCTACAAGTAGGGAATGGACATTGTTGGCTATAATTACCTATTCAGATCTAATCAATCCATATACGTTTACGATTGATTAAACTACAAATCTAGTTAATTGATATGTTCTTAGTTATATATTAGATAGTAATTGATAATAGTAATAATAAAGTTAACGAAGTATTGAACGAGGGGATATTTGAGCAGAGGTTCAAGGTAATAGATAAACAATCCTTAAATTACTCAAGGCATGAAAGCCTTATATAAACGGAGGAATCCAATTCGTTACACATCCTGTAGCGAATTGGCTCCACTCGTTAATATTACATAACTTAAAGGAAAGCATAACGAATCAGTGATTCGTTATACCCCCATTCGTCAACATTCCACGACGAATGGGAAACATACATAACGAATTACTGTTCATTCGTTAAATATCCTTAACTAATGGACTATATAGTTGGTACCTTTTGGTTTCGCTAGGATTATGTATTTCGAAATCGTGTTTCGGTCACTTGGATATGAACCTTCAACCCTTTTTTCTACAAAGCCCATTGATTATTTGTTTGTTTTCCGGCGATATCTTCCCTTTTATAAGGTAAGACCTTCCCTTGTATAAGGTAAGAGCTTCCCTTTTGTTTCTTTTGTTTTACAAAAGGGTTCAAATAGATCTCCTTTTACATTCGTTTCTTTGATCATCAAATCTTTGTTATCTATTTTAAAATTCTTTCTTGAATGCTCACATACATCATCGCGTTAGCCTAGGTCAATTGGTACCTTTTTGGTGTCGCTAGGATTATGTATTTCGAAATCTTGTTTCAGCCACTTGGATATGAACCTTCATTATGTAACGATGGTTTTTTCAGTTAACGGAAACATAGCGATTGGTTCACTATTGAGAAAACTCATTGAGAATGGTCTGACTTCTAGTATCATTAGTTTCACTTTTACTTGGAAAACACATGTTCTTTTTATTTCCGATTCATTCTTCCTTTTGCCCTTGTTTGCAAGAAGCATGAAGCTGCATTCAAAGAGGTGCATCCTCATGGGAAAAGCTTCTTTAGGGCCCAGGCCTTGTTTTGTTTGCGCAACATTATAAATTAACCATTTTTAACCCGAAAATTTGTATACGTAGTGTAAATTTACCTGTTTATGACCCAAATTTTGAGCCTGGCCCCCTCGTTTATGGTTTTTTAATTACATTTTGAGTCCCCCCCCCCCCGAGGAACTCGTCCAAGCTTCACCACTGTGTATCCTGACGCTGAGGAGCTTCATTTTGTTCTTCTTAAACGGCTTCTTGAATTTTTCACTCAACTTCGTACCTTAGTTGTTTCAGCCTTGTAATCATTGATGAAGATGCTGCCCTTGTTGTATCCATTATTGGTTTCGCTTCTAATTTTGAAGAGAAACTTTCAAGGGGTGCATCTAGTTCGCCATAAAAGTCATTCTTGGGCTAAAAAATTGTTGGGAAACCTGATGGTACGGTGCATGTTCTTACTGAGGTTGATAGAGGTAATTCTGAGAAGGTTAAAAAGTCGAATATGTGAAGTTTATTACTTCTAAGAAGCCATGAATAAGGGAACGTCGAAGGAAGTCATTAGTGAAAGTGACGTTATTAGTGTTACCTCAAGTGTAAGTAGTGTTACTTGTGTACCCAAGTGGAATATTCAAAATGATGACACATTCAAGAAAGCATCCATTTGTTTGGATTTTTTTGTTGCATTGTATGCCTCCGACCGAGAAGGAGGTTTGTGAAGATCTGAATGATGACGAGGTGATGAGGAAGATATTGTTTGGTTCCCAAAAATTTGTATACGTAGTGTAATTTACCCGTTTATGACCCAAATTTGAGCCTGACCCCTTGTTTATGGTTTTTTAAAATACATTTTGAGTCCGCCCCTTGATGAACTCGTCCAAGCTTCGCCACTGTGTATCCTGACACCGAGGAGCTTCATTTTGTTCTTCTTAAATGCCTTCTTGAATTTTTCTCTCAACTTCGTACCTTAGTTGTTTCAGCCTTGTAAATAGTGATAAAGATGCTACCCTTATTGTATCCATTATTGGTCTCGCTTCTAATCATGAAAAGAAACTTTCAAGGGGTGCATCAAGTTTGCCATAAAAGGTCATGCTCGGGGCTGAAAAAACTGTTGGGAAACCTGATGGTACGGTGCATGTTCTTATTGAGGTTGATAGAGATAATTCTGAGAAGGTTAAGAAGTCGAATATGTGAAGTTTGTTACTTCTAAGAAGCCAATGAATAAAGGAAACTTGAAGGAAGTTATTAGTGAAAGTGACATTATTGGTGATACCTCAAGTGTAAGTAGTGTTACTTGTGTACCCAAGTGAAATATTTAAAATGATGACACATTCAAGGAAGCATCCATTTGTCGAGATTTTTTGTTGCATTGTATGCCTCCGATCGAGAAGGAGGTTTGTGAAGATTCGAATGATGATGAGGTGATGAGGAAGATATTGTTTAGTTTTGTCCGCCCTAATGTTCTTGTTCATAGAGGGAATTTAAGAGCTTGCGGGCTGATAATGAGAAGCTTGAAGCTACTTTGGATGAAGCAGACAAAAAGAATGTTATGTTATCTACTCATGTAAAGAGATTGACCTAACATCTTGCCTTTGCACGTGTGGTGATTGACGTTGAAAAGCATAAGTCGAAAGTTATTTCCAAGTATATACATGAATAGAGGCATAAAATTTCTCAAGATAGGGCAGTATTAGTTGAGAAGGAGAAGCTCGAGGATGAGAAGGTGGCTTCTGAGGTTGATGTTTCTAATCCGCAAGATCGTATTTATGAGTTTCTTGTTGATGGTGTTGGATGTTTAAGCATGGGTTCCCTAACTTTGTGACTTACCTCTTGCACAGTAGTGAGTTTAACGCTACCCTTGGTGATATTTATACCAAAGGTATTGCTTATAGCGATCACTATGCTTTAGTGAAGCTGGCCAGACTCTACATAGGCTTTCATCCTACAATCATAATGTTGTTGAAGACTTTTGTGAATGTTGTAAAGGAGATGGAGTTAATGTCCTTCCTTTATATTGATGTTATCTCTTGATGTTATGATCTACCTTTGACTACTCTTTAGAGCATCGAGCTGGTGGATCTTTAAGAAAAAGATCCTGCAACAAGGGTTAGCATATATTGTCAGTAGCAAGTGTGGGAAGCTATGTTTGATGAAGCTGGTGGGAACGAAGAAGGTGGCTTGGAGGCTATTTCAAAATATTTGAAATTACCGGGGAGCCTTTTTGTGGTGCTCCAGTTGTGGTTGCTCCGTTTATACAACCTTCTAATGTTAGTGGTGGATAAGTCAGGGTTACCTCCTCCCTTACAAAGGAGGTTAAGGTTACTCCTTCCTTTTCTGGAGAAGTTGATGTTACTGCTCCTACAGATGCAGAGAGTGTTTCTCAAGACCTTAATTATGATATCGACATGCTCTATGAATATTTGCATGGGAAGGTTGTTGGAGCTTCTGGTGGGGATGAATCCATTGTTGTGGCTCCTAGTTTGTTTAGTATTGTTTGTAGGCATAAGAAATTTATGTTTTGTTTGAATGAAATAGAATCCCTTAGGATACTTTCAATGCTTTATCAAGTTTGTAGTTGTTTTATATATTTTTGCTTGTTTGTTGTTTTGTGATGTCTTTGAAACTTTTCTAAGGAGTGGTGATGCAGACACCCTTCCTTAGCTTAGTAACTAAGAACTGATGCAAGGCATATCCCATCCGCTGTCAATCCATGATATTTTCTTAAGTCCTTAGCTTTCCGTGCTTATCAGTTTTGTAAGCTTCTAGCTTCTTGTACTTATGGAGCAAGTTAGTGAGAGATGCTCAATCTTGTTACATGGAGATAGTTTATTTCTATGTACTCCATGAAGTCGTATTGTTTTAGGGACTCACTCTGTATACATGAAAATATAGCGTCTTGTTACATTTTGAGCGATATGGCCTAAGAGCTCAACCATGTACATGAGTAGGTACTACGTCAGACCTCATGGAGCCTGGTTTGGAGGGGATCACCTTTAGATAGGATAATAAACAGGTTTTTTTTTACTCAAAATGACATTTCCATTCATTAATTTGATTATGACCAAAAATAAAAACTACATTGATTGTATAACATGGATTTACTTATGTTTTAAGCTTTGTGTATAAAGTTCCTCCTTTTCGTGTCTGGCATGGACAAGATGAAACGAGAAAATAGGAAGCTTACTTTCTAAAGAGTAGATGTTTTCATATAGGAATGCCAGCTTCCTATGTTAGAAGGTCGGCTTCTTTAATAGAATATGAACTTCTTATGATAGAATGTCATTTTATTTGGTAGAAGGCGAACTTCATATGTTAGAAGGTCGGCTTTTTCATTGGTAACAATGAGCTTCTATTATAGTTGCCTTCTTGCAAGTGATGCTTAACTTCTATATTAAGAGTAGAAGCTTCAACATATTCAAGTTTAGTAAGCTTGATTAACAAATGTGTTACCCACCCTTGTAGATGGTGAAAACACTTCATAATTTTTCTAAACAATGTTAAGTGTGAGAGTTTGTTTATTGATGCTTGGTATTAAGATTTGACACTTATACGAGGTTGTCTTTATCCTCGTTTCAACTATAATATAGTATGTGGTGATCTTAACTTAATCTTACTCAAGGTTGATTTAGTAAAGAAAGTGATAAAGAGAAGCTTTCATAAGATCAATGAAGCTCTTGGTGTTTATTGTAAACTTGGTGGGCCGGAGTTATAACTTGTCCAATACCTTGGTTCATCAGTGTTGGATTTTATTTAAGGAGAGTCAATGAGTAAGAGTTCAAATGTTGAAGCCACTTACCTCCTAGATGCTGGAGTTTTAGGACCTCGAACGTTGATGTTTGAAGACTATAAATCATTCTTTAGCAGAGTGCTTCGATGTTGTGGAGGATCTCTTAATACACGCATTTTGATGTTACGACAAAATATATTTTTATTCCTTTCAGCTGCTTCCAAGCTTCTTGTGGACTACCTCTATGTTTCCACAAGCTGATTTTGTAGACTGTCTTAAGCTTCTGCAAACCTACTTTATTCGGTGGCAGTTGTAGAGAAGATTTGAGCAAGAATCCGCTCTACTCTTTTTGTAGAGTTCCAAAATTGCAGTGGGTTGTATTTTAATTGGTTACCAGAATCTATTCATTATGATCCTTGGTGTTCACATCAGTGCTTTAGGATTTTGCTTGTATATGTGAGTAGGAACACTTCTTTAGTTAATCGGTTTTTGTGTTACTCTAAACATAGTTTAAAGCTTCTTTGCATATTTCAGTCAACTATTTATTCTTGGAGCGTTTACGAGGTGCAATGATATTTTAGCAAGTTGCTTTGGTGATTGGGCAAGTTGCTTGTTAACCTTGACCTTGTAGGTTTTGCTTTATAGAAGATTATATGAAAGATAAGCATCGCCATACGTTTGACACATGCATGATCATCTAAATGGGATCTATTGGAATGGACCCTCATTGGTTGTTAATATGCATTCTTTTTCTTCACTCATTTTTTGATTGAAAGAAACAATGTTTATATTAGAGAAAAACATATGCTTTTGGTTGACCCGCGGATGTTACTTAAGGGTATTTGGGTCTTTTTAGTACTCTACCTCTATAGACTTCAAATTTGTTACTAAGTTTGTTTATATAAACCAATTTTTATATGAAATCTCAAATTGGTTTGAAATCCGTATATGTTCATGCAAACAACTTTGTTATTTGCAGAAAATATAACAAGACCAAGACATTAACCGAAGCAAATATATGAATATAGTAGCTTATATTTGAAGAGAATAGGGGTTGAGTTGGATTCATGTGATTTTGGTTACAGTAGCTTTGGATAAGATTTATAACGGGTTTATGTATAGGAACTTGTGTAAACGAATTTGTATTATATAATTAAGATTATGTAAATGGATTTTCAAGGGAACATGGTATGATTAAGTTTAACGGTTCATAATACGGATTTGTTAAGAGTTCTGTTTGCCAAGGCTAAAGGTGGTTAATGAATTTGATTAACCAACTTGAATAAAACAATCGATACTTGGATTGTATTATTCGGCAACGAGAAAAGATAGAATACAATAACACCTTAACGTACAATAGGTACACGAATACCCTTATTCATGAAATCGATCCTTGAAACCACATCCCAACATCTCGGAATCGTCAATACATATCCAATTAATCATTGGTTCAACGAAAAAACAGTTTTGAATCGTTAATTGATCAATTTTTTTACTTTCTATTTTCACGAAAACCGTTTTTGACTGTTTTAGGTTTTTGCTGAGCGTTTTAGTTTTTGGCTGAGCGTTTTAGTTTTGGCTGAGCGTTTTAGATTTTTTTTTGCCTTTGAGCGTTTTTGTTTTTTGCATTTAAGCGTCTCGCGTACTTATCGTACGTTAAACAATTATTGTACAGTAACTAGTAACCTCACCCATTCGGCAACACCATCATACTTATATTTTGAGGGGCATCAACTTGAATGATTATGATACAACTACTAAAAGTCGGATGCCTTCTAATCTTATGATTCAATAAAGTATCCTTCATTCCTTTGAAAACCTATCTTTAACTATCGAACACATGTAAACGATACCCTTTCCAAGCACGTGGTTCAAAATAAGTAAGGTATAAGTACAAAGTAATAGTGGATGAATATTAATTTTGTTCTACACACAATTATTTATTAAGTTTGTATGATGAACAACATACTATGCAAACTAACAATTTCAATCAAGTAATTAAGTTCTTAATCGGGTCAAAACAACTCACATCATGCTTGATTACCGACCTCTATGTTTTAGATGCGCCATAAATGTATACTTCAACATAATTTATTTATGAAAATTGATATATGAGGATTAGGAATTCTAACTTTCGTCTATGATACATACTCCAAATCTGGACTAGTTTTCTAGTTGTATATATATCGTACGTAACTTGTTATTTTCTTCCAAATATCATTTTTTTCCAAGATTATGAGTTCTTTAAAAAGATGCGCAAGAATAATGCATAATGTGCACTTGATAAGAGATTAAACACTATAAATATTAAGATGGATACGCTCATCAACCATCTCTAACGTTTCCAAGAAAATAGATATGCGCCAAATTAACGCCCAAAAGGAACACTAGACTTTGAAGAGGCGATTACCTTCGTTGTCACCAACCAGTTACAAAAACAAGTAATATTGAGGAACTTCCACGGGAACTTAGCAAATAAGAAATGTTGGATTTCTTGAAGCAACGGCGTGAACAAAGACAAAGCTTTCTTGGGACGAGCTGAAAAACATGCTTTTAGTGACCTCATTGTGAGTTTTGTCACGTGGACTACAGATCATGCACTTGCGTATGCGATGACAGACATGGGTATATTGGTGAGAGAGAGAGAGATGGACAAACTTACTGTTTTTTCCCTCAAACTTAAACTTACAATTAAGCCAGTTTACACTTGATACCTCTTCATCTGGTATGTATAGTGTAGTGACTCATGGTATTTATCTTATGAAAGCATGTAACTTATATATCTCCTGTGAAAGGGTAGCCTTACTTGGAGTAATAATTAAAAAACTATTTGTGACCGTATAGTCTTATGTTTGACCAACTATTTTTAAGAATATCTTCAACGTCAAACCTCTACAAATGTCACATCATATTCCAAACTTTATTAAAAAACACTCATTTCTACAACACCAAACCTTCATATTCCCCGAACCATTTAAGCTCACAGACTTGGAGCTCCACAATGTTGGAAGTGCTATTATAGTTAACTAAATATTAGTTAGACCATAAGATCAAATCTTACAATTATTTAAGCTTAATTAGTTACTATGCAGTTAGCTTAATGTAAAAAAAAATAACATGAAAGATACTTGCAATAAAATATAAATCTACAATTATATCATTCGCATTCTAATTTCGAAAATGTTGATACTACCTATAGTTTTGACAAATTTTACAGTCAAGACATTCAAGACGTATAAAACGTTTGATAAGTTTGTTTAGCGTGCCACCCTTTAGGATCATATATATCAACTGTAACATTGTTATACCCTGCATCTACGATTCTACGGTATATAAATCCAACAACATTTATCCATCTATCCATTTTCAAAGAGTGAATCAGGTAAAATTAGAAACTTGTTTCTGTTAGTGTTCATACCCGACTATATGGATCATATTACCCAGGAACACTATCATATCCCTATTTATAAGAGCAAAAGAGATGTCAAATGTTGCGGTAACTACAGAGGAATCAAGCTACTAAGCCACACAATGAAGCTATGGGAAAGAGTTACCGAGGCTAGACTTAATGAACCAATTTGGTTTTATGCCGGGACGGTCAACTACAGAGGTGATACACATCCTAAGAAGATTAATGGAAAAGTACAGAGATAAAAAGCGTGACCTGCATATTGTGTTTATTGACCTAAAACGTACGACAAAGTGCCACGTCAACTCCTTTGAGATTTCCTTGAGAGTAGAGGTGTTCGTGGAAAATATATAAAGATAATTATGGATATGCATGCGAAGTCTGAAACAAGCGTACGTGCACCTGTGGGGGATACTGACTTCTTTCACGTGGAGGTAGGCCTTCATCAGGGATCAACATTGAGCCCTTTCCTTTTTGCAGTAGTCCTTGATGAGTTGTCAAAGTTAAATATTGTTCCTTGGTACATGCTTTTCGCAGACAATATCGTGTTAATCGCCGAGAGTAAACAAGCTCTGAACATGAGGTTAGAGGAGTGGCGATCTGCTTTAGAGAGTAAAGGTTTAAAGATTAGTCGGTCAAAGACGGAGTATCTTTACTGTGACTTTGGTGGGGTAAACGATGATGAAGAGGATCAAATCACCATTGAAAGCCAGGAGGTTTCGCAGACAACCAAGTTCAAATACTTAGAATCGTTTGTACAAAGTGACGGAGGCATCAATAGTGATGTAGCCCATCGTGTCCAAGTAGGATGGTGTAAATGAAGAGCTTCCACAGGGGTACTGTGTGAGAAGAGGTTCCCAACTAAATAAAGGGGAAGTTTTATAGGGTTGCGGTTAGACATGCGATGCTATACAGAATAGATTGTTCGGCCATCAAGAAAACACATATACATAAGTTGGAGGTAGCAGAGATGAGGATGCTAAGGTGGATGTATGGGCACGCAAGGTTCGACCGAATAAAAAATGAGATTTTTCAGGAAAGACTAGGGTGGCTAGTATAGCAGATAAGATAAGGGAATTCAGATTGAGATGATTTGGACATGTAAAAAGAAGACAGGCTACGGCTCCCGTTAGATCAATAGAAACTCTTATTATAGAGGGGAGGAGGAGTAGATGTAGACCCAAATTGACTTGGGATGAGATGATTAGGCGTGATTTGCCAGACTTGCACCTCTCTGAGGACATGTAGAGGATAGGAGTTCCCAGAGACGTAGAATTAAGGTTAATGAGCTTTAGGAGGATGGGCTATTTCTTGTTATAACCTTTATTATTATTATTATTATTATTATTATTATTATTATTATTATTATTATTATTATTATTATTATTATTATTATTATTATTACTTGATAATGAAATGTTGTTCGAAACTTACTAATATTATATTGTTTTAGTTTATCTAACTATCTATATAATTGCCTACCATGAAATCTTACGTGTCGCTCTCAGGTTGTCTCCCTCATTCTCAAGTGCCACCAGATTGCTTAATTTCTAAATGAAGACTTCTCATCCATTTGACCCTAAATCGCGGGTATGGGTCTTACCAAACCCAGATAGTCTTTAAATGGGTTATAACATCTCATTTATTTGTGAAACTCTTTCATAATCAAACAATAATTTTCGCGGGTCATGGGTCTCACCAAACCCGGTTGGATGATGTTGATCGAGCTTCCTCCATCGACTAGGATCCTGCACACACAATGGTTAGCAATAAACAAAGTTACAATCAAACTGTCGTGGTGAGGATCCTGGATGATTGGTTGAGTAATAAGGTGGGAAAAATGCAAGAATGCAAGTCCCTTTGGAATAAAGACACTAAAACGGGTTTTAACGAGTGTTTCGGGTTGTTGGTTCTGGTCTTGATAATTGGTCAAAACCCAAAGTCAACTTTCCAAGATAATGAATGTTATGAGATAACTCAATAAAACTTAATAAGGCTTAACCAGGTATGTAGATCTATTGTTTTAGAACTATCAACGTACGTTAAGCGAGTGCAGTTTTGTCGGTCCAAACTTTGTTATGAGAGAAAGTTGGATCCAATATTTCCAAGTACTTAAGAAAATAATTAATATCAGTTTGTAAACCATTTTTAAATAAATATACAAGTCTTGATAGCTAAAAACACACTTGTGTGTCTTAAGTAAGTGAAAATCGGTTTAGTTCGGTTTCCATCTCATAAATAGTTCATTGATGGTTTCCACATGCCCAAATATCCAAGAACTTGTATAATAATTTATAATTGAAGAAACTTAAGTTTTACAACCAAAAAGTTAACAATAAAGTCTTTAAACAAGAGTTCGATTTTGGTTCTGTTTCCATCTCCCAATAAGTTCATAGATGGTTTCCACATGCCAATATCAAAGAACTTGTAAAAATGATTTTAGAAACTCAAATCTAACATTAAACATGTTTAATCGTACAACTACTTTAACAAAACTAGTAAGAAAAAGTTCTGCTTACAGTTTAGAGCTATTTACGGTTAAACTGAAGCATAAACCCTCAAACACATAACCATGAAACTTGTAAATAAACTAAAATGAGCAGAATTTAAGCATGGTTTGTATGTATCAACAAGTTATATATCTATATATATATATATATATATATATATATAAAGAACACGAAGTTCTCCATGAAGCCTTGTCTTACAAGGTCCGAAACCTCACCAACCGAAATCGGAGAAGTAACTACCAAAGGTAACAAGGGGTATTATATTATATATATGTTGTGCCACCATAAACAAGTATTAATAAGACTACATAAGCTAATTATAATGAAATATTAAACTCAGTTTGACTTTTGGAAGTCAAACCTTCAAGAACACTAAGAAAATAACATTAGATCTTTGATATTTGAGAGAGTTTTTGGAGTTGTAGCAGGGAAAAATTAAGGGGAAAGGGGGTGTATATATAGGGTAATGTTGGTGGTCAAATATGGGTGTTAAACATAAGAAGTTTCATGCAAAAAGGATCAAAGACAAACACAAAACAACAAAAACCCGTAGCTGCAGCTGATGCTGCTCGCGCAACGCGACCGTAGGAGGCTCCCCCTTCGCGCAGCGTGACGGGGTGGAGGCTGGGATAATTTTTAAACTTTCAAAAATGACAGTTTGGCCCCTGGAGTTGGTTTTAAGTGTTTTTAACGTGTTTTAAGGCCCGAAAAGGATGTTTTCAAGACCCAACTAGCGTAAAACAATATTGTAACATAAAAACCATCATTTTGATTATGTCGGGGGTTTCGGTTTACAAAACGGGTTGGTTTATAAGAAAACCAATAAATTAACGAAAACAAAATGGACCCAAAATTGACGAATGTCAAGTATCCTCAACTTCTTGGAAATTTCGTCCCGAAATTAAAATAAACTTAAAACACTAATTATTAACGAATGTCACACCTTTTGCTTTTCAACAAAAAAATTAATAGCAAATACGCAAGTCTTAAAAGCTCACCCAAACACTCCCTAGGTGCTGCCAAAAGGGATATGGAGGAAGGAATTAAACCCTAGGTTTAGAAGTACCCAAATATAGGCGGTAATTTACTCCGATGGTTTAGATAGGATTGTAATAGTAAGAGTAAACCATATAATAACATGTGTCCACATTATTTTACTTTGTAAGAATAAAGATAGATAGTTAAACAAAGTGTATGAAAATACCTGACGGTAATTTATGATGAATTTTCCGGTCCGTTCCAATCTCATATATATATATATATATATATATATATAGGATTGATTTCTTTTGAGAACCACTTTGAGTTTTAAGAACTCGAAAGAACTCAACGTAACAATTTCTTTTTTCGAATTTTTTTTACACATGTGTAATACGTAAGTGTAAGTGATGTACAAAAAATTACAGTATTTTTTTACACACTGAATCGACTTTTTACACATGTGTAACTAACGTTTAAACTTGTGTAATTATCAAAAAATACTCATTCTCTCTCCTGCTTCATTTTTTAATTAGATTTAATCTCAGTCACATATTTCATATCATTTAATTAAACTTGTGGTCCAAAATTGAGTTCTCAAAGTTCTTAAAACTAATCAAGTTCTCAAAATATCCCTCCTAATTACACAAGTTTAAACGTTAGTTACACATGTGTAAAAAGTCGATTCAGTGTGTAAAAAAATACTGTAATTTTTGTACATCACTTACATTTACGTATTACACACAGGGGCGGATCTACGGTAGTAACGGGGAGTTCCGCGGAACCACCCGAGTTTCGAAATTATAGTGTATTTATATATAGAAAATAATAAAGGAACCACCCTATAAATTATACAGGAACCATCTTAAAAACATATAAAGTGCTTGGTAGTTTGTGGGTTTTGTAACCCGGAGGTCGCAGGTTCTATTCCCGTTTTTATAGTTTTTTTTTTCTTACTAAGTTACCTAACTGATGTTGGCGGATCTACGGTAGTAACGGGGAGTTCCGCGGAACCACCCGAGTTTCGAAATTATAGTGTATTTATATATAGAAAATAATAAAGGAACCACCCTATAAATTATACAGGAACCATCTTAAAAACATATAAAGTGCTTGCCCGGCTGGTAGTTTGTGGGTTTTGTAACCCGGAGGTCGCAGGTTCTATTCCCGTTTTTATAGTTTTTTTTTTCTTACTAAGTTACCCTAACTGATGTTAGGGTTTTTTATAACAAACATAAGCAAAGCAGCGCCTCTCTTCGCAAACAGGCAACAGCAGTGTCAGCAGACCAGTTTACACTTCAGAGTTCAGCCACTGACCACCGTCCACCGCCGTCCGCTGGCGCCAGCAGCCTCCCTCAGCCACTCCCGCTGCCCGCCTGCCCCTTACAACTCCTGACCAACCGCAACGCCGTCCCTATCAGTCTATCACTCTATCAGCCACTCAGCCCGTCTTTGATCCCCGTCCTCCTGCCACTGCCTACTCTTACTCGGAGTCTCGAATCCTCCCACTTTGAAGGTAATAATTCATTGTTAAATGTTAATTGTTCATAATTGTTAAGTGTTAACTACTTAATTGTTAAGCTGTTTGTTAAATTTAGTTTTAGTTTGTTAGATTATTGGTTTTAATTTCTAATGACGGTGTCTCTTTTATTATTTTATCGTATTTTTATTATGTAATGAACTTTTCCCGAACCATCAAACCGACCCGAACCTCAAACCGACCCGGAATTTTATATACCCGACTCGGTGAAATTGAAACGTATAAAAGTAGTGCACCACCCAAAAAAAATTCCTGGATCCGCCATTGATTACACATGTGTAAAAAAATTCGAAAAAAAAAATTTGTTACGTTGAGTTCTTTCGAGTTCTTAAAACTCAAAACGGTTCTCAAAAGAAATCAATCATATATATATATATATATAATCGTGAACTTAACTTACCCTAAGTATTTTACAACAATTGTGATAACGGTTTTCCAAACGTCACACTAACAAATCTTTTGTTCCGTAAGTTCATAATTCTTTTAATAAAAGATACTAGCTCTTGTCGATCCTTACAGGAAAAGGAAAATACCTTTCACTAGCATAAGTTATTACAAAATATAAACTCTCCTATTTAAACATGAGAGGAATAACTTATAAGGAACCTGAGTCCCTACACTTCACAAATCACGTACAAAAGGAAGGAAGTAGCATCAGATGTAAACTAAAACGTCCCCTTTTAGTAACCTAAGCTAAGCTAAACTGATTCTGTAAGTTTACGTTTGCGAACAAACTCAATAAGTTTGCCCATCTCTGTCTCACTAATATACCCGTCTTCATTACTATCTGCTTTAAGCATTGTACGATCTGTAGTCCATCCGACCAAGCTCACACCAAGATCCTTAAAAACTTGTTTCAGTTCGTCCCAAGAAAGCTTCCCGTCTTTATTCACATCGTGTTTCTTGAAGAAAGCTAACATTTTTTGCTCATTCAGCTTTAGTGGAAGTTTCTCAATATTCCGCGTTTTTGTAACATGATGTGGATGACAGTAAAAGGTGATCACGTCTAAAGAGCTCGAAAGGTTACTCCCGGGAGTTGGCCCGTCTGAAGAGATTGAAAGGTTACTTTCGGGTGTTGGACGCATGTTTATTTTCTGTGTGATCAAGATTTTAGTGTAAAGATTAGTAATGGTTGATGAACGTATATGCACGTGTTATTTATAGTGTTTATTATATGTACACAAGTAGACACTATACATTAATTATTCTTGCTCTTTCTTTTAAAAGGCATCTAATACTCGTTATCTTGGAAGAAAATGATGGGTTACAAACAAATGGGTGGATTCAAAAGGGATTGAAGTTTTTTATTTTACATTTGTATTTAATTTGTTATGTGTGTCACAAAAATAAATTAATAGTCATCCATCATTAATTTATTCTCATTCCTTCTTTTTGAGCACGTATTTAAAAAAGATATCGGTTGCATGTATTCGGTAGTTAAAGACAGGTTTTCAAATATATTTTTCACATAAAAGGAATATGAGAAGGCATCCAACTTCCAACATATCAGAATCATTCAAGTGGATACCCTTAAAAGAAAATGATGGTGTGACCGGGTATTAGGATCCAAAATAAGTGGTCATGCGACCATTGGAGGAAACTAGATTTTTTTTTTTTTTTTATCAATGGAGATCTACATCTATGGATTGAAAGATCCGATCCGAACGATCCACAGTGTTAATAGGTCTTTAAATTGTTCATTTGAAAAAATCTCTCAAGAGGCCTCTCAACATATTTGTCGGCCTAATGTACAATATAAAATTGGGGTTTTTTTTAATTACTGTTGAATTTCAATGTCATCAAACCTACCTTTCCTGTTTCCATGTTTAAATTTCATTAAGCACACAACATTTTAGAAAGATGCTAGGAATTGCTATTATTACATAAAAATAACCATAAAAAAAGGTTCACAGAAATGTAACTTAACGTTTAGAAAATTGTAGGGCTTTTTTGAGACCTATTTTTTCCTCTCAACTGTTCTTGCTCACCAGTAAGAAGACCTTCTTTAATTCTAAGTGGTATTCTGTGATCTTGACTAACTTTTAGCAACGCGCAAGCAATACCAAGAGACATTGCTTCCTGAAAGACCACCTTCGTGTGCCATTACAAATACGTCATAGCTAGCCTCGTATCCTAAAGTTGCCAACGGCACTTTAATGTATTTGGAAAGGGCCCATCTCTACACTTTGTAATATCTCAAGAAACGACTGGCCGGCCATAGGGGACCAAAGGCCAACACACGTCCAATCGTATCTAGAAAAAATGGTCAGAACAATTGGATGCTTTACCACAACTGGAGCATTGAGTCTAGGGGATGTTGATACCCCCAAGGCGTCCATAGCCAAAATTTTGTTCATGGAGGTTCTCCTAGAGAAGAAGTTTATATTCCGATTTCCAGTTATCCAAATTATTAAATTTGTAGTTTCTAACATGCTACCTTTATTTTATCAAAGATAATAATAATGCTTATAAAGGTAAATAGAATATTTGAAAGCCCATGTTAGAAATCACTTTTACTTGATCGTATGTTAGGACTCCGGATAACTAACCGATAAATTAGTGAAATCAAGGTTACTGACTTGATTTTAAGATACATTTTAACTCAAAATACAATTATAAGAGCCAAGTTACAAGTCCAATAACATCATATCCATTTTATTATTTTATACATTACTTGCCAAAATTGTTTTTGAATTTTTTAGTATTTGATGTTTGAAATATCTATTTCTATTTCCTAAGGGGTGATCATGGTTCGGTTCGAAACCACGAAACCGGACATCGGTTTGGTTTCACGGTTGGTTTTTTTTCTGAAATTTCGGTCGGTTGGTTTGAAAATTTTCAAACCGTAACGAACGGTTCGGTTTACGGTCCGTATAAAACCGGACCGAACCATATGATTAATTTATATATATATTTATAAATATTTTGTCATAAATATATGCACAAGTATATTAATAGACATACTTGAATAAAAGTCATTAATGCATATAGTATACAAACTATACATTACTAAATACATGTGTCGAGTTAGTGACACTAAATAAAAAAAGTGGTCTAAGCCCATATCCAAAACGTAAAAACTAAAACTAGCATTTCAATATTATTACAAATGAGAAACCAAAATTCAGTTGCCGTTTGTTACCTTGTATATTAATGAAAGCTGTACAATTAAATATCATGAATTATTTTAGAGATTTTGTTATTAACCAACAAGTTCAAACCATGAAACCAAACCAGAAACCAACAGTTCAGTTTATTTCGATTTAAGAGTTCAACGGTTTGCTTTTGGGTTACAAAACCAAAAACATGTCATTGCACGTACACACAAGTCAAACCGAACCAAACCGGTTTGGGTTTAAAAGTGGTTTCACCTAAACCGACCAAAAACCGCCAGTTCCATGACCGGTTCCTCTTAAGATCTACCAAACCGGTTTTAAAACTGAGCCGGTCTAAGAAAAAACAGTTCTAAACCGGACCGAACCGACCTAGATCAAGCCGGCATATCTTGCATCTAAATCGGTTTATAAACCGAACCGGTTTAAGTCAAACTGGTTTTAACTTGCCTTTGACCAAACCGGTTCGGTTTGGGTTTTGAACCGGTTTTGTACACCTCTAGGTCTAACCCAAGACCAAGGAGTTAAGAGGTCTTGGCTTCAAGTCTCCAAGATGACGAAAATTCGCCGTTCACAGTTTTCTTGTGGTCTGTTTAAAAAATTACCACCTGGTTAAAGTGAATATTTATAAAATAAATAAAAAAGATTTCAACAGGTTGGAAAGTAACAAACTAACAATTCAGGTTGCCAGCGATCAAACACACGGACGGACAAATGGGGGTCAACAATGAAACCAAAAGCAACAAATCACACACATTTTTTCCAAACACAATGATTCGTTTACTACGGATCGAGGTATATAATTTCAGCATGAACCGAAGCTCGCCTGAACCGCAGCAGTTCTTTGAGCAACTCCCACCCGCCATCTTGAGAAGCAGGCTTCACAGTCATCCTTTCAAGCATAGGTGAATTTGCAAGCAGAAAGTTAATAAAGTTCATCTCTCTTGGAACCCCAAATATACCAGCTATTTTTACAAACCGTAACTGTGTAAAAAAGCAGTTTTGATAGTCTTCTTCTTGCAAATTCTTTGCAGCCACTTTTGGTACTGGTTCTTCATCTGGTCGGGCCTACACATGAATAATATTAATTAATGAAATCCCATCAACATTTGTTCAAAATTCGCATAAAACTGCCCAAACCAGTCATCAGTTTGGTTTCATGGTCGGTTTTTCCTAAATATTCGGTCTGTCGGTTTCAAACCGTAGTGAACGGTTTATTTTACACGTTATAACCAAAACAGGCCGTGTAAAACCGGACCCTGAAATTTGAGAAAATTTAAGGTTCTTAACATATCTTATAAAAATCTAATTGCTAATACAATTATAGGTAATAATATGTTTTAATTAAACTGAATATTAGCCAATCTTAATTTAATTGAAGTGCAACACTCAGTGTTGAAAAAATCAATTCCAGGCGCCAAGTAATCGCCAATCGCTGGCTGCCAATGCGATTTCAACTAACCGGCCCCCATAAATAGGTAATCGGTCCAATTAAAATCTTTTAAGCATTTGAAAAATTATACTTACCTTTTAAGCATTTGAAAAATTATATATAATATTTTGAAAAACTCTGTGTGTGTGGGTAAGTTTGAAAAATTACATATAAAAATTCCAATCCAATTAATCCATGTTAAACCCGACTAATGTTAGTCAGTACCCAACCCGACTAGCACCTAGCGAGTTCTACAACACCTCAAATGCAGCCTACAATTTTGAATTTTAATGGTTCGCTTTTGGTTTCTTAAAATCAAAATTCAAAAACCGCTACATACAGTTTGGCTCACGGTTTGACCCAAAACCCCGTCTAAACCGGCGGTTAACACTCCAAAGCCTGGCCAGCTTCAGCTTGACCTCGGGTTCGAAAAGACTTAACAAGCAGAAATTTGAGCTCAAGCTCAGCTCAGATAAGACTCTGGCCAGGGCTCAACAACCCAGCTTGTTTATTTTAGAATTTTGTATTTCTAAAAATTTTGTATTTCTTGCACATATGGATAGATATAAAAGTTGGTTTCCTGAACTTAAATGAGTGAGCGAGCTCGGCTTGGCTCGTTTTTCTGAAAAGCCTTCATGTTAGGTCAGAAATGTAAATAAACTCACCAACAACTCAAGTTCCAAAAGGCAGGGTGAACTTCTAAGAATGCAAAGAGCTGCTAAACACTCATCCATTTCATTAAAATTGATACGCAGTGACAGATAATTCAGGTCCAAACATGCACTTGGCAACCTCCTTGGCACCATATCAGATGCCAAAAACTACACACAGCCAGCAAAATAACAGATACTACTTTAACCGATACTGTAAACTGTTAACTAGACGTAGATATGGTAACCCATGGGTATTGTAAATATGGGTATGGGTCAGATTCATCTTCGAAATTCATGGGTCCCCTGAAAGTATCATTAGTGTCATAGTTGTTTTTTGTTGTTTAATAATATCTTGCAGATTAAAAAACCATTTACAGTATTAAAAAAAGAAAAAAAGGTGTTGGGGTTGGCTAGGGATGTCGACGAGCCAAGAGGCTCATGAGCAACTCAAGATCGGCTCACTAAAAGCTCGAATCTAGCCGAGCTTACACAAGCTGGAGCCAAATCCTAGGAATAAGCTCATTTGATAGCTTAAGTAAGCTCACGAGCCTAAATGAACCTTATAATTATATAATTTTATTTGGTATTAACATTTAATTTATTATTATAGATAAAACTATGGTAAAACAATTATAGGAAAAGTTAAAATGCAAAGGGAGACAAAAATGAGAAGTGCGAGAATGATTTGTGGCTGCAAAAAAAACTCTCAAAAAAAAAATAAAAGGTTTCATTCCCTTTCACAAAAAAAACAACGAATTGACACAATAACGAAAATAAACAAAATACACAATGATAGATAAAAAAAGATACAACAAATTGAAAAATATAACACAATGCAGAACATAATATAACACAATGTTGAGTAATATAACACAATATTAAGAAAAGAAGACACAATTAATAACGAAAATAAACACAAAACACAAGGATAAACAAAAAGGCACAATAATCTTTTTTTCTCAAAATTGTGTCTTTTTTTAGAACGAGGAAGACAGTGGAAACATATTTGTGTTCTTACTTTTTTCGTTTTTTTATTAACTTTTGAGTTATGGTTTTTTTTAAATTAATTTTTCATTACTTTTTTAGGGGTTTTTTTTTGTGGATACAAATCATTCTCATTCTTCTCATTTTTGCACCCCTTTGTAGAATAACCTGACCCAAACAATTATATACCTTATATTATGTCACAGAAAGACTATAACTATAAATATATCAAAAATAATTAGAAACGTATATAAACAAGTTGATAAATAAAAAGTTTGTAGACAAATAGTAAAACAAAGTAAAATATTACTCATGAGCCGAGCTCGAGCTTTAGAATTAGAGTATGAAAAAGTTTATTATTTATATAAAATATAAAATTACATCATATTTACTATTTTATATAAAATCGTGTTAAAAATAATTAAATAACTTACTTTATGTTATAATAAAAATTATTATTATATATAATAAAAAAATAATAAATACATATAAAAAGATAACAAACAAATCGTAAAACGAGCCAATCTCAAACCGAGCTCGAGCTTGAATAAATTACTCACGAGCCAAGCTCCAGCTTTGAAACTAGAGCTCAAAATGAGCCCACTCACAAGTTAAAGAAGCCAAGCTCAAGCTTAAACGAGCTCAGATTCGGCTTGGCTCGTTTACACCCCTAGAATTGGCCCGAATAAGCAAAGTGAAACATTAAAGAGTATTAACAACTTTCTACCTTCAAAAAGAAGCTTTGAACCTCAAGTCTTTGAATACTTGGCAAAGAAGCAAAAAACTTGATCAACTTGCTTGTAGTCCCAAGAGTCAACTCGTGATCATTCCCAATATTAACATACAAACCAATAGAAACCGTCGAAAGAACAAAAGTATTCTCAAAATTAACATCTTCAAATACGCCTCCAATGTCAAAGAATGTAAGTTTGGGAGCGTGAATCTTTAAATGAGCAAATCCCTCAAAGTTCATCAAAGTCAACCTCTCTAGTAACGGACACTTATATATCAAATCCTCAAATACATCTTGATCCATTGTAATATGTTGAAGGTCAAGACTAGTCAAAATCTTAAACCCATTAAACGATAATGGTGGTTTCAACAAACAGTTAAACAGCTCAAGATGAGATAACTTGTCACAAGAGTATAAACAAGATGGTAGCTTGTAGCGTTGACCTTTCCAAATCTCAAGTATGAACTCTTTGACCGAACCACGTGAGAGAAAAAGAATCCAACGGTCGATGTCGCAAACGCCTTGAAGATCACGGTGAGAAAGTTTGAATTTGTGAATTGGACCATTATGAAGTAAGAGGACGTGGTCAACGATTTTGACCGTTTTGTTTTTGATTATTGTTGGATCTTGAGATGACACGAGAACCGATTGGTTATCAAAGACAAGACTTGTGAGGTTGACCCATTTGTATCTCCATTTAGTAGATAATATGCATGTTCTTACTGCGTCTCTTAGTGTTAAAAGTGATAAAACTTTGTCTATAATATGGCCCGGTAAGTTGCTGATTCTATCAACCTCCATGTCCATTTGGCAAGGAACTTTCGGTTGTTCTCTTGTCTTCTAAAATACAATTTTGGATAAGTTAACATTGAATTATATACCAAATAATAAAAATTTCATGTGAATCATTTTTAACCTTAGATTAATGAATGCATAAGAAACGACAAAAGAGATAGGGAAGACGACGGTTAATTACTTTGATAAATTGAACTGATATTGACCGACAATTTGATCAGTGAGCAAGAGATGAACATCTATACTGTTTTTCATGCCGGGCTATCAAGGATGAATATAACATTTCAATGTTTAACATAACCATTTGAAGATATGATGATCGTAACCAAAAACATTTACCAGACTAGATTAAAAATTGCATGTTTCGGTCCATAAGTTCGCTGCAAAGATGTCTAATCTAATTCTAGAACAATACGAATCCAAAACTGTGAGATTATAAAAAAAAACTTGCAGTATCAAAGGTAAGGTACCTAATTCTATTCTACGTATAGAGTATATTTTATGATTAAAGTGTAGGTGAAAAGCAGCAGCTTACCATATTATATTACTCATGAATTGAAACTGATTATGAAGTTGCAAGTAGATTGTGGAATCATCCTTTAATCAGTTTCAGTCACTCTCCACAGCCTAATATTTGATCGATCTACACAACAATTGAGAGGATTCATAAATATCAAACCCTAAACAAACATAAACAAATAAATAAATCAATTAATTAATGTAAATTCAAGCGCAAATTAACATAACATATATCGATGTTCAAATTGTTAAATATTGGATATAATGTATTTTTTTAATCAAAACCCTAGAAAATGAAATGAATTAAATTAAATATGGTTGAAATTACAAAATTAGGTCTAAAATGTAAGGAAATTGAAGAATAAAAAAGGAACAAGTGCGGATATTACATGCCGGAATTGAGAGAGAGACGGTGAATGGCGAATGAATGAATTGACGCCGGAATGGTGAATATTTCTGGAGGATGAAATAATATTAATATTAATATTAATACTGTGATGGATGGCGTGCAACTTTGGAAGGTACGTTTGTGGGACCTGATGGCTTAAATACGATAACGACCACTCGCTCCAGCAGCTTCTGATATATTATTTTGTTTATTTATTTTGTATGGTGAAAGTGACACGGACCGAATATTCATTAAATAATATCTGGATAATAATTAAAAAAAAGAACAAAACACATTTAAGTTAGTCACACTAAAATTAAGTTGCATACCTAGACATGTAAATGAACCGAACGTTTGGTAAACTGTTCGTAAACTGTTTGACGGAAAGTTCGTTTATTTAATAAACGAACGAATATGAACACAAAATTTGAACAAACATGAACACATGTTCCGTTCGTTCATTTATGTTCATGAACTTTCATTTATGTCCGTTTATGTATTAATAGAAAATCTACTATTATAATAAAATAAGGTTTTTTTTGGACATGTGGTGTTCTCACATCAACAATCCTCTTATTTTAGACAGAATTACAAATTTTGTCCTTTAAAATAAGTCGAATTACGGTTCGTGTCCTTTGTTAAGTTTTCTTGCAGGCGGTGTACTTTAAACTTTTTTTTCCTACAAGTTTTGTCCTTTACGCTAACTGGGTTAGAAAAAGTCAGTTAAATGCCCTCACGTGAGACGCATGTGAGGGCATTTTTGTCTTTTCGTCTACCCTGCAACTTCATCATCATCTTCTTCTTCTTCTTCATTTTGCATATCTCTTTCTTCCATAACTCATCCACCACCACCAAACCCACCACCAACACCCACCTTCACCCCACCATTCAACCTCCAGCAACCACCACCAAACCCACCAACCTCCCCTCCCAAACCCAATTACATCTTCCAGACCAAACCAAAAACCCCAATTCCATCACCGGATCATAATAATAACTCAATCCGGAGCTTCCAATTCCGTCAACTCGCCGGAGCTTCCATCACAACTCGCCGGAGCTTCCATTTTCTCACAATCAGAGCATAATAATAACTCAATCCACCCACAAACCCACCAACACAATGGTCAACAACAAACGCAAACCCCGGCGACAATCCAACACTGACCCACGAAACCCACACCCCCAATTCCCACCACCACCACCTCCGCCGCCGCCGTAAACCCACCGTCCAAAACCCAGAATTAACAGATCTTCAATTGAGGCTTTAACCTGGTCGATTGTTCCGGTGATTCTTCCGGGAACGATTGTGACTTCCACGAGGCCTGTTAACTTTCCGATGGCGGGTGAAGGTGGCCGGAGTGGCGGCGGCGGCGCATGTGTCTCTGAGAGAGGCCAAGTGCGGCGGCGCGGGGTGAATGTGGCCGGTGCGGCGGCGGCACGTGAAGTCCCAATAATTGAAGACGGTGGTTCGTCTTCCGGTTTCTTGTCTTTCTTTTTCCACCTTCTCCGGCGAGATCTCCACCACCACCTCCACCAAGAAAAGTATCACAAATTCAAGATTCAAGAAACATGGGAACACCCCAGCAAAGGAAACACCGTCGTCCGCCGCCGGCGAAGAAAAATCACAGCTTTGAAAAAAGACTTGGGTTTTTATTTGCGGGTTTAGCGGCGATCTTACAGATTTGTGTGGTGACTTTTCTGATTAGTAAGAGACAGCAGTTGATTAAGACCCAGAGATGATTCTTGATATACAAATTTGGTGAATTGATTACAGATTTGAATGAAGGATAACATGATTAGTTATTTGGGGAGCTTCTGTAAATGGTAATTCTTGTATTTCATTCTTTTTTTTTCCTTTCACATATTTATTTGATCAGATCAATTTAGTTGTGTTATATTATATTATATCATGCTTGAAGCTGCACCAGCCATTGAAGTTAACCAACTGTTAAGTCGCTTGATTGGGTGCGACTGATCTTGGTCAGTGGGTGGGTTAGGTGAATTGGGTTTTCGGATACGGGTTTTGGAAAAGGATGGGTCGGGTTCGGGTGATAGGGATCGTTTGCGTTTGTGAACGGAAAGTGTGGTGGCGGTTTGTGAGATGGAGAGGAGGTGGTGGTGGTGGGTTGAATGGAATCTGCAACGAAGTGGCCGGAATTTATGGTGGCCGGAATTTATGGTGATGGTGGTGGCTTAGAGAGAAAGAAGAGAGAAAGAAAAGAAAATATATATAATACATTCCCCTATTAAAATTACAATTATGCCTATCACATGTCTGGCACATGTCATACTTAACTGACTTTTTCTAACCCAGTTAGCGTAAAGGACAAAACTTGTAAGAAAAAAAAGTTTAAAGTACACCGCCTGCAAGGAAACTTAGAAAAGGACACAAACCGTATTTCGTCTTATTTTAAAGGACAAAATTTGTTATTCTGTCCTTATTTTAACATCATGTTATACTGACACGTGGTAACCCTCTCCTTCTCCTTCAGGTATCTTACGATTAATTTTTTTAAAATAGAAAATGTGCAGTTACTCTTGGATTCTTCCATGATTCTAGGCTCCATTTATTTTCTCCGTTCCATCACTCCCACATAAATCATCGAATCATGCAAAATATTGAGAAAGAAAGATTCTTCAATTCAGTAATCATCTTCCAGGTTTATCATCGCCGGTTGTAGTCTTCTTAGAGACGCTGCTACCTGTTAGGATTAAACGCACACATGAAACTGAACACACTCGCGAAAGCAATAACGAACACGAGGATTTAACGTGGTTCGGTCTAACTGACCTACGTTCACGGGTGCCAACTAGATATTCTTTATTAAGTGGCCATGATTATAACTACATAGCATTGTTTAAATAGATATTATTCTAAGGTTTGTAAATTATTGAACAAGAAATCTAAACCGGGTTGAGCTTCGGTCTAGCCACCCTACACCCATCAGCCCTTTAGACTTCAAATAATAAACCGGGCCAACAAGGCCTACGAACCCAACAATCTCCCACTCGGAGGCCTTGAGTACTCTCGTCTGCACTCCTATCGTACTTCTGTAATCTAAACATCTTATAGTTGTCACCGCCTTCTCATCAATTAACCTGAAGGCCCGTTGAAGCTCCCCGGAGCTCCAACACATCAGTCACGGCTAAAACAGCCCCTGACCCGTTCTCTGTCCCTAACGGCTCCCACTGAAACAAACTACCAGATCCATACCCTGAGAACAAACACTCTCCATATTCAACAAATAATCCACTGGAGAGACTTTTATAGTTGGAATACTGGTTTTCTTAATCCACCGTCGACCTAGAACTGTAACTGAAACACGACATGTGCTTCCACTGTCACGATGTCCTTTGACTGATTTAACTTTCCTAGCTCATTCATCATAAATCTTCACTTTGTCTATGGGTTTGTTACTTGCAAAATGAACCTTCTTCTGCCCACGAGATTCTGTGAACTGGACTTTGTCTTTCACCAAAACCGGATCCACTCCTTTCAGTGACATATCTACCATATACAACGAACCCATTTTCTTGCCACGAGCAACCACGAGATTCCCCATGACTACCTTTCACTGCCCATTCCCGAACTTAATATCGTGCCCCTGGTCATCCAACTGCCCAACTAAAATCAAAGGTTTCTTTAAACTTGGAATAACCCTCACGTCTTTCAAAGTCCAAGAAGTACCTGCTGAAGTTATCAAATCAACATCCCCCATACCCGTAACCTCTAGAATATCATCGTTTGCTAGTCGGACCTTTCCAAAATCTCCAAACTTTAGATTCTTCATCGTTTCACTACAATGAGTGGCATGAAACGATGCACCAGAATCCATCACCCAAGAATCAACGTTACTCTCAACACTAAGAACTAAAAACTCATCACTACTGACTCTGTCATCTGTGTCGTCTTCTGTAGCGTTCACCTCTTTCTTACCATTCGGACATTGATTCCTGAAGTGTCCATTCTCTTTACAACCCCAGCATTCAATATCTTTGCGAGTCTTAGACTGACTCCTCTTCCTGCTCTCACTGCCTCGTTGTTTTCCCCTACCTCTACCCTCTGTGACTAATATATCACTTGATGATTCACCTGAATTTCCGCGTCTTGAATCTTCTCCAAGAATCAAATCCCGAATTCCATCAAAAGTAATTTTTGTAGACGAACTACAAACTGCAGTCATTGTTTGCGACCAACTGTCGGGCAAAGAGGATAACAATAAAAGACCTTGAACTTCATCATCAAATTTAATGCCGACTGACACTAAGCGGGAGAGATTCGAGTTAAGATTATTGATATACGTTGTAACTGACCCACCCTCTTTCATTCTTGTTGTCACTAGCTCTCGGATAAGATAGACTTTATTCGCTGCCGAAGGCTTCTCATACATGTTGGATAGTGCCTCTATTATACCACGTGCTGTGGTTTCTTTCATGACGTTAAACGCCACATCTTTCGACAAAGACAGTGTAATACAAGCCCTAGCTTTCTTGTCTAACTTCTTCCACTCTGCTTCTGACAACTTTTCAGGTTTTTCATACTCAAACACTACATCCAAATCTTTCTGACAAAGTACCGCTTCAATCTGCATCTTCCACCAACCAAACTTCTGTCCGTCAAACTTCTGTATCGAAACCTTTCTGTCTTCTGCCATAACAATGACTAAACGAAAACCTGGATAAAAACATATACAGACACAACAATGGAACGAGCCCGAACTTAACGGCTGTTCTACTGAACTCTGTTAAACAATCAACCTATTTAAACGACAGTGGAATAACGAACTGAAAATCAGAAAACTGAAACTTTAAACTGAAACGATAAAACCTAACAATCACGAGTGGCACTAGTTCTCCGTTTCTTTAACGCTTATTCTGACTTAACAACTGTTCTTCAACGAAAATAGGATCTTGATATAATTGTTCTTGGCTCGTTCTTTGAAGATTGAAAACCAATCAAAAAATAAGTTCGGCTCGATCACAAACTCGGCTACTGGCTACTGCCCTAATTAATGGCCTAAAGGATGGCCTTGTCGAAAAGAGTGTTACTGCCAAAATATCTAACGACGGATTCAAGGCCCACAACAAAGGAAAATTCTTTCTAGCCCAAAGAAAGTAAACTTGGCCCACTAAAACAAGTATTTGAACAATCTGGTCAAAAGACCTATTTTTTAACGTTGGAACCGGTTTGTAAACTGCAAACTTGCAACTTCTTATTTCTTTTTTTTTTTGCCTCTCGCACCTGCGATTTCAAAAAAAAATAGAACACTTTCCTTTGATCTGTGATGTTGCGAGGCGGTGCTAGTGGTGGTTATGCGGTAAAGACTTTAGGAACAGAACCTGCAACTCAGATCCGCGACAGCGAGAAACGGACTGCGACAGCGGCGAACAGAAACTAACGGAACCCTAGCTCCGACTTCTGGTGCAGCGGCGATGAGCGCAACTGGTTCAACGTGTTCTCGTGTGATCCAAACCTAAGCTCTAGATACCACTTGTTAAGATTAAACGCACACACGAAACTGAACACACACGCGAAAGCAATAACGAACACGAGGATTTAACGTGGTTCGGTCTAAACTGACCTACGTCCACGGGTGTCAACTAGATATTCTTTATTGAGTGACCATAATTACAAGTGCATAGCATTGTTTAAATAGATATTAGTCTAAGGTTTGTAAATTATTGAATAAGCAATCTAAATCGGGCTGGGTTTCGGTCTAGCCACCCTACACCCGTCAGCCCTTTAGACTTCAAATAATAAACCAGGCCAACAAGACCTACGAACCCAACAATCTCCCACTCGGAGGCCTTGAGTACTCTCGTCTGCACTCCTATCGTACTTCTGTAATCTAAACATCTTCTAGTTGCCACCGCCTTCTCATCAATTAACCTCAATTTGATTTGCTGCACCGTCACTACAAGAATTTGCATAACTTAGCTTTAGCTTTCTTTTTCTATATATTTGTTTTTTATATTAATAATATTCCCCCTTTTATATAAATTCTCTGTATTCTATTATGAGTATTCATAATTAACTAAATACCCTTTTTTTGGATTTTAAGTTCTTCCCTAAGAAAAAAAAGTTTTTTTTTTTTTTGGGGGGAGGGGGGAGGGTTTGGGGTTTAATCTTCTTGAAAATCTTGACTTCTGCTCTAAAATTCAAGAATTCAACTTTATAGTTCACCCTCTTCAAATTATGGAGATTGATAAAAGGTATGCAATTTCCATTCAATTTAAAATTTCTAGGATTAGAATGCAACACAAAAAATCAAATGTCAAAATAGTAAAACTTCCACCGTGAAGACGAATTTTTGAATTTCGTCATTATAAGTATTAGGGACATGTTTATTGTTTCTGATTATACTTAGTTTTCCCTGGTTGTAAAAATAGTTTTCGACTACTTTCTCTCAGTTTGTTGCGTAATTAATTCATTTTGGTCTTTGAATAGGAACATAGTTACATATTCATTATAATGTTAATCTTGTGTTATTCCTATAAAACTTATGTTAGTTTAAAGTAGGCTTCTTCTTCTTTCTTGTTGATAAATTATAGATGGTTTTTTGTTTTTCAGAGTTTGATGATACTAAGATTTATTACAAATTTACAATATTCATCTTGATGGAATGGGAGCTCTATTGAGTTGACTGAAGATTTCAAGAGGTAACATATAAAGTTTTTCTTTAACTCAAAATAGTTCATATATGCTTAATTTTTAACATATTATTTAGGATTCTTCGTTAATTGGTGTGTTTTGAATGTTCAAAGAAGTAGTTTGCATCCCTTAAAGTAGTTACCATATGAATACATTTGGATAATAAATAATTACAAACCTACCGCTGTACCAGTTAATAATTTTAATACTGTCTTTCTTATAATATAATTTATTTCACATGTTAGTAACTAATATGCCTCGGTGTGTACTGACGCGTAATAATTTTTATTGACATTTTATAAAAAAGGTGATGAGTAGCTCCTTTTGCACGCCGACAAATGCATCTCCATTTCTTTTTCATGTGTTTAAAAACGGAACTTACTTCCATTGGCAATTTCATAATGAGATTGGTGTATCCAAAGTTAAAAAAGAAATTGAAAAACGAAAATAATGCAATCTAGATTGGTAATCTAAGTTGGTGGAGCAAACCTAGATTGCAATCCAAACTAACCCCCGATAACTTAATTATTTAATTAACTATTATATTCTAACTAAAAAAAATAATTAAATACAAGACATTTCTTAAAAAAAAATTATGAACATTCCGATATAAATTTTATTAAAAACGGACTTCGTTAAAAAAACATTTTTTTAAGTTGGGATGTGTTGTGAACATGTATAAAAGATTGGGATGAGTTAAATAATGTAGATTATAGAGAGAGAAATTAATTTTATAATTTAAGATTGAGATTGTGAGATTGCCAATGGGAGTGTGGTGGGAAACCATCACGCGTGATGGCATCACAAACACCGTCGTTGGTGCCCCCATCACGCGTGATGGGGGATCCAGCGTGATGGCCATCACGCTGTGAAGATCAAGGTTTGTGACCGTTGGGGGAAGTCCAAGAAAGTGGTCTTGGAATGAAATATGGGCAGCGACTTATTAATCCTCCGAAACTCACCGGATTCCTCCGAAACTCACCGGATTCCGCGTCATTTCCGTCAACAAAGCTTCGTTTCTTCAGCGACTTGTTGTTATGGATGCTTTAGAAGGTAACTGGTGCCGTTGTAGTAACCGGAGGAAGCTGGTGGCTGCCGCCGATATCGTTAAGGTCTTGCCGAACGGTTGGAATATTGAGATAGCGATACGCCACCGTGCCGGACTGACGTCTCTATACTACCGGAATTATGTCAGGTTATTATTATTACTATCGCATTGTGTTTTGATTGAAAGTTTTAGGTGATTTTTTTGCTGATAATTAGGTTTTGAAGCGGCCGATTGTTATATGGTTGTGAATTTTTGATATAATTAAACCATCACAGCACACAACCACCCCTACCAAATTTCATCAAATGTGACGGATTTGGGGTTGGTGACGTGGCACACCACCATTGGGTGTGGTGTGTGAGGAAAATGGAACCACCCCCTCCCCCTTATATTTGACTTTTATAAAGTTAACTATGCTAATTACATGCTTATTATTTTTGGTAAATGGCAAGAGGTTTAGGAGAACAATGTTACACTTGATTAAGAGCCTCATGTGTGTTTTAGTTAAAAATAAGAATATTAAATTGCCTTGAATATGATCACAAAAATTCACAGTAAACAAAGTTTTTGAAATTGGATTACTTACATTTCATAACATTAAAGATTCATATATACTTGAAAAGACTTGAATAATATCATATATATACCAACTGAAATAATCATTATCACAAGTTATGAGCTTTTAGGGTGGAAGAAGCCAAGAGACCTCTTAGACCATCAACCATAGGATCTGCTTGGTTTAAGTTCAAGAAGCAATGCAATTCGATCATCGTCTTCTCGTAAAGACTATTTCTTCATGTTTGTGTTTATTTTTGTCCACTTGTATATACATCATTGAAAATTGTAAGTTTGTATGGATGAAAAAATTGAATATTAAATTTGTTTCCAAGTTAGCAAGATCATGAGCCGTGTGATGAGATTAGGTACTTATGATCAGATTAGGTACTTGGGTGATGATTTCCAACAGCATGTATACTATTTGTCATATGTGTTTGTATCATCTATATTTTATTATATTTATATTAATATTAAATTTAGGAATTTATGTATTTTCTATCGTCCAAGTTTAATTTCCTTAGTTTATATTATTACAAGTACCAGAGAAGTATAATTATTTCCATGCATGTTTTGCTACCATTTCTCTTTGTATCATAATAACACAATCCGTTATCACACTTTATCGCTTAGTTCCCTTCATTGGTATTTTGACATTTGCTTTTTTTTTTGGAACTTAAAGAATGGTAGTTTTATACGGGAGTTTTAGCATTTTTCTTTCAATCTTTGAGCATATATTAGTATATATTTTTTGAGCCAGAAATAAGGTCTGCAGTTTTGATTCACGTTTAGGTTATACATACGGATACCTCTTTATTTCCACCCTATAGTTTGCGAGTGAATCAATAATAAAATTATTTTACCAAAACAGTTACTTCATATGCTAACGAAATATCAGGTTCTTCTTTAGATTTGATTTGTAATTGTGTTTTCTCTCATTTTTCTTGTAGTGGATGATATCACATGTTATGGGTTAGATACTTAGATGCATACATTATGAACCAAGTTTAGATATTTGGTTTTTAATGTTGGCTATCTTCGAGAACCCAAGGTGCAAAATAACCAGGTATGTGTAAAAAAAAGTAATTCATCAAATGTTGGTTCATGTGGTGAAGTTATGGACTTAGATAAGTTGCTTGTAGTTGTGGGCCTTGTGACAATGTAGTCGGGTCAGGCCCATTAGGTTACTCGTCAAAATGTGCTCTTTTGTAAATTGCAAATATAATGTTTATGTTGTATATTGTAGCTATATGCTTGTAAATTGTAAGTGTAAAATCAATGTGTAAATAGTAAGTGTAAAATTAATGTGTAAATTGCAATTGTAACATATTTAAATATAATATGTATTTATTTATTATTAAATTTTCTTCATTTTTGTATTTTTTTATACACAGCCCCGTGTAGTACACGGGTTATAACCTAGTATTATCTGGATATGTCATCTGCTTAAAGGTTTTATATTTGTTAATTTGTGTTCATTTATGTGTTTTCAGATTTAAGTTTGTTTATGTTTGTTCACATTGGTTCATATATATTTATTTATGTTCGTTTATCTTTGTTGTCACAGCCCCCGAACCCATACCCCGGGAAGGGAGCCGTGAACGCGAGTGGTGGTATCGGTGTTTATTATTTAGCAACGGAAAATTCATCAGGACCGTAGTTAGGAAAAATTATCAGAGTGTAAAACACCATGATTTTCATTTCATCTGGTTGGGTAAAACCCATTTATATCCTTACAAATGTTTTATAGGGATAAACCCTAATTTACAAAAAACATGTTTCTTTGTTATGGTGATAAGCCACTTATTTAAGCTGGAAGGCCCGCAGGCATCATTCCTTTATCTTTATCATCTCACCTGAAACATGTTTTAAAATATTTGATCAGCGGAAAATACTGGTGAGTACATTCATTTATCGAAAGGTACTTGTCACTCGACCGTATCTATGACTGTGGTCATATTACTTATTGGCTAACACTTGTCAAATAAGTAACGTGTAATAGCCCAGTAAGCAAGCCTTGTATACAAAACCCCACAATACCAGTAGTAACCATCCTGTAAGTCTACAGAGACTTAATTACTGTAATGTATTTAAAATACTTTAAAATTATATTTGAAAACATTTAGACCATCTGCCATGAGTTTTATAGGTTTTGAAATCATCATGGCAGTGTCGGAAAAACAGTTGTCTCACGCAAATGTGAGTGGTACAAAAACTCGAATGTCTCCCCTTGCAAGTTTATGATTTATGAGCTTCCTGGTATTAAGCACCTGGGTTAAATACTGTAACATTCGTCTTTTTCGGTTAATGTTGTATTTTTTTTTTGTATCAAAACCTGACCCGATTGTAAACCAAATCTTTCGAAAATATAAAATATTGGACTTTTATGTTTCATAATCATCTCACACTTGTCGGTTTTCGAAGACACTTTTTAACGGTCTTTAAAACGCTTAAAACGCCCCAAAAACGACCCGAAATGACTCGCGAACCAAACTAGACCAGCCCCCTCCCCCCAACCTTGATGACGCCGCGCCGCGCGGCCAAGGGAGAGAGGCCGGCCGCGCGACGCCATGGACCACCTGTGCACATATTTTGGATTTTCTTGTTTGTTTGTGTCTTGTTTGACCACTTTAACTTAACCCTTCTCATGCAAACCTCAAAAGAAACCCATCATAACCCACCCCTCACTCCTACCTTATATATACAAGTCCATCCTCTTAATTAGCTCCTGCTCATTCATCTTCTTTCTTTCTCAAACTAAGAACACTATCTCTAACTTCCAAGGTTCATATTAACCAAGCAACAACCTTCTTTAATTCTTGGTTGTTACTTGCTAATTCATATCTTGTGGCACAACATATATATAATATGCACCCCTTATTTCCTTCGGTTTCATCTTCTTAGGGAGGTGATATGCTACAAGGCAAGGCTTCATGGAGAACTCTTTGTAGTTCTTGATTATACTATTTTCCTTTAATGCTTTACTAGTCTTGTTTATATTGTAAGTAGTTTAGTTTTAATTCATGTTTAAAGAGTTTCATGGTCTTGGTTATGAAGTCACTAGTCTCGGTTTTATCCCGAGATTAGACCCGAACCATGACCGAACTCTTGTTTACTAGCTTTTGTTTTAAATAGCTTTGTTTACTGGTTTTGTTTAAAATAGTTAAATAAACATGTTTATGAAAGATTTGAACCTTGTAACTTCTAAAACCATTTTTATAGTTCTATGGTATTTGGGTATGTGGCAACCATCCTCGGTATCATTCCGAGTCAAGGACCGAACCAAAACCGAACTAAACCGAGTTCACTTGCTTAAGACACACAAGTGTGTTTTTGGCCACCAAAACTCATCTTTTCTTCAAGAATGTATTTTAAACTAATTTTAAGTATTTTATCAACTTACTTGGTGTATCGGAATCCAACTTGATCTTATAACAAGTTCAGACCGGTGAAACCAAATACTCACTTAACGGACGTTAAGGTTCTTCATAATAGAACTATATACTTGGTTAAGTCTTTTGATTGTATTGAGTTATCTCAAAAAAATTTGGAAAGTTAACTTTGAGTTTAGTTAATTTTCTAGACCCAAATTAAAAAATCCGAACACTCGATTAAAACCTTGTTTTGGTATTTATATAACCAAGAGTCTTGCATTAGTGCATTATAACCCACATAAGTTACTTAACATAGGTTGAGTAATATTTATGAATGAAATACCAAGACCCGGTTTCGAGTAAATTTACTTTTTATAACATGTCTTTAATTTCCCAAATATCTACATTTTAAACCATAAACTTCATTTATTTACTTTACTTGTCATATTTTACTTTAAACCCTTCCAAGACTATCTACTAACTTAAGACCCGTTTAATCTAGGTCTTGCTCGTTAAATCCGATCTCCGATTATTCACGAATCAATCTTTCAAGTTACTTAGTTAACGTGAGTACATTTCATCCCCCGTTTTCACTTTTATCATTTGGGGGTAACATGCATACTTATGCAAACAAAAATGATTTATTATACTCATTTCTCAAACCACAAACTTTAGGGTGTATGATGCTAGAATACTTGCTCTATTGTGTGTTATATATCTCATATGCTTTACGTGCGCGAGTGTTTATTTTTATGTTGTTGTTGAGCCTCATTAAGTATGATCATACGCTCCCCTAACTACTTAGCCTTGTGCTAGTAGAATAGGGTCTCATTATCCAAGTATGTCGGTTGTTACCGATTAGAAAGGATTCTCATTTACATATGTTTTCTATACCACGATTGATGCTTTTATTTATAGTCTCATATACGTTTGTGGATTTCGCTCATATTATATATACTCAAAACTATGAAATTGCTCACCAACATACGTGTTGACAAATGTTATTTTATGCATTGTTACAGGTTCGATTATTACTTGAGTTAGAGTTTGAAGACGTTTCTATTTGATACCGCTAGGTTATTAGAAGAATGAACAATATCTATCATTTATATTTTGGTGTTTATTTGTATGAACAATATGTGTTACTTTGATGATTGAATGAAATTAATGATTTGATTAAATATTGTCACTTTAATAGTGCCTTGATTAAATATTGTCATTTTAATAGTTTCTTGTGTTCTTGTGCATTAATTATTGTCACTTTAAGATCTCCGATAACTTTTTGACTTTAAAAGCGTACCACATATCCTTCCTGGTGGTTGTAGGTTTAAAGATGGCGGGAAGTGTTGGCGCCATCACAAGACGCTTTCCCTATTTGACTCGTTATAAGCCAAACCCATATCTTCATGGTTATCCATTTCGATCATCCAAATCATTTGTTTCAGCAATGGCACAAACCGACGGACCAGCACCAAAGCTTCTTGATTCCGATCACCAAATCTCTGTTTTTAAAGTCAAAATGTAATCGGAGAAAGCCGTTTTGCCCTCCAGAGGCTCCTCTCTCGCCTCCGGTTATGATCTTTCAAGGTACCCCACAAATTAAAGTCCGTATTCGATTTGAATTTTATTTAATTTTTGTTTTGGTTGGTTCAGTGCGATCGAGACTAAAGTGCCTGCAAGGGGTAAAGCACTGGTTGCAACGGATTTAAGCATTGCGGTACCCCAAGGAACTTATGCTCGAATTGGTAAGTTTTTCTTTTCAATTTGGGTACGTTGTAGTGGGCTTGAACTCCAATCTGTGATTATTGTAGCTCCAAGGTCTGGTCTGGCATGGAAGCACTCTATTGATGTTGGTGCCGGTGTGATTGACGCCGATTACAGGGAACCATTTGGGGTAATACTGTTTAACTTTTCTGACGTTGATTTTGAGGTGAAACCTGGCGATCGAATTGCGCAGTTGATCATTCAGAAGATTATTACTCCTCAAGTTGTTGAGGTTGATGATCTCGATTCGACCGTTAGAGGTGCAGCTGGGTTTGGATCAACCGGTGTTTGATTATCTGACTTTTTATTTTAGCACTGTCGAATTGTGATATGAGAAATCAATGATAGCTTCTATCTAATATGAATTTATAGAGTAAAATATTAATTCGGAGTTTCGTTTAATGAATTTTTTGGAATTAGAGTGTCGATTCAGTTCATAACATCATCAGTCCACACAAATCAAGGTTCTAATAATCTAATCCATTTAAATAAGCACATAATTGTATAGCTTTTACCTTATCCCAGTCAAGCGAATCGTTTTTTAAGTCGACATGCATGTTGAGAGCACTGCTTAACCCGTACAACTGTTGCATTAATCTTTGCCTTGTGCTGTCCATGGATGACTTCACAACGATAATTATGTTATCCAAGTTTCTGTCATTTCCTTGGATGCACCTCGATTCCTCCAATCCTAGTTCTATGTGGAGGCTCTTATCAACCCATGTTTCTCATCACCGCCTGCAATACTTGCTGCCACGATCTCTTCAGTCATGATTCTTTTAGTATAATGTGTTTTGTGACAATTGAAACCACCTCCAGTTATTTTGAACAATCTAAGAACTCCCAAAGAAGTCTTCATAACTTTCGACGTCTCAATAGATCCCATGGAGACGTTTAGATACTTTTTAAATACCCTTCAGTTCATGGGTGTTTTGACAGTTTTAAGAATCCTTAAGCTTTTTTTATTGCATGCGGGCCTAAGGAAAAAAAAAAGGTAGCGTTTGGTATATGGTAATGAATGACGGAATAGAATGACCTATTCAAACGTAATGAAAATATGTATGTTTGGTTGAAATTCGGAAAGGAATAAGCTATTACCAAAGGAATGTTTTTCCTTCTAAAAACAGTCATCTTCATTCCTTCCATCTACCTAGTTTTTTTTTCCATTCCGTGTCATATTTTCAAATTAACGTATTTTGCCCATCTTAATTGTTTGCCTTGGGGACACTAAAACATAGGGTCTGTAAAATTTTATTCACATATTTCAATAATAATATTTTTTTGATTGCGTTATAATTTCTTATATCATTTGATATTTTGATCTACTGAATATATTTTTGGAGGTCTCTATACTAAGAATTTTATTCCTTTCTTGTGATTTTGTTTCTCTAAATTAGAAAACATATTTAAATTTATTATAGTTTTTTAATTGGATAATGTTAAAGTTGGTAAAAAGAAATTATTTTGAAGCTCAGTTTATCATTTTTTTATGAATTATTTTTTATTCCTCCGACTTTTCAAGCATACTAAACGAGTAATGATACATTTCATTTTCATATGGTAACCAAACAGTTCAATGGAATGAGAAGATTCATTCCATTCCCATGTCCATTCCATTCCTTCATTCATTCCATTCACTTGTTCATTCCATTCTCATATGGTAACCAAAGAGTTTTGGTGATATTTATAAAACAATTTTCATATAAAGACAAAAACATATAGACTATAAATTAAACTGATAAAATTCTTTAGTTTCGTCACTTCTTTGATTATTTTTGGTCGATCATTGCAGGCTCAAATCAGGCCATTCTGTGTAGAGTTTCTGATATTTAAAAAAATACAAATAATTTACAACAAAATGGTTACATTGCGGGGAATCGAAACCAGGTCTCCTGGGTGAAAGCCAGATATCCTAACAGCTGGACGACAATGGAATTTATTACTTCTACTGCCACTGATATTCCATATCTATTATCCTAGTTTCGTCTAATATAGTTTTTCAACCATTTCAGTATCATTCATATGGATAAAGTATAAAAAAACCATAAAACTGGTCTATATGGAGCAAATATGGTTGCTTATATTATTATTATAGACATAAGACATGCATGGGACTACTTTAATAAAAGTTGATCTTACCTTTTAATTTTAGCTATATTCATAGCGAGTGTTACTTGATCTTGTTCTTATTTGACACCAACTATTGGTCAGTTTGAATGCTTAATATGGAGACACATTACCATCTTCCATCAATACATATTGGGTTGTGTATGAGTACTGAAGAGGTATGTACCCGCCTCAACATCGAGCGGGGCGGGTCAACCCACAAGATATAGACAAGAGGCTTGAAATCAAGATATCATGAAGGCACAAAGCCAAAACCTATGCGCATGGCGCATATCACATATGCTCACGCATCACATATGCTCACGCATATCACATATGCTCACGCATCACATATGCTCACGCGTATCACATGCTCACGCACCATATATGCTCACGCATATCACATCTGCGCGTGGCGCATCTGCGCGTGGGCTTGCGCATATCACATCTGCGCATGAAACATCTGCGCGTGAGAATAAAGAGAAGACCTCGCGCATCCTCAGGATAGACGCATATCACACATGCACATAATCAACCTCGTCCTTATCCAAATCAGGATAAGGACAACCTTGATTGTGCTCGTCAGACAACCTTCCAGAAGGTATCCTTTAAGGAATAAGAATATGCTGATGTTGACAGCTGCCAATGAAAGGTGGACAACTCAGCAAAACCCATGTGCTACCACGTGATTGCACATGGGTCAGGTGAAATACCTGAGTCAGAGAATAATCAATGAAAAAGCACCAGGTGTCCTAAGGACACGTGGCGCAAAGCAATAGGAGAAGGCCAAAAAGGCCCTAATGGGATCTGAGCCCAATCATTGGAAACCCTAACACTATAAATACCACACCACCTCCACAAGGGGAGGTAAGCAAGAAAATACATTCCAATTCCTTACTCACTATCAGATTATTATTATCTTCTCCTACAATCTCTTATTCTCACACCGGAGGGTTACCCCAAAGAGGACCCCTCTGTCCCTTTCTGAGGGGTAAGTTCACGGTGCTGCTCGTTTTGTAGGTGGAAGAATTCATACTCCGGAGAACCATCGGTGAAATAGCATACTCATACCCAAGGAAAGTTGATCGTCTACCAGTGAGCCGATCCACGTTTCTTCATTGGCGCCATCACCTGTTACAACGGCAACAAAATCACCATCTCATCAGTTCTCTCTGAAAAACTTCACCATGGTTTCTGGTGTTCGAAACAGCGATCAAGTTCTGGAGGATATTGAGCTTGAGGATGTTAATGAGGGACAGCAGTTTCTGAGGGTGCCGCGTGATTCTGCGCGCACCACCAGTAACCATCCTTTCATCACAACTCCTCATAGCCAGACTGAAACTCCTCCAGACGATCTCACGTTCCAAAATCTGACTGGCGCGAAACAAAAAGGACCAATGGGTCCAGAAGTTGAAACCAATGACCCTAAAGAATGACTCATAAACGAACAATGACGTTTAATGGACAAATACAATGAGCTGGTCAAACACAAAAAGTTAGCCGACTTAACACAAAGGCTCGCGTTTGATAAGCAAACCATTCAAGGAACAACAAAAAGGGCGCTCGCGCCGGAAGATGGTCACTCTGTTCACACTGAACACGCTGATTTTAGTGAGGAAGAAGTGCACAGCATGAGGAAGACGCGAGATACTCATGCAGGAGGCTCACAGCTCCGCGCGCACATGAACATAGCGCCTGGGGCCAAAGCCGATATGGATCTGTACACACCGTACAACCCACCAGCGAGAGAGCAAGTAGACGTAACCACACCATACAGGCCAGCCATCTTGGTGAAGCATTCAAAATTCACTGAGCGCATCGCGAAGGCTCCCATTCAGCACAAAACCAAGATGCTAAGTGGTTTGGGCAAGTACGACAGCACAACTGATCCAGACGATTTCCTACAAGGTTTTTACAACACTGGAAACCTAGAAAGCTGGATGATGCCAACATGGTGTCACATGTTTGCTCGCTGCCTCACGGGCGCAGCACGTGTCTGGTTCGAAAGCTTGCCGACTGGACAAATCGATGGGTTCGAAGAGCTATTGGAGAAGTTCCAGGCTCACTTCGTACAGCAGCGCAGACACACGCGCGACCCCGATGACATCATGCACTGCGTGCGCAGGAATGATGAAACCATTGAAGACTACATAACCTGTTTCAATCAGGAATCTCTGGCAATTGGAGGGGTGGGCTCCTCGCGCTGAGCTTTGCATATGAACTCAAAATGAGTCATGCGCACAAGTCCAAAAGGATGGACTTGGGATATGTGAATCCCATGAAATTGAAGCAGCACACCCATAAACCTTGTCATCGGGAGACGAAGGTTGCAGTGAGTGAAAAAATGGCAGTATAAGGAGATATAGCCGGTGGGCGGATCTGCCGCCGTTTGCCCGGCCGCCGGGAGCAGACAGCCGTACTCAGGGAGAAAACCCTGAGAGGCGATGAGACTGTCGAAATCAGACTGTCTCAATTTGCAGGGAATCTCATCCCACCTCTTCACTGTCTTGCCCTTCCCCACCTCCTCCGACGAGGCCTCGGCAGCCCGTTTTCCCTTGCCGGTCTTCTTCAAAGTGGACATGACTAATGATTTTACACGGCATTTGCTGGGGGAGATTGTGGCATCTGGGTTATCAGACATACAACTGTGAATCAAACAGAGGTTACTTCAAGAACGGAAATCTGGAAGCAAAAGACAGGCTCTTAATCGGAATAAAAATGGAAGGAAAGAAAAAGCTCTGAAATAACAATGAAGATGAAGAATAACAACTCAAAAGGCTTGCTTTTATAGGCCCAGGAGAGAGAGAAACAGGTACTGATCAGAGTTCACGCGCCCCCACTCGCAGGTGCAGGCCAACGCGAGTGCGACACGTGTTCCTGACACTGTGTGAGGGGACATAAAATGGAACGAAACAGGTACTGATCAGAGTTCACGCGCCCCCACTCGCAGGTGCAGGCCAACACGAGCGCGACACGTGTTCCTGACACTGTGTGAGGGGACAGGAAAGGCAACTGTAGCACCTCGAGCACACGAAAAGTCTGACACATGTCTCCATCTCTGACGCATGTCAGCACCAACCAACCACGTACATGGTCGATTCATTTCAACCAAAAGGGTAGAATTTCGCGCAACGATGAGAAATAAAAAAGGAAAAGACAAACCCTATTAAAAGAACTATTAAGTCTAATATCTATCTTACCTCGCTCGCGCGAGACAAGACACACATTAGACTGGGGGGGCTTGAAGAGGTATGTACCCGCCTCAACATCGAGCGGGGCGGGTCAACCCACAAGATATAGACAAGAGGCTTGAAATCAAGATATCATGAAGGCACAAAGCCAAAACCTATGCGCATGGCGCATATCACATATGCTCACGCATCACATATGCTCACGCATATCACATATGCTCACGCGTATCACATGCTCACGCACCATATATGCTCACGCATATCACATCTGCGCGTGGCGCATCTGCGCGTGGCGCATATCACATATGCTTGCGCATATCACATCTGCGCATGAAACATCTGCGCGTGAGAATAAAGAGAAGACCTCGCGCATCCTCAGGATAGGCGCATATCACACATGCACATAATCAACCTCGTCCTTATCCAAATCAGAATAAGGACAACCTTGATTGTGCTCGTCAGACAACCTTCCAGAAGGTATCCTTTAAGGAATAAGAATACGCTGATGTTGACAGCTGCCAATGAAAGGTGGACAACTCAGCAAAACCCATGTGCTACCACGTGATTGCACATGGGTCAGGTGAAATACCTGGGTCAGAGAATAATCAATGAAAAAGCACCAGGTGTCCTAAGGACACGTGGCGCAAAGCAATAGGAGAAGGCCAAAAAGGCCCTAATGGGATCTGAGCCCAATCATTGAAACCCTAACACTATAAATACCACACCACCTCCACAAGGGGAGGTAAGCAAGAAAATACATTCCAATTCCTTACTCACTCTCAGATTATTATTATCTTCTCCTACAATCTCTTATTCTCACACCGGAGGGTTACCCCAAAGAGGACCCCTCTGTCCCTTTCTGAGGGGTAAGTTCACGGTGCTGCTCATTTTGTAGGTGGAAGAATTCATACTCCGGAGAACCATCGGTGAAATAGCATACTCATACCCGAGGAAAGTTGATCGTCTACCAGTGAGCCGATCCACGTTTCTTCAAGTACGTTGGGTTGTCGTTGTCATGAATATACTATGGCCACTATGCATCTACCTTAATGTTATTAACATTAAAAAGATGCCTAAGGTTGTCTACTTTTGATTTGTTCCCTTTTCAATTATGTATATACTCAATTCATGGATGAAACTAGTGTATACGATTTATTTACAGAAGCTTTTGGTTAAACTTGAACTTGATTATCAAATCGATAAAAGAATAAATTATGTGCAAGGGAACAAGTGTGAGTGAAATTTAAAATGACCCGACTTTATAACCAATCTAATTCAATCATCATTATATGATCTATTCAAGGTGCACTTAAAATATTTGTGTCACATGATAGAATCATAGAACGACATGGTTTCTTGAGCACATAAGTAACCATGCATCATGCATGGTCTTAATTAGAAAGACATTTTTAAAACGTAATTATTATAGATTTGCACATATTTTCATCAAAGTTTAACATGTTGATTTGTAGGACCCGATTCAAAAAGTATCAAATCAAAGTTTAACATGTTGATTATAAATTGGTTTCTTTAGATAGTGTATTCTTGACTTTTAAATTTCATTATTTAAAAGATATCTATAAGCAATTAATTAAGTAGAGATCATCAAATCAAATAAGCAATAAGCTTATGTACGTTTCAATCATCTCAAATTTTACCAATGACAAACATATATATAGTTCATGTCTAACAATATTTCCATAAGGCATAAATTGGTTTTCACATGTTGTTTCAAGTGAAAGGTTACGTATGTTTGTAACTTTACTTTTAGGTAAGGCATAAATTATTTACTTATAAGGTACATTTAGCATTTGTAAATTTGAGTCTAATAGTAATGATGCCTTCGGTGTAATAGATTTAACTTTTTAACACCATATTATGAGCTAACTTAGATGATACCTGTTGTGATAACATCGCAAATGATCATCTTTATAGGGTCTTATCTTGTTGAATAACCTACTTGTAGAAAGGTAATTGTAATGAACATCAGAGTTTCAAATTTTGCATGGTTCCACGTAGTTGTTTATAATAATATAAGATACGTCATTTAGTACACAAAAATTTCATGCATACAAGTTTTTCATTTTAGAATACATTTTAATAAACTAAGACGCCCATATAAACATGATGTCACATCACATGTGAAGATGATTGAATTAATGTCATATTTGGAGTATTGCTTATTATTCACGTACATAAGTTACTACGTACTTTGTTCTTTAGAGCATCACTATGATAGCTGTGTTCATATGAATAAGTGTTTCGCTCATTTTTAAAAGGACCCATAATAAAATTTTCTTCTTCCAAGTAAAGCGAGGCTTTCTAGATCTGTTGGCAATAGCTGACATGACTTTTGTGTTCGTGAGCAGACTTTTGACGTCTACTATTTGACCGCCTGATCAGTAGATGGTTTTGGCAATTTCATCATCTAAGCCGTGTAAATTTTGCTTATTTTGATTTTGTCTTTTACTTAGACCCACTGCATAATCAATGACAAAAGAAACCACTATCGTGATTTCTTAACAGAGACATAACAAGTAGGTTTTTTTAAATGAAAATAAACTTTAAAACAATAAAATAAAATAAAAAATAGTACTCCATGATTTAAAGGAATATTGGATTTTAATAATCCCCATTGAATGGTATTGGCCGATAATAATCCCTATTCATTTTATCGCCACTGACGGTCCCAAATTCAAAAAAGTTTGCCTCCAATGGTCCCCCGTTAAAAATGACTTAACGGCGTTATACTTTTTTCCGAATTTCAAACTAACTTTTTAGGGTTATTAATCGGAAGGAAGATACGAGTCGAATAATATAAAACTTAGCTCCAAACAATGATCTAAACGACTTAATTTTGGTTAATTGTAAGTTCAAACACCCGAACTAAAACATTGTTTCGTCATTTTGAAGCACTGTTTCAAACTAAGTTTTACACCAATAGACTCGTATCCTCCTAACGATCAAAAGCCCTAAAACATTGGTTTGAAATTCAGAAAAAACTATAATGTCGTTAAGTCATTTATAACGGGAGACCATTGATGGCCAACTCTTTTGAATTTGGGACCGTTAGTGGCGATAAAATGAATATGGATTATTATCAGCCAATACCATTCAATAGGGATTATTAAAATCCAATATTCCTAATTTAAAGTGATAATAATATATAAAATTCACACTGCTCTCTAGTGTTACTGATTCCTATATAAAGAGAAAGGTATGTCAGAACAAACAAAAATAAAAATATTACAGTATTATTAAAGACTAACACTATATGTCATATCTACATATGTTTAAATTATATTATTAATGGGTCTTGCTAACTAAACCCCACACCGAACCAGACGTCGCGTATAGCCTTTAACGTGACGTTTTTTTTACATGACCGATTTGATCGACGACGTCGATGTCGTCCGACGATTTGACTTGACGCAGACTTTCGTTGACCACTTATACGCCACGGTTAGCGCACAACGCGACGGATATGCACATATCAATTATTCAGCCAGAAAGCCTTGTAGTATATATTAGCATGCAAACATGCATGTACAAGGTGTCCAAAACCCCAACTCAAAAAATGTCGTGGCTGTTTGATGGTTATTTTCCGAGCCCGCCGAGGACAAACGAAGAGTCAAGTATTCCGGATTTGAATCAGGCACCGCCGGGGTTTGTAGATTATGACGGGGAGGCGGAGTTACCAAATTTGAACCAGGTATTGTCACATGTTTATTTGGTTTACCCGTCGTCAATCATTTATGAAATTAGATTTGTTAACAATATATTTTGTTAGGAATATTTTGTGCACGACCATCCGCATTGGGATGTGGCGACTAGCAGTAGTTCGTATTGGTCACAGCCTCAACATAATTATGGTCAGCCGTCATACCATTTATCAGAAGACCCGCCTTACGTTGGTTAGCCTTCGTACCAGTTTAATACCGGTGCCCAGCCTTCGTATCATTTTAATACCGAGGAGCCGTATTCCTGTACTCAAAGTTCGTGCCCATTACAAGTAGGGGACTCGTATCGGTCACAACCCGAACCAGACCATATTCTTGAAACCCCTCGAGAGACTGGTGACGAAGATTACGACAGACATAATTCTGGTAACAAAGATGATGACGACGTTGGTGATAATTACATTCACGAGGCGACGGTGTCATATAAAACAGAACGTACGAGAGCATACGTTTTGTTAAATTAAAATATTTTGTAATTAGTACTTTGAACGTGTTTTTAATCTGACGTTGTAACTGTTTCAGTTATTTTCTTCCCGTGAGGAGCTTGAGGAGTGGGCGAAGAAAAGAGGTCGGGAGCATGGGTGTGCTGTTGTTGTCCAGCGGTCTAGGCCAAACGCCGTGGATCTTGGATGCAATCGCAGCGGCGAACCAAAACTCACCGCCAGAATCAGGCGTACCGGCAGTATAAAGAAGGGTTGTCCGTTTAAGCTAAAAGGAAGGCACGACCGTGTTGGTAATAGTTGGAGGCTTTAGGTCGTAAACGAGACGCACAACCACGAGCCGTTCGTCTTTAAGGAGGGTCACACGTATCTAAGGAGAATGTCCGACGAGGAGGTTGATATGGTTGCGAGGTTACACACGGATGTCTTGAAGACAGGGAAAATTGTTTCACTCTTACGTAAACAGTTTCCCGGAACCTGCATTATTGACAAGGACGTACACAATCTTATAGAGAAGCTGAAAAAAGAAAATAGAGTTGGCGATACCCCAATGCAGGTTCAAGGTTTTGAATTTGACTTGTTGCAACGGATGTTTAAAAATATTTATTAACGTCATATAAAACCGGTTGCAGGTATTTGAAAACTTCCTGAATGAGAACGATTTCGTTTATTACACACGGGAGAACTCTTCCACAAACCGCGTGGAGGATGTATTCTTTTGTCATGACACGTCGTTTAGAATGTGGTGTGCGTTCCCTTATTTGTTGTTGATCGACACGACGTACAACACAAACATGTACAAATGGCCTTTTGTGTAGTATTTTGGTGTGACGTAGACGTCGAAGTCGTTCTGTATCGCGCACGCGGTTCTACTTAGGGAACGCCAGACGGATTTCACATGGGCCCTCGAGCATCTCAAATTTATGCTCAAGGATTCTTTTGAGCCGCGCGTCGTAGTCATGGACAGAGACTCCGCCTTGATGAATGCTTGTAAACAAGTATTCCCGAATGCTACCAGAAACCTATGCAGGTGGTACATACGGGAGAATATAAAAAAAAAAATGGAAGGGTATCTATGATAGCGAGGCAAGAGAAGATTTCGCTCTATTGTGGACGGTCTTGTGTGAGTCTCCCATGTTCGATGATTACGAATATAACGGCCTAAAGTTGCAAGAAATGTTATGCAGTATTGGGAAAGAAAGTAAGTCCTTCGGATTATAAATATACAGTTAGTGTTAATCTAGTAGTACATTTAATAAGTTTGTTTTTGTTTCCTTCTTCAGGGGTATGGGACTATATCCATCATAGCTGGCTGGACCGAGACAAGGAAAAATTTGTATCTTGCTGGATGGCCGATCGGTTAAACTTCGGTGAGACTACAACAAACCGAGTTGAGAGTCAGCACACGAACCTGAAAAGGCACCTTAATGGGGCCAACGACACCCTCCACGCACTTGAGGCTTATGCTCTTGAGGTTATAGAAGCCCAGAAGGTTGCAATCGGCGCAACATTTGAACAATCCCGGATTAAGTTGAAGAAAGACCATAACATTCAGGTTTTTTACATGATACATTATAAAGTGTTGATTAAGGCTCTTATGCTACTTGAAAAGGAGTATGGAAAGCTTGAAAAGATGACCGAGTTCGGACATACGTGCCGACACCAGTTGCGAACGTCTATGGGGTTGCCGTGTGCGTGTGAGCTGGAGCAACACCTTAATAAAGGTGTTCCTATTCCACTAAAATCGATAGACCCGTTCTGGAGGAAGCTTGACTTCGATCCAGTGGTCGCACAGGTAGAAGAACAAGACTTCGAGGCGGAAATGGAAGAGCTTAAACAGACGGTTTTGATACGTAAAGATCCAAAACAGAAAAGAAGTCTTTTATCGAAGATTTGGTCTGTTCTTCCCGGCAACTCAAATAAAAAAAAGCCAGAGAAACGGGAGGACCCTCGCGGGCGTCCAAACATAAACCAGCAATCAAAAAAGATCAAGGCCGCGAGGCACAGCTCGTATATCCCTTCCTCGTACACCCCTTCATCCTCACAGAACATTGAGCAAACCCCCTCATTCTTGGAGCGTTCGCGGTCGCAGTCGCAGTCACATTCAAAGCTTAAGATGCGCCCTCCTAAACCATCCAAACGGTCGTCTAAGAAAAACGAGACAGGAGCTGCCACAGGTTTTCCTTTAGTGGTTGATCCGAAAGACGTCTCAACGGTAAAAAGGTATAAGATCCTTGTTCCCAGCTGGAGTTACCCATACATCTCAAGGATCATAGACGTAAAGCCTGACGGTAACTGCGGTTTTCGGGAAATTGCTGAGGGCTTAGGAATGGGTCAAAAGAGTTGGAGGAAGGTTAGAGTTGCTATGAAGAATGAGATGGATAGGAACCCAGATTGGTGGAGGGCAAGATTAAATACGGAGCAGCCGGAGTATTTTGAGAGGGCCCGTAACCATTTATAATTTTACGAAACAGTTCAAGATGCGCCTAGCAACCATTGGTTTAAGTTACCCGGCCACGGATACGTGGTTGCTCAAGCATTTAATTGCGTTCTAATATTTCTTGAGCCGCATAGCAGCCAAACTTTTTTCCCAATGAGAGAGGGTCCAAAGCGGTTTCGTGACAATCCGGTCCTTGCCATTGCTAATGTTACAGATACTCATTGGTTATATATAAAACTTGAAGGGGATTTCCCGATGCCGTTTCCGGTATCTACTTGGGCGAGATTTGCAAATGAAGAGGCTTACGGATGGAGGGCCTTGTATGAAAATCGTATAAACAAGTATGTTAGAATCATGTCAAGTTGGCGAGTCGAATGTGCTAATGTTGATTTAACCAATTGACTGTATATTTAAATCAATGTCTCATAGACATATATGTTATGTACGTTGCCTTTAAATTAAAAATCAATGTGTCATTATTTTTTACTAATGTTACGCCAATTGAAAATCAAATAAACAAACTGTTTGGTTTACAAGTATCACTGAGAGGGACTATATACATAAATACAAACGAAGCCAACTACTGTGACAGATATGAACCCGGTCCCGCCCTGATGACCATTGAACACCGTTAGCTCATTTCCCACCCGTCTTAGATTGTTCGACGGGTTTAATTTTCTTCTAAATAGCATCCATAGAGTTTATTTTGGTGAAATATGGTGTATGAGTGTGGGAGAGAGGAGGGGGTTGAGACGATGATTTATACCGAGTGTTTGTGTGGCACAAATACCTCTAACCTCCGCGTTAAGGCCTTAACGCCGCGGTTATGGTCCACTTGTGTCCGACATGTCAGGAATCTTGTACAACTTAAAGCCTGTCTGGTGTACGTGAAACGTTACGTTAAGTATTATACGCGGCGTTTAGAATGTTACCAAAATTCTACACCCCAACTATTATATTTATAACATATAAACCAACATGACCAGTACCCCCAATACACCAAAAAATCATGAAATATGGAGAACGATAACGACGGGTTTTTCTGTTCTCAACCGGCTCCAAAATCTGAAAGAATGACGGACAAACTTTGGAGGCGTGTAAGGAGGCCATCTATGTTAGACGTTTCTGGCACGTTGTCAGGTACTCATTCGGGAGGTCCAGAAGAAGTAGACCTGTCGAACAACACGAACAAACAAAGAAATTTGCGGTTGAAGTCGAAGAGTCTAGGAGTTGGTCGAAGGACGCCGTTGATTTTTATAACAATGGGAATGCACCGTTTTGCCATACTTGTTTCATTACCAAACCGTTAGATCGTAACTTTTGGGGTGCGTTGCTTGGTTTCGAGTCCAACGGGTGTTTGTCATCTCTTGTGAGTGATTATTTTTATTTAAATTAAATTACAAACAAATTATGTACACCATGTATTATTGATACATAATATTTTTATATCATGAAATTGTACAGCACGTTGAAGCGTGGACAGTAAGAATGATGCGTGTTAGATAGTCAAGGCTATTAAAATATCCAAGCGAAGAACAATGTTGGACGGTGTTGCCTCCTGATTTCTACGATCATATGAAAGATGCGAACTCGTTAGCTGCTAGGGAGATGGCTGGTGGAAAAGAACCATACCCTCCATTTTGGGAGGTTGATTACGTTTACCTCCCCTTATGGATTCAAGAATCTGACTGGCTCCTGGTCCGTATTGATATGCGGACCATGGTAATTACCCAATATTGGACCGACACGAGATGGAGGAATGAAAAACGACGTTATGTTGCGTACTACATTGAGATAATAAGTTTGTTTTTCGGGTGGTTTCTTGATGCTATTCACTATTGGAGCAAGTCCACTCATCACATCAAGTATGATATGTCTGTTGGTTTGGTTGAGGTAGATGTTCCTCAGGATAATGGTAATGTTTCAAATGTCGGGGTTCTTGTTTGCATGATTATGGAAAACCTTGTTCGAAACAAATCTCAGTTGATAGAAGGTGACGTTTAAGCGGCCTGTGTTAGATACCGTCGTCACATGGCAGACCAGCTGTATAGATGGCGTTGTATGTCAATGTTGTATAATGTTAACATTTTATTGAGTTATTTTAAAGTTTGTTGTGATGTTCTTAACATAACATGCCATTACGAGTGGTTATTTTAAAGTTTGTTGTGATTTTCTTAACATAACATGATTAATTATTAATATTTATTTTATATTAAAAAATATATAGATTTTTTACAAACTGTATTTTTATTAAAATTTATACCGTCGTGTTCATAAAAAAGCTATTAGTGTATTCTTAGATTTTTCCAAACTGAACAACATTGTATTCTTAGATTTTTTAAAAACCTTAATTTTTAAAAGCTATTAGTGTGGAATAAAAAAGAAAAATAAAAACAAAATTAGACTTAAAACTAATTAGTGTGGAATAAAAAAGAAAAATAAAAACAAAGTTGTCCATAAACCGCGTCTATAACCGCCACGTTAAGACATAACCGGGGCGGTTATGACACCTAGATTTTGTCTACAAAAACCCATTCCAGTTCACCATGTTTTCTAACAAAATACTTTATCATCAAACACACCCCACCCGCATGTTTATCATAAACCCCTCCACCATGTTTCCTCTTGACAACGTTTCTCTCACGACCCCCACATTGCTCAAAACACCTACATGTTTTACTCATGGAGTCGGTTATTACTAAAACCAAATGCTGGTTGTGTAGACGCTATTTGGAGTGACATGCAGGGGTGGGGGTTGTCGTGGCCTGATGGAATAACAATATTATCCATCGTCATAAAACTCAACTAAGCCGATTACAGACACTATAAACTCCATTGAATGATGGAGGGAAGAGTTGAGGCTATTGGGAACCTGACATGCTACCAATGGAGGAGGAACTGGTGAGAATTACACCTGTTTCTTCTGACCAAGCCGATAAGCCCTGCTAATAGCCCGTCGTTCGATAGACGGGTTCCAATCGACATCCAAAAGAACCACCCGAGAAGCCCCATAAAGATGAATTCCTTCAGAACAACATTTTGTAGATGCTAACAACACTTTTAAATGTAATATTTGCTGTGTAAATGCTATTTTTTTAATGTAATATTGTTTTTGTGTTATAAGTAATTTTAAATTTCAAACCCATCACCGTTATGCATTCAAAACCGATCATCACGTGTTCTTGTATAATGTATTATAATGATAATGTAACAAATTAAACAGGACATAGACGTAAACGTTGATACACATTATTTTTCCATGTGTTGCGGTGGGTACGTTGATTAGACATATAGTTAATAAATATTTTTCGCGTGTTAAGGGACGTCGTTTTAATAAAATTTGAATTTATCGAAACTTAGGCAGAAATAAATTTTTCTTTAGGTATTCATAAAGAAAACAATAATATATTATAACTGAGATGTGTTTTGGCCTCGCATTGTATGAACTCGGTATTGAATTAAATTTATATCGAGACGTAAGTAGAAACATTGTCGTTCATATTTAAATTTAGAGTAACGTTACATTGCGAAAAAAAACTTAATGCATAATATTTTCGTGTCTTACAAATAGTATTAATATAAAAGTAAGAAATGAAGGGGCTATTTGGTAAACCTATGAATTATTAAGTGTTGAACGGGTAAGAGGTCTGAATGGATAAGATGATCTAAACCAATAAGAGCTTAATGAAATGTATCTGTTTGGTTAGACGTTTGAATAACTGTACGCATTTACTATTTTACCCCTTTACGTAGATTTGATATTAATCTCCAAAAGATCTAAAAGATTTTTTGAATAAACTTTATAATTATTAATGAAAAAAAAATAGTTGTCTAAAAAATCTGAAAATTTTAATCTAAAGTATTATACATTTATGAAAGTTAAAATTTTTAATAAACTCTTTTATCTAGTTGTCGTCTTCTACCTCCATTTTCTATGTAAACTTGAAACTGTCAAATGAAAAGTGAAATGTTCTTATTAACCGCCACGGTAAGTCCATTACGCCGCGTTAATAGGTAACGTTGAAATCTACAAACTCTGAAAAATCTGCGTACACTGAAAAGCCTATTCACTCTGCAAAGCATGCAAATAGTAATGACGGCTGTATCCGCCGCGTTTAGACCATTACGTTGCGTATAAAGGTCACGTGGAAATCCGTAAACTCTGAAAAATCTGCGAACACTGCAAAGCATGCAAATAGTAATGTCGCCCATAACCGCCCCGTATAGTCATTAACGGCACGTATAATTCACAAACATTATTCAATGTGTTCCCCAAAAAATCGTGTATAAAACCCCGAACCCCCTATCACACCAAACCAAACACTTCTAACATGTTTTTTCAAATAACTCTCAAGCTAAGAAACTATCCAAATAAATATGAATATTTCATCAAAATTATCTCACCAATCAATTTATCATCGTCGGTCATTCTCAATTGTGGTGGGTGTGTAGATGCTATTTTCAAGTTCATTTTACTTCAGATTTGATGACAGTGAAGACGAGGACGGTTGTCTTGAGCTGTCTTTAAAAATATGTACAAAAACATCCTATTACAAGTGGGATATATGTTGGGTGATTTGTAATATAAAACACCCATCGTTGAGATGTTCAATCAGTTGGGTGCGGAGTCGTGACCGTACCGAAATGCTATCAGCGATGGATTACAATGTTATGACCTATTGGTATTTGAATGTAATATTTATAATGTAATATTTGGTGTTGTGTATATGCTATTTTTTAATGTAATATTTATATTAGAAATTCAAAAGTTAAGCCAGTGTAACATCCTTACAACTTTTAGAAATTTCGTCTCGAAAATAAAATAAAAATAAAATTTAAAAGAGAACAACTAATATGCGGAGTTGTTAGAAGTTTTAACGATTTTATACATTAACATAAAATAACGCCGATCTTTGAATGACCCGAAAGAACGCCACAAATAGGAAATATGACAAGGACACTTATATATAGGATGTACCAGCGGCGTATCCACCATGCCCTTATCATATTGTATTTGTCCCGTTCCTCAAAATCATTCCAAGTTCTGAGTTATTTCACACAACCGGACTTATTATATTTTCCATGCGAGTACTTTGATAATTACGTGTCGACTCATAATTACCTCTATCGTCGGATGGTCCATATAGCTTCCCTATTGTGTGGTTTTAAGACATAGACATTTGATTAAAAAGAAAAAAAAATTATCATATAGAACGTTAAAAATCAAAACTAATGAATAAAAAGGGTAAAAACATTACAAAAGACATTGATAGACCATTCAGGCCAAGGACAAAACACTAAGTTATGAAAATAAAGTCATCGTGTCTAAAGCAAGTAAACGATATTGAAAACGAAATAAACGAGGTGATAAAATTAAAGAATGAAACATTTAGAATTAGAAATATCGTAACATGTAATTGAAATAATGGGGTCAAGAATAGCTTAAATAAATGAAATCTTTAAGTATCAAAATATCATGATGTTAAAAAAAATGAAAATCTCCAATAGAACATTGACGTGACCAATGGCAGCGTTGAGATGAATAAACAATTATATCTTACAAACATTTAAATTGATAATAACTTGAAATGAAATGGATAAACAAAAATTTTAATATTAACATATTGAAATCGATTAAGTTTGTGAAAAGAAAAATTTTCAATAGTAACTTTGTGCTTATCAAGTATAACATAAAGTAATTGTCTTATATTGATGAAATCAAGAACAATAAAATGGTTCAAATAAAATATTGAGTGGAAGATAAGTACAGAATATATAAAACAATTTGGGTAAAAATATAACATTAGATAAACTCGGCATGTACATGGGACACAGTCCCGGTTCTAAGTAAATGAATTCGTTTGGAGAGAACCGGTCACCGTAGTAAAATGTAGAAATAAATTGAAATTACGGTTTCTATTAGGTAACTATGTACACATACATAGTCTCAATTTCCACTTAACGGTTACGTTGATGGGAAATTGGTCATAGATCCCGAGATTGAAATAACATGCGCAAACCGATTCAATAATGCGACTAAGAATGATGTATAAATTTACGTTTCGTAAAATACAAATGAACAGTGGTCAAGGATCAATGAAAAATCGAAATAAACTTCGTAAAAAAATCACTTTGGGTAAGTCCGAAAAATACGCGAATGAGAAGTTAAAGAAAAGAAAAAATGCAGCTTGCGACGTTTGTCTTTCTCGAGTGTCGGTTTGTTGTATGAAAGTTGACGTGGGAGGTGGTGCCATGATTTCTTAACCGAAACTCATTGGTGTTAACGGAGGGGAAAGAAAAGAATGGATATAATATATATTTTAAATTTAGGAAAATCGGTTGTAAATCGTGATGCTTTTATATCTCATGATAAAATAAAATTTATTCTATTTTATTTAGGCAAAAAGTTTTTTAGCTATTGCTATAACTTGCAAATTTTATGAAATTTTAATCATAAAAATAAATATTTTCTTTTGGCCAGCGATCTAAGAAAAAAATAATAAATAATTGTTAAATTACCCGACTTGTTGAATGAAAAATAGTCCCAAAGGCTAGGACTAGTTTGAAACAAAAAAAATTACTTTAAATATATTATTTGAAAGAATAATTATCATATTAATAGTAGTGATGACGATGGTACTAGTAATAGAAATATTAATAATAATAATAAATGTAATAATAATAATATTGATAATAGTAATAATAATAATATATTGATAGATATAATGAATTATTTGAATTGGTTGGAAATCATTTTTAAAGAAAATTTATTTGATTGAAAATTAAATATCTATAGTAACTACGGGTTTGTGTTAGTAAAAGAAATCAAATATGCAAAATAAAATATAGTCGATTTGGATGGGTTTGTAAAATCTAATTGTTGAAACCGAAAAATCGATTAGAATAGACGAGGGACACAGGGTAAGGTATTGCATGGTGGAAACAAGTTAGGCATTCCAAAGTATGGCGGGTGTGCTAGGGTCACCACAATGATAGTAGGCTTGAAGTATGAGGTCAAGCATATGATTGAGACAAATGGTTAAGTACAGGTCTTGCAATTGGGCCAGTGGCGTTGAGTTTGGGTAAGTTTTAGCAATAAGTGGTAATCGAATGTACCAACAATTGAAGTATATCAACGTTGCAGGGAAGTAAAGTGTTGGGATTTACATATACTGTACAAAGGGTGTGTTTCAGCGCGAGGCTTAATTTACTATAGCCATGAAGGTGGGTGTGGTCAAATGTGGGGTGATCGGGCTCGCTGAGGCCATTTGCTTGATAACTTGGATTGTCATTTCGCCGGTTGAGTGCAACAACTAGGAAAACGAGAAGGCGTGATACGAAACGTGTGGAATTTGCGTGACTTGGGACTTTAGTATAAAAACGACTAATAGATACATCAATGAAACAAGTAAAGAAAAGAGATCATATGAAACAAAATTTGAAATTGAAATTGGAATTCCCATGAGACATCATGAGTTTTCACATTCAACAAACGAAAAATCTAAGAAATTATTGAATAATCACATGGAATAAATATTAAACTTAACAATAAATTGTAGAAACGAATTGTAATTCGAGTGTTCATGTACCACCATAACTTTCTAAATTTTCAATTCTAAAACATAAGTGTAGATGAATATAACAATAAGGTAATCGAATTGAAATTCGACCATTCATATATCACCATGACCTTTCGAATTTTCAATTATAAAACTTAGTAGTAAATGAATAAAATAATATAGTAATCAAATCGAAATTCAACCATTTATATATCACCATTTTGAATTTTCAATTCTAAAACATTTTAGTAAAATAACAAAGGAATCGTTTGAAATTCGGTTATTACTTTGCAAACTTTTAAAAGTTTAAGCCGTAAATGAGCGTATAAATAAAGAAAACTTGTCACAATTTTTTTTTTAAAAAAACTTAACTATTCTCGTAAAAAAATGCATAATTAAATCGAACCAAAAGCTGGGTATTCGAGTACAGACTTTCAGTTAAAACACATTGTAAAACATTGAGGAGTGCAACCCTATTCTTTTAACAAAGAGAACATGGTCGCGTTTGAAAACTTAAAGTTGTGATTCATATGGCGTTGAAAGTGGTATGCTTTGGCTTAATAGAGTTCATGCTCTTTCCTAACTCGTAAGCAACCGGGTCCCGCGTCTGATTGGGATTTATACTCATTGCTTATCCTTAGGTTTCAATAACCTTGGTGTCAAGAGTTTCGGAAAACAGGCACGTCCCCCCTTACAGTTACTACATACCGGCCATAAAGAACCATCTTTAAGAAGAATAAATATCGGAACACCACAATGAAAATCAATAATTGAAAATGTTGAAAAAAACTTTGCTTTTTAGGCATAAGCCTTGGACTTGTGTTTGCTTGTGTAATGAAGTAATTGAATCATCAGTATAATAGTAACAACTAAGTGCTTTGAACAATCACATAAGCCACACATAATTTCTAATTATGCAACCTAAGCAATTAAGCAAATAAACTATAACTAACTAGAACACTACGTCTAATGTCCTATCTTATAGTCACGGCTCTAATACCAATCTGTAACATCCGGCCCCTCGCACCACCAATATTGTCCGCTATGCCCACGATGAGCTCACGGATTTGTTTTTGGTTGCCCAGATGGAGACTTCCCAAGAGGTCAACCATCCTAGTAATACTTCCACCTAAGCACGCTTAACCGTGGAGTTTTCATGTGCTCCACAGCCAACTAAGCCCAAAATGCGTTGGTGATTGAAGATGCAGTACATTTACTTATGAACCAAGGATCTCTCTTGTCCACGGCCGATGTGGGATTTGCCTAAGAGTGGGACGATGTTGTGTTTGCCAAGGGTGTTACAGCCAGTACTATAATATCGTCTCATTTTCGATATCGTTCAATGTTAATAAAATATATACATACATTGTATACTAATATTAAACGACGATGAATATGTCCTTGTTTCAAACGTTTCGTCTTTTATGTAATATATAATGATAATGTAATCTTTAAAATGTGAAATATAATAATAGTGTTACACAAGTTACGATTACATTAGAACGAACGAGCGAGTAATTACAAACAAGTCCAAAGATTTTTAAAATAGCATCTACACAACAAGGACATTAACGATAATTGCTTCAATTGTCGAAATCCACCTGCAACCTTTGTTCAACGATTAATAGTAATGACACACACCAGTCATTACTCCTTGCTGACCGAATTCCAAAATCCCTTAAACCTTTTGGGGATTTTCGGGAGTGTTGGGATTCATGAAGGGGGCCCTCTAGGCATGTTCACCCCCCTCGTTTTATATTGATTTTAATAAAGACTCCAAAATAGCATCTACACAGCCACCAATATCCGCTGGACCAACCACGTTAAATTGGCCGACGAGACTGTATTCTATATTAATAATAATGGACTCCAAAATAGCATTCACACAGCCACAATTATCTTCTTAATTTTAGACCGAATTTATCGTGGCTGTGTAGATGCTATTTTCGGGCTCCATTGTTATTAGTTTCCAGGGTAATATATTGGTGAGAAGGACTTAAATCCTAGACCGATGAGACCGTTTTTTATATTAATAATAATGGACTCCAAAATAGCATTCACACAGCCACAATTATCTTGTTTATTTCAGACCAAAATTTTCATGGCTGTGTAGATGCTATTTTCGGGCTCCATTGTTATTATTTTGCAAAGTATTACCATGATGTATTGGTGGGGGATTAACAACTTTTTGTTGTATGGATCCTATTGATATCGCGTGTTTATATAGTGGTTTCTGGGGTCTTCTATACGCCACGGTACGGCCTTAACGGTGCGTCTGAAGGTTACTCGAAATCCCATAAAGCTGTAAAAGGCTATCAAACACTGCAAGAGGAGCGTGTGCCTTGTCCCGGTAAGCATTTACCGCGGTGTATAAGGGTCACGCGCATATCTAGAAAATCTTAATACACATGCAAAGATCTTGAAAATCTGATAAAGCATGCATGTTAAACTCCGCCGCGTAACGTGCATTATGGAGCGTATAGTGTCTCGGTTTTTATTTTCTCATTATGATAAAGCATGCATGAATATATGAATATGGAGTTGTGCAAATTAACCCGGTCTATAAACGCAGCGTGAAGCACTTAACGTGGTGTATGGTTAGACCCAAATTTTGTCTACAAATACCCACTACGGTTCACCATTTTTACTAAAGACAATGATTTTGTCTACAAAAACCCACCACGGTTCACCATGTTTTCTAACAAAATACATTATAATCAAACACACCCCACCTCCATGTTTATCATAAACTCCTCCACCATGTTTCCTCTTGACAACGTTTCTCTCACGACCCCCACATTGCTCAAAACACCTACATGTTTTACTCATGGAGTCGGTTACTATTAAAACCAAATGTTGGTTGTGTAGACGCTATTTTGGATTGGCATGCGGGAGTGGGGGTTGTCGTGGCCCTGTGTAGCAGCCAAATTGAGGTCGTTGTAAATCTCAACGGTGCCGATTATAGGTACTATAGACTCCATTGAATGACGGAGGGAAGAGTTGAGGTTATTAACCACCTCAAAAAATTAAAATCATGAATGATGGACCCACATGGGGTTCATAAATTTATATAATGATTTTTGATGAAAAACTGAGAACCTGAAATGCTACCAACGGAGAAGACCTGTCTATTGTACTTCTCATCCGAAGCCGTGCCAGCTGTCATCTATTGGTGTATCACCGGTTAATAGTTTGTCTTTCAATAGACGGGTTCCACACGACATTCAAAAGAACCACCTGAGAAGAGGCATAAAGATTAATCTGTTTAGAAGAACATTTCGTAGATGTCAACAACAATTTTAGATAACTTTTAAATGTATTTGAAATTTGGGAGAATTTTGGTTGTGTAGCTGCTAATTTTTGAATGTAATATTGTTAGGGTGTTATCAATATTTTAAAATTACAATTACGTTTGTGGTAGCAAACAATGAAATGATATTATGATGATGATCTTATGACATGATGATGATGATATGATATGATATGATGATGATGATATTATGATAATGATGATGATGCTATGATATTATTATTATGATGATGATGATATGATGATGATGATGATGATGATGCTATGATATTATGATGATGATGATATGATATGATGATGATATGATGATATAATATTATGATGATGATGATGATATGATGGTGATATTATCAACATGATGATATGATATTATGATGATTTTATTGATATGATATGAGATGATATGATATGATGATGATGATATGATCATTATGATGATGATATGATATGATGATGATGATATACCACGTCTTTAACCATTCAGTTTAGTTCTTAACGCAACGTATAATAGTAACGTGGAAATCTACAAACTCTGAAAAACCTGTAAAACGCCTATTCACTTTGAAAATAACTTGCATGTGAAAAAAAATGTCGGCCTTAACCGCCGCGTTAGGTGCTAAACCTGGCGTTACATATCATAGATATTTTGGCTATAAAAACAACTACTCATTTACACATATTAGTCTATAACTCAAACATGTTTCCTATCAACAATATTTCATTCTCAAGCTACAAAATGGTTTTATCCCCACGATCATTCAAAAATCAGCATTTATGCCATTATTATTAAAACCATATATTGGTTGTATAGACTCTATTTTGTGGTGACATGTAGTCGTAGGGGTGGCCGTGGCTAGGTGGAACTCTTAAATAGTCCACCATAATAAATCCCATCAGGGCCGATTGCAGGCTCAGTGAACTCCATTCAACCCTGGAGCAGGGAGCAACGCGCATGGACCAGCTCAAACTATCTACTACTTAATGAGGATGTACCGTGGCTCTTAATGAATTCAGTGCCACCTAAAATATACAACCATGAAGTGATGTCACATGGAATGCTACCATCGTAGAGCCATTTTGAGCAGATTCACACATGAAAATTATATTATAACCCATCTTATACAACTGGATATCCATTTAGCATACCCGAATCAACATTCCATTTTTTGATACTCGATTCAATAAGTGATTTGTTTGATGAAATTGTTCGTTTAATTGTTCTAATTGACCTTTTGTATCTCATAGTTAGAGTAAGTTTAGACAAATGTCGGCGGAAATGTCACACCCCAACCGACGACGGGAAAGTCACGAACATTATTATATAAAGTTTCATTATCCGATACTTGTAAAATTCATATTGGTTCATATGATTTTTTGGATAAGACTTAAAATCTAAACAATGTAACATTATCTGATTATATAATTCAACTTTTTACTAATAAATATGGTATCATATCACTTTCATATCCATCTCCAATTCAACTCTTTCCATTAGTATTATCTACTATCGCTTTAAAAGACGATCTGGTTGAGTATATTTGGCAAAAATTTGGCGATGATGAATAATTATGTAGTTTTTATCATTTCTAAGTGTAATTTTATATTTAATGCTACGGTCGTAACTTTGTTATCTACTTTTACTAAGTGTGTTTGATGAATATAAATATTTTTTTAAAATAATTTTATGTTAAATATATATTGTTTATTTTAAACAAAGAAATTATTTTTTATATTTTTAAACACTTTTAATAAAAAAACTCAACAATAATTAATAAAAAAATTTATAAGTTATATTTATTTAATAAAAATAATGAAGTTTGGTTTGCTAATAAGGATGAAAAGTTTGGTTTGGTTGGTTTGTGAATGAGGATAGTCTAAGAAATTACAATAATAACAATAGTGCAAACATTTTTAAAACAAATTAGACAGCTCATAGTGCTAACATCTAATCTTTAAATTACAAAATATAATAAAAGTGTGTTACAATAAACAATTACTTGAGAATAACTACTTACATACTAACAAAATTATAATAATAACAATAGTGCTAACATTTTTAAAACAAATTAGACAGGTCATAGACGTTGCTGTTAAAACTTCAAAATAGCATCTACACAGTACGGAGACAACGGCCACTACTCCAATTTCGAACTCGGCTTACCACATTTTTTCATTTAATAATAATGTGGTACACACCAATCGGCGCTCCTCGCTGACCGAAAATGTTATCAACATGCCTTCAATTCCACTTTCGGGAACTATCGGTGCCCAATAACCATGTTCATAATTCCCTTGTTTGAATAAAGGCTCCAAAATAGCATCTACACAGCCACCAATATCCGTTGGACCAATCGAGTTAGATTGACCGACAACACCATATTCTATACTATTACGCAGGGTATTATGTTCATGAGGACTTAAATCGTGTTGTATGGGTGTAGTGATGTGGGGGATCCAGTTTGTAGTTTATTACATGTTATATAGATGGTTTTCAGGGGTGATCCGCCACGGTAAGCCGTCAATGAGGCGTATGTAGGTATACCGCGTATATAACCACTACGTTAGGCCCTAAATGGGGCGTATAAGGGTATCGTGGAAATCTAGAATCTCTGAAAAATCCTGTAACCCACATACTCACTCTGAAAAGAATTTGCATGTGAAAATATTTTCGGCCTTAACCGTCGCGTTTAAACATTAACGTGGGGTATAATGACAAAGGTTGCAAAAATAATGTCGGTCATTCTCAATTGTGGTGGATGATATGATGATGTTGATATTATATGATATGATGATGATGATATGATACTATTGTCAAAATGATGATGATGATATGATGACAATATGATAATGATGATGATGATGATAAGATGATAATATGATGATGATATGATGATGATATGATAATGATATTATGATGATGATGATGATATGATAATGATATGTTACTGATATTATGATGATGATGATGATATGATAATGATATGTTACTGATATTTCGATGATGATGATGATGATAAGATGATGATATGATGATGATATGATAATGATATTATGATGATGATGATGACATGATAATGATATGATGATGATGATGATAAGATGATGATATGATGACGATATGATAATGATATTATGATGATGCTGATGATATGATGATGATAAGATGATGATATGATGATGTATGATAATGATATGATGATGATGATATGATAATGATATTATGATGATGATAAGATGATGATATGATAAAGATATTATGATGATGATGATGATGATATGATGATGATATGATAATGATATTATGATGATGATGATGATGATGATGATGATGATATTATAATGATATTATGATGATGATGATGATAATGATGATGATGATGATAAGATGATGATATGATGATGATATGATAATGATATTATGATGATGATGATGATGATGATAAGATGATGATATGATGATGATATGATAATGATATTATGATGATGATGATGATAAGATGATGATATGATGATGATATGATAATGATATTATGATGATGATGATGATAAGATGATGATATGATGATGATGATATGATAATGATATTATTATTATGATGATGATGATGATGATGATATGATAATGATATTATGATGATGATGATAAGATGATGATATGATAATGATATTTTGATGACGATGATGATGATGATGATGATGATGACGATGATGATGATAATATGGTGATATGATGATGATATGATAATGATATTATTAAGATGAGATGATGATGATATGATACTAATATTATTGATGATGATGATGATATTATGATGATATGATGATGATGATATGATACTAATATTATGATGATGATATTATGATGATATGATGATGATGATGATGATGATATGATACTAATATTATGATGATGATGATGATATTATGATGTTGATGATATGATGATGTGGATATGATGATGATGATAATGATATGGTGACGATACAGTAACAACTTCAAATTAGCATCTAAACAAGTCGGATACAACGACCACTGCTCCAAAAAGATCATAAGCAGGTTATCTTATGTTAAAAAATAACACAACTATTCTTTAAAATTTATAAACGTTTACATTAGATAAAACTAGTACAAAAATATTTCTAAAATATTATAGTTTAAAATAGCATCTACGCAGCTTTGTCCTGCCACCTTTTTTCCTTGATAGTCAAGTATTGGTGGTGATATCGCACTCTTTTCATGCTTCTTTTCTTGTTGTTCTTCTACAAAGTGAATGCCACCACTTTATAATCCTTATGATAGCGGTTTATCCCCATTATTGATAATAATGGAGTTCAATGTGAACTACAAAATAACATCTATACAGCCAACGTAACCTCTTTAGCCGAACAATTTTCAGGGGCATAACCATAATGTGATAAATCAGGATGTCGTTACTATTTGCACACTTGGCATTTTCCCTCATCACCCTTCGTTAATACTCACGGAATGAAATATAGAGTTGTGGTGATCAAAATATGGATGGATAGGGTCTTCTTGTGGTCGCGGATGTCATTTTATAATGGATTTTTGGTTGAACGTAAACTGCTCTTTGTAGGACTATAAGCGGCGTATAATGGTAATGCAATCACACTAAAATCTGTGTAAATATCTCTAACCTCCGCGTTAAGCCCTTAACGCTGCGTTTAAAGGTAAAGTGGATATCTACAAACTCTGAAAAGCCTGTAAACCGCCTATTCACTTTGAAAAGAATTTGTTAACCGCGCCGTATAGTCATTAACGTGGGGTATAATAATGCTTACCGTGTCGTTTACATCATAGGAATTATGTCTATATAAACAACTACCATCAACCATTTACACAACCATATTAGTCTACCTCAAACATGTTTCCTATCAACGATATTTCATTCTCGAGCTATAAATTATACAAAAAACCACGATCATACAAAAATCATCATTTATGCCATTATCATTAAAACCATATGTTGGTTGTGTAGACGCTATTTTGTGGTGACATGCAGTCGTAGGGGTGGTCGTGGCTAGGTGGAATTCTTAACTAGTCCACCATAATAAATCCCATAAGGGCCGATTGCAGGCACAGTAAACTCCATTCAACCCTAAAGCGAGGAACACCACGCACGAATCAGCTCAAACTACCTACTACTTCACGAAGATGAACCGAGGCTCTTAATGAATTCGGTGCCACCTCACTTCACGAAGCATGAAGTGACGTCACAAGGAATGCTACCATCGTAGAGCCATTTTGAGCAGATTCACACATGAAAATTTCATTATAACCCATATTATACAACTGGATATCCATTTAGCATACCCGAATCAACATTCCGTTTTTTTATACCCGATTCAATAATTGATTTGTTTGATGAAATTGTTCATTTAATTGGTCTAATTGATCTTTTGTAACTCACATTTAGAGTAAATTTAGTCAAATGTCGGTGGAAATGTCACACCCCAACCGACGACGGGAAAGTCACGAACGTTTTTATATATAAGTATTTATTATATAAAATTATTATTTTGATTTTTGAAAAATGTATAGTTAATTGTGTTATTATCTTTATTTGTAAGAAACTATTGGAATTTCACATTCTAATTTTGTAACATCCCGAAATTTCAAGATAATATTAATTATATTAATTACTATTAGAGGGAAGTTTACTCGGGTTGTCAGGAGATAAATAAAAGAATAGGAGTTGGCATGAATCGGGCTAGTGTTGGGTAATGGATGCGGGTTGTGGACTTGGATTATTGAGATGGGTTAAATGAGAATGGGATTTAAGGGATATAAATATCCCCTAAACCCAAAATATCTTCATTCTCACCCTACACCCTAAAACTCCTAACACACACATTCTAACCGATCAAGATTCAGAGCCGAGACCCGAGATTTTGTTGATAGATCTGAGTTGGTAAGGTAAGAACAAATCCAACAAAGCTAATATTACTGAAAATGGTTAGGATTGGATGGGTTAACCGGACCCGAAACCCAAACTGCCCAAATCGGACCCCTAAAACGTCGATTTTAGGCCGATTTGATGGTTGGGATTTGTAGGCGCCGATCATACGATTCCGTGGGTACCAAAATCGAGTTATTTGGCTAAGAAACGAAGGAGTTATGGGCAAACAGATCTGCAGCGCGATAACTTCGCCTGCAAGATTAAGTTCGCCTGATGAACTTCGCCTTCAAGCGTAACTTCGCCTTCAAGCGTAACTTCGCCTAAGGATAACTTCGCCTGAAGCCAAGTTCGCCTAAGGATAACTTCGCCTGAAGCCAAGTTCGCCTAAGGTTTAACTTCGCCTGAAGCCAAGTTCGCCTAAGGTTTAACTTCGCCTGAAGCCAAGTTCGCCTGAGGTTTAACTTCGCCTAGAGCTAAGTTCGCCCGAGGGTTAACTTCGCCTAAAGCCAAGTTCGCCTAAGGATAACTTCGCCTAAAGCCAAGTTTGATTAGAAAATAAATTATCAAGCGATAAGTTAAAGTAAGCTAATACTAGGCCACCAGATTAGATCAGACGAGTATTGACACGTGTAACTTGTACAGTCAGCCGAGCTCAGTTAAGGAAAGGATTTACAGCTATCAGAAGAAGAAGCAGAGTTCAGGCGAGTTTCTAGCCCCATTTATGTGTTATGTTTTCGGGGCTGTGTGCATACTTAATATGTTTGTTAATACGCTTATCCTAAGAGATAAGTGTATGCCTTATGTGAATGATATGATATGTATGAATGATTGCTTGATGGTACGTGAACGATCTTCGGATATTGCATGTACTGTCAGGTTGTAACGCTATGTGTAAGGTAAGTATGATATGTATGTTTATGTGTATGAACGTGATAAAGATAATAAAAGAAAGAAATGATAATGTATGGTTGTATGGTTACGAAAAGGGTACCGAGCCCTAATAATATGTGATATGTATGATATGATTGCTTGATGGTACGTGAACGATCTTCGGATATTGCACGTACTGTCAGGTTGTAACGTTATAAATATGGTAAGTATGATATGTATGTTTATGTGTATGAACGTAATAAGGTTAATAAAAGAAGGAAATGACGGTTGTATGGTTGTATGGTTACGAAAAGGGTACCGAGCCCTAATAATACTCGAGGTATGATGTATGGTTGTATGGTAACGAAGAGGGAATCGAACCCTACTAATATTCGAAAACAAGGGACCAGACCCTTATAATATCTGTGATGTTAGGGACCAGACCCTTATAATATCTGTGATGTTAGGGACCAGACCCTTATAATATCTGTGATGTTAGGGACCAGACCCTTATAATATCTGTGATGTTAGGGACCAGACCCTTATAATATCTGTGATGTTAGGGACCAGACCCTTATAATATCTGTGATGTTAGGGACCAGACCCTTATAATATCTGTGATGTTAGGGACCAGACCCTTACAATATCTGTGAGGATAGGGACCAGACCCTCATAATATCTGTGATGTTAGGGACCAGACCCTTACAATATCTGTGAGGATAGGGACCAGACCCTCATAATATCTGTGATGTTAGGGACCAGACCCTTATAATATCTGTGATGTTAGGGACCAGACCCTTATAATATCTGTGAGGTTATAGGGCGAAAGGCTCTTTAAAACGTATGATTATGAATGTAAAGAAAGTATGTAAGTAAGAAAGAAAGTATGTAAGTGAGAATGAAGGTATGAGTACTTATGTGTGTATGAAAGAAAGTTATAAGGTTAAGTACGTATGTATGTAAGAAGGTATTGTATGATACTGTATGATTAACTAGAACTCACTCAGCGTAGCTGACTTTTAGTATGCACGCAGGTGAGTTGATTATAGAGTTAGCATGAGGATGACACACGGCATGGATTGAACGGCTGGCATCTGAAGAAAGAAGTAAAGATGTTTTAAATATAAAGTTTTGTGTTATGGTATCAAAGAAAAGAGTTAATGTTTTGTAACAAATGATTGATGTTTTATATTCCGCGAAAAGTTTTTATAAACTCTGATTTGAAGAACTGTGTTTATGAGTAAATCCGACGCTAAAGTAGGGTGCCCGGGTTCGGGGCCTTACAAATTTTCACTAACGTAAGAACAATTATGTTATTGTGTAGGAACAATTGTGTTACTATGTAGGATGTGCATGGTTTTGTGTAGGAAATATAATAGGATGTTTATGTATACGAGTATAATGATATGTGATAGTTTGATATGCTATACGTTATTAAAAGGATATGTACATAGGTTAATATAATTAATTTGTGTAGGCTATTATAAATATATATGTAGGTTATTAGTATGATAAGTGTAGGATGTTAAATGTATAAGTAAATCTAAATGTAGGATCATGAGATAACAAAAAGATATTTATGTTTTTTTAATTTAATTAATAATAAATTAATTAAAAAAACATAATATAATTATATTTAGTCATTATTCATATTTAGTCTGGTTAAACGGTATTTACAAAGTCCGGTTTTAGTGAAATAATTCATATATAGTCATTATTATTATAGATATGATTAATTGTGGCTTAAAAGAAATAAAAACATAAGTTTCAAACAAAAACGGGGTGTAGAGGGGTCGAACCCGCGACCTCTACCCACAAAGTTTCAAGTGTTAACCAGCAGGCCATAAGGCGATGTGCATAAAGAATCGGTTTCCATAATTAATATACAAAGGAAGTTCATCTTAAAATTTGTTTCATAAACCATTATTATAAAAAACGGGGTGCAGAGGGGTCGAACCCGCGACCTCTACCCCCAAAGTATCAAGTGTTAACCAGCAGGCCATAAGGCGACGTGCATCAACAATCTGTTTCGATAATTAATATACAACGGAAGTTCATCTCAAAATTTGTTTCATAAACCATTTCAATAAAAAACGGGGTGCATAGGGGTCGAACTCGCGACCTCCACCCCCAAAGTATCAAGTGTTAACCAGCAGGCCATATGGCGACGTGCGTTATGAGACAGTTTCTATAGTTAATATACAAATCATGTTCATCTCAAAATTTATTTAATAAACCCTAGAATTTGATTTGATATAAACTATTATTCACACACACCGTCGCCTACAACACAAACCGCTACACAATCTCATAGAACGCGATTCCGGTACCATTGAACAATCCCGGCCATCAACGACCACCGAAGTGAACAACGAACACACCGCGACACATTATCAACTGGTACGGCAATTGGTTTTGAAGGTTAATCGGGTTAGGGTTTGATAATCAAGTTATTTATGTTAATCGGGTTAGGGTTTGATAATCAAGTTATATAGGTTTACTTGATCGGGTTATTTTAGGGTTTGATAATCAGGTTATATAGGTTTGATAATCATGCCTGTGTTAAGCTATTTGACGACTCAACTAGGGGTGTTCACGGTCCGATTTTGACAGTTTTTGGGTCAAACCGAAGCCAAACCGTTACCAACGGTTTGGCATTATCGAAAACCAAAACCGAACCGTTGAGATTTAAAACCAAACCAAACCGAACCATAATTAACGGTTTGTTTCCTGTTTGGTTTCACGGTTTGGGCTTTATACGATGTAGTTTTTTTATTAAACTTAATGAAATACTATATATTATGAATTATCTAAACAGTTAATATATACGATTAAATCTTTCGTCCGGTACGGTTTTATACGGTCGGTTTTTGGTAAAAACCATAAACCAAACCGTTCATTACGGTTTGAAAATTTGAAACTGTAATCTTATTTGTTTAAAATATCCATCAACAGCTGTGTTTATTGAGATAACTAAAATGTGCATTTTAATATCTATATGATAAAAAGATGAACATCCACGAGGATGACATCCTCTACCAACAGGAGGAGGAGCAGCGGCCATGACGGAGGCGGCGGACAGAACCGCCGCCAAAACCTATTGAAGGGGATGATGTGTTGGTGGATTACCCACACACACAGTTTGTTCTCGGGACACTCGCGCACGACCGGTACATCTAGCTCCGATTGATGAAGCCTATGCCGAATACCATCTTAAGCCTCAGTTTTATGGAGACAGTTGGCGCGACCACAAGGATGTTAGAGTATGTCGGGACGGACACGCCGTGGATGAGGATGTTTACGATGAACTACCCCGCACACCGGGAGCTTACGCTAGAGGTTTACTCAACATTCCGTTTCAAGTGTTTTACTTTTTACTTACTTTGTCAAACTTTGTTTACCGCCTACACATTACTTTAATATATTCATAAGAAATTGTTTATTTTATTTCAGGCCACGGGAGGCGGGGAGGCCAGAGGTGCAGATGAGAGATCAGGACCCAGAGGGTCGTGCGTGGGAGGTTGCCTTCAAGATGTTTGGGGTCGACCGGTACTTTTCATTGGAGGAGTTTGCCGTGGCGATCGACTTTTACACCTAGGAGGAGGTCCGGTAGCCGATCTACACCACGAGCGTCCACGAGGGCCCGGACGATTATTTGCCGTTTGGTGGCGCGCGATTGCAAGTAAGCCTTTCCCATCCGGTACCCAAGAAAAAGCCTCCTGCATCATTGACCCGTTGTACAGGTACGTTAACCTATGTTAATTTACATTACGTTACCTTGTAATATATTACGTTACATTATGTTATATTTACCTTATATTATATTTCGTTGTGCAGGTAACTACACAGGGTGATAGCCTCGTCAGTACAAGGTAGATATCAGGGTGCTGACCACTACAAACTCTCAGACTTGTTTTTTTTGCGGTGCCTTCTGACGGGGATCCATTGCAACCTCGCCCATGGCTTCGCCGACTACATCGCCACATACCAGCACAGGTAGAGACGAGGATCGTTGCTCGGTGGCCCCTACGTGACGCGCATCACGCATCATTGGGACTTCACACACAGCTAGCTACTCTTACGATCCCGACAGTATCCCCCCGCGAGCTCGGCCCTTCTAGCGCCCATTGCATGCGTATTGTTCTCAAGTTTAAGGAGCCCGCCGGGAGAAGAGTAGATCGTCTCGTTACGGACTTCAACTCTGACCCTTACATACCGGTGCCACTAGTCGAGCCTCCACCATTGATTGCACAGGAGGTGCACATCGACGAGAACCACATAGAGCCATCGGGGGACGAGGACGGATGGGAGGATGAGGCGGTGGATGGAGCGGAGCAGGTTCAGGTTACTTTTATAACTCGTTTACATTTATTTGTTTCGTCTAAATATTAACGTTTAATTATCATTTTAATGTCAGCCGCGGGTGCCGCAGCACGCACCGCGCACCTATCGAGCTGTGCGTTTAGACCATGCCATGGATGCACGCTTACGGAGAGTAGAGGACGCGGTGCTACGGATGCAACGTCAAATCGATTGGATGATGGAGAGGGAGGCCAGCCGACAGCGCGGTGAGGATTACACATTACCTCCCCCACGCTTTGATCACGAGGCTAGCACTTCAAGGGCCGGCGCCGGCGCCTCAACCGACGGGGACGGAGACGGGGACAAAGTAGTGTAGATATTGATTTACATTACTTTGTTATATTCTATCAAACATTTATATTTTGTATGTTATGAACTTGTTATGAACTTTTATATTTTGTATCACATGGTTTTATGCTTTTTAATATTGTATGGTTACAATTATTAAAATCCATCCAACTAGTAAGATAAACATGATCATAATATTAGTTTAACTACATAATAAACTTATGAAAATTGAGTTCAAAGAAGATGTATTTTCCAAAACAAAAGAAAACGAAGAAAGCTTGGATTCCAAAACACCAAAATTCAAACCAAAATGAAGATGTATATTTCATTTAATATATTTTTAAATAAATAGCTAACACCTCATATTATAGACTAAAATCACCTTACAACCTATACCAAAGTAAGAACTACAAAATTTCTCAAAAAGACTTAATAATTAATAGACATATTTTTTCGATAGAAATATAAATATAATATAATAATTAACATAAACATAAAAATTAAAATCCTATAATTAAAATAAATATTTATTTAATTATAAATTTATTTAAATATATATCATTTTGATGATAAAAATCAAAATCCTATAATTAAAATAAACATATTTAAATATAAATCATTTCTGATTCATCCAATGATTGATCGATTTGATGGTGTGGTTGACGTGATCATGATTTGATTGATTGAGGTTGCAAACGCCACGGTTAGTCCTTACCGTGGCGTCTGGTCTGGTTTTCTAACCACACCGCCGGTGTGGTTAGAAAAGCTGTTATTAATCTCAACTATAATTTTTTTATTGTCAGTCTTAACTAGTGAATTGGCCGTTAACAATCTCATATTCTAACAATGGTCTGCGACTAAAGAAATCTTAACATCATTACTTAGGTCTCCGAAAAAAGTTTTTAGCTGAAAAAATCATATCTTTTTGTCAAAAAACACAACCCGAACACCGCCACCATCACAAACTGACTCACCATCAACTAACCACCACTAATTGAACACCAACAACCGATTCTGACTATATTTCTAGGGTTTCGACAATCTCAATAACTTGGGTTTTTACTAGAACAAGCTTCCTAAGAGCCCTATCCAATGTTACAAAGGTGTTTGAGACGAAAATGTTAAGTTTTTTCGAAAAAAACGTGAGTTTTCTGGTCAAAAACTTTTTTCCGGCTACCTGTAATTAACGGCGTTAGGATTCCGTTAGTCACGAATAGTTGGAACACATATGTTAAAAGATGAGACCATAAGCAACCAATTCTTTAGCAGAGACCAGTACCAATGAGAAAATGATAGTTAAGATTAATAAAAACCAATAAGGTTATATTTAAAATATCTTATGTTATTTCCATATTTTTTGAAACTTTTGTTGTAGGCTAGTGAGTTGTATTTCCATGTAACATCATCAATTATTAAACCAGTTTTTCCTTGTAAATTTAGTCACACATTAAAACTCACATTATAATTATAAAAAAAAAAACATTAAAGAATTGTGGCTTCCACAGGAACAGCCCCATGGGCGGCTGCCGCTTTCAGTCTCCCATGAAATCTCTGATTTATGCCCAATCCTAACCCTACATTCCATTCATGACCACAGGCAAGTCTTTCTTCTTCATCTATTCACTCTTATTAATCTTCCACAGCTTATCCTCTACCCACTCCGATTCCACTTCCGATCCATCTCAGATCGTTAACGACTTAACTCACCACATATCCCAGTTAGCTATACTCGATGCGCTTCTCAGAAACCTAACCGAATTAGTCTCCAAGTTAGTACCCGAACCCCCAATCCAGATAACAAATTCCAATAATCTTAATCTTAATTCAGTCTCCGATACTAATAACCAGCTGGCTACGGATAAGCATAAGCCAGCCGGTTCTTGGGAATTTTTATGTTTTCACTCGGTACGGTGACGTTATGCTTCGGTTCGATACGCCAACACGGTCACGTCGATGCTGTCGTACCTTTCCGTTTATCAAAATGAGACGGTAGTGGTGACCGGACACGAAAACGGTCTCCTTTTGGTTCATAAGGTTTGGGAAGTTTCAAACGGGGATGACTCGACTTTAATCGACCGGGAAATGATTTATAAACATGATGTGGAACTCGGGTGTAGGATTAACATTTTGGAAGTTCATCATGTGGGTAGGACACGGTACATTGTGTCCGTTGATGCCGACGGTCGGGTCACCGTTTTTAAAGATGGGGGTTCGGTTATTAGTAAAATCGGTACGATTGTTACCGGTAACCGGCCTCTTGTATTCTCGAAACAAAAGCTTTTGTTCTTAACGGGAACCGGCGCAGGGTCGTTGGATTTGAGAAATATAAAGGTTCGGGATGCCCCGTGCGAGGGTTTAAATGGATCGTACGCATTAAACTATGTTTTCGATGTGTCAGATAGAGGGAAGGCGTATGGGTTCACTTCGGAAGGTGAACTTGTGCATTTGCTTTTTTATGGCGACTCGGTTAACTTCAAGTGTCGGGTGAGATCGAAGAGGAAGTTGGATGCCGAACATGGGCCGTTAGCGTTTGAGGCGATTAAAGGGTATTTTCTTATTAGTAGTCCGGAAAAAGTGTTTGTTTATAACGTTTCTTCGCAGCTTTACGTGCGGGCGGGTTTGCCTCGGCTTGTGTTTTCGGCTGGCTTGATGAGATTATCGCGTCGTTTTTGAATTATCGCGCGATGGGGAGGTTAGATAGTGAAAGGGTCGAACCGATACCATTGATCGCGAGTGATCATGAAAAAATGGTGGTTATAAGTTTAGGAAGTGGGTATATCGGGATGTATCGGTCGAATCTTCCGGTTACAAAAGGCGAGTTCAACACAATGTTATGGAGCACTCCGGTTTTGTTTTTCGTGTTGTTTCTTTTTGCCGCGTGGCATTTTTTTAAGAACAAGAAGGATGTGCTGATGTCGTGGGGGCCGTATGACCCTTATGAAAGTGGAGCCCCGACTCCATCGGGTCCAGGGCCGAGATCTTTCGCTGGCCCCACATCAAGAAAGCATGACGGTGGCGGTAACAATGTCGGTGGCATCAGGGGGCCGCCACGAAGGTATGGCTCGCCAACGAGGTATACGGGTGCAAACGTGTTTAGGTCAAGTGGTATTGACCCGAATCCGCCAGAGCCGGATTTTAGGGGTTCGGAGTTGAAATATAGAGGGTCTGGTATTGAGGCTAGTGGTTTTGGTAACAGAAGAGAGGGTTTGTTTGGAAACAGTCAAGTTGTGGATGATTAAGGAGCTCAATTTATGGTGATTGAAAGTTGTTTAAAAACGCCTATGTATGTATTTGTTCGGTTATTTGAGGAAGAAAGTAACAGTCACAAGTTCTAAAGCAGTAAAGCATGCCACTTAATCTCGTTGCCCAAGGATTCGCAATGCATACGGTTTACACACTTTTACTTATAAATTAGTTGATTCGGTTAGGTTTTTATCTTACATATGAAACATGAAAAACAAATAACGGGTCAAAACAACCAATCATAGTCAAATGTAGGTCAATCAATTGGTCAACCCAAGCCATAATCGGCGAGCATAACCCCTTGTTCAAGTATAGTCAACGGTTTTTTTGTAATTCTAGGTGGTTTAGGAGACAGTTTTGTATTTGTAGGTGGTTCATTTAATTTTTGTAAAACTAGATAACTCGCAAGGGGGGATTGCGAGTTTAACCACAAATTATAAACTCGCAATGGGGGGCATCGAGGTTTGAATACATCAATCACTTTTTGAAATTACCCATATTTTTACAACTCATTCACAAATCATATGTTTTTTTATTCCCTCCATATGTTTTATATATCAAATCATTCCCAACGTTGGTGTTGAATGAATATAGGTCCACTTAAGAAAATCATAGTAAGTGGCAGAGCCATATAATGCTCTACGGGTTCGGTCGTCTTTTTTGATTTTATATATAACATATTGTATTGAATTAACGAGTGAAACTAGTATCATTTTAAAAATATATTCGAACCCATTAATTATGAAAAAACAGTAATCAATATTTTTTTGTTAAAATCTAAAAAGTTTTAAAATAACTATAAATTACCAATAAACGCTATAAATGAACCGGTAATAACTCATATATAGATTATAAATAAAACCTAAAATTATTCATAAACGGACCAATAATAACCAGTTAACATTCTATCTGACCGACATGACCCGACCCATCCGGGTCCGAAAATTTAGCGACGGAAAAAAATCGAGCACCAAAAAATCCCGAACTCATAGGAAAAAAAAGTTCTAGCTCCGAAAATGGATGTAGTGATATGTTATCTTGGTGAACTTATTTGAAACATACAACGGATTTTGGTGTGCTTATAAACAATAAAAGAGGAAACAAAATATGTTTTTATTTTTGCAAAAGTTACACATAAAAGCTTTTGAAGAACCCGTGACCACATCTTGTTTGTTTTTTCAATAATATCATCATGAGAATCTTTGTTGAGAATGATTCAATATATCAAACATATACAACATCAAAACATATGCAGAGATAAAAACATGGGTAGTATTTGATGTATTCAAACCTCGTTACCCCCTTTGCGAGTTTAAATTTTTTAACAGATTCTCTTTAAACTCACTGCCACCCATTGCGAGTTTATAATTTATGGTTAAACTCGCAGCCTCCCTTGCGAGTTATCTAGTTTTACAAAAAATTAAATAAACCACCTACAAATAGAAAATAGAAAATAGAAAAGAGCTTTCTAAACCACTTAGAATTACAAAAAAATCTAAACATAATGATTGATCCATCATTGTCAAAACATACTCTACAATGTAGCGTAGCCAATCATCATGCAAGATGGTTCATCATATAGTAGGTTAAACATAGTCAATCATGGTCAGACTCGGCCATATATAATCAATTTAAGTAAAACTTGGGTAGTTAGGTAACGATAATTATTAAATTAAATCACACAATCAATCATGGTAACCAATGTTGTAAAATTAGATCTAAAAATCATGGTACTATTCGAGTTATCGCTGCAAGATATGACGCGGCCGATACGACTTTCTTTAACTCCCCCTAATTACTAAAAATCGATCAAAAATGACAACTTTAGCCAAAAACATGTTTGGTCACCTTGGGCCAATTTTGACTTTAAAAAATAAAACACAATTTATATTTCTACAATATTAAAAAAGAATATCATTTTTTAATTAATGATTAATTTAGTATTTAAAAATGTATTTTTTTATTTATATTGATATATTTTTTCTGAAAGACCAATTAAATTAACCTATTTTGTTCTAAATATATTTTTTCTGATATATATATATATATATATATATATATATATATATATATATATATATATATATATATATAGAAAATGGTTCAAACAAAAAGAAGTAGTTTCCTAGGAATGGTAAGAACCAATGGAATTTTGATATTTGACATTAAAACATATGATGAAAGAATAATTTTAGGAAACTATGTCGGTTATAATGATAAAAAGGTAATTCTAGAAAACTATGACGGTTTTTGATAATTTTAAATCTCAACCATTGATTGATATGATCAAATGGCTATGATTTATTCTTAGTTTTCATAGAAAACTACTTGTTTTTAGGATAACCCTTCCATATATATATATATATATATATATATATATATATATATATATATATAGAGAGAGAGAGAGAGAGAGAGAGAAAAGATGGAATACAATAATAGCTTAAGGGTACAATTGTCTTTTGATACGTAATCTAAATTAAGTAATTTGCGTATAAACGGTTACGCGTATCCTGATATATATCTTAATCAAATCAATTTCTTTTTTACGAACCAATTTTTGTACCTAAATCAAATCAATTGAGTTTACGAACCAGTTTTGAACCGATTTTTGATCAGGGGTTTTGAAATGGAAGAAGATCGTGAATGTAAGTTTTTGCTCTGTTGAAATAATTGACATTAATTGTATAGTATGGTTTAATCGGACATGCTTTTGCATGTTAGTGTTCTATGATTTTTTGAGCGTTTACAAACGTATATAAAATCACATGATAATATATTACGAGTGTGTGCACATGATAGCTTTGGAAGTTTAGAATATGATCGAATTTACGAGTGTGTTAACATGATAGCTTTTGAAGTTTAAAATATGAGCGTTTTCGAGCGTGTTAACATGATAGCTTTTGAAGTTTAGAATATAAGCATTTTATGATCATAACATGCTAGTGTTGAGGTTGATATTCATTTTATGAGCTTTTTAACATAATAGTAAGTGAAATTTAGTAGTTGAGTGTTTTACGAGCGTAAAACGATAGTTTATTTTACTTTAGGTTGTGAGCGTTATACGAGCGTAATTAACATGATAGTATTATAAGTTTGGTAAGAGGGTTTACGAATGTGGTTAACATGATACTATTTGTATGAGCGTTTCATGAGCGTCTACTATATGTATTTACTTAAATTTTTATTATTTTTTGCAGATGATGCAAGTATTTTAGTTGAAGATAAAGGAAATGATATTATTCCTGAAGTTGCTTCTTGTTACAAACCTGTTAAAGGAATGATGTTTTCGTCATCAGATCAAGCGTATGATTTCTGTTGTGACTATGCAAAGAAGGCTGGATTTGGTGTTCGGAAAGGTGGGTCGGGTCGTACATGCATGAGGGGTACTACAGACCAAGCATTTTACATGTTGTAAAGAAGGTCACAAGCCAGCCAAAGGTTTCGAAAGGTGATTATAATGAATCAAACAAGCCCATATTATAAAAGAGGAAAAGGCCTACAATTAGATATGGTTGTAAAGCACAACTTCAGTTAAAATCTATGGTGAAACAACTCGTTTTTTCGAATTTAAATATATGCCTACCTCGTTTCGATGTTCGGGTATTCTATAAAAACATTTTGTGAATCGAGAAGATTAATTATTGTTATATTACTATTTAATTGATTATATATTATATATTTACAACTTACACATTTTGGCATTTTTAACCCAAAACTTAAACTTTTACCCAAAGGTGTTCCCATCTACTTTCCCCCGGGACTAAATTGCAAATGCTATATATATTATTTAATTATAATTTTGACCCAGACACAAAAATTTGACGTGAGGTCGAAGACTCACTCAAAAACAAACCAAATACAACTAATTAGATTGCGGTAAGTGGGTTTCGAACACAAGGAGTTTGTGGAAAATGTGTTACTAAGTAGCTTTGCAATTTATATATATTAAACTAAGTGCAGAAAATAAATTCAAAGATTTGGTTGTTTGGTTTGATTAACAAAAAGAATTGAAAACAATTTAACGAGTTTTATATCAATACGAGAAAATATGCCTTCCCTCGGTTCCAGGTTTCTACGAATGCCAAAATAAATGTTTAACTGAGATGAACGATAAAGATATGGTTCGTGCTTATGCAGAGATTGTGATAATTGAAGACTAAGTACTTGGATTGTAAATGCAAGGTAATCACTCAAATATTAATTAGATTATCCAACCCCGAATCCTTCCCGATTAATCTCGATTGCTTACAGAACCAAGAACTGACGGTTTAGAACACAAACTCAACAAACTAACAATCTAACAATCAATTCATAACACCATAATAATGAAATCACTAAGATCAAACTATTATATAAGAAATTGCATAAACATTCAATCAACATTCATAAAGAAACCTTACAATCCGAGGGAAAACACAAAGAGAATTAGCCAAACATCATTAGGTTCATCATCCTTTCGATTAAAGTAATCATACGAATCACAAAACCCAACTAATGATTACCAATACCAAAATATTGTTCTTGCACTCCCAAATTCGTCCCCAGGGTATTCTTGATTGAAAGATAGATGGAAAGACACCCAAAAACGGAATAACATGGGAATTCGGCAATTACTATCTCCGGAACGTGGCCCATGGTCCAGTTATGGTGGTACGGTGGATTCTGTTGTTTTTGACCCGTGTTGACCGTGGGCCACGGTTTTGACCGTGGGCCACGGTGGAACACTTTCTCAATTTCTTGTTTTCTTCATATCTTTCTCGTTTCAGCTCTGTTTTTTTCGCCGTTTTCGCCCACGTTCTCGTGATTTCATCCTCTATCTCCTCATACCTGGAATTATATGAGTAGCCATAATCAACTAATTCCATGAAATTAATTGGTTAAGCATATGCATTTATATCTTTTAGCTCGCTTAACGACTTCCCTACGGTTCACCCGTCACATTCCCACACTTAACCGTTGCTTGCCCCCAAGCAACACCTTAACAACAATTTTTCATTTTTAACTTATAACCACCAAGCATACCAACAAATCCAGTTCAGTTAAGGTCCCTAGTCATACCTTATTCCATCTTTACTATAGGTTTGCACCAGTATACTTGATATTATATTTAAACCGTAGAATTCTAACCAAACCTAACATGATTTTGTTTTTTACCCATGCATAACACACCTTTACACATTAACCCTCTTCTTGATGATCATTCACACATTTTCACATATAACCAATTCTCCTAGCATACGCTTGTGCAATTATCAAATCTCCACCTATATAAATGCTTTGACACAAATGCAAATCAAGAGGGCTTAAAACGGGTTATAATGGGGATATGTGTAAGGGTATGGAAATGGAATATTGAAAGTAGCTCAAATGATCTGATCCAGCTTATTACAAACAAAGTAAACAATGAAATAAACAACTATATACATCTCTAACTTCTCTCTTTTTTTCTTTTTTTTCATATATATATATATATATATATATTCACTACATAATACTTGAACATTGCATCTCTAACACAACTTTTTTTTTAAGCATAATAAATATAATGCTTGATACATCCTATTGATAAATACTTAAACAATTACAAATACAAAGAAACCTATTAAGCCGAATCATCTCGCAATTTAACATCGGGGTTGATTGAATAAACAGAATAAGTCCAAAATTGTTTTCTAAGGGAACCAACCCCCCGCCCCTCTCATTAACCGCCCTCATATATGTAATATATGAGGCCCAACCCCCAAAACCCACACTCGCACTCATCCAGACGAGGCTTTAACCTAGATGCCTCTATCACTTTTGCACTCTTGCCAAGCTAAGGTCTCGAAATGCACTGATTGCACAAGTTCTATTGAAGAATATAGACTTTCTAACCAATGTTTACTTTCTCAATGCACAAGTGTAAATGGACATGTTATGCAGGTTATTGTACCGAAAACATGATAACCTTGACTAGAATACTACATAGCCTCCTTTTTTAAAACAACTAGGCAAACATGTCCTTTAGGGAATTGTGACAATGAAAAGGGACCAAAACCTCACCCCGCCATCTTACCACTTTCCAGTTTTCTTTTAAATTAGAAAAAAACTCTTTTTTTTGTTTTTTTTAAGAAAAATTTTGAAAAACAAAATTCCCCCATCCCCACACTTGGGATACATTGTCACTAGTGTCTAGTTTTGAGAAAATAAAAACAAAGACACTAGTAAGTAAAACTCGACTTCCTTCCATGAAAAACCCGGGTTGTTCCCAACACAGTGTCGAAGAGAAATCCATAAGAATTTCCCCACACTTGGTTTTTGCTAAGATGGTAGCTTAAAATACTACTAATAACAAACAAACTAGAAATTATAATTCAAGATAAAAAATAAAATATACAAAATGTACAATTACCACCTTTTTGAAACTTTTCTGACATTCAAGGTGGGTGATTGGCCTATTCCCGTGCAGCCTTCCAGTTATAAGAACGCTCTTTTTCAAGCAACTGTTGCCAGTCTTCCGGCAAACCAGGGTCAGGACCGAACATCCTTATCCTCCACCATGGATCATTTAGGTTAGGTGGATATCTCACTTTCGCTTCCTTGGCCGGCTACCTTTTTCTGCCACCTTCTCACTCTGTTGATGCTCAGCTTCTTTCTTCTCAACTGACGTGTCAATCACAAAACACTCCACTTTCGTGTGATCCTTGTTCAAGGATACATACTTGTTAACAAAATCCGCCTTCAGGATTTCCTTATCAACAAAAGGGTCAGTGCTATTTTCAAATAATAATAACCTTTTATCACGAATCCCACACTTAATTCCCATGTCCCCTTAGCACAATCAATCACTGCACGTGAAGTGGCAAGGTAGGGTCTACCAAATATGACTGTGGGTTGTGTGTTAGTTATATTTTTAGCATAATCAAGTACTAAAAAGTCAACTGGGTAACAGAAATCCCCCACATGTACCATCACATTATATATCATGCCTCGGGGAAGTGTATGTGTTTGACCCGCTAAAACCACGGTGGTGTTTACTTTTTGTAGTGGACCAAACTTATACCGATCATATAAACTACCAGGCATGATACTAACACAAGCTCCAAGATCTAGCAATGCCCGATCAATTTTAAATTCACCAATTTAGATTGATAAAAGGGGCACTCCTGGGTCTTGAAGTTTACTCGGGAGAGTATTATTATCAACACTCTTATCCCTTATTTTGGTTAATTTGTCATTTAAACATTTATCACAAGAACAATTTTCATAAAAAGATGTTTCATTCGGTTGTAATTCAGAGATATTTTGAAAAACTGTTTCATAATTAACCACATTTTCAATCTCATCACTAATATCTCCCACCATCCCCTCAACAAACCGTGGTGTTGGATCAACTTGAACACTAGAAATTTCAAAATTAGGTAAAAGACTTACCACATTGATAAGCACGTTGTTCCCCTTCTTTAAACTCGAGCAATTTTTCTTCAAATTCGCCACATCGGTTGCAAGTTGACCCATTTGAGTGGTCAACGATTGGATGGCTTTGTCACGGACTTCATCCTTTTGCATGCGCACTTCATCAAGTTGATTTCTCCTTTGCATGTCTTGTTGCATCATCTTTAACATGTCCATAACTACATTCCCACTTAATGAACTTTGACCCACGAACCCACTTTGACCGCCACCCCCTTGACCTTGAAACCCTTGATTATTCCCACCATGAAAATTACCTTGATTGTTATATTGTTGGCGAGGAACACAATTTCCTTGAAAATTTGGGTTGGATTGAGTAGCCGGATTTCCATAACGAAAATTCGGATGATTTCTCAACCCGGGGTGGTAAGTATTGGAGTTCATATTGTAATTCCTAGTACCTCCCCCCTTGAAGTGCATTCACCCCCTCCACTTGTACTTGACCCACCGTACACACCTCCGAAGTATGACCCAACTTGTTACAATTCGTACAAACATCAATTACATGATTAGTGGTTTGTACCCCTCCTTCTTCCACGGCTTGCACTTGCGGTCTACCAATCGCCGGTCTTGCTCTTCTTCCAGTTTGAGCCTTTCTCTTTGAAGTAACCGCAATTTGTTCCAAATATGCACAATCATCTTGTTTATAATTGGTACCAAATGTACCATTCGTGATCGACCACAAATCTCGTTCATCCTCCATACTCAAACCTTCATGAAAAACCATCTCTTTGCCTTGTCTTCCAACGAAAATTGAAATAAGACCAACTTAACCTCATCCGATGTAAAACCTTGACCCCCAATCGTGTTGCAAATGGAGTCATATGTCTCTAAGTGAAAATAAGGTCCCTCCTTTGCTAGACCCTTATACTTCGGGAGACTTTGAGGGGAATTGGTTCTCACCTCAAATGTCCTCCCTTGTTGATTATGAGGAATAACCACCGGATACCGGTTATTAGTAATTATCGGTCGGAAATGAGCTTCAATACCCCTTACCATCTCTCTTGCATGTCTTCTTGGTGCCCCCATTGGTACTCTCGGTTGACCCATTTGCCTGTAAACGGACCTTGGAGGTGCAAATTATTGAAACTGTGGTTGGGGCATTTGTTGTTGAAATTGTTGATCTTGTGTTTTCCCTTGTTGTGGAGCTTGTGGTTGTTGAATAACCGGTGGCGGGTGAACTTGTTGTTGAACAACAACCAGTTGTTGTTAAGCTTGTTGTTGAACAACCGGTGGTGGTTGTCTATTAAGCTCTTGCACCGATTCTGGTTGTTGACATTGACCATAGCCAAAATTTCCCGGATTTACCCTTTTGCTTCCATCACCTCCCACGTAGTAACCTTCCATTTCATACCCCTAAAATTCGCTATCATACCCATATCCGTATCCGTCACCTTGTGTTCTTTAATGTTGCATGAAAGGTGGGGGTTGATATTGGTAGCTTGATTGTGATTGTTGAAAGGTTGGTTGTGGGTTTTGTTGAGATGATGATGCACCAAAGGTAGGAAAAAGGCTGGAAATAGATGGCAATGTGGATGATGTTGAGTAGGTGTAATGAGCAGCTATTTGTTCGGTTGTGTGAGTTTGGTTCAATTCGCTTGATGATGTAGGTATAGTAGTAGTGATCGGTGGAGGTGGATTTGGTGGAGGTGTGGTTGGGATTGTTTGTCCGAAGTGGGAGCTGGTGAATCCATGGTGCTGTTTGATGCGGTTAGAGAACCAAGAAGCTTGTTCTTCCTAAGCAGGACTCGATTTCTCCGAAGTGTTTTGTCAATATCAGGATCGATAACTAGAGGTGATGACCTGTTATAGCCTCTAGTATGCATACACCTGTAGGTACATGCACACTAACACAACCAGCTTAAACCCGAAAATAACAAACAAAAAACTACTAAATATAACACACGTTGCACACTACTCCTCGGCAACGGCGCAAAAATTTGACGTGAGGTCGAAGACTCACTCAAAAATAAACCAAATAAACTAATTAGATTGCGGTAAGTGGGTGTCGAACACAAGGAGTTTGTGAAACATGTGTTACTAAGTATCTTTGCAATTTATATATATTAAACTAAGTGTAGAAAATAAATTCAAATATTTGGTTGTTTGGTTTGATTAACAAAAAGAACTGAAAACAATGTAACGAGTTTTAAATCAATACGAGAAAATATGCCTTCCCTTGGTTTCAGGTTTCTACGAATGCCAAAATAAATGTTTAACTGAGATGAACGATAAAAATATAGTTCGTGCTTATGCAGAGATTGTGATAATTGAAGACTAAGTACTTGGATTGTAAATGCAAGGTAATCACTCAAATATCGATTAGATTATCTAACCCCGAATCCCTCCCGACTAATCTTGATTGCTTACAGAAACAAGAACTGACGTTTTAGAACACAAATTCAATAAACTAACAATCTAACAATCTATTCATAACACCATAATAATGAAATCAATAAGATCAAACTATTATATCAGAAATTGCATAAACATTCAATCAACATTCATAAAGAAACCTTATAATCCGAGGGAAAACACAAAGAGAATTAGCCAAGCATCATTAGGTTCATCATCCTATCGATTAAAGTAATCATACAAATCACAAAGCCCAACTAATGATTACCAATATGAAAATATTGTTCTTGCACTCCTAAATTCGTCCCTAGGGTATTCTTGATTGATATATAGATGAAAAGACACCCAAAAACGGAATAAAAACAAGGGAATTCGGCAGTTACTATCTCCGGACCGTGGCCAACGGTGCCCACCGTGGCCCATGGTCCAGTTATGGTGACCAAGAAAGCCACGGTACGGTGGATTTTGTTGTTTTTGAGCTGTGTTGACCGTGGGCCATGGTGGAACACTTTCTCAATTTCTTGTTTTCTTCATATCTTTCTCGTTTCAACTCCGCTTTCTTCGTCGTTTTCGCCCACGTTTTCGTGATTTCATCCTCTATCTCCTCATAACTGGAATTATATGAGTAACCATAGTCAACTAATTCCATGAAATTAATTGGTTAAGCATAGGCATTTATATCTTTTAGCTCGCTTGACGACTTTCCTACGGTTCACCCGTCACCTGTTAACCCATTTTCCCTCAAACCCGAATCCAATCGTGAACCCAATTGATCTTTCTTGAGCCACAATTTACGGCCTAAACTTAAAAATGATATACAAGATCTCTAACAAGCTAGGACTGACCCTAAACGCGATATCAATTAGGAAAGGAGGATCTGGGTTATATAAAACCGATCATTCTTGAGTCGGTTTAACCCTAATTTGTAAAATCTATATAAACAATGATCATAACTCAACTAAATCTATACGTACAACCCTTTAGCCGTCGCCAACAATTCCCCCAATCTTAATTAGATTATAACAGCCTCCTTATACTCTGTTTATTAACCTTTAAGCGCCAGCCTGTTCTGGTTCAATTCATCCTCTTCCGATCTCCATACGAGGCCTTATCGTCAACGTGCGTGATTCGCTTTCGTCATTTTTATTGTTATCTATTTCCCTTGTTCGTCTGTTGAGGTGAGTATCACATTCCCCTATTTTACTTCTTTTTCTATGTTTTGGGGACATATGCGTAAATTATATTTCTTATATATACTTATACTCAAAACTGCACATATTGTCTTATGTGTTAACAACTTATACCTTACTTGTTTATGCGCTTATTTGCTTTGTATGCTTCTGCATTCGGAGAGGTCCAACATAATCTCAGTCTAGTATGATCGTACGCTAGTCATTATAGCCTTTGTGCTTCTCGACATCTCAGTTATACTTACTCATTTGGTTAATTTAGTATTCTCATATGACTTGTTGCAATTACTAATTTTTATATATACTACATGTACATTTAAACTGGTGTGTTGCTCACTAAACCTTGTGTTGACAAAACTACTTTATTTTCAACGCATATGCATGTATTCGAGTGATGTGAAGTAATTAAGGATGAATGCTAGAAAAAAATAAGAACGAGACAATATTAGTTATGATTTTATATATGTTTGATATTTTATTTGTTTTTGGGTTATTGTAAATGAATATTTGTTTGAAATTATTAAATAGATATTAAAACTTATAATGTTGCATGATAGTAACATTTGAAAAGCTGTGAGCAATCAGTTACGCCCTGGAATTTCTGCCGTAGGTTGGGGTGTGACATATGGACGGTGTAATTTTCGAAGTTCATGATTTTGTTAAAGTTCATAATCATAATATGGTAGCAGATTGTTATATGCAGTTTGTTCGGTCAGCAAGGAAGTTAACACATGTCTAAGAGGAAACTATTTATGAGTTGTCTAATTTGAACTTGGGACTTGTTAAAGCGTTCAATGTTATGAGAACACAGTATGGAGGTTTTAAAAAAAGTGGGTGCACCTAAAGATGATTGTAAGAATTTTAAACAAGGGTTGTATTGTTTTATTGGAGAGTATGATGCTGAGATGATTGTTCAGAACTTATGTGCAAAGAAAACATTTTCATCTGATTATTCATTTGAATATGATGTGAATCACAATGGTGAGTTAATTCGTGTTTTTTGGGCTGATGAGATTTCAAAGAGTAATTATCTTGCATTTGGGATATTATATTTTTTGATGCTATATTTAAGACTAACAAGTAAGTTATTGATCCATACACTTGAAATATAAAAGTTTTGTATTACTTTTTGTGTTTTGTATGTATGAATAAGTTTTTTTTATGTACAAGTACAAGATGGTTTTTGTACCATTCATAGCAATTGATAACCATTTCCATAGTGTGACTGTCAGTGCTGGATTATTAGCTTCTGAAACCATTGAATCGTACACATGGTTATTGGAAAAGTTACTAGTCACACCCCAACCTAAGGCGAAAATGCCGGGGCGTTAACTGATTGCTCACAGCTCTCAAGGTACTATCATGCAATAATTAAAGTTATAATATCTATTATCTAAAATTTAATAATCCAAAGTACATGATTCCATAAATAGAACAAGTAAGGACAACATAAAATTAAGGGAAAATTCCCAAATAAGCATTTATAAATACGTTTTTCAGGTTTTAGGTGTCCTAACCGTAACGACCAGTTTCACTAATCATCTACTCGTAACGATTAAATAAGTTTCAAGCCTCGTAATCAACGCCCACGAGTAAATAAGAAACCCTTTAGTCGCAACGAGTAGATTTTAAAACTTTACGAGACACAAGTAGTTTATCAAACTAACCACGACGATGCGTTTGTTTACCAAATACATCGATCCGGATAGTTTTACATGCACCATATGAGTGTTTTATTAGTAATTAACTCGTCTCGATAAGTTTACATGGTTTACATAACACATATGAGTAGTGTATATGTAGTTTACTCGTCATGACTAGGTTACCTTGTTTACATTCCTGATACGAGTATTTTATTAGTAATTAACTCGTCCTGGTAAGTTTACATGATTTACATTACCCATACGAGTAGTATATATGTAGTTAACTCGTCGCGACTAGTTTACCTTGTTTAAAATCCCTATACGAGTAGTTAACTAGTAACTAACTCGTCTTGGCTAGTTTAATGTAACAATCTACTCGCCGTGACTCGTTTTACCGGTATTCCAAAAAAAAAACACTTTCACACATGGTTTTTACTAAATAAACGAAAAAAACACTACCACACATGGGATTTTAACAAATATTAGAAAATTGTAACCAAGCCCGCAACAAACAAACTACTAATTAATGTTACATATATGGTTCTCTTCTTATTAGAACACACATAATATAAAAAAAAAATGCAAGCATAGTGCATGTAACAATCAAGGTCCATTTTCATAGTTCTTAGTAGAACATAAACACAATAATGACCTTTATAACTTAGGTTATATTGAAATTAAATACAACACAAAAAAACATCCAACTCAAAACTAAACATATCTTCAATTTTTTTGTAAGGCCCCATTACCGGTGCCCTACTTTGGACGTTGGATTTACTTATAAACGCAGTTCTAAATATCAGAGTTAATAAAAACTTTCGCGGAACAATATAAAAGTCAACCATTCCTTACAAACATCATAATTTGTCTTTCAAAAACATAACATAAAACATAGTATTTCAAACACCACGACAAATCTCTAGATGCTAGCCTCTTCGGATCCTGCCATGTGTCTTCCTCAAGCCAACTGTCATAGTCGATTAGCCTGCGTGCATACTAAAAGTCAGCTACGCTGAGTAAGTTCTAGTTAATCATACAACATTAAATGCATTCATAACTACATACTTCCATACGTACTTCATACTTTCATAATTCGTTCATAATATACATACTTACCCTCATACTTTATTCTAAATTCTACTTTACATTATTCTATTCTGCCTCGGATAGCATTAGGGTCCGGTCCCTTTTTCTGCATTGGATATTATTAGGGTCTAGTCCATTTTCTGCCTTGGATATTATTAGGGTCCAGTCCCTTTTCTACCTCGAGATTATTAAAGGGTTCGGTCCCTTTTCTGCCTTGGATATTATTAAGGTTCAGTCCCTTTTCTACATTTCTATCTTTTACATTCATTCATAACATACATACGTATCATTCATAGCTCATACATAACATTCATATTCATAATTATAACTTGGAAGTACGTGCAATATCCGAAGATCGTTCACGTACCGACAAGCAATCGTTCATACATTATACATAGCATTCATATTCATAACTATAACTTGACAGTACGTGCAATATCCGAAGGTCGTTCACGTACCGAAAAGCAATCCTTCATACCGTTCACGTATATCACATAGGGCATACACTTATCACTTAGGATAAGTGTATTAACAAATCACATCGAGTATGCACACAGCCCCGAAAACATAACAAGGAATGGGGCTAGAAACTCACCTGAACGCGGTTACGTTCACCGTTAATTGTTATTCCTTTCCTTAGCTGTGCTCGACTAACTGTATAACAAGTAAACATATCAATTTAACTATCACTACTCGCATCGCGTTCCTAGTCTAGTTATAAACCTCAACGAACGGGGGTCTGGGGGCAGCGCCCCTGGCAGCGGGGTCTAGGAGCGGCAGCCCCTAGCCGGGTCCAAGGGGTAGAGCCCCTGGCTGGGGTCGAGCTGCCAGGTCAGCTTGGAAAAATTTTTATTTCTATTAACTGTCTTAACTGTCAGGTCCCCGATTTCAGCTGGATCTTACTCAAATCATGTCATAACTCACACAAATAAATGTGTCGACAAGGGAGTTAATGACGGGTTGCTATATTTGGAAAGATTACTGTTCATTAAAGGCGGAATCAATAATAAACAGGGTAGTTGCAATCAATATTCATATGCAAATAACACATACACGATTCAATCAAAAGATTTCCATTTATACGAATATCATCATACAATAGGATAATCAATTTAGGGTTTCTTGTAGGAAGGTTATGTCCATACTATTCTAAGATAGCCGTCACACTCATAATATTCTCTTTGAATTGAATGAGACTATCAACCTTCTTATGTCTGTGTCTCGGTGTGCCCTAATTATTCCTTTTATAGGCCTGACACCTTTGGACAACTGTCATTCCTTCTAGAAACCCTAAATGATAAAACGTATTCAAATTACATATTCAGAAATAATCCTAAGTGTAAAACAAGTCTTCCAGGTAGGCTTTGCATCAGTTTCGTCTTTCCGAGTATGCTCTGCCGTCCTTCATAACTTGGTAACAAAGAAGTGTGCTTGGAATTAGTTTCCGGGTAGACTTTACTTGAAGGGTATTTTACCAAGTAAGATACCCACCGGGTAGACTTCAATCTTCTTGACTTTGCCCAACAAACCCTTACGAGCAACCTTGTTCTTCAATGGTCCCTTTAACCCTTTGCTAGTGAATAGCTTATTAGCAAAGTATGCTTGGTATAACTGTTCCTTTGCTTGAGTTGAACCTTTCCCGATGATCCTTAAGATATTCCATTAAGACATCAAGCATACATGGACCATACTTATTAATGAATACCTTGCCCTGTCTTCCAATCACTTGGCTTCATGAGATTGGTTAGCCTAAAGCTTACTCGGGAGTGAGCTTTACTTGGCTATGAAGAACAAACCTGCTTGATAAAGTGCTCCATGTCCGGACTTGCATAAACTAGTGAACCTTGCCCGGTAATACACTAATTTGCAAACCCTGCCCTGATTTCCACTAAAGAAGACTTCAAGAAGATAACCCTGCCCGATAGACAAAATATCGTACCCGGCTAAGTAAAAGCTTTCTTGGAAGTCTAAGGTGTGCCCGGATACATACTTAGCGAATTCTGAGGAGGTTGAGAAGATTCCAATCTTCCGTATGTTCCATAGAACAAGTATTTGACTTAAAAATTTTCCCCTTAGGTCAATTGCTTGACTCAACATTAACACATTTTCCATTAGAGTTTTGAATCATTAATAAATTGCTAACTTAAAAGTTCAAGGGCTTCTTTGTAATTAAGTCATTCTTTTTCTAAGTTCAGGGACCATTTTGTCATTTTGGTAAACTTCTAGTTCATTACTTATTCTTAACGAATTGGGTTATCATAACGAATTGGTTCTCATAGCGAATTGACCCCTTTAACGAACTGGACTTCTTAACGGATCAGTCCATAGCGAACCAGTCCATATAACGAATTAGTCCATCTAATTCGTTATCTCTTCTACCAACTGGCTATAACGAATCAAGGGTAATTCGTTATCTTTTCCCCTTAACGAAATGAACACGAACTAAGTCTAGTTCGTTAGATTTTCCTTTAACGAATCGCTTGACGAATGAGACTTAGTTCGTTACTCCTCCCTTAACGAATCAACACACGAATTACCTGCTATTTTGTTACGCCCACTAACGAACTAGGGTTAGGTCAGAATGTCAGGGAACATTCCCTGACATCCTTACCTCGTACACCTTTTCCGGCGCCGTTGCCGGAAAAACACAGTTTCGCCGGAAAAACGAGTTTTGACTCGTTTTTCACCGTTTTTTCCCCGTTCGATCCAGATCTGAGCTAGGGTGATCCCTAAGCTCATCTCAGGTTCGGTTTATACCTGAATCCACCCGGATCTCGTCACTTAAACGGTTTAACGGTGTCGGTTCGTCGTTTTGTGACTATATCTTACGGTTTAAGCTCATACAATATCATAGTATCATTACCTTAGGTCGGAATCGGTTCTTCTTCTATCTTTCGGCTAGAGAGAGAGCTCAAGTGTGTGTTTGGGAGGTGTATGGAATGTGTGTGAAATGAATTAAATGGGTGATTAATGGTTTATATAATTATGGGATCATAGGCTTAAGCCCATGGTCTTTCCTTCTTTCTTTCACAACCCAAGTCCATAACCCATATCCATTTAACCCAACACTAGCCCAACTCGTATTCTATTTATCTAAACAGATAACGACCCATTATAAAATAGACGAAATTTATTATTATAGCCAAAAGTAGGATGTTACATTTTTGTTTTAAATTTCGTTTGCTCTGGCCATGGATTCATGTTTGTTGATGAATATCAAAATACCTGGAATGATATCTTGAGCTCTTTGGCACAATGGGGTATCGGACCAGCATACGAAACCACGTCTAGATGCCTGTGAACAATGTATTGTGGCATCAAAATTAATAAATGTGAATAACAAAAAAAAAAAAAAAACTCACACTTGTGCAGCTCTAAAATCTTCTGCCAGGATTTGCTTCGGGCCACGAAGTTTGAATCGTTGTAATAGAACCACAAAAAAAAATAACCCTTCCATCATTAGACGAGCAAACGGAATTAGTAAGATAATAATAAAAATGAAAGCAGCGATCACGCGTTGATGATAAAGCCTAATAAAGAAAGTGAATGTGAAAAATATACATACGAAGTTGACTAATAGGATACGAGAGTCTTACGGTAAATCATTATTTTATTAAGTTATATATCATTAATACTCATTTATAGATCTCATAGTTTTATTAAATTTTAGTATGTATTATTACGTGTTTAATATATAAATATAAAAAGATTATAAAATACATCTTTGTGAAAACAAAAATAAATAAATTAATTGATTAATATATATATATATATATATATATATATATATATAATGCAAAGGAAACTGGGCCCATACTTAACCAGGTGCTGGGTCTCGAACCCGCGACCTGTTCCCATAATTTAACCAGGGATGCACCAGGAAACTGGGCTGGTGTCTAAGCTGGTTATAACATATTGCAGATTAATTATAAACTAACAATAAGAATCCCAAACTGATTTCAAACCCTAGGATTAACAATCACGTCAATCGGTGATTATTAATCCAATTCGTTATAGGACTTTTGTCTAACAATCAGTGGCGATCCTTACCCACTATCGAATTACCTTAAAGATGATCAGAAGGGGGTTAACTAGGTATGAACAGGGCTGGCTATGTGAGATGATAAACGATCCTATAAAAATGATGATAATCAAGTTAAAGTGAGGGTACATGACATCTAGGGTTTGGTGATTACGCCTGAATGTTTAATTGTGTTTATACAAATGTTTGAATGTATAATCTTCTAGGTTTAAGGTCGGCTACCATAATATGATTCGCATATACAATTTTGATTCTGTTAACACGATAATAGCGTCGGTTAGGCCGAATTAAGCATGAATAATGTATCAAAAGATCCAATTTCCAATATAGTGTTGATAATTGTGGTTCAAGACGTGAGTTAGTATAAACAGGTTAATATGTAGGTCTGGGTTAATGGGTTAGTGTAAGGCCCCGTTACCGGTGCCCTACTTTGAACGTTGGATTTACTCATAAACACAGTTCTAAATATCAGAGTTAATTAAAACATTACGCGGAATATAAAACTTTCATAACATTGCAATACTAATTCATAACATGTCTTAAAACATTCTTGTCTTTCAAAATTAAATCATTAAAATATAAAACATCATGCGTCTTCAGATTCCAGACTCTTATTCTTCTGCCATGTGTCCCCGCTCAAGTCAGCTGTCTCATCCTATTCACCTGCGTGCATACTAAAAGTCAGCTACGCTGAGTGAGTTTTAGTTAATCACACATAATATAATACAGATACTTACTTTCAATTATGCATCCGAAGATACATAATAGTTACTTACTAATTTACTTTCGTTACATAATTCCATACATACGTTCATACTTTATTACATTCATACTATATAGTTACTGTCCTTTTCTATCTCAGATATTATTAGGGTCTGATCCCTCTTTCCTTGTCTATCTCAGATATTATTAGGGTCTGATCCCTTTCTTGTCTATCTTAGATAATATTAGGGTCTGATCCATTTCTTCTGTATCTCAGATATTATTAGGGTCTGATCCCTTACTTCTTCATCTTCGTACATTCCGTCTTTACATACCCGTAACATACATATACTTTCATTAATCATTTATACATACTCATACATTGTACATATATATATATATATATACACACATCCATCTTTCATATGCACACCTCCCTTTTCAATACGTGCAATATCCGAAGATTGTTCACGTACCGACAAGCATTCATCACATAATATCTATCACATAAATCATACATGGCATACACTTACCATTTAAGGTAAGTGTATTAACTATCACATCGATTATGCACACAAACCCGAAAATATAACAAGGAGATGGGGCTAGAAACTTACCAGAACTCGGTTGCGTTCACCGTTAATGGTTATTTCTTTCTTTAGCTGTGCACGACTAACTGTATAAAAATTACACGTATTAATTAACTATCACTACCCATGTCGTATTTCTAGTTTAATTATAACCCTCAATGAACGGGGGTTCGGGGGCAGCGCCTCTGGAAACGGGGTCTAGGGCGGTAGCCCCTAGCAGGGTCCAAGGGGCAGAGCCCCTGGCTGGGGTTAAACTACCAAGTTAGCTTGGAAAAATTTTATTTCATTAACTGTCATAACACATTTTTTCATTAGAATTCTTACTATTATCTTATTTGCTAATTCATAAAGTTCGAGGGCTTCTTTGTAATTATTCCATTTTATCTCAAGTCCAAGGACCTTTCTATCATTCCTTCATAGTCTAATTCGTTATCCAGTTTTCAAATTCTAATTCGTTATTCAGTTCTTTAACGAATGGAGATTCTATAACAAACGGGTCTTTTATAACGAATTGGCCTTTGTAACGAACTGACCCTTTTAACGATTGGCCTGTATAAAGAATGACCCCACTGTAATGAATGAGCCTTCTAACGAATGAGGGTTCATTCGTTATATCTCCGTTAACAAATTACTTAACGATTGGCTTAACGAACTGCTTCTAATTCGTTATCTCTTCTTAACGAATAAGCATAACGAATTGCTTGTTAATTCGTTATGTCTCCGCTAACGAACTAGGTTAGGTCAGAGAATGTCAGAAACACTCTCTGACATTCTTAAAATCCGCGCCGCCGTGCCGAAAAACCAGTCGGTTGCCAGAAAAACGTATTTTGCACCGTTTTCACCATTTTTCGTCCCGTTCGATCCAGATCCGAGCTAGGGTGACCCCTAAGCTCGTCTTTTGACCGGTTTATACTCGATTCCATCCGGATTTTGTGACTTTAACGGTTGAGGGTGTCGGCTCGTTGTTTCGTGACTAGATTTAGCGGATTTGGATCCATAAGATAGCATAACATTATTACCTCAGATAGATGCTCAGTTTTCTTGGTTATTTTGGCTAGAGAGAAGAGAAAGATGAGAGAGAGCTTAAGTGTGTGTTTTGGATGGTGTATGGAATGCGTGAAACAGATGGATTAATGAGTAATTTATGTTTATATAATATGGGTCATGGGCTTAAGCCCATGGTCTTTTCTTCCTTTCTTTTTAATCCAAGTCCATAACCTATATCTATTTAACCCAACACTAGACCGACTCATAATAACTCATATTTTATTTTATTAACCGAAATGAGAAAACGGGATGTTACAAGTCTTCCCTCCTTAAAGAGGTTTCGTCCCCGAAACCTAACTATTACTGAAACAAATCTGGATAAAACTTGCGCATCTCTTCCTCAACTTCCCAAGTGGCATCCGATCATTTACGATGCTTCCATATCACCTTTACCAAGGGAATGATTTTGTGATGGAGTTGCTTTTCCTTGCGGTCAACGATCTCTACCGGCTGCTCGATATAGTTTAACTATTCATCAACCTCAATGTCTACTAACAACACATGTGACGTGTCATCTGCAAGACATTTCCTCATATGAGAAACATGAAAGGTAGGATGAATTCCTTTTAGCTCCTCGGGTAAATCTAGCTTGTAATCTACTTCACCCACATACTCAACAATCTTAAAGGGTCCAATGTACCTTGGACTTAGCTTTCCTCTCTTCCTGAAACGAATAATTCCTTTCCAAGGTGAGACCTTGAGCATCACATTGTCACCAAAGTTAAACTCAATTGGTAGTCTCCGCTTATCAGCATACGACTTCTGTCGGTCTTGAGCAGCTTTCATTCTTGCCTTGATCTGATCGAACCTTGTCGAGGTTTCTTGAACAACTTCTAAACTTCCCATATCTTTTTGATCAATCTCTCCCCAACATACTGGGGTTCTACATCGTCTACCGTATAACATCTCAAATGGTGGCATACCAATACTTGAATGGTAGCTGTTGTTATAGAAGAACTCTGCCAGATGCAGATGATCATCCCAGCTTCCCCCAACGACTAAAACACAAGAACGTAGCATATCCTCAAGGGTTTGGATATTCCGCTCAGACTGCCCATCTGTTTGAGGATGATACACCGTACCGATGTTCAATCTTATCCCCATAGCTTCGTGGAACTTCTTCAAGAATCTTGAAGTAAAGCGAGTAACTCTATCAGACACGATCTACAGTGGCACTCCATGCTTAGTCACAACTTCTTTAATGAACAAACTTGCTAACGTTTCCGACGAGATAGCCTCTCGTATAGGCAGAAAGTAAGCACTTTTGGTCAAACGGTCCACTATCACCCAAATGGTATCATGATGCTTAGCTGTATGAGGTATCTTAGTTATGAAATCCATGGTGATGTGTTCTCATTTCCATTTAGGTATCTCCAGCGGTTGCATCTTTCCATAAGGCTTTTGATGTTCGGCCTTGACTTGTAAACAAGTTAAGCACTTACTGACATAATCTACTACATCATTCTTCATCCTTGGCCACCAATAGTCCCTTTTCAAATCTTGGTACATCTTCGTGGTTCCCGGATGAATTGAATATCTTGACTTATGAGCTTCGTCTAAGATTCGACCTTTAAGATCCCCATGGCGTGGGATCCACATACGGGCAAACCTAGTCTTAACACCATGCGTGTTTACTATCAACTCGTCTTGCTAACCGAAAATCCTTTCTTTCTTCACTAGCCCTTCATTTACCAGCACTTCTGACTGCACATTGATGATTTCTTCAAAAATACTTGAATTCATAATCAACTGGTATGACTTCACTGTTGCAATGACTTCTTAATATTACGACTTAGCGCGTCGGTGACCACATTAGCTTTACCTGGATAGTACTTAATGTCGAAGTCGTAATCCTTTATCAATTCTAACCATCTTCTCTATTTCATTTTCAGCTCATTCTGCTCAAAGAAGTACTTTAAACTCTTATGATCTGTGTAAATAGTATACTTAGTACCGTACAGATAATGCCTCCATATCTTTAGAGCGTGCACTACTGCTGCTAGCTCTAAATCATGCGTCGGATAAGTAATCTCATGGACTTTCAACTATCTAGACACATAAGCTATCACCTTTCCTCGTTGCATCAACACGCAACCTAACTCATGATGCGAAGCATCAGTACAAAAAAACCAGATCCTTGTCACCATCGGGTAGAGCAAGGATCGAAGCTTGCGTGAGTATTTTCTTTAATTCCTCAAAAGATTCTTCTTGAAACTTACCCCAACTGAATACTACCGACTTTCGAGTCATACCGGTCAACGGTGCAGCTATCTTGGAGAAGCCTTCAATGAATCTCCTATAATAGCCAGCCAACCCTAAGAAGCTGCGTATATCAGTCGGGTTTTGTGGAGGCTTCTAATTCGTTATAGCCTCAGTCTTAGCTGGGTCCATGGTAATCCCTTCAGGATTGATCACGTGACCAAGAAACTGCACTTCACGCAACCAGAATACACATTTTGAAAACATAGCATGCAGCTTTTCTTCCTTCAAGACCTCCAACACCTATATTAGATGCTCAGCATGGTCGAATTCTCTCTTAGAATAAATCAATATATCGTTAATGAAAACGATAACTGACTTGTCTAACATCGGCCGACATACCCTATTCATCATATCCATAAATGCCGGGGGAGCATTCGTTAGACCGAACGACATCACGTGGAACTCGTAGTGTCCGTACCGTGTTCGAAACGCTGTCTTAGGTATGTCAGCCTCTTTCACCTTCAGCTGATGATAGCCTAATCTATGATCAATCCGCGAGAACTAGCTTGAACCTTGTAGTTGATAAAACAAATCATCAATCCGTGGCAACGGATATCTGTTCTTCACCGTAAGCTTGTTCAACTCTCGGTAATCTATACACATTCTCATACTTCCATCCTTCTTTTAAACAAAACAGCACTGGTACACCTCGCGGGGAAACACTTGGCCTAATAAAACCCTTGTCGAGGAGTTCTTGCAGTTGGGACATTAGTTCTTTCATCTCGGACAGCGCTAGACGGTAAGGTACTTTCGCGACGGGCTGGGATCCTGGTATTAAATCTATCTGGAATTCTATCTCCCGTTCTGATGGCAACCCCGGAAGATCCTCAGGGAATACTTCTGGGTAGTTGCACACGATAGGAACATCCTTTATTTCTTTCGTCTCGGCCGTAGCGTTTACAACATACGCCAGGTAGGCACCACACCCTCGGCCTTTATCATCGAAATGACATTAAGCACGGAACTTTCCTTATCACCATAAACCGTCACCGCACTACCATCCAAGGAATTTAACCTTATTATTTTACTCTTACACACTATCTAGGCCTCAAACTCAGATAGCCAATCCATTCCCAAAACCACATCGAACCCTCCTAAGGTCATAACATACAAGGTAATAGGGACCTCATGTCCCTCTAATTCTATCTTACAATCCTTAACCATTCTCAATATTCTAATCGAGGTCTCACTCGCGGTTTCTACTTTAAATGTTTCAGGCACACGAAAACACTTCATCTTTGCTAACTTACTAAATGTCGTATCTAGAAAACTTCTATTCGCACCCGAATCAAACAATACGGAAGCAGAAATACCATTCACTAGAAACGTACATGTGACAACATCTGGGATCTGTCTAGCTTGTTCCTGGGTCAGCATGTAGGCTCTAGTCCTTGGCCTTGCTTGATCAGCATCTTTCTTTCCACTTCCTCCAGCCTCACTATCGGTGCACTCTCTTGCCATGTGGCCTGTCTTGCCACATTTGTAACACGTGGGCTTTGCACTGCACTCATTGGCATAATGTCTTGCCTTCCCGCACTTATAAAACACATTAGACCCAAGCTTGCATTCCCCACCATGAGCCTTCCCACATTTGTGACAAACATCTGAACTCCTACTCCAATTGCATTCCCCTCCTACTCCACTTGCACGGCTTCTTCTCCCATACCTTCTGCTTCTTGTCTCTAGGGTTCCACAATTGAGTACCGGGTCATTTGACAGGAGCGACTCATTTCTTATCCTTCTTCTCTTCCGCCACCACATCATCTGCCAACAAGTCGTCGTAAACCATTTATGTGAGCCTTTAAGCAGAATCAAAGGTCCCGGTCTACTAGTTTTGACTAAGACGCGAACATTCTGTGGCAGTCCCCTAATGTAACACTTGATCCGCTTGGCCTCAGTGTTCACCATGTCGGGCACCAACCTCGAAATGCGGTTGAATTCAGTGGTGTATTCGCGGTGTGTCATCTTACCCGCCTTCAAACTCAAGAACTTCATTTCAACCCTTTTGACCTCTGCATCTGGACAAAACCTCTTCATCACCAATTCCTCCAGATCATCCCACCTCATAGCTTTGACCTCCTCCTGGGTCTTCCTCTGTTCAACAGATTCCCACCAGTACATGGCTTCATCACCAAATGATGGGGTGGCATAACCCACAACTTGGTCAGGACGACACTCGCTTATTCGAATAACCTTGTCCATGGCGGTTATCCATTGAAGAGTAGCGATTGCGTCTTCTAATCTGGTCAGCATTGGCGGGTCACATCCCTTGAAGTACTTGTAGTTACACCCGCCTTGGCCTCTCATCCTGTCGTCAACTTTCACAGATCGAACCTCACTCGAGTCGCCTTTCTCTCTTTCATCATCATTCTTACCATTCTCTCCTGACTTCTCAGCAGTTCTGACATAACTTCCAGCAGACTTTTCAAGATTCAAGTTCTTCACAGCAGTTTCTACAGCTTGAGCAATGGCAGCTTGAACTGCAGGGTCAAGTTCATACCCTTCGTTGTTGCTCGGATTTTGACCAGCTACACTTCCCAGATCCTCGGTGTTAGTGGATGTTCTCACGGAAGGTTCTCGGACAATGTGTGGCCTGCCACGACGTCCAGTGCGATCTCCTGTTCCAACAACTGCCCTAGCTCCAGCCATCGTTTTCTGGAAGAGAAAACATAAAGGTCTTCACTCAAGGAACTATTTAGTACAAGGATAGTAAGGCTAGCAGTTAATAACAGTGGCCGGCTGTGATTAGCTGATCACGTTACTTTCCGTTTCCTATACACTTCCCTTTATGAGTCTATTTGTGCTAAGTCTACTTTTAAACAGTTAATCAATCAAACAATCAAGAATTCCTATCCCTAACATACACATATCCTTTCTTTAGCAGTTAAGCTAACATTAACATTCATTATTTAACCATACATTTTACCTTTACTGAGCTTGCTTGAGTGACACATGGCATTCTGGAACTGACATTTTCTTTCTTTTCTTACTTAAATCCCATTCTCTGTTCGAGTCTAAGCATGTAGGATGCTTAATCTCTCAAACTTTGCTCTGATACCAACTTGTAAGGCCCTGTTACCGGTACCCTACTTTGGACATTGGATTTACTCATAAACACAGTTCTAAATATCATATTTAATTAAAACTTTACGTGGAATATAAAACTTTCATAACATTACAATAGTAATTCATAACATGTCTTAAAACATTATTGTCTTTCAAAATTAAATCATTAAAATATAAAACATCATGAGTCTTCAGATGCCAGACTCTTATTCTTCTGCCATGTGTCCCTGCTCAAGCCAGCTGTCTCATCCTACTCACCTGCGTGCATACTAAAAGTCAGCTACGCTGAGTGAGTTCTAGTTAATCACACATCATATAATACATATACTTACTTTCAATTAAGCATCCAAATATACATAATAATTACTTACTAATTTACTTTCATTACATAATTTCATACATATGTTCATACTTTATTACTTTCATACTATATAAAATTGTCCTTTTCTATCTCAGATACTATTAGGGTCTGATCCTTCTTTCTTTGTTTATCTCAGATATTATTAGGGTCTGATCCCTTTCTTGTCTATCTCAGATATTATTATGGTCTGATCTCTCTTTTCTTATCTATCTCAGATATTATTAGGGCCTGAACCCTTTATTCTCTATCTCAGATATTATTAGGGTCTGATCCCTTACTTCTTCATCTTCGTACATTCTGTCTTTACATACCCGTAACATACATATACTTTCAATAATCAATTATACACACTCAGATGTTGTACACACACACACACACACACACACACATATATATATATATATAGCAACACATCCATCTTTCATATGCATACCTCCCTTGTCAATACGTGCAATATTCGAAGATCGTTGACGTACCGACAAGCTTTCATTCACATTCATCACATAATATCTATCACATAAATCATATATGGCATACACTTACCATTTAAGGTAAGTGCATTAACTATCACATCGAGTATGCACATAGCCCCAAAAACATAACAAGGATATGGGGCTAGAAACTCACCTGAACTCGGTTACGTTCACCGTTAATGGTTATTCCTTTCTTTAGCTGTGCACGAATAGCTGAATAAAAATTACACGTATCAATTAACTATCACTACCCATGTCGTATTTCTAGTTTAATTACAACCCTCAATGAACGGGGGTCTGGGGGCAGCGCCCCTGGCTGTGGGGTCTAGGGGCAGCAGCCCCTATCAGGGTCCAAGGGGCAGAGCCCCTGGCTAGAGTCGAGCTGCCAAGTCAGCTTGGAAAAATTTTATTTCCATTAACTGTCTTAACACATTTTTTCATTAGAATTCCTACTATTATTTTATTTGCTAATTCATAAAGTTCGAGGGCTTCTTTGTAATTATTCCATTTTATCTCAAGTCCAAGGACCTTTCTGCCATTCCTTCATTGTCTAATTCGTTATCCAGTTCTCAAATTCTAATTCGTTATTCAGTTCTTTAACGAATGGGGATTCTATAACGAACGGGTCTTTTATAACGAACTGGCCTTTGTAATGAACTGACCCTTATAACGATTGGACTGTATAACAAATTACCCCTCTGTAACGAATGAACCTTCTAACGAATGAGGGTTCATTCGTTACATCTCCATTAACGAAGTACTTAACGTCTGGCTTAACGAACTGCTTCTAATTCGTTATCTCTTCTTAACGAATGAGCATAACGAATTGCTTGTTAATTAGTTATGTCTCTGATAACAAACTAGGGTTTGGTCAGAGAATGTCAGAAACATTCACTGACATTCTTAAAATCCGTGCCGCCTTTCCGGCGCCGCCGTGCCGGAAAACCGGGCGGTGGCCGAAAAAACGTATTTTGCACCGTTTTCACCATTTTTCGTCCCGTTCGATCCAAATCCGAGCTAGGGTGGCCCCTAAGCTTGTATTTTGACCGGTTTATACCTGATTCCATCCAGATCTCGTGACTTTAATGGTTGAGGGTGTTGGCTCGTTGTTTCGCGACTAGATTGCGGGTTTGGATCCATAAGATATCATAGAATTATTACCTCGGATCGATGCTCGGTTTTCTTTGTTATTTCGGCTAGAGAGAAGAGAAAGATGAGAGAGAGCTTTAGTGTGTGTTTTGGATGGCGTATGGAATGGGTGAAATGGATGGATTAATGAGTAATTTATGTTTATATAATATAGGCCATGGGCTTAAGCCCATGGTCTTTTCTTCCTTTCTTTTTAATCCAAGTCTATAACCCAAATCTATTTAACCCAACACTAGCCCGACTCATAATAACTCATATTTTATTTTATTAACCGAAACGAGAAAACGGGATGTTATAGTTTGGATCAGGGTTACTAGATTGATGGGTTATAATGTGAATTTTTCACTTAAGCCCCTATGGTTTGAGTGTGGAAATATAAAGGGATAAAAGTTTAAGTTTGGATTACTTTTGCCAAAACACGAAAGTTATAAATCTATTTATATAATTAATTAAACACTAATATAATAATAGTTTAATTAACTCGATAAAAGCGATAAAATTTCCCAAACATCGAAATGAGTCGGGTTTTTAATAAAAAATAGATTTCGAAAACTCCGAGTTGTTACAGTCTTCCCTACTTTAGGGAATTTCGTCCCGAAATTAAAGTTTACTATAACAACCCCATTAAATTTTAATAGAAATACATATGATTTAAAACTAATCATAATACATATGTTTGAATAGTTGAATCAACGCTTCAAATACAAATTCGATAAGGACACTTATATATAGGATGTAGTAGCGGCGTATCCACCATGTCCTTACCATCTTTACATTTGTACCGTTATCTCAACTACTTACGATTCTATATTGTGACATACAATTATTCGGATTATGATTTCCATGTGAGGACTTCAATAATTATGTTCCGGACCATAATCACTATTATCGTCAGATGGTCCACATGATTCGTATGTGGGTTTACAAACGTTTGGAAATACACGATTTTGAGGAAACAAAAAATTTTAAGGAGTTTTAAATTTTACAACCAATGTATAAGACTTTTCAAAAGTTGCATTGGATTTTAATAAGGCAAAGAACTTTCTAAGACATCTTTTAAACGTAAAAATATAAGTATTTAAAATTGAAAAGAGGCCACTTATTAATAGTTGGGGTTAATAAAATGGGTTATGATGGATAAAGGTAAGGATATAAGAATAGAGGTAGGCTTTTATAAACAGTCTATTTAAACAAAAGAAACTTTATTAATAAGGTATGATATGCGAGAGATAAATAGTTTAAACTGAGATAATTCAATGCCATAAAAAGGCGTTACAATTCATACTTAGGAAAAAGACAAAATAAAATTAAGATAGATAAAGGAAAAAGTGATCTTCGGGGTTCTTGAGAAGCTTAATTGACGTGACTTGAAGCACCATGAGAAGTTGCATTCATAGAAGTTGGAGTAGTCGACGTAGATTGTCTTGGGATAGCTTGAATGACCTGAACTTGAATAGTTTTCAAGAGGGTTGTTTGGTTGAAATATGTTCGGTAAACTTGAGCTTGCGAGTGCGGAGCTGGGTAAGTTTGGGTTAGGTAAGGTTGACCTTGGTTGATGGGAGGAGCTTGAAGGACATGAGGCTGATGGGTTTGAGCTTGGTGAGCATGGGTCAAGTAGTAGGGTGTAGTCATAGTTTGAGCTTGTTGAGAGTGGATACGATGAGGACACGAATTACGTAGATGATTTGGGTCTCCACAATAGTAGCAAGTACGAGTATTAGGAACACCAGGTTGAGTAGATGGCATGATACCGTTTTGAGAAATGGGCGTCTCAGATCGTTGTGGGGAAGTTGGTGCACCACAGACTTGGCGGTAGTAATTAGCAAGGTGGACATAACGGCTACAATTGGTTCAAGGACGACAACTGAGGTTTATCGGGTGGTGACGGTTGCAAGTATTGCAGATGGGGTATGCTCCTTTGTAAGGTCTCTTTTTCGGACAAATTAAAGAGGCTCGCGGTTGAGTAGGATTGGTTGCAGTCAGGTTCTTACGTTTCTTGTTGTGAGGGTGAGTGGGGTAGATGATTTGCAGTTACCAGATGAGGGATTAATGGAAAAGGTTGGATCGGTTGCATTTATGTTTTAAATTTGGGCCACTAATCTAGGTATCATAGCAGTTAACTCTTTGGCTTACAAGCAGCTGTACAGTGGTGATGAGAATCGGCCGATTGATGTCGAGGATGACGGTGGTTTCTTAGGAAGACATTCTACGAAGATCAAGAATAAAGATTTATAAGAATAAGTTGAGGGAAAACAATTACTAATAAATCGTTAATTACTTAGATAACTTATGAACTTTTTGCTTATAGAAGAGGGGAATTTACGTCGTACTTGAGGAATAAAAGTTAAAGATTACAAGATAAAGAGTACATTGCGTAAATAGTTTATAGATGATGTAGTCAATATGATTAATGTGTGATGAATACACGAGGAGATGAGGTCAGTTTAAAAGTTAATTTTTATTTGAATAAGTCAACTTTACAATAAACTAACGAAACATAAATTGTGTGTTGGCCTCCCATGAGCTTTCCATGACAGTTTGAATGGCCCAACGAAACTAACGAATAAAAGTAACTGAGTTGGACAGCCCATGAGCGTTATATGACGTTTTAACTGTCCCAACTAATTAACGAATTAACAATACAATAGATTTTGTCGACCCATGAGCGTTACATGGCGTTTTAACCGACCAAACTTAATAACAAAAAAATGAAAGAAAAATATGAGTAGTTGGAGCATCCCGTGAACCACCACGTGATGAACTCCAACAAAAATAACATCCAAAACAAGATGAGGAATGGGTAGTAGGAGTGCCCATGGATACCATGGATTTTTCACCCAACTAACCATTTAAATAAAAAACACAGTAATCGGAATTTACCAAATTTAGCCACGAACCACCGTGAATTCGGTTTTTAAACTACCTAAGGTGTCGGTCGTATGACAATTGTGTTCCCGATTTGGCCAATAAGCTCGAGTACTATGGCTAGGCTATCCTCCTCTCAAGGAATAGCGTATTACCTTGGGTTCTCGGAACCGGTTTGCCAAGGCCCAACTCATAGTACTCTCCCCATTCCAGTTACTACAGGAACTTGTAGCACTGCCTAGCCTTAAGGTGAATAGTAAAAAAAAGTAGGGAATTTTTATGGAATTTCCCGAGAATAAAAAGCAATCTAATTTAAGAAAAGTTTTCTTTGAAGGTTGAGGCACAGCCTCGAAGTTGTGTGTGTGTGCATGACAATATAATAATAAGCAAAATTAATTTAACTAAGGAAAGTTGTAAGCAATTAATTTGAACACATGAAGGTAAACAGATAAGCACGTATGGGGCTCCTAAGCATGATACTATGGTACCACTAACGACCTATCTTAAACCTGGCTCTGATACCAATCTGTCACACCCTAACCTAATGCGGAAATGCCGGGGCGTGAGCTGATTACTCACAGTTCTCAAGGTACTATCATGCAATAATTAAAGTTATAATATCTATTATTTAAAATTTAATAATCCAAATTACATTATTCCATAAATAGAACAAGTAAGGACAACATAAAATTAAAGTTCTTGTTTCTTCTCTCTAGCATGCAATCCTAAGTATCTTCAAACAACTTGAGAATTACATCACACGATAACCTGCATATGCGTTGAAAATATAAATAGGTTTGTCAACACTAGGCTGAGTGAGTATAACACCATATTTAAGACACTATGATAATAATAAATAAATGTGCAAACTGTTCTTGTGAGATAAACTGATAAGCCATAGCACATAAACAATCAATCAAACCATAAAGAAAGGCTTCAACCAATTCCATATAAATGGACATTGATAACCAAGCAAGGAAAACCGTTCCATAAAAATGGATATCGGTTTCCAAAGACAGTCGTATGATCATACTATAAATGAGGAACTTTTCCAAAATGCGTTTAAATAAAGCAACTAAGCAAATAACAAGTTAGGATAAATAGTTCCGATTTAATACTATATAATATAAAAATAGCTAGTCACGCATATGTCCCCAAAAGATAAAATAAGTAAAAGAGGTAAGTGAAATACTCACCTTATTAGACAAGCAAACGAAATTAGTAAGATAATAATAAGAAGGAAAGCAGCGATCACACATTGACGATAAGGCCTAATAAAGAAAGTGAATGTGGAAAATAAATATACGAAGTTGACTAATAGGATTCGAGAGTCTGACGGTAAATCATTATTTTATTAAGTTATATATCATTAATACTCATTTATAGATCTCTTAGTTTTATTAAATTTTAGTATGTATTATTACTTGTTTAATATATAAATATAAAAAGATTATAAAATACATCTTTGTGAAAACAAAAATAAATAAATTAACTGATTAATATATATATATATATATATAAAGTAAAGAAACTTTTTAACTCTTTAGATACTTTTAATAAATTTATTTATATAAAACTTAAGAATTAAACAAGTTATTTTATTTATTTATATATATATATATATATATACGTATATGTATACTTATTCCTAGCGACACACACACACACATATGATTATAATACTTAACAAGATGTGGGAAAGTAAGAGTATTATTGTCGGTTTTATGAGAAAGACATTTTTTTATCGATCATTATCATTATTATTAGTTAGAATGGTTAAAGTATCACATATTCCAAAAATAAACGAAAACGGGGGGTGCTGGGTCTCGTACCCGCGGCATGTCCTCATAATTTAACCAGGAATGCACCAGGCAACTGGGCTGGTGTATAACCTAGTTATAACTCTTGCAAATTAATTATAAACTAACAATAAGAATCCCAAACTGATTTCAAACCCTAGGATTAACAATCACGTCAATTGGTGATTGTTAATCCAATTCGTTATTGGGATTTTGTCAAACAATCAGTGGCGATCCTAACCCACTATCGAATTACCTTAAACGATGATCAAAGGGGGTTAACTAGATATGCACAGTGCCGACTATGTGAGGAGATAAACGATCCTATAAAAATGATGATAATCAAATTAAAGTGAGGGTAAATGACGGCTAGAGTTAGGTGATTATGCCTGAATATTTAATTGTGTTTATATAAACGTTTGTATGTATAACCATCTAGGGTTAAGGTTAGCTAGCATAATATGATTCGCAGATACAATTTTGATTCATTTAACACGATAATAGCGTCGGTTAGGCCGAATTAGGCATGAATAATGTATCAAAAGATCCAATTTCCAATTTAGTGGCGAGAATTGTGGTTTGAGACGCGAATTAGTTTAAATGGGTTAATAAACGGGTCTGGGTTAATGGGTTTGGATCAGGGTTACTAGGTTGATGGGTTATAATGTGAAATTTTCACTTAAGCCCCTAGGGTTTGAGTGTGGAAATGTAAAGGGATAAAAGTTTAAGTTTGGGTTAGTTTTGCCAAAATACGAAAATTATAAATATGTTTTGTATAATTAATTAAATAATAATATAACAATAGTTTAATTAACTCGATAAAAGCGATAAAATTTCCCAAACATCAAAATGGGTCGGGTTTTTAATAAAAATATAGATTTCAAAATGCCCGAGTTGATACATTACTTAAGTCGTTTGGTAGTGTACCGAAGGTTTTTGTTATTGATCAAGACCCGACTATGAAGCAAGCTATTGCATTTGTGTTTCCAAATACAAGGCATAGGTTATGTATGTGACACATTATGTAGAAAGTTCCTGACAAGGTTAAATAGAGTTTCAATTGAGCGTTTTAACTGTTTGCTTTAACAATCACCTGATAGTATATTTAGTTTAATTTATAAGTGTGTTACGAGCGTTTTAACATGATAGTAATTGGAGTTAATTGTATGAAATTTTCATGAGCGTAACATGATAGTATATTTAGTTAAGGAGCGGTTTACAAGCGTTTTAACTGTTTGCTTTAACCGAGCGTTAACAATTGTTGTTATCAGGTGGGAGCCGAGCTATGTAATAACGAAGATTATAAGCGTAAGATTTTTGATATTGTGTGGATGGATTTAATTAGTCCTTCCGAATTTGAGGATAGATGGCAGACGATTATGGTTGAGTTTGAGCTTGACAAGAATAATTGGCTTATTGATATGTATGAATCAGATTTGTTTGGATACCTGCTTTTTATGGAGACGAGCCTTTGTCTGGTTTGATGCGTACAACATCAAGATTAGAGAGCGAAAACCATTTTTTTGGGTCAAGCTACAAATTCTCAGTTAACAGTACTTGAGTTTTTCGGGAGATACAGGGATACAATGGCAGACGGTGTGATCGTGACAGTAGGTATACGTATCCTGATTTAGTAACCAGAAGTTATCTTGAAGGGGAAACAGTTAGGATATATACAAAATCTATTTTTAATGATGTTCAAGATGAGATGAAAGAAACTGTTGGTGGTGTTTCACAATTCAGTGCTTCTTCATAAGAAGGAGGTTATTTGAGGTGTAAAATATGGGGATTTTAATGCGTATGTTCCAGGATTCTTGGAGGTAGTTTTGAGAGTTTAAAATATTTTTTAGTTTTAAAATTGTTTAACATTAGTTTAATTAACCTGAGCGTTTTCATGATTTTTTAGATCTTGTTTATTAAGGATGGTGAATTTGGTGAAGAGTCTACTTTGACATGCACTTGCAAAATATTTGAAAAATAAGGTTTATTGTGTCGGCATATTTTCTATGTACTGAATTTGTATCAAGTTAAGAAATTCCCGAAAAAATATATAAATGATTGATGGAGAAAAGAGGTTGCGGTGAATATCAGAACAGTTCCAATCTCAGAGTTTGGTAATGATAAGAACATGAAGATCAAATATATTTCAAGAGAAATAAAATATGCCGGTGAATACCTTATCAACAGTTATGTTGCAGATATCGATGAATTGACAAAAGTGAGAGATCAGATGAATTTGATGATTGAAAAAGCAGACTTAACTCGGCATGTAAGAGTGCGTCCATCTAAAAGAGATAGATTTGTTGTATTAGGATTTGAACAACCATCTGAAGTTACTGTTCGTGTGCCTACTGGAATAAGGAACAAGGGTCATGGCTCACACAAAAGAGTCAAATCAAAGAAAGAGATATCCATTAATCGAGCTGGGAAGAATTATAGGGAGTGTCAGATTTGTCACGTACCTGGCCACAATAGTAGAACTTGCAAAGCATTGCAGCAACAAGAATGAATGTTTAGTGAAGCGTATTTCGAGCGTTTAGATAGAATAAATGTTTAGATATAATGAAGCGTATTTCGAGCGTTTAGCTATAAAGAAATAGCCATTGGTTTTGGTGTTTTACTGTATTGTTGAAGAATGTGCGTTATATAATATCTATTTTTAGATAAGAGTATTACAAGCGTTTTAGATAAGCATATAATTTCAAGCGTATTAAAGGTGTTTTACAAAGCGTTCTTTGTTTATTTAATAAACCACCTAATAACACACCATCAGATCATAGCAAAAGGATCCTGTAGCAAAGTCACATTACAAGATCAGATAAAACAAAAGAAGAGAAAAAACTAACATCATCAGACCCCATCAGACCCATCTTCAGACCAAATCACTCATTCTTCTTGATAATCTCACCCCCAACTTCTTTGAAATCCCTGTTGTTTGACACCATGTCAACCAAAGTACCAAACACCGAATCGTAGCATGAATATTGTTGTTTCAGATACTCAACAGCTTTCGTCTTGAACTCACTCTCTGCTTGCAACAGAACTTCTTTATATGCATCAAGCGTTTTTGATTTCTCCTCAAGCACATATTTTTTTGATTATTCAATGGCGTTGAGAAACTTTTCGTCTTTAGGCCTCTCAAGCTCCAACCTTGCTTTCACAATGCTCTTCACAGTTCTATAAGATGAATACATTTTTGTGTGTTTTTAAGTTTTTGAGTGATAGTGTGATTGAATAACAAAACATATGTTAAATATATAGACATAAAATTTAATTTTTGGTAGTTGAGATAGAGTTATTCAATGAAATTAAGTTAGATGTAGGCTATCATCATCACATAAATATTTATCAAATAAGTTGAGTAGCCATAACTGTAATTTAATTTTTGAATATCATCATCACAGTAAGTCCTGAGCGTTTTTAAGCGTATGATATATATTTTTGAATTTTTGGTATTTAAGATAGAGTAATTTAATGTTTATAAGTTGAATCTAGGCTATCATCACAAAAATATTTTTTTGGCAAGTGAGTAATAATAAATGTAATTAAGTTCTGAATAAATTAGATTAAAAAAATAGTTTTTAATCAGCTACAGCTGTGACGTATTACAAGCGTGTCAGTGAGTCTAAATGTTTTTTTGTCTGTTTGTCCCTAGCGTATTACAAGCGTGGGGAGACCTTATGGTCCCATGAACTTATGTTCTGAATAAAATTTAAAATACAGTTGTGAGCGTATAGCAAGCGTGTCATACTTATGTTCTAACACTTACTTCTTTTTTGTTCGTGAGTCTACAGGTGTGAGCGTTTTTCAAGCGTTTTGTCTTTTTATTCTGTTTTTTACTATTTCGTCAGTGAACCTTTTGTTATATATACACTATATTATGTTACATTTATGTCCACACATTTTAAATTTTGTTTTCAGTTTACAATGGATGGCTCATCATCATCATCTTCACCATCTTATAAGGATGTTTTGAAGAAGTAGATTGAGGACCAGATCTGTAAGGCCCCGAACCCGGTAGCCCTACTTTAGCGTCGGATTTACTCATAAACACAGTCCTTCAAATCAGAGTTTATTAAAACTTTTCGCGGAATATAAAACATCAATCATTTGTTACAAAACATTAAATCTTTTCTTTGATACCATAACACAAAACTTTATATTTAAAACATCTTTACTTCTTTCTTCAGATGCCAGCCGTTCAATCCATGCCGTGTGTCAACCTCATGCTAACTCTATAATCAGCTCACCTGCGTGCATACTAAAAGTCAGCTACGCTGAGTGAGTTCTAGTTAATCAGGCAACATACAATCTATTCTCATATATTACTTCCCGTATCCGAAGACACATATTACTACCTTAACCTTGTATAAATATCCATAGGAGGATCGTCACGTAATATCTATTAAAGAACCATTACCATTACCCTACCATATATATGCTTTCCATAGGAGGAACACTATACTATCCATAGAAGGAACACTTTACTATCCATAAAAGGAACACTATACCTTCCATAAAAGGAACACTATACCTTCCATAAAAGGAACACTATACCTTCCATAAAAGGAACACTATACTTTCCATAAAAGGAACACTATACCTTCCATAAAAGGAACACTATACTTTATTATTTAATATCCATGTAAGGAGCTAGTTACTTCCCTTGACGATACGTGCAATATCCGAAGATCGTTCGCGTACCGTCAAGAAATCATTCATATTGATCACATATACCATACACGGCATACACATAAAATTATATCCTTTCGTTCATACTTCCTTACTTTCTTTTGTATTATCTTGCTTTCATATCTTACGTTATAAAGAGCATTACGCCCTACATTCCTCGAGTAATACTAGGGCTCGATACCCTCTTCGTAACCATACAACCATACGTATCATTTCTTTCTTCTACTATCTCTATCATATTCATACACATAAACCTACATAACATACTTACCTTATTCTTAACGCTGCAACCTGACCGTACGTGCAATATCCGAAGATCGTTCACGTACCATCAAGCAATCATTCATATCTTTCACATTATCCATATAAGGCATACACTTATCTCTTAGGATAAGTGTATTAACAAACATATTGAGTATGCACACAGCCCCGAAAACGTAACACATAAATGGGGCTAGAAACTCACCTGAACACGGTTACGTTCACCGTTAATCGTAATCCCTTTCTTCAGTCGTGTACGGCTGACTGTATAACAAGTATACGTATCAATTAACTATCACTTCTCATAATGTATTTCTATCTTTCTATGACCCACAACGAACGGGGGTCCGGGGGCAGCGCCCCTGGCAGCGGGGTCTAGGGGCGGCAGCCCCTAGCAGGGTCCAAGGGGCAGAGCCCCTGGCTGGGGTCGAGCTTTCTAATCGAACTTGACTTTATTTCCATTAACCGTCTTAACACGTTTTTCATTAGATTTTTAATTTATTTTCTAATCGAACTTGACTTTAGGCGAAGTTAACCTTAGGCGAACTTAGCTTTAGGCGAAGTTACCAGCTAGGCGAACTTAGCTTTACAGCGAAGTTGCCATCAGGCGAACTTGGCTTCAGGCGAAGTTACCAGTTAGGCGAACTTAACTTTACAGCGAAGTTGCCATCAGGCGAACTTAGCTTTAGGCGAAGTTAAACCTTAGGCGAACTTAGCTTTAGGCGAAGTTGTCATCAGGCGAACTTGGCCGTAAGCGAAGTTACCATTAGGCGAACTTAGCTTGCAGGCGAAGTTCATCAGGCGAACTTAGCTTGCAGGCGAAGTTCATCGCGTTGAAGGCGAAGTTGCCCAGATGCAGGCGAAGTTGCCCAGACAGCCGCTGTCCGGTTTCTTTCCAGCATTTCGAGCGATTTTAACACCCTTGCTATGGTTCAATATCACCCACTACGCTTCCCGACCATTTTCGGTCACTTAAACACTAAAAAGCTTGGATCTTTAAACTTCAAATATCAAGAATCATACCTTTTTGGGCTTGTTTGGATCTCCTTTAACTTGTTAACGCAACTAGTCGCCCTCTCTCACTCTCGGATCAGTCCGATTCTTCCCTTGGCTCGGCCCGGTTCCGGCGAAGTTAGTGTATGTGTGTGTGGAGTGTGCTTGGATAAAGATAGAATGAAGATATTTTGGGGTGTTAGGGTATTTATATCCCTGAGATCCCATGGACCTAAGGCCCATTCTCATTTAACCCATCCTAATTAATCCAAGTCCACAACCCACATCCATTACCCAACACTAGCCCGACCCATACCAACTCCTATTCTATTATTTATTTCCTGATAACCCGGGTAAACTTTCTCTCTATTATTAAGTAATATAATTAATATTACTTGGAAATTTCGGGATGTTACAAGATCGTAGCAGATAAAGCTTGTCGTGAAAGACTAACACATGAACTAGTAACGTTTAGCAATAATATAGATACGAGGGATGTTATTGCAAAAGTTCTCGTCCGAATGCCTGCTAGTACTATCCGAGATCTTACTGTTTTGTTTATGGTTGATTTAGGAAATAAAAAAGAATTAGGCAAGACAATTCTTGAACTAAACTGTTCAATAAAATTGAAGTTGGAATTTATCATGTCACTATTAGATTAGTGTGTGCGAGTGTTTTTATGTGGTGAGCGTTTTACGAGCGTTTTTATGTTTTATCATGTAGTGATATGTGTTTTTGTTAATCTTTGTATGTTTTTGTATTTGAATTCAAATAACAATTTAATGTCTCATAATTTATGTAAAGAGTATCCTTTTTTATGTAAATATGACATTTGCATTTTAATATATATATATATATATATATATATTTATATATATTAAAAATAAGTAGTTTTCTAGGAATACTAATAATAAATCAATGTCATTGGATCATGTTAATCAATGGTTGGGATTTAAAATTACCAAAAAGCGACATAGTTTCCTAGAATTACCCTTTCACCATTATAACTGACATAGTAAACTAGAATTGTTCTTTCACTATAATTTGTAATACCACATGTCAAAAATCTATTGGTTCTTACAATTTATATAAAACACCTTATTTTTATTTAAACCATAGTTTTTCAATATATATATATATATATGGTTCATTTCAGAAGAGTTTCTTATTGTGAGAAATGCGAGAAGTCAATTGGACCAATCACAAATTTTCTTTTAATTTTTGGTTTATACATAGATAGGGGTATACTAGTAACAATGATTTATTTTATAATTGGCATGTAATAATTCACGGGAAGTTACATATTAATTTATATTAACTTAGTTTTTATTATTATTATTATTATTATTATTATTATTATTTTGTTAATGTGTATGTGTGATGTGAGAATCTAATTCCATCGGTTGTATTGGAAAAAAATTTCAAAATTTATTTGATATAGGTTATGAATTATGTTCTTTGTTTGTCCCATGTATCAAACAAAAGATATATAAAACAAAAGAGTTACACATTAACAAAAAAAAACATAATAAATAAAAAACTAGAACCCATAGTACATAATATATGATATTCATGCGTACGCCATACATTATAAGAATGTACGTATGTACGCAAGTAGATAGGCACGTACGTACGTAGGCACGTTCGCACGTAGGGACGTACATACACAGGCACGTAGGTATGTCCGCACGTAGGGACGCAGGTAGGTACGTACCTATGTATGTATGTGTGTATGTACGCACCAACACTTCGTAGGAATACATGAGGTCTTTAGAGGTTTCGTCACTGTACTCTTGCAAATAACAAGATCTTAATCATACCCTCCATGTTTTTTGAATGGTGACTTTCGCATTTAAGATATATCACACTCCTCGTTCCAACAGGAGGAGGAGCCCCATCACCCCACTTGGGCAAGACTATGTTGACATAATCGGGACCAACGCTGGCATCCAACTATGGCTTGGCCGTTCCTGGTAAAACCCAGTTGGCTCACCCCACCCGAAGGCACGACATGTTTTTTTTCTCTGGGAAAATCCGGTCGAAATCAGGACTCAAACCAGAGACATCCGGGTCATCTATCATGTTCCTTGCCGTTGCAAGCCCCAATATATTGGATGAAATTTTGTAAACCTTTTAAATAATAATACACCAAAAATACTAAATGATTTTTAAACTAGTATTTAGTTGTGGATTTAATTGTCTGCCACTCTATTGTAATCGTTTTATAGTAAATTATAATAAAAAAAATTGAAGATATAAATGACTAATTATGAACTGCACGCTTTGTTTTTAATGGTGGTGCACACAATTACTACTATAGCCTTTTGATATTAAAGTTTATTAAATGATGAAATTAAAATTAAAAGAGTGCCCTTTTGAGTAATGACCATGGATTTAACAAAATCAATGGATGAGATTCACTTTCTGTACTTCTCGCTACAATATAACTTCTCGTATGAACCATCCCCATATATATATATATATATATATATATTTGTAAGAACCAATAGATTTTTGACATGTGGTATTACAAATTATGGTGAAAAAACAATTCTAGTAAACTCTGTCGGTTTACTAGAATATATTAAAACATAACTTCATTTTCTTGTATGGAATTCTTGTGGACATTTTTAGGGATGAATTCCATCACTATTATGTTGCTAAACAATTATATAAAATCTTGTACATTTTGATTTTCAATATAAGAATGTATCATCATAACTAGCAAAAATGTATAAACATGTAAACTAAATTAGAAGTTTCTGTAAGCAGTGACAATTTCAGAAATTTTTCATGGAGGCGAAATGGCGCTTAATACTAATTTTAAGAGGGCGATCGAGATTTTCACATACGAATAACACTGTAAAAATAAGGTGGGCGACCGCCCCCTCTCTAAACTGTGATTTCCGTTCCTGAGGTCTAATCACTTTTGCCATTTATCTCCAAAAAGATTTTTTTTCCATTTCAGTTCCCGTGGTTTCATTTTCTTGCAATTTCAAGCCAATTCGTTAACTTTGTTAGTTGACTTCTGTTAAGTTAGCATAAACGATTAAAATACCCTTAAATTAAATAAAAAATCACTTATAATCATACGATATAAATTACAAATTTCACAGGGAAGGGGCGGGAAATACTCTAATATTATGGAAATGCTCTGATATTAATATAGATCGTATATATTTACAAAATGATGGATTTTCTTCTCTCAAGGACAATATGGTCGCTCAAAAAGTTAAGATAACCCATGAACCCAGAAACATCAAACATGGCATGTTTGTAGCATGTGCCGAGGAAGACAATATGGCCATTATAAAGCCTTTTCTTTTTTTTTTAAATTTTGAGCATATAATATGAAAATTTGTTAAAGAAACGAGAAACCATGTGGATCGATCGTGGGTTTGTACAATAGAAATATATCGTTGAAACAAATTTAAAATTAAAAAAATCTTCTTTATATATTCGGCCACTTGTAACGTGTGTATGCATATGTGTGTATATATGGTGGGTTAATGTAAAAAATAATATTTTTGTGAGAAGAATAAGAATTGATCTAAACCCTTGGATCTATGATCTAGTAGTTGAGATTGGTAGTTTCTAAATAATTGTATTTTTTCTTATTTACATGATATAGTGTGGTATAGTGTCATATTTAGGTGGTTTGTTTTGTTTTAAAGTTCTTCTCATTCTTTTCACAAAACAATTGTTTTTATTTGAACTCTTATATATATATATATATATATATATAAAAGGGTTCAAATAAAAAAAAGAGTTTCTTAAGAATGGTAAGAACCAATAGATTTTTGACAAGTGGTATACAACATATGGTGAAAGAACAATTCTAAAAAACTTTGTCGGTTATAGTGGTGAAAGAGTTTTTATAGGAAACTACGTCGGTTTTTGGTAATTTTAAATCTCAACCATTGATTAACATGATCCAATGGATATGATTTATTCCTAGTCTTCCTAGAAAACTACTTCTTTTTAGTATAACCCTCCCATATATATATATATATATATATATATATATATAGAAAAGGGTTTAAATAAAAATAAGAAGTTTTCTAGGAATGGTAAGAACCAATAGATTTTTAACATGTGGCATGACAATCTATGTTGAAAGAACATTTCTAGGAAACTATGTCGGTTATAATGGTGAAAGAGTAATTCTAGGAAACTATGTCGGTTTTTGGTAATTTTAAATCTCAACCTTAGATTGGCATGATCCAATGGCTATGATTTATTCTTACTCTTCCTAGGAAACTACTTGTTTTTACTATAACCCTCCTATATATATATATATATATATATATAAAGAGAGAGAGAGAAGTTCAAATAAAAAGAAGTTGTTTCCTAGGAATGGTAAGAACTAATAGAATTTTGACATTCGGCATTAAAACCTATGGTGAAAGAACAATTATAGGAAACTATGTTGATTATAACGGTGAAAGAGTAATTGTAGGAAACTATGCCGGTTTTTTTGTAATTTTAAATCTCAACCACTGATTGATATAATCCAATGGCTATGATTTATTCCTAGTCTTTTTAGGAAACTACTTGTTTTTAGGATAACACTCCCCTATATATATATATATATATATATATATATATAGAAAGGGTTCAAATAAAAATAAGGAGTTTCATAAGAATGATAAGAACCAACAAAATTTTGACATTTGACATTACAAATTATGGTGAAAGAACAATTCTATGAAACTATGTTGGTTATTCGTAATTTTAAATCCCAACAATTAATTAAGATGATCCAATGCCTATAATATATTCCTAGTCTTCCTAGGAAACTATTTAAACCTATGTACCTACACACATACAAACATACATACACATATACAAACATACGTCCCTACACACATACATATGGACCTACACAACGCACCTACACATAAGTTTTGTAGGAAGAGTAGAAATGACATAAAATTTAGAGTAAGGAAACTATATAGCCTAAATCCTAGGTCTTAGGAAACTATTTAATAGTTTAAAAACTACCAATCTCAACCACTAGATCATAGATCCAAGGGCTTAGATTTATTCTTACACTTTCTAGTAAACTATTTCTTTTTATTATAACTCACCCCTATATGTGTGTGTATATATATATATGGATAGGGTTAACGTAAAAAAACAATAGTTTTGTGAGAAACATAAGAATAGATGTAAACCCTTGGATCTAGGATCTAGTGGTTGAGATTGGTAGTTTCTAAAAGTTGTATAGTTTCCTATTTACATGGTATAGTGTCCTATTTAGGTGGTTTACTTTATTTTAAAGCATTCTCACACTTCTCACAAAACAATTTGTTTTATTTGAAGCCTTTATATATATATATATATATATATATAAAGGATAAAATACAATAATCTCTTATCATACATTACGTACGCGACACCCTCAACTCTAGATTTCAAAAAACACGCGGTGGCATATTTATAAATTATTTCAAATCGTATCCATACTAATTAACCGTTGCATCGATTTAATCATCTTCACCGGCGTCATTTGCAGGCACCCACTTCAATTGATTTGAATTGAAATAAGTCATTTATAGATACCAAGTTGTTGACGTTCCATATTTTGGAATCGATGATCAAATTGACGGTAGATTGATAATTGTTTGATGATTACGAGATTATATGAAGAGATTTCAGTGTTTAATTTCATGTTACAGGTGTTTAATTTTAGATATGAACTTTAGAACGTTTGAAGGCGTTCGTTGAAAGGTCTGAACGTATAAGTTGAACGTTTAATTTTTTTTTGTGCCTGAACGTTTAAACTTTTAATCTTATAAATGTTTAAAGGTTTAACATTTGAATGCTTAAGGGTAGGAATTTGGCTTGAATATTTAAATTTTTTGTTCTAGACTTTTTTGTTAGTTTAGAAGTTCAAAACTTTAGAAATTCTGAACTTCTAAACTTTTTTGAACTTCTAAACACCTAGAACTTCAAATTTTTGAACGTATTAGAACGTTTAAAGATGTTTTTGGTTAGTATGTTTAAAGATGTTCATTTTTGGTCAGAACGTTTTAAGGTCTTCAGTTTTGTTCAGAACGTTTAAAACGTAATATTTTGAACCCTAATTAGAGCTCAATTGAGTGCATTATTTCTGCAATTTCATAATCGATTGATGAATCTAAATACTTCTACACATTAATTCGATTGATTAAATCATCATTTTTGATCAATCTTGAAGATTTCTTGATGTTCAACGACGTTCGATTTTGATTTGGTTTTTGCCTTTAGAGATTTCATACTTTAAGCTATGATTAGAGTTTAGAAATTGGATGAGATAGAGCGATGAGTTCCGAACTTCGATTAGAGTCGATGTTCACCGGTGACTTTGATCGCGAACTACTGTTGGGCTATTTACGAAACTGTCACCGCGTGTTTTTAATGTAACGCTCTGTAAGGTCACGTACATAATACGATAAGCCATTATTGTACGTTAACCCACCCCTACACACACACACACACTAGCTTTTATCTCCCGTATTTCGGGGGTTGTTTTACATTATTAGTTAATACTATTAATATATTTTTTGGATTCTAATTTTATTTATTGTAGGGAAGTTAATAATATACTTAGTATTTGATAATAAAATAAATTCACAAACAAATGAGATGTTATAACCTTGTTTAAAAGTTTTTTGTGTTTGGTGAGATCCATGTCCTGCTTATTTCTTAACTGTATTTTTTTAATTATAAATAATATATATATATATACATACATATATATATATAAGAAATAATATATTAATTTTTAGTATATCCCTATTTTATAGGATTTTCATATCAAAGATTTGGTGAGATTAATTTTTAATTTAATGAGATGTTATAACCCATTTAAGGAATATATGGGTTTGGAGAGACTCATACCCATGAGTTTGGGTCAAATGCATGAGAATCCTCAATTTACAAATAATGTAATGTGGTTGTGACACTCGTCAATTTCAGGTTAACTCCGTTAATCCGAACTCTGTTAATTCAAACTCAAGATCACACGAACTATGTCATTCCAGTTAACGCATTTCTCATTGCATTTAATTAGAGTTTAAATGACACATGACAGCATTACATAAGTAGTCTTTCGGAGTTTCACCGAATCAGACACGAGTCGACTCAAACCGTTGGTGAACAAACAATAAATATTATAAACAAGTACTTGGTATAATTACGTGTTACATTTATATATGTAAATTTGTGCTTGTATGTATAACATCATATTATGGATGTAATTGACTAGTTTATGCTAGAATTAAACTAAACTAGAAGTTTAGGGTGTGATGTGTAACTTGTAATATAATTGATTAATATATAAACAACTTAATCAATAAACCCTAACCTCCCTCTCCTCTCCCTCCCTCTTGCGAACGGCAGCCCCCCCCCCCCCCCCCTTCCCACCTTGGATCGGCCGAAACTCACACACACACACACACACATACAATACTCCTACAAGCTTGTTTGAAGGTTTAAGGTATTAACTAGGTAACTAAACACTCTCTTAACCTATTCCATTGAATAGTTTGCATGATTACACATGATGATCATAAACCCTAAATGTTAAATATATTAATTATCGATGAGTTAGGGTTATATGCATGGTTATTTGTTTATAGATTAGTAGTTTGTTGAATTTTTGGTGAAAACTGATGCTGGACATAATCATAATTGCATGTTAAAACGGCTGTAACTCTATGTTAATTATATGTTTTGAAGTGATTATTGATTCTATGATGTATTAGGTCGAGTCTAGTTTCTAAAGAGTCTAAGTTTGTAATTTTTGGACGTGCGAAAGTCAGTTTTTATTAATTTACAAATCTGTTGCGCAAGTTTGATTCGGGAAGCCTTCTTATAGGCTATTTTGTAAATAGTGTATCTCACAAACGACAAGACCAACTGAGTTGATTCCACTTCTGGAAGTTAATAATTTGAGTGTTCAATCTAACCCAATTGGCCTTTCATTAATTGGATTAACCATGTAACGGTAATAGTAAAGAAAGTTTTGTTGCGCATGATAATGACTGCTGTGTGCTTACTGTGTTGTTTTAATTCTTGTGATAAAACCGTATGTAATAAAAATATTTTTAGAAACCCAATCATGTGTGCCTCTGTTATAAATTTTGGTGATTTTATCAACATGTTATGATTAGTGAAATAGAGTAATCTTGACGTGTTATAATCTGTCTCAGTAACTTAGCTGTTGAATTCTTTAATAAAACATGAAAAGTGATTATTTGACCGATGTTTGCAATGTGTTTGACATATTTACCCTTGTGGTAGATATTTTACTGATGATGTACTGTAGTAACACTTAACACTATACTTGTTCACACCTATAACTTATCACCAACGTGTTTGTCAAGTCGCACTTGTTTCACAAACGTAACACGAACACATCTCATGCATAACTTTTATGTGTCAAGTCTAGAGAGTCACTCATAGTTCAAACACTTAGAAATATCATTTTTGTTTTTAGAGCACTAGTGATGATTTCTTTAACGCGCGCTTTTCCCATATTTTGATAACTTCGCAAACAGTGAGTTTCACGGCCCCTTTTACTCTTTAACGTTTTTATTAGGGGGAGATAACATACTCCAACGCTTTAAATTTTGTATATACTTTATATATCACTTGTAAGGTTAAGTGTCAACAAAACAACTAACTCCTTCTGAACAATCGAACCAGTTAGTATTGGATAATAGCGAGTCACCTTTGAGTAGTACTACTGGGTTTGACAAACCCACCCAACTCTAAACTCGACTGTTGGTCGAGTGGGTGTAATTTTGGCTAACATATTACCATGGTCGTGGTTGACATGGTGGCAAGGCAATCGTATAAATAGTAAGCTTCGGTGTCGAACACTTAGTAATACATGCTTGATAGGTTAGCTACCTATTGATATATATTGACATAACACTATCTGGTAACGCTAAAACTCAACCCTTAAATTTACTTAAACCTGTGAACTCACCAACCCTGTGTTGACACTTTTAGTATGTTTATCTCAGGTAGCCGAGGCAGGAGAGGGGTATAGGACATGCATTCACTGAACTCTTATGTTTTTAAAACCCTTTTAAATTTTGTCATGATAATTGTTGCTTTAAGTCGTCCTGTGTGGCACAACTATTAGTTTACAGTTTACGTTTCTGCAACTTAAGACTTGATGTATTGGTTATTTTTAAAACTTTAATCGTTGTGTTTGCTATAACTAATGATTCTGATCCTGTTAGTTCACATCCTTGACGGTAAAACTCCGTTAGTGGATTTTGAGGGTGTGACATATTGGTATCAGAGCCATTGGTTATAGCAAACAAGAACATGCATTCATACTAGACTATAACCGCAACGACCCATTAGTTATGATCTTACGCACTACATATATATGAGTAATATATACTTAACTATTTAATTTCTTCATCACTTTTCCTCATTCACTCATACGTGCGTAAACCATACACAACCAATTCTGTAGTGAAGTCAACACCATCATCATCATCCGACCCGGTGTCCCACGCCCTAGGAAGGGAACCGCAGATTCCCAAACCAACACCACCTCGAGCAGGCCCAACACTAGTAGCCCCGCACCAAAGAGGCACTGCCCATCTGAAGTCGCTTACGAGTGCAACGGTAACTGGAATTGGTACCCAAGTTTGATTGAGCGGATTTTTTACCGTGAGAAAGTTCCCCCACAACCCATCCCGGGTTGTCCTATGTCTTACAACACACTACCACCCCTAACACTCCCGATGGAGCGCGTTTTCGCAGCTTTCGCCTCCTGTTTGGATCATGAAATTGACATCATGCACTCAACGAGAGCGAAGGTTACTGGGTTGCTAGGGGATGGAGCAGAGGCAAGGAAGAGACTTTCCTACCTGACTGACGCGATGAAGGAAACTCAAGATGCCCATGTTCATCTAATGAAGCTAGTGCTCAAGATGCAATCAGAAATCTTTGACTTGCAGGAAGAAGTTAGGGATGCAAGAGATCATGCAGCGGTAGCTCTAGCTCGTTGTGTGAAACTAGAGGCACAAAATGCTCCAACGCAGCAGAACCGGAGGAGGATCCTGAAGAAGATCCTGAGGAGGAACCTCAAGAAGACCCAGAGGAAGAGCCGGCCAGCAGGGTCAAGTTTGCTGCTGGAACGCTCCAAGAGTTCGCCCTCACCTGGTGGAACTCCAATGTGCAGATACTCGGATTGGAATTGGCGAATGCCATGAACTGGGAAGAATTCAAAATCATGATGACGAACGAGTATTGTCCTAGGGAGGAGATCTCGAAGCTGGAGTCAGAATTTTGGGCTTTGAAGATGGTGGGCTTTGAAATTGAAGCCTACACCACTCATTCCCACGAACTGGCGGTGATGTGCCCGTGGATGGTAGATTCGCTGAGTAAAAGAATTGAGATGTAGATCAATGGTTTAGTGCCCCAGATTCAGGGTATGGTGACGTCCTCCAAACCGACCACTATACAACAATCGATTCGAATAGCCCACAAGCTGATGGATCAAGCAGTGGCCCAAGGTACGATACCCCTAGAGGCTCTATCTCTAAAACCCATGAAAACTCGGGTAAAGACTACAACAACAACTCTGGGAATGGAAAGAGGAAGTTTGACAATGTGAGATCCTTATCATCGAACCCTTCACAGCAACAACACCACTGTAAACCCGAACCCACTCGAAACTTCATTAATCAGGGTTCCAACAACAACGCCGTGGCGGACAGGGTTCGATTAACTATTGTGGGAAGTACCCAAAGTGCAACAAGTGTAACTACAACCACTCTGGCCCATGCGACCGTATTAAATGTCAGCGGTGCGGTAAAATGGGTCATCAGGCCAAGGAATATAGAGGAGAACTCACAGGTAAGGGCGCTCCTAAATAGCCTGCAACTAAAAAAGGGTGCTTTGAGTGTGGCCAGGAGGGTCATTTCAGGAAGGACTGTCCTAAACTGAAGCAAAACGAGAGAAACGGAGGCAAAACAACAACGGAGTAGTACTAAGGGTACAACCTTTGTCATTGGATCGGGCCAGGCCCGCAATGATCCGAACGTGGTTACTGGTAACTTTCCTATAAACGACTGTTTTGCTTCTATTTTGTTTGACACTGGAGCTAATAGGAGTTTGTGTCGAAAGCCTTTAGTGATCTGTTAGACTTAACCCCGACACCGTTAGATGCTAAGTTTCCTGTTGAATTAGCTGATGGTAAGTCCATAGAAACAACACATGTACTAGCGTGATGAAAATTGAAACTCTCGGGTCATACCTTCGATATCGACCTCATACCCTTTACACTTGGTAGTTTCGACGTTGTTGTCGGCATGGACTGGCTATCCGAGAATAGAGCTGAGATTATATGCCACGACAAGATAGTTCATATCACTACTCCTTCCGGTGAAATCATCTCAATACAGGGCGAGAAGAGCGGCATGACTACTAGCATCATCACCCTCATGAAGGCGTAGAAATATTTACGAAAGGTCATCCGGAGATTTTAGCTCATGTTATTGAGAAACCCGCGGAGGAGAAGCAGATCAAAGGCATACCGATTGCGCGAGATTTTCCTGAAGTCTTCCCGGAAGATTTGCCAGGACTCCCACCCATTCGACAATTCGAGTTCCAAATCGACTTAGCCCCAGGTGCTGCACCTATAGCACGAGCCCCGTATCGGCTTGCACTGGCAGAGCTTCAGAAATTGTCCACTCAATTACAGGACTTGTTGGATAAAGGTTTCATCCGACCCAGCTCATCGCCATGGAGAGCCCTGTACTATTTGTTCGAAAGAAAGAAGGGACTTTCCGCATGTGCATCGACTACCGTGATTTGAACAAGGTGACGGTCAAGAACTGTTATCCCCTACCCCGAATTGATGATCTATTCAACCAGCTTCAAGGATCGAGTTACTACTCGAAGATCGATATGAGGTCTGGTACCATCAATTAAGAGTGCGCGAAGAAGACATTTCAAAGACGGCATTCAGAACTCGGTATGGTCACTATGAGTTTTCGGTTATGCCTTTTTGCTTAACCAATGCACCGGCCGTATCCATGGACCTCATGAATAGAGTATGCAAGGCGTATCTCGACAACTTTGTTATTGTTTACGATATCCTAGTATACTCGAAGAACAAGACCGATCATGAAGAACACCTAAGGCTAATCCTGGAATTACTAAAGAAGGAACAATTGTACGCTAAGCTCTCCAAATGTGAATTTTGGCTTCGCGAGGTTCACTTCTTAGGACATGTGATCAATGAGAGCGGTATCCATGTTGATCCAGGCAAGGTAGGGGCCACCAAAAACTGGGAAGCACCTAAGACTCCGACTGAGGTGCGGCAATTCCTAGGGCTGGCTGGTTACTACCGAAGTTTCATCGAGGGATTTTCAAAGATTGCTCAACCCCTCACCGAACTGACACACAAGGGTACTAAGTACAATTGGGGTGACGCGCAACAGTCTGCCTTCCAATTTTGAAAACAAAACTCTGTAGCGCGCCTATCCTATCCCTCCCCGAGGGAACGGAGAATTTTGCAGTACATTGTGATGCATCGATACAGGGTCTCGGCTGCGTGCTAATTCAACTTGAGAAGGTTATAGCCTATGCCTCTCGATAATTACGGGTACACGAGAAGAACTATATGACCGATGACTTGGAACTCGAAGCTGTTGTGACTCGCTCATTTTGTTATCGGTTTCAAGCTAGTAAAAATACTTTATTTTAACTCGTAGTCTCATGAAACCTTTAAAATCCAATTATTAGCCTAATAGAAATATATTCAATACAAACCTGGCTCAAAATACTTGAAAGTAAAGGAAATATTTATATAATAACATGTATATTTTAAACCATATCAAATATCCCCACACATAAACCTTTTTCGTCCTCGAAAAATATATATATATATATATATATATATATATATATATATATTACAACGGAATCAGAATTCAAGACTAGTTTTTAGAACATATAGGTTATCTTTTAAGCACAGATAAACGCAAAAACCGCGATTGCCGATATTGTTGTCCACTTAAACCCAGCCACCAACCTATCAAGCCCCCAATTGCATTAAGCGCTTAAAGTTCAAAAACCACGGCTACACCTACCTCATCTTAGACAAAGAGAGCTAGAAAAACTAGAGTCAAAGAAAACTGGTTTGACAAATCACCATAAGCCAAGGACTCGTTGATGGTTCTAAGTAGATGCACTCGGTGAAATTTGATGGATGAATGGTCCTGTGGAGGCCGTACGAGCATACCCTAAATATTATTGGACTTCGTCCTATAAATTCCTAATTTGATATTTTTTGACTAAGAATGTTCGAGCCCCAATAGTGTATCCTCAGAGTCACTATCCCCTTGGTAACACGTAAACTCTAAGTACCGTCTAGCATGTGCATCTTTGGCCTCTTTTACTAACTTTGAGAATGCTTCTTTGGCATTTTTCATTACATAACCTTCTCATGGTCATTTGCTTTTCGGACCAACATTTCAGAATACACTTTCAAAACATACTTTTCTTTTTCTTTTTTTTTCTTTTTTTTATATCACCCTAAAGTATATAACTATTTCTAATCTTGTAAAAATATGGACATGTGGTGGTGCGCTGGTTTGAGTGCATCTAAGTCTTAACATCTCAAAGTTTTTAGATTATGGTAATTCTCCCTAAGAATCGAAATTCGGTTTCACTGTTTTTCAAATTATTAGATATATAAAATCTGGTAAAGAGAACTATCAAAGCTAGTTGGGCCCACCGACACATGCCAAGTTTAGTGCGTTATCTTTTATTTAACTCATACATAATAGTAGTTTTAAAAACCAATCTCAAATTTTTCTATCATTTTCCATTATTTGCAAAAAAATTTGTTAAAATTTCGGGTCATTTTTTTTAATCTTTTTTTTATATATTATATATATATTTTTTAAATAAAATTTGAAACTGTTTTTTATTATTATTTTTAACCTTTTTTTTAACCAAAAGAAAACGTCAGTTCCCATCCGCACACTTAAAATCTACATTGTCACCAATGTAGGAATAGAAAAAGACAGAAAATAAAAGCAGAATAAAAAAATGTAAGCAAATAAAGCAATAAATTGGAACAGACTCCCCTGGTAATAATGCAGTTATCTTCACAAGTCTCGTTATAAGGTGACCGTATAGCATTTCATTCGCGGCCGCAGCGTATGGGTGTCCTCTACAATATGATAGGCTCAGAAAATCCTCATCCGAATGGAGATTGAGTACGAATGAGGAAATCCAATCCTGCAAAATAAAACTCAAAACAACCCAAAGCATATATCAAACAGACTCTAAGGACTAAAAAGAATCAAAGAAAATAAAATAAAGAAGAATAAAAATAAAAGAAAATAATGCAACTAAGTTTTATACAAACTCTACAACTCGGGAAAAGTCCCGAGTGTGCTCTCCTCATCTACTCTCCAGGCGGATCAAGGTAGATCGCCTCCTCCTCGCGATCACCAAGTGAACCTCCAACATAATGCTTAAGTCTATGCTCATTCACTTTCCAAGAATGTCGATCATCAGCCTCTATCTCAACCGCTCCATAAGGAAATGCCTCCTTCACAATGAATGGACCAGCCCATCGGGATTTCAGTTTACTCGGATACAACTTCAACCGGGAATTATATAGAGAACCTTATCCCCACACTTAAACTTTTTGGGCCCCTTAATATGTTTATCATGACATTCCTTTGTCCGCTCCTTTTACCCCCAACTTCTTTCATATGCCTCATTCCGTAACTCCTCAACCTCATGAATTTGAAGAAAACGACTCTTTACCGCCGTAGATAAATCAATATTTACGGCTCTTAAAGCCCAATACGCACAATGTTCTAACTCAACGGGGAGATGACACGCCTTTCCATAAACTAGCCGAAACGGAGTGGTCCCGATAGGCGTTTTGAATGCAGTACGAAAGGCCAAGAGCGCATCATCCAACTTTTCCGCCCAATCACCGCGACTGTTCCCAACCGTTTTCTCTAAGATCCTCTTAATGTCACGATTGGTGTTTTCCACTTGACCGCTAGTCTGAGGATGGTAGGCCGTAGAAAGGCGATGGGTGACCCCAAAACGTTTTAGAACCTTATACATCTGAGTATTACAAAAGTGGGTACCCCGATCACCGATCAGGGCCTTAGGAGTACCAAATCGAGTATAGAGTTTTCGAAGGAATCCCACTACAACTCGCGCGTCATTTCTAGGTAAAGCTTGAGCCTCCACCCATTTGGACACGTAGTCGACAGCAACGAGTATGTATATGTTCCCTCTAGACATAGGAAACAGACCCATAAAATCAATGCCCCATATATCGAAGATCTCAACCACCTGGATGGGGTTTTAGGGCATCTCATTTCAGGATGAGATGTTACCAGCTCTCTGACATGTGTCACACGAACGCATCACGAAAAATAGTCGGCCAATAGAATCCCGCGTCAAACACACGTTTGGCGGTATAAGACGCACCGAAATGGCCACCAGTCGGGCCCTCATGACAATGTCGAAGAATACTATGAGCTTGATCACCAAAAACACATCTTCGAATCACCTGATTCGAGCCAATACGGAATAAGTATGGATCCTCCCAAATGTAGAAATTGATATCTGCAAAGAACGTTTTCTTTTGCTGATATGTCAGTCCGGGAACTAAGTCACTAAAGGATAGATAATTAGCAAGATCAGCAAACCATAGAAACCCCTCATCACTCGTCTTTACATACCGTAGAGTCTCACCCGGGAAATCATCACCAATTCCCTGTTCCCGGGTCTTGTTCTAGTCGGAATTTTCTAGTCGTGACAAGTGGTCGGCGGCGACATTTTCAGCTCCTCTTTTTTCTTTAATTTCTAAATCAAACTCCTGAAGCAAAAGGATCCAACGAAGGAGTCGAGGCTTCGCATCTTTCTTAGTGAACAAGCAATGCAGAGCCACATGATCAGAGAAAATGACAGTCTTAGAAAGCACGAGATAGGAATGGAATTTATCGCAGGCGAAAACAACCACAAGAAGCTCATTCTCTGTCGTGGTGTAATTCTCCTGATCAACGTTAAGGGTCATGCTAGCATATATAAATGGGATGAAAATGTTTCCCTCGACGCTGCCCTAACATGGCTCCAACAGCAAAGTCGCTCGCATCACACATGATCTCAAACAAGAGTCCAATTGAGAGCAACAAAAATAGGAGCACTCACTAACCTCTCCCTAATCAACTCAAAGGCCCTCAGACACTCCTCACTAAAATCTAAAGGCCTATCTTTCTCTAGAAGATGGGTCATCGAACGGGAAATTTTCGAGAAATCTTTTATAAATCGGCGGTAGAATCCCGCATGACCTAAAAAACTACGAATAGACTTCACAGACGTTGGCGGTAGAAGTTTGGAAATGGTGTCTACCTTAGCTCTATCAACCTCAATCCCCGCACTAGAAATCTTATGACCTAAAACAATACCCTCATGAACCATAAAATGACATTTCTCCCAATTAAGCATAAGGTTCGTCTCTTCACATCTAGCGAGCACTCGATCTAAGTTACGCAGACAATCATCGAAGGAATTCCCAAAGACGGAAAAATCATCCATAAAGACTTCCATGGAATCCTCAATTAACTCATGGAAAATGGCCACCATGCACCGCTGAAATGTGGCTGGAGCGTTACATAATCCAAATGGCATGCGTCGGTACGCGAATGTGCCAAAAGGACATGTAAATGTGGTCTTCTCCTGATCACCCAGGGTGATGGGGATTTGGAAATAACCGGAAAATCCGTCAAGAAAACAGTAGAACTGCTTTCCTGACAACGCTCAAGCATCTGATCGATGAACGGAAGCGGGAAGTGGTCCTTTCGTGTGGCCTCGTTAAGTCTGCGGTAGTCGATGCAAACTCGCCACCCTGTTACAGTCCGTGTCGGTATGAGCTCATTCTTTAGATTCATGATAACTGTCATACTGCCTTTTTTAGGGACCACCTGGAGTGGGCTAACCCACGCGGAATCGGAAATAGAAAAATCAAACCAGCATCGAGCAACTTAATAACCTCCTTCTTGACAACCTCCTGCATGTTCGGGTTAAGCCTCCTCTACGGCTGCACCACAGGTTTAAACTCGTCCCCCATAAAGATTTTATGCGTGCAAATCGACGGGTTTATACCTTTGATGTCCATAAGCTTCCATGCGATGGCATGCCTTTGAGATTTCAGAACAACCATCAACTTCTACTTCTCCTCCGTCTCCAAACTCGAAGAGATGATGACGGGAAGTTGAGACCCCTCCCTTAAAAATGCATACTCGAGATGAGATGGTAAATCTTTCAGCTTTAAGGATGGGGGGTTCTCAACAGATGGTTTTTTGATCAGAAGCTCTCTCTCTTCAACTGCAAGGAAATTAGAAAAAATTTGGGAACTCATGACCGGCTCGTATCCTCCTGCCTCAGGTCACTGCTGCTCCTCTTTTTCCTACAACTCAAAATCAAATTCTGTCATCTCGAATGACTGATTTTCCACATCGATGATTTGGGTGTCGGACGTGTCTCTCTCGCAGATCTTTATAAGATAGTCACCTACATGCATCATGAAAGTGACGATGAAGTAGAGAGTGTCATCATGCTGCTGAGTATGCCTCATGGATTTCTGCACGTCGAATGTGACCGTGTTATCATGAACTCGAAGAGTCAATTTGCCATCGGCAACATCAATGAGAACGCGTGCGGTGGCTAAGAAAGGACGACCGAGGATGAACGGAACGTTTGAGTCCTCATCCATATCGAGAACGACAAAGTCTACCGGAAAGATGAATTTGTCCACCTGCACCAACATGTTCTCCACAATGCCCCTTGGGAACTTCACAGATCGGTCTTCCAGCTGGATACTCATTCTGGTGGGAAACAGCTTTCCCATGTTAAGTTTGGCAAACACAAAATAGGGCATGAGGTTAATTCTTGCACCGAGGTCGGCCAAAGCATTGCTAACATGAAGATTACCAATCAAGTAAGGAATGGTAAAGCTGCCCGGATCTGTTATCTTCCTAGGAAGCTTATTGCGTACGGCGGCAGAACACTCCTCACTAAGAGTAACAGTAGAAAGCTCCTCAAGTTTCTTTTTGTTAGTGAGCAAATCTTTAAGAAACTTGGTGTGTTTTGGCATGTTAGCGAGACCTTCAATAAACGGAATGTTCACATGAAGCTTTTTAAGCATGTCGAGAAACCTAGAGTACTGCTCCGAATCATTCTTCTTCACTAGACGACCGGGATATGGCGGTTTTGGCTTATAGACGCGCACCGGTTCCTACTCAACCTGCTTCTCCTTCTCAACTGACGCACCACCTGACCATGAGGTACTTGATGGGCCTCGCCTCTGGTTCACCTTGTCAGGAGGTGTCTCTAATTCCAACTCCTCGTCAACTTCCTCCTCACTTGGTGTATCTCTAACTACACCTCTCCCACTTCGTGAGAATACCTTAAACACCAGATCTCAGATCCGATTTATATTAGATAATAACTAAACGGATCTAGTTCATAATGCTCTTATACGATTATGTATATATGCTATATCTTAGTATTAATTGTATGTATATATGTGTATGTATTAATATTAAGAAGAAGATTGAGATCGTAATTTTGGCAAAGGTTAGATAACTTTAACTCAATGCTTAAATTAAACAGTGGACACAACCACTATATATAGAAGACAGGTTTGATTCGTTAACATTCCATAATGAATCAGACACCGCCTTCGTTACAATACTTTAATGAAATAAACATTAACGAATCACACCCTGATTCGTTAAACATCCTTAACGAATCAGGAAAGAATATAACTTAAGTCTAGTTCGTTAAACAACCTTAACAAACTAGACGACTCCCTTAATGAACTACCTTAGTAACTTAATATTTATTACATAAATAAACGATAAATACAATTCGATAAATACAAAGACTCGAGTCGCAAAACAGTGCACTAACAGACACCCCATCGTCTTGAGCTCTTTGCCTTTTAAATTACTTGAAACGTCTTGCCTGCCAATCTCTGCAACTGTGAATACCATGTTCATGACACACCCTAACAACGCGTTGAAATTGCATTGCCAGGTCATAGTCTTCACGACGCTCTACCAAAATCTTGTTCTTAAATAGCACGTCATTTTCGGTCTCTGTCAAATTCATTAGCCATATCGGATCAATGATTTTTATCAGCTCGGTCTTTAAACCTTTACCTAGCATAATAACGGCCTCGCAAGTCTTGTTGTCATAATACCAGCGGTTGAAGGATAAATACATGTGTTGATGCAGAGTCTTCACCGGCACTCGCTTCATGGTCTTCGGCTGCTTTACCTAAAGAACCAGCTTTCTCCAACATGTTCTTGGATCAATCTCATCGATACGCTTGCGAATGGGAATTTGTGGCTTAAAATATTTAAACCCGTTGCTCACCTCAAAGAGCAAGTGTTGGTGAAACCAACTTGCATGGTGACTCTTACCACGGTTAATAAATGAACGATACGCCAGAGTACGTACATCCCATCTTAGAAAACAGAGGACATCAGATATCTTTTCATAGTACTAAACGCCATTCTCCAATTTGATAATACATACTTTTAAATCAAAATCAAAAAGCCAAGAAATAATATCACCTTGTACTTTAGACACGGCCTTGAAAGATGTCATCTGATTTGCTTTGGCACGTGCAATGGCTTCTACCTTCGTTTCATGATCAATGTACCGATGTGCTTCAATAATCTTACGAGACCTCTTGTCTCGATGAGCAAACCAAATCTAAATATCTGCAATGGTCGGATCGATCTTTGAGTCAAATCTCGTATCAACTACATCCTTTCCCTTGGAAGCCTTTTCCAAATGATCTTCTGCTTCTTTGACCGTTTCCTCAGTAAATATCGGAGCACCCTGATCAACATTGGTATGTTGAAACAGATCAGGGTATTCTTCAGCAGTCATGTCTTCAATCTCAGCTTCCTCATTCTCATAAATAAACGTTGTATTCATCTCGACATTCAGATCATTTAAGATCTCTTCATCATTCATAACCTCAACATCCTCATTCTCATAAATAAACGCCGTATTCATCTCAACAGTCGGATCATTTATGATCTCATCATCGTTCACAACCTCAATGTCCTCCTCAGCCTCTAACACGGTTAATTCTTCATCATTCAGACCAAGCAGAATAGCAATCTACTCTCGTGTTAGTGACTTCTCAACAAACTGTCCAACCTCAATCTCATTCGCATTCACAATGCTTCTAACCATCCCCTCACTATCAACAAAATTAACTGTATTGGCCTCGATCATCTCAATCGGTTTGACAGCCGTATAATCTTCATAAGTAATAATCTTCTTGCCTGAATCATTAGCAGCACTTGTACCCGCACCAGAGGACGAGCCATCAGCTTGTTGTGGCTCACTTCCTCCAGCACTAGACTCATCTGGATCTTCATCATCATTCTTGAGCTTCTTAAGTTCATCACCTTTGCTTCCTTTTGATAGAATGATACATAACTTAACAGCTTCCTCTGGTTTTCCATCATGCGTTCTTGATTCATACGATCAGCAGATATTTGATTTTCATACAAATAAAGTAGTCTCAACACCATACCCATCTGCTGATCCTGAGGCAATGCATTAAAAGAAGGAGGAACAGGTTGAACTGGACCATGAGGACGACTAAGCCTCAGAAATGACATATCTGGTGGAGGCATCATCATTGGTGTTGGAGAAACCACCGAGGTAGCAGTCGTAGGCCTTGGTATTGTAGATAAAACTGATTGAGGAATCATACCAAGCGTAGGATCCGAATTAAGCGTGGTCGTCAAAGTAAGCTCCGGGGTACTAGTAGCAAGCGGCACCGCCGAACGTTGAGGTGTGGGCGACCTTGGAGGTTGAACTCCAAATGAGATGCCAGCACCAGCTGTCACTCTACGCTTAGATGAACCTTCTTTCACCAACCCCTTTCCTTTCCGTTTACGATGAGCAACTATAGCACTAGCTAAAGCAGCGTCATCCTTTGTAGGTTGTAAAGCAGGAGCATCACCAATAACATTACCAGCATCACCATTACCACCATCACCATCATTTATATTATCATCAACACCCTCATTTCCTCCTGGTCCTTCCTCACACTCAGAATCCATGTCATCATGGATCCAGCGATCATTGTCAGGACATACATAATCTGGATTCACCAGATGACCAATCAAACGTTTTGTTCGAGGTGTTTCTTTCCGATAGATCTTCATCTATCGTACAGTATCAGCAGACATATGCTCCAAAGATAATATATCGTCTACCAATGTTTGATCAATAACGAGATTAGGAATCAAATCTTCAATAATTAACTAGAGGAATCGAGGATACATAAGAAACTGCTTTCGTTGAACTGTCTGAAGGCATTGTTCTTTAAGATGGTAAAAGATCATTTCTAAGAAGTTGAATGGCTTGTTCAGTATCAATGCGACGAATGCCGATTGTAACATAATCCGGCATTCATCGAAGCCACCCTTTCGTCCTCCTAAGCAATGGATTAGTACATGCAATAAATACTTGTACGTTGGGCATAATCCATTCTTGTTATACATGGATGCTTCAATTTCACCACCATAGAATACTCTCTGAAACAAGCCCTTGATCAAACTTTTATCAAACTCACACGGATGATCAATGGTATCTCCAAATCGAAGCACACGACGAATCACATCAGTATCAACAATGATAGACGTTTGGTTGATTATAGCTTCAATGTGGTTTTCAACTTCAACATACTTGGCTGTGTTCCAAAATTGACGTATAATATTTATATAAACTTACGGCCGAGCAGTCATAGCCAAGTGTATAGCCGAACATCGAATGAACATCAATAAAGGACAAAATAAGTCTTCATCCGCAAAGTTCGTATCGACAAAAGCACAAACGTTATGCCTAGTGTTGTACGGAAGTAGTGGTAACTCGTGGTGTTGTTGTTGTTGCTCCGCAATCGGGGGATCTTGTTCCATGTTATCGGCCATAGTTCTAAATAAACAATATAAAGAATCAGTAATAATTCATAGATATATAAGTATATAAACTTAAACACTAATCTGTTAAAAACTAAAATGATGTCATTCATTAAAAACATGCTGATTCGTTAACTTGATATAACGAATCATCGGTTTTGCTATCAAATAATTAAGTAACGAATGAGAAGTAGCGAATTACCAAGACAAGGTAACAAACTAATCAACTAGTTCGTTATAATTAACATATACCAATCTGATTCGTTACGAAAATTTATTTGTTATTCTATTTCATTTGAATTGCTTAACGAATTGGACACGAATTAGTTCCAATTCACTAAGTATAACGAATGGCCATAAGCAGCTTAATCTTTGACTTAATTAAGTCAAGGTCGAAATTAACCAAGAACTTCAAAAGTCAAATATGCAATCGAAAATCTGATACACCTATAATCATCAACATGATTCCAAATCAGTGACCATCATGGATCTCGGAAACACATTCTGATTACAATGGTATCAAATTAGTTGTACACAACATGATATAAAGCATATAGATTAAGGTTTATATAAACCTCAAAGACCCGGAAATAACATTGCATAATTAACCTATCAAATCGTTATCAAATTTGACGAAAAACACGAAGATATGATCGTCCATACCTTAGAAACTCAGAGGTATAATCAGAACAATGAAATTCGAAGATTGAGAAATTTGTGAAAATTTTGGCAGAGTAACAGTACACAAGGAAGAAAAAGATGGTGAAGAGTGAGACGGTTCGTATGCACACCGTCCTATATAGTCTGGCATAGCACGGTTCCCAATGTAACGAATCAGCCGATTCATTTGAATTTTGAACTAACGAATCACCTGATTCGTTAGATTAATTTAACACGTGTCATAACGAAATAGATTTTATTCTTGTCTAGTTCGTTGTTGGTACATGTATGTCAGTAGTTCATAGTCTAACGTTTGTAATCGAGTCTGTAATGTAATTATGTTTTTGATTATGTTTATGTTTATGTAACGAGCGAAGTTGTCAACAAGTTCGCTCAGGCGAACTTGTTGATCAAGCGAAGTTATGGACAACTTCGCCTGAGGCGAAGTTGTCGTGTTTATATAAACTGTTCACCGTAACAGTTTGAAAGAGTTCGCGAGGTTGGTTAGGTTTCGTTTCAGTTCGAGAGTTACGTGTCAGAGTCTGTAATAGTGACCTCGTGTCACGTGTTCGGGTTATCAATATAACGTGTTTCGGTTATTGCTCGTGTGTTTGTTTTATACGTATTCTACGCTCGTATCTACCTACGCAGGGATTCCGCACCTGCGCAGATAGCGACATCCCGTGTACGATCCGTCCAGGAACCTACAATTGGTATCAGAGCCATCGGCTCGATTGTGAGGTTCGGGATTTCACGCGGGTGTAGAAAACGTCTCGTTTGACCTATTCACGGGACGAGTTTTTGTTCGTATTGAGTTCTAATCACTATATACAGTCATTTTCAAGCCTTTACAACGAACGGAAACTGCAGAATCGTCGACAACAGATCTGAATATTTTCAGTGTTCATCGGGCGAAGTTACTGTTCTTCAGGCGAAGTTGCCGTCACTGAAAGTAGGGTTTCGGCGAAGATATAAGGTTAAGCGAAGTTATTCACAACTTCGCCTGCCTCATAAGTTCGCCTAAGCGAAGTTATCCTCAACTTCGGTAACCTGCTAAGTTCACCTAAGCGAAGTTATCCTCAACTTCGCTACCTGATAAGTTCGCTTACCATAAGCGAAGTTATTCTCAACTTCGCCGAGTCACACGTATTTAAGAATTTTTCCAGCGAAGTTAACACTTAAGCGAAGTTATTCTTAACTTCGCCTTTAGTACTGTTTGGACAAATTTTTGAATTTTTCGGGTTTTTGAGAAGAGGTCGCAAATTAACATCTCTGAATTGGTGAAAATGGAAGTCGAAGCGGGGTCAGCCACTAAGGCCCCAAGGCTGTTAAAAGGAACCGACTTTGTTGCATGGAAGGATCGGTTTATTCAGTATATTAAGTACCAGGATGCAAAGATGTGGGTGTGCATCCAGGATGGATATATCCCACCGACAATGGTGTACGAAGGTCGTGATGTGGTTAAGAAGTACAGCAAGATGGAGGAAGAGGAGAAGAAGATGTACGAAGCCGAAAGCAAGGCTCACGCAGCTATCACTATGGCTCTTCCACAGGAGATCCTTCATACTTACAGAAAGTATACATCGGCTCGAGAGCTTTGGGATGCTCTTGAAAATAGATTCGAAGGGAACGTAGGTATTCGTGCCTCGAAGATTAAACTGTTGAAGACTCAGTTCTCTGTCTTCAAATATTTGAAGAACGAATCTCTGGATGATATTATCACTCGATATTATCATCTAATGACAGAGCTAAACAACTATTCGATTGCTTACAGAGAAGAGGAGATAGTTGAAAAGCTTCTCGATGCTCTCCCACCGAAGTGGGAAATGTACACAGTTCTGATGAGGGAAGACAGAGACTTTCCTAATTGTGATTTGGAGACAGCAGTAAACAAGCTCAGAACCTTTGAGCTTAATATGGTACGTAAAGAGACACCAACAGATCAGATTCAAGACCCTGGTATGTATGGTGCCAAACTTAACTCAGGCTCAAGTTCGAAGCCTGAATCTGCTGCTTACTACTCCAAAGGAGAGTCAGGTTCTAGCTCTTCTCATGAAGGAAACGTTTCAGTAAACATGAACGGTGATGTTTGCTTTGCTGCTGGAGGTTCAAGTGCTTCGAAACCTCAAACATCCAACAGTAGTTTCTCTCCCAGTGCCTCAAGCAATAACTATTCCAAGATGCCAATGAGTGTCAAATCTGCTGAAGAGCAGTTTGCAGTCTACGCATCTTTTATTGCTTCATATGAGAACTACATACAAGGGAAGATTGTGGACCCTGCTGTTTTGGATGAGGATTATGACCAGATCGATGCTGATGATCTGGAGGAGATGGATTTGCAATGGCAAATGGCCATGATAGTGAGGCGAGTCAAGCGTTTCATGAATAAGACGGGGAGAAAGTTTGTTGGTGGTAGGCCCGGATTCGACAAGTCTAAAGTGAGGTGCTATAACTGTCAACAGTATGGGCACTTTGCTAAAGAATGCAGAAACGAGAGAGTTGAACGGGGTCAAGGCCGGTCTGCACAGCCTACTGGGATTAGTAAAGAAGTCAATGACATGTTGTCTAGAGAAGCCGGTGAATACAACTGGAACCTGCATGCGAATGAAACTGGTGAGCAGGCGAATATGGCTAAGGTAGAAATTGAAGATGGTGAGAAGATGACTGGAGAGGAGAAAGCTACTGGTAAGGAGAAAGCTTTCATGGCAGATAACGATGGTCAACCCTCCGAGGTAAGTTCTAAACCTGTTTGTACAAAATGTGAGAATTTGTCTGAGCAACTTGCTACCATAACTGATCAGTATGTTCGTTTAGATGCTGAATTTAAAACTCTTAAAGAAGATCATCATTTTACTAAGGCAAGAGAAAACAGTTACAAAGTTAAAATAAAAGCATGTGAAAAGGATGTCAAAAGCTTAAAAACTAAACTTGCTGAAAAAATTGATGTAATTGACCTAAGTTATGAGGTTTTAGAAGAAAAGACTAAACTTATTGCTGAACGAGAAAAGCAGATTGCTGACCACCAGGTGAAAGTGGTGGAACTGAACCGAAAACTCGAGCAGTTCCGAAATTCCTCAGCTATTCTAGATCACCTCGTTAGTGATCAAGGTACCTCTGCAAAGAGGGGAGGAATTGGTTATCACGAGGTGCCACCACCTTATAACCACAACTACACTTTCAACCCTAGTATTCAGAAATCTGTGGATTTTGAAGTTCCTCAGACAGTTCCAATCAAGGTTACATGTAAAGAACCAACTGTTAGTAATGGCGAAACGAGTTCGCCTGTTTCTAGTGTAAATATTTCTGTTACGAGTCCAGTCTCATCGGATTCGGATAAGTTGTCCGAATCAGGTAAGACGAAAGAGAAGGTAGTGTTACCCACTAGTGGAGATAAAAATAAATCTTCTAAAAAGAGTACTCCACTCAACCCGTATGTCCCACCTTATGTGAGACGAACGGCTGGTAACACTGCCTCTACATCCAAACCAACATTTGAAAAGAAAATGGAGAGTAGGTGTTGCTTTAGATGTAATAAATTAGGACATCTTGTTGCAGACTGTCCTCTGACGCCGAAATACAGAGGTGTGAGGCCAAATAAAACTGAGAATAAGCATCAGTTTGATACTGCTAAAAATAAAAACTTTTCAAAATGCCAAAATGTAACTAATTCAAGTTTTCATAAAAACAAACCTCAGTTTTTCAACCAAACCACAAGATATAACACTTTCAATTCACATAGGTTTGGAAGGCATCACACTCAATCTTCAAGGAGATTTCCTAACAGGACTTACAGGAATTATCCTGATGCTAACTTTGGAAAGCCAGGGTACGGGACGTATCGATCCAAGACCAATTGGTCTTGGGTCCCAAGATTCTAATTCTCTGTTTTATTGTGCAGGAACAGTTGAACAGGGCTGCCCACAGTCTTTGGATTGTAGATAGCGGCTGTTCCCGGCACATGACGGGCAACAAACACTTGTTGCAAGACTTAAAACCTGTTCAGGGAGCGAGAGTTAGTTTTGCTGGTGAAAGCGGAGGAAGAATTACTGGTAGAGGAACATTGTCAAATGGAAGGATGACACTTGAGAATGTGAATTTTGTGGAGGAATTGAAGCACAATATGCTGAGTGTGTCGCAGATTTGTGATAAAGATTACACTGTCCATTTCACGAAGAATGAAGCGATCGTGTTGAAGCCTGGTTTCCAGATACCAGACGAGTGGATAGTAATGAAAGCTCCACGTGAAACAAATACATATGTGATGGATATGAGGTCTACTGAAATGGCCACGGGAGAATCTTGTTTAATGACGAAAGCAAGCGAATCAGAATCTGAATTGTGGCACAGGAGAAAGGGGCACATTCATCTTCGAAAGATGAACTTCATTGTCAAGAATGGGCTTGTGATGGGCGTTCCCTTAAAAAGTTTTAACTTTGAAGACAAATGTATAGCATGCAAGAAGGGAAAGCAACACAAGAAATCCCATCTCACCAAGAAGGTCAACTCTATTGCCGGTACTCTAGAACTACTTCACATGGATCTCTTCGGTCCCGTGAATGTAAAAAGTCTAGGAGGTACTTCTTACTGCTTGGTGATCACTGATGACTACTCGCGATATTCGTGGGTATATTTTCTGAAATCGAAAGATGAGACGGCTCAAATGGTGAAGAATCTAATTACAAAAGTTGAGAACGTCATGAGTAAATCAGTTAAATACATCAGAAATGACAATGGAACAGAGTTCAAGAACTTTGAAATGGAAATCTTCTGTCTTCAGAAAGGAATTGAACATCAATACAGCGCTCCGTATACTCCGCAACAGAATGGAGTGGCTGAAAGGAAGAACCGAACTTTAATTGAAGGAGCCAGAACTATGCTGGCAGATTCAAAACTTCCTGTGATATTCTGGGCTGAAGCAGTTGCTACAGCCTGCTATGTTCTGAATAGGGTGTTAACCGTTAAGAGACTTGGAAAAACATGTTACGAGCTTATGCATGGAAGGAAGCCCAACTTGAGCGGTCTTGAACCATTCGGGTCTCCTTGTTCGATTTTGAAGACTAATTCGAAATTTGGTGAAGTAGCCGATGAAGGAATCTTAGTCAGTTATGTTGTTGGGACTCCCAACAGACGGGTCTTCAATACGTCGACTTGCAAGGTGGAGGTGGTGTGTAACACCGACATTACTAGTTACCAATCGCCAAAACCAAGCAATGGACCTGCTGAGCTTTTCGACTATGTTAAGCTGTTTAAGTCATTTAACATCCCTAATTTGGAAATTTCTGAAGAAGAAGAAAGAATTGCGTCGAAGATGATACTTGATGAGGAAGAGAATCTATTGCATCGACAGCTTATTGAGAAAAGTCAACCTTCCACATCAAACACTATTGATACCCCTGCTGCCTTACCTGAAGATGAGTTTATCAATCCATTTCACTCTCAGCCAGAAACAACCATTGATGAGATCTCTTCAAATTTGGAAGATAATTTGCATGTCGGTGCTATTCCGACCACGAGAATTCACAAAGATCACCCATTGGAGGATATTATAGGTGATGTGTCCTCCAGTGTACAAACCAGAAGTAGCTTGAATGAGCACACCTGTGTTTATACAAGCATTAAAGAAACGGGTATAATGAACGAATGTTTGTACTCCTGCTTTATTAGCCAGATTGAACCGAAAAATTATCAAATGGCTCTTAAGGACAGCTCGTGGGTCGAGGCCATGCAAGAAGAGTTGGCTCAATTCGAGAAGATGGAAGTATGGACTTTGGTTGAAAAACCAAGGAATGTGCATGCTATAGGCACAAAATGGGTGTTTAAGTGCAAGAGGGATGAAAAGGGGATTATCATTAGAAACAAGGCAAGGCTGGTTGTTAAAGGTTTTAATCAGCAAGAGGGTATTGATTACAATGAGGTGTTTGCTCCTGTCGCCCGGTTGGAAGCGATAAGATTGTTTTTGGCGTTTGCTGCATGTAAGAGAATGAAGGTGTTTCAGCTAGATGTGAAGAGTGCGTTTTTAAATGGGAATGTTGATGAGGTTGTGTATGTTGAGCAACCTCCGGGTTTTCCTGACCCAGACTTCCCAGATCACGTATACAAGTTGAGCAAGGCGCTGTATGGATTACATCAGGCACCTCGTGCCTGGTATTCAACGTTATCGGACTACTTGCTCGAGAATGGTTTTGAAAGGGGTTTAATTGACAGCACACTGTTCGTGAAGAGAGAAGGAAGCGACTTCCTACTAGTTCAAGTCTACGTGGATGACATCATATTTGCTGCATCAAGAGTCTCCATGTGTCAAGATTTTGAGGATGTCATGAAGAAAAGGTTCGAAATGAGTGCTATGGGTGAACTAACTTTCTTTCTAGGATTGCAGGTTGATCAGAAGAAGGACGGGATGTTCATTCATCAGACGAAGTACGTTCATGATGTGCTCAAGCGATTCAAGATGGAGGACAGTTCTCCATATGACACTCCAATATGCGTCAATCACAAATTGGGCGCTGAATCAGATGGTGACGCAGATGTGGACCCAACTCTGTATCGGGCGATAATAGGTTCATTAATGTATTTAACTGCTTCTAGGCCTGATATAATGTTTGCTGTTTGTCTTTGTGCACGTTTTCAGGCAAATCCGAAAGAATCTCATTTGAAAGGTGCAAAGAGGATACTACGGTATCTCAAGGGCAAGCCGAAGCTAGGGTTGTGGTACCCGAAGGGAGGAGACGTGGAACTGGTTGCTTATACTGATTCTGATTATGGAGGGTGCAATCAGAGTCGGAAGTCGACAACAGGAGGATGTCAGTTTCTCGGTGGAAGATTAGTTTCCTGGCAGTGCAAGAAACAGACGTCAGTTGCAATCTCAACATGTGAAGCTGAATATATGGCAGCATCCAACTGCTGTTCACAGGTTTTGTGGATTCAGCAACAATTGCGCGACTATGGTCTGAATTTCTTACTCACTCCTATTTTAATTGATAACACTGCAGCCATCTCAGTAATTAACAATCCCGTGAAACATAGTAAAACCAAACATATTGACATTCGTCATCATTTCATACGGGATTGTGCTGAGAAGAAACTGATAAAGATCGAAAAAGTCGATACGCTTGAGAATTTCGCTGATTTATTTACAAAAGCGTTTGATAAATCCAGATTTCAAAACCTAATTGAGCTAAACGGGATGATCAATCCCGAGTAACCATGCTTTTCTTTTGTGTCTTATAAAAAAAAAAAAAAAAAAAAAAAAAAAAAACGTCACTAATCGCTTAAAATTATGTCAGTTATCTCAGTTGGAAGGACATGTCTTAGGATATGTTTTGGTCCTCATCTTCTACTTGTAGATTTTGATGATAGCCATTAACCAGATGACTGAAAGTGACCGGGGCGAATTATGATGTGTTTTCTTTCTATCGCTGAAAATTAGTCGTTCATACTTAGTTAGAAGAACACATACCTGTATGTGGTCGGTCCAGTTGATCCATTGGATCTTTAGGATTGCCGTTTACCTGAAAACTTTGACGTGAACGGGGCGATTGAAGTCACAATTTTTTTTTAAGGAAATGAAATTACTTTTCAAGTCTATTACTTCGTATGAAGTAAATGTGCTATGTTTAACAGAAAGTTGATCCAACCTTGGAAAATGATATATATACTGATTGTGTGTTCTTAACTAGTGAAGTTATTAGGCTTAAAAGACTTTAGGACAGTCATTGTATGTCATGGTAATTTTTTATGGTGCGTAAAAGTGTATGTGATATTAACTTAAATTACTCGATTTTACGTGGAAACTCCTTAAGAGTTTTGAATGTCTTCATGCATTTCTTTCCGAATGATAGGCAGAAAAGCGACTACCCAGTCATACACGAGCCCGTAAGTGTTCTGATTCCCGTGAAGAAAGCATTTCAAGACACTGCAGTGATCCAGATTCGGGACTTGCAGTGGTTTAGTACTCCGAAGTCTATAAGTATGTGTAGGTTTAAAAAAAATAAAATAAAAAAAAAATAAAATTTTTTAAGTACTAATGAGTTATTGTAACAATCAAGACTTCTCAATTCTGGAGTAAGAAGAGAACGGGAAGCAGACAACGAGTATCTACAAGTTAATCAGACACTATGGGTCGAAGTCAATTCGGGGTGACTTGGGTATAGCCAAATACGCTTTGAGAATAGATAGAAGGCTTCATTATCTCTGAGTTGTTGCCCACTTAAATTTTGAGCTAAATTGAACCTTAATCCGTATCACAGAAACGATGAAAACCATTTAAGTTATTTACATGCTTACAACCTGTTTCTCTATGTCATAATACGGCTAAACACGGATCTATATGACAGTCACGTAGTGAGTGTGATTCCTGTTAGGATCTTTTCTAAAAACATAGTGGTCCCTGACTAGACTGAAATTTGATCCCTTATTTCGTTAAATTTTTATAAGTTTTTCTATTTTTGTAGTTGTATTATTTTATATCTGGTTACTTAGACTTGATCATTTTTGTTTAACTCTTTATGAAACTTTCAAATGTTAATTGCAAAATGTTCAAACTTAAAGGGTTGATTCTGGAAATATAGGCGAAGTTGTTGAATCAGGCGAACTTGTGCTTAACTTCGCCTAGGCGAAGTTATCCTTAACTTCGCCTGACCAACTCTGACCCTATATAAGGTGATTTTTAAACAGTAAACTTCATTAATAATATCAGCGAACTTTATTTTCCGGCGAACTTGAGAGATTTCCGGCGAACTTGTGTTTATCTCCGTTTTCGATCTTTGCTTCTAGTTTCTATTATCATTGAGGGTATGTGTTGTCGATATCTCTCACAAACTTGTTCGTTCTTGATCGTTTTTACCCGGTTCGAGACCTCGGGTCGTCGGACCTTCAAAACCGAAATCTTAAAAACTTGTGTTAACGTGTGCATGGACATCCTTTTCAACTTCACATCCTTAATATCATGTGTATTGATGTCCTTGATCGTCGAACTTAGCCGAAAACACCGGATTTCCGGTGTTGGAATCCTAACAGTCGCCGATTAAGTTCAGGCGAAGTTAGGGTTTAGGCGAAGTTATCCACAACTTCGCCTGAAGCTTAATTTCGCCTAACACTTATCTTCGCCTGAGGCGATGTTGTGATAAGGCGAAGTTATCTTCAACTTCGCCTAAACCAATTTGTTTAACAGTTATTTAGACGACTTACAGATGAAGCGAAGTTGTTCCCAACTTCGCCTCACCTTTAAGTTCGCCTATACAATTTTAATCACAACTTCGCTCATGGTATAACGCGAACTTGTGAGTTGCTTAACAGTTATCTAACTTGGTTCGTTTAGTGCAGATATGGCTGCTGTTGGCGGTGCTGGTGGTGATGACGGTAATGATCAAAGACAGTTCTTTCCAGCGCATAACCAGTACATCATGTTAGACCCAGACGCAAGTGGCGTGGAGGACTACAGGAAAATAATCACATTTCTCCTGCGCTCAAGGATCTTCCATGCGATCACGAATACCCTGCCTATTTCACTACCTAACATTGAAGACTTTTGGCAGTCGGTAGAGTATGATTGCCGGGTTGAGCCCCCGGTGATGCGAGCCACCGTTAATGGCCAAGTTGTTCAGTTTAACTCTGAACACATACGGTTGGCTTTGCAGTTTGGAGAAGAAACGAGGGATGAGCCAACGGAGTTCGTTGCTCCTTTTCGTGATGGGGCATATCTCAGGATGGGTTATTCAGGTCCGTTGGGGGACACGCAGAGGAGAAAAGGATTTCTGTTAGATCAGTGGCGCTTCCTAATGCACGTCTTGATCGTGTGCATGTCTGGGAGGAAGGCAGGAACTGATGGAATGGGCGCGACGATGCAGTCTGTCATGACTGCCCTGACTTACAACAGAAGATATTCATTTAGTCAGCTGATATTTTACGAGATTGATCGTCAGAGGAGGGCTGTGGCGCGTGAGCGATTTATTATGTATCCTCGATTCTTACAAATGATTCTCAATCATGTGGCTCCGTTGCTACCTCAGAGACGCCCTATTAGATACGTTGAATGTGTGACGAAGCGTATCTTTGCTCAGTGTCGCACTTCTAGCGCACGAAGCAAGCCTGAGCTGCGTCCCAGGCATACTCCACTGTTCGGGTATCTTGTCAACCCGGAGTATGTTCCTGCTGGTGGGGACGAGTTCAGAGACCCAAGACCACAACAGGCGGCAGCACCTCATGCTGTATCAGCTGCGCCTGCTGTGCCTACTGCTGAAGACGTCGACCTTGATGCTGCTTTTAGCGGCCAAGGATTGTTTGATATGGATGTCTCGGGTTCTCAGGCCATGGATGTTACTAGAGCAGTTACTTCGGTAGCTGACTCCGATCTTGATGAGACATTTGCTGAAGCTAGACGTTTGTTGGTGTCTAGGGAGAGAACGATTGGGAAGAGGATGAGAACGGTTGACGACGATGACGAGGAAGATGATGAAGAAGAAGCAGTTCACCTAGTGCTCAGACGTTCAAGAAGAGAACGGACAGGTATGGGTTCGGGAGCTGGAGAAACTTCAAGGCTGGTACGTTTTGCTCCACCTGCCTTATCTGGTATGTCTCTTATTCCTTCTACAGCACAGGTTACTGCCGTCCAGACGTCGACTCCAACAATTGTGTCTCTACCACCTCAATCGCTTACTCCATCGGTGGTAGTAGCACGATTTGTTGAGTCTACAGTCACTACTACTGCAGGGTTACCAAGTGTACCACCTGCGGTCACTTCTGCTGCTGATGTCCCGCCAACTCCAACGCCTACTTCAGATTCCGAAAGGATAGCTTCACTAGAGCGGATCGTAGCTGAGCAGTCCAAGACTATTCAAAGCCTAGTGGAAGCAAACCAACTACAGGCCTCCCTCCTGGTCGAGCATGGGAAGATCATAGACGCTATGAAAGCGTTCTTGGCATCTCAGGGGGAGATGAGCTGTAGGGGAGATGAGTTGAGGACAAAACGGAGAGAAGATCATGACGATGATCCCAATGCACCGAAAGGTGCAGGTGGTGAGCTGCCAAGAACTTCTATAGCTCTTGGTACTTCCACAACTGAGGGGGAGTCTACAAGCGCAGCTGGTGATGATGATGATGATGTTGATGATGTAATCGACGCGTTGAAAGAGCTAGATGATGATGATGATTTTATGCTTGAAGAAGATGTGCTGCCGAGTGATGAGATTGAGAAGATCGGTGAGCAAATTATTGTTGAAAATGTGATAGAAGAAGGGGAGATAGTAGATGAAGATATTGAACACGAGATTCCAGAGGTTGAGATGCCCGATATGGGTGATGAGACAGTTGTGGAAGATACTGAATGGGAAGAGCAGCCGAGTTGGAAGGAAGGTTGTGCTCAATGGTTCGTAAAGACGAAGAAACCGGCGGTCCCAAAAATGTTCAAAAAGAGTTACAATATTAAGGGATACGCTGAAGCGAAGAAAGGTATTATCTGCTGGATATATGATGAGCACCTGCGGCTCTTCGTGATCAAAAGATATGACGGGATTCAGTACTTCAGGAGAACTTTGAGATCATTAAACACACTGCCTGAATGTGAGGTTAAAGACTTAGCCAGATTGGGGTTGATAAATCGAAGTGACAATAACATGGCTAGAGTCATCGGAAAGATCGTATGGAAAGAGAGCATTAAGGAGAAGAAGTTTGAGCTGCTGAAACCACAAAAGGGGAAACTGGTCGAAGACAAGGATAGAGGTTTGAGAGCTGATGGAAAGCCTTGGATGGTTATGAAGTATAAACCGATCCGGTGCCTTAAAGAAGTACCGATGAAGATTATGCCCAAGGACGTGCTCAAAGACCTAAAATGTTGGTTCGTGGATTGTGAAACAGCGGAGGCGGTAATGGAAGATGAGGATGAACAAGAAGTGCTTAGGGTTTACGACCCGATGCATCTTGTTAATCTATCGCAAGCTGATCTGAAGATGCTCAACGAAAAGAAGATCTTCTACATTCCTGCTTGGAAGGATCAAGCAAGGAAATATCAAAGGGTGGTGTCGGTATGTGTTAGAGAAGGAGCGCACGCGTAAAGATACAAGATTACAAGACTCAAGCTTTGAAGATCAAGATATGAAGCTACTGCCAAGGGGGAGTCTGTTGGTACATGTATGTCAGTAGTTCATAGTCTAACGTTTGTAATCGAGTCTGTAATGTAATTATGTTTTTGATTATGTTTATGTTTATGTAACGAGCGAAGTTGTCAACAAGTTCGCTCAGGCGAACTTGTTGATCAAGCGAAGTTATGGACAACTTCGCCTGAGGCGAAGTTGTCGTGTTTATATAAACTGTTCACCGTAACAGTTTGAAAGAGTTCGCGAGGTTGGTTAGGTTTCGTTTCAGTTCGAGAGTTACGTGTCAGAGTCTGTAATAGTGACCTCGTGTCACGTGTTCGGGTTATCAATATAACGTGTTTCGGTTATTGCTCGTGTGTTTGTTTTATACGTATTCTACGCTCGTATCTACCTACGCAGGGATTCCGCACCTGCGCAGATAGCGACATCCCGTGTACGATCCGTCCAGGAACCTACAAATATGCATAACGAATTGAGTGTCATTCGTTATAAAGTGCGAAAAGCGAATTAGGGTAACAAATTAGGATGTATTTCATTAAAATGACCTAATTCGTTGTTCATAATTAACTAAGTATCTTTTATTTAATTTTAAATGAATAAATGAATCAATTAATATAATAGTAAAATTAATTAAATTAAAAGAATCACCAAAGAGCCCATCTCTCGATGATTGAATAACTTAACACACTCAAATCCAGTCCAAATCAATCCATATCTTAACCAATTCACACTAAATCTGGTCAAAATCAAACCGAATGCAACTTATACCAAAATACCAATTAGCAGTCCTTTAATAACGAATTAACACTTGAATCAAGAGCAATCAAACAAACCGAAAGCTCTGATACCACTTGAGAATACCTTAAACACCAGATCTCATATCTGATTTATATTAGATAATAACTAAACGGATCTAGTTCATAATGCTCTTATATGATTATGTATATATGTTATATATTAGTATTAATTGTATGTATATATGTGTATGTATTAATATTAAGAAGAAGATTGAGATCGTAATTTTGGCAGAGGTTCGATAACTTTAACTGAATGCTTAAATTAAACAGTGGACACAACCACTATATATAGAAGACGGGTTTGATTCATTAATATTCCATAACGAATCAGACACCGCCTTCGTTACAATACTTTAACGAAATATACATTAACGAATCACCCCCTGATTCGTTAAACATCCTTAATGAATCAGGAAGGAATATAACTTAAGTCTAGGTCGTTAAACAACCTTAACGAACTAGACGACTCCCTTAACGAACTACCTTAATAACTTAATATTTATTACATAAATAAACGATAAATACAATCCGATAAATACAAAGACTCGAGACGCAAAACAGTGCACTAACACTTCGGGTGGTCACTGCCTTGGCCTGAGCATTTTTAAATGGTTTATAATAGGTGGGACCAGGATTAGGGACAGTGTTACTTGGAAGACTCCCCAAGGGTCGTTGATCAATCTTTGCGGACAACTCACCAAACTTAGCCTCGAGATTCTGAAATGCGACCGGTTGTCCCTTCATAAACATCTCATGCTGCAAAAGAGTGGATTTGGTGTTGGAATCATTTTGTAAGAGCTGATTTAACAATTGAGATAGGTTAGCCAACATCTCCTCGATCTTGGAAGTACTATTTGGTACAGGAGCATGTTCGGGGGCGGGTTCTTGAAACATATTCTGGCGTTGCTGATAACCGGAGTTACCTGCCCACAAATTAGAGTTAGAATTATTTTTTCGCCACCCTGAATTAAATGTACGGTTTTGATTAGCAAGAAAGTCTACCTCCTCCTGAGAATCAACGGAACAATCGGTTATCTCATGATTTCCACGACATATCTCGCACCTACGAGCTTGTTACTTAAGCTCTTTGATCTACCTCTTTAGTGCCTCCACATCTGCCGACATACTCGTATTCTGATCAACATGATGCACTCCACGTGATGCTAAGATGGTTGTGGCCTTGGCAACCGAGACGGACCTTCTACTTGGTGTATGTTGATCCTCTAATGCAATGCTCTCGAACATTTCTTCAGCCTCCTCTATGGTGAGTTTATCGAGCATGTTTCCTCCGACGGCAGTATTGAACCGCTGTTGGGTTTCTGGAGTAAGACCGTTATTGAATTTTTTAACCACAACCCAATCATTTAGGCCATGCTGAGGATAGCGGCTTATAAGAGTTTGGAAACGCTCCCACGTGGAATATAGGACTCATCGGGGTCCATATGAAAAGAACGGATTTGCTCGCGTAGATGCCCGGCCTTTGATGGAGGGAAATACTTCCTAAGGAACTTGGATTGCAAATCGGCCCATGTGGCGATTGAGGCATTTGGAAGAGAGTCAAAACATGTAGCAGCACGACCGGAAAGTGAGAATGGGAATAACTTAAGATGAATGACGTCAGACGAGATATCATTAATATTAAAAGTTTCGCAGATCCGCACGAATCGGGACAGGTGTCCCGAAGCATCTTCGTCATCCAAGCCGTGGAACTGAGCAGAATTGGTGATAGAATTCATGACGTGATATGGAATTTGCTAGTTTTGATTATTAGTCGCAGCAGGTCGGACAATTGCAGTCGGGCTCCTACGATGCCATCGTTGGCTCTAGCATGAACGGTTTGTCTCAACGGTGGAACGGTGTTGCCCATATCTATGCTATAAGTAGAGACGTGTACCTGGATGTCGGGTGAATCGCTCTCGCTATCTGTAAGCTCCTTAAGTCGCTCGTGAAACTCTCTCACAGACTCTTTTGATGCAGAGAATAAAGGTGGGCCTTGAGAACGGGTACTATGCATAGACTAAAACAAAAAATTATTTAATTAATTTTTTATTTTTATTTTTAATATTTTTTAAGAAAAAACTAAACCTAAAGGCACAATTAGCAAGTAAAGGCACCCAAAGGAAAAATTACAACTAAAAAAAACAAAAAAACAGATAAACAGATCAGATAATCAACTCGGTTTAAACAAAGAATTTGCAAGTGTCCCCGGCAACGTCGCCAAAAACTTGGTTTTTGATATTATATACGATTTTCACACATCAACTTTGCACTTTTGGAAGTCACAACAGAGTGCGCTAGGCACCCGCTTTGATATGAGCACAACATACCATCCTCAAACGGATGGGCAAAATGAATGCACCATTTAAACTTTGGAAGACATGCTGCGTGCATGCGTATTGGATTTCGAAAAGAGTTGGGAACCCCACTTGCCCCTGGTCGAGTTTTCGTATAATAACAGCTACCACACTAGCGTTAAAGCAGCATCGTTTGAAGCGTTGTACGGACGATGGTGTCGATCGCCTCTTTGTTGGGCAGAAGTGGGTGATAGCCAAATCACTGTTCCCGAATTAGTACTTGAAACCTCAGAAAAGATTGTCCAAATTCGGAATCGCATAGCAGCAGCACGGGATCGCCAAAAGAGTTACACCGATAAGCACCGAAAACCTCTGGATTTCCAAGTGGATGACAAGGTTTTACTGAAAGTCTCACCTTGGAAAAGTGTAGTTCGTTTTGGTAAATGAAAGAAACTCAATCCACGATACATTGGCCCATTTCGAATAACCGATCGTATTGGGCCCGGTAGCATACCGATTGGATTTACCAGCAAAACTCAGTGGCGTACATAATGTCTTTCATGTATCCAACCTGAAGAAATGCTTTTCTGACGAAACACTAATCGTTCCTTTGGGCGAATTACAAGTTGATGAACAGTTACGCTTCATCGAAGAACCAGTCGAAATTTTGGATTTAGAAACCAAAACACTCAAACATAGCAAGATTCCTATCGTTAAAGTTCATTGGAACTCGAGACGTAGACTTGAGTTTACGTGGGAACGCGAGGATCAAATGATGAAAAAGTATCCTCACCTCTTCAAAGGGTTGACCAAGCACCGAAAACCGCGAAAGCCGACAAACCGTCAGAAAACACCAGCGTTATGAATTAAATTTCGGGAAAAAATTTCTTTCTATAGGGGGATGATGTGACAAACTGAAAATTTTTGCCTTTTTCAGGCAGCCATCACAACGTGACACTAATTTTCGGGACGAAAATTCTTTCAACATGGGAATGATGTGACACTCGTCAATTTTAGGTTAACTCAGTTAATCCGAACTCTATTAATTCAAACTCAAGATCACACAAACTATGTCATTCCAGTTAACGCATTTCTCATTGCATTTAATTAGAGTTTAAATGACACATGACAATCATTACACAAGTAGTCTTTCGGAGTTTCACCGAATCACACACGAGTCGAATCAAACCGTTGGTGAACAAACAATAAATATTATAAATAAGTACTTGGTATAATTACATGTTACATTTATATGTGTAAATTTGTGCTTGTATGTATAACATCATATTATGGATGTAATTGACTAGTTTATGCTAGAATTAAACTAAACTAGAAGTTTAGGGTGTGATGTGTAACTTGTAATATAATTGATTAATATATAAACAACTTAATCAATAAACCCTAACCCTCCCTCTCCTCTCCCTCCCTCTTGCGAAGGGCAGCCCCCCCCCCCCCCCCCCCACCCTTGGATCGGCCGAAACTCTCACACACACACACATACACACATACAATACTCCTACAAGCTTGTTTGAAGGTTTAAGGTATTAACTAGGTAACTAAACACTCTCTTAACCTATTCCATTTATTAGTTTGCATGATTACTCATGATGATCATAAAACCTAAATGTTAAATATATTAATTATTGATGAGTTAGGGTTATATGCATGGTTATATGTTCATAGATTAGTAGTTTGTTGAATTTTTGGTGAAAACTGATGCTGGACATAATCATAATTGCATGTTAAAACGGCTGTAACTCGATGTTAATGATATGTATTGAAGTGATTATTTATTCTATGATGTAGTAAGTCGAGTCTAGTTTCTAAAGAGTCTGAGTTTGTAATTTTTGGACGTGCGGAAGTCATTTTTTATTAATTTACAAATCTGTTGCGCAAGTCTGATTCGGGAAGCCTTCTTATAGGCTGTTTTGTAAATAGTGTATCTCACAAACGACAAGACCAATTGAGTTGATTACACTTCTGGAACTTAATAATTTGAGTGTGAAATCTAACCCGGATGGCATTTCATTAATTGGATTAACCATGTAACGGTTATACTAAAGAAAGTTTTGTTGCGCATTATAATGACTATTGTGTGCTTACTGTGTTGTTTTGATTCTTGTGATAAAACTGTATGTAATAAAAATATTTTTAGAAACATAACTCACGTGTGCCTCTGTGATAAATTTTGGTGATTTTATCTACATGTTATGATTAGTGAAATAGAGTAATATTGACGTGTTAAAATCTGTCTCGGTAACTTAGCTGCTGAATTCTTTAATTAAACATGAAAAGTGACTATTTGACCGATGTTTGCAATGTGTTTGACATATTTGCCCTTGTGGTAGATATTTTACTGATGGCGTACCGTAGTAACACTTAACACTATACTTTTTCACACCTGTAACTTATCACCAACGTGTTTGTCGAGTCGCACTTGTTTCACAAACGTAACACGAACACATCTCATGCATAACTTTTACGTGTCGAGTCTAGAGACTCACTCGTAGTTCAAACACTTAGAAATCTCATTTTTGTTTTCAGAGCACTAGTGAGGATGTCTTAAACACACGCTTTTCCCGGATTTTGATAATTTCACAAACAGTGAGTTTCACGGTCCCTTTTACTCTTTAACGTTTTTATTAGGGGGAGATAACATACTCCAACGCTTTAGATTTTGTTTATACTTTATATATCACCTGTAAGGCTAAGTGTCAACAAAACAACTAAGTCCTTCTGAACAATCAAACCGGTTAGTATTGGATAATAGCGAGTCACCTTTGAGTAGTACTACTGGGTTTGAAAAACCCCACCCAACTCTAAACTCGACTGTTGGTCGAGTGGGTGTAATTTTGGCTAACACATTACCATGGTCGTGGTTGACATGGTGGCAAGGCAATCGTATAAACCATCAGCTTCGGTGTTGAACACTTAGTAATACATGCTTGATAGGTTAGCTACCTATTGATATATATTGACATAACACTATCTGGTAACGCTAAAACGCAACGCTTAAATTTACTTAAACCTGTGAACTCACCACTATACATTTAAGGTGATTTTTGATATTTTTTGTCTTGGTTTGTATTTGCCAACAATTGCTGTGGATGCATTCTGTGAACTGATGAATTATGAAGAAAAGAAAAAAATCTGCAGAATCACCATTCAGGCTCTTCGCTACCTATTTTCTTTGAACTCTTATAAAACGCTCATTAAACGCTTAATCATCTACATTTGAATTCTTATGCAGACAAATGACCATTATGATGAGGCATTTGGTCTCATAAACGGACAAAGACTCGAAGTGTTTACGGACAACATTGAAACACACATGATGAGGTGTGATGTCAAATCAATGAAGCAAGTTGATATATTTCTTGTGCCAATTCTACAAAAGGATCACTTCTATGTGGTTGCTTTCAATCTTCAAACATGAGTGATATAGTTGCTTGACAACAGTGCACATTAGGAAATACCAGCCGATAAAAAGTTTAAAGGGCCAGAGGACAAAGAAAAAGCGATCACAAGACTTTTTGAAGAAAGATACAACAAGAATCTTCAAATCCTGGTAAACGCTCAACAAACTCTCAAATATCTATTTTAAATTTGTGATATACTTAAGCGCTTTTAATTATTTTTAGAGAAACGTCTTTTACATGTATCTTAAGAAGATCAATCACCCCATTACTGATCGGATCCAAAAGGCTACAATCACTAGATTAAGGATGCATGATAACAACCAAAAATGGAGTAGATTGTGGGGTTTTTGATATGAGACACATGGAGACATGTGATGGGAAGAAACCATGGACGTGCAAATTTTACAAGGAACATCTTAAACAAGTAAATCGACTAAAAAAAGTTGAGGGCAACATATTTAGGCAAAATCCTCCTGTCAGATGTAAACCAGAAAAGAGATAGTCTTATCGAGAAGGTGCAAGCATTTTCTGAAAATAACAACACTGCTTTATCCGGGGCGGAGTTGATCGAAGAACTCCAAAGAAGACAATAACTAATTTGACTTCTTTCAAAACTTTGTTAGATTTTAATTCATGGCCTTATGTTAGTATAAGGGAGTGTTTGGGATTGCTTATTTTTTCACCAACTTATATGCTAAAAGCAGTCAAATAATTATTAACTAAAAATCAGCTAATCTAGAAACTATGTAATAATTCTAGTCTCTTAACTTAACAAAAACTACTAACCGACAAGTGAACCGGTCGACTCTAGTACAGCTAAGTAAGTCCGGATATCGAATCCACAGGACTCTTTAAGTTATATAATTAACAGATTAGACTCAACTAACTGGCACGACTATTTAATTATTATTATTATTAATGTGACATTCGTCAATTTCGGGTCCGATTTGTATTCGTTTTGAAATCGTTTATTATGTAAACCGACTCGTTTTGTAAAGCAAAACTTATGATATAATAAAGATGATGAATTTTATGTTACAATATTGTTTTACACTTTTTGGTTCTCGAAAACATCCTTTTCGGTCCTTAAAACGCCTTAAAAAAACAAAAAACGAACTTCGGGGCCAATTATGTCATTTTTCAAAGTTTGAAAATATCTGGCGCCCAATCCCATAGCGTGGCGTGATGGGGGTGGCCAAGCCCCATCACGTGGCGTGATGACCATCAGGTCAGCAGCCCGTTTTCTTGTTTGTTTGTGTCTTGTCTTAATCCCTTTACATGCAATCTCTTGTTATTATCACCCATAATTGAACCTAATCAATACCCTATATAAACACCATCAATACCTTCATTTTTCCTCTACTACAACTCCAAATCTCTCTCAAATTCAAAGATCTAAAGGTTGTTTTTAGTTGCTCTTGAAGGTTTGACTTCCAAAGTCAAACTGAGTAAAGTCTTTCATTTTAATTAACTTATATAGTCTTATTAATACTTGAATATGATTATACAACATATATATAATATACACCCCTTGTTACCTTTGGTGGTCACTTCCCCGATCTCGGTCGGTGAAGTGTCGGGCCTCGTAAGGCAAGGCTTCATGGAGGACATTCGTAGTCCTTGATATATATATATACACACACTTATATAACTTGTTTATACATATTAACAATGCTTAACTTCTGCTCATTATAGTTTGTTTATCATATTTATGAAGTTCTATGGTTATGGGTTTGAAGACACTAGCCTCGGTTTAACCGTAAATAGCTCTAAACCATAAACGGAACTTGTTTACTAGTTTTGTTTAATAATTGCTTAAACATACTTATTGTTAGATCTAAGTTTCTAAAATCATTTTTATAATTTCTATGGTTATGGGTTTGTAGAATCTTACCTCGGTCTTAACCTGAAACAAGATCTGAACCGAAAACATAACTTTTGTTTAAAGACTTTATTGTTAACTTTTTGAAATTTGAGTATCATCATTTATAAGTTATTATACAAGATATTTGATATTTGGGCATGTGGAAACCATCCATGAACTTATTGAGAGATGGAAACCGAACTAAACCAAACTACACTGATTTTCACTCGCTTAAGACACACAAGTGTGTTTTTTAGCTATCAAGACTTGTATAAATCTTTAAAAATACTTTATAAAAGGATTTTAATTATTTCTTAAGTACTTGGAAATGTTTGATCCATCTTGATCTCATAACAAAGTTTGGACAGACAAAACCGAACACTCGCTTAACGGACGTTGTTAGTTCTAAACCAATAGAACTACATACTTTGTTAAGTCTTATTAAGTTTTATTGAGTTATCTCAAAACATTCATTATTTTGGAAAGTTGACTTAGGGTTTAACCAATTATCAAGACCCAAACCAACAACCCAAACACTTGTTAAAAACCCGTTTTAGTATCTAAATTATAAAGTGACTTGCATTCTTGCATTTTTACCCACCACATTACTTAACAAAGGTTGAGTAAATATTAAGGCTAGATACTTTAACCCGGTTTCGAGCAAACTTATATTTTTAAAGGACTATTGTTATAAGTCCTTAATTATTTACATTTTAAACCTTAAACTTTAATTGTTTACATTTTTCAACATTTATTTTATTTTAAAGACTTCCAAGACAACTTTTCTAATATAAGACTTCTTTTCTTTTAGGCTTCGTTCATTAAACCCGTCGTTCCGGATAAACTCCAAATCACCAATCTTTCAAGTTTATTACTTGAACGTGAGTACTTTTCATACCCCGTTTTCCATCTTTCGTTTTGGGGGTGATATTGCATACTTATTCAAACTAAATGTTTTGCACTTGAGTCTTAAACCACAAACTTTATTGTATACTTTACTTAACTAAATGCTCGATTTGGTGTTCTATGCTTACATGCTTATATGCTAATGTGTTTACCTCTTTTGGAGGGTTGATTCATAAATCCTTAGCTATTTGGTATTCTCTTATAGCAAGGTGTCACTAATGTATTCGTATTAGCAACTTCACTTATCCTAATTGTTGCTATTATTTACCGTTTTGTATACAAGTTGTGGCATTTCCTATTATACATAATTGTTCAAACTATGATTGCTGACCAACCTTTGTGTTGATAACGAACAAGTATGTTATTTAACTTTATGATGTTATGAAATTAAATGAGTTGATTAAATATTGTTGCTTAAATAGCGTCTTGTGTATTTGGGCAATCCGTTGCACCCCGGCATGTTCCGCCGCCTTTGGTCGGGGTGTGACAGATTTGTATCAGAGCCACAAGACTATAAGATAGGTGGTTAGACGTAACGACCTAGTATAGTTTTTTGCTTTAGGGTCCTTATACGTGTGCTTATACGTGTTTACTCTACTTGATTGTTCATTGCACTTGTTTATTTATAAACTTATTTAATTCAACAAAAAACATAAATGTTCACATACACACACTTTCATAGTATGCTCAAGGTATCCTTACCTTAAAACGCAAAATCATAGATTTTTATTATGTTTTATGGATTACAAGCCTAACTTGGATCTCGTTGTTTAAAATCCTTTAAAGGTTGCATTTATATCGGGTTTGTAGCCATTATAGAAAGCGAGATGCTATGAAACGACCATTTGACAAAAAGATTCCAAGAATCGAAGGTGATTTACTTACCTGGGATGGTTGAATTGTAGTGGTCGTTTTCTAGGCCAACGAACCGTGTTATACGTGTCAATACTTTAAGTAGTCGAATGTGAGCGTTCTAGTCGTCATCCAAATTTTTGGTGTTGAAAACACAAGAGTCACGGTGGTTCGTGGACAAGTGTTTTTAACATCTCGTTGTATCTTCGTTTTATTATGTGTTATTATCGTTATTTGAGTCGAAAACATGAAAAAGACGCGGTGGTACGTGCACATGTTTAGACTCCAATATGGTGTTTAATAAATATTTTTTTTAGCGTCGCAATATCAAATCATGGTGGTTCATGTACGATTTCCCGACTTTACAAATCTCAAAAAGTTTTCAAAATTCAACCTCTCAAAAATCATTTACTTTTTGTTTACGAATTGTTATTTATATACAAAGTTTTATATTTTAGTTAACACTAACATCTCCTCCTCACTAACTTTAGGAATTCACAATCAAACTTGAAATTTTAACTTATTTTATACACCCTCAAATTCATTCTATTTACCTCAAAGTTATTTCATTTCTTTATAGTTTATACAATGCCTCCACTAAGACCGCGCAAGAACTCCACCCGACGCATGGCTGCTTTCGTCGCCAAACAAATGGCCGCGGTGATTCCCAAACTTCTAACCCAAATACAAGCTACTCAACCCATTGTTGCATCCATTAAACCCAAACCCGCATCCTACTTGTATAAGTAATTCACTAGTGCTAACCCAACCGAGTTCTTTGGAACAAATTGTGCGACTACTTTGTTACAATGGTTTGAATCAATGGAAAGTGTGTTTCGACATAGCAAGTGCCCCGATGCGAAAAAGACAAATTTCGCTTCAATCATGTTTAAGAAAACCGCTATTATACGGTGGGGTAGTGTCATGCACCTCCAAGGATCAGAAATGGCTATGGCGCTTCCATGGTCCGATCTTAAAGCACTCATGATGAAGAAATTATGTCCCAGGCACTAGCTCCAAAATATCGAGGAAGAATTTTGGAACTTGAAGTAAGAAAGTGGTGATAACACCGCCTACTCGCTCCGTTTCCACGAATTGAGCATTCTCGTCCCTCAATTGGTTACCCCGGCTGAACGTGAACTTGACAAATACATTGGAGGTTTACATATGCAAATCCGGGACTCAGTAATGAGTAGCAAACCCGTGAACCTTGAGGAAGCCATTACTCTAACCGGTGCGCTATCGGAAAACCATGTGAAAGCGGGTACCCTAACCCTCAAGAAGCCAAGTGAGAAAAGCAAAACCGAACCCGCACCTCAAGCCAAAGTTGACCCACCACCTCAAGCCATCAACTACTCAAACTCTTCCCGCCACAACAACAACGACAACAAAAAGAAACCCAAAACCAATCACCGAAACTTTGCCGTTACCCAACCACAATCTCAACAACAATCTCAAGCTCCTCCACAAACCCGAAAACCCTGTACCGGTACGTTCCCACTATGCAACAATTGTCAACTTCACCACCCATCACACTTGCCATGTTGCCATTGTAACCATTGTAACCAATTTTGTCATTTCAACACCACATGTCGATTCGCACAACGAACCCAACCTAACCAACCAAGAACCACTCCCCAAAATCTCCAATACCGTTATGCACCATACTCACAAAATCCTCCACAACAACCCCGAGCTTGCTTCAATTGTGGCGATCCTAACCATTTCCGCAACAATTGCCCTTGCCTAGCCTATGCCAACCAAGCCCAAACCTTGATCGTACCCTACTATCAAACCCAAGCCTACCAAGTCCAAACCTACCAACCCCAACTTCCCCAATACAATGCACCACTCATACAACCCGTGTAAGCTATCCAACCCATGCGATCCATTCAAGCACCACCTCATCCTCCTCCTCCAGTACCTCAAGGAAACCCCGGTAATCAAGGACAAACTTTTATGATGAATGCTAATCAAGCTAAAGTGGCGAACGATGTTGTGAACGGTATGTTTCTAGTGAACCAACATTTGTCTTCTATTTTATTTGATACGGGTGCCGATAGAAGTTTTACTTTTTTGAAATTTGAGTCTAAACTTGCTAAGCCTCGAACCAAGCTTTCTCGATAGTTTTCCGTTGAAGTTGCCAATGGAAATTCCATCACCATCAAGTTTGTCGTTCGTGATTGTACTCTTATTCTTTCTAAGCATAAATTCTCCATCGATCTCATCCCTATGCAAATGGATAGTTTCGATGTCATAGTTGGCATGGATTGGTTATCTTTGCACCATGCCGAAGTTGTTTGCTTCGATAAATTCATTCGAATTCCGCTCGTCAACGGTAAAGTTCTTAAAGTCTTCGGCAACACTACTTCTAGAAGACTTAATCTCATGACGTGCTCTCAATCGCAAAAATACTTACCCCAAAAGTATGTTTCGTTTTTAGCTCTCGCGGTGACAAAGGACAAAAAGGAAAGGAAAATCCAAGATATTTCTATTGTTCATGATTTCCTTGACATCTTTCCCGATGATGTCACTGGTCTTCCACCCGTTCGTCCGGTTAAATTTCGCATCGATCTTGTGCCCGGCACAATGGCCAAGGATCCTTATCGTTTAGCACCGTCGGAAATGCAAGAATTGTCGAACCAACTCGAAGAACTTTCCGACAATGGTTTCATCCGTCTAAGCTCTTCTCCTTGGGGCGCTCCCGTCCTCTCCGTGAAAAAGAAATATGTTTTTTTACATGTGCATAGATTATCGAGAGATTAACAAACTCACTATTTAAAATCGTTATCCTTTGCCACGAATCGATAATATTTTCGACCAACTTCAAGGCGTAACTTGTTTCTTAAAAATCGATCTTCGATCGGGTTATCATCATTTGCATGTTCGCGAAGAAGACATTCCAAAAACCGCATTCCATACTCGATATGGACATTTTGAATTTTTGGTCATGCCCTTCGGGTTAACCAATGCACCTGTGGTGTTTATGGATCTCATGAACCGCGTTTGCAAACCATTTCTTAAAAAATTCATCATTGTCTTTATTGATGACATCCTTATCTTCTCCAAGACCAACGCCCAACATGAACATCATTTGCGTTCCATTCTCGAGCTCCTTTGAAACGAACAACTCTACGCCAAATTCTCCAAATGTGAATTTTGGCTAGAGGAAGTTCAATTTTGGGACAAATCGTAAACAACAAAGATATTCATGTTGATCCCGCTAAAATTGAGGTCGTTAAGGATTGGAAAACCCCAATGACTCCCACGGATATTCGATCCTTCCTCGGTTTGGCCGGTTATTATCGGCGTTTCATTCGAAATTTTTCTAAAATATCTTTGCCTCTTACCTCCCTCACTCATAAAGGAAAACCATTCGTTTGGGGTTAGAAACAAGAGGAAGCCTTTCTTACTCTCGAGGACATGCTTTGCAATGCTCCCGCTCTAACCCTTCCCGATGGAAACGACGATTTTGTTGTATTTTGCGATGCCTCCCATCAAGGTCTCGGTTGTGTTCTCATGCAACGAGGTGAAGTCATTGCTTACGCATCAAGGCAACTAAAGGTCAACGAAAAGAACTATACGACTCATGATCTCGAACTTGTTCGCTCTTAAAACCTGGAGACAATACCTTTACGGTACAAAATGTGTTGTGTTTACCGACCATAAAAGCCTTCAACCTATTTTTGACCAAAAAGATCTAAACATGAGACAACGACGATGGGCCGAATTACTTAGTGATTACGATTGCGAGATTCGCTACCATCCCGGTAAAACGAATGTTGTCGCCGACGCCCTAAGTCGAAAGGTTAATGTTAAATCCATTATGCTTTTAAGCATTGTTGTTGGAACCGATCTTAAAATCTGTATCTTTCAAGCTCAGCGTACCTCCGTTGAAGAAGGTAACAGTACGACGAAATGTCATGTGGAGCCGAACTTCAACTCGAAACCAAACCCGATGGTCTTTTGTACTTTCTAAATCATTTTGGGTTCTCGATCGCGATGATCTTCATACTTGTGTACTCGTCGAAGCTGACAATTTGCGGTATTCCGTTCATCCCGGTGCGGATAAAATGTATTTAGATCTTTGTGCTACCTTTTGGTGGTCGGGTATGAAAAAGGACGTGGCGTTGTTTGTATCTAAATGTCTTACTTGCTCAAAAGTCAAAGATGAACATCAAAGACCTTTTGGTCTACTCGAGCAACCACCGATTTCCGTTTGGAAGTGGGAATACATTGCTATGGACTTTATCACTAAACTACCCAACACCTAAAAAGGAAACGATAGTATTTGGGTGATCATTGATCGTTTAACCAGTCTGCTCATTTCATTCCGATCCGCGAGAAGTATTTTGTCGAGCAGCTAGCTCAAATATATGTTCGGGAAATTGTGTGCCGACATGGTTTACCATTGTTTATCATCTCCGATCACGATGCTCGTTTTACCTCTCATTTTTGGCGATCTCTTCAAAAAGCCTTGGGAACACGTCTCGATCTTAGCACCGCTTATCATCCTCAAACAGACGGAAAATACGAACGTACAATCCAAACACTCGAGGATATGCTATGAGCGTGTGTTCTTGATTTCGGTGGGAATTGGGATTCTCACATTCCTTTCATCGAGTTTTCGTATAATGACATTTATCATTCTAGCATCGAGACGGATCCTTTTGAAGCTCTTTACGGTCGTAAATGTGGTTCCCCGATTAGTTGGAACGAAATAGGTGAAGCTCAAATCACGGGACCTGAAATGGTCCAAGAAGCCACCGACATTATTGGTCAAATCCGTAAGAACCTCCTAGTCGCTAGAAGTCGTCTAAAGAGTTACGCCGACAAATGGCGAAAACCGATCGAATTTAATGTTGAAGATCTTGTCATTTTAAAAGTATCTCTTTGGAAGGGGGTAGTCTGTTTTGGAAAGAAGGGTAAACTAGCCCCTCGTTTCGTTGGTCCATTCAAATTCTTGAACGTGTTGGGAAGGTAGCTTATCGACTCGAACTACCGCAAGAACTTGTCGATGTTCATCCGACCTTTCATGTTTCGAACCTTAAAATGTGCTTAGCCGAGGGTAATCTCCATATACCCCTCGACAAAGTGCATGTCGATGAATCTATGTTTATGGTTGAACGACCCGTTAAGATCATGGATCGCAACGACAAGAAAACCAAGCATAGTCGTATTCGGTTAGTCAAATTTCGATGAGAATCACGGCGTGGCGCGGTGTTCACTTGGGAACGAGAAGACACAATGATGGAGAAGTATCCACACTTTTTTCATCATCTTATTCATCATAATTTCGGGACGAAATTCCCTAAAGTAGGGGATACTTTGACATTCGTCAATTTCGGGTCCGATTTGTATTCGTTTTGTAAACGTTTATTATGTAAACCGACACGTTTTGTAAACCAAAACTTATGATATAATAAAAATGATAGATTTTATGTTACAATATTGTTTTACACTTTTAGGTCTCGAAAACATCCCTTTCGGCCCTTAAAACGCCTTAAAAATACTTAAAACGAACTTCAGGGGCCATTTATGTCATTTTTCAAAAATTGAAAATATATGGCGCCCAACCCCATAGCGTGGCGCGATGGCGGTGGCCAAGCCCCATCATGTGGCACGATAACCATCATGCCAGCAGCCCGTTATCTTGTTTGTTTATGTCTTGTCTTGATCCCTTTAGCATGCAATCTCTTGTTATTATCACCAATACTTGACCCAAATCAATACCCTATATAAACACCATCAACACCTTCATTTTTCCCCTGCTACAACTCCAAAAAATCTCTCTCAAATTCAAAGATCTAAAGGTTGTTTTTAGTTGTTCTGGAAGGTTTGACTTCCAAAGTCAAACTGAGTAAAGTCTTTCATTTTAATTAGCTTATATAGTCTTATAAATACTTGAATATGGTTATACAACATATATATAATATACACCCCTTGTTACATTTGGTGGTCACTTCCCCGGTCTCGGTCGGTGGAGTGTCGGGCCTCGTAAGGCAGTGCTTCATAGAGGACTTTCGTAGTCCTTGATATATATATATATATATGTATATATATATATATACTTATATAACTTGTTTATACATATTAACCATGCTTAACTTCAGCTCATTTTTGTTTGTTTATCATATTTATGAAGTTCTATGGTTATGGGTTTGAAGAGACTAGCCTCGCTTTATCCGTAAATAGCTCTAAACCGTAAACCGAACTTGTTTACTAGTTTTGTTAAATAATTGCTTAAACATACTTATTGTTAGATATAAGTTTCTAAAATCATTTTTATAAGTTCTATGGTTATGGGTTAGTAAAATCTTACCTCGGTCTTAACCCGAAACAAGATCCGAACCGAAAACCGAACTTTTGTTTAAAGACTTTATTGTTAACTTTTTGATTGTAAAGTTTGAGTATCATCATTTATAAGTTATTATACAAGATCTTAGATATTTGGGCATGTGGCAACCATACATGAACTTATTGAGAGATGGAAACCGAACCAAACGAAACTAAACCGATTTTCACTCGCTTAAGACACACAAGTGTGTTCTTTAGCTATCAAGACTTGTATAAATCTTTAAAAATACTTTATAAACTGATTTTAATTTATTTATCAAGTACTTGGAAATGTTGGATCCAACTTGATCTCATAACAAAGTTTGAACCGACAAAACCGAACACTAGCTTAACGGACGTTGTTAGTTCTAAAACAATAGAACTACATACTTGGTTAAGTCTTATTAAGTTTTATTGAGTTATCTCATAACATTCATTATTTTGAAAAGTTGACTTTGGGTTTGACCAATTATCAAGACCCAAACCAACAACCCGAACACTCGTTAAAAACCCGTTTTAGTATCTAAATTATAAAGGGACTTGCATTCTTGCATTTTTACCCACTTTATTACTTAACATAGGTTGAGTAAGTATTAAGGCTAGATACTTTAACCCGGTCTCGAGCAAACTTATATTTTTAAAGGACTATTGTTATAAATCCTTAATTATTTACATTTAAAACCTTAAACTTTAATTGTTTACATTTTTCAACATTTATTTTATTTTAAAGACTTCCAAGACAACTTTTCTAGTATAAGACTTCTTTTCATTTAGGCTTCGTTCGTTAAACCCGTCGTTCCGGTTAAACTCACACCAATCTTTCAAGGTATTACTTGAACGTGAGTACTTTTCATACCCTGTTTTCCATCTTTCATTTTGGGGGTGATATTGCATACTTATTCAAACTAAATGTTTTGCACCTGAGTCTTAAACCACAAACTTTATTGTATAGTTTACTTAAATAAATGCCCAATTTGGTGTTCTATGCTTACATGCTGATATGCTAATGTCTTTACCGCTTTTGGAGGGTTGATTCATAAATCCTTCGCTGTTTGGTATTCTCTTGTAGCAAGGTGTCGTTAATGTATTCCTATTAACGATTTCATACAAAATTCTAGACTATTTGGTATTCTCTTATAGAAAGGTGTCGCTAATGTATTCTTATTAACGACTTCACTTATCATAATTGTTGCTATTATTTACCATTTTGTATACAAGTTGTGGCATTTCCTATTATACATAATTATTCAAAACTATGAACTGGTGACCAACCTTTGTGTTGATAAACTTTATTTTATGCAATGTTACAGGTTTGACTTTTGGTTGACTCGAGATCGTGGTGAAACGCTATCAAGACCTTTAGGATATTAGCAAAATAAACAGTATATTATTTGCTATATTTTGTTATGATTATTTTGCAAACAAGTATGTTATATGACTTTATAATGTTATGAAATTAAATGAGTTGATTAAATATTGTCGCTTAAATAGCGTCTTGTGTATTTTGGCAATCCGTTGCACCCCGGCATGTTCCGCCGCCTTTGGTCAGGGTGTGACAATTAAAGGGGGGGTTAAACTAATTAATATTAAACTAAAACTTAACCCTAATTATTTAAATAATAATAAACTCCAATGATTACTTTACCCTAATTAATTATTATATTAATAAACTCTTAAAGCCCTAATTAATTAAAACTTATAAATTACATAGATTAATTCAGATGATGAAAGTAACTATCTAGGCTAGAATTCTCTAAGTTATGGTCATCAATTAAGTGGGAAACTTAAGTTATGGAACTGAGATCGTAAGATAAACCCTTGATAGAAAACCCGAACATGACCCTTGACTCTTCAAGAAGACACCTATGAGTTTCTAACAAGTTTTAAGACACACCAGTTTTAAATATTAAACTTCCTTTCGGTTATTTAATTATTTATGTTTAAGTATCATTATAACGAAATCCTACCTTACAACACGGAAATCAAATATAGCTAAGCAGACCCAATTGAATTAATAGACTAAGCTGACAATCAAACATAGACGAAATCCTTACAAAGAACTAAATCTAACAATCCTAACCAACAAAGATCTATCAATAACCTATCACCTTTTAGCTTTCTAGGCTAGTAGCTCACTTTTATTTATTTAATCAGTTTTATTGTTTCTATGATCTTATTCGAATTCAATCACAAACTAGTCAAGAACACATAGTAAATGACCTAACCAAACCCTATCCTATGAAACAATCAACAAGGGCAATGTGAAACAATAAATCCAAGTAAATAAATCCAAGCAATCGTGCGCAAACACTTTACTTAAAACATAAAATCCATAAAGAAAAGAAATCCCAATCAAAATCAAACCAAACAAAGGTTCATCACGACCTAGGTAGTTTATGAAGTTTAGCTTAGCATCATGTAATCAAAATCAAACAAAGTAAATAAATCCGAAAACATGGTGAAATAATGAGAAACGAAGGATTAAAGGCGATAAAACCTGTAGTCTTCGATCTTGAACGTATGTCTCTTCACTGGGTGCTCTCGTGCCTTCAAAACCGCCAATTTCGAATAATAGCTCAAGTAAACTCCAAATTCGTCTGGTGGCAGTAGGGTATTGTTCAGGTTAAGGTTAAGGGTGTTTATATAGTGAAACATGGCCCAAAACCTGACAAAAATGATAAAACTTTCTGTAATCTGATGGTGGCCGCCACCCGCGACCATGAATGGCCCCCATGGTCGCGTGGCGCGGCGTGTAATAATAGGGGGCGGTCTGACCTACCGGTCCGATCAGTTCTCCTTCCAGTTCATTTCCTGATGCGTTTCGGCTTCTCGTTTTGGCTATTTTGACTCGTTTTTCGCCCTTTTCGATCACGATCAAATCCCGAAATCTACAAACATAATAATGTTAGTAGTATACAAATTTTGACTAAAAACGAACAAAAATGAATTAAATATTAAATAAAATATTCAAGGGAAATATATATATTTAGCATTATTTAAAATATCCCCACACTTATTTTTTTTCATCCCTAAAAAAGTCTAATGCAGTGGAATCATAATCAGAAAATACAATCTTAAATACATATAGATTAATTTAAAGTTCAGATAAACGCAAAAACAACGATCACCGATATTGTTGTACACTTAAACCCATGCCTTAATCTTTATCGGGACAAATAAGATCCGACAATAATATTACTCAGTGGTTTACACAGTTAAGACCCGCTTATTTTCAGCTTTTACCGGACCAGACCACCCCAACTTGACTTAAACCTCAAAATTAGCAGATTTAAAACTTTTATTGCTCTATTTTTTCATGAACAGATAAGATGATCAAGGGTATTATTTTTTCACCTAAGCTTAAGCATCAAAGTCTACCAAGCAGCCATTAGATACAATTAAGGTATAATTAAATAATAGCTAGTGTTCCCCACATCATGACATACCCCCGTTATCAAGCAATACCCCGAACCATCACCATAGGTGATTATGCAAAATTTCATCTGTAGGGTTTACATGTAGCGGGTCCCTTGTGGTCTGTTTCTTAACGGTAATGAGACGCGTGCAAGGGGACCCCACATAGCTAACAGCATGGATGATCAAGTTAGTAATGTATTTGTACTTTTAGTACGTAGTGATCATGTTTATTGACTTATGTGGCAGAAAACTGCGGGTTTGCTCTTTTTTTAGCTTTATTTAAATATTCACAACCCCACTTAGGAATTGTGAATACCCAGATGAATAGACCGCATACAGACCCATGGTCTCTGGACCCGAAGCATCCCATCAATACAAGAATTAAGGTTATGAAACCATACGCCAATGAAGTGTAAAACACTAAAACTAAGCAGTTTAAGATTTATATCACTGCTACTTGGCATACTCTAACGTTAAACCTACCCAAGCATCATATGATAACGTATTCAAATTTAAAATTTATAATATTTATAACATTCATACCAAGTATTGAGGCTTAAGTATGGCCCGACCTTTCGTTACTTATTTTCCACGGACAAAACGCTTTACCCACAAGAGATTTCCGTTTACCCATTCAAATTCCCATTTCATTCTCAAGGCTGAGCCTACCGACACATCCCAAGTTAAGTGTGTTTTCTATTATATTATCTCATATTGTTAGTAGTTTGAAAAACCAATTTCCGATAAGCATCATCATCTCCCACTTTCACACAAAAAACTATATTCAAAGGACATCTTTCAAAACTTTTTAATTTTTTTTAATCAATTGAAACATAAATTTAAAATATGACTCAAATATCCTATCCCCAAACTTAAATTTTGCATTGTCCTTGATTACCTTATTAATCCTTGACCGAAGAAATTCGACCAAAGATTACCTTGTTAGTTTTTGACCGAAATAAAGATTATAGCAATTAAGGGTTTTTTCCCTCGTGATCAAATCCTTGTGTTTATCAAGATCTCAGTTATACAACCATTATTATCGTGTTAGCACTATACCTCACTTGACAGATTTGGATACATGAGGGAAGCCACAGGTTATCAAGATTTGCTCCACCTATCTGTGATGCTGAAATTCCAAAGCGGTTCCAAACCCCCCAACATGAAGACTTATGATGGGACCACGGATCCTGAGGAGCACGTTGCACAATATAGGGAAAGGATGGAAATCAACCCCATTCCTGAGAGACTCAGAGAAGCTTGCTTATGCAAAGGATTCGAATCCACACTCACAGGATCTGCATTAAAATGGCTGCTGAGTCTTCCTCCCTTCTCAGTTACTTCTTTTTCACATTTAGTTAACTTGTTCAATAGCCAATTTTCCTTTAGTAGGAAATTCGAGAAGTTAACTAGTGATTTATACCGAGTTATCCAACCTAATGATGAATACCTTAAGGATTTTGTTACGAGGTTCGGTAGGGAAGCTCTAGAAATCCCTAATCTTGACATGACTACTACTGTTGAGGCTTTCAAGATGGGAGTTCAGAGGAGCTCCCCCTTTTATGATGATCTTGTGATGACTCCTTGCAGGTCTCTAGATGAAGAAAGGAACAGGGCGCTCAGATTCATACGGTTGGAGGATGACAAGAGGATCCAGGATCGTCTGGGGAATCAGACGAAACAAGAATCCTCCGAAAAGAAGCAAGGATTCTGATTCAAGAACAACAACACAAAGCTATATAACAAGTTCAACAACCAGAAGGTACGAGCAGTTGAAGAAAGAGAGGATGATGAAGATTATCCATGCATCTCCGAGTATTGTTTCTCCGTAGATACCCATGGCTTGATTTGCGCCATGAAGGATCTAGGAGAGAAAGCAAGGTGGCACCGAAAGAACGAGAAGACGACTGCCTTCAAAGACAAGTCTAAGTGGTGTGCCTCTCATGAAGACTTTGGCCACACAACAGACGAATGCATCGGCTTGAGGAGGGAAATTGGATACCTCCTGAGCAAAGGTCACTTTAAAGAACTCTTGGGAAGGAAAAAATCCAGGATCCGGGATCTTGAAGATCTTCCACAAAAAGCGACGCCGCCACCACCAGACGCTCATGTGATCAACTTTTTCTCCAGAGACTATGAAATGTTTCAAGACTCATGTGCCATAGAAGAAAAGCCCACAAAAGAATTCGAGTTAGACGATGAAAGAAGACCGCTTATCCCCATTACTCGAGTGACTGATCGGAGGGTCTTCTTCGACTCAAAGATCCAGGATCCTCAGAAGGATAAACTGGATGTCCGAATGGTGAATTTCATCTCTGGAGGATCAGACATTTGTGGAACTTCCTTCTCTGCAGCAAAAAGACTTGCCAAAGAAGTCAAGATGGATAATGGAGACCAACCGATAGTATCCACTACGTTAACAGCAGACAAAATGATCTTTTTTGACGAGGAAGACAAACTAAACATCCAGGATCCTCATCATGACGGTTTGATCATTACTTTATTTATCGCTAACCATTATGTACGCAGGATCCTAGTAGACGGAGGGAGCTCAGTCAACATTATCCAGCATGATGTCCTCAAAAAGATGAACATACCGGACTCAGAGATCATTCCTAGAACATCAGTGCTATTCGGTTTCAGTGGTGAAACCAAGAAGACATTGGGGGACATCAACCTCCCAATTTATATCGAAGGGTTAAATTCATACCAGAAATTTTATGTTATTGATAACCTTTCTTGTTGCAATGTTATTTCAGGTAGGCCCTGGCTGCATGGAATGAAGGGAGTAGCCTCAACGTATCACCAATGCATCAAACTGCCTACCCCTTAGGGAGTTGTGAAGATGGTTGGTAACCAAGTGGAGGCCAAGAACAATTATTCTTCATCAATGAAGCCAACAGCCAAACAAACTATAGCATAGCAACTACAGCAACATCCTAGGGACGTGCTGGAAGCTCGGGAGAAAGACCTTAAAGAAGTATCATTGGACCCTGAGGATCCAGAGATAAAGGTGTTCCTAGGATCCAGTATCCCCAGCAAAATCGAGGAGGATTTAGTATCCTTCTTGGGACAAAGAAAATCTAACTTCGCCTTCAAACACTTAGACATGACAGGTATTTCAAAAGAGGTAATCACTCACAAACTGGGCCTTGATTTATCTGTTAAACCCGTCCATCAGAAGCGAAGAAAATTCGCTCCTGAGAGGAACAAGATCATACAAGAAGAAGTTGAAAAACTTCTTAAGGTCGGTATGATCAGAGAGGTTCAGTATCCTCGATGGCTAGCTAATGTGGTCGTTGTTTCAAAAAAGAATGGAAAGTGGAGGGTGTGTGTCGATTTTACCGATTTAAACAAGGCATGCCCCAAGGATCCTTTCCCATTACCACATATAGATTCCATGGTGGATGCAACGGCAGGACATGAAATGCTTACCTTTATGGATGTTTCCTCTGGATTCCAACAAATTCAGATGGAACCATCTGATCAAGAGGATACATCATTCATGACTCCTACCGGCGTATACTGTTATACTGTTATGCTGTTTGGACTAAGAAATGCATGGGCAACATACCAAAGACTAGTTAACATGATGTTCAAGAATCAGTTAGGTAGGACTATGGAGGTCTACATAGATGATATGGTGGTGAAGTCAAAGAGAGCTGAGGATCACCTCAGAGATCTTGAAGAAGCATTCAATATCCTCGACCAGTATAACATGAAATTGAATCCGGCAAAATGCCACTTTGGTGTTAAGGCTGGAAATTTCTGGGATATATGGTGACTAAAAGAGGAATTGAAGCAAGCCCCGAGCAGATTGAAGCCATCCTCAATTTAAAGTCTCCTGCAAACGCAAAAGATGTCCAAAGGCTCACAGGAAGAATAGCCGCTCTCAACAGGTTCATCTCAAGATCCTCCGAAAGGTGCAACGACTTCTATGATATCCTTAGGAACAATAAGAAGTTTGAGTGGACGGAAAAGCATGAGGCTGCGCTTAAGGCCTTGAAGGATTACTTATCCTCGGCTCCAGCTTTAATGAAGCCTGTGGATGGAGAATCCTTGTATCTGTATTTAGCTGTCTCGGGAAATGCAGTGAGTTTCGTCTTAGTAAAGGATCATGAAAGTGAACAACATCCCGTTTACTATGTAAGTAAAAGTCTTCTAGATGAAGAAGCCAAGTATTCTCATTTAGAAAAGTTAATTCTTGCACTCATTATGGCTTCTACTAAATTGAGACATTATTTTGAAACTCACCCTATTATTTTGAGAACTAATTATCCTGTGAAGAATGTTCTTAGAAAACCAGAGTTATCAGGTAGAATGTCCAAGTGGGCTGTGAAATTAAGTGCATATGATATCCAATACGAGCCGAGAACAGCAATCAAGTCTCAAGCACTGGCGGACTTTTTGGCTGATTTCACTAGTGACCTACAGAAAGAAGCTGACTTGGAGGTCCAAAAACTAGAGAAGACCCAGGATCCTTGGATACTCTTAACTGACGGCGCTTCTAATGTAAGAGGAACAGGATTGGGGATCCTACTGAAATCGCCACAGGGGGGCATATTACCCCAGTCTATAGCCTGTGAGTTTCAAGCAACAAACAATGAAGCAGAATACGAGGCTTTGATCGCAGGTTTGCAATTAGCTAAATGCATGAGGGTCAGGTATCTTCAAGTATATATAGATTCATTGTTGATTGTTAACCACTTTAATGGCTCATATGCTGTTAAAGGAGAAAAACTACTCAAATATCTAGATATTGTGAAGGAACTAGAAAAATCCTTCGAACTGTTTAGTATTGTGCAGGTACCAAGAGAAGAAAATGCCAGGGCAGATGCTTTGGCAAATCTAGCCTCATCTCTGAAAATTCCAGAAGATACGAAGATTCCAATCATTCATGTTCTCTCACCAGCAATAGGAGAACAAGAAGTTGGAGAAATAACAAATGACAGAGAAATTTTACTCTGGGATCCATTATCCTCAAATAACCGAGAATTATGGATCCTTCCGCTCAAGACGTACATTCAAACAGGAAAGATTCCAACTACCGAGAATCCCAAATCCTTCAAACTAAAGGTATCACAATACATTTTATTAGATGATATGCTATACAGAAAATCTCTTGCAGGTCCATACTTGAGATGCATCGAGGATCCTGAAATCCAAGTACTTAAAGACTTTCACGAAGGAGATTGCGGAAACCACACAGGAGGAAGAGCATTATTCTCCAGGATACTCAGAACTGGGTACTTCTGGCCGACAATGAAGAAGGATGCAGTAGAGTATTCGAATAAGTGTGATGCCTGCCAAAGGCATGCAAATATCCTTCACCAGTTAATATGGGCTTGTCCCTAGCTTGATGGGTTTAATCCCAATTAATATTATGAATTGTTTGCAACAGATTAACTAAGTTTTTCATGAAGACAAAATTCTAAGGATCCAGAATCCTAACGTTATTCCTTCAAGGATCACTGAGAGTTCAGTACTTATGGTAACGTAGGTTTACCTAGACCTTCTGGTATGGTCTCTGCTAATGAATTTATGTATTATCTTAGTTGCAATAATTTTAGATATTTCAAGTTAGAAGGTTATTCCTTTGAAAATATTTTATTACTAAAATTTTTTTTTACCTATTTTTAAGGATACCTTAACCTAAAATTTGTCCTTTAAGGATATTCTATTGTATAACTTTTATCATCTTTTAAGGATACCTTATCCTACTGTTTGTTTTTTAAGAATATTTTATCCTATGTAATTTTCATAAGGATCTTTTATCCTAAAATCTCATAATCAAGATTATTTTTCAAAACTATCAATAATGCTAAAGTTATATCTAATAAACTTTTAGAAATAAACAGCAGGCAAATAGTCAAAAGATTTATATTAATTAAAATAAGCCACCTGGACTTATCCAAAATTCTTAACCCGGACTTCACCATGCAAAATATGGACCATCCATCCAGGTTAAGTGAGTACTACTAACAGTTCATAAGTGCAGGAAAATTAAAAGACAGGGGCAACAAAGGCTTCATCCCCACAAACAGAGGATCCCTCCAGTTTTGTCACCCCCGCAAATTGTCTTAAGGATGATGGATCCTTCATCCTAGTTACTATTGCTTATTACAGACCAAAGTAATTGTTCAGGAAAACATCAACACAAAATAAAAAGGTGGGCTCGGGCCTTGTCTTCTATATCCTTCATCGCCCACCTACGCTGCATCTTCACCCTCGGCAGCACCATCTCCTTTGCCAGCTTCAACCGCCTCCTTGACGCCACTAGTCCCAGCCTCGGTGTTCTCAGCCATCTCCTCGTCGTCCTCACCACCAAGATCGTCAAGAGCAGTCTTCCACTTCTCCACATCCTAGGTCGACTTGTTAAAAGCAGGATCACCGGCCTCCTTCGCCATCTTGATCCGCGCCTGGAATACCGACCTAGCAGCCCACACCTTGCTCGTCTGTAGCCTGCTCCACTGCCTCTTGACGTTGGGCTTCGGCTAAGGAGAGCTGATCCTCCAACTGTTTTTTCTCTTTGGAGATCTGGACATAGCCTTATCCTTTGCAACAACGGCTTTCCCTAATCCGACAACTTGTCGCTCATTTGGCCTATGATCTTTTCATAATGCTCTTTGAGAGCACTCATGGCCTACACACAACAAAGTAATCAAAGTCAGAAGGATATTGGATTCTGCAAATCAAAGTGTCAGGACACAGGATACTTACGAGAGGACAATGTCATAATGGGTCTCAGGATCAGAGGACCTCTTCCTCTTGGAAGTCGCGGATTTAGCCCTGGTTGTTGCAGTCTTGGGCTCGGAGCTAGTGCCTGCCTTCGGAGCTTCCTTCTTGACAACAGGGGAGGTGACCATACAGTCAATATCTTCCAAGGAGAACTTGTCGGCTGACTTCTGAGATTTCTTGGCACCTGGAAAGGGAAAAAGTTAACAGATAAGTTTTTTTATTCTAATCTTATTTATATTAAAATTATTAACTTACTTGACATGCTTGAACCCGAGGAGATATCACAAAAACCTTCAATAAAACGAGCTTGAAAGGTCCTAATCTCAGTATCCAGTGCTAGGAACCGTTTTATCTTTTCTTCTGTGCCAGGTAAATTACCTAAAGAAGCAAAGTTATCAACTGCAAATAAAGAGGAAAAATCAGATGTCAAATTAAAGCATCAAGGATCCTGCTATTTCTTAAGGATCCAGGATCCTACCCTTTCTAACCCACTTTGAAGGAAGGTCAATCCCCCCCTGGTATTGAGTCACGTTTTACATAAAAAAACTGGTTTCTCCACAAGGTATCGTTTAAAGTGACTTTTGATATCGGGTGAGATTGTCGGGGCTTGGATTTGAAGATAAATCGGGCAGAACCGTGGGTAGTGAGGGTGTACAAATGTGATAACTCTGGAAGGCCGATGTCCATCTCTTGCTCTTCTATGATTCTCTCGATAGTGCTGAGAACCCTCCAAACCATAGGCATAGCCTGTATGTAGGATACGCCGGTAGAATCGAAGAAACTTTGAGTAAAACACGGAAAGGGATATTTGTAGCCGATCAGAAATGGAGTCGCCGGAAAGCAAACCCAGACCTTGGAATATACATCGCAACGGACACTGAATTCATAAGGTCGGAATAGGATTTTCGGAGGGAACAATGAGCGAAAGTCTTCAACCTCTGGATCCGTGAGTTTACAAATTTCGGTGGACGGGTTGGCCAGCAGACATTGGGGTTCCATTTTCGTTAACTCAGAATCATCGAAAGTTTGTTCAGAAGGTTTAGAGGGAGACGGAGAAGAAGAATACGAAGCAGCAGACATGGTTAAAGAAAACAAGAGAGAAGTAAGAAGGATACCTGATGCGTCGGCTGGAGGTGTCCTTATAATCAAAGATATAGGGCGGCATATATTGACGGTTATTATTAACATGGGGGCTAAATGGTAAATAATTCTGGAAAAACCGTCCCATCTATCTGTTTTCACAGTAATTTTGAATTTCAAAATGACAGTTGTATTCCACTGTCACCCGCCATTTTGGGGGCAATTGTTAGGGCATGAATTTTATGCTGAGGATCCTTAATCCTTAACTATCTTGTGGATAGTTTATCCTTGAGATATATATCAGGATATAAAGGATCGATGATCCTCGGTATTATTTGTTTACTAATGATTGCGTTTAGTATGGTGATGTATTAGACAGGTATGACGACTTTAAGACGTGCAGACATCAATTATCCTCATGGAGTATTCTCTAGCTGGAATATGGATCCAGGATCCTTGTTAAACGTAGCTAGTAATGGATGATCTCGTGTGAATATTGATGTATAAATACCAACAACGGCTCTTAGACGTATTCTTCCGCTTATCTCGCTACTGGACTTCTGTGGCACGTGGTCAAAGTCATGGGAATGGCTAGTGGAAGACTTGCGGATTAGTAGAAGTTATTGTTATTTGTATTTTTTATATATTATCGAGTTATGAACGACTAGAAACACACATGTACTATCACACACACTAGAGCAGAACCAAATATTCTCTCTATTCACTAGCTTGCATTGTAACGTCGATCATAAACTCCAAAACACTTGTAATCATGTTTTACTATTAATAAACTTAACGGTGATAGTTTTCACCGTCTGGGGTTTTTTTGTGCCGGATATTACTATAATCACGTACCATCCGACCAAAGATTACCTTGTTAATCCTTGACCGAAGCAATTCGACCAAAGATTACCTTGTTAGTTTTTGACCGAAGTAAAGATTATCGTAATTAAGGGTTTTTTCCCTCGTGATCAAATCCCTGTGTTCATTAAGATCTCAGTTATACAACCATTATTATCGTGTTAGCACTATACCTCACTTGACAGATTTGAATACATTATCCTTAGCCGATTTTTATCCAAAACAATAATTATAAAACAAAAAAATGAAAAAATAAAACAGGGTAAAAAACCAAAATGTTTATCTAGCATCACCGGTCCAAAAAAAACCTTCAAAAAATTGAAAAATTAACTAAAACAATATAAAAAAAACAAAAAAATAAAAAACCATAATGTTTATCTAGCATCCCCGTTCCATAAAAAAAGTAAAAAAAATAAAATCTCGTTTTAGCCTTAGGGTTTAGTTTAGCTTTTAGGGGGTTTAGGTTTTTATGGTTGAGGGTTAGGTTTTTTTAGATGGGTGGGGGTGGGGGGTGGTTTCTTGTACACGTGATGATGGAAAGATAGCAGGAAAAGAAAAATGCATAAATATATTATAACCGTCACATTGAAACTCGCATTGTCTTGTACATGCATAAAAACATAATTTGAACATGTTCATGAACGCTAAATTTCGTAAGATAACCGTAGGTTGGTTTTTAATATATATATTATTGTTAAATATACATAACATTATAACGAAACGTGTTGTTTTACATGTAAAATTTTTAATAAAACTGTTGTTTTACATTAAAATTTTTAATGAGATTTTTACGTGTAAAATGTTAATGAAAAGTGTTATTTTACATGTAAAATATTAATTTTTACATGCAAAAAATAAAAAAACTGTTGTTTTACTTGTAAATTGTTAATAAAAAGTGTTATTATATATGTAATTTATTAATTTCTACGTGTAATATCTTAAAAAACTGTTGTTTTACATGTAAATGTTAATAAGATTGGTTGTTTTCCGTGTAAAATATTAACAAAAAGTGTTATTTTGTGAATTGTTATTTTACATGTAAATTATTATTTTTTACTTGTAAAGTCTTAAAGAACTTTTGTTTTACATGTAAAACGTTAATGAGATTTTTTTGTTTACGTGTAAAATGTTAATTAAAAGTGTTATTTTACATGTAAAATCTTAATGAACTGTTGTTTTACACATAAAATGTTAATGAGATTTGTTAATTTACGTGTAAAATGTTAAGAAAAGTGTTTACCCCCGAGCTAAAATAAAAAAAACCTAAACCCGCTAAAGGCTATGCTAAACCCGAAGGCTAAACTGAGTTTGATTTTTTTTGTTTTGGAACGGGGATGCTAGATAAACATTTTGGTTTTTAAATTTTTAATATTTTTTGTTTTTTTATATTTTTTAATTAATTTTTTGATATTTTTGAAGGGTTTTTTTATTGAACCGGAGATGTTAGATAAACATTTCGGTTTTATATACTTTTTTTTTATTTTTTAGTTTTTTTATTACTTATTATTTTTTTGTTTTTGACTTTTCAGAGGTTTTTTTTCTCTTACAAAAATGAAGTGGTGTAGGTAATTGAGAGTGCATCATAAGGATGCGTGCAATTGATCAATGGTTGGGAATGGTGTTACTCACCCCACCCCCTTTTTTTGGAGTTCCCCAATGAACTCACCCATATATATAGAAAATGGTTCAAATAAAAACAATTGTTTTATGAAAAGTGTGAGAATGCTTTAAAATAAAGTACACCGCCTAAATAGGAAACTATAATATGTAAATTGGAAACTATACAACTTTAGAAACTACCAATCTTGATCACTAGATCTTAGATCCAATGGTGTACATCTATTCTTATGTTTCTCAAAAACTATTGTTTTTTACATTAATCCTACCATATATATATACATATAATATATATATACAAACGAAAACAATAAAATCCAATGTGTCGCGATGTGGTCGCTCCCCCTTTTTTGGAGTCACCAGATTTCCTTGATTTTTAAATGGAGGTTTCTCATGCATTTGACCCGAATTTATGGGTATGGGTCTAATCAAACCCATGCATTTTTTAAACGGGTTATAACATCTCATTAAATTAAAAACTAATCCAACTAAATATTTGATATAAAAATCGTATAAATTAGGGATATTCTAGAAATTAATATACTATTTATTTAAAAAAGATATATATTATTTATAAATTATAATTAAAAAACCAGTTTTATAGTAAAAAAAATAAACGGGTCTTGGGTCTCATCAAACCATATAGCTTTTAAACCGGGTTATAACATCTAATTTATTTGTGAAACAATTTATCATCAAACCATAAATATATTATTAACTTTCATACAATAAAAAAATAAAAATTCAAAACATAAATAAAATTAGAAACAAATATTATAAACAACCCCCGTAAATAAACGAAACATTTAAAAGCTTTATGATTGTTTCTTACATTTACTCAAGCCACCATATTGTTTTATTTGTAAATGAAGACTTCAAGTGCATTTGACCTGAATTTACGGTATGGGTCTCACCATACCTAGATAACCTTAAACGAGTTATAACATCTCACTGTTTTAAAAATAAATTTCACCAAGTATTTGATATGCAAATATTATAAAGTAGGACTATACTAAATATTAATATCCAATTTTTTAAGAAAAATAAATTATTTGTAACAAGAAACAATTTTATAGTAAATAAAAAGGGTCATGGGTCTCACCAACCCATATCTTTTAAACGGGTTATAACATGTCATTTATTTGTGAAACTATTTCATCATCAAATCCTAAGTATATTATTAACTTTTTTATAATACATAAAATTAAAATGCAAAAAAATATAAATATTAGACACGAAAAAGAAACACAACCCCCGTAATACAGGGGATAAAAACTAGTATATATATATATATATAATATTTTCTGAGCGACTTAAATGAAAACTCTGTAACTTTATATGATATTATAAATATATCTCGCAATCATAATTTGTAGTTACATATTTGTGAAGGTAAGTTACTAAATCATTCGCATAAAACTACAACGCAAAGCCAATCATCCGCAGAGCGAAGGATCGTCCGCACAAAAGATATATCTTCAGCGGAAGGCATGCCTTACAATTATTAACTCAAAGAATTCAACAGAAGATATGTTATGCTTGAAAAGCAGGACCACACGTGACAATGAAGGGAAAGATCAATCACATGTCGAGATTCCCACCATGCCCACGACTGCACGATGGACCAATTATAGAAGGCCAACGTTGTACCTGCCTACAACGAAATCTCAGTACGCCAGTCAGTCCATCAAATCAGTAAATCATTATCATGCTTAGGCATAAGATTGGAATGTTCTATTGAGTGAGACATCTGGCCAAATCTTTCTCATTCCCTTCCGCTATAAATACTCAAAAATGATAAAAGGTAAAGGGATCTGCAACCCTATTCTCTATAAAGAACTACTCTACCACTTACCATACTAATTTTCACGCCGGAGGATGGTTACGTCTTCAGTGATTTTAGCGTTAACAATGTCATTTTAGTATATCTGGAATAATTTAATACTAAATGATAAATGAAATAAACATGATACAAATTAAAAACCATCGAGCAAACGCTCATTCATGCCCTGTTACATATATTTGAGCATTATGGAACTTCAAATTTATATACACTCATGCTAACTCTCGATTGCTCTTTCTTGATTGAAAACCTTTGATACTATCAACAACTTCGAATTCGACGGTTGAAAAGCATCTAAATTTAGAGTTTTAGCTCCCAAAGTCAGCTCTTCTCAAAACATCCCAAAAGTTTTAACATATAGATTCTGGCCTCATGGCGACACACATTCGCGCCCGATTTCATATGATCGTGTGCAATCTTGTCTCTTTCTTGTTGCAATCCCACACTTGTGTCTTTGCATGATCATGTGTCAAATTGATGTATTTTTTATTAGGGTTTGAGTTTACACAATTGTTTCTTTTGTCCCAACTATGGTTCCCATTTGTTATTTGCATATAATGCGTATCATTAGTTTCTCATATTTGGGATCAATTCACGAATTCATTATACTAATTATATCCGTGTATGAAAAACAATGTGTTTGAGTTCATAGTGTAAATTGAGAGTTTGTGCGATTGAGATGACGAAGGGGTGTGGGTATCATTTGTAAAACTACCAAGCACTAACTACTCAACAAAACAACTTTCATAAAAAAAGAAAAAGAAAATAGAGTTTAAAAATACAAAAGAAAGAGAAAAAAAAAGTAAAACTACTAATTAAGGCAAGATTATCGTGATTTAGAACATACCAAGCACTAACTAAACACACAGAGTCAACATCTTAATCTTTGCTTCCAACCTCTACACTCCCTACCACCATTGTTAGGGGTCCTAATGCTCACTAAACCTTCGTAATCGTATGCTGTATCTTCCTTCCAGATCCGAACAATGGCGGGACCCATAGGCCGTAGATCCACAAGCGCATCACAGTCAGTATGCGGATCCAGAATCATCGTTGCAATCCTCATCGGAGTCCTACTCGGATGTCTTATGGCTCTTTTGTACCCTAACGGCCTCTTCTCCGCTCACTCAAACTCCGATTCTAATTTCCAGAATCGCCGTCTGCAGGTACAGAGTTTATAAGCTCAGATATTATTAATATTAATAGGTTGCGTAGATTATAATTCGTTGACTCTTGTTATTGGATCCGGTGTTTTGTATTGATTTGTGTGAATGAGTTTATATTATTTAATCAGTATCTTATTATTGACTTTGATGTTGAACATAGATCTTAAATATTGGGCCAGATTTAGTGTTTGTAACTTGTAACTAGGGTGAAGAACACTTGATTAGGAAACTTTTGCTGTTATATCTAGTTGACTTGATTTCTAAGCTTTGGTTATATACTGAGACGAGTCGTTATCAGTTATTGCTATTGGTATAAGTAGTATAACTGACTCCACAATCATGGATTCATCTTCTTTTTATACGTAAAGTTTAACTGTTTGTACGCGTGCTCGACGTGTTATTTTGAGTAAGAAAGAAGCCTAACATTGTTTTTCATTTTGTCACTTATTGAACTCATTAATACTTACTCTAAGTTACTTATTAATTTAAGGCTTTTTAAGCTTATACTAACTCCTTTTTTCAGATTGGATCAGCATCATGTGAATCTACAGAGCGAGTCAACACGTTAAAATCAGACATTGCAGAATTAACAACCACAAATGATGAACTAAAGAAGCAACTCAAAGACTTAACTGACAAATTACAAGCAGCCGAACGGAAAAGCGGTCAGTCGGTGCAGCAAGTTATAGTCACACGTGACCCACAAAAAGCCGGGCCTTTTGGAACTGTTAAGGGTCTAAGAACCAACCCGACTGTTATCCCAGACGAAACCGTTAACCCACGGTTATCCAAAATCTTGGAAAAAGTTGCAGTAAACAAAGAGCTTATTGTCTCACTAGCAAATTCAAATGTTAAACCCATGTTAGAGGTATCGGTTTCGAGTATCAAGAAAGCGAAGATACCAAATTATCTTGTAGTGGCATTAGATGATGGGATTGCTGATTATTGCAAAGAAAATGACGTGGCTTATTACATGAGAGACCCAGATGAGGATATTGACTCGGTTGCTAAAACGGGTGGGAATCATGCAGTTTCGGGTCTCAAATTTAGAATCTTGAGGGAGTTTTTGCAATTGGGTTATAGTGTTTTGTTGTCTGATGTGGATATTGTATACGTACAGAACCCGTTCGATCATATATACCGCGATTCGGATGTGGAATCGATGTCTGATGGGCATGATAACATGACTGCGTATGGGTATAACGATGTGTTTGATGAACCCACGATGGGTTGGGCTCGATATGCACATACGATGCGTATATGGGTTTATAATTCTGGGTTTTTTTATTTGAGACCGACTTTTCCCGCGATCGAGCTTTTAGACCGCGTGTCTGATCGGTTGGCTCGTCCTCCGCCTGCGTGGGACCAGGCGGTGTTTAACGAGGAGCTGTTTTTTCCATCTCATCCGGGTTATATGGGGCTTCACGCATCTAAACGAACGATGGATCGATATCTTTTTATGAATAGTAAAGTTTTGTTTAAGGAAGTGAGAAAAGATGATAATTTGAAGAAGTTAAAGCCAGTTATTGTTCATATTAATTATCATCCTGATAAGTTACCGAGGATGAAAGCGGTTGTTGAGTTCTACTTTAATGGGAAACAAGACGCTCTTGATCCGTTCCCTGATGGTTCAGGTTGAGTTTCACTTGCTTTAATGAGGTTAACCCTTTTGAAAGAGTATTTGAGTTTGTAATATGATGATCTTCATTTCCACTAGTCTTGATGTTTTTTTTTCCTTATAGTTTGGAGTATAGTTTGATCTCATGTTAATCTATTTTTCGTTTAATGGCGTTTTGTTTATCCTGTTCTTGGAGTAAAATCCGAAAGAGTACTTGAGAATTTCATATATATTTTACACGGTTAAGTACATAAGAATTGGTTTATGTGGTTACATCTTGAAGCTTTTGATGATCCCCAAGTGGATGGTAAGTTTGGCTCAACGGACGAGTCATGTTGGGTTCGGTTGAAAACCGGTTGGATAAAAGTTGAACAATGGAACAGTTTAGTAAACTTAATAAAAACAAGAAACTTCACATTCATTCTATCATCACCATTCACCACAACAATGCTTAGAGGTGTACAAAACCGGGTTTTCTCCCAAACCGAACCGATTTGGATTTTGCATGGTCAAAACTAGTTTTATCCAAATCGGTTTAGTTTAAAAACCGGTTTTTAGTATAGAACTTGTCAAACTGATCAATAGCGGTTCAATTCAATTTAACCGGTTTTAGGAAAAAAAACATTTTTAAAATCGGTTTAATTGTGAAAGGGCCGAACTGCTATACAAACTGACAGTTCAATTTGGTTTGGGAACCAGTTTGATTGAAACCGGTTTTAGATTTGAACCAGTCGGGTTTGGTTTTTAATTAACCGGTTCCAGACCGGTTTTTTTACAACGCTAGCCCTAATGGTACACAGATGACATATCAACAAATATTTGTTGCAAGTTAAAGCCCAAATTTGAGATTAAAATAAAAGTAAAATTCAACAAGTTATTGACTTATTTCGAACATGACAATTCAAGTAGGCGAACAAAAGAGTACATTAGAAATTTTGACAATAATGTATTAGTTAAAATTATTAAACGAGTTCTTCGATTTGAAAAGTTACATTAAGCGTCATTTTGTGTTGAAAAACGATCACGCTTTAACTTCTTCTTACTAACTGTAGTTAACTTTTGAATTTAGTTTTACGAAAAGAGAAAATGTCACAAAATATTAACATTTGTTCGGGCTCTTCTTTGTGCAGATCTGACCTAGTTATTTATTTATTTATTTATTTATTTTTACCTCTTTAAACCTTTTTCTAAACTCATAAACCATCGTTCTTCTTCACAGATTCTCAACCCTAGCCACCATCTCTCGCCCCTCCACTAGTCATCGACCCTCCATAACCCTACCTTACCGATCGAAATCTAACACTCGAGGCATAAAGCTAATGTACCCTGCTTCGCTACCTCTCGTCCCCCATTAACAAACTTTGAATTTTTTATTTGCATAAATTTTCTCGTGTTGAGATTGAAATTATTCATTAGGTTTTCATGTACTTGAAAGTTGAAATCAATGTATATATAATTTTAGAAATCATATTGAAAATATCTAGGTTTGATTTTTGCTTGAGGAAATTGAATCATTAAGCTTAAATTTTAGTTTATTTTAGCATTATTCAGAAGTTAAAAAGCACACAACATTCTTATTACACACTGCAGACCTTTGGTCCACCTCTTGTTCTACAAAATTCTGCAGATGTGGTCCGTAGATTGCAGACATTTTACCTCTTAAATAACAAACTGAACCTAAGAGCATTCGCATTCATTCTCCTATCTTAAAACCTATCATTAAAAATACAACATATTATCTCACTTTTTTCAATTAAATAATATTTTTTATACATCTATTTATATACATTTATTCTTTCTCATTCACTAAAAACTACTTGACAAAGTAGCAAAAACTCGTCCTTTACGTTCACATGACTTTTCGGTAGACGTCCTAACGTTAAAAATGCAAAAATAATCATTTATGTTTAAAAACTCTGTCATGTTATGCCCTTTAGCCCTAACGCAGTTAATTTTCTTGTTAAATTAGGTAATGTGCAAGACACATTAGGGTAGTTTTGCAATTTTATATATTTATTTAATAATTAAAATCTTATATATATATATACACACACACACACACTAGGTTAGAACCCGTGTGATACACGAGTTAGAAAAAAAAATAAGAACTAATAAAAACAATGTTGAAGAGGTAGGTCCCAGCAGAGCCCAGTTGGACCCGCAAGACTCACCTTGAACAGGGACGTCTGCGCAATGACCAACTGCTCCAGCAGGACCCACCATGCTCAAAGAACCTTACGCGCAGTACGCCACCTGTACCCGCAGGGAAAGCCTCCCAATGGTGAAGTACCCCGCCTGTTCCCGCAGCTGCGGATACAAGCCATCAGGGAAGGCTACCCGCACTAACAGCAAGGCTACACGCACAAGACATTAGCTACTTCAGTAGTCACATGAAGGAATGAGCAAGGCGGGAACACTCCCGCCTAAATGAGCCAGTCCGTATGCTTCTGGAAGGTCTTTCGTACTATACCTACTAAGGTATGGGCGGAACAGACAAATTGACCAGAGCAGCCCATGAACCAATCACAGGGTGACAGCTCACCGACAACAATACGAGGAGGAGCACCCTCTAGTACTGTTTGTCACTATTAGCCGCTGCCTACTCACCAACCCTTACGATGGGACGTGCGCAGCCTACAGTTGGTGGAACAGTGCGTAGTCGGCAGTAAAGGAACAGTATACAGCCGACCTTTACTGTTGGCCGTAGCCTATCCACCAACCAGCATGGCCTGTGCGGAGTCCACTGTTGGTGGAACAGGAATACTATTCAGCCGGCTGTACCTTCTAGGAAACCTACCTTCGACTATAAATACTCCAACACCTTGGAATGGTAAGGACATCATCTGATATCTCAATCTTATCTAGCAATCTCTTAGTATATACTTATATTCAGAGCAATCTAGTCTGATTCTCACGCCGGAGGGTGGTCACAAGGAGGAACCCCCCCCCCTTCTCAGTGACGAGCTTACGGTGTTTGTTTTGAAGGTCCCCTGAAGAACAACCTCTACTAGACCTCATCCTCGTGGGAAACATTACTTAACCCCCAGATTATCTATAATCTGTCCAGGGTTCACTTAGTGTTTCTTCATTGGCGCCATCCGTGCATAAAAAGCTAGAACTAATTCTTAGTCTTTTCAAAGTTTCTGAAGAAATGGTTAACGTTACTCCGGTCCCAAGACCAGTAAGTGACCAAGAAACCCCGGTGACCACAACCCCAGTAACTGGGAACACCGGCGGTTATACAAATCTTACGAACACTACCCCGGCTACCCAAGCCGGGGCAAGTACAGTAAATATTCCACTGGGGTTCACTGATGCCCAGTTGGAAAAACGAACGAGGGTCCCTCGCCAAACACTAGATCAAGTGAAGGCGTGGGCCGAAGCACGTCAGAGAGAGTTCCAAGCTGAATTGGATGAACGCTTGCGTTCAGTTCAACAGGCTGACGAATTCGGCAGTACTCGCCAACATCTCAATATGAACAGTGAGTGCGAGTACTCAGATGACGAGAGGGAAGAATCCGATACCGACGCAAACCCTCGCCATAAGGCGAAAGGGAAGCGTAAGGAAACGGACTTCCAACCAAAAAGGAATTTTGGGGAAGCTTTTAAACCAACAAATGCGGAGAGAAACCCGCGTGACTTCTCCAAAACCTTTAGACCAACTGCTACAAATGCAGGAAAGTCAAAGTTCGCAAGGGACATTGCGGAAGCAATCGCCCCGAGAAGTGCCAAACAAATGTCCAACATTGGCACTTATGATGGTCTATCCGACCCAGACGACCATTTGAACAGGTTCATTGCGGGGGCAACCGTCAGTAACTGGACGGAACCCACGTGGTGTTACATGTTCCAGATGACTCTGGTCGGAGCGGCCAGGGCATGGTTCGATCGCTTGCCGGTCCACCACATTTACGATTGGGCGGACTTTCAGAATAAGTTCAGCCAGCACTTCAGCCAGCAGAGGAAATATACTGAAGAACAGTGGACGATCCTCAATTGCGTTAGAGAGGAGGATGAATCTTTACTAGACTTCATCACCCGTTTCAATTCCAAAAAGCTAAGTCTCGGCAGCATAAGTGAAGATCTTGTTCGCGCCGCTTTCATCCAAGGCGCCGAATACCCAGAGCTTATCCGCACACTGACGGGTAAGGATGGCATGCCATCAACATGGGATGCCATCATGACGGCGGCAAAGCGCTTTGCCGAGACGGAAAAGCAACTGGGAAGGGATCTTCCCCAGAGTACACACCTCTACACGCAGAGGACAAGAGAGAACGATGTTCGGATCGCCCGGCAGAACAAAAAGAGGAAGCTAGGTATCTGGCAGTCAAGGGTAAACTTTGACACCTCATCCAGCTCTCACCCTCTTGTTGGCGGAAGAAATCACACACACCCTTCAAGCCAAAAGCACAGGTGGACGCCACTCACCAAAAGCGTCACGGAGATATTCGCCACTGAAAAGCTACCGTGGCCAAAAGCTCCAATGATCCGGCAGCGACCTAATGCGGATCAGAGTAAATCCTGTGACTTCCACGGGACAAAAGGTCATGGTACGGAAGAGTGTACATCCTTGAAGGATATTATTGAAGCATTCGTCAAGGATGGAAGACTGGCACACCTGGTGGCATCAATCAAGAAGGGAGGAAGAAATGACAACCGGTACCGAGGCAACGGACGAAAGCCCGTTGACATCAGCATCAACATGGTTCATGGTAAGATCAGAGGAAGAAAAAGGCGAACGACAGAACCATGCGCGTGGAAGGAAGCTGAGGTGCGCTTCCCGCGAGTGCCAGGAGGACCCAGCAAAGAAGGCCCTATCGTCATCAAAAGCCAGCTGGGGCACTACATCACTTCTCGCACTCTTGCTGACAACGGCGCCTCGTCAACGGTGATGTACAGGCAGTTCTTTGACAAGCTAGATGACGAAGACAAGGAACGCCTGGAAACGATCTGCGCCTCGATGGAAGGGTTTGATGGCAGCACAAACACCCCCCTGGGTATCCTATCTTTCCCCGTCACTCTTACGGATGGGAAACACTCCCGCACAGAAGATGTGGACTTTGTCGTGATGAGGAAGCCACACCACACATACGACATTCTCTTCGGGAGAGACGGGATGGCAAGATTCAATGCCGTGGTATCCTCAGTCCACGGCATGATGGGATGGCCAACAGCTGAGGGTGTAGCGATGATCACCGGCATTCCCCAGGTATGCATCGCATCTGTCTCATCTAAACCCAAACCAAAGATGGCTAAACCAACCATCACCGAACCAGAAAAATGGGCCTTCAATGGCAAGTACCCTGACCAGGCCGTCACCATTGGCCCGACAATTGTTGATCCCACACGCACCCAACTCAAGCGCTTATTACAAAAAAACGCTGACATCTTCGCATGGACACCAGCTGACATGACTGGTGTACCCCGAAGTAAGGCAGAGCATAAGCTCAAATGCGATCCGGCTGTTACGCCGATCGTACAAAAGCGCAGAGTAATGGGGCCAGAACAAACTAACGCGTGTAGAACCCAAGTCAAGGAACTCCTTGACGCAGGCATCGTACGCGTTAGTAGATATCAAACTTGGGTTGCAAATCCCGTTATGGTACCGAAGAATAACAAACAATGGCGCATGTGCATAGATTTCAAGGACTTGAACAAAGCATGCCCCAAAGATTGTTATCCGTTACCCGAAATTGATCTTAAGGTGGACTCATTGGCACCGTTCCGCCTTAAATGCTTCCTGGACGCGTATAAGGGGTACCATCAAATCCACATGGCCGTTGATGATCAGGACAAAACCGCATTTCGGACGCCCGATGGCACATTTTGTTACCAAATGATGCCATTCGGACTTAAGAATGCCGGGTCCACATACCAACGCCTGATGGACAACCAGTTTCATGCCCAAATTGGGAGGAACTTGGAAGTCTACATGGATGACTTGGTCATCAAAAGCCCTGACCCAGAAGCGATGTTGAAAGACATCGAAGAGACTTTCAACACGCTCAGGAAGATAAACATGAAGCTCAACCCGAGCAAGTGTGCCTTTGGAATGGAAGAAGGGAAGTTCTTGGGGGTCATCGTCACTAAAGATGGCTTTAGAGCGAACCCTGAAAAGGTCGAAGCCATTATCAAAATGGAATCACCTACTACCATCAAACAGGCTCAGACACTGAATGGACGACTAGTGGCACTTAATCGCTTTTTGGCAAACCACGCAGAAAAGTCGTTTCCTTTCGTGTCAACGTTGAGAAACTGTTTAAAGAAAACGCACTTCCGCTGGACACCAGAAGCGGAAGCAGCTTTTCAGGAGATTCGGTCACGCTTGATCGAACTCCCAACGCTCACAGCGCCTAAAGCGGGAGAGGAGTTAATCCTATACCTTTCCGCAACAGATAGAGCAACCGGGGCAGTACTGCTATTAGAGCGAAAAGGCATCCAGATGCCAATCTATTATGTCAGCCGTATCCTAACAGACGTAGAAACCCGGTACTCTACCCTCGAAAAATTAGTCTTAGCACTTATACATGCTTCACGCAGGTTAAGACGATATTTCCAGGGTCACCCAATCACCATTCTCTCCAACTTCAAACTTGCAAACGTCCTAGGCAAACCTGAGTTATCGGGACGCCTAGCCAAATGGGCAATCGAGTTGGGGGAATATGCGATAAAGTATAAGCCAAGACCAGCCATAAAAGGCCAGGTTCTGGCCGACTTTATTGCAGAAGTGCCTGCATCGCGGGAAAAAGAGTGCCAGGAAGAGGCTCAACCCTCTCCAGCACAAGACATCAATGACGTCTGGCGACTCTACACTGATGGAGTAGCCAGTAACGAGGGTTCAGGCGCAGGGCTGAAACTAACCAACTCAGCAGGCCAAGAATACACTTACGCTATTCGACTGGATTTTCCAAGTACGAATAACGAAGCCGAATATGAGGCATTCTTGGCTGGGCTGAGAATTGCGCGTAAGATGGGGGTGAAAAACTTGGAAGCCCACGTGGATTCCATGTTGGTAGCCAATCAAATCAACGGGACGTACACGGCCGTGAACGACACAATGGCCCTATACCTCGCACAAGTAAAATCCCTTATGCGCGATTTCAATGACTGCAAAGTCATACACGTCAAGCGAAGTGAAAACAAATCTTCGGATGCGTTAAGCAAGCTTGCATCATTAGCCTTCACCCACTTAGGAAAGGATATCCGCATTGAACTCCTCGAGGCACCTTCGGTCCCGCACAAGGAAATTTGTGTCATCCACAACAGCTCGGAAACGTGGATGACACCAATAATAAAATACCTTGCGGCAGGTTCACTACCAGAATCCAAAACACAGGCAAGAAAACTACGCTGTAAAGCACTAAATTATCAACTCATCGATGACATCCTTTACAGACGTAACTTTCTTGGCCCACTCTTGAGATGCGTGGACAACCAAGATGCTGACTACCTCCTAAGGGAAGTACACGAAGGCATCTGTGGAGTACACGCAGGTCCCCGCGCTGTTGTAGCTAAGCTAAACAACGCGGGATACTTTTGTCCGGGGATGCATACGGATGCACTGGCATACATTAGAAAATGCAGGTCTTGCCAGCTTTACGCACCCAACACGCATCGCCCCAAGAATGAACTTGTTCCAGTCACTTCTTCATGGCCATTTCAGAAGTGGGCCATCGATGTGACAGGCCCATTTCCTACAGCAGCAGGAAATGTTCAGTTCTTAGTGGTGGCCATCGACTACTTCACCAAGTGGATAGAAGCAAAACCCTTAGCCCAAACAACCGCAAAACATATCAAAAAATTTATTTGGGAATTTATTATTTGTCGTTTTGGACTTCCACAGAATTTGGTGAGCGATAACGGCACCAACTTTGCTGACAAGAAGCTACAACAGTGGCTGAAAGAACTTCAAATCACCCACACCTTTACCTCAGTGGCACACCCGCAAGGTAATGGTGAGGTGGAAAGAGCAAATAAAAGCATCATCGAAGGCATAAAGAAAAGACTCTTGAAACACAGATCCGGCTGGGTGGACGAGCTTCCGCACGTCCTTTGGGCAAACAGAACGCTGAAGAAGGCCAGTACGGGAGAAACCCCGTTCAGTCTCACTTATGGCACTGAAGCCATGGTCCCGGTCGAAATTGGTTTACCCTCACCAAGGGTCTTGATTCAGCCAGAAGACAATGATGCGGAAAGACGGTTAGACCTAATGCTAACCGAGGAACGCAGAGACTTAGCCGCAGTGCGTGAAGAGAACTACAAGCGACAAATGCAACAGTACTACAACACGCGGGTAAAACTCTGCAACTTCAAAATAGGAGACTACATACTGCGTAACAACGAGGCTTCGAACCAAGAACGCCCAGGAAAGTTGGCCCCGGTCTGGGAAAAGCCATACATCATCAAAGAAGTCCTGGGAAAGGGCGCATACCGGCTTGAAAGGCTCGATGGCACTCCCATCCCAAGAACATGGAATGGAGCTCAATTACGCAAATGTTATATGTAGATCAATTCCAAACTTGTAAAGAAAAGGCCTAGAGCCACTTCTAATGGAAATGATTCTCCTTTCACAATGTGTTGATAGCCTTACCTTTATACTTATGAACTTCCCACACTATTGTGCCGGTATTCACCGCATAAATGGGGGAAGAAGTAAGTCGTTACGTGTGAAAGGCGGCAAAATCCGCATAAACACAACGCTAAAAATGTTAAAGTTTTAAGGAAAACCTACACGCAGGTCAGAGGTAAGTAAAGTTTAGCCATCCTTGTAAGTGCAAGTGACGGTCTTACCCGCACAATCACGAACAAGGAAGCAAAACTTCAACCTATCATCTACCACGTTCAAAGGTTAACTTATTCTGAACACTTAGAAAATTTCAAAGGAAAAGATGAGGAAAACTTCCACGCAGGTCAGATATAAGTAAAGTTAAGCCATCCTACTAAGTGTAAGTGACGGTCATACCCGCACAATCATGAAAGAGGAAGCGAAACAAACTTATAATTTACCACGTTAAAAAGTTAACTTACCTAAGTACTAAAGAAATTGCTAAGTTAAAACATGCGTAAAATAAACAAGGCAAAGAACAAACACAATCTTTATTTCATCAAAATTCAAATATTACAAAGAGCTATACAAAAGCAAAAATCTACGCTAGTGGTGGAAAGGGATCTTCAGAATCAAGCTTCAGGACCACTTCCACTTGGACCCGCTCCATCAGTAGAGCGTGGTGGTTCAAGGAAAGCTCTAAGGATAGCAAGCCCATCATCAGCAGCAGCGACTTCGTTCACCTTCTCCACCACCGGATGCGGGAAGGCGGCATACTGGTTCACTGCTTGGTCATAAGCATCTTCAGTATCCACATCAAACAAAGGGAAGTTGGAAGGCGGGATGCCTTTCTCAACGAACCCTAGACCAAGCAGGAAGCCGGCCTTTTCCCCATCCTCATGAGAAGCGTTGAGGGCTGCGCTCATAGAATCGTCATAAGACGTCTCTGAGAAGACCCGATGCACAACCTACAAGAAAATATACAAGTATCAGAACCCTTTCTATTTACAAAGAAAAGCGTAAAGACATGAAAGCTTACCTGAGACAACGCTTCTCGAAGAAGCCATTCCTTGGCAACCAGGGCTTCTTGGAGGGCAGCTTGAGCTTCGTTACGGGCGCGTTCGGCTTCACTCTTGTTGAGGTTGGCAAGCAACACTTCTTTAGCCGCAGCCTCTTCGACGCCCTTTAGCTTCCGCTCGGTATGGTCAAGCACCCCCCTCTGGTCCAAGATCTCCTGGAGCTTTTTGGCGTCTTCCATCGCCAAGGCATCATGAGCCTGCTGAAGAGCCTCTAATTTGGCTTTAAGCTCTTCATTCTCCACGCGTAGAGGCTCAGCAACAGCTTCAGCCTTGGTGGCCCTCTCGGTTGCGTTCCTCGCAGTTTCCTTAGCCAGCCGAAGCTGTTCATTAACAGCTTGGGCAGCCTTGGAACGGGCCTCGAGTCGAGCCTGAACTTCAACCTCGAGGGCCTTGAAGGCCTTCTCCTTTTCCGCAGCCACTGTGGAAAGCCTTTGGTTCTCCTCCCGGACAGCCCGCGCCTGAGCCACTTCTTTAAGGCGAGCTGCCTTTAACTTGTCGTTTTCACGACAAAGCAGCTCGACGCGCGGCTGCATCCGGGCGAGGAGAACCCGAAGCTCATTGGTTAGCCTACCCTCCTGGTAGCTAGCCATGGCTTCCCCCAACGCACCACTGGGAGCAGCGTGACGAGCCCATTCCACGCACTCCACAGGGGTGCGAAGGGTTGTTCCTCGGCGAATGTTCCATCGTGGAACATACACTTCATTGGAATCCGACACTGCAAAAAACATAAAGCAGTTAGGAAAAGATGATATAAAAAAAAATATATATATATATGAAAAGGGCCAAAAGAACCCTACGCACCTGTAGGGTCAATAACAGGCCGATAGCCGCCGAACCCATCACCTGAACCCAAGGGAAACCCATCTAAGAGGTCAGGCAGATGGGAAGGTGGCAGAGATTGGCCCGAAGCCCCATGCGTACCTGATGGATTGGCCGTCGATGACGGGGGCATGGTAGCAGCCGCCGCTGTCGCCGCGGAATCCGCAGCAATAGTAACCGCCGGCTCCGTGAAAGATGCTGTAAAAATCGCACTCACAGCCGGCGGTGACGTCATCTCAGCTGGAACAGTCGGCTCAAAGGAGTGAGCAACTGAACCAGCGGAAGCAGGCGCAGGCGCCTGGGTCGACGCCTCAGGTAGGCTGACCAAGCCTACCGTCATTGGCGGGGAGGTACTCCTCTGCGCTCCACCATGGAATGCGTCAACATCCACGCCTGCGTAAAGAAGATAAGTGTTAACGATATTAAACTATGAAGATAAAAGCTAAGGTTGTACTTACGGGTTTTCTTGAGCCTGAAAGTACGGACGGGCGGGGATGAACCCGATGGAGCCGGCCTCTTCACGCCGGTCACCGTCGTCATCCTGGGCTCTTCGGTGACAGTTGTCACAACCTCCGGAATGGTGATCTTATCACCACCGGGATTCCCCGCCACCTCTTCGCTCTCAGTCTCCGAATCAGACCGAGGCGCCGGATCGGCAGTGGAGGCCACCTTCTCCTTTCCCTTCCCGCCGGCAGCCTTCTTCTTCCGCACCAACGGAGGACCATCTGCGGATTCCTCATCAGAACATACGATTAGAGGAATTCCAGCAGAGGTTTCAACATTGAGGGGTCGAGGGTTGAAGAGCGCCTTACCTGGCCGCCTGGTACTCAGGATCTCGTGGCCTAGCGGGTAGACCTCCACGAACCGATCCGCAGTTTGTTCGAGGATGGGCAACTCGTTCTCGTCTAGAGCGCGAGTACCCATCCGTGCGGGACCGTCAGCCTCCCGCGGGTTTAGGAGTGACTGCAAGTCGTTCCCCTCTGAAATAAACAGGAAAAAAGTTAGAAGAAATTCAGAATCAACAAAAGGAAACAAAGCATACCGTAAGGAACAGAGTTCGAACCGTATTCGAGGACGATCGGAACCTTTTGCGCATCCGCCGCCTTCCACACCCGGCTCATCCCCAACATCACCATCCCGGACTCCGCAAACCGGTAAACCGGAGATTGGACCCGGGAAATCCTCGAAAACCATTCCGCCTCCTCGTAGTTGGAGGCGTGAAGGCTGGGAAGAGCTTGCCCGTTCTTAAACTTCATGGCAAGGGGGATGGCGCGAGCGGATATGAAGAAGAACTCCCGCTTCCACGCGCGAAGACTGCGCTCGGTCGCGCAAATCTTCAAACCCTTAACCCGGGTTATCAACGTATACCACCCCTGGATGCACCTCCACGTATAGAAAGTCATCAGGCGGTCAACATGGGGCTCAATGCCCAAAATCCGGCACACCCACTCGAAGTGCCGAATCTTGGCGATCGCCATGGGGTGCAACTCGGTCAAATGAACGCCGTGCCTCTCAAGGACACGGTAAACAAACTTTGTCAATGGAAACCTAAGATTCCCATAGACAAAGAATGCAGCATAAACCCCGATCTTGCCTCTGGGGGCATCGTACACCGTCTGGTGGGGTTCAGGAAACTCAGGCTCGAGAGACTCGAGCATGAACTTCCTGACGACGTACCGATACAGATCGCCAGGTAGAGCACACTGGCACTCGCCAGCAGTACTCTTGTCGTCAGCCGTAGATTCGAGATCACGAGACATCTTGTAAAAGAAAGAAGAAAACGATTTCGGGAGAATGCTTGCCTGAAAAGGATGAGTATTCGCCGGAAATCGCTTAAAAGATGAAGAGAAGAGTGAAAGTGTGAATTACAAAGAACCCTCTCCCCCTTTATATACTAATCGCAATTAATGCGATGAAATTAATGCGGAAGAGAGAGAAAACGAAGGTGCAATGAAACTATGACACGTGGCGAAAAGCAAGCTGGCAACAGCTGTTGACAGGACGCATACCATTATTTTCGCGGCCACGCGCCCGAAAACTCGCGCCCACGCGCCTGAAAAAGCGTCTGGAATGACCATGTACTGTCACGTCACCATAACTTCCTGCACGTCCTGACACAGTCAGAAGAAACCGTCGCACGACGTTTCAGATGTTTGGACTGTTCTTATCTTTCCACCAACTCTTCGAATTTCGAAATTCAAAATTCAAAAAGATTCAAAAGTAAGCGGGAAAATACCCCTTACCTTGGTAACCAAGTAACCCTAAGACGAGTGCGGGTACAGTGTCAAGGCAAAACCCTTCACATACTTAGCACCCGCAGGGAATTGACGCCAGGAATACCTTGGAAATAAACTGTAAGACAAGTGCGGGTACAGTGTCAAGGCAAAACCCTTCACATACTTAGCACTATGCAAGGAATTCGAACCAAGAAGGATCTTCTGGGGCATGCTTGCGGAAACGGGAATAACACCCCCGCATGACGGGAACGTCGAGAACTATATTGTTTGAAACTCCAAGATGGAATTGGTGGTTTTAGCATAATTGATCACTATGTTGAAAACTACCAAGACCCCATGGAGAATCCACACAAGTGGGACTCAACGCTCCTGACGTGCGAGGAGGTTACGAACCTACCCGCTTCATACCCAAAGATCAAGCAGAAAAGTCGGGAATTTCTGCGTGACATCAGGAAAACCGCGGGAAGAATCACCACGGAAAACCTAAAAACTAAACCCTTTTCAAAACCCCTTGCTAAGTCCAAAAGTTCACCTCACTTATTAATAATTCATGAGAAGAACATTGGACTGGGGGGACTTGAAGAGGTAGGTCCCAGCAGAGCCCAGTTGGACCCGCAAGACTCACCTTGAACAGGGACGTCTGCGCAATGACCAACTGCTCCAGCAGGACCCACCATGCTCAAAGAACCTTACGCGCAGTACGCCACCTGTACCCGCAGGGAAAGCCTCCCAATGGTGAAGTACCCCGCCTGTTCCCGCAGCTGCGGATACAAGCCATCAGGGAAGGCTACCCGCACTAACAGCAAGGCTACACGCACAAGGCATTAGCTACTTCAGTAGTCACATGAAGGAATGAGCAAGGCGGGAACACTCCCGCCTAAATGAGCCAGTCCGTATGCTTCTGGAAGGTCTTTCGTACTATACCTACTAAGGTATGGGCGGAACAGACAAATTGACCAGAGCAGCCCATGAACCAATCACAGGGTGACAGCTCACCGACAACAATACGAGGAGGAGCACCCTCTAGTACTGTTTGTCACTATTAGCCGCTGCCTACTCACCAACCCTTACGATGGGACGTGCGCAGCCTACAGTTGGTGGAACAGTGCGTAGTCGGCAGTAAAGGAACAGTATACAGCCGACCTTTACTGTTGGCCGTAGCCTATCCACCAACCAGCATGGCCTGTGCGGAGTCCACTGTTGGTGGAACAGGAATACTATTCAGCCGGCTGTACCTTCTAGGAAACCTACTTCGGCTATAAATACTCCAACACCTTGGAATGGTAAGGACATCATCTGATATCTCAATCTTATCTAGCAATCTCTTAATATATACTTATATTCAGAGCAATCTAGTCTGATTCTCACGCCGGAGGGTGGTCACAAGGAGGAACCCTCCCCTTCTCAGTGACGAGCTTACGGTGTTTGTTTTGCAGGTCCCCTGAAGAACAACCTCTACTAGACCTCATCCTCGTGGGAAACATTACTTAACCCCCAGATTATCTATAATCTGTCCAGGGTTCACTTAGTGTTTCTTCAAATGTCATAATATTTTATAATAAAATATTAACAATTATACAACTTTAAATGAAGATACAAATTACGATTCTTTATATATCTCCTTGTTATGTCTTTATATATCTCCTTGTACATAACATGGGTAGTCCTATTTATGACTTTATTGCTCTTATACACAACATTTGTAGATATATTTGTAACTTTGATCATTTTATTGTAATTGGACACCGAGGTCTACTGGGATGAAAGTTGAATTCCCCACAACTTCATGTTGATGTCATCCTAGAATTTAAGAGCATGAAAATGCATGTTGCAAAAAAAGAGTGAACAAATAGAATATTTTATATTTTGAATCCATTTACTTATAAATCGATTCTGACGGATGCGCATAAAACCGAAACAGACCCGTAACCAAAATAACCTACATAACTAAACGAAATAACCGAACTCAACCCAAATTAAATGGGCCAATTATGGAGGGTTTAAAAACAACGATAGTTAATTTTTTTTTTATTTTTTCCGTTTGACTGGTTAGCCAATCATTAGTAAACGGGTTGAATTTGTCACTTTTATTCAAAACGTGTTGACCATCTTGAAAGAACTATTAAATCTATTCTTATGTAGGTTTTCCTACATACTAAAGTATGAAAAATGTTTAGCATTTAAACATGCTTGAAGGCCTACCGTCTCCACCCGTATTCAGGAGCTTTCACAAACAATCCAGAATGCCAAAATTTCCTTTGAAGGCAAATACTAAAAATTTGATGGCTTTAATTTTTTTTATATAAAACAGAAAATCAAGAATAAACAAATTAGATAAACAAAAATGCATGTTTTAAATATTAACCAAAAAGGACTTGTTCGTGTATACTCTTTTTATACAATATGCCATAGAGTTAAGTGTCATTTTAGTACCTGTGATTTGGTCAACTACGCAACTTTAGTATCTATTCTTTATTTTGTGCAAATGGATACCTCAGTTTCAAAAAACTTGCAACTTTAATACCTTTTTCTAACCACGTCTAATTTTGCCCGTTAAGTCGGGGTAAATTGATAATTTCGTTTTTTTTTTATGTTTTTGTTTTCTTGTAAGATAATGAACCATTAAAAAACATTGCTTCGGCAGGAGCTTTCAGTTTGTGGTGGACTATTAAAAAGCATGGTTTGTGGTGGTGAGCTTGATCGGTTTTCCGGCGAAGGTCAACCCGCCCAAAATTGAACACACCAGTCACGGATTTACGCAACACTATCAACAATCTACTCCTGGTTCATCCCTTCAAATTTCCCAAGTTTCACCACACTACAAGTCCCCTTAACCACAACAAAAAAACAACAAAACCCCATCATAATCTCCTTTTTTCCAATCCTCAACTCACCGTAAATCCACCAACACTAGAATCTTTTTCTTTTTCTTGTATAACACCTTACAAAGTATCTCCAACAACATATCATATATCCTCTCGTAAGCCAAGAAAACATCAAATGAGTTAAAAAGTTTAACATTTGAATAACAAGTCTTTAAGCTGATTTCAGCTTCGATAATTTGAGGATTTTGGAGATGGTTAAAGGTTAGATTTTGGGAGTTGGGTTTTGGCCGGTCGTCGATTGTGAGGCAACTCCGGCAGATTCCGGCGAGGTGTGCAAATAGTGAGGAAAGGTTATTCTTTTAGGGCTTTGATAAAATGAATCTTTGATTTGGGATTATCAACGTCGTTAGAAATTGGGGATTTTTAATTGAAGATTTTAAGAATTGATGATCGTGAGAAGACGTTAAAGATTTTAGGGTTATGCACATGTTTGGCGGCGGACGTGGCCGGAGCTTTCAGATCTGCTGCGGACACCATCGTCAAATATGAGAGCATCAATGGAGCGACGTTCTGGTAAGGTGCAACAATTGTTTGGTTGCTGGTAAGCTTCCAGATCTGCAGCGGATGTTATTTATATGTAAGTTGGGGTTTTTATAAATGTAGGTTAGGGTTAGGATTTGAGTTTTGAAGGGAGGAGGCGGAAGAGGAATTCGTGTGCCGGCAGTGAACTAATTCGCAGGTGAGGTCTCCGGGCTCCGACACGGTGGTCGGAATCCATAGACGACCGGTGGAGGGAGGAGGGGTGTTAAAGGATATGACGGCCGACCGGTGGAGAGAGGAGGGGGTGTTAAAGGATATAACGTGAACAAATTTTAGAAGAGAATGAAAAAATAAATAAAATAAGGAAGTAGGAAATTACCAAATTAACCTTGACTTAACGGACAAAATTAGACGGGGTTAGGAAAAGTACTAAAATTGTAAGTTTTTTGAAACTGAGGAAGCCATTTGCACAAAATAAAGAATAGGTATTAAAGTTGCGTATTTGACCAAACCACAGGTATTAAAATGGCACTTAACTCCATGCCATGTAATTTAGGTGACTTTATAAAGGGCGAGGTCCAGTCGTGTAACATGCTTTATGATTTGCCATATGATTTAAACAATTATTTCGCTCTTAATTATTTTTTTTTACAATAAAGTAGGATACTTACCAATGGAATTTTGTTAATGGCACCAATAACAACAAAAGATAGCCAAACTGCAACAGATCATCCAAATCCATATACTACAACTATTGGCTTGTTTTCAACTCCTTCCCACTATGCCTCAAAAAACCATCATGTGATCACAAACCAAATTACGAAAAAGCTTATGTAACAGTCATACTTGAATGAATAAGTTTGGTCATTATCACTTCTCGTCACTCAGCTTTATCTCCAAATATCAATAATTCAGACAATACTTTCATTTTGTGCAATACACATATGTTCATTAATCTAAGAATCAAGTATAACCCTCTCCTAAAAATAAGTATAACAACCAAAAATAAACATAAAATTTAAAAATCATACACAGATGTTAGTTAATCAAGTAACCCAAAATGAACCAAATAAACGAACTCATCTCAAACCAAATTAAATGGGCCAATTCTGGAGGGTTAAAAATAATGATAGTTGAAGATCTTTTTACTTTTTCTGCTTGACCCGTTACGAAATCAGTCTATTCATCTGTAAATGGGTTGAAATTGTCACTTTTATTTATAACGTGTTGACCATCTTGAAGAACTACTAAATCAATCCTTATGCGCTTCTTACTTACCAAAGAATGAAAAATGTTTTAACATGTAAATGTGCTTAAAAATTGATCCAGCTTTCAGTTTTAAACCAAATCTGATATATAATTGACTATTATACCCTTCCTTTAAAGCCAGAATCTAAAACCTTGACAGGTTTATTATTATTTTTATACAAAACAGAAGATCAAGAATACATAAATTAGCCACACCAAAATCGAATGCATTTAAACGGGTGGAGGAGGGAGGCTATAATACAAATTATTAATTATATTAAGATAATTGAAAATGGGAAACTCAAGGTTATTTCCATCACAATAATAACACTCTTTCCTAACCATTTTGTTTTGATCACAACAAAATAAAACATTTTTTAAAATCTTACCTTTTCTTTCCAGATCGTAAAATGTAGATGGACTTGAGAGAGCTTGAAAGGCCTACTAAGTAATGTAATCAACAATCAATGTTCCTGCCATTATTAAACAAAAGAAATTTGAAGAAGATATGTATATATGCTTCATCAGGAGCATAATGCTACTATCTGTAATTTTAAAAAAGAAAATAACTTCAAGCTAAAATAATATTTACTTTAAAAGTAGTCTCAAGCCTTATGATCTAATACTTCCAGGTTAAATATAATAGTCTCAAGCTTGTGAAATAAACATTAAAAAGAGCTAATATATAACCTTACAGCACTTAATCTAGTTGAAGAAGACATAATCTGATTAATAACTGCGTTAAATTTTTATAATGAAAACTATAAAACAAAGATCAAAAGAACTCCTGTACACAATGGACAATCATCATTACATCTATTCACAGCTTTGATCAATATAATGGACAATCTTTATCAAACACAATTATTCAATGACTATCAATTTAGGTAAACTGAATCAGGGTTTCAGTTGAAATTCTAATGTTTACAAAGATTGATCAATTACATGTAATCTTAATCAGATTACTTAATTAAAATTACATGTAATTTGATATGCGAAGATTGATCAATTGAACCTGTTAATAGAGTTAGAAAGATTAATCAATTGAACCTGATTTAACATTTGATGTAAAGGAGAATCGATTGAATCCAGTTGAAACTGCGAATCAGATTGAATATGGTTAGGTGAGATGATTGAATATGTGAATCAGATTACAAAGGATTTATAGTTACCAGTTTAGTTGATTGCTAGGGTTGGAAGTTGTGAATTGGATGCATGTGAATATGAACCCCCGAAATTGAATTTGAATTTAATTGCATTTATTAAAATAATTAGAATAATTAAAGAATAATTAGGGATTGCCATGTGACACTTTGAAAACACCTGATGAAAATGAGGAAGTTGTTGAAAATCCATTGTTTTATTAGATAGGTAGATATATATATATATATATATATATATATATATATATATATATATATATAGAAAATGGTTCAAATAAAAAAAGTTGTTTCCTAGGAATGGTAAGAACTAATAGAATTTTGATATTTGACATTAAAACCTATGGTAAAAGAACAATATAGGAAACTATGTCGGTTATAGTGGTGAAAGAGTAATCATAGGAAACTATGACGTTTTTTGTTATTTTAAAATCTCAACCAATGATTGATATGATCCAATGACTATGATTTATTTCTAGTCTTCCTAGGAAACTACTTGTTTTTAGGATAATCCTCCCCTATATATATATATAGGGGTGAGATCTAGAGAGAACTCTTCTTAAAGAGAGAACTAGAGAACTAGTTAAGAATTATTTTTAACTATTTTAAAAAAATTATTTTGTGATTTTTTTTTTCCTCATTCTAATAAGATGATATTGATACTAAAAAAAAAAACTTGTCGGTGTAGTACTGTAGTGCATATGTGTACTAATGCCTATTGCATATATACAATAGTGTTTTATTACATATAATACAACACAATTGCATTATCCAATACACACTACTAAATATATGCAAATACGACACTAATAATTGTATGCAAAACACATTATCGCATATATGTACTACAACACTAATGCACATATGCACTATATCGATTTTTTTAATTTTTGTATATAATATAACACTATTGCAAATAAATAATACAAACAACTATATATATGCTATTTAACACTATTTCAAGTATCAAAATGCACACTATTGCACATATGCATTATAAAAAAAGTCGGTGTATTGCATATATGCATTACTCGTTAATTTTTTTTTTAATTTTTTTTAAGTTTATTTTTTTTGTGGTGAAGAATAACAACATATAAGAAGGATAAAAGAAAAAAAATTTTAAAAATATTTTTTTTAATTAAATTAAAAATACTTAATTATTAGTTATCTAGTTCTCTCCATAAAATGGAGTTCTCTCATGATCCTCTCCATATATATATATATCCCTATATATATATATATATATATATATATAGGGTGAGGTTAAAATAAAAAGTAAGGTGTGTCTAAAAAGTGTAAGAAGAAATTTAGAGCGTTGGATCTCTTGATCTGGCGGTTGTGGGTGTTTGTTGTGTTTTCCCTCGATGTGTTTTATTTTAAGGGGGTGTTTGGTAGAGGGATTTGATTGGGGAGAAATGGAATTAGAAATATTTCTTTTGTTTGTTTTCCACTTTTCATTTCTATTTCTCTTTCTATTTCTCTAAAACTAGAGAATTCCATTTCTCTTTAAAACAAAGAGAAATCCATTTCTCAGCAGCCTCCTCATAGCATGTCACCACCTCGTCTCCGGCCACCACCTCGTCTCCGACCACCACCCCATCTCCGGCCACCACCCCGTCTCCGGCCGCCACCTCGTCTCCAAGTCTGCAACCGCCACCTCGTCTCCAAGTCTGCAACCACCACCCCGTCTCCGCCGTTCGCAGTGGTGAACACAGAGATGGTAACCGGTTGTAGGTTGCAGGTGGTACGGGTGAACGGAGATTAGGGTTTCAAGTGGTGGTTCGTGGTAGGTTAGGGTTTTCAGATGGTCGGGTGATTGTGGTCGCAGGTGGGTGACAGTGGTGGTGGAAATCGGCGGTGGTCGCAGGTGGCTTCTGATTATCATCATCATCATCGCCACCACAACCACCACCACAAAATCTCCAAAGAGGCAGTGATGACAGATCTGAGCCTCCTTTTTCTATATCTTATGTTCCAAAAATTTGAATCTTTTTAATTTCTTGTGTACTGTGGTTGAAGAAGGGGATTTGGTGGCGGCAGCCGGTGGTGGTGGGCTGTGGTTGAAGAAAGGGCTGTGGTGGTGGTGCTGGTGGTGTGGGGCTGTGATGGTGGGGCTGGTGGTGGTGTGGGGCTGTGGTGGTGGTGCTGTGGTGGTGGTGCTGGTGGTGGTGGGGCTGCGGTGGTGAGTGGTGTCAGGTTGGGTGGAGGTGGGGTTGGGTATGGTAGAGTTCTCTGTTTATTTTCTCGTGTACCAAACAAGAGAAATGATTCTCATTCTCCATACCAATTCTCTTTCTCTACAATTCCATTTCCATTTCTATTTTCTCTCCTTTTCCATTCTCTGTACCAAACACCCCTAAAGAGATAATCAAAGGGAATTAGGGGTAAAAAAGTCAATATGGTTAACTGTTTATCATAAGTATGTCCTATTTTTCAGCCACTATAATGATCTATTGTTATTTATTTTCTCTCACATTTCAAACTTAATTAACGAAGTGATTTGAAATGACAATACTTTTGTAAATTTCTGGATCCTCTCTTTCAATATTCCCATTTTATTTCTTCTCAAAAAGGAGGTGTGTTTTCTAAATGTACATCGAATTATGATCTTCTTGTTTGTTTATTTTCATATTTGTTTCCAGAAACTTAAAACGTCGGTGTGTCATATCACTTGGAAGAAGATCGATAAGCAAGCGCTGAGTAATGCTTTCATTTTATTGATGAAGAAATAACATGTATTATTTAATTGGGTTGATGCAATCGGTATTTTTTTTAAAATCCGCCAATTTCTTGGGTTTCGATGTGGTACGTTAGGGGTTTGTTGTATTTGTTTATTATAGCGACAGAAACACATCTGTGTTTTTTTGTGTTGAAGTTAGTTGGTGTATTTTTAGTTAGTGTTTGGTGTGTTTATGTTGCTTTAGTGTGTGTTATAGTTTTTATGCTGTTGATTTCGTTGTGCTTTAATAGGTGTTATAGAAACCAACATAAATGTTGTTGGATGGTATGGGTTGTTAATGGTTTGGTTTGTTTCTGTTGCTATTATGCTTGCATTAGTTATCATAATGGTGATATAGGCTGCATGCTTTGGTGATGGGTTTTAGTGTTTTGTACAGGCAAAAGCAAAGAAAGAAAGCAATGGAGTCGCATAAAACTATTACAAAATAAAAGATCTCATAAAGAAATCACTTATACAATGATAACTACAAAACAAAATATATGCACGGAAGAAATAAAAATAATAAAAGAAAACAAACGAGTAATTTGTGAGAGACACCGACATTCTAGGAATAGATGAAAAAAATAGGGATGGTAACTAATTTGATAATTAAATTTCATAATTAAAATATTTTATTTTTCCTGATCCTACCCATATGTATCTAACGGTTCATATCACTTCTTACAAGTTTTAGGAAATAAACACTTCTTGCTATATATATTAAAATAGATATATGAAGGATAGAATGGTCATTTGACCAAAAACTCTTAAAAATAAGAGTTTTACTATTCTTTATACATAAGATACAACCCATCAAAGCTTAAAATTTTCAATCTATTAAGTTGAATGAACCATCAAGGAATGAGTAGATTTATGTTTATCGCATCTCTCTCGTCAAAGTATTGCAGCCACCACATCACCCAGTCCATGTTCTCACCAAACCCTAATTAGGCGCAGATGACTTCAATCCTTACGTTTCAGGCGACCATCGATTTCATTCCGGCCTCCATTAATTGCAACCGTTACGACCTGAGCCCACCCATGTTCGCTATAAGCTATTTCTCAAACATCAATTTTAGGGCTGGAGACGAGTCGGCATCAATCTTCAGCTGTTCTCTCTATAAATTCACTCGCTACAACAAATCGAACAACAATCCTCACTCTAAATTGAAGAATAACAAATCGCCAGGTAATCTAAAAATCGGAAATTTTTTTAATAATTATCTGTTGTTTTGTATAATTATCGTCAACGGTTAAAGTGGTGGTCTTCTTGGTCGCCTAGGAAACGGTGGTGGTGTTCTTGGAATTTTCAAACTCAGTGTCTTCTAAATCATTGTAAGTCCCTCTAAGCTGTTTGGTGAGTTTAATAGGTTTGTTAGCTTCCACTGTGATAGGATTCCGCTTGCGTTCGATTCGGGTCAGGTTTTGGAGAGTGAGTGTGGGTTCGGAGAACGAAACGGTGGCGGTTTGGAGGATGGAACATTGGCATTGAATGGTGGTTTAGTGGGGAGTAAGAAGAATAAAGTTTTGATTTTGATGAGTGATACTGGTGGTGGTCATAGGCTTCGGCTGAAGCGATTAAGTGGGCTTTCAATGAGAAGTTTGGTGATGAATACGAGGTTGGTTTGTTAAGTTTTGATGTTTGGATTGGTGTGTTGTATATATAATGACTCTCAAATGTGATTACTAAATGATATTATTTGAATAAAGTGAATTAGGAGGTTTTATGCAGAAAATGCACTTTGGGTGACTTTCGACATGCTTGACCTATTTGAACCGTTCCCTTTTTAGAATTTTTCTTCATTTTTATTTCATGTTCTTTTTTATACCAGTTTGACTTGTTACAGATAAAACATAACTCAAGTCAACCAGTTTATTTTCTGCCATTTGTTTTTGAATATTTCAATTTCTCTTTATCTCAAAAGTCAAATTTCTAATTACTTAAATCATAAGTCTCAACCTTAATTCACAACTTGCTTTTAGATTTGTACATCTTTCATTATAGTCTTGAAATATGAACTCTTTTTGGTTTGTTCAAAGACCAAAGTTCAAACATAACATCAACAATTTAGAAGATCAAGATTATCATTGAAAAATGAAAATTATTGATTATTATGCAATCAGGGGTCAATACACATACGAAATCTCTATATCTTACAAAGTTAACAACTAACCAAACAAAACATTAACTGCAATTTAAGCTTAACCGAGACAAGGTTGGGAATAGTGCATGCTTTTGTGAAGATTATGACAATACCAACTTAACGGGCCTAAATGGTTAGTACGGAAATAAACGAGGGTGGTTCGGTAATCTCTAAAGGGGTGGTTGGAGGAGATTAATAAAGTCCAAGGTTTAGTTCAAATTACTTGGAGGCCAAATTCGTTTATAATTATCTTTTAATGTTTAGATAATTATGTTTTCTTTTTGAGTTTTAGTAGGATTAGTATGCAGTAGTATAAAAGCACATTATGTTTAGTTTATTTTTAATTGTAATTCGTTTTTGTTCTGCTATTAATAAAACGAAAGAGTCGATCGTCTGATCAAACCTTCTGTGTTGTGTGCTTCCAGTTTAACAATTGGTATCAAAGCCAAGGGCTCATATTGGGAAGCGGTTTGAAGATTGGGGCAGCCTCCGCCGGTGGGTGTGTCCGCCGGTGGAGGGCAGGCGTGAAAGAAAGACGTGGGTCTACAAGCTTAAAAAGAAGGCGGATGGAACGATTGATCGGTACAAAGCTCGTCTAGTAGCCCGGGGTTTTTCCCAAGAATACGGGCTTGATTATGACGAGACGTTTAGCCCCGTTGCTAAACTAACCACGGTTTGGGTCCTGCTAGCGCTCGGACAAGTCTCGGGTGGAGTCTAGAACAAATGGACGTAAATAACGCGTTCTTATATGGAGATTTAAGCCATACAATTTATATGGAACAGCCTATCGGGTTCGAAGAAAAAGTACAGTTAGGTTATGTGTGTAAATTGAAAAAGGCGTTATACGGGCTCAAGCAATCTCCGCGGGCATGGTACGGTAAAATCGGGGAGTTTCTTGAGCATTGTGGGTATAGAAGTACGGTTGCGGATGCTAGTTTGTTTGTTAAGCAAAGCGGGTCAAATGTGGCGGTGGTTCTGGTCTATGTAGATGACCTGATAATATCAGGTAATTGGAAGGAAGAAACGGACCAGCTTCGAAGTAATCTGTCCACACGGTTCAAGATCAAAGATCTGGGGAAGTTAAGTCATTTTTTGGGTTTGGAGATTGAATATTCCAAAACGGGCCTGGTACTACATCAAAGAAAGTATACATGTGAGTTGTTACAAAGGTTTGGATTTGGAATGCTAAACTCAAAATTAGCAACACCTATGGATGAAAATTTTCGGTTGTATCAAGACGAAGGAAAGGAGTTGGAAAATCCGATCGAATACCGACAAATTGTAGGTAGTTTAATCTACCTAACTTTAACGAGACCGGACATAGCGTTCGCGGTAGGCGTCTTAAGTCGGTTCATGCAACAACCTCGTCGTCCACACCTGTATGCGGCTCATCGAGTTCTAAGGTATTTGAAGAACTCGATTGGGCTAGGAGTTGAGTTTAAGAGGGAGTCGAGTACCGAGTTAAACGGGTTTTGTGATGCGGATTATGCGGGAGATCCGAACACTAGAAGGTCGACAACCGGGTTTGTGTTTTTTATCGGTAAAAACATGGTGTCTTGGTGTAGTAAGAGACAACCAACGTTGTCGTTGTTGACTACCGAGGCTGAGTATAGAGCCTCGGCAATGGCAGCTCAAGAGTTAGTTTGGTTGGTTCGACTACTTGGTGAACTTGGGCAGAAAGTTGATTACAAAGTGAAGATGTTTTGTGATAATAAGTCCGCAATCCAGTTGGCCGAGAATCCTATGTTTCATGCTCGTACCAAGCACATAGAAGTGCATTATCACTATATACGTGAGAAGATGTTAAACGGTGAAATCGATTTAACGTACGTGGATACAAAAGAACAAGTAGCCGATATGTTGACTAAGAGTTTGTCTAAAGTCAAAATGTTGAAGTTTTGTTCGAGTATGGGAATAAAGAAGGTTGGTATTGAGAGGGAGTGTGAAGATTATGACAATACCAACTTAACGGGCCTAAATGGTTAGTACGGAAATAAACGAGGGTGGTTCGGTAATCTCTAAAGGGGTGGTTGGAGGAGATTAATAAAGTCCAAGGTTTAGTTCAAATTACTTGGAGGCCAAGTTCGTTTATAATTATCTTTTAATGTTTAGATAATTATGTTTTCTTTTTGAGTTTTAGTAGGATTAGTATGCAATAGTATAAAAGCACATTATGTTTAGTTTATTTTTAATTGTAATTCGTTTTTGTTCTGCTATTAATAAAACGAAAGAGTCGATCGTCCGATCAAACCTTCTGTGTTGTGTGCTTCCAGTTTAACAGCTTTGACTTTTTAGGTCGAGCTAATGATTGTGTGTTACATAGGTTGAATTGAGGAAGGAGCTTGGTATGGATGATGATCTACCTACCGTGCTACTGATGGGTGGTGGGGAGGGGATGGGGCCATCGAGGCTACCGCCAAGGCACTTGGAAATGCATTATATGATGAGAATCTTGGCGAGCCAATCAGTCAGATTCTTGTCATTTGTGAACGCAACAAAAATCTTGTCAATAAGTTGCTTTCAGCCGAGTGGAAGATTCCTGTTCAGGTGAATATCCGATCATCATCATAATAATATTCATCATATCATCATTATCCTCATATTTAGCATGGGATACCTATTATTTAACTCCTTATCGGTTATTTATTATTTTTGAAGTTGTTTTTTTTTGGTCATAAATTTATTTGGATTGCGTTAGAAAATGAGTGATTATAGTTTAAAGAATATTAATTAATTTCAGGTGAAGTGGTTTGTTACTAAGATGGAAGAATGCATGGGCGCTTGTGATTGTATTATTACTAAGGTAATCACTAATCAGACATGTTTGACTATTGCAAGATTTCAACTTGGTAATTTAAGAATTATAATTTCATATCGGTTTTTAGTAGTTTTTAAATATCTAAAATAGTCAATTGAAAGAATCAACGTGTCCAGTAATACAGTATTCAGTTCTTTGCAGACAAAAGATAGATTCTTTCTAATTTTGAAGTTAAAATATGACTTATTTGAATCTCAAAAGTCAACTCTCACATTGTCTAATGAATACTTATTTAGTTTTATTTATTTGTGTCTTGTAGGCTGGTCCAGGAACCATTGCAGAAGTTATGATCCGAGTTGGCGTGTCGTAAACGGATTGAGAGACCGTAATAATAAACGATTATACGGGTTGTAAATGGGTTGACGAGTTCACATAATAAAATATATTTTTTTATTTTTCATTTTAAACGGGTTGACAAGTTTACCTTTATTAGTAATAATATTTTTCCTTGAGTTTAAATGTGTGACTGTTATTTTTGTGTAGTTCACACCAGTTTTTAAATTTTCTTTTTTTTATTGGGTTCATTTTAACGATTACAATTGAGTTCGTTAATTTTAACGGGTCATTTTAAGTTTTGTATTTATTTGGGTTCAGATTTAGAATGGGTCACTTGGGTTATTTTAAACTTATAGTTAAACTTCGTTTTTGGGTTTTATTTCTGCGTGTGTCTGCAGTTTTTTTTGGTGGCTCAAATGCGGACAAATGTGGTTGGTAAGTATCTATTAAATAAACTTGTTACGATGTTGATTTTGTAGGTATAAAGATGGCGAGCCAACGGATAATGCTGTGAGATTCTATAAAGATCGGCTACGGATGAAAACTGGTTATGTCAGACGGGTTATGAATCACGTGTCGGGCTACGGGGAGGATTGTATTCATTGGTGGGTTCGGGTATGTAACATTTACACTTTATTGAAATTTTAGTTTGTTATGCATCTTAAAACGAGTTTGCGTTGGGTTCTCTCATTAGAATTAAATGGCATGTGAAGCTGTTGTTAGTTTGAAGTTAGCTGTGCTAACATTTTCAAGTGAATTAATACTTTTGCTAATGTTTGAAGTAAATTGCACTCCATTTACTATGTTGATGTGATTCAAGCAATTAAACCTTTCACATATAATTTTAGGGACACAAGAAGATCTTAGAATCAAGTATGAGCAGAAGCTAAAGGATGCGAATCAGTGCCAACCACCACGATAACGAAAGATTTCGGCAATAGTAGTTTTCACCATGTGCTATTGAAATCTTCATTCATGAATTTGTGCAATTTATGTATATAGAATGCTAGCAATGTTTCATGTCAATGTTGTTGCTGCAATTTATTGAATCTACATATTTACTTAAGCTTCTTGTTATATTGATTAATATGATTTTAAATGTTGATGCATTATGATTAATGCAAAATTCTCCATACATCTCGGTTTCCTTCGGCTTACAAGGGTTCTCTACAAATTAGGTTTTTTTTTGTTTCACTGATGCAATGCATAACCATGCATGAAACAAAATAACTGATAGTGTAATAAGTAAGGGTTAAACTGAAAATTAAACATGTTTAAAATCAAAAAATACAAACCAAAATCCATATTGCGTTATGTTTTAATACTTTACTATTAAGTTACACAAACCCCACATGTTACTAAGATGGTAAACCGCATTTTTAATATGATGCTAAAGCTCACATTGTCGCCGCTATGAAAGGTGTTTTCAATCTACATGTATGAATGAAGCAAATTGATATCGTAACAAACCAAACCAATGACCAACAAAAATGAGTACTGTGTTTTAGATAATTGTCGCCGTCGCATCGCGTGAGTACCTACTAGTATATATATATATATATATATATATATATATATATAGGGGTGGGATATAAAGAGAACTAAAGAACTAGTAAAGAATTATTTTTAATTATTTTTAAAAATTTATTTTGTGATTTTTTTTCTTTTCTTTTTCTAATAAGATGATATTGTTCCTAAAAAAATCAAAAAACCGTCGATGTAATGCGTATGTGCATTAATGTGTATTGTATATATAAAATAGTGTTATATTGCATACAATACAACACAAATACACTATCCAATACACACTATTGAATATATGCAAATACGACACTAATAATTGTATGCAAAACACATTATTGCATATATGTAATACAACACTAATACATATATGCACTATATCGAATTTTTTTAATTTTTGTATATAATTATATAACACTATTGCAAATATACAATGCAAACAACTATATATATATATATATATATATATATATATATATATATATATATATATATATATATATATATATATATATATATATATATATGCTATTCGACACTATTTCAAATGTCAAAATGCACATTATTACATATATGCATTATAAAAAAAGTCGAAGTACTGCATATATGCATTACAACGTTAATTTTTTTTATTTTTATATTTTTTTTGTGGTGAAGAGTAACAACATATAAGGACGAAAGAAAAAAAATTAAAATTTTTTTTAATTAAATTAAAAATACTTCATTATTAGTTCTCTAGTTCTCTCTATAAAATGGAGTTCTCTCATGATCCTCTCCCTATATATATCTTAAATATATATAAACAAAATTTTCTTACATTCTCTCAAGCCACCATATTGCTTTATTTATATATGTAGACTTCTCATTCATTTAACCCAAATTCACTGGTATGGGTCTCACCATATTCATATAGCCCTTAAATGGGTTATAACAACTCACTAAATTAACAATCAATCTCAACATATATTTGATATAAAAATCCTATAAAATAGGAATATACTAAAAATTAATATCCGATTTTTTATAAAAAAATATTATTAATAATTAAGAAACAATTTTATAGTAAAATAAATAAGTGGGTCATGAGTATCACCAACTCCAGAGTACTTTAAAACCGGGTTATAACATTTAATTAATTTGTGAAAACCTTTCATCATCTAACTATAAGTATATTATTAACTTATTTACAATAAATATAATTAAAATCCAAAAAAAGATATAAATATTTGAAACGAATAATATAAAACAACCCTGTAATAGGAGGGATAAAAATTAGTGTGTATGTGTGAGTATATATATATATATATATATATATATATATATATATATATATATATATTAACTCTCTCTCTCTCTCTCTCTCTCTCTTCTAAATCCTTCCACCATCACCACCCTCCTTCTTCTCTCTAGAATATACAAAACATCACCATCATAGGGTTGAGCTTGGTACAATACCCGTATTCGCATCTATGCTCGGTTGTACCCTTAAAAAACAATAAAAACATGTACCGATACCTGTTCCAAAACGGTATGGTACAGGTACATGTATTTTTCTACAGTACCCGTCTTTGTACCGTTTTGCTTTTTTTTGTTTCCAAATATTCGACGATCTTGAAACCGATACTTGTGTGTATAACAAACAACTTGAAATAGTACGGCTACCAGTGCTGGTACAGGTACGCGAAGGGTAGAAAGTTAGTAAAAATACCAAATTGATCACCGATTTAATGATCAGATAGTATTAAAGAACCTTAACCTGGCCGCTGACTTTAAGTCATATGTTTGTTCGTTCAAGCGTTGGATGTTATATTATTTAATATTGAATAAGCGTTTGGTACTTGTTTAATAATAACATGCTTGGAGAATTTATTTTATACATTAAATATGAAGAATCTGCATTAAACCCCTACATATTCCAATGAGGTACAAAATATCAAGCGAACCCGTAGCTGTACTTGATTGTAGCTGTATCGGAATTTAACAAAAATGAGTATCGACACCCGCATTGAATAAGATAAAAAAAATTGGTACGGTACATGTACGGGTATTTGGGACAAAACTCTAATCCCTACACCTTCAGCACCAACCAAAAAACCACCACCACCTCCCACCCACTACTACTGCCACCACCAACCACTTACCTCATGACCTAACCACCACCACATTCACCCCATCGCCATCTCCATTTGCAACTCTAACCACCACCCACCGCCACCAACTATATCCCTCTTTCTACACCACAACACCACTCCGATGAAAATTAGAGATCCGACACCGATGGATGGTATTGGAGGCATAAACAATAGACGAAACCCAACGGCTAGGGTTTTCGTTTTTTTCAAGTGGTGACACCTGGTTGCAAGTTGTGACGTATGCCAATTTTCTAAACCAAAAAACCCGACCCGTTTGAAATTATAAATTTATGTTTGTTTATGTTGGAATATTTCAAACCCGATCGAAACTTTATGGTGTTATTTCATTTAATCAAAGTCCACGGGTCAAAAGTGTGAATTTTAAAATTTTGTTTTTTGTTGATCTGTCGCGCTACACGGCGGATAAGTCAAACCCTGTCGCAACGCGTGACAGGGGATGATTTGCCCGAAGGTTTTATCCCGCTATGCTACGCGACGACCAAGGTTTTTGTTGGGTGTAGATTTTTTATCCTCGGGATTGACTACGATTCAAGAATTCTGAGCTATCCTGCTGACGCTGATATTCCGAGGATGATATTTGACTAATTCAGTTGTCCTATATTATTTTTATTTGTTTTGCAGATAAGACCACATGTTAAATATGCTAATATGAACGTGAGTTTGCAACGGCTAGTGCTTAGACTTCGTCAACTCGAACGTGGGCAAGCAACGGATTATGGAAGAATTAGTCTAGGGTTTCCGGATTATTCGGGATTTCAGTTGTAACTTTTTCTTGTTTAAACGAGCTGATGGATACGTTTAGAACACACACTTCACTTGCTTAGCTACTAGAAAATACTGTAACACTTAGCACTCGATATTTCATCAGCTCCACCACTTGTAATCACCCTTTTACTATTAATAAAATTGACGGTGATAGTTTTCACCGTTCGGGGGTTTTTTGTGTCGGAGATTATCATAATCAAGGGCTTTTTCCCTCGTAATCAAATCGTTGTGTTCATTCATACCGTCAAGCACTCTACCTCACATACTAATTTGATCAGAAGTTACCTTGTTAATTTTTGACCGAAACAATTTGGTGCCCACCGTGGGGCAAACGGTGCTCTGATCATTATCAACTCTCAAAATAAACCTACTATCAACATCCATAACATGTCTTCCCAACCGAAAATTGTTTCTTCTTCTGTCGCGGCTTCAGATTCCTCTGTGAGGCCTTCTATGCCTCCTCCTCCTGCTGGTGGTATCCCAATGAAATCTGACAACACTCAGAAGAAAGCCGCCACTCCGGTGTTCGCGGGAACGAGACCATCTCCCCAGGATCCCATTATGGTATCTAATAATGAACTTTTGTCCATATATAAGCGATTACAGGAACATATGGATCGCCAGAACAAGACCAACCAGATGGTGGTGAAGGAACTGGAAGATACCAGAAAAGCCAAAAAGCCGGCGGAAGAATTCACACCATTAATCCCGAGATCTCTGGATTTCACTCCTCCAGGATCCTCAGGATTGGTGTGTCCGGAGTCAAACACGGCGTACAACCCCGGATCCTCGCTCTTCCAGCACTCAGGGTCTGCAGGATTGTACTCATCTGGATCCCAAGGATACTTGCATGCATCCTTTGCTGGGCCGTTTCAACATGCAGGATCCTTTGGATTATCACAGCAGGGAGGATCCTCAGGTCCTTATCAGTAGGTGTTATCCTCAGGATTGTCGCAGCAGGGAGGACCCACAGGATTGTTCCAGCAGTCCGGATCCTCAGGATTGTCCCACCAGTCAGGATCCTTAGGTCCTTATCAGCAGGTGGTATCCTCAGGATTCCCGCAACAGGCAGGATTCTCAGGAGTGCCTCCATCAGGGTTCTGCAATCTTCAACTGCCATTTGCTCAGACCCAACAGTTTGCAGGATCCTCCGAAGTGCACCAGGGAGACTTTATCCCGATGCAGGATAACCCTTCTACCACTCCACTTGTCGCTCCAGGAAATACTGTGTTTGGGAATGCAAGCTACAACACCCAGACCGCTCCTCAGAATATTAATCAAGGTAACACTTTCAATACAATTCCCCTTAATGCTAATCAAGGATTTTTGCAGGATGCAGGCATAAGTTCAAGCTTAGCCCAAGAATTACAGAAGCTTAAGGACATGATTTCAAATGTTCCCGATGTAATCCGTCCCATAGCTGAAGTTCCCACTGATAGTCATAGATTATCCCGATTTGTGCCATCAATTGGTGATGTACAAATTCCAAAACGGTTTCAAACCCCAAATATGAAACTGTATGATGGTTCAACAGATCCTGAGGAACACGCTGCACAATATAGAGAGCGTATGGAGATCAATACAATCCCTATGGAAATCAAGGAAGCATGTCTTTGCAAGGGGTTTGGATCTACCTTGACTGGAGCAGCCATGAAATGGCTACTGAGTATTCCTCCTAATACTATCACTTCCTTTTCTCATTTAATTAACTTGTTCAATAACCAATTTTCTTGCAGTAGAACATTTGAGAAAATGACAGGTGATCTTTACAGGGTTACCCAGAATCCTGTGGAATCCTTGAGAGATTTTATTACCAGGTTTATCAAGGAGTCACAGGAAATTCCAAATCTAAACCCGGCTTCGGAAGTGGAAGCTCTTAAGTTGGGGTTAGAAAAAAGGCTCCTCTTTCTATGATGACCTTGTTATGACTCCATGCAGGTCATTAGACGAAGCAAGAAGCAGAGCTCTGAGGTTTATCAGGCTAGAAGATGGTAAGAAAAACTATAAGATCGGTATCCCAAAATACGATCAGACGAACAGAAAGGCCGAATCCCCGGGAAAATCATATCGATCAAAGCCTTACTATAAGCTTGATAACCCCAGGATTAATGCAGTAGATGACGAAGATGATGAAGAATATCTTAAAATATCTGAATATTGTTTTTTCTGTTGATATTGGTGGATTAATGTGTGCCATGCAGGATTTAGGTGAAAAAGCCAGGTGGCCAAGGAAGTTGGAAAACAAGGAACCTACAAAGACAAAATGGTGCGCCTTCCACGAAGATTTTGGGCACTTGACTGAGGATTGCATTGCACTCAGAAGGGAGATTAGCTATCTGATGTGTGAAAATGTATAATATAAATAAAGAACGAATCACAATTAAGCTTTAAATTTATAAAAACGAAAATCCTATAGAAACCACACAAAACCGGCAAGTGTACCGATCATAAATAGTATAGCATCAAGGAAGTCCGGATGTCGAACTCAAAGACACGGGAAAACGTTTATGATTAAGAAAACTCTAACCAAGACTTACCAAAATAATATTTATTTAATTTTTAAGATTTTATTTAACTACTTAAATTAATTTAACTAAACGAAAACGTTTGACATAACACTTTTAGAAAACTTTGATTTAAATTCAATACGTAAAAACGTCTACCTAAGAATGAATCATGTTGACAGAAATAACAAGACAACGGATTGAAAATATTCAAGACACCGGCTATAAAAGATGACACAACCAAATCTTGTTTAAGAAAGTCAAATTACCTCTCAGTCTCTCTAACTGTAACGATTCCGACTAAACTAGGTATACCCTAACCGGTAGACAATAGTTACGTCATATTTAACGTCGGGTACATGAATTACCATAGTGCACGATATATTGCATCTAAGTAATTTTGGAAATTACTCAAGCTTTCGGATTTTAACCAACGAATGCAAGCGTTAGTGATAAATTAAGTGACACAGACATATATTTAGTCGAACCATGAGATTTGAAACCTTTGTTGTAAAGTTACACTTTATAATTGTTGTTTTTTTTTATAATAAAAACAAATAGATATAATCAAACAACAACTACGAGACGATTCTTCAAGCGTTTATTATAATTTACTTCTCGAACTGTTAAAAAAATTAACAAACAAATGAACACTTGAACTCCTATATTACTGAAATACATATACGAATGGAGATAGTTATAACATATATTTAGTATTTAGGCATCGTATATTATCATTGAATTTCATGATCTATGATACATCCTATTTTGCCGAAATGAGATACGTGAATTTAAATGATAATAATGAATAAATAAAATAAAATAAACTCCTACACATGAGCTCATACGGGTAAAGCAAGAAATTCCAAACACGTGAGCTTCAATGGGCAATATTATAACACTACCAAACACAAAATCATAATTACCTTTCTTTTTGAATTGCACCAGACAACACTCAACACCAACATGCCTTTTTTTCCAAAAATTCAAACATGGTCACTGTACACATGCATCATCCTACCTAATTATTTATGTTAAAACCCATACATGCTTCAATATATCAAACAAAGTTTACACACATACACATATGAGTAAAGTGTATGTAATTCGTTGCCCGAAACTTTGTTAGTTAAACATATAAATACTCCTCGCTAATCAAGAAAATATCAACTTAACAGTGACAACTAATATTAAATATTATTACCTAATAATTTAATGACCATTTAAATCTCAACCCAAATAATACGAACATAAACCCACCCATATCCTTGCAAAGAGAGTTGGTCAAATGTATTTTTTTTACCAACTTCAATCATCAAAACATCAACCACACTCTTTCTTTCTGAAACTTCTGCCAACATCATTATACACTACACTCCATTCTCTATAACATGGTTACCACACTCATTCATCATCTAAAAAAAAAAAAATCTAGATACATATCTTATATATAAACTAACACTTGATACAAGGGTAACTTCACAAAGGCACTACACTCCGGCTCTCAACTCTCTCTGTACCTCACCATCTCTCTCTCTAAGCATCACCCGGAACCACCACCTTCCACCACCAAAACACCATTTGCCAACATACCGGTAGTCGAACACCACCACTTACACACAAAATCTCGCAATATCAGGCCTTTAGAGGCTTCAAGGAGTGGAACTAGCTCAAGATCTTTACTCATATGTAAACACATCCCAATAAATTAGGACGTGTGAAGGCAGCGGACCTCGGGTCTAAACTGAAATTTCGAGCAAACCAAATACTAAACTCATAAGGTTCTGTATTTAGTGGTAGATAAGGCGGAAAAACGAGTTTGTAGCTTGTAGTGGCGGAGATCGAAAGGTATATTCGGTTTTTATATAAGTATGAGTTTTTGGACAGATTGTGAATGGTTTAGAGCTAGGTCACGAAATTTCACAGGGATGATCTACACATGAAAATAAAAGTTCTGTGAAAATTTGGTAATTTTTGGATAAAGGATGAATATTTGGTGAATTTAATGCTCGGTTTTGGCCAAAAATGGTGAAAAATAGTTAAATATCATGACAAATTCTGGAAAATTTCATAAAAGTTTTTCATATAATGTATAAGTCACACACAAAATTTGAGGTCCGTTGGAGAAGTCTAAGTAGGCTTTTCGGTTAAACGAGTTCTAAGGATTTCTAGTTCGGTTTTAGTAAAAAGGGCATGTAAAAGAAGATTTTGGTTCTGGAAAAATTACAGGGGACTATGTGGATGGCAGGGGACATCCAGGAAAAATTTGGGATTTTTCTAAGATCGTTTGGTATTTACGACATATTTAGTGTTTAAATGGTGTTTAAAAATAGATAAGTAAATTTTAAATATAAGAATTAATTCTGGAAATATTTTTATAAAATTCCCCACTGTTAAAAAGTGATTTGTGCAAAATTTCAAGATCCGAGAGTAAACGGATAATTATTTGTGCTAATTATCAAACTTTTAAAGTAAAACGCATAAACCGGTGAAGTTCGCTTAAGCGAGCTGACTGGTGTACAAAAACCCTAAAAATGAACTATTTTCATATAAATGAGCTAAACAAGTAAAAATAAATCATCCGAAAATAATTCGGATGATTTGAGTAATTTTAATCTATTTTAATAGTTTCCGGTACGCTAAAGACGGAAACGGGTCCCGCGGCCAATCGGGACGTCTAAACCGAGCTATAATTTCACATCTTTAATTAAATTATCAGTCAACCACTATTTTCGGGTCGTGTGTGACCAAACTCATTTTTGAAACATAAAAACGGATAACAGTGCTAGGCACGCAAAACGAGAAAAACGACTAATAGTAGTTGTGACCTTGGAACTCTAAACGACATCACAATCTGAGTCCGGAGAAGTGTTTCTGGGTTAACCTTGCCCCCAGAACGGGTACAGTGCTGGGTTGACAGTGTCCTCAGGTGTACCGATTGATAAGATTAAAGATTATAAAAACAATAATTGTATAATAATGATCGTAGGGATCATATTACAGATTGGACGAGTTAACTGATATTGATTGTTGTTACCTACTTGCATGTGCTAAGGTGAGTTTTCACGAGCCCCTTTTAATGAATTGTTTTAATTATATTTTCCCGGGGCGGAAAACATGTCTTATTTAAAGTATTTAAGTACATACCGATCGTATGGAAATACTTGTACATTTATATATATATGGGCTGATGCATAGAATATATAAAATGTTTATAATGTGTTATTGTTCTGGGGTAACATAGTTCCCAGGGGTTATTATTGTTCTGGGGTAACATAGTTCCCAGGGGTATTTATTGTTCTGGGGTAACATAGTTCCCAGGGGTTATTATTATTCTGGGGTAACATAGTTCCCAGGGGTTATTATTGTTCTGGGGTAACATAGTTCCCAGGGGTTATTGTTGTTCTGGGGTAACATAGTTCCCAGGGGTTATTATTATTCTGGGGTAACATAGTTCCCAGGGGTTATTGTTGTTCTGGGGTAACATAGTTCCCAGGGGTTGTTATTGTTCTGGGGTAACATAGTTCCCAGGGGTATTTATTGTTCTGGGGTAACATAGTTCCCAGAAAGTTATTGGAAATGTTCTGGGGTAACAAAGTTCCCAGCATGATTATATTGTTAATAAATGATTATTAAAATGATTTGTCAGTGTTTATTTAAATTAGTGAAACTCACCAACTATTCGTAGTTGACCCGTTTTCTTTACATGTTTTCTAGGTATGCCCAAGTTGGATTGATTGATGTTTGCTTAACTATCTGTGCTACCTGTTGGAAGCTTGCTGCTCTTTGTTTTGTAATGAATTTATTAATGTCTTATCGGTAAAATATGTGTGTAACACCTAGACAGTAATGAAACTCGCAACAATGTAATATGTTATAAATTAATGTAGTGATATTTTCTTTATAAGCAATGCTGTTGATATCAGATGTGTCTGTTGCATCCCGTGTACGTTTCCGCTGCGGTTACGGGGTGTTACAGAACTTGGTATCAGAGCCATTGGTTATAAAAGAATTAGGATGTCTTTAAAAGATACCTAAAATATAACCAGTAGCTCAAGTGTTATAGGATCTGAATATCAACTAATAATTTATAGTGACGAGGTCTGGATGAACTTGGATGGACAAGTGAGTTATTATGGTCCGGAACATAATAACAGACTTGTCCGCACGAGGGAATTCAGGGGAAGTCACGGGGTACATTAATAGGTAAAAATGGCAACATATGTGTAAAGTATATAATATTATTTATGCGTGCCAAGGTGTATATATATATATGTACGTATCTTGTGGGTACATTTATTGAGAAATAGGACCCGGATAAGGAACCGGGGGATGAAATAATAAAAGTACGAGGATACTGAAATTTCTAGAGCATCGGTTGATAATGAGTCTGACTTATCGGGCTAGAGTTATGATAGTACCAAGTTAGATCTCCCGTTTGACATTAACCAGAAATATCTAGTAACCGTCACTCCCAACCCAAAAAAAAAAAAAAAAAAAAAAAAAAAAAAAAAAAATTGATAAATCCCTTACCCTACCAACGGTACCGTATATCCTAATAACCCCAGATGTTCACCCGAACCGTCGACCCTCACGTACGGACGGATCCGTACCTGAACCCATTCTTATTCCATTATGGTAAATAAATAAATAAAATAATAATAATAATAAATTTGATAATAAATCAGCAGATAAAAATAATATATAGAAATATATATATGTATTTCTCACTCTCAAACATATGAGTCATACCACCTCCAGATCAAGAATTACCGATTTCAACGAACCTAGAACGCCTGAGGACATTGACTGAGCAAGTGATAGAGTTTCCCATAATAGTAATTAATAATATTTGAAGGCAACCCATGTTGCGCAATTACCTTGAACCTTGCAACTCCCTATGTTATCCTTACATCCGTTAGATGTTTACACCCATGCATGCTCGAATAGAATGATTACCTATACACAAAGAAGTGTTGGAATCATTATAGCATAGTTGGTTGTTCGTTCGTAGGTGGCATACTGTGTATGCCGGATATACGAATAAACACGGATATTATAACTCCGTGGTATGTAATCATTTGGTGCTCACGGTGAGCATGTATCGGTTATGCTGACATGCAGAAGGATATTGAAATCAAGTATATTAAACGTTGATCTTTGTGGAGAAAGATCTATATGTCGGTTGGTGACAAGGGTTATGAAACATATTTAAACGTTAACCGACGTCAGGTTAAGTACAAGTGTTATTATATTTGTGGGACATATATACTAAATACTGGTATGTGTAATATGTGTGATAATATTTGGTGTGTATGTGTACCTGCCGTTATGATTGAGCTGGTAACGAGATATACGGTGAGATTAGTGTTGATTACTGCGTATGGGATGAGTACGGCAAAATGACATAAAAAGAGTAACTCCAATGATGGAGATTGATATGATTCAGTTGAATGCTCAAAGATAGCAGATGATGATACCGAATGTCGTATCACAGATCATTGCTAGTATTGATGCAAATGTGATCGCGGAATTATAGATCGAGCAATCACATGAATATGAATATTTAAATTCTTAGTGGTATTACTAAGAGTGGTAATGTCCCACCGAATACAATTATGACTACAAGTATTAGTTATAAACTAAACATGAATAGTAGTCGTAATGAATTAGATCCGGTATGAAGGATATGTTTGTTGGTTGTGTTAAGGAAATTATTAATGGTTTACTGATGGTAAAGGGAGGAATAGATTAGCGAGTGGATAGAAAAGATCGAAATGGTCAAGGACTGTGGTAAGGGCCTAGAACATTGTGTAGTGAAATATGCTACAGATATTTTGGTAGATTATGTTGTATCGTGATGGAACACGATGGTACAAAATTATAGTTAGCAAATTTTTACTCGGATGATATGGTCAGAATTTGAAATTCTTGTGCTAGGGCACTTTTAATCGAGTAATTAAGTTCAGAGATTGGGAACTGAGCTATGGAAGATAGAAATGTTGTGCGCTGATCACTTAGAACATGCTAATTGTTTGAAGGAATTGTCGTGTCCGGTAACATGGTTAATTACTCCCGAAACTAAGCGAAGTGAGCGCTATATTGGGGACTAACTCCAGCGATAAGGAGTATAGTCAATCCTGTAAATATACGACCCTTGGAAGGGTGGTGTCACAAGCCAGCATGATGAATTTGACTCTATGGGAAGCGGACTGGAAGGACGTTGGGTGAGACGTCGAGTGTTAAAGAAGAGAAGTGATAAAGGCATGGTGCAAGATAGACTTTGAATAAGTAGGAAGAAGAATGTTGAGTGATAGTAGGCCACAGGTGTGGTAAAGATGGACGTAATGCCCTAATTGTAGAACCAAGTGAAGCCATGTGAACCGACAACCCAAACCCATTCGTGTACAACCACTCCGAAACCAACAACTTCAATAACAATCCATTCAAAGAAACCAAATTATGCCAAACAGTTGTACTTGCTATGAATGTGGCAGTACAGAACGTTTCAAGAGAAATTGCCCAAAGTTGAACCAAGGTGTCATTGGAAGACGAACCTCAGGACAAACATCAACCCCTGATCAAGCAAGGAGCCGAGAATTCGAATAAAGCACGTCATGATCCAAAGGTGGTATTAAGTATGTTGTAGTTTTAAATCAATAGGCTTCAGTGATATTTTTGCGGTCGCCAATAGAAGCTAGTTCCTGTTAACCTCCTATCATTTGGAAAGATACCGATTAGTGAAACTATAGAACCCGATACTGTAGAATCGCTAACGGTAAACCCCTAATGGTTAACTAAATTGTTCGGAATTGTCCTATTATTCTGAACGATTAACCTTTCCTTATTGACCTACGACCAGCAAAGTTCAGAAGTTTTGACGTAATAGTTAACATGGATTGGCTAACTCAACATGAAGCTGAAATCAAATATGAGAAGAAGATGATTGGAAGCTCTCTTTCGGACGATGAAGCGATTAGATACAGAGAAAAGTGTACGATTTAAAAGAAAACATATAGAAGATACCCCGGTGGTACGCGAATTTCCACAAGTCTTCCCAGAAGAACTTCCTGGATTACCGCCATCCGGAAGGGTCGAATTATTAAGCGATTATGACTGTGACGTCCGTTATCACCCCGGCAAGGCTAACGTCGTAGCTGATGCCTTGAGTAGGAAAGATCGGGTTAAGCCATTGCGAGTGCGAGTGCTGGGGATGATAGTCCAGTCGAACCTTCGAACCTGATTCGAGTCGCTCAACGTGAGGCGTTGAAAAAGGAACAATTGGAAAGGAAGGAATCTTACGGCAATGAGGAGAATTTCGAACAGCGCGTGGACTAAATTCTCTACTTCAAAAATCGGGTTTGGATCCCGACCCTCCATGACCTTCGTGAATTAATCATTGACGAAGCGCATAGATCGAAATAATCCATACATCCGGGATCGGATTTGACTATTGATGATACGGATATCTGAAAGGATTTTTATTAATGGTCGAGTTTGGAGAAAGATATGGTTACGTGTGTTGGTGAATATTGAGTTATGCAAGAGATAAGGCTGCACACCGAAAACCCTAGGGGACGCCACAACGACAGAAAATTCGCCAATGATAGTGGGAATAAATTACAATGAATTCTTGCCTAAATTCCTGATGGTGAAATGGTATCTCGTCGTGGAGTGCCATTTTCAATTATCTCAGATCAAAATAGTCATCCTACTTCCATTATTGGAAGGCGGGGAAGGAAGCATCGAGAGCTTGAAGCTTTTTATATGGGTGAAGTAATTATCACCAATTTGTTAAATTGAAAATGGGCGTCAATCAAGCCATAAGATTTGAATTGATTCGAGAAACAACCAATCGGATTTATAATATTTAAGATAAGTTGAAAGCACCGCGAGATTGGCAAAGGACTTATGCCAACATTCAAAGGAAACCATTGTCGCTGGAAAGAGGTGACAAGGTATTTTTAAGGCATCACCTTCGAGAGGTGATATAAGGTTTGGCAAAACCGAAAATAGCCCTTAATATATTGGACCTCATGAGACTATCTCCATAATTGGTCATTTAGTTTATCGATTAAAGTACTTCAGGGGCTAAGTACTACACATGATGTGTTGCCATGTATACGGATTGAAAAGTACCTAAGCGGCGAGGCAACGAAAGTACCAGTAATGGGGGTACTCATAGAAAACATGCTTGATATCATAAATAATTCCGTAGAAATAGTAGACGGGAAAACTAACAGTTTGGACACACCAAGATTTATTAATTAAGATGAAGTAGAATTCACAGCGAGGACCAGATTATACCTGGTAACGCGAGGGTGAATTCTGAAGGAAAAACCCCCCACCTTTCTCTCGGAAAGTGATAGTGGGCGTGCAAAATTTCGAGGACGAAATTTCTTAACGGGGGGAGAATGTAACGATTCCGACTAAACTAGGTATACCCTAACCGGTAGACAATAGTTACGTCATATTTAACGTCGGGTACATGAATTACCATAGTGCACGATATATTGCATCTAAGTAATTTTGGAAATTACTCAAGCTTTCGGATTTTAACCAACGAATGCAAGCGTTAGTGATAAATTAAGTGACACAGACATATATTTAGTCGAACCATGAGATTTGAAACCTTTGTTGTAAAGTTACACTTTATAATTGTTGTTTTTTTTTATAATAAAAACAAATAGATATAATCAAACAACAACTACGAGACGATTCTTCAAGCGTTTATTATAATTTACTTCTCGAACTGTTAAAAAAATTAACAAACAAATGAACACTTGAACTCCTATATTACTGAAATACATATACGAATGGAGATAGTTATAACATATATTTAGTATTTAGGCATCGTATATTATCATTGAATTTCATGATCTATGATACATCCTATTTTGCCGAAATGAGATACGTGAATTTAAATGATAATAATGAATAAATAAAATAAAATAAAATCCTACACATGAGCTCATACGGGTAAAGCAAGAAATTCCAAACACGTGAGCTTCAATGGGCAATATTATAACACTACCAAACACAAAATCATAATTACCTTTCTTTTTGAATTGCACCAGACAACACTCAACACCAACATGCCTTTTTTTCCAAAAATTCAAACATGGTCACTGTACACATGCATCATCCTACCTAATTATTTATGTTAAAACCCATACATGCTTCAATATATCAAACAAAGTTTACACACATACACATATGAGTAAAGTGTATGTAATTCGTTGCCCGAAACTTTGTTAGTTAAACATATAAATACTCCTCGCTAATCAAGAAAATATCAACTTAACAGTGACAACTAATATTAAATATTATTACCTAATAATTTAATGACCATTTAAATCTCAACCCAAATAATACGAACATAAACCCACCCATATCCTTGCAAAGAGAGTTGGTCAAATGTATTTTTTTTACCAACTTCAATCATCAAAACATCAACCACACTCTTTCTTTCTGAAACTTCTGCCAACATCATTATACACTACACTCCATTCTCTATAACATGGTTACCACACTCATTCATCATCTAAAAAAAAAAAAATCTAGATACATATCTTATATATAAACTAACACTTGATACAAGGGTAACTTCACAAAGGCACTACACTCCGGCTCTCAACTCTCTCTGTACCTCACCATCTCTCTCTCTAAGCATCACCCGGAACCACCACCTTCCACCACCAAAACACCATTTGCCAACATACCGGTAGTCGAACACCACCACTTACACACAAAATCTCGCAATATCAGGCCTTTAGAGGCTTCAAGGAGTGGAACTAGCTCAAGATCTTTACTCATATGTAAACACATCCCAATAAATTAGGACGTGTGAAGGCAGCGGACCTCGGGTCTAAACTGAAATTTCGAGCAAACCAAATACTAAACTCATAAGGTTCTGTATTTAGTGGTAGATAAGGCGGAAAAACGAGTTTGTAGCTTGTAGTGGCGGAGATCGAAAGGTATATTCGGTTTTTATATAAGTATGAGTTTTTGGACAGATTGTGAATGGTTTAGAGCTAGGTCACGAAATTTCACAGGGATGATCTACACATGAAAATAAAAGTTCTGTGAAAATTTGGTAATTTTTGGATAAAGGATGAATATTTGGTGAATTTAATGCTCGGTTTTGGCCAAAAATGGTGAAAAATAGTTAAATATCATGACAAATTCTGGAAAATTTCATAAAAGTTTTTCATATAATGTATAAGTCACACACAAAATTTGAGGTCCGTTGGAGAAGTCTAAGTAGGCTTTTCGGTTAAACGAGTTCTAAGGATTTCTAGTTCGGTTTTAGTAAAAAGGGCATGTAAAAGAAGATTTTGGTTCTGGAAAAATTACAGGGGACTATGTGGATGGCAGGGGACATCCAGGAAAAATTTGGGATTTTTCTAAGATCGTTTGGTATTTACGACATATTTAGTGTTTAAATGGTGTTTAAAAATAGATAAGTAAATTTTAAATATAAGAATTAATTCTGGAAATATTTTTATAAAATTCCCCACTGTTAAAAAGTGATTTGTGCAAAATTTCAAGATCCGAGAGTAAACGGATAATTATTTGTGCTAATTATCAAACTTTTAAAGTAAAACGCATAAAACCGGTGAAGTTCGCTTAAGCGAGCTGACTGGTGTACAAAAACCCTAAAAATGAACTATTTTCATATAAATGAGCTAAACAAGTAAAAATAAATCATCCGAAAATAATTCGGATGATTTGAGTAATTTTAATCTATTTTAATAGTTTCCGGTACGCTAAAGACGGAAACGGGTCCCGCGGCCAATCGGGACGTCTAAACCGAGCTATAATTTCACATCTTTAATTAAATTATCAGTCAACCACTATTTTCGGGTCGTGTGTGACCAAACTCATTTTTGAAACATAAAAACGGATAACAGTGCTAGGCACGCAAAACGAGAAAAACGACTAATAGTAGTTGTGACCTTGGAACTCTAAACGACATCACAATCTGAGTCCGGAGAAGTGTTTCTGGGTTAACCTTGCCCCCAGAACGGGTACAGTGCTGGGTTGACAGTGTCCTCAGGTGTACCGATTGATAAGATTAAAGATTATAAAAACAATAATTGTATAATAATGATCGTAGGGATCATATTACAGATTGGACGAGTTAACTGATATTGATTGTTGTTACCTACTTGCATGTGCTAAGGTGAGTTTTCACGAGCCCCTTTTAATGAATTGTTTTAATTATATTTTCCCGGGGCGGAAAACATGTCTTATTTAAAGTATTTAAGTACATACCGATCGTATGGAAATACTTGTACATTTATATATATATGGGCTGATGCATAGAATATATAAAATGTTTATAATGTGTTATTGTTCTGGGGTAACATAGTTCCCAGGGGTTATTATTGTTCTGGGGTAACATAGTTCCCAGGGGTTATTGTTGTTCTGGGGTAACATAGTTCCCAGGGGTTATTATTGTTCTGGGGTAACATAGTTCCCAGGGGTTATTATTGTTCTGGGGTAACATAGTTCCCAGGGGTTATTGTTGTTCTGGGGTAACATAGTTCCCAGGGGTTATTATTATTCTGGGGTAACATAGTTCCCAGGGGTTATTATTGTTCTGGGGTAACATAGTTCCCAGGGGTATTTATTGTTCTGGGGTAACATAGTTCCCAGGGGTTATTATTATTCTGGGGTAACATAGTTCCCAGGGGTTATTATTGTTCTGGGGTAACATAGTTCCCAGGGGTTATTGTTGTTCTGGGGTAACATAGTTCCCAGGGGTTATTATTATTCTGGGGTAACATAGTTCCCAGGGGTTATTGTTGTTCTGGGGTAACATAGTTCCCAGGGGTTGTTATTGTTCTGGGGTAACATAGTTCCCAGGGGTATTTATTGTTCTGGGGTAACATAGTTCCCAGAAAGTTATTGGAAATGTTCTGGGGTAACAAAGTTCCCAGCATGATTATATTGTTAATAAATGATTATTAAAATGATTTGTCAGTGTTTATTTAAATTAGTGAAACTCACCAACTATTCGTAGTTGACCCGTTTTCTTTACATGTTTTCTAGGTATGCCCAAGTTGGATTGATTGATGTTTGCTTAACTATCTGTGCTACCTGTTGGAAGCTTGCTGCTCTTTGTTTTGTAATGAATTTATTAATGTCTTATCGGTAAAATATGTGTGTAACACCTAGACAGTAATGAAACTCGCAACAATGTAATATGTTATAAATTAATGTAGTGATATTTTCTTTATAAGCAATGCTGTTGATATCAGATGTGTCTGTTGCATCCCGTGTACGTTTCCGCTGCGGTTACGGGGTGTTACACTAACAAACTTTAACTTATTTTATTTGATTTTTAAAGAACAAACCGGAAAAACAATTATTAACGTGTTCAAATATCGACTCTCCTCTCGGTCTCCTCGACACACTATCCTAATGGAGACGAATACTACGCAACCAAGGATAGAGGAACAATTTAACTTAACCCAAATTAAACCAACTAATTGCACATAAACACTCAAACTTGACAAGACAAAACCCGCTCTCGCGCGGTCTTAATTCTAACAAGTAAAAGCAACGAGACAATATTACTTCTTATCACCTCTCGGTCTCAAAGAAGGTGTATTTTAACTGATTTTAGATGATATATTACCCACTTATCCCTACGGTCGTACTTCCCGCAAATAAACCCAAAACACCAATTAATGAGCTTAACAAGCAATCAATTAATCAAAACCGATTTAATTAACTAATGCAAGAGGATTATAAGCAATAACAAATAAAACACAGCCATCACACACAATCTAATTCATGGTTTAGTTAAATTTTACATCAATAATATAAGTCTTGAACATTAACAATCCATTAAACAAGTTAAAACCACTCAACAATCATCTATCCTAGGTAGAACAAACAAGTTTAGCTACTGTAACACCCCGTAACCGCAGCGGAAACGTAAACGGGATGCAACAGACGCATCTGATATCAACAGCATTGCTTATAAAGAAAACACCACTACATTAATTTAAACGTATTACATTGTTCCGAGTTTCGTTACCGTTTAGGCGTTATCACATAAGTTTTACCGATAGTACATTAACATATTTAATACAAAATATAGATCCTTAAGCTTCCACAAAATAGCACACATCATCAAGCACGTATCACTCATTCCAATTTGGGTGTACCTAGAAAGCATGTAAAGAAAACGGGTCAACTACGAATAGTTGGTGAGTTTCACTAATTTAAATAACCCGTGACAAATCATTATAGTAATCATATATTAGTGATGAAATTATGCCGAGCCCACAAGTGAAACCTCTGTTAACCCAGAAACACACCCAAAACCTCTGGGGACACTGTCAACCCAGAAACACATTTAATAACCTCTGGGGACACTGTTAACCCAGAAACACATCTAATGACCTCTGGGGACACTGTTAACCCAGAAACACATTTAATACCCTCTGGGGACACTGTTAACCCAGAAACCCATTTAATAACCTCTGGGGACACTGTTAACCCAGAATACTGTTTCGGGCCTTACAATGTTAGCAACTCAGACAATTACCATCTTAATACATTACCGTACGATTCCCGTACAATAAACATTATATAAATACATTCATTTCCATGCGATCAGCATGTACTTAAACATTTTGATAGAAACATGCTTTCCGCCCCGGGAAAATATTTAAAACAGTTCAGTAAAAAGGGGCTCATGAAACTCACCTTTTCGTGAGCAAATATGTAACACTGTGCACGGCTACCAGTCCGGATCTGTAATACGATCCCTAATTCGTTACTATACAATTTCTATTAATATAACTTAAATTCGTGTTAACCGGTACGTCTGGGGACACTGTTAACCCAGTACCGTACACGATCCGGGGACAATGTTAACCCCGAAACACTTCTCAGGACTTAGATTGTGATATCTCTTAGAGTTTATCCGTCAAAATTATTATTATTATTATGTTTTCCTCGTTTTGCGTGCCTAGCACGGTTATCCGTTTTTATGTTTCAAAAATGAGTTTGGTCACACACGACCCGAAAATAGTTGTTACTGATATTTTAATTAAAGTGGTGAAATTAGAGCTCGGTTTAGACACCCCCGTTTGGCCGCGGGGCCCTTTTCCGTCTTTAATACACCGGAAACTGCTAAATCGGGTAAAATTACCCAAATCATCCGAATTATTTTCGGATGATTTATTTTTACTTGATTAACTTAGTTTCATGAAAATAGTTCATTTTTATGGTTTTTATACACCAGTCAGCTCGCTTAGGCGAACTTTGCCGGTTTACCGCGTTTTAAGCTTTAAAAGTTTGTTTTTATGTTCTTTTTAGCACAAATAATTATCCGTTTAGTCTCGGATCTTGAAATTTTGGACAAATCACTTTTTGACAGTAAGGAATTTTATAAAATATTTCCAGAATTAATTTTTATATTTAACATTTATTTATCTATTTTTAAACATCATTTAAACACCAAATATGTCAAAATACCAAACGACCTTAGAAAAATCCCAAATTTTTCCTGGATGACCCCTGCCATCCACATAGTTCCCTGTAATTTTTCCAGAACCAAAATCTTATTTTTCATGCCATTTTCACCAAAACCGAGCTAGAAAATCCTAGAACTCGTTTTACCGAAAAGCCTACTTAGACTTCTCCAATGGACCTGAAATTTTGTGTGTGACTTTACATGTTATGAAAAGCTTATCTGAAATTTTCCAGAATTTTTCATGATATTTAGCTATTTTCACCATTTTTAGCCAAAACCGAGCATTAAATCACCAAATATTCATCCTTTATCCAAATATTACCAAATTTTCACAGATCTCATATTTTCATGTGTAGATCATCTCTGTGAAATTTCATGACCCAACTCTAAGTCTATCACAATCTGTCCAAATCATATAAATCATACGAAAAACCGAACTACCTTGTGTTTCTAGCTTTAGATCGCAAAGATCTTGCTTTCTAGCCTTTGCTAGCACTAGATATAACACCTACAAGCAAAATAACACCACACCAAGCAAGTTATACCCACAATCAAGCCATTTCTTTCATGTTTCGGTTAAGACATCAAAACAAAGATTTTAACCGTAAAAATTCGTTTTTGACTCTTTTAACTCCTTTCTTGGACCAGATCCCTTGTATAACTTGTATACATCACTTGATCATGCAAGAATCGGTTTCATCTCGGGTTTTCACCCATTTTTCATTTGAAACCTCATTTTCTTGTAAATGAATCAAGAAAAGAAGATAAACACGATTATAACTCGGTCTTTACCTCGTTTTCTTGCTTAAAAACTTGGGTTTTTGGATGAATGTTGAAGAGAGGAGGATGAGAATTGTTGTTTGGATGTTTAAAAAAGAAATGAAGGCCAAGGGGTTATCCCCCTTGGTCCGATCGGTCTATTATGGAGGGTGGGGTGGGGCCCACACCTCCAATCTTGGCCACAAGTTCAAATTACGAAATCTGGATAATGTTTTGGATAATCTGGTTCAGTTCGTTTTTCGGTTAAACGTTTAATTTGGCTTAAAACGGGGCTAAAACGGTCGTTTTTCGGCTAAAAAATGAAATTTATATAAAACCGATTTAAAAACTTTAAAAACTTAAACCATGACATTTATTGACTTAATATATCATATTGTCGGTAATTGTGCATCTTTTTCGGCTTGATCGATCGCCTCTTGCTTGGTTTGGTATTAAAGGTTTCGTATAACGTACCGACGTACCATTAAATCGAAAACTCTTTTCTGTGCTTTAATTCACTTATCCCGAAGCTTTAATACTTCGTAAACATCACTAAGCATTATATATTTCGTCTATAATGTAATCTCCGATTCATTCGGGTTTCAATAACCGTCAATCGGTTAATCGTACTTCCAATACGATTAACTGTATAATCGAGTATAATTCGTACCGTGAATCATACATATTCGTATATACACATTATAATTCAAATATTCAGTATTAAATAACATGTAAATAGTATATACCGGCTAGGGTATACCTGAATTTGCCGGAATCGTTACAGCTACTCATCACTTTTGGACAGCCATGCATACTTAATAAAAACATCACAAACATCATCATAAACATTATAAAACTCATTCAAGATCCAAACTCAATCAATTATAACTCAAACTATCAAACAATTGCAAAACAATTCAAATCAAAAGACCAAATCAAGATAGTTAGGGTTCTTGAAAGATAAATAAAGTTTAAGGATGTATACTAAGCAATATGGCTGAGATTTGTGAGTGTTTTGAAGCCCCTAGCTGCTGCCCAAGGGTTCCTCTTTGATCTCCAGCCGCCAACAGCCCCTATAGCCGCCTCTTTTTCACTTTTTTTCTTCTTTTTCTTGCTGGCGGCAGCCTGTCCGATCGGATTGTTGGTATATGGGGTTAGGGTTTAGTGATTTCGGGTATTGGCTGAATGAATGGCTGAATCCAAGTGTTATTATCATAATATAATATAATATAAGGCTTTTAAGATGTGGGCTTGGATCGGGCCTTGATTAAACTTTGAAACTTTGACAATTAAACCCTCCAAGTTCTCTTTTTCTTGCCTTTTTTCCACATCTTTCCATAACCTACACAAAACATTTCAACTTTGTAAAACTTTGCACTTAACCCCCTAAACTTACATAAATTTGATATTAAATCATTAAAACATCATAAAATTGTAAGGAAATATAAGTGTGTTATTCAACACATCAAACATCCCCACACTTAAGACTTTTTCGTCCCTGAAAAAGATTTTACTGCAGTTGGATCAGAATCGGAAAATCAAAGTTAAATCAAACATATAAGTTATATTTTAAAGCTCAGAAAAACGCAAAAACCGCGATCATCGATATTGTTGTCCACCTAAACCCATGCCTTAATCTTTACCGGGACAAATAAGATCCGACAATACTATTACTTAGTGGTTTACACAATTAAGACCCGCTTATTTTCTGCTTTTACCGGATCAGACCACCCCAACTTGACTTAAACCTCAAAATTAGCAGAATTAAAACTTTATTGCTCCATATTTATGAATAGTTAAGACGATCAAGGGTATTGTTTATCCACCTAAGCTTAAGCATCAAAGTCTACCAAGCAGCCATTAGATATAATTAAGGTTCAATTATTTATAGCCAGTGCTCCCCACAACATGACATTCCCCCGTTATCAAGCAATACCCCAAATCCATAACCATAGTTGAGTATGCAAAATTTTATCTGTAGGGCTTACATGTAGCGTGTCCCTTGTGGTCCGTTTCTTAATGGTAATGAGACGCGAGCAAGGGGACCCCACATGGCTAACAGCGTGGATGATCAAGTCTGTAGTGTATTTGTACTTTCGTACTATTGTGATCATGTTTTATAGACTTATAAGGGTTTGCTCTTTGGCTTTATTTTAAATATCCACAACCCCACTTAGGAGTTGTGAATACCCAACTAAATAGATTGCATACAGACCCATGGTCTCCGGACCCGAAGCATCCCATCAATACAGGATTTAAGGTTATAAAACCATACGCCAATGAGGTGTAAAACACTAAACTAGCAGTTTAAGATTTATATCACAGGCTACACGGCATACTCTAACGTTAAACCTACCCAAGCATCATATGATAACGTATTCAGATTTTTAAAACTCATGATATTTCCAATTTTTCATACCAAAATTTGAGGCTTGAGTATGGCCCGACCTTTCATTGCTTATTTTCCACGGACAAAACGCTTTACCCACAAAAGATTTCCGTTTAACCGTTTTATCAAATTTGCCCTTTCATTTTCAAGGCTGAGCCTACCGACACATCCCAAGTTAAGTGCGTTTTCTTTTATTTATCTCATATTATTAGTAGTTTGAAAAACCGATTTCCGAATAAAATCATCATCTCCCACTTTAATGCAAAGAAACTAAAAACAAGGGACATTTTTTTTTTCAAACTTGAACAACGTACGAAACGAAAAACGAGTGAAAAATTTTTATTTTTAAAATTTTTTAATTTTTATTTTTTTTACAACTAAGTAAAATAAATTTTTACAACTAAGTAAAATAAATTCCCATCCCCACTCTTAGAACGAAATCGTCCTCGATGAGAACAAGGAAAAGAAATAAAATAAAAATAAAACGTAAAGCATAAAATTAAAAACTTGAAGCAAAAAGTAAAACTTAAAATAGCAGAAAATAAAATAAAGAACGGGTTACTCCCCTGGTTTAGATGCAAATTCTTCATCAGCTGTGTATGATTCGAACGAACGACCGTATAGCATTTCATTCACGGCCGCAACCTCGGGTGAACCAGTTCCAAAACGCCAACAGAGCTACCATGCGCATAATAATACCTGTAAAAACTCAAACTCGCTCGCATGTAGCGGCGTACAAAACAGAAAACAAAAACATAAGAAATAAACATATTTTTGTGTTTTTGAATTTTTTTAATTTTTTTGATTTTTTTATTAAATATTTTTTTTTGTATTTTTATGTTTTTACAAATATAAATAGAAATAAAACAAATAAAAACAGATAATAAAGAAAATCAAAAATACAAACTCTACAACTCGGGCTGTCTCCCGAGTGATGCATCCATCACGCCTATTCCTCGGTGAATGAGTCAAGGTAGAACACCTCGACTGTCTGATCAGTTATCGGCTCTCCAATGTAATGCTTCAATCTATGGCCGTTCACCTTAAACTTCCCGCTTCGATCTTGTATCTCAATGGTGCCATACGGGAAAACCTCAGTGACCGTGAACGGTCCCGACCATCGGGATTTCAACTTTCCCGGGAATAACCTCAACCGGGAGTTATACAATAAAACCTTATCCCCACACTTGAACTGCTTATTACCCTTCAGCTTTCTATCATGCAGTTCCTTCGTCCGCTCCTTATATCGAAATGATTGTGCATATGCGTGATCCCGGAGCTCCCCCAACTCATGCAACTGATGGAAACGTGTACTCTCAGCGACGGATAAATCAAGATTAACCCTCTGAAGGGCCCATGAAGCGCGGTGTTCCAATTCAACAGGAAGATGACATGCCTTCCCATAAATCATCCGAAATGGTGTGGAACCAGTCGGAGTCTTGTAGGCTGTACGGAAAGCCCACAGAGCGTCATCTAATTTGTCGGACCAATCCCGACGACTTGAACCAACCGTTTTCTCGAGAATACGTTTGATTCCCCGATTACTCACTTCTACTTGCCCACTGGTCTGTGGGTGGTAGGCGGTCGCAAGCCGGTGGGTGACCCCATAACGCTTCAACGCCTTATCCATCTGCGAGTTGCAAAAGTGAGTACCTCGATCACTGATCAAGGCTTTCGGGACTCCAAAACGAGCAAATAGACTTTTCAGAAAACGGACTACCACTCGGGCATCATTGGTGGGTAGAGCTTTGGCCTCAACCCACTTAGACATGTAATCGACGGCCACGAGTATGTATTTGTTTCCACGTGAAGATGGAAACGGTCCCATGAAATCAATACCCCAGATATCAAAAACCTCACAAACTTGAATGGCATTCTGGGGCATTTCGTTTCGCGAAGAAATGTTGCCGACACGCTGGCAACGATCGCAACTCTTAACAAACAGGTGAGCATCCTTAAATATAGACGGCCAGTAAAAACCAGAATCAAAGACTTTCTTTGCCGTAGAACTCACACCGTGGTGACCTCCAGTCGGTCCCACATGAAAATGGCTCAAAATTTGCCATCCTTCCTTGACATCTACACACCTCCTAATAAGCTGATCAGCACCAATGCGGAAAATATATGGATCGTCCCAAAGGTAAAATTTGATGTCAGCAAAGAATTTCTTCTTTTGCTGGTAAGGCATCTTTGGGAGGTATCCGTCAGCAAGATAGTTCGCGAAATCAGCAAACCATGGAAAACCTTCCTCTTGTGCAGTAACGAACATCAGACTCTCCGTCGGAAAACGATCGTCGATCCTAACTCCCGAGTCTCCTAAATCAACTCCCTCTAGTCGTGAAAGATGATCAGCCGCCACATTCTCGGCCCCCTTTTTATCACGGATCTCTATATCGAACTCTTGCAGCAACAGGATCCATCGGATAAGACGAGGCTTAGCATCCTGCTTGCTGAAGAGATATCTAATAGCGGCATGATCCGTAAAAACAATCGTTTTGGACAAAACCAGATAGGACCTAAATTTGTCGAAAGCGAACACCACAGCTAAAAGCTCTTTTTCGGTGGTGGTATAGCTTTCCTGTGCGTTATTTAAGGTCCGGCTCGCATAGTAGATCGGATGGAAATGCTTATCCTTCCGTTGTCCAAGAACCGCTCCGACTGCGAAGTCGCTTGCGTCACACATCAACTCGAATGGTAACGACCAGTTGGGAGCAACCATGATCGGGGCGTTAACTAGTTTGTCTTTTAGAAGATCAAAGGCCTCGATACACTGCTCAGAAAAATTAAATGGAGCATCCTTCTCCAAGAGTTTGGTCATGGGTCTCGCGATTTTAGAAAAATCTTTGATGAACCGGCGGTAGAACCCGGCATGACCTAGAAAGCTACGAATTGATCTCACAGAAGTAGGCGGGGGAAGATTAGAAATGGTCTCGACCTTTGCCCGGTCAAATATCGACTCTCCTCTCGGTCTCCTCGACACACTATCCTAATGGAGACGAATACTACGCAACCAAGGATAGAGGAACAATTTAACTTAACCCAAATTAAACCAACTAATTGCACATAAACACTCAAACTTGACAAGACAAAACCCGCTCTCGCGCGGTCTTAATTCTAACAAGTAAAAGCAACGAGACAATATTACTTCTTATCACCTCTCGGTCTCAAAGAAGGTGTATTTTAACTGATTTTAGATGATATATTACCCACTTATCCCTACGGTCGTACTTCCCGCAAATAAACCCAAAACACCAAGTAAAGAGCTTAACAAGCAATCAATTAATCAAAACCGATTTAATTAACTAATGCAAGAGGATTATAAGCAATAACAAATAAAACACAGCCATCACACAATCTAATTCATGGTTTAGTTAAATTTTACATCAATAATATAAGTCTTGAACATTAACAATCCATTAAACAAGTTAAAACCACTCAACAATCATCTATCCTAGGTAGAACAAACAAGTTTAGCTACTCATCACTTTTGGACAGCCGTGCATACTTAATAAAAACATCACAAACATCATCATAAACATTATAAAACTCATTCAAGATCCAAACTCAATCAATTATAACTCAAACTATCAAACAATTGCAAAACAATTCAAATCAAAAGACCAAATCAAGAAAGTTAGGGTTCTTGAAAGATAAATAAAGTTTAAGGATGTATACTAAGCAATATGGCTGAGATTTGTGAGTGTTTTGAAGCCCCTAGCTTCTGACCAAGGGTTCCTCTTTGATCTCCAGCCGCCAACAGTCCCTATAGCCGCCTCTTTTTCTCTTTTTTTTCTTCTTTTTTTTGCTGGCGGCAGCCTGTCCGATCGGACTGTTGGTATATGGGGTTAGGGTTTAGTGATTTCGGGTATTGGCTGAATGAATGGCTGAATCCAAGTGTTATTATCATAATATAATATAATATAAGGCTTTTAAGATGTGGGCTTGGACCGGGCCTTGATTAAACTTTGAAACTTTGACAATTAAACCCTCCAAGTTCTCTTTTTCTCGCCTTTTTTCCACATCTTTCCATAACCTACACAAAACATTTCAACTTTGTAAAACTTTGCACTTAACCCCCTAAACTTACATAAATTTGATATTAAATCATTAAAACATCATAAAATTGTAAGGAAATATAAGTGTGTTATTCAACACATCACTATCTTCTCAGCAAAGGTCACTTGAAAGAGCTACTTGGCCGGAATAAGGGAAATGAGCAAAATCCTGAAAATATTCCCTGAAAAGGCGACTCCTCCACCAACAGATGCAAGAACAATCATGTTCATATCCGGAGGATCTGACATCCGTGGAACCTCTTATTCCGCTGCAAAAAGAAATACTGACCAAAGAAAGTTAGAAGTGGTTGACAGACCAACAAAGACATCTACTCTCACTCAAGCAAAGACCATTTCCTTTGATGAAAGCGATAGAGTCAATATTCAGGATCCTCACCATGATAGTTTGGTAATAACATTATATGTAGCTAACCATTATGTGCGCATGATCCTCATAGATGGTGGAAGCTCTGTCAACATTATTCAACTAGATGTTCTGAAAAAGATGAATATCCCTGAGGATGAGATTATCCCAAGTTCCTCAGTATTGGTTGGATTCAGCGGAGAGACTAAGAGCACTATTGGGGAAATAAAACTCCCAGTATACGTCGAAGGGGTAAATAAAATACAAAACTTTAATATTATTGATTGTTTGTCTTGTTGCAATATTATATTAGGCAGGCCCTGGATACACGACATGAAAGCAGTCCCCTCCACCTATCACCAATGTGTGAAACTTCCAAGTCCACGGGGAGTTATCAAAATCATCAGCAATAAACAAGATGCAAAGAATTGCTACACCTTTTCTATGAAGTATACTGCCAAACCCCAGCAGGCATAGCAATTACAGAAGCCAGCACGAGACGTAATGGAGGCCAGGGAACAAGAAATTAAAGAAGTACTTCCTTATCCCGAGGATCCTGAAATCAAAGTGCTGATAGGAACGGGCATTCCTGAGGATATTGAGTCAAAGTTTCTCGATTTCCTCAAGTCGAGACTGTCAACATTTTCATGGAAACATGAAGATATGATAAGTATTTTCAAAGATATTATAACACATAAACTTGGAATTGATAATTCTTTCAGGCCAATCCATCAAAAAAGAAGAAAGTTTGCACATGAAAGAAACATAATCATTCAAGAAGAAGTAGAAAACTCTTGAAGGCAAATATGATTAGGGAAGTCCAATATCCCCGATGGTTAGCAAATGTGGTGGTTTTACAGAAAAAGAATGGAAAATGGAGAGTTTGTGTGGATTTCACAGACTTGAATAAGGCCTGCCCTAAGGATCCATTCCCTCTACCACACATAGATTCGATGGTAGACGCTACAACTGGCCACGAAATGCTGACATTTATGGATGCATCCTCAGGATTTCAGCAAATCCAATGGAGCCATCAAATCAAGAAGACACAGCCTTCATGACTCCCATAGGTATTTATTGTTATATTGCTATGCCCTTTGGACTTAGAAATGCAGGTGCAACCTATCAGAAGTTAGTTAACATGATGTTCAAAGAGAAACAGGGGGACACGATGGAAGTTTATATTGATGATATGGTGGTGAAGTCCAAGAAAGCTGAGGATCACCTCCAAGATCTCAAGACTGCATTTGATATCTTCGACAAATACAACATGAAGCTGAACCCTGCAAAGTGCCATTTCGGAGTAAAGGCTGGCAAATTCTTGGGATACATGGTCACCAAGAGGGGTATAGAGGCGAGTCCAGAGCAGATACAAGCTATCCTGAATGTAAAAACCCCAGCATCAGTCAAGGATGTTCAAAGGTTGACCGGCAGGATAGCAGCACTCAACAGATTCATATCCAAATCCTCAGAAAAAGGGCAAAGAATTTTATGATATCCAGAGGAAAAATAAGAAGTTCGAATGGACCAGTAAGCATGAGGAAGCTTTGATGTCCTTAAAAGATTATCTTTCCTCTGCTCCTCTACTGGTAAAACCCAAAGAAGGTGAACCTCTATCTCTATATTTAGCTGTATCAAATAATGCTGTGAGTGCAGTTTTAGCCAAAGATCTCGAAGGTCAACAACATCCCATCTATTATGTAAGTAAAAGTCTATTGGATGCTGAAACAAGGTATTCTTATCTTGAGAAATTAATTTTAGCACTTATTATGGCATCTACTAAACTTAGACATTATTTTGAAACTCATCCTATTCTTGTTAAAACTAATTACCCTATTAAGTCTGTTTTGAGAAAACCAGAAATGTCAGGTAGGATGGCAAAATGGGCTGTAAAGCTGAGTGCATACTATATAGCATATGAACCTAGGTCTGCTATCAAATCCCAGGCATTAGCAGACTTTGTGGCTGATTTCACCAGTGAACTTAAAGAAGAAGCAGACTTGGAAGTCCAACAACTTGAAGAAACCAAAGATAAGTGGACTCTATACACTGATGGTGCTTCAAATGTTAGAGAATCAGGTCTCGGGATCCTGCTGAAATCGCCACAGGGGGACATTATACCTCAATCCATATCCTGCGGATTCCAAGCCACAAACAATGAGGCAGAATATGAAGCTTTGATAGCAGGATTACAACTAGCAATCGACATGAAAATCAGGTTTATTCAAGTACATGTTGATTCATTACTATTAACTAATCACTTTAATGGTTCATATACTGTTAGAGGAGAAAAACTAATGAAATATCTAGAGCTTGTAAAAAATCTAGCAAAGTGTTTCGAAATGTTTGATATTTCACAGGTACCTAGAGAAGAAAATGTTGAAGCAGATGACCTAGCGTATTTATCTTCATCTTTCAGGATACCAGAAGGTGTCAGGATTCCTATCATACATATCCTGAGTCCAGCAATAGGAGAAAAAGATGTCAATGAAATATCAGAAGATGAAGATATGGGAGTCAGAAATCCTAAAGATAACGAAAATTCTTGGATTATCCCAATCAGGAGATATATTCAAGACGGAGTTATCCCCAAGGATGAAAACCCAAGGGCTTTACGCACAAAGGTAATCCCATATACTATAATGAATGATATATTATACAGGAAATCTCTTGCAGGACCATATCTTAGGTGCTTGGAGAAGGCAGAAGCTCAATAAGTTCTTCAAGATAAGCATGAAGGAGACTGTGGGAATCACACAGGGGGCAGAGCACTATTCTCCAAAATCCTGAGGACTGGATACTTCTGGCCAACGATGAAGAGGGATGCTATGAATTATTCTCAGAAATGTGATGCATGCCAGAGACATAGCAACATTTTGCACCAGCCTGCAGAACCACTGTACCATGTTATATCCCCTTGGCCTTTCATGAAGTGGGGTATGGATATTGTGGGAGAGCAACCAAGAGCTCTGGGAGGAAAAGTCTTTATGCTGGCTATGACAGATTATTTCTCGAAGTGGATTGAAACGGAAGCTTTTTTTCAAGTTAGAGAGAAAGAAGTTATCTCATTCATTAAGAACAATATCCTGACAAGATTTGGAATGCCAGCAGAAATAGTGTGTGACAATGGCTCGCAGTTCATCGGCAAGAGAACCACCAACTTCTGTGCCAATTGGGGAATCAAAATGATCACTTCAACACCTGTCCATCCTCAGGCTAATGGATAGGCCGAATCAAGCAACAAAATCATTATCAATAACCTGAAGAAAAAGTTGGGGTCTAAGAAAGGAAAATGGGCCGAAAAACTACCTTTTGTTCTTTGGACAGATAGGACCACTTCAAAGAATGCTATTGGTCAGACTCCTTTTCATTGGTGTTTGGAGCTGAAGCAGTTATCCCGACAGAGATGGTTATTCCTACAGCTAGAGTCAGTCATCAAAATCCCGAAGATAACACTCAAAGTCTACTTGAAGATCTAGATGCAGTAGAAGAACTCGGGGATTTAGCAAAGACCAGAATGGCCTCTTATCAGCAGAATATAGCAAAGTCATACAACAAGAATATCAGGGTTCGTAGATTTCAAGAAGGGGATTTGGTTCTCCGAAAAGCCTTTCAGAATACTACAAATCCTACAGATGGAAATCTCGCACCAAAATGGGAAGGTTCTTACTTGATTGAGTCAGAAGCAGGAAAGGGGGCATACAGATTGTCCACTTTGGATGGTGACTCACTGCCAAGGGATTGGAACGCTATCCACCTCAAAAAATATTTTATGTAAGACTTCTATCCCGAGGATAATTTCTATCCTGAGAAATTTAACAGTGATGTTAAACAACTAAGGTATGTATTCGAATTTATATTTTTATTCATTTCCAATATTATTATTCTTTTATCATGATACTGTGTCACACCCTCAAAATCCACTAACGGCGTTTTACTGTCAGAGGGTGTGAACTAACAGGATCGGATTCATTAGTTATAATCAAACCATAAAACAAAGTTTCAAAACCATGAAAACGTTTACGAGTATTTAAATGTGGAAGCTTAAAAAAAAACATAAAACAAAATGTTGTGTCACGCAGGACGACTTAAACCCAATGATAACAGTTTTAAAAGAGTTTGCATAATAAAAGCGTTTTCAAGCAATGCATGATCCTATACCGCGCGCCCGCCTCGGCTACCTGAGAATAACATACTAAAAGTGTCAACACGGGGTTGGTGAGTTCACAAGTTTATATAAAATAAAGCGTTTAGCGTTTGCGTTCAGCGTTTTGCGTTAAGTGTTTTGCGTTATGCGTTTTGCGTTACCAGATAGTGTTATGTCAATTATATATCTATTGTAGCTAGCCTATAAAACAAGTATTACTAAGTGTTCGACACCGAAGCTGACTGTTTATCATTTGCCTTGCCACCAGGTCTATCCCGACCATGGTATGTGTTTAGCCAAGATTACACCCACTCGACCTCCAGTCGAGTTTAGCGTTGGGTGGGGTTTGTCAAACCCAGTAGTACTACTCAACAATGACTCGCTATTATCCAATATTAAACGGTTCGATGTGAATGAAGGACTTTAGTTATTGCGTTTGCCACTTAGTCTTTACAAGTGATATATAATCTATATTAACAAAATCTTAAATGCGTTTTCGGAGTATGTTATCTCCCCAAGTGAAAAGCGTTTGAAAACAGGTTAAAAGGGGTAAGTGAACTCACTGTTTGCGAAGAATTCCCAAAATAAATCACCAAGTGATGCGCGTCACAGAAAACTCTCTCTAGCGTTCTAAAACAATAAGGAGGTTTTCTAAGTATCGGAACTAATATCGAGTCTCTAGACCCGGCACATAATTCCTATGCACACAACATGTTTCATGTTTCGTTTGTGAATCGTGTGTGACTTTAACAAGTGTATTTGTGATACGTTACATGTGTGAGCAATTATTTACGTGTCGTGTATTCATAATGTACATCACTAGCAATTACTTCCCGTAAGGGCAATTTGGTCAACATATAACAATTAACTAGCAATTATTCCCCGCAAGGGTATTTTGGTCAAAATACGACAATTAGTTAGTAATTATCATGTTTCATGCAACTTTCACAAAATTCAGCAACTAGTTTCTTAACGACAGAATTTTACTTGAAAAACTAGTCTATCCCACCGATCATAGCATCACAATTAATTTACCAAAAATCATCACAAAAGCATGTATGTGTTAGGTTTACAGAACATATTTTGTTGTATTTTTATTCCATACATATTTCTCACAAAGATCAATTAACCACAGCAAACTCATAACAGTCAAATTTATGCGCAACAGAAAGTTGTTTGCAATTCCTGTTAAATGAAAAATCCAACAAATTCAAGACCACTTGGGTTAGGTTCCTAACTCAACAAGTCAACTTCCAAAAGTGGAACAAACCCAATTGGTCTCGTAGTTCATGAGATATAACATTTACAAAACAACCTAACAGCAGGTCTAACAACTCAGCTTTGCACAACGTTTTTGTAAAATCATAAAGGTTAACTTTTACACGTCCAAAAATTGCAAATTTACATTCTTTAGAAACTAGACTCAACCTAGTTTACTGTCGTATCAATTATCTCAATCAAGTTTTACATTTACACCCTGTTACAGTTAGTTGAACATTAATAACACAATCTGTCCTGAAACTGTTTACATCCAAACTCAACATATTAACTATCTATGGACCACAATTCATTCATATGACATTCTAGACACTATAACCACTATCCATGCATATCAATTACACCATACATACATGGTTAGGGTTTTATTTGAATTCAAAATCAAGAACACATCAATTAACATGTAATAATACCAATTCTAGTCATCATATCACAATCAATCCATCATCAAATCAAGATAAAACATATGAAAACATATACATATGAAAATCGGACCTAGGGTTTGCAATTATACCTTCAAAAACACCAATACAAGCAATATGAAGGTAGAGGATGGCTAGAAACGGATGTAGGATGCTTCAATTGTGAAAAACAAGATCAAAAACCAAGAGATATGTGTGTGTATGTGAGCCGATCGTGAGGAGACAGGGGGGGGGGGGGCTGGCCGTCAGTTTTGGGAAGAGGGAGAGGGAGGAGAGGTTAGGGTTTATATTTATTAATAATAATAACATGTTACACTTTAGTCCCTCAAATTCCAAATGTTATTTTTCTAGCTTCATTAACTAGTTCTAGCACATTGAGTTAACGTTTATAACGATGTTATCACATAACACATAGGTCTAACACATAATTATCACATAATTATCGTTTTGACGTTTTTCGTTTATTCACCAATCGTTTGCGTCAACTCGTTTGCGTTTCGGTGCAATTCCCGAAAGACTACATATGTAGTAAGTGTTAAGCGTCATTTAAACCCTAGTTTAAATGTAATGAGGTGTGCGTTATAGATTCAGTGATCTTTAAGTTTGAATTGGCGGAGTTGAGTTAACGGAGTTAACCTGAAATTGACGATTGTCACATCATTCCCATGTTAAAGAATTTTCGTCCCGAAAATTTGAGTCAAGTCATGACGAGTGCCTGAAAATGTAAGAAAAATTTTCAGTTTGTCATATCATCCCCTAGTAGAAAGAAATTTCGTCCCGAAATTTAATTCATACCTCCGGTGATTTCTGACGGTTTGTCGGGTTTCGCGGTTTTCTGTGTTTGGTCAGCCCTTTAAAAAGGTGAGGATACTTTTTCATCATTTGATCCTCGCGTTCCCACGTGAACTCCGGTCCACGTCTTGAGTTCCAACGAACCTTAACGATTGGAATTTTGCTGTGCTTGAGTGTTTTGGTTTCCCAATCCAAAACTTCGACTGGTTGTTCAATGAAGCGTAGTTGTTTGTCAACTTGCAATTCGTCCAAAGGGACTACTTGGGTTTCATCAGATAGACATTTCTTCAAATTGGATACGTGGAAAACATTGTGTACACTGCTGAGTTCCGCTGGTAAGTCCAGCCGGTACGCCACCGGACCAACGCGTTCCGTTATCCGGTAAGGACCAACATATATGGGGTTGAGTTTGTTTCGCTTTCCAAAGCGAACCACACCTTTCCAAGGTGAGACTTTGAGTAACACTTGGTCATTCACTTGAAATTCGAGGGGTTTTCGGCGCTTGTCGGCGTAACTCTTTTGGCGATCTCGTGCTGCTGCCATGCGATTTCGGATTTGAACAATCTTTTCCTAAGTTTCGAGTACCAGTTCTGGACCAGTGATTTGGCTGTCACCCACCTCTGCCCAGCAGAGTGGTGATCGACACTTTCGTCCGTACAGTGCTTCAAACGGCGCTGCTTTAATACTTGCGTGGTAGCTGTTATTATACGAAAACTCTACCAAAGGTAAGTGAGGTTCCCAACTTTTTCCGAAATCCAATACACATGCACGCAACATGTCCTCTAAGGTCTGAATAGTTCGTTCACTTTGCCCATCTGTCTGAGGATGGTAGGCTGTGCTCATATCAAGGCATGTGCCTAGGGCACTCTGTAGCGACTTCCAAAAGTGCGAAGTGAAACGGGAGTCTCGATCAGAAATGATGGAGACAGGCACTCCGTGTCTAGACACTACTTCCTTCATGTAGACGCGAGTCAATCTTTACATTTTGTCCGATTCCTTAATCGCTAAAAAGTGTGCGGACTTAGTCAACCGGTCAACGATCACCCAGATGTTATCGCATCCCGTCGGTGTTTTAGGTAATCCCGTGATAAAATCCATTGAAATGTGTTCCCATTTCCACATTGGAAGTTCCGGTTGTTGTAGTAGGCCGGATGGTTTCTGGTATTCTATTTTGACTCTGGCACAAGTCAAGCATTTGCTCACTTGCTTAGCTACTAGCAATTACTGTAACACTTAGCACTCGATATTTCATCAGCTCCACCACTTGTAATCACCCTTTTACTATTAATAATATTGATGGTGATAGTTTTCACCGTCCGGGGGTTTTTTGTGCCGGAGATTATCATAATCAAAGGCTTTTTCCCTCGTAATCAAATCGTTGTGTTCATTCATTTTACCGTCAAGCACTCTACCTCACGTAGTAATTTGATCAGAAGTTACCTTGTTAATTTTTGACCGAAACAGTTTTCTTCTGCGACGATGCGCGACGAGCATAACTAACAGTTTTAAATTTCTTAAAATTGGGATTATAATAAATCTTATCCCAAATCCATTTTAGATTTTAATTGTAGACTATGGAATGTTCCTAGAGCATGATCTAATTCTAAATTATTTATCTTTTTCTCAAAGATAGGATATTTACCATCAATTTAATTATTTTCTTCCTAACTTAATATATCCAAAACAATCAATAACACAAAATCTTTGGTAAGAATTCAACCCTTCGATATATATTGGGAGGTTGATATCCCTCAATGTTTTTTTGGTTTCTCCACTGAAACCAACTAGCACTGATGTCCTTGGGATGATCTCGGAGTCTGGTATGTTCATCTTCTGAAGAACATCATGTTGGATGATATTGACCGAGCTTCCACCATCTACCTGGATCCTGCGTACATAATGGTTAGCGATAAAATAAAGTAACAATCAAACCGTCGTGATGAGGATCCTGGATGCTTGATTTATCTTCTTCATCAAAGAAGATCCTTTTGTCTGTCGTCAAAGTGGTGGATATAACCGGTCGTTCCCCATTATCCAACTTGGTTTCCTTGGCCAGTCTTTTAGCTGCGGAGAAGGAAGTGCCGCATATGTCTGATCCTCCAGAGATGAAGTTGATCACTTGAGCATCTGGTAGGGGCGGAGTTGCTTTTTGAGGAACCTCTTCAGGATCATAGATCCTGGACTTTTTTCTTCCCAAAAGCTCTTTAAAGTGGCCCTTGCTCAGGAGGTATCCAATTTCCCTCCTTAAACCGACGCAATCATCCGTCAGGTGGCCAAAATCCTCATGGAAAGTGCACCATTTGGATTTGTCTCTGAAGGTGGTTGACTTTTCATTCTTTCAGGGCCACCTTGACTTCTCCCCTAGATCCTTCATGGCATAAATCAAGCCATGAGTATCTACGGAGAAGCAATATTCTGAGATGCTGGGGTAATCTTCATCATCATCTCCTTAGTCAACAGCTCGAACGTTTTGATTGTTGAATTTGTAGTACGAGTTGGAGTTGTTGTTTCTGTATGAGGATCCTTTATTCTTGTCAGAGGATTCTTGTTTTGTTTGACTCCCTAGACGATCCTGGATCCTCTTGTCATCTTCCAACCATATGAATCTGAGTGCCCTGTTTCTAACTTCATCTAAGGTCCTGCAAGGAGTTATCACAAGATTATCATAAAAGGGTATGCCCCTCTGAAGTCCCATCTTGAATGCTTCAACAACTGTAGCCATGTCAATATTAAGTATTTCCAGAGCTTACCTGCCAAACCTTGTAACAAAATCTCTAAGGGATTCATCCCTAGGTTGGGTAACTCGGTATAAATCATTAGTTAACTTCTCAAATTTCCTACTACAGGAAAATTGATTGTTGAATAAGTTTACTAAGTGCGAGAAAGAAGTAATTGAAAAGGGAGAAAGACTTAGCAGCCACTTTAATGCGGATCCTGTCTGTGTGGATCCAAAGCCCTTGCACAAACAAGCTTCTTTAAGTCTCTCATGAATAGGATTGATCTCCATCCTTTCCCTATATTGTGCAACGTGTTCCTTAGGATCTGTGGTCCCATCATAAGTCTTCATGTTGGGGGTTTGGAATTGTTTCAGGATTTCAGCATCACAGATAGGTGGAGCAAATCTGGATAACTTGTGGCTTCCTTCTGGTATCTCGGGAATTGGATGGACCACCCCCGGTACACTGGATATCATATCCTTCAGCTTTTGTAGTTCCTTAGCCATAACTTGGTTGATACCTACATCCCGCATAGAACCACGGTTAGCATCCAAGGATATAGGGTCATAAAAGTTACCTCTTTGCTAGGTGAAGGTTGGCATTCCAGAGGAGTGGTTGAGGTAAGAGGTGTCTACTACTGGAGTTGGTCCACCTGAAGCTATAGTCTGCATGGGGATTATATCTCCTTCATGGACCTCGAATGACCTTTAATGTTGAACCCCTGAGGATCCTTGATCCTGGAAGAAGGATCTTTGACTGGGGTTAAAGGATCCTAATGGTTGAGAGTTGATGGAATATGGTTGAAGATACACTCCTGAGGATCCTGGTTGAAGGATGGATGATCCTTGCGGGAAAGTTGGGGATCCTTGAGCTAGTTGACCCATGGACCCCGGTTGAAGGATAGATGATCCTTGCTGGAAGTATGAGGATCCTTGAGTTTTTTGACCCATGGACCCTTGTTGAATGATAGATGATCCTTGAGTGAACTGAGCCAAGGATCCTGGAGTGGTGGAATCCAGCATCCTAGGCATCAAGGGAGTGTGATCCTCCGCTAGCCGCATAGTCTTCTTGATATCTTCTATCTAATGAAGGATCCTCTGGTTGGTCTTGGTTTCCTGTTCGATATATGCTTTAACCTGCGAAATCATATTAGAAACGTCATTTTTATTACTAACCACCGGAGCGGCAGCAGTGGTTTTTGAGCTCTGGAAGACTGGTAGTTGAGTCTTGTTCCCAACAGAAGTAGCTCGTGGTGCTCCCGTGATTGGCAGAGGCATCGGCGGCAAGGTTCTTGACGAGAGAGGAACCGATGACGGCATGGTTGATGAAGAAGAGGTTGATTTAGAGGCCATTGATAGTGATATGGGTATGAAAAGATTGAAAATGAGAGGAATAATATGGATTATAGCACCAATTTCCCCACGGTGGGCGCCAAATTGTTTTGGATAAAATTATGGTAAGGATAATGTATCCGAAGTGAGGTTTAGTGCTAAATTGATAACGATGAATATATGAACGAAATTAAGATGAACACAGTGATTTGTTGCGAGGAAAAACCCTTTGATCTTGTTCAGATCAAAAGAAGAAAACCTCGGGTGATGACAACTCGTCGATCACTAATTTATTAATCACAAAAAAGGGTTACAAGTGTTTGGATATTGTGATCGATGTTACAAAGTAAGCTAGTGTGTAGAGAGAGTTATTAAATCTGCTCTAGTGTGTGTGAGAGTACAAGTGTCTTCCTAATCGATCATATCTCGATGTTTATAAAGAAAATACGTTCAACAACTAGTCCTAATTTTCTGCCACTATTCCACAACTCCTCCAATGTTCATTGACCACGTGCTAGGAGCTTCCAGTAGCGAAATTTAAGGTAGACCAAATCACAAAGTCGTTACTTCTGTTGAATAATAACCTACACACGTGAAACAATTGTTAATAATACTAACCTCTGAGGATCCTTGATCTTCGACATAACTCTGGAGCTCTTCAGGAGGATAACTGATCCAAACATATCTTCAAGGATAATATAATTTCAGCAGAGAAAATATCAGTCCTAACAGTAAGTATCCTTATTTATCTTGAGTGACAAAATCGATCCATGGTGTGGAAGCGTGAATAATCGATATTAAACAACGGTGTGGAGCTCGGATCTAGGGTTAGGATCGAATCTACTCATATTCACTCTTGAAAGATGTTTGGACGGATGAGGTGTATTGGAAGAGAGCCTGATTTGATTAACAATCAATAATAGGATGAACAATTGTACTCAAAACATAAAAGATATAAATGGTAGAATCATAATATTAGTCGAATGATTCTCACAAAGATGAATCACTCATACATACATTCATACATACATTGGATTAAAAAATATCAGCCGCCTCCAGAAGAGCTCATCCTGGAGGAGGAGACTCTCTCAAAGGGATAAAACCCTAGATCTCACTAATACATAATACAAACACTCATACTAGACAAATGAATAAAAACATCTATTTATACTAGTCTAGCATGACTTGGTCTTCAAGCCATCCACCATTGATTGAGACCAAACAATATACTTTTCACCCACAAATTAATTCGATGCGTTGGTATAAAACATAAGTTCCAACAATCTCGCCCTTAGACCTATGTCTTAGAATTTCTTCCATAACCTCATAACTCGTTGTCTTTCATTGAAATTCTCCCCCCTCACGTTAAGCTTCTCCCAATGTTCATTTCGAATTATTACTCTTATACCACTTTTGGATATAGTTTTATGGGCATATGAACGAGGCTTTGAACTTCAAAGATCAACTACAAGTAACAAGGTTATCACAAAAAGAAATAAACTCAATGTGATCGTCAAATAATCATCCATTCTTCAAATCTGTTTCTTCCCTTGTAACTCATCTTCAAACCATTCCCTGAATTAAGATAGCATTCAAGTCAATCATAACCCGTTCTTGACTGTTCAAGTGACTATTTCATAGGAGGTTAGACTCTACTGATCATCCTTTCAACATTGTTGCTGGAGATGACCCTATCTTCTCATCCGTACTAGGAAATCTGAAAACTTACAAATAATGAAACACTTTGAAAAACCTTGGATTATTGATCTTGATAAGCTTTTCTTTATCTTGAGTCTTTTACTTGATTTGAAGCTTGCCATTTGAAATGAAATTCAAAGTTTTTTACTCCCCCAATTTCGTTGCAATTGCCTTTAATAAATGTGTCTTCAAATCAAGTGTGGGTGAAACAATCTTGACCATCCTTATCAAGATTGTAATAATCTGAAAATAAACATATTCATATGTTGGTTGACACTAAAAGAGATTAAATCCTTAAGCTTGGTCAACACTTGTTCTTGTAAAGCTTTTGATGAAGTCGTGAAATTGGATGAGGTTTGAATTCCTTAAGCTTGTTGATGATTGGAGAAAAATTACCAAAATACCCCTGAGTATATATCATCCGTAGAGAACAACTTGGTTAAACGGTCAACGGCACCAAAAAATCTCAAAAGTTTCTTCAAAACTTTGAAATATTTCACAAACTCTGTTTCCTAGTACACAATGTGCTTGGAAGAACTTTCCTAGCACAAAGTGTACCCGGAAAGCAAAATACTTGTGATTTTTCAATTTTTTTCACTAGCACAAAGTGTGCTCGGAAGCACTTCACTAGCACAAAGTGTGCTTGGGACTTAAAGATAGTTTTCTTTAGAAGACCAAAGATATGCAAGGGGTTACTCGACACTGGAACTTGATGTGCCCGAGATAAGATGTGCCCGAGATAAAGTGTGCCCGAACCAAAAATTGTGCTTGGGCAAAACACAATCTGTGCCCGAAGCAACACTTAACCATTATCATTACTTGAGAACAATCTTATATGTTCATTGTATGCCCGGTACATCAAAATTTCAACTCTGCATCATCAATCACTGATTTGCCCTTGCATAACCTGCTTGAATATTCACTTTGCATTTGCTACAACAACCAATATAATATTGCCTTTAGTACCTGTTCATTTTAGACTTGTACCTTCTTCATACCAGTTTGTACCAACGGCAACGTTTTCCAACATACCATATCCTGTTTGTGCAGCACATTTATCAAAATCAATATCGAGAAAACAAAACCCTAATTCTTTCAGATCGAAATAGTAGATCCGAAATCCTAAAAGAATCGATGAGCAATATCCAGGTCATCTCGAAATAAATAAAAGAAATCTACCTTCAATCTTATCCATAACCTTTTCAGATATGGAAATCATCAAATGAACAGAGTTGCCCCAAAACGAGCCAAATAACCCTGTTACATCAGATCTGGACCATTCTGACCAAATAAACATGGAATTGATGTTGGATCTCCAAACGAGTCATCAACCCAAACATCAATCCATAAAATTTTCTCCGAATCATCAAATAATTTCAAAACCCCCAAAAATAATTTCAACGAACTTCATCGTTTAACGTCCATGGTGGATTCAAGAACGAAATGAATCAGTTCAGCGGTTAGTCCGAACAATTCGGTAACCCATGCTCTGATACCAACTGAGAAAACCGAGCCCCGGTGCGGAAGCGTGAATAATCGGTATTAAACAACGGTGTGGAGCTCGGATCTAGGGTTAGGATCGAATCTACTCATATTCACTCTTGAAAGATGTTTGGACGGATGAGGTGTATTGGGGAGAGCCTGATTTGATTAACAATCAATAATAGGATGAACAATTGTAATCAAAACACAAAAGATATAAACAGTAGAATGATAATATTAGTCGAATGATTCTCACAAAGATGAATCACTCATACATACATTGGATTAAGAAATATCCGCCGCCTCTAGGAGAGCTCATCCTGGAGGAGGAGACTCTCTCAAAGGGATAAAACCCTAGATCTGACTAATAGACAATAAAAACACTCATACTAGACAAATGAATAAAAACAACTATTTATACTAGTCTAGCATGACTTGGTCTTCAAGCCATCCACCATTGGTTGAGACCAAACAATATACTTTTCACCCACAAATTAATTCGATGCGTCGGTCTAAAACATAAGTTCCAACATTGAGAATAATAATCTACAGAAAATTTATGTTAACCTGAGAATAACAGGGATTTGAAAATTACCAACAACGGCTCCAAGATACTGAATTGGCTCTGAGAGAAGTTGAAAGCAAGATTGAAGATCTCCAACACGCAGCAGACACAAGGATCAAGTTTTACAGAAAGAAGGAGAAAGAAATTGTGGAGCTTAGAGCCTCATTCAAGTTGGAGAAAGCTGAACTTATTGAGGATGCCAAGAGGTCTGCTGTTACAAGTATCCTGGAGTCAATTCTCAAGATGTCATGAGAGGTACAGGCAAAGGGCTATGTGATGGATTCCTGGAATTCTGAAGCTTGGGCAAAGAAGCTGAAGAAGTTGAAGGGTGAAGAGGTCAAGGATGCAGGTACTTCTGAGGTGACAAAGGAGACATGTGCTGATGAGGTGGCGGAAGTGGAAAAGAAGGCGGGCGATGAGGGTGACGATGACAAGGCTTGAGCCCGGTTTTTAGGTTGTTTGATGTGTTTCCGTTGGTTGTTTGTTTGAACAATTTCTATTTTGGTTGTGTATGAACAATTTAATATGCTTAAGATAACGGTTTGGGTGGAGGGATCCTGATTCAGGACGAAGCCCAAACTATCTTTTATTTCATGTTTTGAACAATCAGATGGGTTCCGGTGGATGGGTTCTGTTTTGAGTGAAACCTGAATCATCTTATCCTGCACTTTAATATTAGTATAACAACTTTTTATGACTTATCTTGGTATTTTATCCTTGTTTTTGTTATTAAATCCTTAGAATAAAATTGATTTTATTAGGATTTTAAAATTCAAATGAAGTTCCTTAATAACAGTTTAAGTTTCAGTTCAATAAACCAACACCACGTCATAAAATTCATCTTATAAATAAGACAAGTAATATGAAATATAGAATGTTCACAAATAGGAAATCATACCAGAATCATATAGCAAGTAACCCTGATATTATCTAGACCATTTTATCCTTGTAATAAGATCATTTTTCAGGATGATCTTTCGATTCTGGGGATATATTGATAGACCTGCAATGTTAAAATTATCCTGAAAATAAACTTAGAAATTCTGGCGACAAGGCCCAAATAAACTGGCGACAAGGCCTAAATAAACTGGCGACAAGGCCTAAATAAATAGGCGACAAGGCCCTTAGAAGAGGTGAAAACCCCTTAAACCTTAGGAATGGTACGTCTACCATTAACTTGGGATTCAAACTAATAGCCGAGGATAACGAGGTAACAAGTCACTATATTTCATGTGCTGGCCCCGTCTCTCGAACTACGATTGAATAAACATACGCTACAGGCCATCTTAAGAAGAGGTGAAAACCCCTTAAACCTTAGAAGGCGTTGAATAATACCTTAACAGGCGACAAGGCCCAAATAAACTGGCGACAGGGCCCAAATAAACTGGCGACAAGGCCCGAATAAACTGGCGACAAGGCCCAAATAAACTGGCGACAAGGCCCAAATAAAACTCATTCCATGTGGGAATACCACATATCTTCAGGCTACAAAATAGTCAAATCTAGGTGAGGGGTGGGTGTTAGCCTTGCTAACACCATTTCGATGTCTAAGTCAGTATCATGATAAAAGAATAATAATATTGAAATTGAATAAAAATATAAATTCGAATACATACTAGTTGTTTATTATCACTGATAAATTTCTCAGGATAGCAATTATCCTTGGGATAGTAGTCTTACATAAAATATTTTTTGAGATGGATAACATTCCAAGCTCTTGGTAACAAGTCACCATCCAAAGTAGACAATCTGTATGCCCCCTTTCCTGCTTTTGACTCAATCAAGCAAGGACCTTCCCACTTTGGTGCAAGCTTTCCATCCGCAGGATTTCTAGTATTCTGAAAAGCTTTTCGGAGAACTAAATCTCCTTCTTGAAATCTACGAATCCTGATATTCTTGTTGTAGGACTTTGCTATCTTCTGTTGATAAGATGCCATTCTCATCTTTGCTAAATCCCTGAGTTCTTTTATTGCATTCAGATCTTTAAGTAGACTTTGAGTATTATCCTCGGGATTCTGATGACCGACTCTAGCTGTAGGGATAACCATCTCTGTAGGGATAACTGCTTCAGCTCCAAATACCAATGAGAAAGGAGTCTGACAAGTAGCATTCTTTGAAGTGGTCCTATATGCCCAAAGAAAAAAAAGGTAGTTCCTCGGCCACTTTCCTTTCTTAGATCCCAACTTTTTCTTCGGGTTATTGATAATGATTTTGTTGCTTGATTCGGCCTAACCATTAGCCTGAGGATGGACAGGTGTTGAAGTGATCATCTTGATTCCCCAACTGGCACAGAAGTTAGTTGTTATCTTGCCATTGAATTGTGAGCCATTGTCACACACTATCTCTGCTGGGATTCCATATCTTTTCGGGATATTGCACTTGATGAATGAGATAACCTCTTTCTCTCTGACTTGAACAAAGGATTTTTCTTCAATCCGCTTTGAGAAATAATCAGTCATAGCCAGCATAAAGACTTTTCCTCCTGGAGCTCTAGGTAGCTTTCCAACAATATCCATTCCCCACTTCATGAAAGGCCAAGGGGATATAACAGATACAAGGGTTCTGCTGGCTGGTGCAAAATGTTGCTATGTCTTTGGCATGCATCACATTTCTGAGAATAATTTATAGCATCCCTCTTCATCGTTGGCCAAAAGTATCTTGTCTTCAGGATTTTGGAAAATAGTGCTCTGCCTCCAGTGTGATTCCCACAATCTCCTTCATGGATATCCTGAAGAACTTCTTGAGCTTATGACTTCTCCAAGCACCTAAGATTTGGTCCTGCAAGAGATTTCCTATATAATATATCATTAATTATAGTATATGGGACTACCTTTGTGCGAAAAGGTCTTGGGTTTTCATCCTTGGGGATAACTCCATCCTGAATATATTTCCTGATCGGGATAATCCAAGAATTTTCATTATCCTCAGGATTCTTGACTCCCATATCTTCATCATCGTCTGATATTTGACACCTTGCTCTCCTATTGCTGGGATCAAGATATGTATGATAGGAATCTCGACACCTTCCGGTATCCTGAAGGATGAAGCTAAATATGCTAGGGCATCTGCTTCAACATTCTCTTCTCTAGGTACCTGTGAAATATCAAACATTTTAAAACATTTTGCTAGTTTTTTGACTAGCTCTAAATATTTCATTAGTTTTTCTCCTCTAACAACATATGAACCATTAAAATGATTAGTTAATAATAATGAATCAACATGTACTTGAATAAACCTACTTTTCATGTCGATTGATAATTGTAATCCTGCTATCAAAGCTTCATATTCTACCTCATTATTTGTGGCTTGAAATCCGCTGGATATGGATTGAGGTATAATGTCCCCCTGTGGCGATTTTAGCAGGATCCTGAGACCTGTTCCTCTAACATTTGAAGCACCATCTGTGTATAGAGTCCACTTATCTTTGGTTTCCTTAAGTTGTTGGACTTCCAAGTCTGCCTCTTCTATAAGTTCACTGGTGAAATCAACCACAAAGTCTGCTAATGACTGGGATTTAATGGCAGTCCTAGGTTCATATGCTATATCATACGCACTCAGCTTCACAGCCCATTTTGCCATCCTACCTGACATTTTCTGGTTTTCTCAAAACAGACTTAATAGGGTAATTAGTTTTAACACATATAGGGTGAGTTTCAAAATAGTGTCTAAGTTTAGTAGATGCCATAATAAGTGCTAAAATTAATTTCTCAAGACAAGAATACCTGGTTTTAGGATCCAAAAGACTTTTACTTACATAATAGATGGGATGTTGTTGACCTTCGTGATCCTTGGCTAAAACTGCACTTACATCATTATTTGATACAACTAGATATAGAGATAGAGGTTCACCTTCATCGGGTTTTACCAGCAGGGGAGCAGAAGAAAGATAAGCTTTCAAGGATATTAAAGCTTCCTCATGCTTACTGGTCCACTCGAACTTCTTATTTTTCCTCAGGATATCATAAAATTCTTTGCACCTTTCTGAGGACTTGGATATTAATCTGTTGAGCGCTGCTATCCTGCCAGTTAGCCTTTTAACATCTTTGACTGATGCTAGGGATTTCAGATTCAGGATAGCTTGTATCTGCTCCAGACTCGCCTCTATCCCCCTTTTGGTGACCATGTATCCCAAGAATTTGCCAGCCTTCACTCCGAAATGGCACTTTGAAGGATTCAGATTCATGTTATATTTGTCGAGGATATAAAATGTAGTCTTGAGATCCTGGAGGTGATCCTCAGCTTTCTTGGACTTCACCACCATATCATCAATATAAACTTCCATCTTGTCCCCCAGTTGCTCTTTGAACATCGTGTTAACTAACCTTTGTTAGGTTGCACCTGCATTTCTAAGTCCAAAGGGCATAGCAATATAACAATAAATATCTGTGGGAGTCATGAAAGCTTTATCTTCTTGATCTAAAGGTTCCATTTGGATTTGCTGAAATCCTGAGGATGCGTCCATAAATGTCAGCATTTTGTGGCCAGCTGTAGCGTCTACCATTGAATCTATGTGTGGTAGAGGGAATGGATCCTTAAGGCAGGCCTTATTCAAGTCTGTGAAATCTACACAAACTCTCCATTTGCCATTCTTTTTCTAGTACAACCACCACAATTGCTAACCATCGGGGATATTGAACTTTCCTAATCATATTTGCTTTTAAGAGTCTTTCAACTTCTTCTTGGATGATTATGTTTCTCTCAGGTGCAAATTTTCTTCTCTTTTGATGGATTGGCCTGAAAGAATTATCAATTCCAAGTTTATGTGTTATAATATCCTTGGAAATACCTGTCATATCTTCATGTTTCCATGCAAATGCTGACAGTCTTGACTTAAGGAAATCGAGCAACTTTGACTCAATATCCTCGGGAATGCTCGTTCCTATAAGCACTTTGACTTCAGGATCCTCGGGATAAGGAAGTATTTCATTAATTTCTTGTTCCCTGGCCCCCATTACGTCTCGTGCTAGCTTCTGTAATTGCTACGCCTGCTGGGATTTGGCAGTACACTTCATAGAAGAGGCGTAGCAATTCTTTGCATCTTGTTGATCGCTGATGATTTTGATAACTCCCCACGGACTTGGGAGTTTCACATATTGGTGATAAGTGGAGGGGAATGCTTCCATGTCGTGTATACAGGGCCTGCCTAATATGATATTGCAACAAGAAAACAGTCAATAACACAAAAGTGTTGCATTTTGTTTACCCCTTCAACATATACTGGGAGCTTGATATCCCCAATAGTGTTCTTAGTCTCTCCACTGAATCCAACCATACTGAGGACCTGTGGATAATCTCATCCTCAAGAATATTAATCTTTTTCAGCACATCTAGTTGGATAATGTTGATAGAGCTTCCACCATCAATGAGGATCCAGCGCACATAATGGTTAGCCACATATAACGTTATTACCAAACTATCATGGTGAGGATCCTGAACATTGACTCTATCGCTTTCATCAAAGGATATGGTCTTTGCTTGAGTGAGAATGGATGTCTTTGTTGGCCTATCAACATTTTTTTCGCAGCAGAATAAGAGGTTCCACAGATGTCAGATCCTCAGGATATAAACAGAATTGTTTTTGCATTTGCTGGTGGAGGAGTCGCCTTCTCAGGAACTTTCTCAGGATTTTGTTCTTTTCCCTTCTTCCGGCTGAGTAGTTCTTTCAAGTGGCCCTTGCTGAGAAGATAGCTAATCTCCCTTCTGAGTGCAATGCAATCATCAGTCAAGTGCCCAAAATCCTCGTGGAAGGCACACCATTTTGACTTATCTTTCCAGGCTTCTTGTTTCTCCATCTTCTTTGCCACATGGCTTTTTCACCTAAGTCCTACATGGCACACATTAATCCTCCAACATCAACGGAAAAACAATATTCAGAGATCTTAGGATATTCTTCATCATCTTCATCATCTACTTCATTAATTCTGGGGTTATCAGGCTTATAGTAAGGTTTTGATCGATATGATTTTCCCAGGGATTCTGCTTTCCGGTTCGTCTGATCATATTTCGGGATATCGATCTTCTTATAGCTTTTCTTATCATCCTCTAGCCTGATAAACCTTAGAGCTCTGCTTCTTGATTCATCTAACGACCTGCACGGAGTCATAACAAGGTCATCAAAGAAAGAGGAGTCTTTCTCTAACCCCAGTTTAAGAGCTTCCACTGCCGAAGTAGGATTTAGATTTGGGATCTCTAGTGACTCCTTGATAAACCTAGTAATAAAATCTCTCAAGGATTCCCTAGGATTCTGAGTAACCATATAAAGATCACCTGTCATCTTCTCAAATGTTCTACTGCAAGAAAACTGGTTATTGAACAAGTTAACTAAATGAGAAAAGGAGGTGATGGTGTTAGGAGGAATACTCGGTAGCCATTTCATGGCTGCTCCAGTCAAGGTAGGCCCAATCCGTTGCAAAGACATGCTTCCTTGATTTCTATAGGGATTGGGTTGATCTCCATACGCTCCCTATACTATGCAACATGTTCCTAAGGATCCGGTGAGCCATCATACAGTTTCATATTTGGGGTTTGAAACCGTTTTGGGATCTGTACATCACTAATTGACGACAAAAATTGGGATATTATGTGACTATCAGTGGGAAGTTCAGCTATGAGACGGATTACACAAGGAACATTTGAGATCATATCCTTAAGCTTCTGTAATTCCCGGGCTAAAGTTGAACTTATGGCTGCATCTTGCAAAAATCCTTGATTAGCATTAAAGGGAATTGTATTGAAAGTGTTACCCTAATTAATATTCTGAGGAACAGTCTGGGTGTTGTAGCTTGCATTCCCAAACATAGTATATCCTGGAGTAGCAAATGGAGTGGTTGAAGTGTTAGCCTGCATCGGGATAAAGTCACCCTAGTGCACCTCAGAGGATCCTGCAAACTGCTAAGTCTGAGTAAATGGTTGCTGAGGATTAGAGAATCCTGGTGAAGGCACTCTTGAGGATCCTGCCTGTTGCTGAAATCCTGAGGATACCGCCTGGTGATAAGGACCTAAGGATCGCGTCTGATGGAACAATCCTGAGGACCCGGTCTGTTGAAACAATCCTGAGGATCCTCCCTGCCGCGACAATCCTGAGGATCCTACATGTTGAAAAGGCCCTACAGAAGATGCATGCAAGTATCCTTAGGATCCAAATGAGTGCAATCCTGCAGACCCTTAGCACTGAAAAGATGACGATCCAGAGTTGTATGCCATGGTCGACTCCGGACGCACCAATCCTGAGGATCCTGGAGGAGTGAAATCTAGAGATCTCGGGACTAGTGGTGTGAATTCTTCCACCGGCCTCTTGGCTTTCCTGATATCTTCCAGTTCCTTCATGAGCATATGGTTGGTCTTGTTCTGGGATCCATCTGTTCCTGTAACTGTCTATACATAGACAAAAGGTCGTTGTTGGATACCATGATGGGATCTTGAGGAGATGGTCTCCATCCTGAGAACACGGGAGTAGCAGGTTTCTTCTTAGTGTTGTCAGGTTTCTTCGGGATACCACTAGAAGGAGGAGGAGGCATAGGAGGCCTCATAAAGGAACCTAAAGCTGTGGCTGAAGAGGAAACATTCTTTAGTTGGGAAGACATGTTGTGGATGTTGAAAGTAGGGTTTAATTTTAGGGTTAATAATGATCAAAGCATCGTTTGCCCCATGGTGGGCGCCAAATTGTTTCGGTAAAAAATTAACAAAGTAATTTTGTGATCAAATTTGGATGTGAGGTAGAGTGCTTGATCAAAAATATGGTGAACACAATGATTTGATTTCGAGGGAAAAAGCCCTTGATCTTGAGGATCGCCGGCACAAAAAACCCCCCGGATGGTGAAAACTATCACCGTCTATTTATTAATAACAAAAAAGGTTGATTACAAGTGTTGGAGCTGATAATCGATCAATTGCTAAGTGTTACAATAAGTTTCAGTAGCTATGAGTGCGAGGTGTGTGTTCTAAATGACCAATTCAGCTCGTTTAAATAAATAAAAGATTACAACTGAAATCTCGAGAAATCTGGGATAAACCCTAGACTAAGTCTTCCACTATCTGTTGCTTCACACGTTAGAATTGACGGAGCCTCATAAGTAACCGTTGCAAACCCACGTCTCTTAGTAGCACATTAAACACGTGGTTATATATGCAAAACAAACAGAACAATAAAGGACAGTTGGATTAGCGAAATATAATCCTCAGAATACTTGCATCGGCAGGATAGGTTGAAATCCTTAAAACATGATCAATCCTGAGGATAAAAATCTGCTCCCAACAGTTGTTAGTTGTTATTTTAGTTAAATACCGAGTTTATGATCAAACTAGGTCACACATTCATTTATTGAAGGTTCATAATCTTAAACACTCTCTCAAGAACTCACTAAGCATTTCATACACACACCTAGAAACTTTGTAATCTTTGATCGTAAACTCCACCCTTGTAATCCGATTTTACATTAATAAAGTGGTGATTGATGATTTTTCATCACCCACGGTTTTTGTGCCGATGATCCGACTAAGATCAAGGGCTTTTCCTCGTAACAAATCCCCGTGTTTGTGTTTGCAATTTTTATATAATCAACATTATCATCATAGCACTAAACCTCACCTTACAAATTTGGTTACTTGATCCTTAAACGACTTTTGACCAAAACAATTTGGCTCCCACTGTGGGGCGATTGGTGCTATAATCCAGAAAATACCCTATCAATATTCAACCTTTTCAATCAATACCACCATCAATGGCCTCTCAACAATCTTCTGCTTCATCAACCATGCCTTCATCAGTTTCACTTCCACCAAGATCTTCACTACCAATGCCTCATCCACTTACGAGAGCACCAAAGGCTACTGCTGCTGGAAACAAGACACAACTACCAGTCTTCCAGAGCTCGAAAACCACTGCTGCCACTTCGGTGGTTAACTCTAACAATGATGTTTCTGCTACGTTTTCACAGGTTAAAGCTTACAAGGAGTAGCAGAGCAAGACTAACCAGAGGATCCTTCAGGAAATAGAAGATCTCAAAAGGACCAAGAGGCCAGTGCAAGGATCATCTATCCTTCACCAGGGGTCCATGGGTAAGCAAGCTCAAGGATCCTCAGTTTTCCAACAAGGATCATCTATCCTTCACCAGGGGTCCATGGGTCAGCAAGCTCAGGGATCCTCAGTTTTCCAACAAGGATCATTTATCCTTAATCCAGGGTTCATGGGTCTACAAGCTCAAGGATCCTCTCTCCCCAGCAAGGATCATCAATCCTCCAGCCAGGATCCTCTGGGTTGTATCATCAAGGATCCTTTTCCTAGCCTCAAGCATCCTTCATCCAGATTCAAGGATCCTCGAGATTTCAGAATTAAAGATCTTCAGAGGTCCATGAAGGAGATATTATCCATATGTATACTATTGCCTCCGGCGGACCAACTCCCGTAGCAGACGCTTCTTACCTCAGCAATTCCTCTGAAATGCCAACATTCACACAACAGAGAGGTAACTCATATAATACTATATCCTTAGATGCTAATATTGGTTCCATGCCACGATGCATGTATCAACCAGGCTATGGCTAAGGAACTGCAGAAGCTTAAGGATATGATATCCAGTGTACCAGGGGTGGTCCGTCCAATCCCTGAAATAGCAGAAGGGAGCCATAAGTTCTCCAGATTCACTCCACCAATCTGTGTTGCGGAGATCCCAAAACGCTTTCAATCCCCCAATATGAAAGTATATGATGGGACCACTGATCGGGAAGATCACGCGGCTCAATATAGGGAAAGGATGGAGATCAACCAAATTCCTAAAAGACTCAAGGAAGCTTGTCTATGCAAGGGTTTCAGATCCACACTAACATGATCTGCACTAAAATGGCTACTAAGTCTTCCACCCTTTTTTGTTACTTCTTTTTCACAATTAGTTAACTTGTTCAATAACCAATTTTCTTGTAGTAGGAAATTTGAAAAGTTAACTAGTGATTTATATAGAGTTGTCCAACCTTATGATGAATCCCTTAGGGATATTGTTACAAGGTTTGCCAGGGAGGCCCTAGAAATCCCCAATCTTGATATGGCTATGGCTGTTGAAGCATTCAAGATGAGACTTCAAAGGGGCTCCCCATTTTTTGACGATCTAGTGATGAATCCTTGCCGGACTTTAGATGAAGTAAGGAACAGATTCATATGGCTGGAGGATGACAAAAGGATCCAAAAATAGTTAGGGGCTTAAACAAAGCAAGAATCTCCTGACAAGAAACAAGAATCCTCGTTCAGGAGCAACAACCCGAAGCCTTACTCCAAATTCAACAATCAAAATGTTCAGTTGAAGAAGGAGATGATGATGACGATTACCCAAGCATTTCTGGGTATTGCTTCTCTGTGGATACTCATGGTTTGATTTGTGCCATGAAGGATCTGGGAGAAAAAGAAAGGTGGCCTTGAAAGAACGAGAAGTCAACAACCTTCAAAGACAAATCCAAATGGTGTGCATTCCATGAGGATTTTGGCCATACGACGAATGAATGAATTGGTTCAAGGAGGGAAACTGGATACCTCCTAAGCAAGGGCTATTTTAAGGAGCTCTTAGGAAGAAAAAAATTCAAGGATCCAGGATCCTGAAGAGGTCCCTCAAAAAGCAACTCCGCCCCCACCAGATGCACAAGTAATGAACTTCATCTCCGGTGGATAAGATATATGCGGCACTTCTTTCTCCTCGGCAAAAAGGCACGCCAAAGAAACCAAGCTGGAGAATGGGGAATGACCGGTCATATCCACTACTTTGAAGAATGACAAAATAATCTTCTTTGATGAAGAAGATAAGACAAGCATCCAGGATCCTCACCACGATGGTTTGATTGTAACTTTATTTATTGCTAACCATTATGTGCGCAGGATCCTAGTCGATGGTGGAAGCTTGGTCAACATCATCCAACATGATGTACTACAGAAAATGAATATCCCAGACTCGAAAATCATCCCAAGAACATTGGTGCTAGTTGGTTTCAGTGGTGAAACCAAGAAGACAATGGGGGACATCAAACTCCCAATATACATCGAAGGATTGTCTTGTTGCAATGTTATTCTTGGCAGGCCATGGCTACATGGAATGAAGGCTGTAGCCTCTACTTACCATCAGTGCATCAAACTACCAACTCCTTGGGTAGTAGTAAGGATTGATGGTGACCAAGTCGAAGCCAAGAATTATTATTCTTCATCCATGAAGCCAACAGCTAAACAGACGATAGCATAGCAACCAAAGCAACATCCTAGGAACGTGCTGGAGGCTCGAGAGCGAGATATAAAAGAAATATCCTTAGATCTCGAGGATCTAGACGTGAAAGTTTTCTAGGATCCAGTATCCCCAATGAGATCGAGGAAGATATAGTATCCTTCCTAAAGCGACGGAAATCCACATTTGCCTTCAAACATTCAGACATAACAGGTATTTCTAAGGAGGTAATTACTCATAAGTTGGAACTTGATCATTCTATTAAACCCGTCCATCAGAAGTGAAGGAAATTCGCTCCTGAGAGGAATACGATCATACAAGAAGAAGTTGTAAAACTTCTTAAGGCCGGTATGATCATAGAGGTTAAGTATCCTCGATGGTTGGCTAATGTGGTTGTTGTTTCTAAAAAGAATGGAAAGTGGAGGGTGTGTGTCGATTTCACCGATTTAAACAAGGCATGCCCCAAGGATCCTTTCTCGTTACCACATATAGACTCCATGGTGGATGCAACGACAGGACATGAGATGCTTACCTTTATGGATGCTTCCTCTGGATTTCAACAAATTCAGACGGAACCATCTGATCAGGAGTATATAGCATTCATGACTCCTACCGGCATATACTGTTATATTGCTATGCATTTGGACTAAGAAATTCATGGGCAACATATCAAAGACTGGTCAACGTAATGTTCAAGGATCAGTTAGGCAAGACCATGGAAGTCTACATAGATAACATGGTGGTGAAGTCGAAGAGGGCTGAGGATCACCTCAAAGATCTTGAAGAAGCATTCGATATCCTGGATTAGTATAATATGAAACTGAACCCGTCAAAATGCCATTTTGGTGTTAAGGCTGGGAAATTTCTAGGATACATGGTAGCCAAGAGAGGAATAGAAGCGAGCCCTGAGCAGATAGAAGCCATCATTAATTTGAAGTCTCCTGTGAATGCTAAGGATGTCCAAAGACTTATGGGAAGAATAGCTGCTCTAAACAGATTCATTTCCAGATCCTTAGAGAAGTGCAAAGACTTCTATGATATCCTCAGGAAAAATAAAAACTTTGAATGGACTCAGAGGCCTGAGGATGCACTAAAGACTCTTAAGGATTATCTATCCTCAACTCCTGCTTTGATGAAGCCAATAGATGGTGAACCGCTGTCCCTATACTTAGATGTGTTAGGCAATGCAGTCAGTACTGTCCTGGCCAAGGCTCATGAAGGACAACATCACCCGATATATTATGCAAGTAAAAGCATCTTAGATGCAGAGGTCAGGTATTCTCACCTTGAAAAATTAATTCTTACTTTTATTATGGCCTCAACCAAGTTGAGACACTATTTTGAAACAAATACTGTTATCTTGAGAACTAATTATCCTGTTAAGAATGTGCTTAGAAAACCAGAATTGTCAAGAAGGATGGCCAAGTGGGATGTGAAGCTAAGTGCATATGATATTCAATATGAGCCCAAAACAGCCATTAAGTCACAAGCGCTTGCAGACTTTGTGGCTGATTTCACTAGTGACATACAAGCGGAAGCTGATTTGGAAGTTCAGTAACTAGAAGAAACCAAGGATCCTTGTATCCTCTTTACAGATGGGGCATCTAACGTAAAAGGAACATGATTGGGTATCCTACTGAAATCACCACAGGGGGACATAATACCCCAGTCCATTGCATGTGCATCCAAGCCACCAACAATGAGGCAGAATACGAAGCACTTATCGCAGGTTTACTCTTAGCCAAATAGATGAGGATCAGGTATCTTCAAGTTTCTATAGACTCTTTACTTATAACTAACCACTTTAACGGTTCTTATAACGTAAAAGGTGAGAATATGGTTAAATATTTAGAAATTGTGAAGGAATTAGCAAAATCCTTCAAGTTGTTTAGTATCATACATGTACCAAGAGAAGAAAATGCTGGAGCAGATGCCTTGGCAAACTTAGGATCATCATTAAAGATCCCAGATGATGTAAAGATACCTATCATTCATATATTGTCTCCAACAATTGGAGAACAGGAAGTTGTAGAGGTAGTGGATTGCACAGAAGAACTTAAGGATCCTTCATCCTCTCCAAAAGCAGGATCTTGGATCCTTCCAATCAAGAAATTTTTCTCCAAGAGAGAGAAATCCCTACAGGGGAAAACCCTAAAGCTTTCAGGTTGAAGGTATCACAATTTATTATTTTACAAGATATTTTATATCGAAAATCTCTCGCACATCCCTATTTGAGATGCATTGAGGATCCTGAAATACAAGAGGTGCTCAAGACCTCCACGAAGGCGATTGCGGCAACCACACAGGGGGGAGAGCATTATTCTCCAGGATAGTTAGAACTGGATACTTCTGGCTAACAATGAAGAATGATGCAATGCAGTACTCAAACAAGTGTGATGCTTGCCAAAGGCATGGAAACATCCTTCACCAGCCAGCAGAACCGATGTATCATATATTCTCTTCATGGCCTTTCATGAAATAGGGAATTGATATTGTTGGCAAGCTACTAAAGGCACCAGGCGGAAAGGTCTTTATGCTTTCTATGACAGACTACTTCTCTAAATGGATTGAGGCAGAAGCATTCGTGCAAGTCCGAGAAAGGGAAGTTATATCCTTCATTAAAAGAAACATTATAACTAGATTTGGTATCCCATCTAAAATTGTTTGTGATAATGGATCCCAGTTTATTGGGAAAAGAACTACTAACTTTTGTGACAGTTGGGGCATCAAGATGATTACTTCTACACCAGTTCACCCTCAAGCCAATGGTCAAGCAGAATCAAGCAACAAGATTATCATCAACAACTTGAAGAAGAAACTAGGATCCAAGAAAGGCAAGTGGGCTGAGGAACTTCCTTATGTTCTTTGGGCTGATAGAACAACACCAAAGAATGCAACAAGCCAAACACCCTTCTCATTGATTTTTAGCTTAGAGGCTGTAATCCCTACAGAGATGGTGGTTCCTATAGCTAGAACAAGCATCCGTGATCCTGAAGCTAATAAGGAAATTCTTCTCGAAGACTTAGACACTGTTGAAGAGCTGAGAGACCTAGCCAAAATCAGAATGGCAACTTATCAACAAAGGGTAGCTGGGCATACAATAAGAGTATAAGGATCAGAATTTCAAAAAGGAGATCTGGTTTTGAGGAAAGCCTTCCAAAATATAACCAATCCGTCAGATGGAAAGCTGGCGCCTAAGTGGGAAGGTCCCCATCTGATCAATTTGGAGGCAGGAAAGGGGGCATATCACTTTCTGACTATGGAAGGCAGCAGGTTACCAAGAGCATGGAACGCTATCCATCTCAAGAAGTATTTTTTCTAGCCCGGATCCAGTATCATTAGAAAATCAAGCATCCAGCAAGGATCAAGGATACTAAAATAGGTAATATCTATCTGACCACTTATTCATTGCAAATTCTTACTGATTTAAGGATAATATATTGTTAACGTTTGTCTTTTCCAAGTTTTAAATAACAACTTAGGGTTCTAGTAAGAGGTTCAATAACTAAGAGGTTGGCCACCTCTCCCTCACACTTAAGGTACTTTACTGTTTCCTTTGGCCTAGCCGACGATTAAGGTATGACCCCGGATGGTCATATCTTTCAAGGATTAAAGATTTTCACCTTTCTTATAAATTAGAGTTTCTACACTCTCGCCTGGAGCGCACACTATCCAATGTATAGTCAGGGGCAGCGGGAACAGTACACGCTTAGTGGCTAACAATTTCGTTTTCTTCGACTATATGGAGGATCCTACGATTTATGGTAGACGTACCATACCACCGGTTTATAACATTTTCATGTTATCTAAAGACAAAGGTTTCTAACATTTTCATGTTAGCTAAGGTTTTGGCATTTTCACATCACTCACGTTTGGGCTAAATCCCGGCTTGGGCGAGTCCCCTGTTGACATCCGTATCTTTGGGCCAGTCCCCAGTTTGGGCTTGTCCCCAGTTTTTGGGCTCGTCCCCAGTTTAACACCAGTTACATGGGCTTGTCCTCAGTTACACGGGCTTTTCCACAGATACACGGGCTTGTCCCCAGTTGCACGGGCTTGTCCCCAGTTTATTTTATGGGCTTGTCCCCAGTTTGTTGGGTTTAATCCTAATTAATTTCATAAGTTATTTGCATCAGGTGTTCTAAGTTCAACTATAAGGATCATGAAAGTAACAACGCTTGTGGATTCAAGATTGTTAATTTAGCTTTAAAAGGATTACGAAAGGATCAACATTTATGGTAACTTAAGTCTAACCAGACCTTATGGTATGGTTTCATCTTACGAATTTATACTTACTCAATTTTGATTTATGTCTTTTTTAAGAATCTAGTATTCTTAATTGGTTTTCATAAGGATTATGTATCATTGAGACTTTATTTTTATACAATTAAAGAATCTAAGACTACAACTATAACATAAATATTTTTGGAATAATAGACAATCAATAGATAGTCAAAAGATATTGTTTATTAAAACTTACTTAAAATTACCAAAAGCTAACCCTGACTTCACCATTTAAACATGGACCATCCATCCGGGTTAATGTAAGTTATTACTAATAGTTCAACCAAGTGCAGGGAAATAAAGGCAGGGGCATCAAAGGCTTCATCCCCACAAATAGAGGATCCATCCACCTTTGTTACCCCAAATAATTGTATTAAGGATCATAGATCCTTTACCGTAGATTACTATTGTCTTAAAGTACACAACCAAATATCCTGAAAACATCAACAAATAAAAAAACGGGCTCTGGCCTTGTCTTTATCATCCTTCATTGCCATTTCCACAGCATCCCCATCCGTTGCTGCTTCCTTTCCTTCATCCTTGTCACCAACATCCTTCATACCACTGGTTCTAGCTTCATCTTCTTCTACAACCTTGTTCTCTCCACCAGCATCCTCCTCTTCCTCAACCACTCCCAGCCTATCCAATGACTTTTTCCATTCATCCACTTCCCAATTAGCCCTAATAAAAGAAGGATCAGGATCATTTGCCTCGGACACGAACTTGATCCTTGCTTGGAGACTCAGCTTTTTAGCATACATCTTTGCTTCATCAGTCGCTGCCTTAATCCCATCTTTCATCTTCATTTCCATGGCATGGACTTGGGAGTCAGATTGTTTCTTCTCCTTTGTAAGCTTAGTAACTAGCTTATCCTTGGCAGCAGCAAGAGTCCTCATTCTTGTCAGAGTTTCCTCGAGTCCTTGATGATTGACCCATAATAGGAATGGAAACCTTGGATGCCCTGTGAGCCATAAACTTGGATAAACAACAATTATTAAACAGGACTAACAAGAAGAGTAAAGGATCCTTACCTGAGTGACTGCTTCTTGGAGCTGCTTCTCAACATCGTGGACTTCGGTTTGAGGTTCTGGTAGCTTCCTCTTCTTCCCAGACTGAGCCTTAGCTCTGGTAGTCACTGTGTGAGGACTAGGAGTAGGGGTGGACTTGGAAGATTCCTTCTTGACTACCTTCGTAGAAATTAAGTGGTCGATATCATCAAGAGAGAAATGGGCAGCAGGCTTGTTGGTAGACTTAGGCATGTCTTCAAACACAACAAAACAGATAAGTTTTCCTTTTTTATTTATAAAATCAAAATACTTATCTTTATGATTTTACTTACTTGACATATTACTTTGAGGTGAGATGTCTGGTTGTTCAGTTTCTGAATTAGAATCACGAATCCTGATTTTGAAAGTCTGGATTGTTGGGCTCAATGTGAGGAATGCATCTACTCTTTCTTTGGTTCCTGGAAGCTTGGCCAAATGTGCAAAGTTGTCATCTACACAAAAAAGAAGCAAATCAGTATTATGAATTCGACCTTAATCAATAAGCAACAATAAATGCAGTAATCCTACCCTACATAATCCACTTAGTAGGAAGGGTATTACCATTTGGGATTGAGTTTCGCTTGAAAAAGAAAAGTTGATTTTTCCAATGAGGGTCATTTTGAATGACTTTGTCAAGCGGAATAGGCTGGTGAGGCTTGGAATTGAGCAGGAAACGAGTGGAACCATGGGTGTACAGAGAGTATATGTATGAAAGTTCTGAGAGTACGAACTCAAGGTTATGGTCAGCTATAATTTCTTCAAGGGTCAGTAAAGCTCGCCATATCATCGGCATAGCCTGGATGTAGCTAATGTCGGTAAGGGTGAAGAATCTCTAGGTAAACTCCAGGAATGGGTACGAGTAACCAAGCAGGAAAGGACAGGCCGAATAGCAGACCCATACATTTGATGATATATTGCTTGGGGTAGAAGAATCGTAAGGTCTGAATACGGTATTGGAAGGAAAAGAAGATGCTATTTGGTCGATCTCGGTGTCGGTAAATTTGCAAATTTCCAATGAAGGGTTTTGAAATAACCCTTGACTTTTCATATCTCCGTCCATATGGCTGGACGAGTTTGAGAAGCAACTATCAGTAGACATTGAACAATACGGGATATAAAAGGAAGAAAGGGATAAAGGATTACCTGAACTATAGAGGATTGAAGATAAGAAGCTTCCGGAATGAAGAGAATAAAAAGGAGCCGGGTTATATCTTTGATCCCTAAGTTAATTAATTATTTTTACTTTAACCCCTATTTGTGTCTTTTTATCTTGTTTTTGCAGCTTTTGAAATTTGAATACTATTTGACAGCTGTGATCTTATCATCAACCGCCAAATTGGCGGAAATTGTTAGGCCACAAATAATTAAATACTGAGGATTTGCTATTCTTGAACACAAGTCTGGATCAAGGATCCTTCTGAAGAGCTCCATAGCTATGTCAGGATTAAAGATCCTCAGTAATTGGTATTATTAAACTGTTTCTTGTGTGTAGGTTGATAATTAATAAGTACAACAGCTACAAAACCTATTCCACCTAATATCTCGCTACTGGACTTGTCAAAAACATGGTCAAAAGTCATGGATGAAGATAGTGGGAAGATGGCGGATTTGTAGGGCGTAGTTGTTAGTTGTTATTTTAGTTAAATACCGAGTTTATGATCAAACTAGGTCACACATTCACTTATTGACGACTGATAATCTTAAACACTCTCTCAAGGACTCACTAAGTAGTTCATACACACACCTAGCTACTTTGTAATCATTGATCATAATCTCCACCCTTGTAACCCGATTTTTACATTAATAAAGTGGTGATTGACGATTTGTCATCACTCGGGGTTTTTGTGTCGGCGATCCGACCAATATCAAGGGCTTTTCCTTGTAACAAATCCTCGTGTTTGTGTTTACAATCTTTACATAATCGATATTATCATCATAGCACTAAACCTTACCTTACAAATTTGGTTACTTGATCCTTCAACGATTTTTGACCAAACCGAGTATCACCAACTCCAAATAGCTTTTAAACCGGGTGATAAAATCTAATTTATTTGTGAAACCCTTTCATTATCTAACAATAAGTATATTATTAATTTATTTACAATAAATACAATTAAAATCTATAAAAAGATATAAATATTTTAAACGAATACTATAAAACAACTCCATAATACGAGGGATAAAAATTAGTATATATATATATATATATAAACCCTCTCTCTCTCTCTCTCTCTTCTAAATCCTTCCACCATCACCACACTCCTTCTTCTCTCTAGAATATACAAAACCATCACCATCATAGGGATGAGTTTGGTACAATACCCGTATCCGCATCTATACTCGATTGTACATGTCCTGAAAAAACAAAAAAAACATGTACCGATACCTGTTCAAAATTTTTGGTATGGTACGTGTACATGAATTTTTGTACGGTACCCGTTTTTGTACCGTTTTATATTTTTTGTTTCCAAATATTCGACGATCTTGAAACTGATACATGTATGAATAACAAAAAACCTGAAATAGTACGGCTACCGGTGCTCGTACAGGTACGTGAAGGGTAGAAAGTTAGTAAAAATACCAAATTGATCACCGATTTAATCATATAGTATTAAAGAACCCTAATCTGGTCGCTGACTTTAAGTGATATGTTTGTTCGTTCGAGGCTTGGATGATATATTATTTGATATTGAAGAAATGTTTGGTACTTGTTTAATAATAACATGTTTGGAGAATTTATTTTATATATTAAATATGAAGAATCCATTTTAAATCCCTATAAATTCCAATGAGGTACAAAATACCACACGAACCCGTACCTGTACCTGTACCCGATTCCAGCAGTACCAGAGTTTAACAAAAATGAGTACCGAAACCCGTATTGAATAATATGAAAAAATCGGTATGGTACATGTACGGGTATTTGGGACAAAATTCTAATCCCTACACCTTCATCACCAACCAAAAAACCACCACCACCTCCCAACTATTACTACCGCCACCACCAACCGCTTACCTCATGACATAACCACCACCACATCCACCCATCGCCATCTCCATTCGCAACTCTAACCACCACCCACTGCCACCAACTATATCCCTCTTTCTACACCACAACACCACTCCGATGACAATTAGAGATCCGACACCGATGGCTGGTAAAGGAGGCATAAACAATATACGAAACCCAACGGCTAGGGTTTTCGTTTTTTTCTAGTGGCGACACGTTGTTGCAAGTTGTGACATATGTCAATTTCCTAACCCAAAAACCCGACACATTTAAATTTATCAATTTATGTTGGAATATTTCAAACCCGATCGAAACCCAATTTAATTATTTTATGGCATTATTTCATTTAATCAAAGTCCATGGGTCAAAAGTGTGAAAATTAAAATTTTGTTGTCTGTTGATCCGTTGCGCTACACGGCGGATAAGTCAAACCCCTGTCGCAACGCGTAACGGGTGATGATTTGCCCGAAGGTTTTAGCCCACCACGCTACGCGACGAACAAGGTTTTCTTCTGTTGCGATGCGCGACGGGCATAACTAACAGTTTTAAATTTCTTAAAATCGGGATTATTATAAATCTCATCCCAAATCCGTTTTTGATTTGAATTGCAGACTATGGAATGTTCCTTGAGGATGATCTAATTCTAAATTATTTATCTTCTTCTCAAATATTGGAAATTTACCATCAATTTAATTATTTTCTTCCTAACTTAACATATTAACCAACTCTTTGCAATTAACATGGTTTCTTGTTCCCGAAGCCTGTCCATCATTATACAAACATGTAAGGCTCCGGTCCTGGTGCCCTACATTGATGTTGGATTTACTCATAAACACAGTTCTAAATATTAGAGTTAATTAAAATTTTCACGGAATATAAAAACATCAAACATATTTTACAAAATCATAACATTCTTGTTTAAAAAATTCAAATTGTCTTAAGATAAAACATCATAACTTTCCTTCACTGGATGCCAGTCAGCTCTGTCCAAGCCATGTGTCCCCCTCAAGCCAGCCCCTTCATCCTATTTGATTGCGTGCATACTAAAAATCAGCTACGCTGAGTGAGTTCTAGTTAATCAGGCAACATACAATACGTTCATATATTACATACTTAACCTGCTTTCCTTTCTTTTGTACATACATAAGTATATACCTTCATTATTACTTTCATACTTTCGTACTTTTATTATTTCATACTTTCATTCTTTCATACTCTTATATTTAATCTTACTTTACATACTTATACGTTTTAAAAAGCATTACTACATACTTCCTTGAGTATTATTAGCGCTTGGTTCCCTTTCTGCCTCAAATATTATTAAGGTCTGGTCCCTCTTCCTCGAGTATTATTAGGGCTCGGTCCCCTTATACCTTGGATATTGTTAGGATCCGGTCCCTTCTTCCTCGAGTATTATTAGGGCCCGGTTCTCTTCTTACCATACAACCATACCATACCATACCTTTCTTTATATTTATTATTATAAACTCTCATACGTACTCTTAATAATTCATATAACATACATATATCATTCATGCATCATATATAAAACAATCCCATCTTCTAACAATCACCTATCCTGGCGATACATGCAATATCCGAAGATCGTTCACGTACCGACAATCATTCATTCGTAACCTCAATCACTATCACATAAATCATATAAGGCATACACTTACCACTTAAGGTAAGTGTATTAACTAATCACATAGAGTATGCACACAACTCGAAAACATAACAAGGAAAGGGGGCTAGAACTCACCTGTAAACGATTCCTCTCTGAATTTACGGTAATGCCCTTCTTGAGATGTGCCAGGCTAATTGTGTATCAGTTAACTAACATTACTAAACTACTCCTAATTATAATATATTTCTAAGTCATTTCTCGTTTTAAACGTTACATTTTCTTATTAATTAATTACTTATCTCTAGTTCATATATCATATAAGTCCATATCGTATGTATACGCTGTTTATCTTTCATTTATTTCAAAAAATCATATTAGCGTATAAGTCCTGTCTGGCGTGTAAGTCTCCCTAGTGTATAAGTCTTCTAGCGCATAAGTCATACATATACGTCACACTTATACATATACGGCATGCAAATACTAAGCGCCACATACATATGCGTTTATACATATACCTACATATGCGTACTTATATATACATATACGGCACATACATATGCGTCCATACATATACAACCCATACATATGCGTTGTAGATACATATGCGCTAGGTATACTTATACGAGGTAAACTTATACACAGTAACGTTCTGTTCAGCTCTTTATTTCGCGTTTTTAAGGTTTTTCTTCGATTCCATCGCCGGCAGCCGCCGTTAACCACCATGGTTTTGCCGGATTTTGATGGTTTATGACCTAGGTAGCTTCGGGGTATCCAGATCCGAGCTAAGGTGGCCCTTCAGCTCATTTTTGGTTGATTAAACACCCTGATAAAGCTTGATCTAGATTCAAAGTACTCATTCGACATCACGGGACTGCGGTGTCGGGTTCTAGAACGTTGTGTCAGCTGAGATAAATGATTTCTACCAAGTTTCATGCAAAACCGACTTCGTTTACCAGTCCTTCACGAACCGACTTGATTGTATACGTACAGAACCCGTTCGGTTATATATACCGCGATTCGGATGTGGAATTGATGTCTAATGGGCATGATAACATGACTGCTTATGCGTATAACGATGTATTTGATGAACCTAGGATGGGTTAGGCTCGATACGCACATACGATGCGTATATGGGTTTATCATTCTGGTTTTTTTTATTTGAGACCGACTTTTCCCGTGGTCGAGCTTTTAGACCGCGTGTCTGATCGGTTGGCTCGTCCTCCGTCTGCGTGGGACCAGACGGTGTTTAACGAGGAGCTATTTTTTCCATCTCATCCGGGTTATATTGATATTCACACATCTAAACGAACATTGGATCGATATCTTTAGATGAATAGTGAATCTTTGTTTAAGGAAGTGAGAAAAGATGATAATTTGAAGAAGTTAAAGCCAGTTATTGTTCATATTAATTATCATCCTGATAAGTTACCGAGGATGAAAGTGGTTGTTGAGTTCTACATTAATGGGAAACAAGACGCTCTCGATCCGTCCCCAGATGGTTCAGGTTGAGTTTCACTTGCTTTAATGAGGTTAACCCTTTTGATAGAGTATTGAGTTTGTAATATGATGATCTTCATTTCACTAGTCTTGATCTTTTAATACTTGTTTTTTTTTCTTGTAGTTTGGAGTATAGTTTGATCTCATGTTAATCTATTTTTCTTTTAATGGCGTTTTGTTTATCCTATTCTTGGAATAAAATCCGAAAGAGTAATTGAGAATTTCATATTTTTGACGCGGTTAAGTACATAAGAATTGGTTTATTTGGTTACATCTTGAAGCTTTTGATGATCCTCAAGAGGATGGTAAGTTTGGCACAATGGACGAGTCATGTTGTGTTCGGTTGAAAACCGATTGGTTAAAAGTTGAAACAATGGAACAATTTAGTAACTTATATAAAAACGAGAAACTTCACATTCATTCTATCATCACCATTTGAAGAAACACGGATCCGGTCCCCAGGTATGGGTCCTGGATCCAATGAGTCCACAGGGTACAATACGATAATTACTAACACAATATGAGCACAACTTTTCGAAGTCCAATGACCGGAACCTGCAAAACAGACACCGTGAGTCTCATTACAGGAAGGACAAGAGGGGGGTCTTCCTGTAACTACCCTCCGGCGTGAGAATGAGTAACGTTCGTCAAGGAGAAAGTACTGAAAGTCTACAGACTAAGTGTCAGAATATATATTGTGAGTCAGAATGATTGTGAGTGGATGAATACCTCATGCCGTTTGACGAGGTATTTATAGCCGAAGGATCAGGAAGATGATTGGGCCAGCTATCCTCTTCTAGAAGATCTTGATAAATGCTTGGACGTGTGTCCTTCTGTGATAGGTTGAGCCATACGTCCCATGTGCATGGGTATAACAACCTGGACACGCGTCACCTTATGATATGACGGATTGCACCCTGGCCATGTGCACGGTTATAACAACCTGGCCAGGTGTCCTTTGTTTATTGGTAAATGAGTCACGTATTCTTCAAGTAACAATCGTGGACATTGTTCTGGAAAGTAGTTAATTGGTGACAGCTGTCCCGTTGGCATTGCCTCCGGTCATTTTGGCGGACAGATGTCCTGTCTTGCGGATGACTTCTGAGGGTGCCAGGATGCTTCCGCGCGTGGTACAAGGACGTTCTTCCTCTACTGTGATATGCGGGTGATCCATATGTCCCGCGGGTGGTATATGAGAGGCTCCTCTATGACCCGCGGGGTGGTACTTAAGGGTATTTGGGTGTTTTTGGTACCTTACCTCTATACCATTCATCACAACAATGCTTGGAAGTTAACACTAGATTTACTACTATATATAATTTAAAAGTTTGGTGCCGCAAGTGGCCTATTGGGCCACTTGGTGGCACCGTATTGGTCAGTAAATTTTGTTTTTTTCTTCTTATTTTAGTTACCATAATAAACGCAATGGAAACCGATCAAATGTCATTTTTTTATTTTTGTTTTTATTTTAGCTCCGGTACCTTAAAAAATCTTTTATAATTTAGTTAAACCCAATTCCTTTAAAATATTAAACGAAATTTGAGATGCTACAAAACAATCCTTAACCCTAATCGCGTGTTATCTCTCCCACAACTTAATTTCATGACATGGTGATTTAATTGTCAAGTTCTTGCTCCTTTGATTTCCAAAAGTCAACCATATTCAAGTTCTTCAATTTCCCTAGTTCGTATCCGATTTATGGGTAAGTGTTTACATGTATTCTGTTCCAAATCTTCCTTGGATTAAAAGCCCTCATTCAAATTCAATGAATTGAGGGATTTCAACATCCAATTAGGTTAAATTTGTTTTAGGGTTTATCTTACTTTTATTTGGGGGGGGGGGGGGGGTTATTAATTAACGTTCTGTCCACTTTTAAATATGATTTTCTTCATCTGATATTATTCCTTATATTTGCTGATGTCGGTTCTAAATCCTCATCCTATATTCTTATGTGTTTATTTTATTGTCTAGTGGTTTGGTATCATCCTCATCTAGTATGCATGCATTACCTTAGTATGCTAGGTTTTTGTTAATTGGAACAAGCTCACATCTATTTTTGATGTGGTAATTGTTACATAACCATTACACACACACACACAAATAGTCTGTTGGTCACCAACTTTATGTTGACAAAACCATATTTTTACGCATGTTACAGTTTTGCTAGTTTGAAGATTGCAAGACGAGAAGAAAATTTACTTTGGCTTTAGGTTATTATATTATATATTAAAATGCATTTGGTGCTATATTGTACAACATATAAAACATGTGGTACAAGCATTTGAAGTGGATTTTAAATACACGTAGCAGTTAAGGTGTAAAGCCACGTTTTGATCAATCATGCAAACACTTTCGGTGAAGTCACATACGTTTCCTGCACTCATGTTATTTCTTTTCTTTATGTCAAGTTTTTTCATCAAAGCCACTATTTTGCAATCACACAAGCCTCCACCTCTAGCCTGGCCAACACCACCGCCTTCATCCTCATTCTCCGGCCAACACCAATGCCTTCATCGGACGATCAACTTATCCGTTGCCTTCTTCCATTAGGTCGTCCAACGAATATCAACCCTATCTTTGCAGCTCTCGAGTCTGTCGAGGAAGAAGACGGACTTCAACTCTCAACTCTGGACTCTCAATCAGGCATCAGACAGATGCACGGACAAACTTTTAGACTTCGACTCCATCAGATAACAATAAACTTCAACTCCAGGTTCGTTTGCATTTTGTAAAATTATAATTTTTTTATAGAAATCGACAACTTCATTTTTCTTCAATGTTTAAGTTCTTGGGTATATAAAGTGTCAAATCAATCGAATGTTATTCTCAATAACAAGGTAAATACAGATACAAGATGTATGCTAGATAGGAATTAATTGACAACTAAACAAGGAAAATGATTGGTGAGATATATGTTCTAAAAATATGCATGATTAGGAGTGTTTGGATTTGCAATTAGTTTTCGCCAAAGTGGTTATGGGATATTTAAATGTGAGTTGATTATTGTGGGTTAAGCGTTCTTAGTTATGGCTTTGGGATTATATAGGGTCAATATGGTAACATACATATAAAGTCACAATTATCATTTGAAAAATACTTCCAAAACCCACTGCAATATATTTGTTAAGATTGTGATATTGTTTTCTACTTTCTTTGCAGAATTACAACCTTTGTATGCGCTACCCTCGAAGAAATGAAAGCTGACAATACTCAAATTGAAAAGAAGAATGTTGTAAGCTAATTAACAAAATCTATGTAGTTCTTTAACTCTGTATTTTTGTAGGATTCTACTGAGATCCACATTTTCATCATAAGAAATTATTAAACAGTATCAACTATCACGAGATTCAATTTTATTGATAATAATGGTAGTTCAATTTCCTTTTGTAGGAGTTTCATTGATAATGGCATTTCAACCATTGTATGTATGAAGTAGATGAATTTTAATCTTCAAGGAAACATTAATTAGGTGAGACTGATCAAGTCTCATATATGTTTTAGCTTCCAGTTGTTAGAGTTTATATATTAGTATGATGCTATCACCTATCGATTTCTATTTTTGTGTGCTTTAGAAAGAAAGGACATGGTGAAGGCTGTTCACAGTATGCTGCCAAGTTTTTATTGAGCAATGCTTGAAAAAGTTGAGGTAAGGATCTGAAATGATGTTTACCTCTTGATGAAACAATTACCAGTGCATAATTCTTGAGGCAAGGGTAAAAACGCGTGAAATCATATTAATTACGCATGTAAGTAAATAAATGTACTGGATTTTCAACAAAAGCAACTTGAGGTAAACACCACTTGAGGTACTGGATTATCATCATTGTCCTTATTTGACGACGTGCCACGATCAGCAAGTGACTTACCATGCATTGACCAACAAGTATATCTAGGTTTAACACCATGAGATATCAAATGGTACTCTATTTCATTTATATCATCATATCTTTTGTTGTTTTCACAACTCCTACAAGGACACCAAATCATTTTATCTCCAACTTTCACTTGATTATCTTTTGTAGCCTTCAGAAAACCTTTAACGCCATTTATATATGTTTTGCCAGTAGATAAACGACCGTACATCCAGTCTTTACGATCCGTCTGAAAAAAACAAATAAATATATGAATATGATGTAAATCGGTTTTATAAGGCAGCGGATCCTAACCCACTTTTTGAAAATTATATCTCGCATGTATACATTTTAACAAGTTGACATTTAAGAAAAAATCGGCAGCATTTCCCCTTAACTCCCCAAGCATGCGTATAAACCGCAAGCTCGAAATAGTAAAAGGAAATAATCACCAGATTTTTCTTAAATGTCAACCCGTTAAAATATATACACATCCTAAACGAGATATAATATTCAAAAAGCAGTCCCGAAAAGGGACAATCCAAAATTTATCTCTATTAGATAAATTTTGGATGGGTATATACTCTAAAGGTCTATAAGATTAGTTAGTGAGTAAGTATAATATTAATATTTAAAAAAAAGCCCAAATTTTCTTACCTCCGTGAATATGATTAATGAAAGCTTGAAAATGGAAGAAGAGTGGATTAAGAAGACAATGTGAAAGATTTGTATGAGCTGTATATTTACAACAAAGAAGAGTGGCATATAACGTTACAATTTTCAAATTCTCGTTAAAGATATTTACAGCGGTTTCCAAATTAGTTTTTTTAATTTATATATATATATACAACGGTTTTTAACGTTATTAAATATGTTATTAAAAACAGCGGTTTTTTATTTAAACCGCTGTATATGTAATTTAACAAACGCCGTAAATTTCCATATTTGTAGTAGTGTTGCTTCCTCTACAGTTTTCTTTTGAAATGTTTAAAACGTTTTGTTGGCAATTTAATATGTCTTAATTTTTGTTCTTGATTATTTTTTTCAAAAAAATTTTCCTTCAAGAACATGAAAATTATGAGGAAGAAAATTAGTGTTAGGTTCTTCATGATGCTTTTTGTTGCATGTGTACTCTGTTAAATTGTTTTATGTTAATATTTTTTGTTTTTAAATGGGTAATTTTTTTATCAAATTCAATTTTGTAAGTGTGTGCTTCTGTCTTGATTTGGGTCAAACTTATTTTATAATAGTAACTTGCTTAATGTTTATGAACTTTCAAAATCGTTTATTGGCGTGGCGCGATAAGAGGATGGCGATCGTGTGGTTCTCTACTTGCAACTTTAGTTGCAGCCAATGCGGTGTAATAGACAAATCTGCCCAGACGGGTCGGTTGGTAACGGGCCATGGTGACTTTTAATACAGGTAAGCGTTGGGCTGACTAGAAACCCTTACTAATAATAAATAACAAAAAAATTCAGTTTACGATTGATAGGTAAAATCAACTTATTTTGTTCTGCTTTTAACGTTTTGTTGTATTTACTCAGGTCCCAGTTACTTCAAGCACAAGTGCTCTCAAGTCGTAGTTGTGTTTGGGTTCATTTGACAACTAACCAATGGTGGATAGCATGTCTCATGGTTATACAACCCAAATAAATAGTAAATGGTCTAAAGAAAGAGCTTGGAATCGTTAACGAGACAAAGAAGCATCTATCAAAGTGGCTGAGGCGCAAAAGAACGTGAAACCAAAGAAACAAACTCTAATGGCGGTTTAAAACAAGATTCAGATGACACAAGACAACAATACGCTGTAGGAATTAAGGTGTCTTTGGTCATATGTTCATGGTCATGTGGGTTATAATTGGTTTAAGTGAAAAGCAACATATTTACTTTTAAACAAATGTAGGAATCATGTAACCGTTTAAACTATTTATCTAATTAATAGTATCAAATAGGTTGACAGGTCGGAATCATATTTATCTAATAGTATCAAATAGGTTGACGGGTCGAATCAGGTTGTCAAACGGAACTTCCATACTAACATTATTATGTGTATGGACTGAAAATGGAGGTTGATGTAGCAATGGACGGTTTAAAACCGCCGCTACGTGCGGGCACGGTTACTTGTTATATAAAATAAGCATTTGTATGATTTTTGATCTATTTATTATAAATGGTGTACTTGATTTGGTTACTTGTTATATAAAATAAGCATTTGTATGATTTATTTGATCTATTTATTATAAATGGTGTACTTGATTTTTATTAATAAAGTAAATAGTTATCGTCACTTTTATATTAATGCCTTTTGAGCTGCTAAGAAATGTTGGGTTTTAACAAGATTATCAAAGTGATAAAATCCCTATTTTACCAAAAACGCAGTGGATATAAAAGTTTTAAATCTTGTTAATATGATATGTATAAAACCAATTTTAAACATGCAGAACACAAACCCGGATCCAAATACGAATTACACACTATCAAATACATGCATGTCACTATAAGTCCATGCATGTTACTACTACCTTTCAATATGACAAAACCGGGTGAAAGAGATGATGATTGAAAGGTAAGAACTTGAATATGGAAGCTCCTCAAGCTAGCATACCCCAAGCTTCAACAACACACCACTTCTAGCTAGGATTTGCACTTGAAATTTTCTTCTTCTTTTCTTATGTTGGATGAAAATACCCAAGAGAGGAAGAGAGAAAAGTTTACTTGGAAATTATGTGTGTTATGAAAGAATGAAAGAGAAAGACTTGGTTTTATTTAAAGGCATCTTTCTCTCCACCAATAATAACCATTGCATGTCTCCACTCACCTTGCATGTCTCCACTCAAACATATAATAATATTACATTTGAAAGAGTTATTATCCTTTTCTTTTATAAAACTTTAAACATATATATATATATCCATACATATATACTTTTATAAGTTTATAACTTATAACTTATAAAACCTATTATATGTTAAGAGACATGCTTGGTTATTATTATTCACATATTGTTATTTAACCAACTTAAATAACACTATGTAATGTTTTTTCATAAAACATAAATCATCCATATGATTTGTTTATTACACAAGTACATTTTATTTAGAAACCTCTTTCCAAATAACTCAAGTGTTAATATTCATTTGTTATGATCACATCATATATGAACGAATATTATCGGTGTTTGTCTAGCTTGTTATTGGGTATGACCCGACTTGGATCATAACGTACTAGCCACATCAATTTAATATGTCTCTTGGGCAGACCGAGTCCAACAATCTCCCACTTGCACAAGATACATAGAAGATTGATGCAAGTAGCAAATACCGCCTAACTACGGTTTACTACCCCTAATACGTATGACGAAGTGCCATTCAATAACATCATCCCTTTCAAGTCCCATACTTGAAAATGATTTAGGTGAAACTATCATTTATCCTTTTGCTACAAATGTCATGTTAAATCCAGAGACAAAGAGTGATCATTCTCTGTTGATTTAACTTGTCAAATCTTAGACATTTAACTCTCAACGAATAAGAGGGACAAATCCCATATTGACTACATACGTCTCTCACTATCACCTTGTACTATACTTGAGCTTACCCTTATGTACTGACGTATTTCAGAGCAGCGAAAAACTAAGTCAAAGCATAATAGTCGATGAATATCAAGACCCAATATGTATCTCAGGTCGGAGGATACTATGAAGTTCGCCTTTACTCAAATATACTTATGATCACAAATCCCAAGGATTCCATGCAGTAAAATTGAGAGCGGGTCAGTCCAATATTTATCCCATAAATATCTATGAACCTTGGCAGCAACCCTTTGCTATATTCATACCTCATGAATATCTACCAATCCAAGTTCATAATAGTCTTACTTTCACATTTGTTCCCAAAAATATGAACGACTATGGACGTTTAGAATAATTCAAATTATTCACGGATTTAAACATACTAAAATGGAACATAACTCAAGAACATGACCATAACCAAAACCATATGATTGAGTTAAAATAAAATTGTTCCAATATCCAAATACAAATTTTGATCAAATCCAATCACTAGAATATCGAAGTCCTAAGGCGCAAGTATGACTCTCATGCTTCGGCCTTTCAAGGAGTTTCCTGAGTGGGTCCGCAATGTTTTGATCAGTGTGAACTTTGCGAATACATATCTTTCCCTTTTCAACTTCATCCCTTATGTAGTTGAATCTCCGCTCAATGTGCCTAGTCTTTTGATGTGCGCGGGGTTCCTTGATTTGAGCAATCGCACCCTCGTTATCACAAAAGATCTCTAGAGGGTCCTGAATGGTACGAACCACTCCTAGATCGGCAATGAACTTTCTAATCCATGCAGCTTCTTAAGCTACCAGGGAGGCGGCGATGTATTCAGATTCAGTGGTGGATAAAGCTACCACGTCTTGTTTTGCACTCTTTCATGAGACGGCACCACTATTGAGAACGAAAACGTATCCCGATTGTGATCGAGAATCATCTCGATCAGTTTGGAAACTCGCATCAGTGTAACCCTTTACAACGAGTTCCTCCTCACCAGGGCCATATATTAGAAACATATCCTTAGTCCTTCTAAGGTATTTCAATATGCTCTTAACAGCCATCCAATGGCTAGTTCTCGGATTTTGTTGGTATCGACTTGTCATGCTCAAGGCGCATGACACATCCGGTCTAGTGTAAATCATGGCATACATGATGGATCCTATAGTAGATGCATATGGGATACCACTCATTTTGTCTTGCTCATCCTTTGAGCTTAGACATTGAGAAGCACTCAACATCGTTCCTCTTTGAATAGGTACCAAACCATTCTGAGAGTTTTCCATCTTGAACCTTTTCAAGATCTTGTCAATGTATGCACTTTGATTCAAACCTATCAACCGCCTTGATCCATACCTATAGATTCTTATTCCCAGAATATAGGCGGCTTCACCAAGATCCTTTATGAAAAAACAGCTTCCAAGCCAGGCTTTCACACCTTCCAAGGTTGGAATGTCATTTTCAAACAGTAATTTGTCATCGACATATAATACCAGAAAGGTTATGATGCTCCCACTAGATTTCTTATACACACAAGCTTCATCAGCGTTTTTGATGAATCCAAATTTCTTAACTTCATCATCAAAACGGTGATTCCAACTTCTGGATGCTTGTTTCAATCCATAGATTGATTTCTTCAACTTGCATACTTTGTTAGGATGTTGTGGATCGACAAAACCTTCAGGCTGAACCATATAAACATCTTCATTAAGATGCCCATTTAGAAAAGCAGTTTTGACATCCATTTGCCATATCTCATAGTCATAATATGCGGCTATGGAAAACAATATCCTTATAGACTTTAGCATCGCCACGGGCGAGAAAGTTTCATCATAATCAACCCCTTGGGTTTGAGTGAAACCCTTTGCTACAAGTCTAGCTTTATAAGTATCCAAGTTTCCATGCATATCAGTTTTCTTCTTGAAAACCCACTTACTTCCAACCAGCTTGGAATTTAGAGGTGGAGCAACCAAGTCCCATACTTGATTGTCATGCATGGATTGCATCTCAACATTCATGGCTTCTAGCCATTTGTCACAATCAGATTGCGACATTGCATCTCGGTATGTGGTGGGTTCATCCGAATCAACCACGTAGCATCCATCCATGAAAAATCCATATCTCTCAGGTGGGGTGCTAACTCTACCAGATTTCCGAATGTTTTGTGTGTTTTGATCAACCATTTGATCATCCTCAACAACCTCTTGTTGATTGCTAGTGTCAACCAAACGTGTATCGGCTTGTAGTTCTCGATCCTCTTCGAGTTCTACAGTTCTATCAGTTCCTTCCATAAGGAACCTTCTTTCCAAGAACTTAGCCTTTCGAGCTATAAACACTTTATGCTCGCTTGGATTGTAGAAATAATATCCCATCGAATCCGTGGGATATCCTACAAATATACACTTAGTGGATCGACATTCAAGTTTGTCAGGGGTGTAGATCTTAACATAAGCCTCACAACCCCATACCTTTAAATATGAAAATTTTGGAGCCTTTCCATGCCATATTTCAAAAGGTGTCCTATCCACTTTCTTGGTTGGTGCCATATTTAAAATACGGGCAGCAGAGATCACAGCGAAACCCCAAAATGATAGAGGTAATGAGCATCTAGCCATCATGGATCGAACCATGTCCAATAAAGTTCGATTCCTCCTTTCGGACACACCATTATGTTGTGGTGTTCCAGGTGGAGTAAGTTGTTAGACAATCCCACAACTCCTAAGATGTTCTAGAAACGCATCATTGAGGTATTCACCTCCTCTATCGGAACGTAGTACTTTGATTGTTTTGTTGAGTTGATTTTGTACCTCATTTTGGAAGACTTTGAACATTTCAAAGGCCTCATTTTTGTGTCTTAACAAGAACACATACCCATAGCGACTATAATCGTCGGTAAAGGTAATGAAGTATCTTTCACCATTTCTTGTCATTGTCCTAAAAGGTCCACATACATCCGAATGTATGATACCTAATAAGTCTTTCGCCCTTTCATTTGTTCCATTAAAGGGTTCTTTGGTCATCTTTACCAATAAACAAGATTCACATTCATCAAATGAATCAACATTTGATTTCAAAAGACCATTCTTTCGAAGTGTATGAATACGATTCTTGTTTATGTGACCAAGACGACAATGCCAAAGAAAAGTATTACTCAAATCCATTTTGAGTCTTTTGGTTTTAGCTTGGTACAACGAGTTATCAATGTATGAGTCATCATGAATTAATTCATAAATGCCATAAAACGGCATCGCTTTAAAATAAAAGACATTATCCATGAAAACATAAATACCATTATCAATAAACTTAAAGTCATAACCAGATTGTCTTAATACAGAAACAGAGATAATATTCCTAGTCAAACTAGGGGAATATAAAATGTTTTTCATAACAATTTCCAAACCATTTGGAAGCTTTAAAACATAATCTCCTCGGGCTTGGACGTCAACCTTTGCTCCATTGCCCATGAAGAGACTTATATCTCCTTTCTTCACCTCATTTCTTCTTTTGAACCCCTGCAATGAATTGTATATGTGAGTTCCACATCCGGTATCCAATACCCATGTGTTAGAAGAAATAATATTAAGATTAATGTGAATCATGAAAGTTGTACCTGAGGTTTGCCCCGCATCCCTCTTAGCTTTCAACTCCTTGAGATAGGTCGGACAGTTTCTCATCCAATGACCTATCTCACCACAACCAAAGCACGGATCCTCAGCGCTAACCTTTAGCTTCTTTGGCTTTGGCTCCGCCTTTGCCTTTCCCTTGAACCCCTTCTTGACTTGCCCCTTACCAGCGACAACCTTTGCTTTTGGTTCCGGGTGATGCCTTTTCTTTGAGTCACCCTCATTGATTGCAAGAACGGGTAAAACCTTTTTACCCATGCCGGCCTCGGCTGTCTTAAGCATTGCGTGAAGCTCACCAATGCTTTTGTCCCATCCATTCATGTTGTAGTTCATGACGAATGTCTCAAACCTTTTAGTTAAGCCATTTAGGATTAAATCCGTGGCTAACTCTTTTGAGACGGGACAGTTAAGCCGTTCAAGCCGATCAATGTGGCTCTTCATCTTAAGTATATAAGATGAAACAGATTGGGTTTCTTCCATATGACATGCATGAAGCGCTCGAACCGTTTCGAATTGCTCAACCCGAGCTTGAGTAAGGAACATTTCCTTAAGTTGGGTTATCATGTCATACGCCCCATGATTCTCGACATCCTTTTGGATCTCGGGAATCATTGTTCCCAACATGAGGCAAGAAACTTGCACCGAATCCTCGGTGTATTTTAACTAATCCGCATAGGCATCCAAGTTATTGACATCGGGTTCATCGGGAATAGGATCGTCTAAAATATAAGACTTCTTTTCTTGCTTGAGAACAATTCTCAACTTTCGATACCAATCCATGAAGTTGTTAAAGTTTAGACGATCCTTATCCAGAATGGATCTTAGTGATAGATTATGCACGTGTGGGATAATTGCGTTCGGTGCGTTGTTTGCGGCCATCTAAAAGAATTTTAACAAAGTTCAAATTAGTATTTTCGATATTAATAAAATTTTAATCTTTAATACCCTTTAAATGTCTCCAAGACAATTATTGATTAAAATCTAGAACCCAACGTTTCATTCAAATAGTAGTTAGGTGACCTTTATCCTACTATTCGAATTAACAAGGTAGTCAACGTTTGACAATTACAACCCTTTGCAACTTCTAGTTTTATGGGATCGGTTAAACATCATATGTTTAGTTGGTATGTTAAATCCCATCAACACCTTTGGACGCCATGTTAAGGTGATCCTATAGTCATGGTTTCAAATCAAGTCGTCCTACTTATACACACGTGTGAGTTTACTCATACAAGTGGTTAGGTGATCCTAATGCCAAAAGTACTTGTAAAATCTCCTTAAGATCACAAGTTTTCTTAAAAGTGCTTAGGTGATCCTAACTCACTTTCAAGTCTACAAGTGACTTAAGTGTCGTATAAAAGGATGGTGTTTAACTTGTTTTTAAAAGGGATTTTAGTTTTCTAAATTCTAGATTGGAAAACTATTTATTGTACCTTTCATTTGCATGCATTCAAATGTATGGTACTTAGTTTTAAAACCCATTTTCAAAGTTCCAATTAATAAAACCCATTTTTATTATGAAATCATTAGTTATTAATAAAACCAATTTTTATTACCTAACGATTTCTAAGGAACCAATTTTATGCTAGTTGATTTTAAGTTGTTAAGCAAACCATATTGCAAATAATAAGTAAATCAACCATGCAAGCACAAAATATACACAACCACAAGTTCATAACCATAGCCTCCTAATATTGACCACACTTGTTGACCGAAGACAAGTGTGTCAAAAAGTCTCTCCTTAGGGACCCAAAAGAACATGCACTTGTGTCGGTGAACTCCCACTTGATTCCGCATCCATATGCTCCAAGTGTTTACTCCCGGTGTTGTGGTCTTCATCATTTTATTTGGGCTTCCATCCATGCATCTTCTTTTACAAAATATATCCTAATACATTTTTCTAGTAAAAGAAATACATCTAATCTACTTATTATTACAAGCCATATGAATGAATAAATAGATTATAAACCCAAATAAATATTACAACCAAATAGAATGAACAAACAACCAACACAATCATTCAACCAAACACAAGGCCATGGCTAGGTTATGAACATCTATTACACATCCAAATATGCAATAATACAAGACCAAAATGGTTCCCCTTTTTGCCTCAAAACTTTCGGCCAAAGCTTAAGCAAACCGAAAGTTTCGGGTTTTGTCCAAACAAACTAAACAATCATCCAAATGACTTGGATTTTCAAGATTACCACATGCATGTAAAGTATAACCTTGAAAAACCATGGGGTAACCAAAACCCCAAAAAGTTTCGGCCAAATGGTGAAACCCACCATAAACCAGAAAAATTTTGGGTCTAATGAAGCATGCATTCGTATAAGCGGCTCCTGATGCCATTGTTGGGTTTTAACAAGATTATTAAAGTGATAAAATCCTTATTTTACCAAAAACGCAGCGGATATAAAAGTTTTAAATCTTGTTAATATGATATGTATAAAACCAATTTTAAACATGCAAAACCCAAACCCGGATCCAAATACGAATTACACACTATCAAATACATGCATGTCACTATAAGTCCATGCATGTTACTACTACCTTTCAATATGACAAAACCGGGTGAAAGAGATGATGATTGAAAGGTAAGAACTTGAATATGGAAGCTCCTCAAGCTAGCATACCCCAAGCTTCAACAACACACCACTTCTAGCTAGGATTTGCACTTGAAATTTTCTTCTTCTTTTCTTATGTTGGATGAAAATACCCAAGAGAGGAAGAGAGAAAAGTTTACTTGGAAATTATGTGTGTTATGAAAGAATGAAAGAGAAAGACTTGGTTTTATTTAAAGGCATCTTTCTCTCCACCAATAATAACCATTGCATGTCTCCACTCACCTTGCATGTTTCCACTCAAACATATAATAATATTACATTTGAAAGAGTTATTATCCTTTTCTTTTATAAAACTTTAAACACACACACATATATATATATATATATATCCATACATATATACTTTTATAAGTTTATAACTTATAACTTATAAAACCTATTATATGTTAAGAGACATGCTTGGTTATTATTATTCACATATTGTTATTTAACCAACTTAAATAACACTATGTAATGTTCTTTCATAAAACATAAATCATCCATATGATTTGTTTATTACACAAGTACATTTTATTTAGAAACCCCTTTCCAAATAACTCAATTGTTAATATTCATTTGTTATGATCACATCATATATGAACGAATATTATCGGTGTTTGTCTAGCTTGTTATTGGGTATGACCCGACTTGGATCATAACGTACTAGCCACATCAATTTAATACGTCTCTTGGGCAGACCGAGTCCAACAAGAAATAAACGTTACGCCTTGGCATATCCATCGTATGTTGGGGTGTGACACAAGCGGGCCAACGACAATGATGCAATAAGGAATCTGGATTCATTTACCGACCTTGGTTCACGAAGATGTCGACGATGAGATTAACGACAAAGACGGTCACAAACTCATGAGAAGGGCAATGGCGATTTCACATGTTAGATCCGGTGCCGGCGATGGGTACGTGTTTTCAAGGAAGGATGTTTTGTTGAGTTTTTATTTGTTTATTGCTCAACAGTTGAGATAAGATTTCAACAGATTGGTGTAGTGGGTACTTTTAGTTATCTGTGATGTATATGATGATGATATTGAGTCTAAATATGATTATTGTTGTTTGATTCTAGGTGACGATAAAGTTTGGATATTTGATTATAATTAATTTGCCAAGTTTTTGTGTAGAATAATGAATGGGAGGGAGGGAGAAATTGTCAACCAAATTGTCAACCAAAATTGTTGAGTGAACAACATAAGGTTTTACACACACACATTTGGTTAAGTTAAGTTGTGAAGTCGTTTTATTACGAGAAGTGCGAGAAATCAATGTAACCAATTAGATTTTTCTTTACTTTTTCTCTTTTAAATAAATATGGGGTAGAATGATAAAACTTCGTAAGTAGTTTATATGGAAACTATTAATGTTATTTTTGGACATTTTAATATGGCGTAAGCTAATATTTTATTTTACCTATTTATTTTAAAAACATTTATATGTTTAATTAGAAAATTATAAAACCTTATCTATAGTTATCGATCAAATAAGTTCAGAATTCATTTTATTTTGGTTTATAATTTGATGAATTTTAATTCAACCCAAATACATTCTTCCTACATTCATACATTGATTAAAGAAAAGATCAAGGTTTGTCCTTTATATTCAAGTCAATCGTATATTTACAGATCTGGATTCATCAAAATTGATCATTAAAGATGTTGATACATACCTAGTTAGACTATATCGATTTTCTGTGTTGATTAACATGCCATGACCCATACCTAATTAGACAAATTCGATGATTAGGTTAGATTTTCAATATCAATTTCAGTTTTGTATTCTCATTATTTGCAATATTTACAATTGTTTATAAGATCAATCAAACAATAATAAGCCATTATTCAATATTAGTTTTTTAGTGATATTTTGTTTAATGATTCCCTTTAGCATGATATTCTATTAGTTCCCATTATTTGTTGAGTATCACTAGTTTTATTAACATGAATTTATTTTTTGTTAAGAATCAAAACCAATAACTGGTACATTTTCTACATAAATCACACATTATTTTTTTTATAAAACAATTGTTTTATCTTTCTAGATCAGCCTACCACATCAGTATATCAAAGCATTGTTTAAACTTACACCTTAACTAGAGGAAATGGATAACGAGTCAACCTCTAAGCAGGCTATGTCCATGAGTCAATCAACATCACGTTGTGAAGGTTCTTTGTGTTCAAGTCAAATGTGAAATTACTCTTATAACTTTCTTGACACAGTCGTTTTTATGATTCATGGATTTTTTTTTGTGGTTTTTCACAAGTCTATGTTTAGTCATACAAATTTAGTTATATTACTCGTGTATGTTATAGTCAAACTTTGTGTTTAATGTCATTTACTGTGTAAGAATATGCAATGTCTCTATGTAAGTTTTAACACAAACCTTATTGTGGTTGTTATTGTTGCGTTTTATATTTGTGTAGGTTTGTGGTTAAGTCTATGTAGGTCACTTTGATATTCGTGTATGTTTTTGGAAAAGTCAACAAACCTTCATTTCAATGTTTTTAGTGTTTATGAGCGAGCGAATTCCCTATAGACCTTAATTTTCATGCCATTTATGTTTATGACCTTTCCTTACATCGTGTTAGATCTTCGTGTATGCTTGTATATGAGCCTGTGTATGATTTTAACATGAATGTTTATTCCATAGGAATCCTACAAAAATATATTTAAATATTGTTAACCACACTGGTACCCTGTTATATGAGTTTTAATGTGTCGTATGATACTTTTTTTCGCCTATGTTGTATGACTTTTTATGTGATTTATACTTTTATACCTTTTCATCATCTACGGATCTTACCAACACGAGAAAAAGTTTGTCAATCATTAACAATGCGTCATTCGGCGACTCAAGTTCCCAGAACAATATTAATAACGAAGGTAAGAACAAAACATGTATTATATAAAGAAGTTTATTTTTTATAACATAATACCATTTCTTATTTTATATGTTTTTATTTGTTTTCAAAATTTATGGAGTTTGCAACCTAATTTTTACTTCTCCCCGAACAGACCCATGTACTGGATCTCGAATGTTCCCGTAGGTGAAAAACCAAAAAAAAGATGAGAATTTAACCACTGGGTAGATGTTGTTACCATGTACAAGTCCTAGAGAAAAAAGCTGGTTTTATATCATGATCTCAACCAAAACATACATAAATGGTGTCCCTTCGCATAGATACGTTATTTGCTTGAGAAATGGTAAGCGACATTTCTAGCCGATTAACACTATTATACTACATCATGAAGATTAAAGTTACCGGTTGCGGTGCATATATAAGAGTCAACATTAAAGGTGTAGAAGGCTCAGACACATAGAACATTCGGGATCTAGTAATTGGTTCCGTTTGGTGAGAAGTAAAAATTAGGTTACAAACTCTCTAAATATTGAAAACAAATAAAACATTTAAAATAGGAAAGCTAATTACGTTATAAAAAAATAAACTTAATATAATACATGTTTTGTTCTTACGCTCGTTATTAATATTGTGCTGGGAACTTGAGTCACCGATTGATGCATTTCTAACGATTTGCAAACTTTGCCTCATGTTAGTAAGATCTGTAGATGCTGATGAAAATGTATAATAATAACATAAAACACATAAAAAGTCATACAACATAGGTGAAAAAAATATCATACGACACATGAAAACTCGTATAATAGAATACTAGTGTATTTAACAACATTTAAATATATTTTTGTTTGATTCCTATGGAATAAACGTTCATGTTAATTTCATACAGTGGCTCATACACATTCATACACGGAGATCTAACACAATGTAAGGAAAGGTCATAAATATTAGGCATGAAAATTAAGGTCTGTAGGGAACCCGCTCACTCATAAACACTAAAAACATTGAAATTAAGATTTGATGATCCAAAAACAGACACAGATATCCAAGTAAGCTACACAAACTTAACCACAAACCTACCCATATATAAAACGCAACAATAACAACCACAATAAGGTTTGTGTTAAAACATACACAGAGACATTGTATATTCTTACACAGTAAATAACATTAAACACAAAGTTTGACTATAACATTAACGAGTAAAGTAACTAAATTTGTATGACTAAACATAGAATTGTAGAAAACCACAAACAAAAACTATGAATCAAAAAAATGACTGTCAAGAAAGTTATAAAAAGTAATTTCACGGCAGACTTGAACAAAAAGAACCTTCACAAACTGATGTTGAGTGACTAATGGACACAACCTTCACAAACTGATGTTGAGTGATATAATTTTAAACAATGCTTTGGTGTATTGATTTGGTGGGCTGATCTAGAAAGGTAAAACAATTATTTATAGTGAAAATGATGCTTAATTTATGTAGAACATGTACCATTTATTGGTTTTGATCCATTATAAGAATGAAAATCATGTTAATAAAACTAATGATACTCAACACATAATGAGAATTGATAGAATTTCATACTAAAAGGAATTACTTATCAAAAGATCACCAAAGAATTATTAGTGAATAATGGCTTATTATTATTTGGTTGATCTTATAAACAATTGTAGATATTTCAATTAATTAGAATACAAAAACGAAATTGATATTGAAAATATAAACCGATCATCGAATTTGTCTAATTAGGTATGGGTCATGACATGTTAATAAACGCAGAAAATCGGTATAGCTGGACTAGGTATGATCAACATCTTTGATGATCAATTTTGATGAATCAAGATCTTTGGAATATAAGATTGACTTGAATATAAATATTAATAGGTTGCGTAGATTATAATTCGTTGACTGTTGTTATTGGATTCGATGATTTGTACTGATTTGTGAATGAGTTTATATAATTTAATCAGAATCTTATTATTGACTTTGATGTTGAACATAGATCTTAAATATTAGGCCATAATTAGTGTTTGTAAGTAGTTGAAGAACGTATTTGGGTTTGAATAAAAATTCGTCCAAATAACAAGAATTCTATAGATAAGGTTTTTTTTTTTAAATTTTCTAATTAAACATATAAGCGTTTTTCAAATAAATAGGTAAAATAAAATATTTGTTTAAACATATTAAAATGTTCAAAAATAGCCTTAATAGTTTGCATATAAACTACTTAGGATGTTTTACCATTCTACCCATATATTTAATTAAAAGAAGAAAAGAAAAGAGAAAATCTAATTGGCTGCATTTAATTCTCGCTATAAGACGACTTCTCGCCTAAACTTAACCACACACACACACACACACACATATATATATATACTAGGTTAGTTACCTGTATAACACACGGGTTAGAATAGGTAATTTTTTAAAATAATAATATAATGTGAAATAAAAAAATGTATCACATATATAAAGATATATTATCCAGTTAAAAGTTACACATTACGCAATTTGAAAATAAAAAGTTGTTAGAAAATTCATAATTCATAAATTATTTCTGTGTTCTTTTCTATATCAAAACTTAGTTGTAAATGACAACTTTATTAAACCAACTCGTGGACCAAAACTCATTCTAATCTTAAACTGTTTTTAACATGAACAATGTTTGATACTTTAATCGGTTAAAGAAACACACCCGTTTCGTATTGGTTACTTATAAAAATCTAATATTAATAACTAATGCAATACATTTTATATTAAACAAATTAACATATTTATGATGGTATTAATTCTTTTAATTATGGTAGAATTATTAAAAATTGAAAATGAAATATTAAAAAGAGAGATGTAGTTAATGTGAGAGAGATGATGGAAAACTACTGGACTAAAATCGCAGATTTCGACAAACCATAGGGACGAAAACCGCAGTTCACTCAATAATAATAGATTGAAAAGAAAAAAGATAAAATATAAAACTATTAATAAGAAAAAGAAATATATATTTAACATGAGAGAAATAGAAAAATTTTGTAAGGATCACTCATGTGTAATGGCATATGGCATTAAGACTCGTGTAGAACACGAGTTAGAATAAATAAATTTGTTTAGATAATAACATAATGTAATATGCAGCATTTGATAGATTATCCAACCCCGAGCAATCTTAGTTATTGGTGGGGGTTCGGTCCGTTAGCTGGTATTTGTTTAGTCATTCAGATAGTGACTGGCGTTTTTTAGCTATGCATTACACACCTCATGTGGATCTAGCTTTCAACAGCGTAGAACACATATGAGAGATGTTGAAGGGGGCTGGTTGCTCCTTTATATGCATGCTAATGGGGCAAGTATGTTTCTCCCTCACCAGGCTGCTAGCATTGCTAAATGCTCTGCCACGAAGCAAGCTTTCCCGAAACGACCGATGCGGAAGTGGGGAAGCCGGAAGTGGCTAAAGAAGTCGGAGGAAGAAAGTAGTTGGACAACTGTATACACGAGGGTACATTAGTCTTCTGGGAATTGGTAACATTGACAGAAAGGGGAAAGGGGTTTCATTTCAAACTAGCCTCCTGGACTAAACCTACCTTCTTAATAGGTTATAACTATCAATAAAGTAGGAATGGCAGAGAAGGAGATGCGCTTTCTTGAGTTACAGACAAGGAACTCCATTCTGTTGACTCTACCAGATAGAATAGAACACGTATGATTTTGATGTCAGAGCCACCAATGAGGTTTTGGCTTTAGTAACCATTACTGAGAATTGAAAAACTATCCCTTGGTCGAAGGCAACAATGAAGTTAACGATTCCAATTAAACGCTAGGGTGTGGTTCCTCAGTCCAGCTAATCCATTACGGGTTTCTGGAAGGCCTTTGAAGACGAGAGGTTAAAAGAGCCCAATCCAGGTTTAGCTGTCTCAGGCAAGAGTTGCTTAAAATTGATCTTACAACGAACAGGATTCCATTGTAAACTCGTACGGAGAAATCAAAGAATTCCCGCAAAGCAAAATAGAAGAAGATGTGACCCAATTTTCCTGTTCAAAAGAAGATATCTCTTTTTCTTCATTCTCAACAGGAATGCATCAAACTTCCCTTCCATATAGATCGTCGTGGCATGAACTCAGAATTGATTCGCTTCAATTCCGCCCCTCCTTCAATGAAAGCTAGCTCCTACTCCTCCTTCATCGTCGTTGGTCCTTTTTTTACATTGTATAGTGAGACTAGAGACTGGTCGATAAGGGAGAAAGCCCGTGGAACTGGACTGTGACTCTTCTATTACATTATAGAGAAGTCCATTCTCGTCATGGTCGATCCACATCCTACCGTAGTGCCCGGAGAACCAGGCTTGCTTAGCTTACAAAGCTAGCTTACTAACGCGAACCTTTTTTATTGATTGCACGAGCCAGAAATTGCAGAGGAGCAGGATCCGAAGCGGTGGCTGCTACAAGAATGGAATATTCCATAGCATTCGCTTCTGAAAGAATTTGAACTAATTGTGCCACAGTGAACCCCGGGTCTTTTTCCAGTCCAAATTGACTAAGAGGCAATCCCCTTTTTCCGTGATAATGTGAAAAGACTCAATTCCTTCTTTCTTCCCCAGCGAAATGTAGCAGGAACAGCCTTCCCACAGTCGCATTAAGGATATTTTTTAATGAAACTCTTTACTCCTTCACCCGTAGCAAGTACTCATTTCTATTTAGTTGTTTTCTTACTCTATCCGGCTATTGAACCTGGTTTCCCTCTGCATATGGTAATAGAGAGTTAGACAGCTTAGAGAGCTACTCAAAGGGCTAGTTCTCACTCTGTTTTCGGGACCCCCAAGACTGTCTTTCCCTGTGTTTAGAACTCCAGTTTGGCTTGGTTACTGGAACTCAACAGCCCTAGCTTCTCTTACCTTCTAGAACTGTAAGGGAATTTCGGTAGTGAGGAACTGTCCCTCATGTTCCCTGCCTAATCTGAAAGACTAGCTCAGGTCAGAACTCATAGCTCAAACTCAACAGCCTAGCTTCGAATGATATAAAGATATAATATATGGTAGAATACATTATATATTACACAATACGGAATAAAAAGTTGTTGAAATTAATAAATCTCTATATGTTTTTTTGTATACAATATTTGTAATTTTAACCTACATATCAAAACTAGTAGTTTCGTTTTATTTTTTATTTCAACTTTAGATAATGAAACACATCACTTACCATGCGTTAAAACAGGTTGTCTCAAAAACAAATCAAACCATCTATAGTGATTGATTTTAGCATTTACTAATCTTCATTACAAAACAAATATAAAGTTAAATTTTTTTATTTAAAATTTATTATTTTATTTAAATCAACGTGAAAATTTTTTACTTATAAAAGCTTAATATTAATAACTAATACAACATATTTATATAAAACTAAATAATATATCTATGTTTGTACTTTGTATTAAAATTTTAAATTAACAAAAAATTATTAAAAAGAGAATATAATTGATTAAGAAGGAAAAAAGAGTTAAATATAAAACTATTAATAAAAAAGGAAATGCATTTAATAAGAGAGAGAGAGGTGGGAAAATTTTTTAAGAACCTATTTTATGTGATGCCATGTGGCATTAAGAACCTTTATTTATTATATAGTATAGATGTGTGTGTGTGTAATAAATAAAACAATTCAGAAGCGGATGCGGTAATCACTTCAATCAACTTAACAAATAATCTCTTTTCACTAATCTCAAGGTCAGGCTATTCTGACGACGTATGATCATATTAAATGTGGTTGAGGATAATGCCACCGAACATTAACAATAAACACCCTGTAGTTAATCATATAGTAATCAAATAAGTGAAAACATACAAGCGCATTTAAATATAATTGGGGTTGAGGACTTGATTAACTTAAATCATGTGTTTTTGATACGCATATTATCCTCAAAATAATAGAGTGAAAACGAGATTGTAATTACTCATCTTAGAGAATTTAACGACAGAGAGATAATAAAGAAATAAGAAAAATCCTATTAAGCGAGCGGACAAAATCGAACTTGCAAGGTTATCCCGATAATTGAACAATATACTTGAATCAATAAAACTAATAAAACTTGATCAATTAAATCATAACTCTTGGGTTTTTTTTTGATAAAAATAGTGAAAAAGTATGTTTAAGCGAGTGGTTTGGTCATAGTTGATCTGAATATCGACATAAGGTTGGATTCGATGTCCCAAATATGAGAATTAATAAGATATGAAGACAATATAGACTAAAAATCGATCAGAACGTTGATTAGGCGAAAAACCACAATTTAAAGAACACATAATGTCTTAAACGAGTGAAAACCAATCAGACACGAAAATCCCTTTAATCATCGAAATTGATTAAGGGGTTTTGTTCCCTGGATGTGTAGGGCCCGATTATGTGATGTACTCTTTTGTATTATTTTGTTTTGTTATCGGTTGTATTTATGCTTTTGTTTTTTTGTTTATGTATGTATGGGCCCGAGGCAAATGTAAACAAGCCCATTGGGCCAAAATAATAGAAGATTACATGACATGCTTTCACCTATATATAGGTGAAGCATGCCCATGCACAAATTAACCTTTTGCAAAACCATCTCTCTCGCTACCTTATGTCCTTACTAACTCTCTCACATTCCATATATAGAAAATAACTCAAATCCAACAAGATTTGAGATCTCGGTTGGTAATATGTGATTTCCGCTAGCATATAACTGTAAGGCACCGAGCCCGTTACCCAACTTGGACGTTGGATTTACCCATAAACACAGTTCTAAATATCAGAGTGAATTAAAACTTTTCGCAGAATAAAAAAAATTACAAAATATTAAAACATTGTCATGAAATGTTCAAATTATCTTCAAATAAAACATCTTAACTTTTTTTCACTAGATGTCAGTCGGCTCAGTCCATTCCATGTGTCCCCCTCAAGCCAGCTCCTTCATACTATTCACTTGCATGCATACTAAAAGTTAGCTACGCTGAGTGAGTTCTAGTTAATCAGGCAACATACATTACATTCATATTGATGTATATGTATCCGTAGATACATATCACATACTTATACTGCTTCTTTCATTCATACATACACGGATACATACATTCATACTTCTATATTTTCATACTTGCATTCTTTCGTACTTTCATACTCACATTCTTTCATACTTTCTTGTTTTAGCAAATAGAAAGAATACATACATAATTATCTCTATGTTCTAAAGATCCTTTCACCCTATAACCTCATATATATTATTAGGGTCTGGTCGCTACATTTGCAGATATTTTTAGGGCCTGGTCCTACATTCGTAGATATTATTAGGGTCTGTCCCCTACATTCGCAGATATTATTAGGGTCTGTCCCCTACATTCCAATATATTAATAGGGTCTGTTCCCTACATTCGCAGATATTATTAGGGTCTGTTCCCTTCTTAACCATACAAACATACATTTCTTTATATATATATATATGTTTATATATACTTTCGTACATACTCTTAACATTTTTTATATCATTCGTATACAATTCATAAATCAATCGTAATGCATTCATATATCATACACTTACCACTCAAGGTAAGTGTATTAACTAATCACATCACGTATGCACACAACCCTGAAAATATAATAAGGAAATGCGGATACAAACTTACATGGGTCTAGTTTCTTTCTGAATTGATTGCAACACCTTTCTTCAGCTGAGCACGGCTAATTGTTTAATGGATATAGGTGTTAATTAACTACTTCCTATCTAAGTCTTACTACTTAATTCGTCGAGCTAATCTGTCTTAAGGCCAAATGAATCGAATCGAATAGGACAATCAAATCGAATATAGCATAACAAACGAATCGAGTGGAATATTCAAATGAATCAAATAGAATATTCTAATGGATCGAATCGAATATTCAAAAGAATCTAAACGAATATAAAAACAAATCAAATCGAATATTCAAACTAATCAAATCGAATATTCAAATGAATTGAATCGAATATTTAAACGAATAGAATCAAATATTCAAACAAATCCATTCGAATATTCAGACGAATGAATCAAATATTCAAACGAATCAAACCGAATATTCAAATGAATCGAATCCCATTTTCAAACGAATCAAATCCCATTTTTCAAACGAACCGAATCGTATTTTCCATACGAATCGAATCCTACTCGATAACTCTTTAATCACCAAACTTATATTTTTACAACATTTTAGGTTCCTAATTACTATCCTACTAAGTTTTATGCAAAACCGACTTTGTTTACCCATCCTTTTCACGATCCGAACACTACTCGTTTTACCCGAAATGAACCAACTAACCCGTTTACTCACAAGTTCATTACTTTATCAATAATCGTGACCCGTTCTATCATCCTACCAATTTTCATGCAAATCGGTACACTATAAGTAAACCTTTTTAACAAAAACGTACATTTGAGGTTTATGTTCGAAATCACTCGTATAGACCAAAACCATATCAAATGAACTCGGAATTGAGTGATTCAAGCGGACACAAACCGTCTCACCATGATCTACAAACCCATCAACTCCCCGTCGCTGGAAATAGCAGCTATAGTCGCAGGAAATCAAAACAATTTACAAAAATCTTCCTTTTTAGCTGTAACGTTTTTCTTAATTAAAACTTGATGTCCCGACCTCTGATCGAAGATCCGACGGGTGGAAATCTTCATTTATATTCTATGAACACTCTATAATTATTTGAGACAGATCCGACGGTTAGATCTCCAGGAATCGTCGGGTCTTTATGGGTTGCTCTCTCAAAAACGGGATTGTGGTAAATAACGAGTTTGGAAGCTAGGATGATTATAAATGAGATGGTGACTATATTTATAGAAAGAGGGTAGGGTTTCTTGTTTAAATTTTCATCTAATGACACTTAACACCCTCATACTTTAGATAATTACATTTACCTTTATACTTCATTTAAACCCCGATTCATTTAAAATATCATACAAAATTTGGGATGTTACAATAACCGAGATTGATTCAAGAACATGTTGTAAGATCCATTCTAAGGGAATTACAATTGGCATAAGAGCTTTCGACTCTACTAGTTGAGGTTCTTAGGTCACAACCTTGGATTTGGTCTTGTTTTGGTATTTGATAAGTGTGTTCAGTTGTAATATCAGTTATTCAGGTTGTTTAAAGCTTCAAAATTGTCAAAAAGTATGCATGGATGAAAATTATGAATAGAAAAACGTATTACTTGATTTCATTTTCCAGATACCAAATCGCACCGCATTGTGGATTGAATCTCAATCGCATTTGCATTTGTGTGTCAATAACAATTTCTTTTTATTTCACAATTGCCATGCATTTGGAAGTCCCAATTGCATCGGATTTAGAAATACCAATCATATCGTGTGACAATTGCAAATTTCAGGTTAACTCTGTTAACTAAACCCAGTTAAATCCTGTTGACTATATCTATAAACTCAGTTAGTTTTGTTAACTATGAGTATGAACTCTTGTACATGTGATGTCATGTATGCGTATATTTAAGTCAACGTGTCATTGGTGACTTAAACAAGGATAAGTTACTAATTATAACTAGGATAATAAACTCGTCTTGCATGTTATAATAAACATGTCATATAACATGTATGATAAGTATAATGTGCTATGTGATTAATATGTTATATTATAGTTATTACATGATGATGTGATTGTAAGTAAGCTAAATGATTAAATAGGTTATATTGTATGTCATGTAACATGTTTATTATTTAAATGGAACCTTAGTTTATGTTACATAGGAAATGTTTATTAAATTATGTACCATATCACAAATAAATAAATAAATAAAAGATAACCTTAGTATCATATTCATTAAATCAATCATAAAGGGGTTGTTAATAACAAGGAGGTTACAACTATTGGATGCCAACACCTTTTCCTTTCCCTTTTCCTCTCTCTTTGGCCGTGATACTCACACACACACACACATACTCTCATTTTCTTTCATACAAACAATCATCTTCAAGTATCATCTTCAAACAAACAAGTTGGTGATTATTAGTAAACAAGGGTTTAAGCATTTGATCAAACAAAGTGAGTAGATTATTATGTTTATATGTTTCTTTTTCTTTTAATTCATATGAACCTTGTATCCAAATGGTTGGATCATGAAAGGGGATGATCAAAGTTTGACAAATAAAAAGGATTTTTGTATGAGTTTTAATTAATATTTTGAGCCCTTTATAAATACTTGTGTTCTTATTATGAAATCAAATGGATAAAAATAAGACATGCAATTTGATTTGGTAAGAATGTTTCTTGATGATTGTTGAATCAAAGGATAGAAAAGTTGTGATTTGTAGTTGATTGTGGTTAAAACTGTTTATTGGCAGATTAGATGTTATGGATTTGGATTGTTGATAACTTGATGATATGTTTGAGTTTTTGATCGATTTTTTTGATCTATGAACATGTACTTTGAATCTAGTTTTTCAGAAAGTCCGAAATCTTAATTTTTGGACACTGTTTGAATACTTTTTATTAATTTACAAAATCAGGATGCGAATATAAATTAGAGAAAATAATTCTGAGTTGAGTTGTAAATTTCATAACTTGATGATAAAAATCGATATGGATATAATTCTACTTCTAGGATGTTGTAAATTGAATTAGGAATCTAGTCCAATTGGTCTTGCATCAATTGGACAAATATGGAATTTTTGACAAATTTTTGATTACTGCTGTGTTGTTGTAGAAATATAAATCATGTTGTTGTAGTATATGAATATTCTGGACGAATTGGTAAATCCAAAAATTGTGAGAAAAATATTTGTTGAACCTAATACTGATGTGTACATGTGTGATTTATTTGGTAATTTAATTTTGAGTTTTGATTGATGAGAAAAATCGGTTTAGGTGGTATAAATTGTTAAAGGTGATAAAGGCGTTGGTTGAATTGAGATAATTGCAAATTGTGATATGTTAGTTGTGGTAAATTAGAACTTTGACTTTTTAAGTCAACTTAGAACTAGTTGACTAAATAGTTAGTCTTGCTTGTGATGTTGTGAAAGTGTATTGATCATAGAATTGCAAGGAATATGGCTAAGTGTGTATACTTGATGATTGATTAAATGTGACTAGAATTATAAGGTAAACATTCTAAGTCCAACCTTTTAGTCAAATGTCAATATTTTAGTCAAAGGTCAAAACTTTAGTCAAAGTCAAAACTTTAGTCAAAGTCAACTTTAGTCAAAGTCAACAAAAGTCAAACTTTGGTCAAAAGTCTTTTTAAAAACAATGGGAGATTGTTGGATACTAGTGGTTCTAGGAACCATCCCACAAGTTACTTACGTACTTGCATTTTTAGGGTCTTAGCACGTGACGCATTTACTTCGGTCGGATTTGTGTAATACCCGAAGCACCAACAAGGTGAGTTTACGGCCCCACTTTTATACCTTTCCTTTGGGGGAGGAAACATGCAAAACTGTTTTACTTTACTTGCTCTAAATCTTTACACAACCGTTTGGTTGCTTATAACGTAGTGTTTCTTTGCCATGGAAAGTCCTCACGAACATCGGACCGTTAACTAAGGTTAACTGGCGTGGTAAATTTAAATAGTACTATTGGGTTTGACAAACCCCACCCTGCATTATTCTCGACTGGAGGTCGAACGGGGTGTAACTTTGACCAAACATTGTTAAGTTTTGGCAATACTTGACTTGAGGCAATAACTAGTCAGCTTCGGTCGTGATGGAAACATAACACTATGCGGCAACGAGTTAACTAAGTGTAGTTAACCATGGGCCACTTTTATTTATAAATGTTTATGAACTGATAGAGCATAACTTACTTTGAAAACCTGTGAACTCACCAACCATATGTGTTGACTTTTTTTAGCATGTTTTCCTCAGGTCACTAGCAAGCACTTGGATTAGGATAACATTGCATGCATGGACTCGCATTGGTTTAAGTTTGAAAACATTTATTTGATATTGGTTTTGCGCTTGTAGCGCCATGAATTATTTAAACTTGTTTGGGAGATGGCTCCCGCACTTTGTTTAGCTTCCGCACTAGCACTTAAGTACTCTGAACATTTTATTTTGATTTTTTAAAACTTTTAAGACCATATAGATGTCGTTTGGTGTGATTAATGTGTTCGGATCCGGGTTTGTCACCAGCCTTACGGTAAAACTCCGTTAGTGGAAATTTGGGGGTGTGACAGATTGGTATCAGAGCCATTGGTTATAGCGAACCAGGTTGCATACCATTTCATATAGGTTGCATTCCGGTCTATAGCTTTTCATACATATATACATGAGATACCACTCACTCATCCCAACCCCAACCCTTGTGTCACAGTATGTCTTCGTCGTCAGCTGATCACGCCCGTGAGAAAGCACCTATCATCGCTGAGGAGAGCACACCACCTGCGTCCCCGAGACTGAAGAGGCAGCGGACCATCCCTGATGCTGGCACATCTACTGTTGAGGAGTCTTCACATGAGCACACGTTCTTGCCTAAGCCCCAGTGCGACTGGGAATGGTACCCAGAGGTGGTGACCATGATGATTGAGAAGGAGGAGGTTCCACCCCTAGCTGTTGTAGGTCCTTCTTGCCCTACTCTACCCGCCCTGCCATGCCCTCCTGAGCGGGTGATAGCTGCACTTGTTTCTGGCCTGGATAAGGCGCAGTGTGGGAAACAGGGTATGAAGTCGGACATTGCTAAGCTAGCGCAGAAACAGAGTGGAGCCAAGCATAAGATGGATTTCTTGAGGGAGCTCTGCGATCGGAGGTCAGAGATGCACTACAAGTTAACCTTTGAAGTTGAGAGGCTAGGTGAGAAGATGCAGATGCTTGCAGACAGGGTGATAGATCTGACTAACGAACTGAACATTGCTCGTAACCGTATTCGGGATTTGGAGGACCGGCTGGCACCTCCAGAGGACCCAGTGGAGGATCCTGAAGAAGACCCAGAGGAGGACCCCGAGGAGGATCCGGAGAAAGACCTCGAGGAGGAGCCCGAGGTGAGCGGGTCATCGGGAGTATCTGACGAGTGATATCGTCAGTTGATATTCGTTTGGATTTCTTTCTTTTATGAACCTAGGTGGGAGGGTTGTTCCCATCCAACAGAGGATATTTTTGAACTATGATGTTTGGATTGAATGATTGTAATCGGATTACAAGTTATCTTTTCAAGTATTGTTTTCTTAAATTGTGTTGTGATGTTCATAAATTAGTTGTTTGATTGTTATTGATGTACTAGAATTAGGGCATTAATCCGGTCTATGTTCACGACTGCGTAGGATTATGTCGGGACGTGGACGTGGCCATGGCAGGGGCAGCATCAACCTCACTCCAGCAGAGCTGGCGGCACTCATCAACGAGCATGTGACCGCAGCGATTGCAGCCGCCCAAATTCCGGGGCAGGCGGCAGGGGGTAAGTATGCACTTTGCTGTCATTATGACCTATCGAAACTCAGGCACTAACACCAACTTTGTGAACCAAAAATCTAGGAGCCGCAGGGCGCACCTTTAAGAACTACATGGATTGTAAACCCCATGCGTTTAAAGGCGCCGAGGGGGCTGTCGGTTTGCTGCGCTGGATAGAGAAGGCAGAATCGGTATTTGGTATGTGTAATTGCCCGGCTGCGAGCCAGGTGAAGTTTGCTACAGGGACTCTCGAGGAGTCAGCACTTACTTGGTGGAATACCCAAGTTCATTTGTTGGGTCTAAATGTAGCCAATGCTATGTCATGGGAGGAATTCAAAAATCTGATCAAGACCGAGTATAGCCCGCGTGGTGAAGTGCAGAAGTTAGAACATGTGTTTTGGAATTTGCGGATGGAGGGTTCCGACATTGAGGCTTGTACGACACGATCCCATGACTTAGCGATACTGTGCCCTAAAATGGTTGATCCTGCTTATAAGAGGGTCGAAATGTATATTGACGGTTTACCTCAGCAGATCCAGAGTATGGTGACGTCGGCAAATCCCGCCAACATTCACGATGCCGTCCGGTTAGCTCATAAGTTAACTGATCAAGCCGTCAAACAAGGCACTCTTCCATCCAAGAAGTCTGCTACTGGCACATCCGATAATAAACGCAAGTGGGAGAGTAGTGGCAACAACAACTCCAACAACAAGAGCACCTCTTCAAGCCACAATCAACAGAGACGGTTTGAGTCTCCTCTCAGGAACAACTACCCAAGCCAGAACCAACAACAGGGAGGATATCAGGGGAAACTCCCAAAGTGTAACAAGTGTAACTTCCATAGTACCGTTGCAACAAGTGTGGCATACATGGCCACGAAACCAAGTTTTGCCGAGCAGACAACCCCCAGAAACAAGCTCCACCTCAAGAGGCCCCGAAAGGGTGTTTTGAGTGTAGACATGAGGGTCACTTTAAGAGAAACTGCCCCAAACTGAAGAATGTTGGTAACGGAGGGGCAAACGGCAACGGGAAGAATGGTAACAATGGGAATGGTAACAACGGAGGTGAAGGCAGGGGAAGAGCCTTCGTTATTGGTGGTGGTTCAGGTGAGACTTCTAACGACTCCGTAACTATTACCGGTAAATATAAAATGAATGGTTGTTATGCACTAACTTTATTTGATACCGGGGCCGATCGAAGTTTCGTGTCAACTAAATTTTGTGAAATGGTTAATAGCACCCCATCTGCCCTAGAGTCTAAGTACACTATCGAGTTAGCAGATGGTAAAACCATCCAAGTGTCCCATATTTTGAAGGGTTGTACCGTAGAATTGTCTAGTCATTTGTTTCCCATAGATCTTATGCCGATTGAACTTGGTAGCTTTGACTTAGTTATTGGGATGGATTGGTTGTCCGAGCACCGAGCCGAGGTTGTCTGTCACGAGAAGATCGTCCGCGTACCTCTCCCTGGGGGAGAAACTCTCATTGTTCATGGTGAGAAAGAGAGTGCGACAGTTGGGATCATTTCCCTTATGAAGGCACAGAAGTTACTGCGTAAAGGCCATACTGCGATCTTAGCCCTAATCACCGACAAAGGTACTGACGAGGCTGTGGAGGAGGAGGTCTCAATCGACCAGATCCCTTTGTTAGAGACTTTCCTGTGGTTTTCCCCGAAGACCTACCTGGCCTTCCGCCTCACAGACAAGTGGAGTTCCAAATCGACCTGACACAAGGAGCTGTTCCTGTAGCTCGTGCACCGTATCGCCTTGCTCCGAAGGAGTTAGAGGAACTGTCTAAGCAGTTGCAAGAACTGCTAGATAAGGGTTTCATACGCCCCAGTTCATCCCCGTGGGGAGCCCCAGTCCTATTCGTGAAGAAGAAGGATGGAACTCTACGCATGTGTATCGACTATCGGGAACTTAATAAGGGGATGACCAAGAACCGGTATCCCTTGCCACGTATTGATGATCTGTTCGATCAGCTGCAAGGATCCAGTTACTACTCGAAGGTCGACCTTAGGTCGGGTTATCACCAACTCCAAGTTCGGGAAGAAGACATTGCGAAAACAGCGTTTCGCACTCGTTATGGACACTATGAGTTCGCCGTTATGCCATTTGGGTTAACAAACGCCCCTGCCATATTCATGGACCTCATGAATCATGTTTGTAAGCCTTATTTGGATAAATTAGTCATTGTGTTCATAGACGACATCTTGATATATTCGAAGACAAGGGAGGAACATGAAGAGCACTTGCGATTAATGAAGGAGCTACTCATGAAGAAAAAACTGTATGCCAAATTATCGAAGTGCGAGTTCTGGATGCGTGAAGTAAAATTTTTGGGCCACGTGGTAAGTGGGGAGGGAATCCAAGTGGACCAGTCCAAGATTGAAGCAATCAAGGATTGGCCAAACCCGAAAACTCCCACCGAGATCCGTCAATTTCTGGGATTAGCTTGTTATTATCGCAGATTTATTGGAGGATTTTCCAAGATTGCTCAACCACTCACATCCTTACCCCGCAAGGGCATTGTGTATAAGTGGACCGAGGCACATGACACAGCATTTCAAACTCTGAAAGACAAGCTGTGTAGTGCGCCAATCCTATCACTGCCCGAAGGAGTAGAAGACTTTGTTGTTTACTGCGATGCTTCACTGCAAGGAATTGGATGTGTGCTTATGCAACGAGAAAAGGTCATCGCATATGCTTCTCGACAACTGAAGACCGCTGAAAAGAACTACACGATCCATGACTTAGAACTTGGAGCCGTCATCTTTGCACTAAAAATCTAGAGGCATTACCTCTATGGAACCCGGTGTACGATCTACACTGACCATAAGAGCCTCCAGCACATATTCGAGCAGAAAGAACTGAACATGAGGCAGAGACGATGGGTCGAGTTGCTTAACGATTATGAATGTGCTATTAAGTATCATCCGGGTAAAGCCAACGTGGTGGCTGACGCCTTGAGCCGAAAAGAAACTTTGAAGCCCAGAAGGGTTAGGGCTTTACAACTAACGATTCACTCTGGTTTACCCGAAAAGATCAGGGATGCCCAGTTAGAAGCTCTGAAAGCCGAGAATTTTGATACCGATTCTTTGCACGGTGTAGACGGGAACTTAGAGGTTAAGTCGGATGGCATTCGGTATTACCATGATCGAATTTGGGTACCGCGTTATGGGGATCTAAGAACACTGGTCATGGACGAAGCACACAAATCCCGATACTCAGTACATCCAGGATCAGATAAGATGTACCATGACTTAAAAGAGCTATACTAGTGGCCGAGTATGAAAGAGGAAATTGCTGGGTACGTGGCTAAGTGATGTGAAACTTGCGGACCTCATTGGTTGTGATATTGATCTTACGGGGGGAACGAAATCAAAGAATATATAGACTGACTTGTAGAGACCCTCTATGTAGTTGTCTATCTAGGGTGATCGATCTACATCTTTCCTCATAGCCCTGGGGCTGTGTCTCGATCTCCTATGTCTGACATGTGCCAAAGTGAAAGCAGAACATAGGAAACCGCCGGGATTACTTCAACAACCCGAAATTCCTATGGGGAAATGGGAACAGATATCCATGGATTTCATATCCAAACTACCCAAGACACCCAGCGGTTGCGACATGATTTGGGTCATAGTGGATCGATTGACCAAATCTGCACATTTTCTAGCCATCCGGGAAGCGGACAAGACGGATAGGCTGGCTTGCATTTACATTAAAGAAATCGTTTCCCGTCATGGTGTGCCGATATCGATTATTTCGGACCGTGATGCTAGGTTTACCTTAAACTTTTGGAAATCGTTGCAAAAGTTGTTGGGTACACGACTGGATATGAGCACGGCTTATCATCCACAAACAGACGGTCAGAGCGAGCGAACAATACAAACATTGGAGGATATGTTAAGGGCGTGCATCATCGATTTTGGGAATAGTTGGGAGACGCACTTGCCTTTGGTTGAGTTCTCATACAATAACAGTTACCATACGAGCATACAAGCAGCCCCTTTTGAAGCTCTGTATGGGCGTAAATGCCGATCACCACTCGGCTGGGCGGAAGTGGGTGAGAGCCAACTAACTGGCCCTGAAATAGTTCATGAAACGACGAAGAGGATAGTTCAGATCCGAAACCGTATGGCAGCAGCACGTGATCGTCAGAAAAGTTATGCTGATAAGCGTAGAAGGCCTTTGGAATTTGAAGTCGGGGACAAAGTTTTATTAAAAGTGGCACCGTGGAAGGGTGTCATTCGTTTCGGAAAACGGGGAAAGTTGAGCCCGCGTTACGTAGGGCCATTCGAAATCGTGGAACAAATCGGTCCAGTGGCTTATAGGTTGGACTTACCGGAACAACTCCGCGGGGTACATAACGTCTTCCACGTATCAAATCTTAAAAAGTGTTTGGCTGAAGAAAATTTGATAGTTCCTTTGGAGGAACTAGAAGTGGACAAACAGTTACGTTTTATCGAAGAGCCGGTGGAAATCATGGATCAGGACGTAAAGACCCGTAGGCACAGTAAAACTCCTATCATTCGCGTTCGTTGGAACTCTAAGCGTGGACCAGAGTTCACATGGGAGCGCAAAGACCAGATGAAAGAAAAGTATCCACACCTATTCAAACCTGAAGCCAAACCATAGGTACGATTTAAATTTTCGGGACGAAAATTCTTTTAACAAGGGGATGATGTGACAAACCTAAAATTTTTCTTTTCTATCCCTTTCATGTCCCAGTCTAGTGGTGACATCACATTAATTTTCGGGACGAAAATTATTTTAACAAGGGGATGATGTGACAATTGCAAATTTCAGGTTAACTCTATTAACTAAACCCAGTTAAATCCTGTTGACTATGTCTATAAACTCAGTTAGTTCTGTTAACTATGAGTATGAACTCTTGTACATGTGATGTCATGTATGCGTATATTTAAGTCAACGTGTCATTGGTGACTTAAACAAGGGTAAGTTACTAATTATAACTAGGATAATAAACTCGTCTTGCATGTTATAATAAACATGTCATATAACATGTATGATAAGTATAATGTGCTATGTGATTAATATGTTATATTATGGTTATTACATGATAATGTGATTGAAAGTAAGCTAAATGATTAAATAGGTTATATTGTATGTCATGTAACATGTTTATTATTTAAATGCAACCTTAGTTTATGTTACATAGGAAATGTTTATTAAATTATGTACCATGTCACAAATAAATAAATAAAAGATAACCTAAGTATCATATTCATTAAATCAATCATGAAGGGGTTGTTAATAACAAGGAGGTTACAACTATTGGATGCCAACACCTTTTCCTTTCCCTTTTCCTCTCTCTTTGGCCGTGATACTCACACACACACACACATACTCTCATTTTCTTTCATACAAACAATCATCTTCAAGTATCATCTTCAAAACAAACAAGTTGGTGATTATTAGTAAACAAGGGTTTAAGCATTTGATCAAACAAAGTGAGTAGATTATTATGTTTATATGTTTCTTTTTCTTTTAATTCATATGAACCTTGTATCCAAATGGTTGGATCATGAAAGGGGATGATCAAAGTTTGACAAATAAAAAGGATTTTTGTATGAGTCTTAATTAATATTTTGAGTCCTTTATAAATACTTGTGTTCTTATTATGAAATCAAATGGATAAAAATAAGACATGCAATTTGATTTGGTAAGAATGTTTCTTGATGATTGTTGAATCAAAGGATAGAAAAGTTGTGATTTGTAGTTGATTGTGGTTAAAACTGTTTATTGGCAGATTAGATGTTATGGATTTGGATTGTTGATAACTTGATGATATGTTTGGGTTTTTGACAGATTTTTTTTATCTATGAACATGTACTTTGAATCTAGTTTTCAGAAAGTCCGAAATCTTAATTTTTGGACACTGTTTGAATACTTTTTATTAATTTACAAAATCAGGATGCAAATATAAATTAGAGAAAATAATTCTGAGTTGAGTTGTAAATTTCATAACTTGATGATAACAATAGATATGGATATAATTCTACTTCTAGGATGTTGTAAATTGAATTAGTAATCTAGTCCAATTGGTCTTGCATCAATTGGACAAATATGGAATTTTTGACAAATTTTTGATTGCTGCTGTGTTGTTGTAGAAATATAAATCATGTTGTTGTAGTATATGAATATTCTGGACGAATTGGTAAATCCAAAAATTGTTAGAAAAATATATGTTGAACCTAATACTAATGTGTACATGTGTGATTTATTTGGTAATTTAATTATGAATTTTGATTGATGAGAAAAATCGGTTTAGGTGGTATAAATTGTTAAAGGTGATAAAGGTGTTGGTTGAATTGAGATAATTGCAAATTGTGATATGTTAGTTGTGGTAAATTAGAACTTTGACTTTTTAAGTCAACTTAGAACTAGTTGACTAAATAGTTAGTCCTGCTTGTGATGTTGTGAAAGTGTATTGATCATAGAATTGCAAGGAATATGGCTAAGTGTGTATACTTGATGATTGATTAAGTGTGACTAGAATTATAAAGTAAACATTCTAAGTCCAACCTTTTAGTCAAAGGTCAAAATTTTAGTCAAAGGTCAAAACTTTAGTCAAAGTCAAAACTTTAGTCAAAGTCAACTTTAGTCAAAGTCAACAAAAGTCAAACTTTGGTCAAAAGTCTTTTTAAAAACAATGTGAGATTGTTGGATACTAGTGGTTCTTGGAACCATCCCACAAGTTACTTACATACTTGCATTTTTAGGGTCTTAGCACGTGACGCATTTACTTCGGTCGGATTTGTGTAATACCCGAGGCACCAACAAGGTGAGTTTACGGCCCCACTTTTATACCTTTCCTTTGGGGGAGGAAACATGCAAAACTGTTTTACTTTACTTGCTCTAAATCTTTACACAACCGTTTGGTTGCTTATAACGTAGTGTTTCTTTGCCATGGAAAGTCCTCACGAACATCGGACCGTTAACTAAGGTTAACTGGCGTGGTAAATTTAAATAGTACTATTGGGTTTGACAAACCCCACCCTGCATTATTCTCGACTGGAGGTCGAACGGGGTGTAACTTTGACCAAACATTGTTAAGTTTTGGCAATACTTGACTTGAGGCAATAACTAGTCAGCTTCGGTCGTGATGGAAACATAACACTATGCGGCAACGAGTTAACTAAGTGTAGTTAACCATGGGCCACTTTTATTTATAAATGTTTATGAACTGATAGAGCATAACTTACTTTGAAAACCTGTGAACTCACCAACCATATGTGTTGACTCTTTTTAGCATGTTTTCCTCAGGTCACTAGCAAGCACTTGGATTAGGATAACATTGCATGCATGGACTCGCATTGGTTTAAGTTTGAAAACATTTATTTGATATTGGTTTTGCGCTTGTAGCGCAATGAATTATTTAAACTTGTTTGGGAGATGGCTCCCGCACTTTGTTTAGCTTCCGCACTAGCACTTAAGTACTCTGAACATTTTATTTTGATTTGTTAAAACTTTTAAGACCATATAGATGTCGTTTGGTATGATTAATGTGTTCGGATCCTGGTTTGTCACCCGCCTTACGGTAAAACTTCGTTAGTGGAAATTTGGGGGTGTGACACATCGCATTAGGAATCCTAATCGCATTCGCATTCTCTGACACAATCGTATATTCACTCTATCACATCACAATAATGTGCACTCATAACCACATCACAAAAATACTTAGAATTTTTCAGAGATTGTTGCTGATTTTAAGATGGTTTAACCTGATGTTTCATTGATCTAATTATAATGGTGTCTTATGATCCAGATTTGTTAAAGAGCTTCTTGATACTTTAAAATAAGGCTAGAACCGCCAATAAACCCACCCAGACTGTTGAACTTTGAAAGCAATTTTGAGCATTGGAAATGGAGGTTCAAGAACTTCATAAGAGAACATGTATTTGCTGATAAGATCTATAGAAAATGGACCTCATAGCATGTAAAACCAACTACTGATGGTCCTGTTGATGTTCCTCTTAAAAGTCTCTCTGATGCTGATAAAAACTAATGCTTATAGATGAAAAGTCATATGGGTATCTCAGTATGTGCCTATCTACTGAAATCAACTTTGAGCAACTTTGAACTCTGAAAGCAACTTTGAGCATTGGAAATGGAGGTTCAAGTACTTCATATGAGCAAATGACTTTGCAATGATAAGATCTATAGAAAATGGACCTCATAGACCTGTAACGATAACTGTTGATGATCTTGTTGACGTTCCTCTTGAAAGTCTCTCTGATGCTGATAAACAACTAATGTTTATAGATGAAAAGGCATATGGCTATCTCAGTATGTTCCTAGCTACTGAAATCACTGAAAGCATAAGAGAATGGCGCTACCACAAAGGAACTTTGGGATGCCTACGTGGAGAAATTTGAAGAAAATATGGATTTGAGGGAAATCTGAAAGGAAATGTTGAAAGGTGAATTCAATATGCTCAATCATGTTCAAGGGGAAACATTTTCATCACTCCTTAACAGATTTGAAGCCATGAACACTAAAATGAGAAATGCTTGTATCTTTTGGGTCATGTCTGAAAACAATAAGAAGTTGTTGAATTCATTACCTTACACATGAAATAATAATGTAACTACTATCAAAAGAACTACAAAACTGAACACAACAACTCTTATGCAGTTAATCCCAACCATTAGATCATTGGAGATGGATAATAAGCTCCTATTGAAAAACCACATAAGTTCCCTAAATCACACAGGAGTTTCTACAGGTTTAGGGGTAGGATAAACTTTTCAAAGTCAGTCACATCCTACCGTTCATGCAGTTGATGGAGTAAAAGGGGTTCAATCTACAGTTCAAACTAATCAGCACAAAGTTTTCATTTCGTCTATGAGTGCATCATAATCATCAACATCCAACTCTATTTAGGAATTGGCAAACCATGCTGTTAATCAAGCTCTAAAGGCTCATGTCATCAAGCATTCTTCAAACAACAACTCAGGTAGTTGAAGCCACTCCACCAAGCATGTTGATTCCCATGTTTCACTATTTAAAGCTTTTATGCAAGTCATGAAGAGCCGCTGAAGGGAAAATTGTTGCATTTGTCTTTCAATCAAGGGGACTTTCCAGAAATCAATGAACAAAACCTTGAGAAGACGAACATCATGTATCAAATGGCCATGACAGTTGTAACAACTCGGGTTGGGGTGTGACAACAATTCACAAGGCCACAAACTTCATGAAGAAATACATAAAGAACAATTTCAAAAATTCAGATAGCAATAACATTGGGTTTAACAAAGACAAACTTTGTTGTTACAACTGTAACAAAGTGGGACACTTTGCAAGAGAATGCACAAACCCAAGACAACCTACTAGGGATGTGAAGGTTGTGGATGTGTATGATGAAAGGAAGGGTAATGGTTCTGGAACTGGGGAAAAAGAGGTAGGTAGAGCAGCTAATCAAGTCGGGGGGTTCCAAGATTTGGTCAAGGAAACACAAAAGCTGATTGTAGGGCCATGCTTACTCAATCGGAGGAATCATCTGATCCTAACTGGATGAATCAAATGGGTGAGCTGATGCTGCCGATGAACTTTGTTGGAATGGATTTTGTGAATGGGAATGAGGCTTCAACAAGTGCTGCAAGTGGAAACAGTCAAGAAAGTTCTGTCATTCCTGAGGTACACACACATTTATTCTCACAAATATGTATTGAGAAAGTTGAAAACTATAGAACCCATATTGCTAGTTCGACAAGAGAAAAACATTGGCATTAAGTACCTAAATAACGAATATAAGAAAGCTGAAAAAATTTTTACCACTAAAATTAATACTCGTCATGATGACATGGTAAACTTACATCAAAAGATATTTGAAGCAAATCTGCAAGTTTATTCTCACAAAAAACGATTAACTATTTTAAACGTTAAACTTGAGGAACTTGAGCTTGATCTTTCTAAAAGAAAGATAATTGTTGATAAGTTTGAAATGGCTTCAAATAAATTAAACGGTATTATTGGTTCACAAATGGGGGTGAAACAAAAGGCGTGTATTGGATATGATTTTACTGCAATTCCACCATCTTTTATTAAAAACTATACATCACTACCCCACTTTAGTTTCAACACCCTCCCAAAGGAAAAAATGGTCTATGGAATTGGTCATGTACCAAAGCCTAAGATAATTGTCCCTGCAGTTCCTAAGTGTTGGGTCAGGCTTTATAGTTTATACTTAATCTAATTGGGCTTGGGTTTGGTTTAATGCAACACTGAAAACACATGTTTTCGGTGCGCTTTTGTGTGGGCTTGGGCTATAGGTGTTTAGGGCTATACATATACATTCTAACTAGGTCATTATAGGTTGTCGATCAAAAACTGAACAGAGTGTGTGGTGTATGGTTACATATTCTCTGATTCTTATCATATTGTAATCCTTGTTAAGGGCTTAAGCACCTGGCGTTAATATAATGTGTGTTTTGAAGTCTATCGTGTGTTTATTTGCATTTATTATTGTTTGTCTTGAATCAATTTGTTGTTAGTTTCCTTCTAACAACGGTTTTATTAATATCACATTGAAAAAACTTATTTCAGGACTGACAATTGGTATAAGAGCATATAGACCTATTCAAGACTCGGTGTTGGTGATATCAATGATTCAAGATTGTGTTTTTGGTTGATATTCATTGGGTAATCTTCTGGAAATTAAGATTTTTGGCATTTGTGTGTTATTCGTGTTCATCGGGTTTGTTTGAGATATTTTTGGGAGTTAACAGATTTGATCTATGAGTTTAATTCGAATCCCTGAATTCTTGGGATTTGATTTGTTCACAAAACTAATATGATCAACACTGGTTTTCGGGTAACTCAGTTTTCGGGAAATAATCATCATTCTCGAGAAATAATCAAGGTTCTCGGCTACATTTGATCGTTTCCGGCGACTAATCAGGGTTCTTATTCATCGTTCTCGGTAACTACTTAGGGTTCTCTGCTCAGATCAAGGGTTCTCGAGACTATTTGTGTGTTCTCGGCTATTGTGTTTTCTACTCAAGTGTTCTCGGCTCACAAACAGGGTTCTCGGGTTTAATCCAGTGTTTTCGGCTCTTGGGTTCTCGTGTCTTAGTTTGAATTTGGGCCTAGATACTTTTGGCCATATCTAATTGGACTATTATTTAGACCTTTGATTGAAATGGACCAGTTAAGTAACACATCATCAAATTCTGCATTGTATCAAGAGTTGGATTCTATTATGGGAACTGCTACTCGTGTACCCCGTATATTGTCTCACTAGGGGTTTGCTGAGTGGAAGTTCAGGTTCTAAAAGTATGTGAAGATGAAGGATGCAAATATTTGGAGAAGCATTGTCAGGGGTCCTCAACCTATCACTTATCAGAGAGAAAATAGTGATGAAAGAGCTTTAAATCCCATCAAAATGTATTGCTACGAGGATTTTGAAAAGATTGAGGATGATGAGAAGGCTCTTGCCACTATAACAATGGCACTTTCACGTGAAATTGCTCAAGGATTCAGAGAGCTACAGTGTGCAAAAGCGTTATAAGAAGCCTTTATTGAGGTGTATGAGGGAAATGAGGATATGAGAAGGAGTCGACAGGATCTGTTGCGACAAAAGTGTAACATGTTCAATCATGTTCTGGAAGAGTCTTTGGAGACACAACTTCAAAGATTTGTTACTTTGGTCACTAAAATGCGACCTGCAAACATTAATCTGACACCTTTTTGATACAGATAACAAGCAGGTAAACTCTCTGCCAAAAAGCTGGGACATGAATGTTGCAGTGATCAAAAAGACAAAGGACCTAGCCAAATTAACTTTGTCAGAGGTGATGGGAATCATTAAGTTCTGTGACATGGATGACAAGCAACATGCCATTAATAATGCTAATTCCTACAATGCAGCTGGCTATAGTGTTGCTTCTAATAATGCTCTCATATCACAAGACAATTTTTCTATGTTTAAGTCATCTGAAGGTTAATATACTCAGCCACAACAAGCTCAGAACAACTTCTCAATGTTTAGACCTTCTCAAGTTCAATTTACTCAGCCACCTCCACAGTCTACTCTTGTGTTCTTTCAACAACCTGCTCCAGCAATTATGTCCAAATCAGCTGTTTGTTCTTCTAGTCAGTCTCCCACTCAAGTTCCTGCAATTTCAAAGGAGTCTCAAGAAAACATTGACTGCTACAATGCTTTTCTTGTTGGAGATTTGGTTCATCCAGTCGTAGTTGCTGAGTTGTATCAAATCCATCCTGATGATTTGGAGGAAATGAATATTTCTTGGCAAATAGCCATGGCCGTGTTTGCTTCCTTTCTTGAATCTTAGATTTTATCTTTCTGATTTATTCTAACTACTATCACTTTATAAACCGGGCCTGGAGAATTAAACCTTAACGTATCAGGGTAGTACGCTTGTAACAAGAAGGTTCATCGTACAATTTCGGAGATTACAAAAATACAGGAGTATATCCCTCTCTCTTAGTGTGTATCCACTTCCTTCATTCAGGAACAAACACTTAGCCTAATTCTTTTGAAACTCGGCCCACCTTTTCCCCACAAACTAATTACGTTACGACCACTAAACAAACTTGGTTGACGAACATAGTTTATGCGCCGCTAAACTATGGAATTTGCTAGCTAACAAGAAGGTGGGTTTCAGTAAAGACACTCTTAGGTGTTATAGCTGCCCGAGCCGGGTCACTTCACTCGTGAATGCACAAATCCATCCAAGGAGAGAAACAGGGAAAGAGCACTGGTCCTGGTAAATGGTGCTAGAGGAGAAAATGTAGTTGATGCTAGAGAGAATGAGCAGGGATTGGTGGCTCAGCAGTTTGATTGGAATGACTAGATGGAAGCACTTAACATAAACAATCAGACTGCGAACCTTGCTCAGATTAATGTTGTTAAAGAAGAGAACGATGCAGATGAGCTAGTAAAGGATCTTCAGTTTGCTTTCATGACCTCTACTTCTCCCAGCTCATCTTAGGTAACATCTGAATTGTGTTCTCAATCTTGCATTAATAAGGTAGATTTGTATAGAGTTCACAATAGTAATCTGATTAGAGAATTGGAGGGTATAAAAATATGAAAATATCACCATTAAGAAATTTGAAAAATCTTTAAAAGATAAACTAGAAGCACAACAAAAGGATTTCTCTAAACTTCAAAAGGATTTTAGTGTAAAATGCTTTCACCACTTAGATGCTAAACAACAAATTGCTGAGCTAACTGTCAAGTTAGACACTTCTAAGTTGGAGATTGCAGAATTAACTAATAAATTTGAAAACATTGAATTCAACTTTAAGAAATTTGATGTCTCTAGTGCTGTTGTTGAATCTATGATTGAAAAACAGTTAAAATGGAAAGATAACAAAGGTGGGGGTATTGGGTACATCGTGGTTCCTCCTCCATATAATGATAATTACACCGGGCTTCCTCTTACTAAGGAAGAGAAAGCAAGGGAACGGTTCATGCACTACGGCAAGCTGACTACAAATGGAAAAATTGGTCATGGTTCACTCGAACCTACTGAACCAACCTTGAGAGTGAACGATACTAACGTATTTAGTTCACATGCGGATGAAGTAATTATAGAGGATTGGACTGATGTGGAGGAAGATCAATTTGTTTTAACTAATAAAGAATTTAATTCTACTGTTTCTTTAAATTTACCTGCTTTTGATTCTTTTGCTACTGATGTTCATGTGGGCTTTGTTTTTAAGAGCAAAGACATTTGTGTAGTTGATCCTTCTAAGGAATTTAAAACTTGTGGTGCGGTTTTAAATAAAATTGATAAACATAAAAGTTTGCATAAACATTTATCACCTAAGTTTGTTAAAGAAGGAAATTCATGTGTGCATAATTGTGATAAATCAAATTTTTAGGCCAAATCGAATCATACTAGCTCACATAAAAGGTCAAGACCAGGAGTTGGTCACAATGATTTTTATATTAAAAAAAACATGTTATAATTGTGGCACTCCTGGTTTCATAGCTAGAAATTGACCATACCGTCCTTTTGTCCCGTACTATGGATATAATCAGCGGAATATGCCTCGAAATAAATTTAATAAATTTAATTCAAATAAATCAATGTACTACAAGGCAAATCCCTCTAATGGTGATTGGAAACGAAACAAGGCTGACAGTTGAAATGTCATAAGCCTGCCATGTTTCGAAAGTGTGATGAAAAAAAAAATTCGGTCACGAGACCAAATCCTGCCTCTAGATCGAAATCGATTTGGAAACAAAATCCAATGTGACTTCCGTCCGCAAACCAAAGACAAAGTCAACCGTTTATGTTAGTTACAAAATTTTAAATCCCGACTATGGATGGTTGCCTAAATCTTCGTTGTCGAAGTCACCAAAACCTTTCTGTTCGATCTTAGATAACCAGGAAGACACAACATTACTATGGACTAGGTACCAAATACTAATTAATCTCGAACATCGTGCAGGAACAACTATAGAGGAATATCATCAGACCTTGGTATGTTGATAGCGGCTGTTCCAGGCACATGATAGGAGGCATCTATGAACTGCATGACATTCATATATTTAATGGAGGGTATGTTTCCTTTGGGGAAGGAGAAAAAGGGAAGATCACACAGAAGGGTACTGTAAGTAATGGTGTTCTTAAGTTCAATAATGTCAATTTTGTTCCAAAGTAAAAACACAGTCTGCCCAGTGTCTCGTCGATCTAGGACAAGGGTTTTTCAACACATTTTACAAATAAAGAGGCAGGTATCATCATAGCAGAAGATTGGGTTCTTGTTCGATCACAAAGAAAAGATAACGCATACGTGGTCGACATGAATAAAAATGTTCCAATAAAATCACGTTTATTTTCAAAAGTGTCGGGACATAATGCCATGCCTTGGCATCGTCTACTTGGACGTGAAATGTTAAAACTCTAAACTGTCTTGCTAAAAACAACATTGTTCGTGGTATGCCAGTTAAAGATTTTGTAACAATTGAGAAATATGTAGCTTGTGCTCTAGGCAAACATCAACGTAAATCACACAAGCCGAAACCGGTCAATACCATCTCTTCAGTCTTTTAATTGCTTCATATGGATTTGTTTGGTCCAGTTCATGTATTGAGCCTCTCTCCCAGTTCATATTGTCTGGTTATAACTGATGATTACTTACGTTTTACTTGGGTGTTTTTCTTTTCAAATAAGAGAGAAAAAATATATGCTGAAGTAGTGGAGAACGAATGAAGACAAGCTATAAATCAAGGGGGAGATTGTTGGGTTAGGCTTTATGGTTTATACTTAATCTAATTGGGCTTTGGTTTGGTTGTAATGCAACTCCGAAAACAAATGTTTTCGGTGGGCTTTTGTGTGGGCTTGGGCTATAGGTGTTTGGTGCTATATATATACATTGTAACTAGGTCATTATAGGTTGTCGATCAAAAACAGAACGAAGTGTGTGGTGTAGGATTACATAGTATCTGATTCTTATCATTTTATAATCCTCGTTAAGGGCTTAAGCTCCCGATGTTAATATAACGTGTGTTTTGAAGTCTATCGTTTGTTAATTTGTGTTTATTCTTGTTCGTCTTGAATCAATTCATTGTTAGTTTCCGCCTAACAACGGGTTTTTTGATATCATATTGAAAGATCCTTATTTCGGGACTTACACTAAGACTGTTGATCCAATTTTTGAAACAATTAGCTCTAATGGCTGCTCAAACTGTTCAGCAGGTGGTGTAGAAGAAAAGGAGTCTGTGATAAATATGGCGTTTTAAATTCACTTTTTGAGTGTGATGTGAATACATTAAACTCATGTTTGGATGTTAATGTTGTTGAAGATGTTGATGTTTTTATCGTTTACGATATTTTGGATGAAAATGTTGATATCATTTCAGATGATTGTGTTAATGTGTCAAATGTTTCTTGCGTTAAAAGATTTGAAAACTTGAATGAGAACGTTGATATAAACATACCAAGTTGTTGACAGTAGAGTTCTGAGAATGATGTTAAAACACCTAAAAACAAAGTATTTGAGAATGTTAATCAGTCTAGTACGTATAGTAAATATGTTCCACCTTGCAACATATCATTTTCTCAAACAAATTATCATATGAGAAACCCTCAATCTTATAACTTCATTGATAACAATCACTATGGTTATGTTATACACAACAAAATAATGTTGAGTCTTTTTACACGAATGCATTTGACGATCGTGGTCATAAATCGGGAAGCAAACACAATCATGATCCATACTTCCAAGGATCACCTTATCCATATACTCACCAATATTTTATTTCTGATGAATATTATGGGGTTTATAGTAGAAAATGTTGTTTTATGTGTGAAAATCCATCTCACCTTGAAAGACATTACAAGAACTAGCATAGACAACAAAAGGATATGTAAAATCAGTTTAATCAGTCCCGATCATCCGCTACTAGCCGTTTGGGGTCGGAACTGATCAAACTAAAAGCGAAGCCAGTGAAATAGATGTGGGATCCAAGAAAATTGTAAACAAAAAAAAAAGAAAGAGCCTTTTTGAATAACAAAGAAAGATAGAAAAAAGGGATTCAAAGGTTGTAGAGTCTAAGAATCCACCAAAAACAGGTTTAAAATAAAAGAAAAGAAATCCAAAGGTTGATAAATCTGAGGATTTTATTTTGAAAATAAAGAAAATGAAGTCCAAACCAGTGACACCCGACAACTCCTAGTTAACACAAGCTCCGTTATCTCAAACACATATTCATGAATTTCACTTAATTAGGGTTAGTTAAGTGTGTCTGTTATTGCACAAGCATTCACGTAGCAGTAATTTAGGGAGTTACCGAATCACACAAGTCTGACCCCAAACATTGTTGAAATATGAAAATAATATCTTGAGCATATAATTATAATGTAATTTATGTGAAATTACATGCTAAATGATTATGTGTTAATTCGTAGCTTGTTTTATGAAATTGCTACAATTGCGTGTAATTTGTACACTTTCGGCTTTTATAAAATAGTTTTAACAAACATATCAACACTCAAAGACAATACATATTGACATCCGAATGAATTTCATTCGTGATTGTTATGACCGTAAGCTTATCAATATTGAACAAGTCTCCCCCGATTACAAACTTGCAGACCTTTTAACAAAAGCCGTTGATCATGCTCGATTTTTATATCCAGTATAATCGCTTGGCATGATCTGTTTTGACTAAATCTATCTATCCACATTTTTGTATATAAATTTGAAAATATTTTTAAATTTGTTACAAATTTAGAGGGAGAAAACGAGTTTCTTTAACTCACAAAAAAGACTTAATATTTAATTTTAAGAAAACAAATTGAGCTTTTTTCTCGTAAAAAAGATTTTATCTTTTATTTAAGAAAATCAGAAAATGTCTCAAAAAGAAAGTTCTCCTGTTTAGAGGGAGCTCCCATTAAAAGGGAATTGGATGTTTTAAATTTCGAGAAATTGATCCGACATTTGGAAAGTGATAAAAAATTGACTGAATGCTTCTAGGTCATGGATAAAGTCGGATAAAAGAACAATAATCTTAGAACCTGATGTACTCGATAGGCTTTACATGTCTAGTAAGAACCTAATTGATATAAACTAAAATATGCTAGAATAAGTGGTTTTGTCCATTGTTTGAACACAGATCTAATACGTTAACTATAAACAGATCTCAGATCTGTATGAATACTATTAATCCTATATCACGGATCTAGCACATAATTACGTTTGATTATATATGTTATATGTTACATGTATTATCAGTATTAGTGTATATATGTATGAATAATGTTAGGATGAAGATCGAGAGCAATTTAGACAGAGTTTCGTTAATTATCTCTCAAAACTTAGATTAAACGTGAACAGTGTTCACATATAAATAGAGGATGGGGTTAGTTCGTTAACATCCCCTAACGAACTAACACCCAACTCGTTACATACATTAAAGTTAAATAACCATAACGAATCACCCCCTGATTCGTTAACATCCCCTAACGAATCAGGAGGGAATAAACTTAAGTCTTAGTTCACTAAACAACATTAGCGAACTAGACCTTACATTAACAAACTAATTAGATAAATTATTGTTTATTACATTAAACTAAACGACAAATACGTTAAAGTTAAATACAAAGACTCGAGACGCAAAACCGTGCACTAACAGACACCCCCTTGTCTTGAGCTCTTTGTCTTTAAATTACTTGAAGCGCTTGGACTGCCAGTCTCTGCAACTATGAATTCCGTTTTCATAACAAACGCGCACAACGCTTTGGAAATGCATAGCCAGCTCATAGTCTTCATTGCGCTCAATCAGAATCTGATTCTTGTGTAGCACATCATTGTCTGTCTTGGTTAAATTCACCAACCACATCGGGTCAATGATCTTTATCAGCTCAGTCTTCAACCCTGTACCCAGAACAATGACGGCCTCGCTAGTACGATTATCGTAGTACCAACGGTTGAAGGATAGATGCATGTGTTGATTCAACGTCTTGACTGGCACCCGCTTCTTCGTCTTCGGTGGCTTTACTCTAAGAACAAACTTTTCCAACCGGTCCTTGGGTCAATCTCATTGAGACGCTTACGGATGGGAATCTGTGGTTTAATAATAATTTGAACCCGTGGTTCACTTTAAACAGCAAGTGTTGATGAAACCAACTTGCATGTTTATTCCCACCTCTATTAATGGGTGGACGGTACGCCAGAGTACGTACGTCCCACCTGGGTAATGAAAGAACATCAGACATCCTTTCGTAGTACTGGACGCCTTTATCCCATTTGACAATGCATACTTTAAGATCAGATTCAAACATCCAAGAGATAATATTACCTTTCACATTGGACACAGACTTAAATGAAGTCTTCTGGTTTGCTTTGACCCAAGCTGCAGCTTCATCTTTTCGTTCTTGATCAACATAACGATACGCCTTGATAATTTTGCCAACTTTCTTATAGCTGAACCAACTATTAATGTCCTCAAGAGATGGGTCAATCTTCGGGTCGAATCTTCTATCAACAAAGTCAGCAACTTGTTTACCCTTAGATGTCTTCTCGAGATGATCTTCTGCTTCCTTCACAATCTTCTCATTAAACACCGGAGCACCTTAATCAACATTTGTGTTTTGAAACAAGTCAGGATACTCCTCAGCAGTCACATCTTCCACCTCAACTTCCTCATTATCATAAATAAAATCCATATTCATTTAAATTGTCAGATCATCTGTTATACCTTACTCATTCACCACCTCGATGTCAGGCTCTATCTCTAACACGATCAACTGTTCATCATTTAACCCTAGCAGTATTGAAATCTGCTCCCGTGTCAGAGACCTATCAACAAACTCACCAACCTCGATCTCATCCCTATTCACCACACTTCTAACCACCCCCGATCCATCTACAAATATCACAATGTTGGCTTCAATCATTTCAATTGGCTTAACAGCAGTTGAATCCTGATACTCAACAGTCTGTTTACTCGAATCATCACCGTCACTTGTACCAGTACCGGAAGATGAGCCGTGCGTTTCTTTTGGCTCACCTCCTGCACCAGACTCGTCAGGATCTTGATCATCATTCTTGAGTTTTTTTAAGGCATCCTCTTTGCAAGTCAACTGCAAAATTAGATCCTCTTGCTCCTTCATTTTCACCCCATGAGACTCAACAATCGCACGTAGCTATTTAGTCTCCTTTTGACAAAGGGAAATATAACTCATCATTCATCTTTGATTCTTCAATAAACGTTCTTGATTCTGACGGTCAGCAGACATTTGATTTTCATATAGATGAAGAAGATTTAACAGCATATCTGTCTGACGGTTCGGTGGCATGTTGTACAGGGATGGATGAACTGGTTGGATCGGTCCTTGAGGCTGAGTAATTCTCATAAATGAGAGATCACTAGGTGGAGGAGGCCTCATTGACTATGTTGGAGGAACAATAGATGGTGTAGCAGAAGGCATAGGTATCTCAGTTAAGGCCATCTGTGGAATCATACCCAACTGCTCATGAGGTACCATTGTTGTTGTCAATGTAAGAGCCGAAGTGCTAGTAGCAGTTGGCACAACCGGGCGTTGAGGAATTGCAGGATGAGGCGGTGGAACACCAATAATTACACCAACTCCAGCTGATACTCGTCTCTTTGCCAGAATTTCAGAAGCTGGTGCTTTACCCTTTCGTTTCCTTTCACGTTGAGCTGCAATGGTAGCAGCCAACGCAGCTTCAACAACAGCCTATTGTTCTCTCAGAGCTGCATCACCATTACCACCATTTCCACCTTCATTACCACCATCATCTCCATCATCACCATCGTTCCCACCTTCTCCTCCCTCACGCTCGGAATCCGAGTCATCATGGATCCAGAGATCCTCGGGAGGACATACATAATCCGGGTTATTGATATGACCAATCATTCGTTTGTCCCGTGGCCTCTCCTTATGGTAAATCGTCATTCGTCGTACAGTGTTGGCCGTCATGTGTTCCATAGAAAACACATCATTCACCAGTGATTGATCAATAACTAAATTGGGTTTCAATTCTTGAATGATCAGTTGTAGAAAGCGCAGATACATTAGAAATTTCTTCTTTTGATTCGTTTGTTGAACCTGTTCTTTCAGATGATCGAAGACTAGCTCAGAATAGTTAAAAGGCTTGTTGTTGATAAGTGCAACAAAAGCCGAATGCCACCTGCTTATGCATTGATCAAATCCACCACGACGACCACTCATACAATGAATCAAGACATGTAGAAGATACTTGTATGGTAGGCATAGTCCATTCTTGTTCAACATAGATTCATCAATACCCCCACCTTAACGTAAACGAGTAAACAAACCCTTGATCAGTTGCTTATCAAATTCACTTGGGTTGTCATCATTGTCACCAAAACGAAGCACACGGCGAACCACTTTCACATCAATTAGAATAACTGTTTGATTTGTCGTGGCTCGAATGTGATTCTCCACCTCATCATACTCAGCAGTATCCCAAAATTGCCTAATAATGATCAGATAAACTTTAGGTCGAGCAGTGATTGCATAATGTATCAGTGAACGTCTTAAGAAAGTCAACATAGCTCCAAACACAGCAACATCAACAATATCTTGATCAACATAAGCACAGATGTTGTGCTTTGTGTCATATGGTAATAAAATAACTTCTTCCTATTGTGCTTGAGGTGGTTGTTCTTGTGGTGGTTGCTCTTGTGGTGGTTGTTCTTGATAACCTTGATCAACAGCCGGTGGATCTTGATTCAATTGATCAGCCATTTTACTGAATAGAATTTAAGCAAGCATAAGTAATGAGTAGATATACTTTACAGTTAATATATATATATATATATATATATATATATATATATATATATATATATATATATCTAGTTATCTCTAGATGCTGTGTTTAAATTTATATGTCGTGTGTAATTAATACATTAACGTGTTTTGACGGTTGGAATAATTTATTAATTAATTTTAATAATTAAAATAAAATGTCATTTGTTAGATTATCACTGTGATTTGTTACAGGCAAGTAACGAATCAAGTGGTTCGCTATCCTGTAAATAGGTAATGAATTAGACCTAGAGAATTAACTATAAATATTAACAAACTAAATTCCAGTTCGTTCCAATTTTGATGAATCCAAACTTGATTCGTTGATAAACTGATTCGCTGAGGTAGTTCGTGTATTTCCTTAACTAATTGAACACGAAGCAGTTCCAATTCTCTAAGGTTAATTAATGGTCAAATAAATACTTGATCTTTGACTCTCATAGTCAAAGTCAAAATTAGATTAAGAACACTGAAAGGCAACAATATGAACTCAGTATCAATTAATCCATAATTATCGTTGGATAGCCGAATCAACAATCGTAGTAAACTCGAAAAACAATATGAAGCACATGATGTTGAGATTGAGGCTAAACACCATGATATAAGTTAAGTATACTCGGAGTTTTAACAAAGCCTAAACCCCCGACAACATAACCCTTTAATCGACCCATCAAACAAAAATCAGACACTGATTAGAGTCCACCAAGAGTCTCGGAATCCCATTCCGACAATAATCAAGCCAAAATCAACGAAAATAACCCAGTATGATGTCGATTAAGCAGAGGCTTTAAAACTCAAAAACCCTCATAACAAAATTACATAATTAACTTATCAACCCAGTGTCATTATTGACGAAAATCACAAACAACTGATAATCTATACCTTATGAACATAGTGATCTACTCAAAAGTGCAAATTTCGAAGGTCGAAAATTCAGAACAAAATTTGAAAAGGGTGACTTTTGATATAAGGAAGAAGATGAATAGTAAAGGACAGTTCGTGGAACCTGTCTTTTATATTATTACACGCTTCCCCAAGTACCCTATGTACGAATCAAACAGATTCGTTAGATATTTAAATAACGAATCAGCTGATTCGTTACCCTTATCTTAATACGTGGCATAACGAATCAAACAATCAAATCATGTCTTGATTCATTAAACAGGTATAACGAATTAAAATTCAAATCGTGTCTTGATTCTTTAGTTATGCATAACCAATTGGATGTATTTCGTTACAGAGTGCGGAAGCGAATTAGAGACACGAACTAGAGTGTAGTTCGCTAAAAGATACTCTAATTCGTTATCCATAAATAACGAATTAAACATTATTTAATTTTAAAATAATAAATAACTTAATTAAATGAATTAAATAAAATAAATTATAAGAATTAATAAATTTAAATTAATTTTAAAAGGAATTACCGAGGACCTTTATCCCTGATAATCAAATACATTAAAATAATATGTAAACAGAAATGAAAAAATATTTTTGGTATTTTGTAATATATAAAGAATGTATTTTAATAAAAAGAATCAAAAAAAAAAATATATAAAATCTTTTTGTGTTTTATATGTATTTCAAAAACAGAACATATTTTTGGTATTTTGGTTGAGTTTGAGCAGAGAATCATATTGACCAAATTGCCCTTCCATCACAGTTTTATATTTCAGCTATATTATGACTGGCGTTAATTCGGTCATTGGTATTGTTGTCCACTTATATATAATAACAAATTTTCAAGTATTTCTGTGATATGATTAATTGGTTCAATTAGAGCACAGAATATCAGAAACTATCAGCCTCTAATAACGGTTCAAGCTTAATTTGATTTTTACCATATCACCCCAACTTGACTTAAACCATTATATTGTTTATCAAAAATTGTTTTTGTAAAAAGTTATGAGCAATGCATTGATTTTCTGTTACTGTGAGTGAATATGCACGAGTCCATCTGTCGGCTTACATATATTGTATCCCCTGGGGTCCGTTTCTTAATGGTATTAAGACGCACGCAAGAGAGGAACCATGTATGACTAACAGCGGATTTTGATCAAGTCAGTAATTTGGAAATATGTACGAAGTACAGCAGTGATCAAGTTTAATGACTTTGGGTTTGTTTTAAAAGCGAGTGAAATATTCATGCATATGAATACCCAGATGATTAAGCCGCATAAAAACTCACAGTGTCTAGAACCTCAAAGCTTGTTATTTGCTTTATTATATTTTTGGTTGATCAAACAAGTATAAGGCTTGAGTATGACAGGTTATTACATTTCTGCCATCCTCACCGAGACTTTTCTAGAGACTAACACCTCTTTCAATTTGCCGTTTCTTTATGTTTATATCACATAGTTTACTCTAATTATTTGTTTTAAGACCTACCAATGCACCAATGCAATTAAGCATACAGTCCTTTAGGCTTACTTCTTTGCTGGATTTGGAGTCAAAATAGTCATGTACCATCATTTTCTCTTTTTGCTTCAAAAACTCAAAATTTTGAGGAGCATAAAATAAAAATAAAGATAAATTTAATCGCCCCAGTTAACTTAAGTCTATAAATAAATGGTTGTTCTATCAATTCAACAAGTGAATAGTAGGACCAAGACATGCAAGCATGCTTCACAAACTTAAATAACTGACATAATTTTCACCCAGAAAATAATCTAAAATGCATAACGAATGCCCCAACTATTTTCCATTATCAGGTGAATGGCTAACCCAATCATTTACAAGTAAATGTCAGGACCAAGCATATACATGTACATGCCATTCAAATGTAGATAATTGACATAATTTTTAGCAAACATATGCAAATATGTTTTTGGTTTTTCGCTATACATACTTTAAAAACACAATATTTTTGTGTTTTTCAATTCTCTTATAAACAAAATAAACTTCACAGTCTTTTTGGATTTTCGGATTTTTCTGTACAAACTGAAATTACAATCTTTTTAGATTTTCAAATTTTTTTTGTAAAAACTGAAATTACAATCTTTTTGGATTTTCAAAATTTTCTGTAAAAACTGAAATCATAATCTTTTTGGATTTTCAAAGTTTTCTGTAAAAACTGAAATCACAATCTTTTTGGATTTTCAAATTTTACAAACGAAAACCACAAACTTTTTGTATTTTCTAGATTCTCACCCCCTAAAATCAAAATAATTTAAAAAAAAAATCAACAGAAAATAAAGATAGTCATCCTTGTTTAAGGATATCACCGAGGGTCTTCAATCCATTAAAACCAAACAAAAATTGAAAACGCGTTTTGTCAAAAGCTTTGGTAAACAGATCGGCTCTTTGAAAGTCAGTATGTACTTTCTCAAGGTCAATCAACTTCTTCTTAAAGCAATCCCGTATAAAGTGATATCGAATTTCGATATGTTTTGTTTTCGAATGTTGTACGGGATTCTTTGTGATATAAATTGCAGCAGAATTATCAATCAAAATAGGAGTAGTAAGAAACTTCAAACCGTAGCCGTGAAGATGTTGTTGTATCCACAAAACCTGGGAACAACAACTCGAGACTGCAACATACTCAGCTTCGGCGGTTGAAGTGGAGACCGTTGTCTGCTTCTTACACTGCCAGGAAACAAGCTGGTTTCCTAAAAATTGACATCCTGCAGTCGTTGATTTGAAGTTGATCTTGCAACCTCCATAGTCCGAGTCTAAATAAGCAGTAAGATCAAAAGTAACATCCTTGGGGTACCACAATCCGATGTCTGGATTTCCCCTCAAATACTGAAGTATTCTCTTAACCGCAGCTAGGTGAGTCACTCGTGGACTTGCTTGAAACCTAGCACAAAGACAAACAGCAAACATAATGTCAGGGCGAGAAGCCGTTAGATACATTAAAGAACCGATCATGGCACGATAGAGGTGATAAATTGTGACCCACGGGGAGAGGAGTAGAGGGGATTTTTCCGGCAGATATCTTGAATCGGCTCAATACATCGTTCACATACTTTGTTTGATGAATAAAGATTCCGTTAACAGACTGGTGAACTTGCAACCCTATGAAGAAATTCATCTTTCCCATCGAGCTCATCTCGAACTTTGTTTGCATGGACTTCTCGAACTCCTTACACAACATGTCGTTTGTAGACCCAAAAATAATATCATCAACATAAATCTGGACTAGGTGAAGATCGTCACCAACAGTTTTATGAAATAAAGTGCAGTCGATAGTCCCTCGTTTGAAGCCATTATCAGTCAGATGGTCGACGAGTGTGCCATACCAAGCTCTCGGGGCTTGATGTAGACCATATAGGGCCTTGTTTAATCGGTAACTCGGTCCGAATAATCAGGATCTTAAAAACCAGGAGGCTGTAAAACAAACACTTCCTCGTGTAATTCACCATTGAGAAAAGCACTTTTAACATCCATTTGATAGACCTTGATATTCTTGTAAGCAGCATATGCCAGGAAGATTCGAATCGACTCCAATCTTGCAACTGGAGCATATACTTCTGTTTAATCAACACCCTCGTGCTGATGAAAACCTTGCACAACCAAACGTGCTTTGTTTCTGACAATCACCCCTCGATCGTCTTTCTTACACTTAAATACCCACTTAGTCGGAATAGCTTTCTTGACTCGAGCAGGTTTGTCGATTAAGTCCCAAACACCCAAACGTGCAAACTGCTGTAATTCTTCTTGCATAGCTTCTACCCAAGACGGATCATCAAGTGCCTTACGAGTCGTTGTTGGCTCAACTTGAGATAGAAAGCAAGTGAATTTTGCAAGATTTACAATTCCCGATGAATGTAAATCAGCATATGCACACAATACATTATTATCACTTGACGAAGCAACTTGATGACGTCTACGAACACCCGCATCAAGTTCTCCAATGATGTTTTCCTGTGGATGATAACCATGAATCCGAAGAGTAGGATTCTCAGAAACAACAACATTTTCTAATAAGTTAGTGTAATGTTCACCAAGCTCAGGAGATGAAACATTATCACTATCAAGTTCAATAACCTGATCTATAACTTGCTCATCATCAGAAGAAGTAGATACATTATCAAAGGAAGCTAGAGAAGCAACATGAGGTTCCTCAGTTGGAGCTATAGATGGAGCTTCAACATCATTAGAACTTGAAAATCTTGGAATGGCCAATTGATCTTCAAAGTATGCTCGAACCAGATCTTCGTCTATGTGTTCAGTCGATGGAGTAAATGAATTAAATAAACTATCATAGTCAAACAACCAGCCGAGACCTTTCCCTTGAGGAGGAGTTGTAAACTTTTGACAGTCCACATGGTACCATTCCTCAACACAACCAGACGTGAAGTTAAATACCCTTTTCTTTGGAGATGCATATCCCAAGAAATACCCTTCGATAGCTTTTTCTTCAAATTTTCCAGCATCCTTCTTCAACATGGTACACGGACACCCAAAAGGTTCCAGGTACTTTAAGTTAGGTTTTTGATTATTCAACAACTCATAACTTGTCTTTTTGAGTCTTTTAACGGTTAGAACCCGATTAAGAGTATAGCAAGCAGTATTCACCGCCTCATTCCAGAATTGGACGGGAAGCTTAGAATCGGCGAGCATAGTTCGTGCAGCTTCAATCAAGGTTCGATTCTTTCTTTCAGCAACACCATTTTGTTGAGGTACATAAGGTGCACTGTATTCTCGATGAATTCCTTTTTGAACACAATAGAAATCTAATACAGTGTTTTTGAATTCAGTACCGTTATCACTTCGGATTCTCCTCACCTTTTGTTTGTATAGTGATTCGATCTTGGTGATAAGGTTTTGTACCAAAACTGGTGTTTGATCTTTCGAACTTATAAATAACACCCATGAGTATCTTGAATAATCATCAGTCACCACAAGGTAATACCAATCCCCAGAAATACTCACACGATTCACAGGACCAAACAAATCCATATGAAGTCGTTCAAGAGGAGTATTAATGGAATTCAATAACTTAGAGGGATGTGTCTTCTTCTTCTTCTTGCCCTTTTTGCATGCAACGCAGTGATCAGATAATTTAAAATTCTTCAATGAGACACCTTCCACTAAATCATTAGCCGTTAAATAGTTCATCTTTCTAACATGTATGTGACCCAATCTACGATGCCATAGAATCGAATCTTTCTCGGTTGCTTTTGAGACAAAACATGTTTCGATCGATGTGGATACTTTAGAGGTCATGTTTAAGACTTAAATATCATTTGATCATGGTGATTGCATGACAACCATGTCCTCGGGAATCACATAACCCGGTTTCAAGATAAGACATTCTTTATCAGTAAATATCGTTGTGTACATTTTATTGCAAATCTGCGACACAATTAATAAGTTATGATCTACCTTGTCACAGTAGTTAACTTTCTCAAAAGTAATGTGCCCATTCGAAACTTCACCTTCTTGTGTGATCATGCCCCCAGAATTCATAGCAAACGCTACATAACCCCCTTGAATATTTCTGACGTTGGTTAATAGGTCGAGATTCCCAGTGATATAACGAGAACATCCACTATCCATTATCCATTTTTCACCAGACACAGTCTTGGATGAACCCTACACATAAAGTAAAGATGATTAGTTCAAAAAGGCAGCCCAGGCCTCAGTCTTGGGCACCTTTTGGTTTTCTCTTTGATTATTAAATTTAACAGACTTCAACTGTTGTTCAGCCACTTGTGAATAAGTTACCGGCTTCTTAGACTTTCGTCTTAAGTAAGCAACTTGAACCACATTTGAATTCTCATTCTTACATAACGGTGCAGTTGGAAAAAACCTGGGTTTCACTTGACCATGAGTCTCATTAACATGAATCACCTTTCGAGGATTCACATTAGAGAACATAATATGAGTGTCATCAGCATATGACACAGGTCGTTTTAGAATCTCTTTTACCAAAGGAACCGGTTTGGAATGGTCTTTGATAAAAGGATGAAGATTCTGATAGCTCTTCTGACTAAAATTTCTCACTACATGACCATGCTGACCGCAAAGAAAACAACTTCGCATGTCCACACGATGATGTTGAGAATTAGTTGGAGCAAATGATGCAGAAGATTGATGATGGCTCACATTTTTGGTCATGCTCTTAGCAAACTCATCAGATAACTCAGATTTCTTTTTCAAGTAAAAATCTAAATTAGAATTGTTTGAAAAACTTTTCAGAGTATCTGTTCCAGTTGACTTTACAAAGTTAATCTTTTTAGCATGTGATAAAACTTTCTTAGCTTTACTTAATGGATCAGAAGAAACTGATGTTTTTGCTTGAGAATACAGACGTTCAATTTCTTGAACCCGTGATGTTTCATTTTGAAATACACTCTCAATGAGTTCTGGTTTAATGATACTAATTGGAATGTCTTTCTCAGAAAACATTGTGTCAATTCCTTTCAGCTTGAAAACTCTAACAGATGATAGCTTAGAACTAGGAGGATTAATAAAACGCATTAATTCCTCATCAGAAATCTTTTGTTTATCTGACTTCTTTGCCTTCATTGGTTTAGGTTTCACAGTTTCTTCCTTATTCACTTGAGACTTGAATGAACCATACAGCTTCCTCAAATTCTTGAGGCTCGCAAAGAATATGATTAGAACTTGGGATGTTCTTATTCTTGTGTATTACTTCAGGCTCAAACATATCTTCGATAATTACTTTGTCAACATTCTCAACAAAGACTTTGTTGCTTTGAACATTAGGTTTTTGAGGAGCAACTTGGGTGTTAACATTTTCTGTTTTAACTGGTTTAGATTTTTTAGAAATTGCCAATTCTTTTTCAAACAAATCCTCTTCTTTTCTAGCAAAAGGATTAATTTTATAATCATTGTGAAAGGTGGCGGAATTTCAACAAAAACAATGCCTTTCTTTGAATCCTTTTGTTTTCCAGACACTTCAATAATTTCTTTCAACAGAAAAGAAGTTTTCCTAAATTTACCTAGTTTGTTCTTCAATTCAAGAACCTCATTCTCAAGCTCGGTTATCTTTGAACGATGTTTCAAGATTTCTTGAAACTTTTGGTCATTAATTGTCATTTTCACAGATAACTCATCTTTGAGATCGTGGTTACTTGTCGACAATGCTTCAATCTTTTCTCGAGATCTCATTTGAGATTCCAGAGATTGTCGATAAGTATCCTTCAGAGAAGAAATTTCTCTTACAAGATTATCATTATGATTTTTCAATGCTTCTAACTGAGGTTTGTTAGATTCACAATCAACACATGATACTTTAACAGATGAAGTAGCAGAGATAGAATGACTCACCTCATTCATATTGGCCATGCAAGCAAATACGGTTGGAGAATTTTCACATGAATTGTCAGAATCAGATTCTGAATCATTATCAGAAGACAGCTCACTTTCACTTGCATCTTGACAGTCCTTGTGTAATCCAAACGTAGCCCAATTTTCTTGAGTATCATTGCATAGTAACCATTGTGACCAATCATTTCCATCTGCCAACATTGCTTGTGATGTAGAAGTAGATGGTTTCTTTTCCACATCACTACCTCTTGGTGTAGAAGAATTTTGATGTTGACCACGAGAACCAGTTTACTCTTTCTTTGGTTTGTCACATTCCTTTGCAAAATGCCAAAACTCTTGACAGTTATAGAATTTTACTTTCAACTTGTCAAAACCCAATTTCTTGTTTAAGGCTGGAAGATCTTTTCCAGTTCTCTGCATGAATCTTTTAACTTTACGGACGATCATAGCCATGTTCCACTTTAAATCCATGATTTCCAAATCGTTTGGATCAATTTGTTCATAATCCTCATCAGTTAGATCACTTGTGACAATCTTACTACTTACCAAGTTTTCATATGAAGACATAAAGGCTGTTAGAAAGGCAGAATTCTATTCAGCTTCCTTCATATTGACACTTGGTGGTGAAGCAAATGGATTAGTAGTAGTTGAACTTCCAGAACCACCAGATGATCCAGAATTACAAGCAGTGTAAAAACAAGCTCTTGGATCATTGAAGATAGTCGATTCTTTTTCACTTACAGCTTGGGTAAGAAAAGCAGTTATCGGAGAGATAGTTGAACTTAGAGGCATACTACCACTATAGAAAGCAGGATCTTGACTATCCTTGGAGGATTTCTGACACTTAAGATCATATTCTCTTGCTTCAATCTTTTGCAAGAATTCAATGGCAGTCAAATCTTCATTCAAGAAATAGTTATTTTCTTTCAGAACCATTAAAAATGTGGAATAAGAACTTGGTAGTACACTCTTAATAGTGTCAATCTTATCCATCTCAGTAACTTCCAATTTCATTAATTCATTTCAGCAATTAAATGATTAAACCATGTAATCATCTCTTCAACTGTTTCACCCTTCAATAGATTAAAGTTTTGAAACTGAAACTTGAGCATCACTTTCTTACTTTCAGCTGTATTTCCCATACTTCTCATACGAAGATGTTGAAATAAAGAAGCACATATCTTTATGCTACCCACTTGATGAAAGATATTTTCAGGTAAAGCCATAGTAAGAGTAGAATAAGCCTTTATCTTGATCTCTAATGCTTTCTTCTCTTCTTGTGAATATTGAGAAATAGCTCTGGGAGTAAAACCAGTAGTGTCATCACCAATCATTGGTGCCATATAAACCTCATCTAGACAATACGAACAATAGGATGAATGGAACCCAAATGAGCACGAAACCGAGGTTCCCATTTAGCAAAATCACTAAATTTCATCAACCTAGGACATTTCGAATGTGAACCTATCTCGGTATCAAGTTGTAACATTTGTTTCATCAACATGTTTTGAGAAGCTAATGCATACATGCCGGCCATTTTTGACAAATTTCAAAAATTTAAGGTTTAAATGTAGCGAATTGTGAACAGTTGTAGCGAACTGTGAACAGTTGTAGCGAACTGTGAATCAAGAATGATCTTAACGAATCAATCCAACGAATCAGATAATCAACGAATCAAATTCAACAATAAGTCAAACTAACAAATTGACTAACGAATTGGCTAGCGAATTGCTAAGTGTAACCTTAGAGAATTAGAAGGTTTTCAGTAACGAATCGCTAAGAACGACTTAGCGAAATGGATAACGAACCAGCTACAGTTGATAACGAATCAACTAATAGCGAATCAGGATGTTACAACAGTTTGTAACAAACTCTAACACCTAATGCCACGTGGCAAAGGTTGTTATGACACAAATTCCAAAGTGAACACATGTCACGTGAATATGTTGGACACGAATCGGATTCAGTAACGAATTGGTGACGAATCACTTAGAAATCTATAACGAATTGAATAGATCAGGTAACGAATCAACATGAATATGATAACGAATCACCATCATGTTCAAATATTCAAATATTCAAAGAAAATTTCCAAATTTTCTGAGAATGATGAAAATCAACCCAAAAACCCAGAAGATCAAATTTGTAATACAAACTCAATTCCAAATCAAATCGCACAAATAGCCGATCAAAACACTCGGAAACACCACGCGAATTCAATTCAACTTCGCTCGTAACTCAATTAATCATCAATCAAACCCAATTTGAACAAAACAATCCTCTGTTTTCAGCCAAAAACAGATCCAAGACCAAATCAATCCAAAACCAAAACACAGTCCAATTACGATTATCCAATCCTTACTCTACCTTAACCGACCTCAAATCCAATCCATACATTCCATAATTCAACCAATTATCCTCAAATTGATCAAAATTCAATCAAACAGAACATTAACCAAACTAATACCAATTATCAGTCTAATAAACCAAATAAACAATCAAATCAAGCGTAATTGAGCCCCGAAAGCTCTGATACCACTTGTTTGAACACAGATCTAATACGTTAACTATAAACAGATCTCAGATCTGTATGAATACTATTAATCCTATATCACGGATCTAGCACATAATTACGTTTGATTATATATGTTATATGTTATATGTATTATCAGTATTAGTGTATATATGTATGAATAATGTTAGGATGTAGATCGAGAGCAATTTAGACAGAGATTCGTTAATTATCTCTAAAAACTTAGATTAAAAGTGAACAATGTTCACATATAAATAGAGGATGGGGTTAGTTCGTTAACATCCCCTAACAAACTAACACACAACTCGTTACATACATTAAAGTTAAATAATCATAACGAATCACCCCCTGATTCGTTAACATCCTCTAACGAATCAGGAGGGAATAAACTTAAGTCTTAGTTCGCTAAACAACATTAGCAAACTAGACCTTACATTAACGAACTAATTAGATAAATTATTGTTTATTACATTAAACAAAATGACAAATACGTTAAAGATAAATAAAAAGACTCGAGACGCAAAATCGTGCACTAACATCCTTTGAAAGGATGTGCAGTTCCCAAGATACATCTTCCAAAAATTAGGTAGAAATGTAATTATTCAGTCATACACGAGCCCGTTAATGGTTAGTTACCATAAAAATATTTACTATTTTTGCCTCAAGATATTGAAAATTCAGTGAAAATTAAAAAATAGATAGTTCTAATGCTAAAATAATCAAAATAAAAAGCAGAGAAACTACAAAAGAGCTTAATTGTTTAATATTAGCACAAAATGTTGATAATTAGCAAACAAAAGGGGTATATCAGAAATACTTGAGGTGGGAAAGTCTGATAGCCGTAAGTCCTAAACATCTTAAATGAGAGGCATGTAAGTGTGAAATTCATGACATGTAAGTCCATGGTTCAACCTTTGTCGTTTGTAAAAGTTTTGCAAAATGTCTAACAAGCTTGTCTATCTAAAATGTTTTGACTGATCATTAGTCGGTTGGAGTCAATTCAGGGTGATATGAAGAAAGCAGAATGTGCCTTGAGAATTAATTAGAGGCACCATTATTTTGCTAAGAGGGGACCACACATAACCTATGCCTAATTATAACTTAATCAATATCATAAGATTCTGAAACCACAAGTGTAGTTTAAAAGTTGATCAATATATCGGCAATCAATCTGACTTAAGGTTGTAATAGCAACCAAACCAGACGTGTTGCAAATAAAATTTCAGTCAATATGATTTCATGTTGTGATCTTTCAGTGACAATTATAAGTGTTTATTATATATATTATAACGAATATTTTTAACTTTGGTTTTTAAATTTCAAAATTATTTTATTTTCTTTGTATTTGTTTATTTTGGTTTGTTTTATGTTTTTTATTTAAAATCTTATTTTATTCTAATTTTAATTTCAATTTTATTTTTTTTTATTTTGTTTAATTTTATTTATTTGTTTATATTTGTTTTGTTGCTTTACGACAAGGCCGTTCATGAAAACGTTGTCAAATGAGTGGACTAACAAAAACATATCTTGTATATATTTGAGTGTTCGGGCTTGGTTTAAAAAAGTTTCTGCTGTTTAAATTGGTAAATATTTTCAAAGTTTGAGGGTTGGGAGTGTAAATTATTTCAAAAACCTAAGAGAATTTGCCATATCGTGAATAGGCTGACCCTATAAATAGGGAAACTCAATTACTCTTTCACTTTATCACTTTCAAACTTCCCAAACACTCAACTCTCTCCATCTCTTAAACTTCCTTCAGTCTTAAACACCAATGTTTGCATCTTGTTTCACATTTGATTCATCTATTATTATCATCAAAATGGTTCCTTCACCAAAGGTATAACATCGATTGATGTGGTAATCAAAGTGCTCTTGTTTGATGGTTAAATACCGAACCATCTTAGAATCGAATAGGGTTATTCATGTTGTTTTTTTTTGTTAAAATTGAACAATGATTCTTGATATCGAAATCGTGAAGGGATCTTGTACTCATCGAATCAGATTCTTGTAAAGATTTTTAGGATTTTAGTTTTTTTTTTGGTTTTCGGACCTTAAGTTATCTGTTTGGTATTCTCGGTATTCATGATTGTGGATAAAATTTTTACAGAAGGGATATTCGGACTTAGGCGACGTTGGATATTCAAGATTTTGAAGTTCGGACAAATTTGTGTTCTGGAATTGCATTACAACCATATGAGACTAGCAATAGCCTTCTCATATGAATCACATCGCATCCATATTAGAATCGCAATTGCATTCTCATGTGAATCGCATCCCATATTTATTCAAATCGCATGATCCATCTGAATGGCAATCGCATGACCTTAAGAATCACATATTATAAAATCACAATCACATTCTTTATGATAATGCGATTCCCTTCCTTATGCAAATGCAATTGAGAGCTTTATGCGAATGCGATTCCGATAACTTAGAAAAATTTTCCAAAAGTTAACTTTTTTTTTCTTTCTTCATATTTTGTCTTATTTATTTTTTTCTTGTTAATATCTTTTATGTTCCAGGTCATATCAGCGAAAATGTGTCTTTTTGATGTTGCGTTACATCAACATAATATGTTTGCTCCTTTAAAGATTCACACTTACAATAAGCACAAGTTGTTTATTTCCATTATTAAAGGACTAAGGAGATCGGCTCTATTCTGCGCTATTACTGCTGACCAGAGATATATATGTGTTGATTAATAAATTTTGGGAGAATGCAAAAGGGGCCAAATACAAGAACCGAATTTTGATTATTACAAGTAAGGTGTCTGGAAAGAAGTTAGTAGTTGATGAAGCTGATATCAGGAGGGTACTAAAAATTAAAGATGCACCTAATCATTTTTACAAGAAGTTCAAGAAAACTGAGTTAATTAAGACCGTGGAAAGGATGTTGTATCCAAGATTTCCCTTGTGCTGGTTGATGGTAAGATGCCTGAGGTGCCAAGGCCAGTATATGAGGTGGAGTATGATGACTTAGGTATACCTAATCCACCCTCCAAACCTTACCGTGCATGTATGGTTAAAGAGTCTCTTTTTAGCTCTATACTGAACAATGAATCTTTGAGGAGTTATCAGTATTCAGGAAGAGTTATGTAGAGTAAGTTTCGTTTGTTTGAGAAAACTGAACCGATTGAGGAGGATTCAAGTAATGATGAGCAAAGTGGTGAAGATCCGGATGACGAGGATACATAACCGGAAGTTGATGTTCGAAAGCCTGTCACAAGGGGTGTGAATGTCACCCCCATCTTAGGCATGGGCGTGCGACAAACAGTTGGTACCACATTTGTAAATAAAACAGAGTTACGTGTTTAAAACGGAAGTTATAATTACGTGGATTAAAATATTGATATGCCAAAAGACGGGATTATAAAAATACCCGTTTAATGTTTACAAAATTACTTGTTCATACAAAACCACCATTTTAAGTTTAATATTAACAAAATATCTAAGCCATCAGATCATCTACCATCTACTTCGATTCTTCAAGCGGCTAATCATCTTTACCTGTAAAATGTTTAGAAAATACATCAACAACACATGTTGGTGAATAAGTTGACACTTAAAATATTTTTCTTTACTTGATTACCTCTCGAGACATAACTTAGGTCCAGCCCATCGTGGGTTAGGAAAACTCATGTTTTAAAACAAAGCACAATTATAAACTTAAATTCTACACAAAGCACTAAGCAAACACCACAACGTTTGACATTACTTAGGTACCATATGTATACACATGATCACCCTCACTCGGACGTAACTTAGGTCCGGCCCATCGTGGCGGAGACTCATGACCAGGTGTGGCACGGTGTGCCCATCTATTTTTTACCACATATGTAAGGATCCAAACAAATGTACACGACGGCCTGAGTGCTAGCGATTACTTTTGTTTATAGTGTTTTAGAGATACATAATCTCATGCAATTCATTTCATTTATTTAACTCGATTAAACAAGTTTATAAAGTTGGGTGTATTCACCTTTCTTTTCAAATGATCAGATTCAATACACTGACTGGTTCTTCCTTGCTATCTCGCACCTATAGTATGAGTATAACCTTTTGTTAGTACCGGATCTTTAATCTGGCTTAAGACCTCTAGCCTCTTTTGTATAATATTTACCTCGATTATATATTCTTTTAAACCTTTAGTTTAAATATTCTTACTTTTCTTTTACAAATTAAACCTCTGGTTTTACTTGTTTTACTTTTCTTTAAATACTATGTTTCTTCTTCTTGAAGAAATGTATACTTTTTATTTAACAATAATAATAAACTTAAATAATATTTATAACAAAGAATCACATTATATTATATCTCTTTCTTTTATATTTCTTTGTTATGTTTTCTTTTATTATTTTTCGAGGTATCGAGTATACATGATGTGTTGTAAAACACACTTACTTTCCATATAGTTTTATCATGATTTAAGTACTTAATTAGTTTAATTATTAAGTTTTATGTCTTGTTTATGCTTAATTTTACAAATATTGAATGTTTACTTGTAGGTTATGAAAGTTGATGGAAAAAGAGTAAAAGTTGAAGACTTTAGGGGCTTATTTGATCAAGTTTTAAATCTACAAGTCAAGGCCCGACCCAAGCCCACAAGTTCAAGCCTTACATGCCATATTATATTAATTAAAAAAATAACAAAAAATGCTAACTAGGGCAGAAGTTCCGATCGCAAACTGTGCAGAAAGAAAAAAAGAAAAAAAAGCAAGTGGCGGCTGTGGTGGCTGTGTTGTGACGGCTGGAGAGGTAGAAGAACACCAAGGAGAGTTGTGTGCAGCTGCTAGGCTTCTTATACACTCATAAACTCATCTATATATCATAAGTAATCATCCATTAACTTTGTCTTTTGTTCAAGAACCCTAACTAGTTAAACTTGATCTTTTTGTTGGATTATTTTACAAGTAATTTGAAGTTTGACTTGTGTTTGATTGTTTTTGATCATTTAATGAGTTTACTTATGTTTATGTTATGATGTTTATCTTAACTATATGCTGCTGTCCAAACTTAATGTGTAGCTAAATTAATTAGTTCTACCTAGGTTAGATGATTATTGTTAGGTTTTAGTAAGTAGTTGGATTGTTGATGATAATGGCTTGAATTGTTAATGTAAAGTTTGTTTTAACATTGAATTATGTTGTGTTTATTGGCTGTAAATTTGTTAATTACACTCATATACCTCTTGTTTTGATTAATTGAATAAGTTTTGATTGATTGTTGCTTGTTAGAACTCTTTACTTTGTGTTTAGGGTTTGTTTGCGGGGTGATCAACCGCAGGGTTTAAGTGAGTATATTAGTTGAATATAATCAGCGGGTAGACACCTTATTAGAGACCGAGAGGTGATAGGAAGTATGGTCGTCTCATAGCTTTTACTTGTTAGGATTAGGATCGCGCGAGAGCGGGTTCGGTTCTTGTCGGGTTTGGGTTTGTGAGCGATTAGTTGACCTAGTTTAAGTTGAAATAAACCTATCCTTGGCTGCGCAGTATTCGTCTCCATTAGGGTAGTGTGTCGGTGAGACCGAGAGGTAAGTTGGCATTATAGCACTTTAACAATTCGTCACCCGGTTAGTTCTTAAACTTAATTAAGTGTAGGTTAGGGTTTGTTAGTGAGACCGAGAGCTAATCTAGCTTCCTGAGTGAACCTTAGTTGTGTCATTCCTTTGGAACTGGTGTCGTGAGATTCTACAATCCAATAGCTTATTATACCTTCAATAGGATTCTTACCTAGGTAGACGTTTTTCCCATTGATAAATCGTATTTTCACAGTTTCGTCTAGTTTTCTTAATTTAAGTCTTCTAAGTTAATTTAAGTTAGGCTAAGTAGTTAATAATATAAAAATCATTAAAAAAATATATCATTCTTAGGTGAGTCTTATTTAGGGTTAAGTATTAAGTACGTTTTCTCGTGTCCTTATGTTCGACAGTAGGACTTCCTTAGTGCTATACTATTAGTGATCGGTATACTTGCCGGTCTTGTGTAGTTTCTTTAGGATTTTCGTTTACTAAATTTAAAGCTTAGTTGTGAGAGCATCATTATACACACATCAATACCCTCGACTTAGGGTTTTAAGCCTTTTAATATTTTATTATTATTTTTTTCGGGCATTACGGCTACCTTGCTTGGTTTATATTAACCCTAGAAAATTGGGCAGTATTTCGACGCCTTATCGTTTCTCGAGCTTCCTTGATCAACACCTTTCTTTGCACACGAAACGAAGCACACATATCTTCGCAACACGTCGGCACGATTATCGAGACGGGTCGTCGGGTTGTTTCGGCCTTCAATATAATATCGTCGGTACTTCTAGATATTGTTGGTTTAATGGCACGGAACACGAGGAATCGGGCACGGAAATCGAGAAGGGTTTACACGTACTTTGAGGTAGAGAGAGAGCATGTTTTAGAGAGAGAAACAAGCTGTGAAGTGATAGTGTGCAAAAATGAGAGCTCAAGCACGCTATTTATAGGCTGATCTCTGGGCCCATCGCGATACGCGATGGCCCTTTGATTACCCTGTCGTGTATCGCGACCTAGGTTACACTAGTCACTACTAGCTTTGCCACGTGGCGCCATGTGGCGGACGCGGTGCCATGTAGCGGAATTCGTGCCACGTGGGGAAACGTGGCGGGAAACATGCCCCTTGTCAGACCGCGTCATCGCGATATGCGATAACGTTGGGTCTTCAGCCGTCGCGTATGGCTATCGACAGTAGAAAATTTTTTTTCATTTTGGTTCTATGTAAGGCCCCGAACCCGGTAGCCCTACCTTAACTTCGGATTTATTCATAAACATAGTTCTAAAAATCAGAGTTTTTTTAGAAATTTTCGCGAAATATAAAACATCAATCATTTGTTTTAAAACATTAAAACTTTTCATTGATACCATAACACAAAACATTATATTTAAAACATCGTTTCTTCCATCTTCAGATGTCAGCCGTTCAATCCATGCCATGTGCCATCCTCATGCTAGCTCTTTAGTCCGATCACCTGCGTGCATACTAAAAGTCAGCTACGCTGAGTTAGTTCTAGTTAATCAAGCAACTTATCTTACAACCACTACATGCATTATATATGTATCCGAAGAAACATAACCCACTATCTAACCTCCTCACCTTACCACTTAACCTCTTATTTACCCCTACAACTTAGCCACTTTAATAACAAATCACGTTATGCCACTTTAATAACGAATAACGTTATGCCACTTTGCCACTTTAATAAAGAATAATGTTATGCCACTTTGCCACTTTAATAACGATGACGTTATGCCACTTTTCCACTTTGACACTCTTACTAGACCCCTGTCCACTTCTATCTTACTTTACCTCTACTTGTCTATAACACACTTCCTATCAGTTCATTAAATTACATATTAAGCAAGTCACATCATAACATTTCTACCCACTAATAACAACTAGACAATCGCTATCCTTGAGGATTCGTGCAATATCCAAAGATCGTTCACGCACCGACAAGCATTATATATTAGCTACTTCATATAACATCTATAGCAGACACTTACCACTTAAGGTAAGTGTATTCACACTTCACATCGAGTATGCACACAGCCTCAAAAACATAACAAGGAAATAGGGCTAGAAACTCACCTAAACTCGGTTACTTCTTCTGCTACTTGTTATTCCTTCTTGAGCTGTGCGCGACTAACTGTTTAATAATTGAATATTAAATACTACTCTAGCAACTCTCATTTCTACTTAATTAGTCTTACGCGTCTAAGCCGGTTTTACTTCATTGAATAATTACCTGGTTAGTTAATCGTTACTCATTAACCTTTAAAGATATCTTTCATAAATTATCAAGTCCAAGGGCTATTATGTAATTATCTCATTTTTTCTAAGTCCAGGGACTGTTCTATCATTAACTCAAACTTCTAGTTCGTTACTTGGTTCTTAACGAACTGGAGTTCATTCGCTACTACTTTCTCTCTTAACGAATTGGTTAATTCGTTAAATTATAACGAATCAACCTTCATAGCGAACTGAACCCTTTAACGTATTGGACTTTAACGAACTGGCCCTTCCGTAGCGAATTGAACCTTAACGAACTAGGTTTAGTTAATTATTCATTTCTTAACGGATTAACATAGCGAATTGAGATTAGTTCGTTAAGCTCCTGTTAACAAATCAACTTAACGAATTGCCTCTAGTTCGTTATCTCTGCTTAACGAAAGGTCATAACGAATTACTTGCTAATTCGTTATGTTTCCATTAACGAACTAAGGTTGGTTCGTCACGTTCCCGCTAATGAACTAGGGTTAGGTCAAAACATTCCCTGACAGGATCTAAACCTCGTACCACATTCTCCGGCGCTGCCATTGCCGGAATAACGGGATCTCGCCGAAAAAGCGAGATCTCGCTTGTTTCACCACCGTTTTCACCTTTTTTCGTCTTGTTCAATCAAGATTTGAGCTAGAGTGATCCCTAAGCTCATCTTAGCCTCGGTTTATACCCGATTCCACCTGGATCTTGTGACTTCAACGGTTTAACGGTGTCGGCTCGTCGTTTCGTGGCTAAATCTAACGGGTTTGGATCTCTACAATATCATACTATCATGACCTCGGGTCAGGATCGGCTCTTCTTGGTGATTTCGGCTAGAGAGAGAAAGTAGGATGGTTTAGAGCTAAGTGTGTGTTTTTGGTGGTGTATGGAATTTGTGTAAATGAATGATTTAGGCATAATGAAGATATTTATATGTTGGGCATTGGGCTTGAGCCCATGGTCTATCTTCCTTCCATTTTCACCCAAGTCCATTACCCGTATTACTTAACCCAACACAAGCCCGACTCGTATTAACCCATACTTAATCTTATTATTTTCCAACTAACCCGAGTAAACCTTTCCCACCAATATTAAATAATATAATTAATATTACTTTTGAAATTTTGGGATGTTACAAGTCTTCCCCCCTTAAAGAGGTTTTGTCCCAGAAACCTAACTTATTCCTTGTAAAAGGAACACTTCTTAATTCGCACACTTTATTCAATCGCCTTCGCTTTTTGGGTTATCCTTCTTACTCCCGACTTGCAGTCATCGAGTAGTGATCATGTGTTTTAGCTATTAAGGTAGCTTGTCCATGAGGCCCTCGATGTATCAAGTCTCGTCTCGTCCTTCCAAGGAACCTTGTTTCATATAATAATGCTAACTCCTAAGGCGAGCTTTACCATCACACAACTATTTATCATAACCAACATGCATTCAAGATAATTCATAAGTCATTCATACAAAATCACAAGAAAACACAAATCATTCATAAAATCAAACATAAGAAGGAAATTATTCAATCTTGCCAGATAAACATAGGTTCATACTGTACATAAAACACTAACATAAAACAACTTTGACAAGCCAATTATTCTTCTGCAACCTTCTTAGTGACGCGTCTCCCTTTCTTCCCTCCACTGCCACGACTTCTCCACATTCCTTGGCTATATGACCTGACTTACCACACTTCTAACACTTCTGGTCCTCGGTGCCTTCACGAGAGATGTGCCCCTTCCTCCTGCATCGGTAGCACTGATTTGGACCAGCCTAGCATTCCACCAAGTGCATCTTCCCGCACACCTTACATGCTTCCTTTTCTGTCATCTTCTGTGTCTTTCTCCCTGCATGCTCCACGACATCCTCAGCTCGTTTTGTTCCTTTCCCTTCTTCCTTATCTTCCACTTCCACATCATATGCCTCCTGATCATCATAAACCATCTCTGCCAACTCAACTGCAGACTCAAAGGTAGAAGGTTTGTTGGCCCTGACTAACATGCGGACCTTCTGGGGAAGTCCCCTGACGTAGAACTTGATCCGTTTCACCTCAGTGTTCACCATGTCTGGCACCAACTTAGACATGTGGTTAAATTCAGTGGTATACTCGCGATGTGTCATCTTGCCTGCTTTCAGATTCAGAAACTTCATCTCGGCCCTCTCAACCTCAGCATCAGCGTAGGACCTTTTCATCACTAAATCCTTCAGGCCATTCCAGCTCATTGCCTTAATCTCTTTTCGGGTATTCCTTTGTTCCACAGTTTCCCACCAGTACATAGCCTCATCTTCAAACGACTGAGTGGCATAACCCACTGCTTGGTCGGGACGACACTCGCTAATTCGGATAATATTGTCCATAGTGGTTATCCATAAGAGAGTAGCAATTGCGTCTCCTAGACCAGTCAGCTTTGGCGGGTCACATCCTTTGAAGGACTTGTAGTTGCACCCACCTCGGCCTCTCTTCCTGTCATCAACCTTCACAGATTCTCCTTCGCTTGAGTCACCCTTCTCACCCTCATCATCTTTCTTACCATTCTCCCCTGATCTCCCAGCAGTTCTTTCATGGCTCCCAGTAGACTTCTTAGGATTCCAATCCTTCATGGCAGTTGCCACAGCTTGGGCAATGGCAGCTTGAACAACAGGGTCAAGTTGATGTTCCTCGTTGTTACACGGATTTCAATCAGCCGCACTTTCTTCTCCCCCGATGTTTTAAGCAGATTCAACAGAGGTTTCTCGGACCACCTGTGGCCTACTACGATGTCCCGTACGCCCTCCCGTTCCAGCAATCTCTCTTGCTCCAGCCATCGTATTCTAAAAGGGAAAACACAAACGTCATCACTCAAGGAATTATTTAGCATGTGATTCGTAAGGTAAGTAGCTAATGACATTGATCAAGTGTAATTAACTATTTGCATTACTCCTCAGGTTCTACATACTTCCCTTCGTGATTTCACTTGTGCTAATTTCTACTTTTAAACAGTTAATCAATCAAACAATCAAGAAATCCTATCCCTAACCTGCAAATATCCTCCCTTTAACTATTAAGCGAACATCTTTATACATTATTTAACATACTTTACCGTTACTGAGCTTGCTTGAGTGACACATGGCTATCTTGAACTGGCATCTTCGTTCTTTTCTTACTAAAATCTCATTCTCTGTTCGAGTCTTAGAATGTAGGATGCTTAAATCTCTCGAACTTTTCTCTGATACCAACTTGTAAGGCCCCAAACCCGGTAGCCCTACCTTAATATCGGATTTGCCCATAAACACAGTTCTACAAATCAGAGTTTTTTTTAAACTTTTCTCGGAAAATAAAACATCAATCATTCGTTACAAAATGTTAAATCTATTCTTTGATACCATAACACAAAACATTATATTTAAAACATCGTTTCTTCCATATTCAGATGCCAGCCGTTCAATCCATTCCATGTGCCATCCTCATGCTAGCTCTTTAGTCCGATCACCTGCGTGCATACTAAAAGTCAACTACGCTGAGTGAGTTCTAGTTAATCAAGCAACTTATCATACAACCAATACATTCATTATATACGTATCCGAAGACACATAACCCACTATCTAACCTGCTCACATTACCACTTAACCTCTTATTTACCCCTACAACTTAGCCACTTTAATAACAAATCACGTTATGCCACTTTAATAACGAATAACGTTATGCCACTTTGCCACTTTAATATAGAATAATGTTATGCCACTTTGCCACTTTAATAACGATGACTTTATGCCACTTTGCCACTTTGACACTCTTACTAGACCCCTGTCCACTTCTATCTCACTCTACCTCTACTTGTCTGTAACACACTACCTATCAGTTCATTATTTATATATTAAGCAAGTCACATCATAACATTTATACCCACTAATAACCACTAGACAATCGTTATCCTTGACGATTTGTGCAATATCCAAAGATCGTTCACGCACCGACAAGCATTATATATTAGCTACTTCATATAATATCTATAGCATACACATACCACTTAAGGTAAGTGTATTCACACTTCACATCGAGTATGCACACAGCCCCGAAAACATAACAAGGAAATAGGGCTAGAAACTCACCTGAACACGGTTACTTCTTCTACTACTAGTTATTCCTTCTTGAGCTGTGCGCGACTAACTGTTTAATAATTGAATATTAAATACTACTCTAGCCACTCTTATTGCTACTTAATTAGTCTTACGCGTCTATGCCAGTTTTACTTCATTGAATCATTACCTAGTTAGTTAATCGTTACTCATTAACCTTTATAGATATCTTTCATAAATTATCAAGTCCAAGGGCTATTATGTAATTATCTCATTTTTTCTAAGTCCAGGGACTGTTCTGTCATTAACTCAAACTTCTAGTTCGTTACTTGGTTCTTAAAGAACTGGAGTTTATTCGCTACTACTGTCTCTCTTAACGAATTGGTTAATTCATTACATTATAACGAATCAACCTTCATAGCGAACTGATTGGACCTTTAACGAACTGGTCCTCTTCACAAACTGGCCCTTCCATAGAAAATTGAACCTTAACGAACTACTTAACGAACTAGGCTTAGTTCGTTATTCATTTCTTAACAGATTAACATAGCGAATTGAGATTAGTTCATTAAGCTCCTGTTAACGAATCAACTTAACGAATTGCCTCTAGTTCGTTATCTCTACTTAACGAAGGGTCATAACGAGTTACTTGCTAATTCGTTATGTTTCCGTTAACGAACTAAGGTTGGTTCGTCACGTTCCCACTAACGAACTAGGGTTAGGTCAGAGCATTCACTGTCAGGATCTAAACCTCATATCACATTCTCCGGCGCCGCCATTGCCGAAATAACGGGATCTCGCCAGAAAAGCGAGATCCCGCTTGTTTCACTACCGTTTTCACCAGTTTTTCGTCCTTTTCGATCCAGATCTGAGCTAGGGTGATCCCTAAGATCATCTTAGGCTCGGTTTATACTCGATTCCACCCGGATCTCGTGACTTCAACGGTTTAACGGTGCCGGCTCGTCATTTCATGGCTAAATCTAACGGGTTTGGATCTCTACAATTTCATACTATCATTACCTCGAGTTGGGATCAGCTCTTCTTGGTGATTTCGGCTAGAGATAGAAAGTAGGATGAGAGAGAGCTAAGTGTGTGTTTTGGTTGGTGTATGGAATATGTGTAAATGAATGATTTAGGCATAATGCCTTCCATTTTCACCCAAGTCCATTACCCATATTATTTAACCCAACACAAGCCTGACTCGTATTAACCTCTACTTAATCTTATTATTTTCCCACTAACCCGAGTAAACCTTTCCCACCAATATTAAATAATATAATTAATATTACTTTTGAAATTTTGGGATGTTACATTCATGGACTTTGAAACTAGTAACTTTTCGTCCTTTAACTTTTGAACTTGGTACTTTTTTACCCGATAATTTCATGATATTACAGTGATGGCTGAAAAGAAGAAGCGAAAGGTAGCTAGCAAACCTCCTGATAGTGAGGCTTCCTAACAGGAGGAAGAACAAGAGTGGCACGAGCGATCGTTGAAGAGACATAAGAAGGTTGGGGACACCGAAAATCCCTCCTCCTAAAAAGAGAGCTCCACACCACCACCCAAAAACGCTCACAAAGACCTGCACACTGCCTCACCGACAACCATGCCCTGCCAAATTAAGGCCATGAAAGGTAAACAAGTCGAAGTACCGCCTTCCGAACCCCAATCCAAAGCTACAAAACTCTAACTTAATGACTCCCAACACATGGACCACCATCTTCCCCACAATGACAATCCTCACCCATAGAAACCTCAGTTTTTCATAGCTCATTCCCACCCGACCAACCCATAACCTCACCCTAAGACTTCCCAACCTCTCCCGACCAACCAAAAACCTCTCCCCAACATAAATCACATTATACATCACCCATTAGGTCACCATCCTTTCACACCTCTCCATTAATATTCATAACTTTTTGGACCTCCACATTCACATCCTTGCCTATATCCCTACCACTTACTATACACATACCTACCTTTTCCCAATCTGAAACCCAAACCCAAACCCAAACCTTGCCATTAACCCAATTAAGCTCCTAGCAAACCCAAACAATTACCATGATTATACTATCAACCACCCAATCTACCAATTCAAGCACTCATCCCTCAACTACACGACAAAATATCCTAACCCCAACCACTCTATCCAGTGGCAAGTACATAAAATCTCTAGTGTTCACAGATTCTGTCCCTCGATAGGATTGTGGCATTAGAAGAATCAAATAAGAAGAAGGCTGAATAAGAGAAAGTCATGATGGATTTTAGTAAGGAACACAAAAAGAAGGCGGAGGAATTTGAGAAAGAGAGGGAAGTGGACATGGAAAGGCAGCCGACAAAGACAATATTTATAGACATTAGATTATGATTTCATCCCTTCATCTAAGGGTGGATAACCTGCAAAACTTATTGAAAGATCAGCCGCTGTCCAATGTTGAACAATCTATTGAGGTTTAAAGATTGGAGTTCCTGGTTGCCACATTGGAAAAGGATATCGGGTCCTCAAACAACATTGAAAATGAACTAAGGAATGCGATCTCCTAGCTAAGGTCTGAGATCGAAAGCCTGGAGGCAGAAACTGAGAAGCAACTCAAGATGAATGAACTACAAATCAAGATCAATAAATACCTTGTATAGAAGTATAATGTATCATATGATCTCATCACCTTATCAGATTAGGACACCGTTCATCTGAAAAAGCGAGTCAAGAAGGTGATTTCAAGATAGTAGGATTACGACGATGAGGGTGAAGGAAAGAAGAAAGAGGGATTGCATTCTATGAATGGTCCTTTAATTGGTGGTGGTGAAGGTTGTGCTACTGGTAGTGGTGTTGGTGCAACTGGTGGAGTTAATTTTGGTGTTGTTGATGTTCATGGTGATGAAAATGAAGAAAGTGATGATGATGATGATGAGGATGAAACAGAGGAAGGAGACATAAATGACGAGTAAGACGTTGATGATGAAGACTTGGATGATGATAATTATGATGGTGATGATAGATATAATGGAGGTGATGGTATTGGTGGTGGTAGTGGAGCAAGAAACTAATATGCTCCACATGATGATGTTGTTCTATATGATCCCTTTGCTGGAGATGCTGCAAAGGATATTAGGGACCAAGATTCTCAACTGGAGGATGACTTTAACTCTATATTAGGTCCTAATGTTCTTGCATTTACTTAAATCACAGATGAGTGAAGAAAAGCTTGATTCTGATTATGAGTATGACTACCTCAACTATTCAGCGAATACGGATGGCAGTGATCATGTTACTTCTGCTGATGATCCAATCTCATCTACTACTGTTACTCTTCCTGTTTTTTTGTTTTTTTTTTGTTTTTTTATTGTTGTTGATTGAGTTGAAGTTGCCCTAAAACAAATGCCAAGAAAAATAAAGTGGCATTGTGTTAACCAACGTACTAGTGTCCGATGTAGGAACTAACCGTATCATGATGAATCGCTCATCTTGTACTGCAAATGGCACACTGATGTGAAAGTTGGGGAATTCGGTGCCAAAATGGAGACCTGATCAACATGCATTACAAAGAAATGCATACGCTGCCCCATCTCGGCATGAATTATTTTGTAAGGCAGCAAGTGATGGTGTTGGTGAAAGGTGCTCGAGGGTTGGTTCAAGATATCTGTACATAAAGAGGCAAAAGATTTCTTCTCAAATTTCAGGCTCAATATGAGAAGGACCTACTAACATCCAAAAGATATAAATCGAGCAACATGGAAGAGAAGGAAGGCTTGGAGGTATGAAGTGTCAAAGCACGAGCAAGAATTCTATTATGGAGAACCTTTTATGTATAAACGCTTTCAAACTTCATTTGTTGGGATTTTGATGGTGAGACATGTGAAGCAGTTATACATTGTAGGAAGATGCATCCAATTCGTCTTTTTAATGAGCATGAGTTGATGTGATTCGACAAGGCAGACATCATGAAGTTATACTAGTCACCAGCGCATACAATTAGAGATTCTGGTCGACCTAACACTAATAGAATAGTTAAGAAGTTCAACAAGTTTGCTCGCTATGTTGTTGAAATTAAACTAATAGATCATCCCAAAACATCCGAGTACGAAAATGATTAGAGACAAAAGCTGCAAATAATACTAAATACTAGAGGCATAATGCATGGCCCGACTATGTGTTATACTCTTTTGTATTATATTGTTTTGTTATCGGTTGTATTTTATTCTTGTTTATGTATGTTTGGCCCCGAGGCCAATGTAAACAAGCCCACTGGGCCGAAATAATAGAAGATAACATGGTATGCTTCCACCTATAAATAGGTAAAGCATGCCCATGAACAAATTAATCTTTTGCAAAACCATATCTCTCTCTACCTTATCTCCTTACTAACTCTCTCACTTTCCATATATAGAAAATAACTAAAATCCAACAATATCTCAGATCTCAGTTGGTTATATGTGCTTTCCGCTAACATATAACCGAGATATATTCAAGAACATATTGTAAGATCCATTCTAAGGGACTTAAAGGATGATTTGTAACATAAAACATTCACAAACTTACCCGAAATTCCTTGAAGAACTAGGAGAAGTTGTGTGAAACGAAGTAGTTGACTTTGAAAGTCAAATATGGATGAAATTGAAGATTAAAGCACCAATTCATAACTGAGAGATTAAATTGAGTTGAGGTAACGTTTGAGTAGAAGGTATAAAGGGTTTATATAGGTTTAATTATTCTTGATGAAGAAGAAATCATTTAATTGATGGATTATGGCTTATTAGTAAGTTTTAATAATAAACCAATATGTGTAAGGCCCCGACCCCGGTGCCCTACAATGTACGTCGGATTTACTCATAAACACAGTTCTACAAATCAGAGTTAATTAAAAATTTCATGGAAACGTTAACTTCAATCATTCGTTAAAAAAACATTCAAACTTGTGTTTAATGCGTAACATAAAACATCATACTTTAAACATCATTTCTTTCACCTTCAGATGCCAGCCATTCAATCCATGTCATGTGCCATCCTCATTCTAGCTCATTAAACATAGTCATATACGTGCATACTAAAAGTCAGCTACGCTAAATGAGTTCTAGTTAATCAGGCAACTTACATTACATTCTCATACATTCATGTATACATATCCGAAGATACATATTCATACCTAAACGAACTTCATTCCTGGCACTTTATAATTATTTTTAAGAGGACCATTTCATAATATCTATTAAAAGAACAATTACTATTATCCATAAAAGTAACAAGTTGTATCATTCATAGAAGGATCCTTAAACGTTACCCATAGAAGGACCACTACATATTATCCATAGAAGGAGCCCTATACCTGATCCATGAAAGGAACCATATTTATTTCCCATAGAAGGAACTCCATAGAAGGAACGCCTACTCAATAATAAAATATCCGTATAAGGAACGCTAATAAGGTTCACAATCCTTATTTACACTATCACATATCGAGTCTATGTCCAATAGGAGTTTAGAGGGATTTGCCATCCTAACTTACTAGGCCGGACGTAGATCTCATATACCATTCATGTACCTGCTTACACATACCTCATATACAATAATTACATCGTAGCATACCAACACTCTAGGCGTTCTTCACATCATTCATCCAAAAATCATATTCCTTGACCATATGTGCAATATCCGAAAATCGTTCGCGTACCGACATGCATTCATTCGTTACATTCTATAACATATATCTTATATAGCATACACTTACCACTTAAGTTAAGTGTATTAACATTAACATCGAGTATGCACACAGCCTCAAAAACATAACAAGGAAATGGGGCTAGAAACTCACCTGCGTTCTGTTACATTCATCGTTAATGATTATTCCTTTCTTTAGCTGTGCGCGACTAACTGTATAACAATTACACGTATCAATTAACTATCACTACCCATATCGTGTTTCTTGTTTTACTACAACCCTCAACGAACGTGGGTCTGGGGGCAGTGCCCCTAGTGGGGTCCAAGGGATAGAGCCTGTAAGGCCCCGTTACCGGTGCCCTATGTTGGACGTTGTATTTACTCATAAACACAGTTCTAAATATCAGAGTTAATTAAAACTTTCGCGGAATATTAAAACTTTCATTAACCGTTCATAATAAATCATAAACAAGTCTTAAACTTCTTGTATTTTAATTTATAAAACATCAATTCATAAACCTACTTGAGTCTTCAGATGCCAGCCTCTTATTCTTCTACCATGTGTCCTAGCTCAAGCTAGCTGTCTCATTCTACTCACATGCGTGCATACTAAAAGTCAGCTACGCTGAGTGAGTTGTAGTTAATCATACAACATACTACACATTCATAATTACATACTTTCATACACACTTCATACTTTCCTACATTCGTTTATAACATACTTACTTACCTTCGTACCTTCTTTCTTTCATATACATACATTACGTTTTAAAGAGCATTACACCCTATAACCTTCGCATATATATTAGGGTATGCAACACTGTAACCTTCGCATATATTATTTGGGTATGCAACCCTTTATCATTCGCATATATTATTAGGGTATGCAACCCAGTAACCTTCCACACATCCCATAACTTTCTATACATATTTTCCTTAACAATACGTGAAATATCGGAAGATCGTTCACGTACTATCAAGCATTCATTCATAATATAAACATACATACTTTCCTAAACAATACGTGCAAAATACGAAGATCGTTCACGTACTATCAAGCATTCATTCATAATATAACATAACTATCACATTCATCATCAACACATACACTTATAATTGAAGATAAGTGTATTAACATTCACATTGCCTATGCACACAGCCCAAAAAACATAACAAGGAAATGGGGCTAGAAACTCACCTGAGTGTGGTTACGTTCACCGTTAATGGTTATTCCTTTATTTAGCTGTGCGCAACTAACTGTATAACAATTACACGTATCAATTAAATATCACTACCTATATTGTGTTTCTAGTTTGGTTATAACCCTCAACGAATAGGGGTCCGGGGGCAGCGCTCCTGGCAGCTGGGTTCTAGGGGCGACAGCCCCTAGCAGGGTCCAAGGGGCAGTGCCCCTGGCTGTGTTCGAGTAGCCAGGTCAGCTTGGAGAAATTTTATTTCCAATTAATTGTAAACACATTTTTCATTAGAAATCTAATGTATTATTTAATTTCCCAACTCATTTGCTATAACGAATCAAGCCTCATTTGTTATCTTAACATAGAAAATGGGTGAGTAACGAATGACTTGATTCGTTATCAGAACATAGCCTGATTCGTTATTTGAACATAGCCTGATTCGTTATCTGAACATAGCGAATCGGTGAGTAACGAATTGACCTGATTCGTTATCTTAATCATAACGAATTAAGTGAGTAACGAATTGACCTGATTCGTTATCTTAATCACAACGAATTAAGTGAGTAACGAATTGACCTGATTCGTTATCTTAACCATAACGAATGGCCATCAGATCTTATCCAAAACTTTGACTCGGATGTCAAAGTCAAAATTGCCAAGAACACGAAATGGTCAACATGTACCAGATCTGCAATAAACCTTCTATTCTTAACGAAACAACACAATTTTGGTATCATCGAACTCGTAATCCCAGTGCCTACAAACCCCAAACCATAAATCATCCCAATATCGCATTTAAATGGTGTATTTGGTTCATTTACATGCGGTTCTTTAGGCTGTCGATTTAAACCATCAAATGCTAATGGATTTCTACAAGACTCATCACGTTAGATTCGCTTTTACCGTACTTATATAGATCTAAGATTACTAAACGAATCCGAGCCTAAATGAACAAGTTTATGCTTTAAACTTACCTTAAATGAGTCGGTTTACGAACACGGTCTAGCCTTGATGTTTTTTTGATTTGTCACAACGTGTTAGCACCAACGGGTTCGGGTTTCCACCTTCGGATCTTGGTTTGGGATATAGGATGGTGTTTCTGTTTGTTTTTAAAGGTGTAGGCTATGGTGTAGAGATGGATAAAAATGGAAAGGATTAGGGTTTAAGGGGTATTTATACTCCATTAAGCCCGTGGACCTAAGGCCCATTAGCCCACTCTCTTATAGTTTATTATCTAAACCGATACATGACACATTTTTGAATACATGAAATTCTCTTTTATTACTATAACCGAAAGTAGGATGTTACAAGCTTCCATACTTAAAGATGTTTCGTCCCCAAAACCTAACTACTACTTAAAAAATCATGGGTAAAACTTACGCATCTCTTCCTCAGCTTCCTAAGGGGCATCCGATCCTTTGCGATGCTTCCATATCACTTTCACCAGTGGTATAACTTTATGACGAAGCTGCTTTTCCTTGCGATCAATGATCTCTACAGGCTATTCGATATAATTTAACTGTTCACCTACCTTTATATCTACTAATGGCACATGTGACGTGTCATCAGCTAGACATTTTCTCAGATGAGAAACATGAAAGGTAAAATGAATTCCTTCAAACTCTTCTGGTAAATCTACCTTGTATGCCACTTCACCCACACGATCAACAATCTTAAACGGTCCAATGTACCTTGGGCTTAACTTTCCTCTCTTTCTGAAGTGAATAATTCCTCTCCAAGGTGAGACCTTGAGCATCACATTGTTACCAATGTTAAACTCGATTGGTCATCGCCTCTTATCAGCATACAACGTCTAATGGTCTTGAGCAGCTTTCATTCTTGCCTTGATCTGATTGAACCTTGACGAGGTTTCTTGCATGACTTCCAAACTTCTAATCTCTTTCTGACTAATCTCTCCCCAACATACAGGAGTTCTACAACGTCTACCATACAACATCTTAAATGGTGTCATACCAATTCTTGAATTGTAGCTGTTGTTATAGGAGAACTCCGCCAGATGCAAATGATCATCCCAACTTCCTCCGAAATCTAACACACAAGCACGTAGAATATCCTCAAGGGTTTGGATAGTCCTTTCAGACTACCCATCTGTTTGAGGATGATACGCCGTACTGATGTTCAATATTGTTCCCATAGCTTCGTGGAACTTCTTCCAAAATCTTGAAGCAAAGCGAGTATCTCTATCAGACATAATTGATAACACATTTGCTTAGCCACAACCTCTTTTATGAACACATTTGCTAACATTTCTGACGATATGGCCTCTCGTTTAGGCAGAAAGTAAGCACTTTTCGTTAAACGGTCCACAATCACCCAAATGGTATCATGATGCTTAGCTGTACCTGGTAGCTTATATATGAAATCCATGGTGACGTGTTCCCATTTCCATTCTGGTATCTCTAAAGGCTGCATCTTCCTATAAGGCTTCTAGTGTTCAGCTTTGATTTGTAAACAAGTTAAGCATTACTAACATAATCCACTACATCATTCTTCATCCCTGGCACTAATAATCTCTCTTTAGGTCTTGATACATCTTGGTGGATCCTAGATGAATCAAGTATCTCGACTTGTGAGGTTCATCTAAGATTTGACCTCTGAGATTTCCATGGAGTGGAATCCATATACGATCAAACCTAGTCTTAACACCATGAGTGTTTTCCATCAACTCGTCTTGTTGCTCGAAAATTCTTTCCTTCTTCATTAGCCCTTCATCTACAAGCACCTTATACTGCGCCTTGACGATTTCTCCAAATAGGTCTGAGTTAACAATTAACTTGTATGACTTCACTGTTGCAATAACCTCCTCATTCTTATGGCTAAGCCCGTCAGTGACCACATTAGACTTACCAAGATGGTATTTGATATCACAATCATAGTCCTTTATCAACTCTAACCATCTTCTCTGCCTCATGTTCAACTCTTTATGCTCGAAGAAGTACTTTAAACTCTTGATCCGTATAAATAGTACACTTAGTACCATACTAATTATGTCTCCATATCTTGAGAGCGTGCACTATTGCTGCTAGCTCTAAATCATGCGTCGGATAAATACTCTCGTGAATTTTCAATTGTCTGGACGCATAAGCTATCACTTTTCTTCGTTGCATTAACATGCAACCTAACCCACGATGCAAAGCTTCAATACAAACAACCAAATCCTCGTCGCCATCGGGTAAAGAAAGGATTGGAGCTTGGTTGAGTCTTTTCTTTAATTCCTCAAAAGTTTCTTCCTGAAACTTACCCCAATGGAATACTATTGACTTCCGGGTCATTCCGGTCAATGGTGCGGCTATCTTAGAGAAGCCTTCAATGAATCTCCTGTAAAAGCTGCACTTCTCGCAACCAGAATGCACATTTAGAAAACTTAGCATACATCTTTTCTTCCTTCAGAACCTCTAACATTTCCCTCAGAAGCTCAGCATGATCTGACTTACTCTTTGAATAAATCAATATATCATCAATGAAAACGATAACTGACTTATCCAACAACAGCCGACACATCCTATTCATCATATCCATAAATGTTGCAGGGGAATTTGTTAGACCGAATGACATCACGAGGAACTCGTAGTGTCCATACCGCGTTCGAAACGTTGTCTTGGGGATGTTTGCCTCTTTCACTTTCAACTGATGATAGCCTGATCTGAGATCTATTCGGAAAACCAACTCGAACCTTGCAGTTGGTCAAACAAATCATCAATCTGTGGCAACGAATATCTATTATTCAGCGTAAGCTTGTTCAACTCATGATAATCAATGCACATTATCATACTTCCATCCTTCTTCTTAACAAAAACCACCAGTGCGCCCCACGGGGAAACACTTGGTCTTATAAAACCTTTATCGAGGAGTTCCTGCAGTTGGGACATTAGTTCTTTCATCTCTGATGGCGCCAAGCGGTAAGGTGCTTTCGCGACGGGCTGTGCTCCTGGTATTAAGTATATATGAAATTCTATCTCTCGCTCCGGTGGCAACCCCGGAAGGTCCTCAAGGAACATTTCTGGGTAGTCGCACACAACAGGAACATCCTTTACTTCCTTTGTCTCAGCCGTAGCTTTGACAATAAACGCCAGGTAGGCACCGCACCCTCATCTTAAAAAACCTTCGGATTTTATCATCGAAATGACATTAAGCCCTGAACTTTCTTTATCACCATAAACCGTTACCGTACCACCATCTAAGTACTTTAACCTTATAAACCGACTCCTACACACTATCGGAGCCTCGAACTCAGATAGCCAATCCATTCCCAAAACCACATCGAACCCTCCTAAGGTCATAACATACAGGGTAACTGGAACTCATGCCCTTCTAACTCTATCTTACAATCCTTAACCATTCTCATTATCCTAACCAAGGTCTCACTAGAAGTGTATACTATAAAGGTTTCAGGCATACGACAACATTTCATTTTTCTAACTTACTAAATCTCATAGCCACAAAACTTTTATTTGCACCAGAATCGAACAACACCAAAGAGGTAATAACGTTTACTAAAAACGTACCTGTCACGACATCTGGGATCGGCTTGGCCTATTCTTGAGTCTGCATGTAGGCTCCGATCTTTGGTCTTGATGGTTCAACAACTTTCTTTCCACTTCCTCTGGTTTCAGTACATTCTCTGGCTATGTGGCCCGTCTTATCACACCAGAAACAAGCTGGTTTCTCGCTGCACTAATGAGCATAGTGCCCTACTTTCCCACACTTATAACATGCATTTGATCCAACTCTGCACTCTCCCCCCATGTTCCTTTCCACATTTGCGACAAACATCAGTCCCCACACCCCACTTGCACTTGACGCCATGCATCTTAACACATGTCTTACACGATCTATTCTCCCACACCTTCTGCTTCTTATCCCTAGGGTTCCACAGTTGAGTACCTGGTCGTTTGACAGGAGCGACCCATTTCTTATCTTTCTTTTCTTCTACCCCTACATCGTCCACTGCCAGGTCACCATAAACCATCTCCGCGAGTTCGTCAGCAGAGTCAAAAGTAGTTGATTTATTAGCCCTGACCAATATGCTGACATTCTATGGCAGTCCCCTTATGTATCACTTGATCCTCTTAGCTTCAGTGTTAACCATGTCTGGTACCAACCTGGACATTCGGTTGAATTCGGTAGTATACTCATGGTGTGTCATTTTTCCTGCCTTCAAGTTTAGAAACTTCATCTCAGCCCTTTCAAACTCAGCATCAGCACAAAATCGTTTCATGACCATCTCCTTCAGGTCATTCCATTTCAAGGCCCTAATCTCCTCCCGAATCTTCCTCTGTTAAACAGACTCCCACCAGTACATTGCCTCATAACCGAAGGATTGGGTAGCATAACCCACAACTTGTCGGGATGGTACTCGCTAATTTGGATAACCTTATCCATTGCGGTTATCTATTGGAGAGTAGAGATTGCGTCTCCTAAACCAGTCAGCTTCAGCGGGTCACAACCTTTGAAGGACTTGTAGTTACACACGCCTTGGCCTCTTTTTCTGTCATCAACCTTCATAGATCGAACTTCACTTGAATCACCCTTCTCTCTTTCATCATCTTTCTTACCATTGTCACCTGTCCCTTCAGCAGTTATTTCATGATTTCCAGCAGACTTTTCAGGATTCGAGTTCTTCACTACGGCTGCTACAGCTTGAGCAATGGCAGCTTGAACAACAGGGTCAAGTTGGTATCCTTCATTGTTGCTCGGATTTTGACCAGCTGCACTTCCTTCTTCCCCGGCGTTAGTGGCTGTACTTACAGAAGGCTCTCGAATAATGTGTGGCCTGCCACGACGTACCGTACGACCTCCTCGCCCAACAGTCTTTCCTGCTCCAGCCATTAGTATTCTATAAGAAAACACAAACATCATCACTCAAGGAGCTATTTAGTGCAAGGATAGTAAGGCTACCAGGTAATAACAGTGCCCAGCTGTTATTAGCTGATCACGTTACTTTCCATGTCCTACGCACTTCCCCTTATGAGTCCATTTGCGCTAGTTCTACTTCTAACAGTCAGAAATCAGACAGTTCATATCATCATATATTCCTATCCCTAGAAATTAAGCTAGCACTCATACATTCTTTATTTAGCAATTAAGCTAACATCATACCTTAGTTTCTACCAATTACGCTAGCTTTCATTCATCATTCTACTTTACATGTGTAATTAATCACATATTTTATCTTTACTAAGCTTGCTTGAGTGACATATGACTATCTTGAACTGGCATCTTGTTAATTCACGGTCTTTTCGTCTCGAGTCATTATAATTATCGTTTGTAATTTATTAATATTTTAATATTAAAGGTATTTATGTAATTTACTTTAGTTCGTTAATGTAAGGCTAATTCATTAAGAATGTTTAACGGATTAGCCAGTTCGTCTAATGTAATGTCTAGTTTGTTATGTAAGTTCCCATTTGTGATAGATTCGTTATGCTCTCCATATTGAGTCTGTAAGTTAAATAACTAGATCCAATTCGTCACGAGTTGTGTAACGAATTGTTTCCATTGTCTATTTATAGGGTGTTCATACCCCTCTTAATTTAAGTTTTGATTTTGAGTTAATGAACCTCTGCCCAATTTCTCTCTCAATCAATACTTCACCTAATCTAATACTAATACACATATCTAATGTCAAATATATATATATATATATATATATATATATAACCTAATTAAGAGTATTATCTAGAACTAGATCCGTTTAATGTATTAGATCTATAATTGATTATTGTTTAGATCTGATTCGTGTTTAACAAGTGGTATCAGAGCTTTCGGTGTTCTTATTGCTTTTGATTTAGTGATTATTGCTTTGATTTTTGAAGTGTTAAGTAGTTTTTGGTGTTTTATTAAGTTTTATCTGATTTTGATCTAGTTAACAGATTGAATCTATTAATTATGGATTGAGGTTGAATTGGTTTGCGTTCGGGAAGGATTACAGAAGGTTTGTAAGGATTGGATTGGTTTTGGTTCAGATGAGTTTATATACAGGACATGGGATCGGTTTTGGTTTAATTTTTGTTTGATTGATCGGTTAAGGTTACGAGATTTGAGTTATTTGGATTCATAATTAGTTTACGAGCATTTTGGGCTATGATTTGGCCGATTTGGTGTTGATTTGAGTTAGTAATACAAATTTGAAATCGTTTTGGTATGTTTATGAGTCTGGTAATTTTCAAGATTTCTGGAAAATCACATTGATGATTTGAAGATCTTCATAGCTTGTTTGAAGATTTGTTAATGGCTACAATTCATCTTAGCTAATTCGTTATCTACGTGTCCTCATTCGTTATCTGTATATGAACAGACTCATGCCACATGGCAGAGTTTGTTATAACTGTATAACAACCTAATTTGTTAGTTACTATAGCTGATTTGTTATCAACAGTATTTAATTCTTGTTCATGAATTTGTTACTGATTCGTCAACTTCATTGTCAACTTGATTCGTCATTTTGATTCGTCATCTTTATTCGTCATTTTGGTCAGTCAACGATTCGTTAACAATATGTCACTAGATCCGTTTAATGTATTAGATCTATAATTGATTATTGTTTAGATCTGATTCGTGTTTAACAAGTGGTATCAGAGCTTTCGGTGTTCTTATTGCTTTTAATTTAGTGATTATTGCTATGATTTTTGAAGTGTTAAGTAGTTTTCAGTGTTTTATTAAATTTTATCTGATTTTGATCTAGTTAACAGATTGAATCTATTAATTATCGATTAACGTTGAATTGGTTTGCGTTCGGGAAGGATTACAGAAGGTTTGTAAGGATTGGATTGGTTTTGGTTCAGATGAGTTTATATACAGGACATGGGATCGGTTTTGGTTTAATTTTTGTTTGATTGATCGGTTAAGGTTACGGGATTTGAGTTATTTGGATTCATAATTAGTTTACGAGCATTTTGGGCAATGATTTGGCCGATTTGGTGTTGATTTGAGTTAGTAATACAAATTTGAAATCGTTTTGGTATGTTTATGAGTCTGGTAATTTTCAAGATTTCTGGAAAATCACTTTGATGATTTGAAGATCTTCATAGCTTGTTTGAAGATTTGTTAATGGCTGCAATTCATCTTAGCTAATTCGTTATCTACGTGTCCTCATTCGTTATCTGTATATGAACAGACTCATGCCACGTGGCAGAGTTTGTTATAACTGTATAACAACCTAATTTGTTAGTTACGATAGCTGATTTGTTATCAACAGTATTTAATTCTTGTTAATGAATTTGTTACTGATTCCTCAACTTCATTGTCAACTTGATTCGTCATTTTGATTTGTCATCTTTATTCGTCATTTTGGTCAGTCAACGATTCGTTAACAATATGTCACTAATTCGTTATAATCTAATTTGTTACCAGTTTGTCATAATTCCTGATTGGTTATCTCATCTGTTTCATTACTGAATCTGATTCGTTAAGACAAATTCGTTACAAAAAGTTTCCATATTGACTATTGAGTTTGACTTTTGGTCAAATTTGAACTTGTTATTTACACTGGCTGGTTTTTATGCATTGGCATCTCATAATGTGCTAATGCAACAAATGCAACACTTGGATGTTGAAATTGGATCTCATTCCAAATGTCCTCAACTGATGAAATTTAGTGATTTTGCAAAATGGGAACCCCGATTTCAAGCACATCTTGAGTATGTTCATCCCGACTGCTCATGATGTCTTGATGATGTTTATACTGTACCAATGATTGGTGATGAGACTACTATTTTTACCCTAAAACTTTTTCACAATACTCTTAAAAGAAAAGAAGGCTTTAGAGATCGAGACAAAAGCATATTCGACTCTTATTATGGCATTACCAGATAATATATTCCATCAAGTTGGAAGTATCAAGATTAGTGCTTCTTTGTTTCAACACATCAGAATGTGAAGCATGGGTAATACTGAGGAAAGCAAGAAAGTAATGTTAAATTTCCAATTCCAAAACTTTAACTTACTCAAAGGTGAAACTGTTGAGGAAATGACTACTCGTTTCAATCATTTAATTGCTGAAATGAACAAATTATATATGGAACCTTCTAAATCTGACAAGATTGATACAGTTAAAAATTCTTTACCTAGTTCATACTCAACATTCCTAATGGTGTTGAAGGAGAATAATTATTTCAAAAACGAAGATTTGACTGCTTCAGAGTTTATGCAAAAGATGAAGCTAGGGAATATGACTTGAAGTGCCAAAAGTCATAAAAAGAAAGTCAAAATCCATCTTTCTATGGTGGAAGTATACCTTTGAGCAACACAGTCTCTCCGATCACTGCATTTCTTACTCATAATGCAAATGAAAGTTCAACAACAACTTATAGTGATCCAAGTGTACGCTTTTTGGCATATGGAGGTTCTGGATCTTCTGGAGCATCTGGAATTTCGACTACTGCAAATCAGTTTTCAGCACCACCTAACATGAACATGAAAGAGGCTGAACAAAATTTTGCCTTTTTGTTTGCTTTCATGACTTCGTATGAGAACATGGTTGGTAGTAAAATTGCCATGAGTGAGTTAACCGATGAAGATTATGATCAAATCAACCCTTATGATTTGGAACTTATGGATTTAGAGTGGAACATGGCAATGATAGTAGGAAAAGTGAAGAAATTGATACAAAGAACTGCCAAAGATCTTCCATAGTTGAATAAGAGGGTTAAATTTGATAAGCTGAAAGTTAAATGCTATAATTGTCAAGAGTTTGGACACTTTGCAACGAGTGGGACAAACCAAAAAAGAGTACACTGGACCTCGAAGTTAAGAAAGAAGTTCTTATGCGAAAAAGAGTAATGATGTTGATAAGCCTTCTGGAAGTAAACCGTCTGCTTTGGGATCACAACCTTTGCTGTCTGCTGTTGATCGAACTGATTGGACACAAAGGTTGTTGTGCAACGACAATCAAGTTAACTTGGTATATTCGAGTTAAATGAGAGTTTTCATGATGCAAGTGGGAATAAGCTATCTTTTGACAACGACACTGAGTCTGATTCTGATGATTCATGTGAAATGTAGCTAACCATGTTTGCTTATATGGCCAAAATTGATGAGGTTAGTTCTTCTGTTCCTAACTTTGTTAATCTATCTGCTAATGTGCCCTATGTTGATTGCAAGACAATTAAACCTAAGTTAGAATCATTGAAAGATCATAATGACCGTTTAGTTAAAGAAATTGCTTCACTTAATGATACTTATATACAATCTTTAGAATCTCAAATGAGGTCTATGGTGAAAATAGAAGCATTGTCTACAAGTAACCATGATCTCAAGGCTGAATTGTCGGTTAAAATGACAATTAACGATCAAAAATTTCAAGAAATTTTGAAACATCGATCAAAGATAACTGAGCTTGAGAATGAAGTTCTTGAGTTGATGTTGGTGCATAAATGTCAGTAGTTCATAGTCTAGTGTCTGTAATTGAGTCTGTAATGATTAATTATGTTTAAGCGAAGTTACTGACAAGTTCGCTGTTTAGGCGAACTTGTTAGTCAAGCGAAGTTATGGACAACTTCGCCTGAACATGCCAGGCGAAGTTGTCGTGTATATATATTCCTAGGTTACGGTTTGTTTAAGGTTGTTCATCGAGTTGTTCAAGTTATCGTATACAGACGTGTGTGAGTAGAGAGACGTGTATTCAGTGATTATATCACGTGTTCGGTTATAATATAACGTGTTTGTTTATTCGTATCGTGTGTTTGTTTGATTCGTGTTCTACACTCGTAACGACCTACGCAGGGATTCCGCACCTGTGTAGATTGAGATATCCCGTGCAGATCCATCCAGGGAACCTACAATTGGTATCAGAGCATTTGCTCGATTGTGTGGTTCGGGATATTCACGCGGGTGTAGAAATCGTCCCGTTTCGACTATTCGCGGGACGTGTTTTCTGTGTTTTTGTGTCATTCTTACCTCCTACCATCGTATTCAACCCTTTACACCGTCAAAAACCTCGAAAAACTCAGAAATCAGATCTGCAGAAACTTCGTGTTCATCAGGCGAAGTTGCCGTCACTGTTCGTAGGGTTTCGGCGAAGATATAAGGTTAAGCGAAGTTATCCACAACTTCGCCCACCTTCTCAAGTTCGCCTAACTCAAGCGAAGTTGTCCACAACTCCTCATACCTCCTAAGTTCGCTTACCTCAAGCGAAGTTAAGAATCAGCGAAATTTTTCAGCGAAGTTAAGACTTAAGCGAAGTTATTCGTAACTTCTCCTACAGTACTTTTCAGAAGAAATTTTTTTGTTTTTCGGGTTTCTTAGTTTTCGAGAAAGATGTCGTCAATTAACATCTCTGAGTTAGTAAAGATGGAAGTAGAAGCAGGGTCAGCTACTAAGGCCCCAAAGTTGCTGAAGGGAACCGATTTCGTTGCATGGAAGGATCGGTTCGAACAATATGTCAAGTACCAGGATGCGAAAATGTGGGTATGCATCCAGGATGGTTATATTCCACCAACTATGGAGTACGAAGGTCGTGATCAGATCAAGAAGTACAGCAAAATGGAAGATGAAGAGAAAAAGATGCATGAGGCCGAGAGCAAGGCTCATGCTGCTATCACTATGGCTCTTCCACAAGAGATCCTTCATACTTTTAGAAAGTACAAGACAGCAAGAGAGCTTTGGGAAGCTCTTGAGAACCGGTTTGAAGGAAATGTGGGAATCCGTGCTTCGAAGATCAAATTGCTCAAAACCCAGTTCTCAGTCTTCAAGTATTTGAAGAATGAATCTCTATATGATATCATCACCCGATATTATCATCCAATGACTGAACTGAGCAACTATTCAATTTCTTATCGAGAAGAAGAGATAGTTGAGAAGCTTCTTGATGCTCTCCCACCAAAATAGGAGATGTACACGGTACTGATGAGGGAAGACAAAGACTTTCCCCAATATGATCTGGAAACGGCAGTTAACAAGCTCCGAACCTTTGAGCTTAACATGGTTAGAAAGGAGACACCTACGGACCAGGTTCAAGATCCAGGTATGTATGGTGCTAAAGTCAACTCTAGTTCAGGTTCGAAGACTGAATCAGCTGCCTACTACTCGAAGGGAGAGTCGGGCGCCAACTCATCACATGAGGGGCATGTGTCAGTCAACACGAATGGTGATGTTTGCTTTGTAGCAGGTGGATCTAGTGGTTCTAAACCGCAAGCAAGCAAGAGTAGTTGCTCTCCAAGTATTCCTATCAACAACTACTCTAAGATGCCTATGATTGTCAAATATGCTGAAGAGCAGTTTGCTCTCTATGCTTCTTTTATTGCTTCCTATGAGAACTACATTAAGGGGAAGATTGTTGATCCAACTATGTTGGATGAAGACTATGACCAGATTGATGCTGATGATCTGGAAGAAATGGATCTGCAATGGCAGATGGCTATGATCGTGAGAAGAGTGAAAACGTTTATGAAAAAGACCGGAAGAAAGTTTGTCGGTGGAAGGCCAGGGTTTGACAAGACGAAGGTAAGATGCTACAATTGTCAGCAAAACGGTCACTTTGCAAAGGAATGCAGGAATGAGCGTGTAGAACGAAGTCAGGGCAGGTCTACACAGCAAAGTGGGGGTTCTAAAGATTATAGTGCCATGATTTCCATAGAAGATGGTTAATACAACTGGAACCTGCATTCTGAAAAAACTTTCGAACAGGCCAATTTGGCGAAGGTTGAAACTGAAGGAAGTGAGAAGGCTACAGGAGAAGATCAAGCTTTAATGGCAGATGTTAAAGACCAGCTCTCCGAGGTATGTTCTAAACCTACTTGTTCTAAATGTGAAAACTTGTCTGAGCAATTAGCAACTATAACTGATCAGTATGTTAGTTTGGATGCTGAGTTTAAAACTCTAAAAGAAGATCATCATTTTACAAAAGCAAGAGAAAATAGCTATAAAGTTAAAATAAAAGCTTGTGAAAAAGATATTAAAAGTCTAAAAGCAAAACTTGCTGAAAAAATTCAAGTGATTGATCTAAGCTATGAAGTTTTGGAAGAAAAAACCAAACTAATAGCTGAAAGAGAAAAACAGATTGCTGATCACCAGGTGAAAGTGGTGGAACTGAATAGAAAACTTGAGCAGTTCAGAAATTCCTCTGCTATTCTTGATCACCTTGTTAGTGATCAAGGTTCCTCAGTTAAGAGGGGAGGAATTGGTTATCATGAGGTTCCACCACCTTATAATCACAATTACACTTTTAATCCTAGTAATCAGAAATCTGTTGACTTTGAGGTTGTTCAGACAATTCTAATTAAGGTAACTAGTAAAGAACCAGATGTTAGTAGAGGCGAAACAAGTCCGCCTGTTTCAAGTGTTAAAATTTCTGATCCGAGTCCAGTCTCATCAAGTTCGGATGAGTCATCCGAGCCTGGTAAGGCAAAAGAGGAGGCGGTATTGCCAAATGGTGGAGAGAAAGATAAGACAACTAAAAAGAGTTCTCCCCTAAACCCGTATGTCCCACCTTATATGAGACAAACGGGCGGTAATAAAGCCTCGACATCTAAAACATCTGTTGATATAAAGATTGAACATAGGTGTTGTTTTAGGTGTAATCAATTAGGGCACATAGTTGCAGATTGCCCTCTGAAGCAGAGATTCAGAGGTGTGAGGCCTACTAAAACTGAGAATAAGCATAATGATAATCATAATACTGGTAAAAATGAAAACCATTCAAAATTCAGAAATGTGACTAATTCAGGTTTTCATAGAAACAAATCTCAGTTTTACACTGCTAATAACCAAACCGTAAGTTATAATTCTTTTAATTCACAAAGGTTTGGAAGGCCTCACAATCAATCTACAAGGAGGTATCGTAATAGGACTTACAGGAATTATTCACATACTAACTTTGGAAAGCCAAAGTTTGGGATGTATAGATCCAAGACCAATTGGTCTTGGGTCCCTAGATTCTAATCTTTTGCTTTAATCGTGCAGGAACAGTTGAACAGGGCTGCCAATAATCTTTGGGTTGTGGATAGCGGCTGTTCCCGGCACATGACGGGTAACAAAACTTGTTACACGATTTGAAACCTGTTCAAGGAGGGAGAGTGAGCTTTGCTGGAGAAAGTGGAGGCAAGATTACAGGAATGGGAACGGTGTCTAATGGAAAGATGACTCTAGATAAAGTAAACTTTGTCGAAGAATTGAAGCACAATCTGCTGAGTGTGTCGCAGATCTGTGATAAGGAGTACACCGTACATTTTACAAAGAATGAGGCGATTGTGTTGCATCCTGGTTTTCAGATACCAGAGGAGTGGATTGTGATGAAGGCTCCACGTGAGAGGAATACGTATATTATGGATATGAGGTCGACTGAAATGGCCACGGAAGAATCATGCCTTATGACAAAAGCGAGCGAATCGGAGTCCGAATTGTGGCATAGGAGAATGGGGCACATTCATCTTCGGAAGATGAACAACATTGTCAAGAATGGACTTGTGCTGGGCGTTCCCTTGAAAAGTTTCAACTTTGAAGACAAATGTCTAGCGTGCAAGAAGGGAAAGCAGCACAAGAAATTCCATCACACCAAGAAGGTCAATTTTATTGTCAGTACTCTAGAATTGCTTCACATGGATCTCTTCGGTCCCGTGAATGCAAAAAGTCTAGGAGGTACTTCTTATTGCTTGGTGATTACTGATGATTACTCATGATATTCGTGGGTATATTTCCTGAAATCAAAAGATGAAACGGCTCAGATGGTGAAGAATTTGATTACCAAAGTTGAGAACGTTATGGATAAAAGGGTTAAGTTCATCAGGAGTGACAATGGAACGGAGTTCAAGAATTTTGAGATGGAGATCTTCTGCCTTCAGAAAGGGATTGAACACCAGTACAGCGCTCCGTATACTCCGCAACAGAATGGAGTGGTTGAAAGGAAGAATAGAACGTTAATTGAAGGAGCCAGAACTATGCTGGCTGATTCGAAGCTTCCTGTGGTGTTTTGGGCTGAAGCTGTTGCTACAGCCTGCTATATCCTTAATAGAGTCTTAACTGTTAAAAGACTTAATAAAACGTGTTATGAGCTTATGCATGGGAGGAAGCCCAACTTGAGTGGTCTTGAACCATTCGGGTCCCCTTGTTCGATTTTAAAGACAAATTCTAAATTTGGTGAAGTAGCCGATGAAGGAATCTTAGTCGGTTATGTTGTTGGGACTCCCAACAGACGTGTCTTTAATACATCGACCAGCAAGGTTGAGGTGGTGTGTAACACCGATATCACAAGTTACAAACCGCCAAAACCAAGCAACGGACCTGCTGAGTTTTTCGACTATGATAGACTTTTTAAGTCTTTTAACATACCGTATTTGGATAGTGCAGAAGAAGAAGAAAGAGTTGCTACGAAGATGATCCTTGAAGAGGAAGAAAATCTAGTGCAAAGACAGCTGTTTGATAAATGTCAACCTTCATCATCAAATGCTATCGATCCCCCTGCTGCCTCTCCTGAAGAAGAATTTTTCAATCCGTTTCACTCTCAGCAAGAAACAACCATTGACGAGCTCTCTTCTAACTTTGAAGACAATTTGCATGTCGGTTCGGTTCCGACCACGAGAATTCATAAAGATCACCCTTTGGAGAATGTGATTGGTGATGTGTCCTCCGGTGTACAAACAAGACGTAGCTTGAATGAGCACACCTGTGTATACACAAGCATTAAGGAGACAGGCATAATCAACGAATGCTTGTACACCTGCTTTATCAGCCAAATTGAACCAAAGAATTATCAAATGGCTCTAAAGGACAGCTCGTGGGTCGAAGCCATGCAAGAAGAGCTGGCTCAATTCAAGAAAATGGAAGTTTGGACTTTGGTTGAAAAAACAAAGAATGTGCATGCGATAGGCACAAAATGGGTTTTAAGTGCAAGAGAGATGAGAAAGGGATTATTATAAGAAACAAGGTGAGGCTAGTCGTTAAAGGTTTTAATCAACAAGAGGGGATTGATTATAATGAAGTGTTCGCTCCTGTGGCAAGATTGGAAGCCATTAGATTGTTTTTGGCATTTGCTGCTTATAAGAAGATGAAGGTATTTCCGTTAGACGTGAAGAGTGCATTTCGGAAAGTCGATGAGGTTGTGTACGTTGAGCAACCTCCGGGTTTTCCTGAACCAGACTTTCCAGACCACGTGTACAAGTTAAGCAAGGCGTTGTATGGACTACATCAGGCACCTCGTGCCTGGTACTCAACTTTATCAGATTACTTGCTTGAAAATGGGTTTGAAAGAGGGAAGATAGATAGCACGTTGTTATTCAAGAGAGAAGGAAGCGACTTCCTGCTGGTGCAAGTCTACGTGGATGACATTATCTTTGCTGCATCAAAAGTCTCCATGTGTCAGGAGTTTGAGGCCGTCATGAAGAAAAGGTTTGAAATGAGTGCTATGGGTGAACTAACTTTCTTTTTAGGATTGCAGGTTGATCAGAAGAAGGATGGGATGTTCATTCATCAGACCAAGTATGTCCATGATGTGCTCAAACGCTTCAAGATGGAGGACAGCACTCCATTCGATACTCCAATCTGCGTCAACCATAAATTGGGTGCTGAGACAGACAATGACGCAGATGTGGACCCAACTCAGTATCGGGCTATTATAGGTTCTTTAATGTACTTAACTGCTTCTAGGCCTGATATTATGTTTGCAGTTTGTCTTTGTGCTCGTTTTCAGGCAAACCCAAAGGAATCTCATATGAAGGGTGTGAAGAGGATCTTGCGATATCTCAAAGGCAAACCAAAGCTGGGGTTGTGGTACGCAAAAGGAGGAGACTTGGAGTTGGTCGCTTACACAGATTCTGATTATAGAGGGTGCAATCAGAGTCGGAAGTCAACTACTGGAGGATGTCAGTTTCTAGGAGGCAGATTAGTGTCCTGGCAATGCAAGAAGCAGACATCAGTCGCCATTTCAACATGTGAGGAAGAATACATGGCAGCATCCAACTGCTGCTCCCAGGTTCTGTGGATTCAACAACAGTTACGCGACTATGGTCTGAATTTCTTACTTACTCCAATTTGTATTGATAACACTGCTACGATCTCAGTAACTAACAATCCCATTAAGCACAGTAAAACTAAACATATTGACATACGTCATCATTTTATACGGGATTGTGCTGAGAAGAAACTGATTGTGCTTGAAAAGGTGGATACGCTTGATAATTTCGCTGATTTATATACTAAAGCGTTTGACAAATCAAGATTTCAAAACCTTATTGAGCTGAATGGGATGATCAATCCCGAGTAACCATGCTTTGTGTTTTGTTTAAAAAAAAAAAAAAAAAAAAAAAAAAAAAAAACCGTCACTATCGCTGAGAATTATGTCGGTTGCCTCAGTTTGAAGGACATGTCTTAGGATATGTTTGGTCCTCATTTCTACTTGTAGAATATGAGGATAGCCATTAACCAGATGACTGAAAGTGACCGGGGCGGTTTATGATGTGTTTTCATTCTTTCGCTGAAAATTAGTCAATCATACTTAGTTAGAAGGACACATACTAGTATGTGGTCGGTCCAGCTGATCCATTGGATCTTCGGGATAGCCGTTGACCTGAAGACTTTGATTTGGTCGGGGCGATAGAAGTTAAATTTTTCTTTATGGGAAATGAAATTATTTTTCAAGTCTACTACTTCGTAAGAAGTTCGTTTGCTATGTTTAACAGAAAATTGATCCAACCTTGGAAAATGATACATATACTGATTCTGTGTGCTTAACTAGTGAAGTTATTAGGCTTAAAAGGCTTTAGAACAGTCATTGTATGTCATGGTAGCTTTTTATGGTGCGTAAAAGTAGATGTGATACAAACTAAATCTACTCGATTTTACGTGGAAACTCCTTAAGAGTTTTGCATGTCTTCATATATAACTTTCCGAATGATAGGCAGAAAAGCGATTACCCAGTCATACACGAGCCCGTAAGTGTTCTGATTCCCGTAAAGATAGTGTGTGAAGAAACTGCAGTGATCCAGATTCGGGACTTGCAGTTGTTTACTACTCTGAAGTCTATGCAAATGATTATTCAAAAAAAAAAAAAAAAAAAAAAAAAAAAAAAAAAACCTTATGAGTTATTGAAACATTCTAGAGCTAACAATGTCAAGACTTCTCACTCATGGAGTAAGAAAGAGAACGGGAAGCCGATGAAGAGTACTTACAAACTTAATCAGACACTATGGGTCGAAGTCAATTCGGGGTGACTTGGGGAAAGCCAAATACGCCTTGAGAATAGATAGGAGGCATCATAATCTCTGAGTTGTTGCCCACTTAAATTTTGAGGCATAATTGAATCTAACTCGTATCACAGAAACGATGAAAACCATTTAAGTTATTTACATTCTTACAACCTGTTTCTTTATGTCATAATACAGCTAAACACGGATCTATGTGACAGTCACGTAATTAGTATGATTCCTGTTCGGATCTTTTCTAAAACGTAGTAGTCCCTGTCTAGACTGAAATTTGATCCCTTGTAATTTAATTTTTAAAAGTTTTTCGTACTTAGGTAGTTTTATGATTTTATAACAGGTTACTTGGACTTGATCGTGTCATTTAACTCTTTAAGGAGGTTTTAAAAGTTAATTGAAAAATGTTAATATTATATGGGTTGGTTTTGTAATTATCGGCGAAGTTGTTAAACAGGCGAATGGTGGAATACGATTGCCGCGTTGAGCCCAATATTGAGGATTTTTGGCAGATATTCCACGCGATCACAACTACTCTGCCCATATCCTTACCCAATATTGAGGATTTTTGGCAGACGGTGGAATACGATTGCCGCGTTGAGCCCCCGGTTATGCGAGCAACCGTCAACAATCAAGAAGTTCAGTTCTCTTCTGAACAAATCCGGGCGGCTTTACGTTTCGGTAATGAGACCAGGGATGACCCGACGGACTTTGTGGCTCCTTTCCGAGATGGAGCGTTTTAACGAATGGGCTATTCTGGTCCGTTGGGCGATACACAAAGAAGGAAGGGTTTCCTACTCGATCAGTGGCGCTTTCTCATGCACGTCATGATTGTTTGTATGTCTGGGAGAAAGGCGGGCACTGACGGGATGGGAGGGACCATGCAGTCGGCGATGACTGCTCTGACTTATAACAAACGTTATAGCTTCAGTCAGATGGTCTTCTATGAGATCGATAGACAAAGACGGGCAGTGGCGCGTGAGAGGTTCATCATGTATCCAAGATTCATCCAGATGATCTTGAACCATGTGGCTCCAAATCTACCTCAGCGCCGCCCTATCAGATACGTGGAAAGTGTGAACAAACGTATCTTTGCCCAATGCTAGGAGCAAGCCTGAACTGCGTCCTAGGCATACTCCACTGTTTGGGTATTTAATCAACCCGGAGTATGTTCCTGCTAATGGGGACGAGTTTAGAGATCCTCAACCACAACAGGCGGGAGCACCTCAAGCTGTACCTGCTGCGCCTGTTGTGTCAGCTGAAGAAGAAGTAGACCTTGACGCTGCTTTTGGAGGCCAAGGATTCTTTGACATGGATAGTATGCATCCAGCAGAAGAGATTCAGGTCTCGGCTCCAAGAGTTTCAACTGTGGAAGTGACTAGGGCAGCTACAACGGTGGCTGACTCAGATTTTGATGATGTAATGGATGAGGCAAGACGTATGATGGTGACTCAAGAGAGGACGTTTGGGAAGAGAAAGTGGACAGATGACAACAGTGAGTCAGAAGAAGAAGAAGACATTCATAAGTTGATCAGACGTTCAAGAAGGGACAGGACAAGTGCAGGTATGGGTTCAGGAGCTGGAGAGACTTCAAGGATAGTACGTTTTGCTCCACCCGCCTTGTCCGGTATGACTCTTATTCCTTCTTCACTTCCATTTACAAGTTCAAGAGCCACGGATGTACCCGTGGTGGCTACAACATCATCTGTTGGCCTCCCATCCATCACACTCCAGCTGACGACTCCAGATATTGTATCGTTGCCGCCTCCAACGCTTACTCCGTCGGAGGTTGTTGCACAGGTTATTGAGTCGACAGTGGTTCACACTGCAGGGTTGTCGGTCACGATACCACCTGCGGTTACGTCCACAACTGCTTCTGATGTCCCGGTTACATTTGAAATCCCTCCTCAGTATACTCAAGACATATCTCACATGAGGTTCGATTTCGATGCAACCCTATCAGACTCGGAGAGAATAGCTGCACTGGAACGGGTCGTGGCAGAGCAATCTAGGATCAATCTTATCCAGACCCAGGCTATTCAGAGCCTAGTGGCAGAGAATCAGTTGCAGTCATCCATCCTGGTTGAACATGGAAAAATTATAGATGTTATGAAGGAGTTCTTGGCATCTCAGGGGGAGACGAGCTGTAAAGGCGACGAGCTCAGAACAAAGAAGAAGAATGACAGAGACGATGATCCCAATGCATCGAAAGGTGCAGGTGGTGAGTTGCCAAGAACTACTCAAGCTCTTGGGACTTCCACAGCTCAGGGGGAGTCTGCAGGTGCAGCTGGCAGTTCTTGTGGTGATGAGGTGGTGATGGTAGATGACGAGGAGATGGGAGATGATGTGATCGATGCCTTGAAGGAGTTGGATGATGATATGTTCGATGTTGATGATGTGTGTGATGATGATGTGCTGCCATTAGAAGAAATTAAGAATATTGGTGCACAGATAGTGATAGAAGATGATGTTGAAGAGGGTGAGATAGTTGATGAGAATGTTGAACACGAGATCCCTGAAGTTGAAAAGTCGAATGTATGTGAAGATACAGTAGTTGATAATACAGAATGGGAGGAGCAGCCTAGATGGAAGGAAGGCTATGCTCATTGGTTTATCAAAACGAAGAAGCCAGTGGTACCTACAATGTTCAAGAAAAGTTATAATATTAAAGGGTACGCTGAGTCAAAGAAAGGCATTATCTGTTGGTTATATGATGAACAGCTAAACGTGTTCGTGGTGAAAATATATGATGGGATCCAATACTTTAAGAGGACGTTGAGGTCTCTCAATACATTGCCTGAATGTGAGGTGAAGGACTTGGCTAGATTAGGGTTGATTAATAGAAGCGACGACAACATGGCGAGAGTTATTGGGAAAATCGTGTGGAAAGAAAGTATTAAAGAAAAGAAGTTTGAGTTATTAAAGCCACAGAAAGGAAAGCTAGTGGAAGATAAGGAAAGAGGAATGAGAGCAGATGGCAAGCCATGGATGGTGATGAAGTACAAACCGATTCGATGCATGAAAGAAGTTCCAATGAAGACTATGCCTCAAGATGTGTTGAAAGATCTTAAATGGTGGTATGTGGATTGCCAGACTGCTGAAGCCGTGATGGAAGACGAAGACGAACAAGAAGTGCTAAGAATGTATGATCCGATGCATCTTGTTAATTTATCGAAAGCTGATCTGCAGGTGTTAAATGAAAAGAAGATTTTCTATATTCCGGCTTGGAAAGACGAAGCGAGGAAATATCAGCGAGTAGTCACGGTATGCGTGAGAGAAGGAGTACATGCATGAAGACCAAGAGATTGAAGATTACAAGACACGTGCTTAAAGATCAAGACATGAAGCTACTGCCAAGGGGGAGTCTGTTGGTGCATAAATGTCAGTAGTTCATAGTCTAGTGTCTGTAATTGAGTCTGTAATGATTAATTATGTTTAAGCGAAGTTACTGACAAGTTCGCTGTTTAGGCGAACTTGTTAGTCAAGCGAAGTTATGGACAACTTCGCCTGAACATGCCAGGCGAAGTTGTCGTGTATATATATTCCTAGGTTACGGTTTGTTTAAGGTTGTTCATCGAGTTGTTCAAGTTATCGTGTACAGACGTGTGTGAGTAGAGAGACGTGTATTCAGTGATTATATCACGTGTTCGGTTATAATATAACGTGTTTTTTTATTCGTATCGTGTGTTTGTTTGATTCGTGTTCTACACTCGTAACGACCTACGCAGGGATTCCGCACCTGTGTAGATTGAGATATCCCGTGCAGATCCATCCAGGGAACCTACAGTTGAATAATAAGCTGGGCAAATTTAGAAACTCATCATTTTTTCTAAATGAGATAATTGAAGTAATCGGTAAGCAAAAAGATTCTAAAAAGGGTGTAGGTTTTGTTGAAGTACCACCACCAATTCATAATGACTATACTGCTAATCCTTTTGCTGGAAAAGAAGAAGTGGTTGCTAATGAACCTGTTGTTTCAGAAAAACCTAAACCAGTAAAATCTGATAGTGTTAAAGCACAATCGTCAACTCAAAAACATCATGTTGAAAGTAAAAAAGTCTTTGTTGAGAATGTTGAGAAAGTCAGTAATGAGGATGTGTTTGAACCCGAAATGATACATAAAAACCAGAACATTCCAAGTTCGAATCACATTCTATGTGAACCTCATGAATTTGAGGAGGAGGTGTATGTATCAAACATATCTCAAGTGAAAAAGGAGAAAGTTCTTAAACCAGTGAAGGCTAAAAAATCAGAAAAGCCTAAACTTTCTGATGAGGATTTGATGCGTTTTATCAATCCTGTTGCTTCTAAGCCATCAACTGGTCGAGATTTTAAGCTTAAAGAGTTAAGCACAATGTTCACTGAGAAAGACATTCTGCTTGATATCACAAACCCGAATTGATTGAAAGTGTCTTTCACAAGGAAACTTCTAAAGTACAAGACCTTGAAAACAAGTTTGTGAAATCCAAGACATCAAAAGTAGTAGATCCATTGGTAAAAGCTAAAAGTTTGTTAAAGTCTGCTAAAAATGCTCAGTTTGTGAAGTTAAATGGAACTGATTTTTTACAAAGCTTTTCTAATTGTTTAAATATAGATTTCTACATGAAACGGAAATCTTTGACTTTTAATGACTTGGATAAAGGTCCTATTGCTGGAGTTTATGATCAACCTTCGGTTGCGCATGTTTTTGTTAAACCATCACATGAACGTGTTGACATGAGAACATGTTTTCTTTGTGATGAGCATGGTCATGTAGTCAGAAAATGTGGTCTGAAGAAACCCCAAAATCTTCACCCATTTATCATGGAACAATCTAAACCTGTTCCTGTGATTAAGGAGATTTTGAGAAGACCTATGTCTTTTGATGATAAAACTCACATTATGTTTCCTGGTATGAATCCTTGAAAGGTGATTCATGTTAATGAACTTGTAAGTAATGTTAAAACCAAATTCTTTCCTACGGAACGTATTTGGGAAAATATGAATACAAATATTGTTTAACTTGCATACTTATGAAGAAAGTCTAAACGTCTTGTGACTTATTCACAAGCGGCTAAGCAACATTTGGATTCATTGAATGTTAAAACTTCAAGAGAAACTCAAGAGGATAAGACTGAGGCCTGGGCTGCCTTTTTGAACTGATCATTTTCTTTTCATGTGTAGGGTTCATCCAAGACCGTTTTTGGTGAAAACTTGTTAATGGATAGTGGATGCTCTCGTCACCGGCAACATCAATCTTTTAACAAATGTCAAAAATATACAAGGAGGGCATGTTGTGTTTGCTGGTAATCCTGGAGGTGTGATCACTAAAAAGGTGTTGTTTCAAATGGCTGTATCACGTTTTGAAAGAGTCAACTATTGTGATAAAGTTGACCACAATCTGTTGAGTGTGCGAAAAATATGTGATAAGAAATACCCTACCGTCTTTACTGATAAAGAATGTCTAATTCTAAAATCGGGATATGTCATTCCCGAGGACATGGTAGTCATGAGACCTCCTCGATTGAATGATATTCATGTGTTGAACATGTCTTCTAAAGTATCGACTTCTGTGGAAACATGTTTTGTTTCTAAGGAAACTGAAAAGGACACGATTCTTTGGCACAGAAGAATGGGTCATATTCATGTCAGGAAAATGAATTATTTAATGGCAAATGACATGGTTGATGGCATTTCTTTGAAACATTTTGAGATATCTGATCACTGTGTTGCTTGTAAAAAGGGCAAACAGAAGAACAAGTCACACCCATCTAAGTTAATCAATACCATTGATACTCTACTTGAACAACTTCATATGGATTTGTTTGGTCCTATGAATCATGCGAGTAATGCTGGTGATTGGTATTGCCTAGTCGTCACTGACGATTATTCAAGATATTATGGGTATTATTTATGAGTTAAAAGGATTAGACAACTATTCTGGCTCAAAATTTAATCACTAAGATCGAATCACTATACAAGTTGAAGGTGAGACGTATTCGAAGTGATATTGGTACGGAGTTTAAAATTAATGTATTGGATTTCTTTTGTGTTCAAAAGGGAATTCATCGAGAATACAATGCTCCTTATGTACCACAACAGAATGGGGTGGCTGAAAGGAAAAATAAAACATTGATTGAGCAGCATGAACAATGCTTGCAGATTCTAAGCTTCCTGTTTAATTATGGAACGAGGTTGTGAATACTGCTTGCTACACGCTCAATCGTGTTTTGATGGTGAAGAAGCTTCAAAAGACGAGTTATGAGCTTCTGAACAAGCGTAAGCCTAATTTAAAGTACTTGGAACCATTTGGGTGTCCATGTACCACGTTGAAGAAGGATGCGGGAAATTTGAAGAAAAAGGAATTGAAGGTTATTTCTTAGGTTATGCATCACCTAAGAAACGTGTATTTAACTTTACCTCGGGTTGTGTAGATGAGTGGTACCATGTTGATTGCCAAAGATATACCACTCCTTCCCAAGGTAAAGGACCTGATTGGATGTTCGATTATGAGAGTTTATTTAATTCATTCACTCAAATTGTTGATGAACCTAAGGAAGACTTGGTGCGTGCATATTTGGAAGACCAATACTTACCTCCAAGTTTTTCTGTTTCTAATCATGAAGACGCTCCACAAGAGGATTTTCCTGATGTATCCGATGTGATTTCTATATCTTCGGATGATAGTCAGTTTGTTGATTCTTCCTCAGCTCCATTTCCTGAAACACATGAGATTGCTGAATCGTCTCATAATGCTGAGGAGAATCTCACTAATTTAACAGAAAATTTTGTTGTGCCTGAGAATCCTATTCTTCGGATTCATAATTATCATCCACAGGACAACATCATTGGGGAACATGATGCAGGTGTGCAAACACGTCATCAAGTTGCTACTTCAATTGAGCCTAACATATTGTGTGATTATGTAGACATTCTTCGGGAATCATGAATCTCACCAAATACACTTGCTTTCTATCTCAAGTGGAGCCTACAACTACTCGTATGGCACTTGAAGATCCTTCTTGGGTAGAAGCGGTGAAAGAGGAATTACAAGAGTTTAACCGACTGGGTGTGTGGGATCTCATCGATAAACCCGCTAGAGTTAAGAAGCCTATCCCTACGAAGTGGGTATTTAAGTGTAAAAAGGACGATCGTATGGTGATTGTGAGAAACAAATCACGGTTAGTGGTGCAAGGTTTCCATCAACAAGAGGGTATAGATTACACTGAGGTATATGCTCCAGTCGAAAGATTGGAAGTTATACATATATTTTTGGCTTATGCGGCTTACAAGAATATTAAATTTTATCAGATGGATGTGAAAAGTGCCTTTCTCAATGTAGAATTACATGAGGAAATGTTTGTTTTGCAGCCTCATGGCTTTGAAGATCATGATTATCCGGACCGAGTTTACCGTTTAAACAACGCCCTGTATGGTCTACACCAAGCCCCGAGATCTTGGTATGGCACGCTTGTTGACCATCTTACTGATAACAGCTTCAAGCAAGGAACTGTAGACTGCACATTATTTTATTAGAATGTTGGTGATGATCTGCTCCTAGTCCAGATATTTGTCGACGACAGAATCTTTGGGTCAATAAATGACAAGTTATGTAAGGATTTCAAGAAGTTAATGCAAAAAAAGTTCGAAATGAGCTCGATGGGAGAGATGAACTTCTTTTTAGGGTTGCAGGTTAATCAGTTTGACAAAGGAATCTTCATTCATCAGAAGAAGTACGTGAACGATGTCTTGAGCCGATTCAAGATAACTGCCGGAAAATTCCTTCAACTCCTCTCCCCGTGGGTCACAATTTATCAGCGGATGAATTGGAGGATACCGTCGATCCTACCTTTTATAGGGCAATGATAGGTTCTTGAACGTATCTTACTGCTTCTTGACTTGACATAATGTTTGCATTTTATTATTTGCTAGATACCAAGCAAGTCCCCAAGTGACTCACCTGGCAGCGGTTAAGTGTATACTTCAATATCTGAGGGGTAATCCTGACTTCGGGTTATGGTATCCCAAGGACGATAGTTTCAATTTCACTGCATTTTCCGACTCTGACTATGGAGGGTGCAAGATCAACTTTAAATCGACCCAACGGGTTGTCAATTTCTAAGAAGCCAGCTTGTTTCCTGACAGTTCAAGAAACAGACAACAGTCTCCATTTCAATCGTCTAAGCCGAATACATGGCAACCTCGAGTTGATGTTCACAGGTTTTATGGATCCAGCAAAACTTGCGGGATTACGGTTTGAAGTTTCTTACTACTCCATCTATATTGATAACTCTGCTGCTATAAGTATCACCAATAATCCCGTGCAACACTAAGAAACTAAACATATCAAAATTCGATATCATTTGCTTTGAAAAGGAATTAATTAAAATTGAGAAAGTGCACACCGATTTTCAAAAAGCCGATCTGTTTACCAAAGCATTTGATAAAACACATTTTAACTTTCTGCTTGGTTTAAATGGGTTAAAATCTCTTGCTGATATCCTAAAACAAGGATAACTATCTTTAATTTCTGTTTATTTTTCTCTCTTTTAATTTTTATGTTTTGGGTTTTGGGTGTGAAAGAGAAATATGAAAATATTGTGTTTTTTGTTTGTATAGAAAAAATTCAAAAAGATTAAAAAATTTGTAAAATACAAAAATATTGTGATTTGTGTTTAAAATATTTTGAAAAATTCAAAAACATTAAAATTTTGTAAAATCAAAAATACTGTGTTTTTCAGTTTGTAAATAAAAATCCAAAAAGATTGTGTTTTTAATGTATCTACAGAGAAAAACCAAAAAGATTTTTGCATACTTTCGCTTAAAATTATGTCATTTAATTATATTTGAAGGACATATACTTGTATATGTTTGGTCCTGATATTTACATGTAAATGTTCGGGATAGCCATTTACCTGATAATTGATAGTGACTTTAATGTGTTTTTAATTAATTCTCTCACTGAAAAACATGTTGGTTGTTTAAGTTTTTGGAACATGCTTGCATGTTTTGGTCCTGTTATCTACTTAATCTATAAACTTTAAGTAAGTAGGGTGATTGAATTTATTTTTATGCTCCTAAAAAATTTTGAGTGTTGAAGGAAAAAGAAAAAATGATAGTACATTGATCATCTGGTCCCATATCCAGAAAGAAATAAGCTTAAAAGACTGTGTGCTTAATTGCATTGGTGCATTGATAGGTCTTAAACAAGCCATTAGAGTAAAGTATGTGATATAAACGTAAAGAAATGCCAAATTGAAAGAGGTGTTAGTCTCGGTAATGATGGCAGAAGTGTAATAGCCTGTCAAACTCAAGCCTTATGTCTGTTTGATAACCAAAAACATAATAAGCCTGATTAAAAGGCTTTAAGATTCTGGACACTGTGAGTCTTTACGCGGCTTAATCATCTGGTTATTCATATGCATGAATATTTCTACCACTTTTAGTGCAAACCTAAAGTCATTAAACTGGATCACTGCTGTACATTGTACAATTTGAATTACTGATTTGATCAAAATCCGCCGTTAGTCATACATTATTCCTCCCTTGCGTGCGTCTTAATACCAATAAGAAACGGACCCCAGGGGACACAATGTATGTAAGCCTACAGATGGACTTTTGCATACTCACTCACGGTTAAAGAATCTTAGTGCATCAAACAAAATCTATAAAATCAAAAATTTTGATCAACAACATAATGGTTTAAGTCATGTTGGGGTGAAACGGCAAAAATCAAATTAAGTTTTAACCGAGATTAGAGGCTGATAGTTTCTGATATTATGTGCTTTAACTGAACATTTAATCATATCATAAAAACGCTTGAAAGTTTATTATGAGATTTAAGTGGACAACAATATCAATGACCGACTTAACGCAAGTCATAATATCGCCGAAATATAAAATTGTGATGGAATGGCAGTTTGTTCAATATGACTCTCTGCTTAAACTCACCAAAAACACCAAAATATGCACTACTTTTGAAAAACATACAAACGCACAAAAATATTTTAGGTTTTTATGTTTAATTTTTGGATTTGAATGTAAATATTCTGATAGGAAAAAGAAAAATACCAAAAAGATTTTATAATTTTCTTTTTACATATTATTTAATCAATTTTAAGTTATTTTATGATAAGTGTTTTGAGCTTAAAAAACGGTATGGTATTTCATCTTATCTCGTTGGGTAAGTTTGTTAAGGTATAATATCACTGGATACGGGTTTTGATGAGTTATTTATTTATTTATTCTTTTTATTTATTGATTTATTTATTTATATATTTGATTTAAATTAAATAAAAGAAAATTTGAAAAAGATATCAAACTTGATTCGTTATTTATGAATAACGAATGTGGTTATTTATATCGAATTAATTCACTTCGTTACCACTCTAATTCTCTTCCGCCACTCTGTAACAAATGACCCCAATTCGTCATCCATCATATAACGAATTAAGCAAGAATTAATTCTAGTTCGTTATTGATTCGTGTTTAGGTATAATGAATATGACACATGTAACGAATTTTTTTCTACGTGTAATGAATTTGTTGCCACGTGTAATGAACAGGATAACAAATCGACTAATTCGTTATTTCTAAATTAATGAATCAGCTGATTCGTTGTCTTGGAAAAAGTGCCAATTCGTCGCTTATAGGGAACTGTGAAGACCGATTCGTCTTCATTCGTTCACTATTCTCTTTTCTTCTACACTAAGCAAACCTTTGGCAAAATTTTCCAGAAAAATCATTCGTCAGGAAACCAGTTTTTGATCATCAATCAAGTATCATAAGGTATAAGGATCAAAACGCAATAAGTTTCGTCGATTATCTTGCTCATTTTAGAGATCCTTTAATCGATTTTACTATCGGTTTTAACTTATATGAAGAAACCTTTATTAATCTAAGCATTACTTAGTATTAATCAACATAGATAGGTTGTATTGACTATCGATGTGTTTCCGAGTTGATTAGGGCTCATTGCAGTTCATTACATCGTTTTACATGGTCTAATTGATTCGGATTTGCATGTTTCACTTTTATTGTTAATACAAATTTTGACCTTAACTCTAGAAAGTCAGAATTAAACATTATTGGTCCCAATTCGTTATGGGTTAACGAATTTCAACTCATTCGTGGTCAATTCGTTACCAATGACTTGACGAATCAACCTTCTTCATGAAAAATGATAACGAATTACTTCACATTCGTTCTTTAATTCATTATCTCTTCAATTGTGTTTTGTTATATCTAGTTTGTGTTCTTTCCATAATAATGAATTATCCAATTCATTTCAACAAATCAGAAAATATAACGAATTATAATTAATTTTATTTTAAATATTATAAAACAAAAATTTATTAGAATAATATTTAAAATATTTGTTTTTCAATTTACTAAATCTGGGGTTTACATATTTTCAATTATGGCTGACGAATGGCTGACGAAATTGTTCAGGATCCTTCTATAGCTGATCAACAACCAATCCAACAACAAGTAGTGCAGCAGCCACAAGAACCGGATCTCTCGTTGCTACCGTTCGACAAGAAGCATAACATCTGTGCTTTTGTCATAACGAATTTTGTTGATGAAGATATCTTTGGGGAGATGCTAGCTTTTATACGTCGTTCACATATTCGCTATGCTGTCACAGCGAACCCTGTGATTCACTTTAGTATTATCCATCAATTCTGGAACTCAGCTCGATACGTGGAGTCTGAGGATCATATAGTTGCCGAGGTGAACTGAAAACCGGTTGTGACATCAACCGAGGAGATACCAAGGGTGTTGAGGTTTGGAGATAATGTTGATAACTCGTGTGAATTCGATAAAGGGTTGATCGGTGGTTTGGATTTAACGAGTGCCTGATTATGCTTCAATCGGCATTCGTCGCATTGATCTTGAACAAGCCTTTCAACTTCTCGGAGATGATCATCTATCATCTCAAAGAGAATTTCCTTGTCAAGAATTAACGTGGTAAATTTTTATGTATCCTCGGTTTCTCCAACTACTTATTCCAGATGCGATTCCTAATCTGGTGATTGATCCAACGCTATGCAACGACATGTTGAAGCTTGAACACATGAAAGCTAATACAATGAGGAGAATGAAACTGTACAGGCAAGATCCTCAGCCAAGGACCAAATGCTTGATTGTTCATGTATCTGATCCAGCATACGAATGTCCTTCTGACGATCGTTGGATCCACGTGGATTCGGATTCCGAACGTGAAGAGGGTCCAGGTGGGAACAATAATGAAGGTGATGATGGAGATGATGGTGGAAATGGTGGAGATGGTGGTCAAGGGGGTGATAAACAACAGGTTGAGGTTGTGGTGGCAAGTTCATCTGCTGCACCACATAAACGAAAGGGTAAAGAGATAGATTCTGACGAGCCATCCAAACATCGTATAACACAAGGTTTTGGTGTTTCATTTGGTCCTCAAGTTTCCAGGTCGATTGCTCCTCAAAGACCGACGATGCCGCTTACTACTAGCACCCTGGAACTGACTTTGAGGACTACACTTACATCGGATCCTAGGCTTGGTATGATCCCTCAATCAGTTCTATCTAAATTACCAAGGCGTACTGCTGCTACATCGATGGTTTATCCGACACCGACTATGATGCCGACACATCCTGTGGACATTACGTTCATGAGGCTTAATCGTCCTCAAGGTCCTGTGCAGCCGATCCCTTAATACTTTAATGCTACGCCCCAAGAAAATCAGACGAAAATGCTCTTGAGTTTGCTTCATCTATATGAGAATCAAATGGCGGCCGATCGTCAAGCACAAGAGCATATGTTACTTACTCAAAGGCGTTTGATGGGATTTGTCTCATACTGTCAAAAGGAAACAAAGGAGCTGCGTTAGATTGTCACGGCTCAGGGGGTGAAAATCAAGAAACAAGAGGATCTTATTCTGCAGCTTACATGCAAAGATGATGAATTAAAGAAGCTAAAGAATGACGATAAAGATCCTGATGCGTCGAGTACTGGAGGTAGTGAGCGAAACAAGCTCACGATTCATCCTCTGGTGCTGGAACGAGTGGTGTTGGTGATTTGTATAAACATGTGGTTTTTTTATCATGACTCGACAAATGTACAACCAATCGAGTAGACAAAGGCTAATACTGTTATATTTCTGGATAACATATGGGTGGTGAGGAGTATGGTGAATGCAGATGAGATTGAGGAGGGACAGTTTGTTCATAGGTCCCTGACACGTAAGCAGATTTCAATACTGCTGGGTTTGATTGATGAAGAGCTTAATGCTTTGGAAGCTGAGGATGACATGGAAGTAATAAACAATGAAGAAGTTAACAAGATCCGACGTTTCCTGAGATGAACACTTTTGTTTATGAAGATGAAGAGATCGAAATAGAAGATGTGACAGCAGAGGAATACCCCGACCTTTATCAACGATCCAATGTTGAAGAGGGTATTCCTACCTTCAACAAAGAAAATGTCAAAGCTGCTGAAAATCATCTGGAAAAGTTCTTAAAGGGTAAGAAAAATAAGTTTGATTGGAATCCTGATCCATCGGTTGTTGATATTCAGGAATGTTTTAATTATCGGTGCAAACAAGCAAGTAAGATTATCAAGGTGTACATGTACGTGAATGAAGAACTGAAGCAGGATGAGATCACACGTGCTAAAGCCAATCAGAAGACAAAGTTCAAAGTCGTGTCGACTGTTTAAGGTGATATCGTTTCCTATCTTTATGATTCTAAACTTAAGGTCTGCATCATCAAGTGGGAGAACGACGTTCAGTACTATGAAAATATCAATGACGTTCTCACACTACCGCGTTGGGATGTTCGTACCCTAGCGAGTCGACCTTTCATCAACCGCGGTGGATATCATCAAGCAAAATGGTTTCGTCAACATTTACATTTTGAGGTATACCGCGGGTTTAAGTTCTTTAAGCCGGAGATTCCAATCCGTAAGCGTATTGACAAGATAGATCCACGAACGGGATGGATGAAGCTCGTGCTTAGAGTAAAACCCCCAAAAACGATGAAGTACGTACCTATGAAGATTTTCCCGCAAGGTCTTCACCTAACGTTCAACCGTTGGTACTATGACAATCGTACTGGTGAGGCCGTCATTGTCCTTGGAAAGGGTTTGAAGACTAACTTTATTAGAGTTATTGATCTGATGTAGCTCGTTAACTTATCAGAGACTGACAATGACGTGATGTTCAAGAATAAGATATTGATTGAGCGCCAGGAAGACTATGACCGAGCTATGAAATTCCAGCGTGTCGTGCGTATATGTCACGAGTTCGGAATTCATAGTTGTCGTGATTGGGTGTCAAAGTGTTTCAAGTAAAGTAAAGACAAAGATCTCAAGACGAGGGGGTGTTTGTTAGTGCACGGTTTTGTCGTCTCGAGTCTTTGTAATTATCATTTGTGATTTATTAATATTTTAATATTAAGGTCATTTATGTAATTTACTTTAGTTCGTTAATGTAAGGCTAATTCATGAAGAATGTTTAACAAATTAGCCAGTTCGTCTAATGTAATGTCTAGTTCGTTATGTAAGTTCCCATTCGTCATGGAATGTTGACGAACGGGGGAATAACGAATCAAAGATTCGTTATTCTCTCGTTATTGAGTCTGTAAGTTAGTGAACTGGATCTAATTTGTTACGGGTTATGTAACGAATTGGTTCCATCGTCTATTTATAGGGTTTTCATACCCTGCTTAATTTAAGTTTTGATTTTGAGTTAAAGAACCTCTGCCCAATTTCTCTCTCGATCATTACTTCACCTAATCTAATACTAATACACATATATATACATATATATAACCTAATTAAGAGTATTATCTAGAACTAGATCTGTTTAATGTATTAGATCTATAATTGATTATTGTTTAGATCTGATTCGTGTTTAACACATCTTCTTTCTTGTATTTCTTTAATCACATTCTCTGTTCGAGTCTAAGCATGTAAGATGCTTAATTCTCTCGAACTTATGTTCTGATACCAACTTGTAAGGCCCCTTGACCGATGCCCTACGTTGGATGTTGGATTTACTCATAAATACAATTCTAAATATCAGAGTTAATTAAAACTTTCGCGGAATATTAAAACTTTCATTATGTAAGACCCCAAAATCCGGGAGTCCTACTGTTGGTAATCATTCCAAACAAATTCAAAAGTAAAGGTTAAACTGGTTTCTTAAATCCAAATTTCATTACAGAGTATTCATAACAGGTTAAACTGTTTCTTAAATCCAAACTTTCTTTACAAATTATCAAATTATTATCCTTGAGACATGAAAATGTAAATTAAATTATTAAAAGATAAATCAGTTTTACGTAACTTGAAAATCCAATTCAGACTATCCTTGCAGCAGAAAAAGTCAACAAAACATTCAAAAATTATTTCTTTTTAAGACAAGAAAAGGGTCATCCATGGTTGTTTTAACTATTAAAAATAGAAATGGGTTTCGACTAGAAACATATTATCCATAAGCCAAATATGTTATTTAAAACATTCAAAAATAATAACATGACGAAGAACATCGACTAGAAATGCCTCGGGACCTCGGGTTGTCTTGTGCACCTCCAAGCAGTAATCCCATCCATGTACAACCTGAAAATCATTCTAACATATACGCAAAGCCAGCTTGAGCTGAGTGAGGTCATGTTTTAATCATCAAATTATTTTAAAGACCAACCAAGGTGTTTAACATACGACTTCCATAATGATATATATGTGTGTGTGTATATATATATAACATCATAATAATACATAAATAACATCAATAAATCAATAAATAAACTTTCCTCATTCAAGCATGTGACACGGGTCACATTCCGTCAAGTCCAAAACACAAAGTTAAGGATCCGAATAACCTTCACCCCAAGAACAGATAAACTGTTGGGTGATTTTATACTCATTCACCCCAAGGACAGTACTTCATGTCCTGGGACACATTCACCTTAACCCCTAATAGAGAAATCAAGGAATCTTTACATTCAAATTCGACCCGGTCACGGCTTAACAAAAACATTCACTTGGTGGCCACACACACACACATACACATAAAACAACATCAAACATACAAACTTACAAGCATAGATAGTAAAAATAACATAAACGATGCAATATCATTCAAATGCTTCGAAAGGGTAAAATCGTCATAAAATGTGTATGCTAGCTCAAAACGTAACACAGTCAAAAAGGGGCAACATGAAACTCACCTGGAACGAACCACAAAATATCACAACCAGATCCTCCAGCTAACCGCACATAGATCAAACTCCTGAAATGAATCACTCAACATTCACTAACTAGACCGCGACAACTCGTTTATTCTGCAGGACATCCTAATAGGCTTGAATTGGCCCTTGTCCTCACCCAACATTCATATCCATTTACATCAGCCCCCGGAGTCCTTGAATTACCCAAAAACCCCTTTACAATAAAACACCACCAACGGTTCCAAAACTATGCCCGTTTTACGTTAAACGAGTCGAATTCGTGCGTTAACGGACAGATTAACCAACCACCAACCAAACCAGCCCCATTTGAATAAAATTTTACATCCTAACAGCCTACCCATTAATATTCTACCCGAGTTGAGTGGGTTTGAAATCTCATCATTTTCCACATTAATTAACAATTAACCGATTTTACGCGCTCTTTCAAAACGATTAAGGTATCATCAACCAAACTAGCGCTAAGACCAAAAAAATAATTTTCCTACTGTTCAACAACTAATATGAGACTCCTCAAACTGATCGGGTCGACCATCCTTTCACACAACAGCCGAAACACAACAATTACCGATTTCAACACTCAAGAACCCTAGAATCGGTTTTTAACAATTGACCTATCAAACGAACTCCAATGATATTTTATTATGATATACTAGACATACCTGGGAAACTTTTGACACCAAAAACTCCAACTTTTGACCTCGGGTAGTGGGTCAATTGAAATATATCCGAATCTGACCATAGTTGCAAAATCGAAGCAATTGGTCAATGTAACAACCTAGATTAAGCAAAAGGAGAGTATGGGAGATTAGTACACACCTTAGTAGACCTCTAGGAACTTGGAATTGATTTTATTCAGCCAAAAACGAAGAGGGGGGGGGGAGTTCTTGGTCCTATCGCAGCAGGAGGGAGAAAAGGAGTATTAGGGTTTTTTTTTGTTTCTAATTTGTAAATGTTGCCAACTGAACTCCTTGCTTGCAAAATTAATTAAAATGACTTATAAGAAGTACCTATAGGCCCTTGGACAAATAAAAGAATCCGGAAATTAATAGCAAACTCCAAAACACGCAACATTCGGTTTACGCGAATTTTGGGATGTTACACATTAACCATATATAATAAATCATAAACATGTCTTAAACAAACGTTCTTGTCTTTTAATTTATAAAAATTCATAAAACTACTTGATTCTTCAGATGCCAACCTCTTATTCTTCTGTCATGTGTCCTCGCTTAAGCCAGCTGTCTCATTCTACTCACATGCGTGCATACTAAAAGTCAGCTACGCTGAGTTAGTTCTAGTTAATCATACAACATACTACACATTCATAATTACATACTTTCTTAATACTTCATAATTTCTTACAATCGTTTATAACATACTTACTTACCTTCGTACCTTCTTTCTTTCATATTCATACGTTACATTTTAAAGAGCATTACACCGTATAACCTTCGCATATATTATTAGGGTATGCAACCCTGCAACCTTCAAATATATTATTAGGGTAGCAACCCTCTAACCTTCGCATATATTATTAGGGTATGCAACCCTGTATCCTTCGCATATATTATTAGCGTATGCAACCCGGTAACCTTCGCATATATTATCAGGGTATGCAACCCTATAACCTTCCAGACATCCCAAAACCATCCATAAATTTCTATACATACTTTCCATAACAATATGTGCAATATCCGAAGATCGTTCACGTACTATCAAGAATTCATTCATAATATAAACATACGTACTTTCCTTAACAATACGTGCAATATCTAAAGATTGTTCACGTACTATCAAGTATTCATTCATAATATAGCATAACTATCACATTCATCATCAAGACATACAATTATCATTTAAGATAAGTGTATTAACATTTACATTGAGTATGCACACAGCCCTGAAAACATAACAAGGAAATGGGGCTAGAAACTCACCTGAGTGCAGATATGTTCACCGTTAATGGTTATACTTTTCTTTAGCTGTGCACGACTAATTTTACAATAATTACACATATCAATTAACTATCACTACCCATATCGTGTTTCTAGTTTGATTATAACCCTCAACGAGCGAGGTTCCGGGGCAACGCCCTTGACTGCAGGGTTCTAGGAGAGTTAGCCCCTAGCAGGGTCCAAGGAGCAGAGCCCCCGGCTGCCCCTATAATTCTAATTTATTATTTAATTCGCCAACTCATTTTCTGTAACGAAATAAGCTTCATTCGTTATCTTAACATAGCGAATGGGTGAGTAACGAATGACTTGATTCGTTATCAGAACATAGCCTGATTCGTTATCTGAACATAGTGAATGGGTGAGTAACGAATTGACCTAATTCATTATCTTAATAATAACAAATTGAGTGAGTAAGTATTGACCTGATTTGTTATCTTAATCATAGCGAATTGACCTGATTTTTTATCTTAATCCTAACGAATTAAGTGAGTAACGAATTGACCTGATTCGTTATCTTAATCATAACTATTGGCTATCAAATCTTATCCAAAACTTTGACTCAGATGTCAAACTCAAAATTGCTAAGAACACGAATTGGTCAACATGTACCAGATCTGCAATGAACCTTCGAATCTTAACGAAACAACACAATTTTAGTATCATGGAACTCATAATCCTATCGCCTACAAACCCTAAACCATCAATCATCCCAATATTGCGTTTAAGTGGTGTATTTGGTTCATTTACATGCGATTCTTTAGGCTGTCGATATAAACCATCAGATGTTAACGGATTTCTACGAGAATCATCACTTTAGATTCACTTTTAACATACTTATACAAATCTAAGATTACTAAATGAATCCGAGCCTAAATGAACAAGTTTCCATTTTAAACGTACTTTAAACGAGTCGGTTTATGAACACGGTCTAGCCTTGATGTTGTTTTGGTTCATCACAACGTGTTAGCACCAACGGGTTCGGGTTTCCACCATCGGATCATGGTTCAGGATATAGGATGGTGTTTGTGTGTGTTTATCAAGGTGTAGGCTATGGTGTAGAGATGGATAAAAATGGAAAGTTTTAGGGTTTAAGGGGTATTTATACTCCCTTAAGCTCATGGACCTAAGGCCCATTCCATCTTTTATTCCATCTTTTAAATTCCAAGCCCACCCTCTTATAGTTTATTATCTAAACCGATACATGACACATTTTTGAATAAACAAAATTCCCTTTTATTATAATAACCGAAATTAGGATGTTACAGAGCCCCTGACTGGGGTTAAGTTTCCAGGCCAGCTTGGAAAAAATTCATTTTCATTAACTGTTCTAAACAAAATTTCCATTAGGATTCTATAATAATATTTTACTTGCTAACTCATAAAGTTCGAGGACTTCTTTGTAACTAAATCATTCTTTTCTAACTCCAGGGACCTTTCTGTCATTTAATCAAACTCTTCTTTGTTATCCAGCTCTTTAACAATGGGCCCGTTCGCTACTTCCTAACGCGTGTGTTATTTTATAACGAATGGACTCATTCCTTACTTCTTAAAAAATGGACCTTTATAACGAATTGACCTTTATAACGAATTAACCTTTATAACGAATTGGTCTTTATAACTAATTGAGGGTTCATTCGTTAGTTCTTCGTTAATGAATTTCTTAACGAATGAGCCTAACGAATGAGGGCTCATTCGTTAATTCTCCGTAACAAATTGCATAACGAATGGGGTTAATTCGTCATTCTTTCTTAACGAATTGGCATAGCGAATTCGTTATTCTTCCTAGGGTTAGGTCACAGAATGTCATTCTCTGACATTCCTTCAACCTCGTACATCGCCTTTCCGGCGTCGTCATGCCGGAAAAACGTGCGGTGGCCAGAAAATCGTATTTTACCCCTTTTTTCATTGTATTTCGTCCCGTTTGATCCAGATCTGAGCTAGGGTGACCCCTAAGCTCGTCTTTTGATAGGTTTATACTCAATTCCATCCGGATCTCGTGACTTTAACGGTTGAGGGTATCGGCTCATCGTTTCGCGACTAGATTTAGCAGGTTTGAATCTATACAATATCATACTATCATTACCCCTGATCGATGCTCGGTCTCTTCTTGCTATAACGGCTAGAGAGAGGGAAATATGAGAGACAACTTAAGTGTGTGTTTTTGGATGGTGTATAGAATGAATGGAAATGAATGGATTATGGGGGTAATTATGGTATATATATCATGGGTCATGGGTCTAAGCCCATAGTCTTTCTTTCCTCCTTACCAATCCAAGTCAATTATCCATATCTATTTAACCCAACACAAGCCCAACTCATAAAGATAAATATTATTTTATTAACCCTCTACTAATTCATGTAACTTTTCCATCATAAATAAATAATATATTAAATATTATTCTTGGAAATTTCAGGATGCTACAACATGTTAACGAATTAAGGCCCAAAATTAAGGATAAATTAGGGTTTTTCATGGGGAATGTCGTTTTTAAGTGTATCTTGAAGAATAATCTAGAAACTAATTGAATTGGACGAGATTTGGGGTCAAATTCATGTTTTACACATAAAAACAAGTTTGTTGGTCTGCAACTTGGTCACGTATCACGAAAGGTAGGGAACATCCCATCGCGATGTGCTATGGGTGCGTTTTTCCTGATTTTCTGATTTTGTCAATTATGGCCCTTGAAGTTTCTATAATGAAATTTTAATGGTTGCTTGACATGTTTAAATGACAAGAAAATATAAAATGAAATAAAAAATCAATAAACACTAATACACTTGTTTTTTTATTGATAATGTAAGATTTTAATACCCAGGTTATAAATTTATCTTTGTTTAATTGATTATTATGAGCGGCTAAACTATGAAACTACCTGGGTTTAGATGAAAACTTTGTAGACTCGTTTAATATTTGGTTTTGGATTGTTTATTGATTGGTTTTGCTTTGTTAAAGTTTTAATTATATATGGTTGTGATGCATATGCGTATTTGGTGTTAATTTATTATCAATTTGATATTCCATATGCATCTTTGTGAATGTCTTTCATGTATGGATGCATACTAGGTTGTTGTTAACGTATACTATAGGAATGGTAATTGAAGTTTAATGATACCTAGTATTCTGCCACTTGAGAGACCTTGAGGTAATTAAGTGTCGTATGTTTTGGTCTTTTACGGGTTTGGGTAGTGATTGCAGGGGGGTGAGTTACCTTAGATTCTCTTAGATTCTTACAGATACGAATTTAGTGAAAATACCCCTTTACGCCTTAGAGTTTTTTGGAATAGAGAGACCGGGAAGTAATTTAGTCTTTGGGTACCGTAGCATATGTAACAACTCGGATTTTATTTTATCAAATTAGTAACCAATACCCGAACTATAATCGTTTTCGGGTAATTTTAATCAACAAAATATCATATTTATCGAGTTATTATTATTTTTGTTTATTATATTTAATAAATTATCAAATATATTTTTGAATTATAAACATTTTTCATCCTAATCTCTAGTTTTAACCCCATTTGTATCCATCTTTAAAATACAGGGACTAGATTGCAATTTCTGCCAACTATATATCCAAACCCAATAACTTGTTTACCATAACCCATGTACCTGTAAAGCATGACCCGTTTAAGTTTCTTGAACCTTAATCCTCGCTTTATCCTTGGAATTGATCTATGTAATCTCTATATTGACCATAATCTTACCGACGTTGTTAATTTGAAAGTCTATATCGTATTGATACGTATTAGCGATTTTAACTAATCTTCCAAAACCTTTTTGATGATATACCTATGCAGACCATAATAACACAGTTAAACATGTATATACGCTCATATGTTCATCGCGATCAAGAACCCTAACATTAATTGTTCATTACGAGGTTGCTGATATGTTTTCTAGAACGGGTTTTGGCCGCAAGTTGTTGAATCTCGTTTACCAGCAATTCATTCTCGTTTACGATAATTATAATATGTATTCAACTAGTTTTAATCCGTATTTCAATAACCCTAATCTTAATTGGATGAACATTAAGCAGTTTGAACGATTGTGATTTCTAGGGTTCATACTTAAATTGGGGCTTTAGCTGTTATCATATATAAATTATCTTTTGCATAGTTTAACCATCTGACACACCAGCCCAGTTGGCTAGTGTCTGTGTGCTCAGGTCACTTAACCGGCTGGGGGCACAAGTTCGAGCCTCCCCCAACCCAGTGTTGTTATTTTATGGTTTTATGTGTTTTTAATGGTTTAAATAAATTATATATCATGTATAATTATTATTAAATATAAAATAAACATTATTTTATTTAAACCGACCTCATTAAGTTACGTCTTTTGTTAAAATCTTGTTAAGAACTTTTGTATATGTATATGTGTGTGTGTGTGTGTGTGTGTGTGTGTGTATTGTAAATAGGTAATGATAACAAGGGTCAAGTTATTCTACAATGGGTAATAAAAATGAGAAGTGTGAAAAGCCATAAATAATTGACATGTGTCAGGTGAGGACCAAAGGGAAAAGTGTATAAAGGTAACTGTACACATTTTCTCTCCCCACATGCAAGACACATGTTAAAACCCCCATCATTTTAGAACGTTTATAACTTTTTCGTATGATATTTTTTTTATAAAAAATTCATCATAATAACAAGCGTTTTTTTTATCTTTAATATGAGTATGATTTTTGTTATACAAAATTTAAAACAAAAATCACGTCATTGTATCTTTTCGCACACCATTGTGTCTTTTTCGCTTCTCATTGTGTTTTTTCCGTCATTGTGTCTTTTCATACACCATTGTGTCTTTTCGCTTATAATTGTGATTTTTCCTCACTGTGTCTTTTCGCACACCATTTTGTCTTTTCGCTTATCATTGTGTCTTTTTTCGTCATTGTGTCATTTTTCGTCATTGTGTCTTTTCACACACCATTGGGTCTTTTCGATTAACATTGTGTCTTTTTTCGTCATTGTGTCTTTTCACACACCATTGTATTTTTTCGATTATAATTGTGTCTTTTTTCGCACACCATTGTGTCTTTTCGCACACCATTGTGTTTTTTCGCTTATCATTGTGTCTTTTTTCATTATTGTGTCATTTTACACACCATTGTGTCTTTTCGCTTATCATTGTGTCTTTTTTGTCATTGTGTCTTTTCGCACACTATTGTGTCTTTTCGCTTATAATTGTGTCTTATTTCGGCATTGTGTCTTTTCACACACCATTGTGTCTTTTCGCAGACCATTGTGTCTTTTTTCTTCATTGTGTCTTTTCGCACACTATTGTGTCTTTTCGCTTATCATTGTGTTTTTTTTCGTCATTGTGTCTTTTTTCTTCATTGTGTCTTTTCGCACACCATTGTGTCTTTTCGCTTATCATTGTGTCTTTTCAGACACCATTGTGTCTTTTTTCGCCATTGTGTCTTTTCGCACACCATTATGTCTTTTTTCGCCATTAATACATGTTACACAATAACTTGAAATGTAAAACTCAATTGTGAATACGTATAAAACAATGACCTAAAACGTAAGACACAATGGCGAATACGTATAACACAATTGCCTAAAACGTAACACACAATGGTGAATATATATAACCCAATGACTTGAAATGTAAACCACAATGGAAACAACATATTACACAATCACACAATGAACAACAAAAAAACACAATTAAAAAACCCATTAATTTTATTTTTATTTTTATATAACAATATGATACTCATATTAAAGATAAAAAAACGCTTATTATTATGGTGAATTTTTTTTAAAAAAATAATGTCATATGCAAAAGTTATGGACATTTTAAAATGATGGGGGAATTGGCAAGTGCCTTGCATGTGGAGAGAGAAAGTCAACAAAGGTGGGTTATTACCTTAATGCCCTTTTCATCAATTTTTATTTATTAAATTAATCTCAACCATTCAAATCTAAGATCAATGAACTGGATTCTTTCTCACCCTGTTCATTTTTGTTGTCCTTTGTATTTTAACTTTACCCATAATAACAAACCTAATTTCATAAAAACCCAAAACCATCATTGATGGTTCTTGTCGTTAAATGCCTTTACAAATTTTTTATGTTTATTATATATGTATATATATATATGTATATATATATGTTGTATTTTTTTAATAAAAATAATATAAATGTGTTGAACGTGTTATCTATATTTATACCTTTAGATTTTCGTTTAAAATCCCAAAATATATATTATATGATAATTATATATTTAAATGTTTGTATTAAACTATTTATTATATTACAAGTTATATTTATTTATATAAATATTTATATAATTGCATTATATTTATACCTCATAATTTATTTATAAAAATTGTATGTTAATGGTATTTTATAAATAAAATTAATAATCTTATAAATAAATGGTGAATAATAATAAATTTTTCATAATAACAATAACCGTAGAGATCAATCTTCCAATAAATAACGTACCAATCACAAACATAACTCAAATCTCATCGAAATCTTAAATCCATTATACATGTTATCTCATTTATTATTAAACCATGATATTTTATTATTTAACTAGGAAATCCTTGTCGGTGAATTTGAAGGGTGTTTAACTGCTCAAATTCTCACATCCTCATTTGTGTGTCGTTCATCTAATCAGGTGAGTAATCACTCGCCTATTTTACTTGTTTTCAAAAATTTTGGGGGCTTACGCGTACCAACAATTCATTTTAGATTTTATTACATTCACAAATGCAAACTGTTAATATTTGTGTTGTGTATCAATTGAATAACTACTTGCTATTTTTTGTTTGTTTATGTGTTTATTTACCGCATTCGGAGAGGTCCACCATTACATTCACATCATGTCGTAGTGGCCAGCGTCCGATCGCATGACAATGGTTTCACTAACAACTCATTCATGGTAACCAATGCCCGATTCGCATGGCAACAGTTTAGCCCATTTATCATTATTTGTTTATAATGTTATATTTTATGGTTTGATTGCATATACTCTAAGATGACATTTTTGCTATATATATATATATATATAAATATATATATATATATATAGCAAGGTTATAGTAAGAAGTAGATTTTTCCTAAGAAGTTTAGAGTTTAGAAATTGTGTTTTCACCATTAGATCTAATAAAACACACCGCACAATAAACACACTTTCCATATCCACCATCAGATCAACATATCTAACGCACCAGATTACTTCTTACACTTCTTAGACACACTCCACTTATTTTAACCTCTCCCTATATATATATATATATATATATATATCGTATTCAAAACTGGCGATCTACTCACTTAACATGTGTGGTGACAAAAATTTATATTTTGTACGTATTTGCTGATTATCAGGTTGATAGTTTATCAAGATGAAGATCACTTAGAGAAGGCTTTTAGAATATAAAACTTATGCAAGAATTATTTGACATCATTTTTGTAATTCTTTATATTTGATGTACTTGTTCGTAACTTGCTATTTAAAATAAATTAGATATTGTCACTTTATAATTGCATGATAGTACCTAGTGAGCTGTGAACAATCAGTTCACGCCCCGACATATCTGCCTTACGTTGGGGTGTGATAACATAGTTAGGTAAGGTGAGAGCGGGAGGTGATCCGGACCATTAAACAGTTGAGGTTTAGATGATATTTAGGGTTCTTAGGTATTGTTGGTGAGACCGGGAGGTGATATATTATACTTAAGTTTCATATTTTTGAATCCAGTTACCAATCATAGATCTAATTTTGAGAGTTTCCGAGTTGACTAGTAGGATTCCTTGCCTAGGTAGTCGTTTCCCCCATTTGAGTATCAATCTGATTTGTCCATGTCTAGTTTTAGTGTCAGTTTTAGTTTAAGTATTCTTTAGTTTATACAGTAGAAACTCGATAAATTAATCCTCGATTATTTAATAAATTCTCTAAGATAATACTTTTTGCCGGTCTCGACTCGCGGATAGGGTGCTAAATTAATAATTCGCTAAAATTATAAGATAATACATTTTTGATAATTTCTTTAGACCTTATATAAAATATAAATTAATAATTCCTTACATATAGCATATTACATGAATGATTAATGAAGGTTTCGATAAAAATGACTCAATTGTCTTTTGTTTTTTGTTGAAATCAATTTCCCCTTGAATCTCTTCTTTAATTTTCCTTAGCATGGTAAGAACTTCTGGTGTTGTTTTCTCATAGCTCAACAAGAAATTGTTCAATGTGATTGCCGCTTTAATAGCTTCGTTTCGAGAAGTGATACATTGAACACAAGAAGCATAATAAGGTGGGAAGTTGAAGGTTTCTTTCAAATGGCCGTTCATTTGATATACATGCATTGTATACAATAATTAAGTGGAAGTTTAAAAGGTGTTTGTAAACTAAGTATTCTAATATAAATTAATAAAATATTAATTAATATATAAATTAATAATTATTAATTTATCGATTAATTAATAACTCTTTTAATTAATAAATTTTGGTGGTCCCAAGTGTATTATTTTATAAAGTTTCTACTGTATTTATAATTAATAACAAAAAAATTAATTAATTCAGTTTAGTTTAGTTAAGTCAGAGTCTAGTTTAACTAAACTGGTGGTCTAGGATTAGAGAAGTCTAGGTTTATATATTTAAAACCAGAGTGTCTAGGTTAGGTTAAAATTTTATAGATCGCGTTCACACATCAAGCTTTTGCCGAATCGGGTAAAATAAAAGAAATACAAGTATGAAATTGACGGATGTAACACAAAGAAGATAATGTGATACTAGTTTTAAACATAAAGGATGTTATTTGGCATTTGAAAAGACATATAAATGATCAGGTTCGACATGAATTATATATGCTCTTTAACATATAGCGCGGAAAACAATACGAGATGAGATACAATACTTTAACAATTTAGCACTTTATATCATCATAGATCAATCAATACAACATATATGACAATGAAGTATGTTGGGAAATCATGTTTATGAACACTATTTATAGTGTTTGAAGCATATACGCCCGTATATGTTCATATCCTTCATTATACATTAAAATCCAATTTCCTAATATGAAATACATACAAAATACAAGACCCTAGCACTAGAAATTATGTACTAACAAACTCTCCCTAGGATATTCCTAGGTCTTGATGTCTTCAATTTGTTATCATCACAACCCAAATCCACTACATGTTTATCAACCTCCATATCAGCAACAAATTTACCAGCAACCACTTCGGGTTCTGGTATATTCTCCTCAACTTCAGGTTCATCCATCAACTGAAACGTTGAACTAGCACGTTTTTCCATGTGCGTTTTTCCTTTCACCATTATTTTTCTTTGGTTTCACTGGTTCAGGCTTAAAAGACTTATCAACTTCATCTTCAGTCTTCTTTCGTTTTCTCTGATTCCTAAATTCTAACATTTCCCGAGGATCAACTATCAACTTACTTTCAGAATCAGACTGTATTTTCATCATTGTGATCTGATGTGGCAGAATGTATAGTTTGTTCAACATGTTCAAAGATTTGAGTAACAAATTCTTCCTTAACAACCTTTCGCCTTTTACACTTCGGTTTATGAGAATCCTCTTCAATCTCCTGTTTTGGTCTTTACAAACCATCTACTTTCACCTGTCGGTTTAAAATCTTTCATCATTTTGTTCTCATTCTCCCGATCTGATTCGTTGTTATCATGTCTCCACACACTACCTTTAGGAGCAATATAATCTTCATTCTTGAGATACCCATATAACCCATGAAATTCAAGAATTTCGCTTTCTTTCTTCTTCATGTATGATGCCAGCTTTGCACAACTATTAACCCCCATATGAGATAGAGTCAATTTATCACCAGTTTTCTTGACCTCGGGAAACTGATCTTCACCAATCAACTGAATAAAACATGGTTACATCAAACGTTGTTCCTTCCCAAAATAATGTTTCATATTCTCAAAAATCATCCTCGAGAAATTGAACTTCAGAGTTAAATACATTGTAGCAAGAACCCACATTTGATAATCCAATATCTCCTCATATCCTCCTTTACGGTGACCCAAGCATTGAAAGACCATGTGAACCAGAAAATTGTATGGCCTCGATAACCCGGGCTTCAAAAATGGTCCTTAGTTGATATCATTTTGGTTACCCATCCTTACCAAACATCCTTCACCAAAGTTTTGTCAAGTGTTATCGGATCAGATTCATCATCACCAAACTCTATAATAGTTTGAATGATCTTCTCTAACACAACTATATCCTTTCCTTGAACTGCAGACTTGATCTCAGAATCACAATCCTTTGCATTTTCCAAAACTCATCAACAACACTCCTGTACGGATCACATCTCACCGTTATCACCTTATAAATCCTTGAACGCAGTAGAAAAGGAATAACTGGCTTGAAATGTTTAATTTATCATCTAAATCATCATGGAATGCACAGATGTTATGCATCAGATCCGTATCCTTTACTATCCTGGACGATTGTATCTAAACAAGATTAATTAGTTAATATCAAAGTTAGAAAAATTCAAAAATTTATACTAAAAGATAAGTTTCTAATACGTATATCTTGTTAAACGGATAAGTATTACAACTGTATAAGACCTTAGAGAGTATATGACTATATCCGTATAACCCTACTTAACGTATATGATAGTTAAGCGGGTAGAAATATGGAAAAAATATGATATTATAGAGGATACGATCATTATAGCGTATAATACAATTATCGAGCATATACAGTACTTAGCGTATATGAAAATTTTATACGCCTTATAAGTCCAATCTGACTTATCCGGCGTATAAGACTTAAACCACTTATCCGGCGTCCAATCTGACTGATCATACTGAAATATAAGGCTTGAGTATGACATACTATTACATTTCTGCCTTCAAAACCAAGACTTTTGTTAGAGACATTTCAAGATTGGACTTAAGTCAGATTGGACTTATAAGGTGATAAACGATTGGAATTATAAGGTGTATAACATTTTAAGGATTGGACTTAAGTCAGATTGGACTTATAAGGCGTATAAAATTTTAAGGCAAAAATTTATGCCTTACATTTCTGCTTCTAATTATTACTAGAAGCTTAAAACATTTCAAGATTTTAGTGATCATACTGAAATATAAGGCTTGAGTATGACATACTATTACATTTCTGTCTTCATTACCAAAACTTTTGTTAGAGAACTAACACCCCTTTTAACTTGGCTAGTTAAATTTATATCACCTACTATTCCTTACTTGTTTGTTTTAAAGCATACCAATGTACTAATACAGTTAAGCACACAAAATTTTAAGCTTATTTCTTACTGTATTGGAACTAGATGATAAATGATAATCTTTCCTTCTTCAAATAAAAACTCATTTTCAGGAGCTATTTTGAATGTTTTTGACATTTTTATCAATTTTAGATGATTTTGTCTTTTTCAAATATTTGAATGTTTCGGATTTTCCATAAAATATCTCCCATAAAAACAAAAACCATTATAAAAAACATATTTACAAAAACATATTTGACTCTAATGAATTTGTCACTCGAGATCAGAATCCATCACCTCGGGATCACCCTCTTTACCACCTTACAATTTCTTAATACCGTTTAGCTTTAACAAATACAAAAATATATTTTTATCAAAAGCTTTAGTAATAGGATCAGCCTTTTGCTCGTCAGTGTGAATTTTATCTACTGTTATCAACTACTTTTCGTAGCAATCAGGAATGACGTTTTAGAGTGATTTACCGGATTTTTAGTGATATAAATATCTACATAATATATACGATTATAGGAGTGGTCAGAAAATGCAAACCGTAATTGCGCATCTTGTAACACCCCAGCTAAAGTGGAAAAGCCTGAGTGTGACGAACATAATGCTCAAAAAACATGTGACACTATTAAATGACAATATTAATATTAATTAATTTAAGCATCGAGTACACAAGTTTGTAACAATAAATACAAGGAAAATACATGAACAATTAACAAATTTTCCATTTATTAAGATAACCTACGTTCTAGTGTCTTTTCCTAGTCTCACCATCTAATGAATTGTACCTGTAGCATATATATAAAATAAAGTCAATTAAACGAATAGTTGGTGAGTTCACACAAGTTTTGATATATATACGTAAAAAACAATACAATTCCATGAACAAGTGTAATCGAGCAAGTAAATCCTTTCCAGTTGGTAACAACCAACGTACTTGGATAATCGCGCAAGTAAGGTCCTTTCCAGTTGGGATTGCACACCATTGTACCGGATAATGAGGCCCTTTTCCACTCATAACAACAAAGTCCTGAGTGCAAAGGGGGGGCGTATGATCATACTTTCTTGAAGAAATCCATGTGCAAGTAATTTTGAGCAAGTAACAAGTAAACACACAAGTCCATGTAGCGAATTGTAGTTTTGTAAATGAATAAGTAAACAGTTGATAGGATATATATATATATGCTACCCCAAAAGTAAAAGCGTAAAAATGGAGCGATTGACAAACTGAAGCGATAACCGAAAACAGTTGATAGGATATATATATATATATGAATAAGTAAACAACTTGAAATAATAACCGAAAACGAGTTAACAAACTGAAGCGATTGAATCTCATGAAACTATAAGTAACAACGAAGATACAAAATTAAGGACAAGCTAACGGGATTGTAAAGTTTAAATAATACTAAATTAAATGAATAAATAATAATATAAAAACATGGAAAATATGAAAAAGGAAGATGAAATACAAAATTGGTTTTTGGACAGGAAACTGTTCTGTTTTTGTTTAAGGTATTTAAAATATCAACCAATTTTATTATAAATCCAGACTCTCCAGTCTAATAATATAGAATGTTTTGAACAACTTTTATTTAGAAAAGTTTTACAAATTCGTAACCTAAATAGGTCAAAACAGGCATGTAAATCAAAGGATACGAATCTGCGCATTATTTATAAATTATTGATTGCGAACTCATACGAATGAATTAAAATGCGTAAAAATAGTTTTTTGAACCATATTTCAATAAAGCGTATAATAGAATCTGGTATTGCACCTTTTTATTTTTTTATGAATAAGTTATGCCTCTTTCTTTGACGGCTATATCTAATGACAAATTTGAAATATTTCTAGAAGCAATATATTAACGATTCCGAAAATGATTTTGATAAAATAAAATTATGGACCTTTTTGGATATGAATATATAACATTTATGAGCATATATCATCAAAATCTTGGGTCCTTTGAATAAAAAATTAAAGATTTAAAACAGATAAGTAAAGATGTAAGAACGTTTCAAGTGTGACATTCGTGTAATCGATCATCTCCTTGTGTTCTTTGTATCATCTATCCTATACAGCATGGTGTATGGATTATGTGGATTCCTAAACATGATTGTGTTATAGTCATGTGACCATTTGATTAACTAGTATGAACAAGAATTAAAATAAATAGAAATAATATGAAGAAGACTTGTATAATTAAAATCCTAACATTGAAATGAAAAAAATAAAGAAATAACTTTGCAATGAGTGGGTTCTTATTTATACTAAAATGAGGAGGTTACTCTTAAGAATATTTTAATGATAAAATTGATTAGGAGAGTGCTTTGGGGAAGGAGGTTTGACCAAAATTTAAATGACGTAAGAAGATATTTTTCACCTTTTAAAAATAAATAACTTTAGGTAAAAATGATATGACATAATTAAATTTAAAGGATGTACTTTGATTATGCATCAATAATGTTATTTATGTGATATTTGAATAAAGTAAAAACTATGAGTGTTATACATATATATATATATATATATATATATATATATATAATAGTAATTATTAATATTATTAAATAACTTTAAGAAATAAAAACTATTACTTATGATGAAATATGTAACATATGGGTATATGTATAATTAATAGAATCACATCGAAAATTTAAAATGGGTTGGTTTTCGGGTTTGCAATTTAACGAATGTTACACGTCTCTTGTTGAATCCAAAGAACCTGAGAACAACAACTAAAGGCAGCTACTTATTCAACATCACAAATCGACAAGAAACGGTAGTTTTCTTCTTGAATTGACATGTGATCAACCTACAGCCAAACAATTGACATCCACAGTTGTAGATTTGGCATTCAGCTTACAACTTCCATAATCCGAATTAGAATAAGATCTCAAGATGAACTCATCTTAGTTAGGATACCATAGACCGATTCCAGGACATCTCTTTAGATACCTAAGTATCCTTTTATCAATCATCAGGTGCGAGACTTTGGGATTGGATTGATATCGGGCACATAAGCATGTAGGATAAATGATGTCTGGCCTTGAAGTGGTTAAGTACATGAGAGAGCCAATCATGGAATGGTAAAGCGTTTGGTCAACCTTCTCCCCAGTGAGATCAGGACCTATTCCATGATTCAATGGCAAAGGAGTGCTAATTGCCGTAGAATCAACCATGTTGAACTTCGCTAGGATGTCATTAACATACTTCTTCTGGTGAATAAAGATACCATCTGGTAACTGCTCCACCTGAAGTCCTAGGAAAAATTACATCTCCCCCATAGCACTCATCTCGAACTTTGACTTCATTTCAACTTTAAAATCTTTGCATAGAACATCGTTGGTTGACCCAAAAATGATATCATCCACATAAACTTGAACTATCAATAGATGCCCATCCACCTCCTTGGTAAACTATGTATAGTAAACTGTTCCTTGAATAAAGTGATTATCTAACATATGTTGAGATAATACCTCATACCAAGCTCTCGGGGCTTGATGTATACCATACAATGCTTTAGCGAGAAAGTACACCTTATCTTTGTGGAACAGATCGATAAACCCCAGAGGTTGTCCCACATAGACTTTTTCGCCAAGTTTCCCATTAAGAAAGCACACTTCTCATCTAATTGATAAACTTTGAATCCCTTCCACGAAGAATATGCTAGAAAAATTAAAATTGCTTCAAGTCTAGCTACGAGAGCGTAGACTTCATTATAGTCGATTTCTTCTCGTTGATTGAAACCATGAACGACTAAACCAAGCTTTATTTCTGACAATTACCCCCTTTTTATCACACTCACACTTTCACTACAAGCTTCCATACACAAAATTTCTCAAATTGTTGTAATTCCTCTTGCATCGCATTAACCCAACTTTCTTCGGTTAATGCCTCCTTTTAAGTCTTTGGTTCAATTTGTTAGATGAAACATTTGAATGAGAACCGATTATGCAATGGAGAGATCTTTGAATAGAAACACCTAAGGTCATGATCGATTTGACTTCTCGTTCAAATCCACGTGTTCAAATATACAATAATATTTTCCTATGGATGGTATGACAAGGTTCTAGGAAAAACATAGATCAAAACACTCACATCTTGAGGTAGATTAGTGACATTCTCTTTATCATTCACCTCACTAGAACTTGGAGTAGATGTTTGAACCAAGGATTCAATCACATCATCATGATATTAACCATCATCATCAAAAGAAGATGTAGCAGGAGTAGCAATAGGACTCTCTTCAAAGATAGATTCTTGATTAATAGGTTCAACATTGAACGGTGAAACTTCAGGGGTAGAATCTTTAACATAACCATCATCTAGATATTGTTGAAACAATAAAGATAGTACTTCATCATATATATCTTCATCTGGAATGTTGAAGCACTTCCATAAATTATCATAATCAAACATCCAAGCATCTCATGGTTTATGAGATGGGATGCTGTATATTTGACATTCAATCTTTTCTACTTGGACGATTCGGTTTATGCTAGGAAGAAATACACGTATTAAAGGCCTAGCATATCCCACAAAAAATCCCTCAACAGATTTAGAACCAAACTTTCCATCTGGATCTACAACTGTGCATTGTTACCCAAAAGGTTCAAGCCACTTTAGATTTGGTTTTCTTCGGTTCAAGAGCTCAAAACATGTCTTCCCAAACTTCTTCATAGTAAGAACATGGTTAAGAGTATAACATGCAGAGGCCACAACTTTAGACTAAAAGATAACATGAAGCTTTGAGTTAGAAAGCATAGCACGTGCAGTTTCAATAAGAGTTCTATTCTTTCGTTCAGCGACCCCATTTTGTTGTGGAGTGTAGGGTGCACTAAACTCATGAAGAATGCCATGCTCATTGCAGTATTGAAACATCTTGTTCTTGAAATCAGTTCCATTATCGCTTTGAATTCTTCTGATTGGCAAATTGTACAACTTTTCCAACTTTTTTAAAAGTATCATCAAATTCTCAAACGTTTCGTCTTTGGACTCCAAGAACATTACCCATGAGAACCTCGAACAATCGTCCGTAACCACAAAGAAATAGAGTTCGCTAGTGACACTTTTGACATTGATAGAACCAAATAAGTCCATGTGGACTCTCTCAAAAGGTAATTTGATCGAAATGAGCTCCTTTGACGGATCAACCTTCTTCTTCTTTTATTTTCCTTTCTTGCAACTCAAAATTCCTCTCTTAGATGAAAACATTTCACATTCACCCCATCAACTAATTGATTATGAACCAAGTAATTCATCTTTCTCACATGAATGTGTCCCGTTCTCCTATTCCACAAAATATATTTTTTCTGTGACACTTTGGATACGAAACATTGAACGGTTCGATTTGAGGTTGAAGCAACACTCATATTGAGAACATATAAGTCATTCTCCTGAGGTCCTCGCATTAAGATCCATTCATCAGGTATCTTGAACCCCGGTTTCAAGATCATGCACTCTTTGTTTGGGAAATGAGTAGAGAAGCATTTGTCACGTATTTGAGAAATACTCATAAGGTTCTTCTCTAGCTCAGTGATGTAATTGACCTTGTCGAAAATAACCATGCCATTTGACAAAATTCATTCCCCCACTATTTGACCACCTTGGTTTCCTGCAAACCCGACATAACCTCCTCGAATAGATTTGACATCTTCATTCAGCAAATGAAGAGTTCCGGTCATATGTCTCGAAGCTTCACTATCCATTATCCAACGAGAGTCATTGGATACTGAGAGCTCCTACACATCAAGTAGCAATTTAGTGAAGAAGGAAACCCAAGCCTTCTTGGTCTTGGGTTGTTTGAATTTATCTGACAACTCATATTCCAAACTATCATCAAATTCACAATCAGTTGATCCAGTTTCAACCTTTGAACTCACACTAGAACTTTCAGACTTATCAATATCAAACACATTAGGTAACTTTAAATCATTTTTCTTAGACTTAGCTACCCAGTTTTGACCAACATAATTTTTCTTAACATAAAACTTGTGATTTTGCAGTTGTGAACACTCACCAACCTCAAACACACTTTTGGTTGGTGCAACATCCACATGTATTTTGAGAATTTGTGTAGGAACAAATTTCGGTGGAGTTGTGTGTTTCACATTTGCAGTTTTCACCAATGGTTTCTTAACCATTTTCTTTTGAATATGATCGTGTCGGAATCGATTAGAGCACACATAGAACATGTGTCCAAATTCATTACAGTTAAAAAATCTTTCAACCGGTAAAGTATGATTCACGACTCGATCACGTTCTTCTTTTTCCTTGAAAAATTCTTTTTTTCTTTGTTTCTAAAAATGTCTTCCATTTTAGATTCATACATTATGCCTTTCACAATCACAATCTTTTTGAAAACATCTTTCAGTTTACCCTCATAAAAACCAACGTTTTGCCTCTTATGATAGAAACTTGTTTTAGTAAACCTCTTAGACTTGATCTTAGGTTCATGCATACAAGTCTTACAGTTAACACTTTCTATAGGCACATCAGCACATAACACATTTTCAACAACTTTCACACAAACCTCACTTTCACAGTCAGAAATATTAACAAATTTCTCAAAATTTACATCAATCGACTTAGGCAAAAATGTCTCGGGATCATGAAAGTACTAGAACGTGTACGGATCGAAACACCAAGTAAACAATCCACTATATAACAGAATGTGCGGAAAACATTGTGAGATAAAGAACACATAATGATTTCACTTTCAAATATCCTTTATATTTTACTTTAAACTTCAACAGTACAAATGATATGACAGATCAAGAAAAGTACATGAATGAATTAACAAACCCATCCAGGTTGTTTTGGAACATAAGCATTCCAAATAGGAGGCGGAACCTTAATGATATCCCAAGCCATTTTGCTTATTAACAACACCAATACTAGTTTGTTTCAGAATTATATGATCAAACACATATGATGAGGCCTTATAAATCTTAAGCATTAAATCAACACACTCAGTTTCAATCTTGATAGATTGTGACTCTTGCTTAAGAGCGACATTCTCATCAATATGGCGATTGATTGCAATCTGTTTGTCCTCAATAGTGTTTTTAAGCATGAGAATTGTTTTCTCATCTTGTAAAAATCCTTGTTCACAAGGTTTTCACACATTTTTAAAGTTTATCATAAGCCTCTTTTATTGAAATTGTTAAAATCATATAAAATTTTATCATAGTTTGTTAAATTGTTTTAAGTATTTTAATTTTAAAATATTTAAAATCACACTCATCACAACCTATCTCACATTTTTCACATTTAACCACATTAATTTGAGAGTTTACCTGGTTTGCCATTAACGCTTGATGATTAGCATCTACAAGATTTCTTCCATTGATGAAACCACTACTTTATCTTAAACCTTGATAGCTTGTTCTTCAATGTCATCCTCCCCAAAGTCAATTTTGCCAAGAGGCATTTCTTCTCCATTAAACTAACCTGCAAAACTTTTAAGAATATCAGGTAGAAAATAGATTGAAAGAAATCAAAAGGGATAGGATGAATCATGTCATAAGATCTTGGTTCAGATTCCTCATCGCCATTAGCTTCATCAGTAATGTCCTCGATGATAACATTATTTCCCACAGCTTTTACTTCCTCAATCAACACATCATTTACTACCTCCTCAGCAGCATCGTCCTCTTTGATCAGCTCCGCTACATTTTCTTGTTACATGTAGTTGTTCCAGTTGAAGCCTTCATCAAGTTGACTAGCAGCATGATAAGCTTTATACGGTGATGCTTTAGGATTCTTCCCAAGATCTGCCAGCGCATGGACGATCGTATTATCACTCAAGATGCAGGGAATTATGAAACTCCCAGGATCGGACATCTTTTCTGGTAACTTTCTCTGCAAGACTGCAGAGCAACCAGCACTCAGAGGAATGGAAGAGACTTCGGCTAACTTCTCTTTGTTCGAAAGAATATCCTTAAGAAACTTTGCGTTTTTGGGCATTTGCGTAAGTGCCTCAAGGAAAGGAATATTAAGATGAATTTGCTTCAGAAGATCAAGAAATTTGGAGTTCTTCTCCTCGTCTCTATCCCTACAGACTCTCCCGGGATATGGGAGTCTTGGTTTGTAGACTCTCGGTGGTGTGATGGGTAATGGTTGGTTCTCGGCCTGTTCTGAACTTCCGGGGCTGTGCCTCTGATGCACCTTGGCCGGTGGAGACTCCAACTGAATCTCCTCGTCTACCTGCTCCTATACATCTACCGCAGGCTCGTTAACGACTCCTCTCGTCGCCTCTTGAATCACGAGCTCGCTACGTGCCCCTGCACCGCTCCTTGTCGTCACAACCTTTGCGAACGCCTTCAGATTTTGTTCAGTGTTACTTGGAAGTGTACCTGGCGACCTCTCATTTAGACGACTTGCTATCTCTCCTATCTGACGCTCAAGATTTTGAATTGACGCTCCTTGATTTCTCATGAATGACTCGTGCTCCCGGAATTTCTCTTGAGTTTCTTTGTGATGGGAGTCCTCTCAAGTCATGAGTTGCGACAGCATCTGTGTCTGCTATGCCATCATCTCCTCTAACGTGGGCTTCTTCTCCCCACTACTCGTTCCCTCACCAGAATCCTGGAATAGGCTCTGACGTTGCTGGAAGACGGACTGATTTTCGTTCCTCCAGTTGGAATTTTGGTTACCTCTCCACCCCGAGTTATAAGAATTGAAAGAATGTTGATTTCGGTTTGGATTATTAACGAAGTCTACTGCCTCCTCCTGGGAACCTACGGGGCACTGAACAGTATCATGTCCCCCTCTACAGATCTCGCATAACTTACTTTTCACCTGCAAGTCCTTCACGATCTTTGCTAACGCTTCAACATGTGCCGCAAGTGCGGTGCTCGTGTCGACCGAATGCATGCCGCGTGATAGGGAATCGACGGTTTTGGTACTCTTAACTGATGGTCGCTGGTATCCACTCATGGCTAAATCGTTAAACAAGGCAATGCACTCATCCGTATCCTTCGTTGTCAGTAGGTTACCTCCTGCAGCTGTGTCGAGCATACTCTGAGTTGCGTACGTCACTCCGTTGTAGAACTTCTCAACAACCGCCCAGTCTTGTAGGCCGTGGTTTGGACATAACGCAAGTAGATTTTTGAACCTTTCTCACGCCTCATAGAAGCTCTCGGTGTCCTCCACCTGGAAAGAATGAATTTGGTTACGCAAACGAGCGGCCTTAGCCGGAGGATCGTATTTTTCAAGAAGTTGGGTCTGCATGGCAGCCCAAGTAGCAATGGATCCCTGTGGGAGGGACTCAAGCCACAGACTCGCATGATCAATGAGTGAGAACGGAAAGATTCAGAGTTTGATGGTGTCTTCGGATACGCCGGCAATATGAAACGTGTCGCAAATTCGTGTGATGCGAGTGATATGAGCATGTGGGTTCTCATGGAGTAACCCGTGAAATTGAGCAGAATGAGCAATCGTGTTCAGAACATTAGATGGAATCTGCCAAGTCGTTTGAACTCCTATAGCTGGTGGAGCAATGCTGGATCTCGCGCCAGCATCGACCGGACGGGCCCGGTCTGCAACTGTCCTCCTCGGTGGTGGATTCGCGTCGCCCATAATCCTATCCCTAATGACGGGTTCAGAAAAAGTAGGAGAAGAGAACGTATTACCGACGGATGTAGATGAACCGGAAGACGGTTTTGTACGACGTCTCTCAAAAATCTCTCTCTCTGGTTCGGGGAATCCTTCAATTTCTGGTCGTCCTAGAGATCGAGTACGTCGCATACAACTATTAAAATAAATAAAAGAAACTATAACTAGCTAAACTATTTTAAACTAACAAACAAAACAAATAAGAAAGACAAGTAGTAAACAAGGCAAGTCCTAACTCGAGTCGTTCTTAATACGTCTCAAACCGTGTCCCCGGCAACGGCGCCAAAAACTTGATGTGCGAAAAAATATACATATAAATAAAACACAAGTCGCAACTAAGCTTTAAAAACCAAACAATCTATCCTAGTTCACACAAACGGCAAGTGTACCGGTCGCGTATAGCACAGATGAGGAAAGTCCGGATATCGAACTCGAAGGCACGTGAAAACGTTTATAATCACTAAACTCTAACCAAGACTCACCAAAATATTTAATTGATTTTTTTTAGATTTAATTTAACTACTTAACTTAACTAAATGAAAACTTTTGACAAAACTTCGGAAACTTTGGCTGCAGTGATAAAAACGTCTACCTAGGTAAGAATCATATTGAAGGAGATGACAAGACAATGGATTGAAAACTCTCACGACACCGGTTCTAAAGGATGACAACTAAGGTTTGCTCAAGAAGGTCAGATTACCTCTCGGTCTCACTAACAAACTCTAACTTATCTTAGTTGATTTTATGAACAAACCGGGAAAACAAATTATTAACGTGTTCTAATGCCGACTCACCTCTCGGTCTCACCGACACACTAGCCTAATGGAAACGAATACTACGCAACCAAGGATAGAGGAACAATTCAACTTGACTTAAACTAGACCAACTAATCGCTCAAACACCCAAACCCGACATGAACAAAACCCGCTCTCGCGCGATATTAATTCTAACAAGTAAAAGTAATGAGACGAGTTTACTTCTTATCACCTCTCGGTCTCTAAGAAGGTGTTTCAAAACTGATTTTATCTAATTAATTTACCCACTTATCCCTACGGTTGTACTTCCCGCAAATAAACCCTAAACACAAAGTAAAGAGCCTTAAACATGCAACAACTAATCAAAACTGATTCCATTAATTAAAGCACGAGGTTATTAGGTATAATCAAACAAAACACAGCCACTAAACACAATCTAATTTACTGTTAAATCAAACTTTACATTAACAATTTAAGCCATGATCATTAACAATCCATATTACTAGTCAAAACCTAACAATATTCATCAAACCTAGGTAGAACAAACAAGATTAGCTACTCATTAAGTTTGGACAGCCATTAACATTCAAGTAAATCATCATAAACATCAACATAAACATAATCAAACTCATTCAAAATCCATGAATAACTAAATCAAAGTCAAACAATCAATTACTTGCAAAACAATCCAAAGAAAAAGATCAATTCAACTAGTTAGGATTCTTGAACAAAAAGTAAAGTTTATGAGAGTTTACTTAAGGTTTATGAGCTGAGTTTATGGATTTAGATGATGCCTAGCAGCTTCACAAAACTCTCCTTGGTGTTCTTCTTCCTCTCCAGCCGTCACAACCACCAAACCCTAGCCGCCAAACTCTTTTTCTTTCTCCCTTTGCTGTTGCCGATCGCAAATTGTGGGCAGAATTGGGGCTGCTGAATTTCGGGATTTAGGGCTGGTATATGGCAGAAAATTAAGTTAATTAACTTAATATAATATCATGTAAGGCTTCTAACTTGTGGGCTTGGGTCGGGCCTTAAATTGTAGTTTTGAAACTTGACCAAAAAGGCCCCTAGAATCTTCCAACTTAACTCTTTTTTCACCATCTTTCATAAACCTACAATTAACATTTAAACTTTGTAAATTATTGCACTTAACCCCCAATACTTTCATAAAATAAACAAATTAAGCATAAAAACCATGATAAAATCATACGGAAAGTAAGTGTGTTTTACAACACATCAACCAACATCCATGTTTGAAGGTCGTGAACAGATTAAGAAGTACAATAAGATGGAAGATGATGAAAAGAAAATGTATGAGGCAGAAAGTAAAGTGCATGCAGCTATAACAACGGCACTTCCACAAGAAATTCTTCATACCTTCAAGAAATACAAAACTGCTAGAGAACTATGAAAGGTCTAGAAAATAGATATGAAGGTAATGTTGGGATTCGTACCTCCAAGACAAAGCTACTTAAAACTCAATTCTCCGTATTCAATTATATGAAAAACGAATCACTTGATGATATCATAACATGATATTATCATCTGATGACCGAGCTAAATAACTACTCCATTGAATACAAGGAAGAAGAGATAGTAGAGAAACTTCTTGATGGTCTCCCCCCAAAATGGGAGATGTACACTGTTCTGATGAGAGAAGATAAGGACTTTGACAAGATTGATTTGGAAACTGTGGTAAATAAGTTAAGAAATTTTGAACTTAACATTGCTCGAAAGGAGACACCAACTGATCAGGTTCAGGATCCGGGAATATGGTGCGAAAGTCACTCCAAACTCAAGTTCAAAATCAGAATCCACTGCCTACTACTCAAAGGGAGAAACAAACTCCACCCCAGATAGTCATGTGATTCTCAATATGGATGGTGACGTATGTTTCGTAGCAGGAGGTAGTAGTTCCTCCAAACCTCAAACCACAACTGGTAACTTCTCATCCAGTGCTACAAGCAAAAACTACTCACATATGCCTATGAGTGTGAAATCAGCTGAACAGCAGTTCGCTCTCTATGCATCCTTCATTGCATCTTATGAGAATTGCATCAAAGGTAAAATAGTTAACCCTGCAATGTTGGATGAGACTATGATCAGATCGACGCTGATGATCTGGAGGAAATGGATCTGCAGTGGTAGATGGCAATGATAGTAAGAAGGGTTAAGAGATTTATGAAGAAAACTGGTAGAAAGTTTGTTGGAGAAAGACCGGGGTTTGATAAGTCAAAAGGTTCGTTGTTACAATTGTCAACAAAATGGTCACTTTGCTAAAGAATGTACAGATGAGAGAGTTGAACGAAGCCAGAACAGGCCTGCTCAACAGAATGGGGGTGGCAATGAAAATAAGGCTATGGTATCTCAACAGAACGGTGGATACAACTGGAATATACAAGTGGAGGAGGTGTTCAAACAGGCAAATCCGGTAAACATTGAAACTGCAGGAAGTGAGAGAGAGACGGGGAAGATCAAGCATACATGGCAGAAGTGAACGATCAGCTCTCAGAGGTATGTTCTGAATCTCAGTGTGAACAATGTGAAAAACTGTCTGATCAATTGAAAGCGTTAACTGATCAGTTTGTTAGTTTGGACATTGAATTAAAAAAATTAATAGAAGAACATCACTATTCTAAAACTAAAGAAAATAGTTACTCGGTAAAAATAAAAGCTAGTGAAAAGGATATCAGAAGTATTAAAGTCACTCTAGCTGAAAACATACAAGTAATTGACCTTAGTTATGAAGTGTTAGAAGAAAAGACCAAACTAATTGCTGAAAAAGATAAACAGATAGCTGATTACCAGGTAAAAGTGGTGGAACTAAACAGAAAAATTGAACAATTTAGAAATTCTTCTGCAATGTTAGATCACATCATAAGTGTTCAACGTTCCCCGATTAACAAAGGGGGAATTGGATTCTCTGAAGTTCCACCACCATACAACAATAATTATACTTATGATCCGAGTAATCAGCAATCTGCCAATGTTGAAATTAGTCAGACAGTTCCCATAAAAGTTTCTGCTAAAGAAATTGAAGTTAATGAGAGTGAAACAAGTAAGACAAGTTCAAATGTCACAAGTTCTATCTCTAGTTCTGTGTCGTCAAATTCGGACAAGACGTCCGAATCGTATGAGATAGAAGAAAAGGTTGTGTTACTAAAACGAGGGGAGGACTATAAGCCTGATGAAAAGAAATCTTTCCTAAATCCGTTCGTCCCACCATATGTTAGACAAACGGGTAGTAAGGCAACCTCGACATCTGCAACAACTTTTGAGACGAAAGTTCAAAACAACCAAAATAGTTCGAACAGAAGTTGTTTCAGATGCAACAGAGTGGAACACTTTGTCACTGATTGTCCTCTGAAACAGAGAAAATCTAGAAATATGAGGCCTCCTAAAACTGAGAATAAAACGAATACTAATTATGATGCTGGTAAGAATGTGAACACACCAAATTTCAATCATTAGACTAATCCAAGATTTCAAAGAAATCAGTCTCGTTTTTTCCCAGTGAACTATCAAACCAACAAGTAAAATTCAGCTAATTCACGAAGGTTTGGATGGTCTCATAGCCAGTCCTTTAGAAGTTTTCCGTTCAGAACTTATAGAAACTATCCTCAAACTGAATTTGGGCAACCAAGGTACTTGATGCCGGATAACAGGTTTACTCAACCCAAGACTAAAAGGTCTTGGGTCCCCAGATTTTAATCTATCTCTTTAATTGTGCAGGAACAGTCAAACAGGGCTGTAAACAATATGTGGGTTGTTGACAGTGGCTGTTCCCTGCACATGACTGGTAACAAGAAATTGATACGTGACTGGAAATCCGTTCAAGGAGGAAGGGTTAGTTTCATAGGAGAGAGTGGAGGAAGAATTACTGGGATTGGGACTGTGACGAATGGAAGAATAAAGTTGGAAAAGGTGAATTTTGTGAAAGAGTTGAAGCATAACTTGTTGAGTGTATCCCATATTTTTGACAAAGAATACACTGTTCATTTAACTAAAGATGAAACACTCGTACTTTATCCTGGTTTCAAGATACCAGAGACGTGGGTTGTAATGAGAGCTCCAAGAGAGAAGAACACGTATGTGATGGATATGAGATCAACCGAGATAACAATAGAAGAATCATGTCTCCTGTAAAAAATAACAGAATCTAAGTCAGAACTGTGGCACCGAAGAATGGGTCATATTCATCTTCGCAAGAATGGGCTGGTACTTGGGGTTCCCTTGAAGAATTTTAACTTTGAAGATCAATGCATGTCGTGCAAGAAAGGAAAGAAACACAAAAAAGCCTCATCACTCCAAGAAGGTTAACTTAATTGTCAGCACCCTAGACCTACTTCACATGGATCTTTTTGGTCCTGTGAATGTAAAGAGTCTAGGAGGAACTTCATACTGTTTGGTTGTAACCGATGATAACTCTCGTTACTCTTGGGTATATTTTTTGAAGGCAAAGGATGAGACAGTTCAATTGGTAATTAACCTGATTACCAAGGTAGAAAATATTGTTGGGAGGAAGGTTAAGTACATCAGGAGTGATAATGGTACAGAATTCAAGAACTATCAGATGGAGATGTTTTGTCTACATAAATGGATAGGGCATCAGTACAGTGCCCCATATACTCCACAGCAAAATGGAGTAGCTGAAAGGAAGAATAGAACTCTAATCGAAGGCGCCAGGACCATGCTGGCAGATGCTAAACTTCTCGTGGTGTTCTGGGCTGAGGTTGTTGCTACAGCCTGTTATATCCTTAATCATGTTTTAACTGTTAAAAGATTAAATAAAACCTGTTATGAACTTATGCATGGTAGAAAGCCAAATTTGAAAGGTCTTGAACCTTTCGGGTCCCCATGTTCGATATTAAAGACTAACTCAAAATTTGGTGAGAAAGCTGATGAAGGCATCTTAGTTGGCTATGTTGTTGGGACACCCAACAGAAGAGTCTTTAATCTATCAAACAGCAAGGTTGAGGTGGTCTGTAATTCTGACATCAGGAGTTACAAACCACCAAGGCCTAGCATGGGACCAGCTGAGGCTTTCGACTATGATAAGCTTTTCAAATATTTTAATATCCCTTACTTGGATTTTGCAGACAATGATGAGAAACTGGCCTCACAGATGCTTTATGACAAAGAGGAGACAATTGCACAACGTCCGCAGTATAATGACGATCAACCGACATCGTCAAGTGCGGGTGAAACTCCTACTACTTCGAATGAAGATTAATTCTACAATCCATTTCACACTCAACAACCTCAGACTCATACTGATGAACTCTCCTCAAATCTTGAGAATGATCTGGAAGTCGGTCCGGTACAGTCCACCAAAATTCACAAGAATCATCCTTTGGATAATATGATCGGTAATCCTTCCGATGGTGTACGTACCAGAAGAAGTTTGGATGAACACACGTGTGTTTATGCAAGCATTAAAGACACGGGTATTATAAATGAATGCTTGTACACCTGCTTCATCAGTCAGATTCAACCAAAGAATTATCAAATGGCACTGAAGGATAGCTCGTGGGTTGAAGCCATGCAGGAAGAACTGGCAAAATTTAAAAAGATGGAAGTATGGCAATTAGTTGAAAAACCGCAAGAAGTGAACGCTATCGGTACAAAGTGGGTTTTTAAGTGTAAGAGAGATGAGAAGGGGATAATCATACACAACAAGGCAAGATTGGTAGTGAAAGGGTTTAATCAGCAGGAAGGAATCAATTACAACGAAGTGTTTGCTCATGTGGCAAGATTGGAGGTAATTCGACTGTTTCTGGCATTTGCTGCACACAAATAGATGAAAGTGTCCTAGTTAGATGTGAAAAGTGCCTTTCTTAATGGTAATGTCGATGAGGTGGTGTATGTTGAACAACCTCCGGGTTTCCCTGACCCAGATTTTCCTGATCATGTGTACAAACTGAGCAAAGCACTATATGGGTTACATCAGGCACCTCGTGCCTGGTATGCAACACTGTCAGATTACTTGCTGGAGAATGGGTTCGAGAGAGGAAAGATTGATAGCACACTGTTTGTCAAGAGAAAAGGGGGATATTTTCTACCCGTTCAGGTTTATGTGGACGACATCATTTTTGCTGCCTCAAAAGTTACTATGTGTCAGGAATTTGAAGCGGTCATGAAGAAGAGGTTTGAGATGAGCGCCATGGGCTAATTAACTTTCTTTTTGGGATTGCAGGTAGATCAAAAGAAAGATGGCATGTTTATTCATCAAACGAAATATGTCCATGATGTGCTCAAACGCTTCAAGATGGATGATAGTACCCCATTGATGAAGATGTGGATCCCACTCAATATCGGGCAATTATAGGTTCTTTAATGTATCTAATACATCTCAACCTGATATTATGTTTGCAGTTTGTCTTTGTGCTCATTTTCAGGCAAACCCGAAGGAATCACACATGAAGGGAGTGAAGAGAATCTTGCGGTATCTCAAAGGAAAGCCAAAGTTGGGACTATGGTACACGAAATGGGGAGAACTGGATTTGGTAGCTTACTCCGATTCTGACTATGGAGGTTGCAATCAGAACATGAAGTCAACAACCGGTGGATGTCAGTTTCTCGGAGGAAGATTGGTGTCGTGGCAGTGCAAGAAGCAGACCTCAGTAGCCATTTCCACCTGCGAAGCAGAGTACATGGCAGCAGCAAACTGCTGCTCCCAGGTTTTATGGATACAACAACAAATGCGCGATTATGGTCTGAATTTCACTCAAACTCCTATTTGCATTGATAACTCTGCTGCTATCTCAGTAACTAACAATCCGGTTAAACACAGTAAAACTAAACATATTGACATTCGTCATCATTTTATACGGGATTGTGCTGAGAAGAAATTAATTGTGCTTGAAAATGTTGATTCACTGGATAATTTTGCTGATCTTTTTACTAAAGCATTTGACCGATCCTGTTTTCAAAATCTTGTTGAGCTTAATGGGATGATCAATCCCGAGTAACCTTGTTTTTTCAGTTTTATCTTAAAAAAAAAACATCACTATCACTTAAAATTATATCGGTTGCTCAAGTTTGAAGGACATATCCAAGGATATGTTTGGTCCTTACTTCTATGTGTAGATTATAAGGATAGCGATTAACCTGATGACTGAAAGTGACCGGGGTGATTTATGATGGGTTTTTATTTTTTCGCTTAAAATTAGTCGTTCATATTTAGTTAGAAGGACACATACTCGTATGTGGTCGGTCCGGCTGATCCATTGGATCTTCAGGATAGCCGTTTACCTAAAGACTTTGACTTGATTGGGGTGCTAGAATTTTAAATTTTTTTTTGGGGAGATGATATAATTTTTCAAGTCTATAACTTCATAAGAAGTTTCAATACGGTGTTTAAAAGAAAATTGATCCAACATTGGAAAGTGATAGATAAACTGTTTTTGTGTGCTTAAATGGTGAAGTTATTAGGCCTAAAAGACTCTAGAACAGTCATTGTATGTTATGATAGCTTTCTATGGTGCGTAAAAGTAGAAGTGATACAAACTAAATCTTCTCGATTTAATGTGGAGAATCATTCTGAGTTGTGCATGTCTCCATATACATCTTTCCGAATGATAGGCAGAAAAGTGATTACCCAGTCATACACGAGCCCGTGAGTGTTCTGATTCCCGCAAAGATAGTGTTAAGTATCTGCAGTGATCCAGATTCGGGACTTGCAGTTGTCTTCAATTTGAAGTTGTATTAATGTCTTTATTAAAAAAAACAAAAAAAAAACTCTAGTTATTATTGTTAAGCCTTCTGAAGCTTATTTTATTACAAATATCTAGAAAGAGGCAAGAACGAATATTTCAATGTATGAGAAAGAACGGGAAGAAGACTCCGAAGATCGACGTGTACTTATTGATTAATCAGACACTACGGATCGAAGTCGACTCGAGGTGACTTGGGGAATGCCAAATACGCTTTGAGAATAGATAGGAAGCATCACAATCTCTCATGTGAAAACCATACTAAGTTTTATACCTTCCTACAACCTGCTTCTTTATGTCATAATACCGACTGGGCGAACATAATGTAATGGCGAAGTTAATTGGTGAGCAAAATAGGCGAAGTTGACCATGCGTTGACTGAGCGAAGTTGTTTTTTTGGGCGAAGTTTACTCAACTTCTCCCCTGGGGTTTCTCTAAACTATATAAAGGGTTTCATTGGTCAAATTAGTCAAATTATTTTCAAACTCTAACCCTCGGTGAACTTATACACTTGAATCAAACCTCATATTAATCTGCTACTCGTCTGTGATAAAGGTTTGTAGGATCTATATGACTCGTAATTCGTATTATATGGTGCTAATCGGTGTCTCGATGATCCATTCTGTGGTCTCTTTTGCAACAAAACCTTAATCCTCGTTTAACAATCCGTATTAACAGTGCTTTGGTGAAAATATGGTTATCTGGATCTTAATCGAACTAACTCATTCATGTTTTCATTCTCAAATCGGTCATCCCTAACCACAAATGGGTCGTCTTGATGCGCTGATTACGGAGGCGAAGTTAGGGTTTCAGCGAAGTTGTACTCAACTTCGCCATAATACTAACTTTGCCTGCTAAGGCAAAATTGCTTAAGTGTTCTGGTCGGTCACTATTTGTGTTGATTCTCAAGCGAAGTTGGTCATTATGCGAATTTTACACTAAATTATAACTTAACTTCGCTCCTGGTAAACTGTGAAGTTATGACCTGTTGAGATACTGATCTAACTTAGCTCGTTTGTTGTGCAGTTATGGCTGCTGTGGCAGGTGCTGGTGGCGCTGGTGGTGACGAAGGTGGAGATAATAACAGACAGTTATTTCCGGGTCACAACATGTATATCACCTTAGATCCGGATGCTCGAGGAGTTGACGATTACCGTGAGATCATTTCGTTTCTCATACGCTCACGCATCTTTCATGCTATTACTACTACTCTTCCGATCTCACTACCGAATATTGAAGATTTCTTGAATACAAGGCGAGGCTAGTCGTTAAAGGTTTTAATCAACAAGAAGGGATTGATTATAATGAAGTGTTCGCTCCTGTGGCAAGATTGGAAGCCATTAGATTGTTTTTGGCATTTGCTGCTTATAAAAAGATGAAGGTTTTTCAGTTGGACGTAAAGAGTGCATTCCTAAATGGGAAAGTTGATGAGGTTGTGTATGTTGAGCAACCTCCGGGTTTTCCTGACCCAGACTTTCCAGACCATGTGTACAAATTAAGCAAGGCGTTGTATGGACTTCATCAGGCACCTCGTGCCTGGTACTCAACTTTATCAGATTACTTGCTTGAAAATGGGTTTAAAAGAGGAAAGATAGATAGCACGTTGTTCTTCAAGAGAGAAGGAAGCGACTTTCTGCTGGTGCAAGTCTACGTGGATGACATTATCTTTGCTGCATCAAAAGTCTCCATGTGTCAGGAGTTTGAGGCCGTCATGAAGAAATGGTTTGAAATGAGTGCTATGGGTGAACTAACTTTCTTTTTAGGATTGCAGGTTGATCAGAAGAAGGATGGGATGTTCATTCATCAGACGAAGTATGTCCATGATGTTCTCAAACGATTCAAGAAGGAGGACAGCTCTCCATTTGATACTCCAGTCTGCGTCAATCACAAATTGGGTGCTGATTCAGACAACGATGCAGATGCGGATCCAACTCAATATCGGGCTATTATAGGTTCTTTAATGTACTTAACTGCTTCTAGGCCTGATATAATGTTTGCTGTTTGTCTTTGTGCACGCTTTCAGGCAAACCCAAAAGAATCTCATTTGAAGGATGCGAAGAGGATACCGCGGTATCTCAAGGGCAAGCCGAAGCTGGGGTTGTGGTACCCGAGAGGAGGAGACTTGGAGCTAGTCGCTTACACAGATTCTGATTATGGAGGGTGCAATCAGAGTCGGAAATCAACAACAGGTGGATGTCAGTTTCTTGGTGGCAGATTGGTGTCGTGGCAATGCAAGAAGCAGACTTCCGTCGCAATTTCAACCTGTGAAGCAGAATACACGGCAGCATCCAACTGCTGCTCCCAGGTTCTTTGGATTCAACAACAGTTGCGCGACTATGGTCTGAATTTCTTACTTACTCCTATTTGCATTGATAACAAAGCTGCTATCTCAGTAACTAACAATCCCGTGAAGCACAGTAAAACTAAACATATTGACATACGTCATCATTTTATACGGGATTGTGCTGAGAAGAAACTGATTGTGCTTGAAAAGGTGGATACGCTTGATAATTTCGCTGATTTATATACTAAAGCGTTTGACAAATCAAGATTTCAAAACCTTATTGAGTTGAATGGGATGATCAATCCCGAGTAACCATGCTTTATATGTTTATTAAAAAAAAAAAAAAAAAAAAAAAGGTCACTATCGCTTAGAATTATGTCGGTTGCCTCAGTTTGAAGGACATGTCTTAGGATATGTTTGGTCCTCATTTCTACTTGTAGAATATGCGGATAGCCATTAACCAGATGACTGAAAGTGACCGGGGCGGTTTATGATGTGTTTTCATTCTTTCGCTTAAAATTAGTCGATCATACTTAGTTAGAAGGACACATACTAGTATGTGGTCGGTCCAGCTGATCCATTGGATCTTCGGGATAGCCGTTTACCTGAAGACTTTGTTTTGGTTGGGGCGATTGATGTTAAAATTTTTCTTTTTGGGAAATGAAATTATTTTTCAAGTCTACTACTTCGTAAGAAGTTCGTTTGCTATGTTTAACAGAAAATTGATCCAACCTTGGAAAATGATAGATATACTGATTTTGTGTGCTTAACTAGTAAAGTTATTAGGCTTAAAAGGCTTTAGAACAGTCATTGTATGTCATGATAACTTTTTATGGTGCGTAAAAGTAGATGTGATACAAACTAAATCTACTCGATTTTACGTGGAAACTCCTTAAGAGTTTTTGCTTGTCTTCATATATATCTTTCCGAATGATAGGCAGAAAAGTGATTACCCAGTCATACACGAGCCCGTGAGTGTTCTGATTCCCGTGAAGATAGCGTTTCAAGAAACTGCAGTGATCCAGATTCGGGACTTGCAGTTGTTTACTACTCTGAAGTCTATGTAAATGTTTATCGTTAAAAAAAAAAATACCTTATGAGTTATTGAAACATTTTAGAGCTAACAATGTCAAGACTTCTCAATCATGAAGTACGAAAGAGAGCGGAATACTTCTCAATCATGAAGTACGAAAGAGAGCGGAATCAGATGAAGAGTACTTACAAACTTAATCAGACACAATGGGTCGAGGTCAATTCGGGGTGACTTGGGGAAAGCCAAATACGCTTTGAGAATAGATAGGAGGCATCATAATCTCTGAGTTGTTGCCCACTTAAATTTTGAGGCATAATTGAACCTAACTCGTATCACAGAAATGATGAAAACCATTTTAAGTTATTTACCTGCCTACAACCTGTTTCTTTATGTCATAATACAGCTAAACACGGATCTATGTGACAGTCACGTAATTAGTATGATTCCTGTTCGGATCTTTTCTAAAACGTAGTAGTCCCTTGTAAAGACTGAAATTTGATCCCTTAAACTTTAAATTGTTAAAAGTTTTCTTTTTATGTAGTTGTATGCTTTTATATCTGGTTACTTGGACTTGATCGTGTCATTTAATTCTTAAAGGGAAGTTTTTAAAAATTAATTGAAAAATGTTCAAATTATAAGGTTTGATTTTGTAAATATAGGCGAAGTTGTTAAACAGGCGAACTTATGAATAACTTCGCCTAGGCGAAGTTAACCGCAACTTCGCCTGTATAACTCCGCTCCTATATAAAGGAATTTTTAAGGTCAACAGTTCATAATTTTCAAAACAAGCGAACTTATCCTCCGTATTTACAGCGAACTTATCCGATTACCAGCGAACTTGTATTTCGATTTCATCTTTGTTCTTTTTCTCAGTTTCCGTTATCGATTCAAGGTTCGTAGTGTCGTCATAGCTTATAATCTTTGTCATTGTTGTTAATCCTAGGTTGTTTCGACACCCGGTTAGTGACCTCGGACGTTCGATCCTTAAACCCGGTTTCAAACTTGTTTTAACGTGGTCGTTCACACATTGAACGTCTAGATAACCATAAAATCATGTTTTCCGGATTCCTTAATCACGAAATCACCAACTGCACGTTGTTTCATAAACCTTACTGTCGCCGTTTCAGATTCAGGCGAACTTAAGGATTAGGCGAAGTTATCTGCAACTTAGCCTGAGGTTTAACTTTGCCTGAGGCGATGTTGTGGTGAGGCGAAGTTATCATTAACTTCGCCTTGACCATTTTACTTATTAGTTATTAGACGAACTTAAAGATGAAGCGAAGTTATTCCCAACTTCGCCCAATCTTTAACTTCGCCTATACAGACTTTATCACAACTTCGCTCATGGTAACAAGCGAACTTGTGTTATGCCTTAACGTGTATCTAACTTGGTTCGTTTGTTGCAGATATGGCTGCTGTTGCTGGTGCTGGAGGTGCTGGTGGCGATGACGGGGGAGATAATCAGAGGCAATTCTTCCCGGGTCATAACATGTATATCACCTTAGACCCCGAAGTGAGCGGTGTTGAGGATTACCGCGAGATAATCACATTCCTCATTCGCTCGAGGATATTCCACGCTATCACTACGACTCTGCCGATTTCCTTACCCAATATCGAGGATTTCTTGCAGACAGTGGAATACGATTGCCGCGTTGAGCCCCCGGTTATGCGAGCAACCGTCAACAATCAAGAGGTTCAGTTCTCATCTGAACAAATACGGGTGGCTTTACGGTTCGGTAAGGAGACTAGGGATGACCCTACAGAGTTTGTGGCTCCGTTCCGTGATGGAGCGTTTCTCCGAATGGGCTATTCTGGTCCATTAGGTGATACTCAGAGGAGGAAGGGTTTCCTACTCGATCAGTGGCGCTTCCTCATGCACGTAATGATTGTCTGCATGTCTGGGAGGAAGGCGGGCACTGATGGTATGGGTGCGACCATGCAGTCCGCAATGACTGCTCTGACTTATAACAAACGTTATAGCTTCAGTCAGATGGTCTTTTATGAGATCGATAGGCAGAGGAGAGCGATGGCTCGTGAGCGGTTCATTATGTATCCAAGATTCATTCAGATGATCTTGAATCAGGTTGCTCCCACGATGCCTCAACGACGTCCAATACGATACGTGGAGAGTGTGAGCAAACGTATCTTCGCTCAATGCCGAACATCCAGTGCGAGGAGCAAGCCTGAACTGCGTCCAAGGCATACTCCACTCTTTGGGTACTTAATAAACCCGGGGTATGTGCCAGCTCGTGGGGATGAGTTCAGAGACCCTCAACCACGACAGGCAGGAGCAACTCAAGATGTACCTGCTGTGCCTGTTGTATCGGCTGAGGAGGATGTAGACCTTGATGCTGCATTTGGCGGCCAAGGATTCTTCGACATGGACCGGTTTGATCCGCAAGAAGAGGTGCAGGTCTCTGCTGCACAGGTTAGGGAAGTGAATGTTACTAGAGCAGCTACGACGGTGGCTGACTCAGATCTTGATGATGTTATGGATGAGGCGAGAAGGATGTTGGTGACTCGAGAGAGGACGTTAGGGAAGAGAAAGAGGACAGTTGATGATAGTGAGTCAGAAGAAGAAGAAGAAGATATTCACAAACTGATCAGACGTTCGAGACGGGAAAGGACAGGTGCAGGTATGGGAGCTGGAGAGACTTCAAGAGTTGTACGTTTCGCTCCGCCAGCACTGTCAGGTATGGCGATTGTTCCTACATCTGTACAGGTTACAAGTTTAAGCGCCGCGGATGTTCCCGTGGTGGCTACATCAGCTTTCGGCATTCCATCCATCACACTACAGATGACGACTCCAGAGATTGTATCGTTGCCGCCTCCAACGCTTACTCCTTCAGAGGTGGTTGCACAATTTGTGGAGTCCACAGTCGTTGCAACTGCAGGGTTGTCGGTCACGTTACCACCTGCGGTTACGTCCACAGCTGCTTCTGATGTCCCGGTTTCATTCGAAATTCCTGCTGAGTATACTCAAGACACATCTCACATGAGGTTTGATTTCGATGCAACCCTCTCAGACTCGGAGAGAATAGCTGCACTTGAGCGGGTCGTGGCAGAACAATCAAGTGTGAATCTTGTCCAGACCCAGGCTATTCAGCGCCTTGTAGCAGAGAATCAACTACAGTCGTCCCTCCTGGTTGAACATGGGAGAATTATAGATGCTATGAAGGAGTTCTTGGCATCTCAGGGGGAGACAAGCTGTAAAGGCGACGAGTTAAGGACAAAGAAGAGAAATGATAGAGACGATGATCCCAATGCATCGAAAGGTGCAGGTGGTGAGTTGCCAAGAACTACTCAAGCTCTTGGGACTTCCACAGCTCAGGGGGAGTCTGCAGGTGCGGTTTGGTGGTGATGAGGTGGTGATGGTTGATGATGAAGATGATGTGATTGATGCTTTGAAAGAATTGGATGATGATATGCTAGATGATGATGTGATGTTTGATGATGATGTGCTGCCAATTGAGGAGATTGAAAAGATTGGTGCAGAAATTGTGATTAAAGATGAGATTGAAGAGGGTGAGATAATTGAGGAAAATGTTGAACACGAGATCCCAGATGTTGAGAAAGCCGATATGGGTAATGAGATGGCAAATGATGAGACTGAATGGGAGGAGCAGCCTAGGTGGAAGGAAGGCTATGCTCATTGGTTTATCAAAACTAAGAAGCCTGCTGTTCCAACCATGTTCAAGAAAAGTTATAATATCAAAGGCTACGCTGAGTCTAAGAAAGGAATTATTTGTTGGCTATATGATGAACAGCTAAAAGTGTTCGTGGTGAAAATATATGATGGTATTCAATACATTAAGAGAACGTTGAGATCTCTCAATACATTGCCTGAATGTGAGGTGAAGGATTTGGCTAGATTGGGGTTGATTAATAGAAGTGACGACAACATGGCCAGAGTTATTGGAAAGATCGTGTGGAAAGAGAGTATTAAAGAAAAGAAGTTTGAGTTATTAAAGCCACAGAAGGGAAAGCTAGTGGAAGATAAAGAAAGGGGAATGAGAGCAGATGGCAAGCCTTGGATGGTAATGAAGTACAAATCGATTCGGTGTCTTAAAGATGTGCCGATGAAGACAATGCCCAAGGATGTGTTAAAGAACCTTAAATGGTGTTATGTTGATTTCCAGACTGCTGAAGCCGTGATGGAAGACGAAGATGAACAAGAAGTGCTAAGAGTGTATGATCCGATGCATCTTGTTAATTTATCGAAAGCTGATCTGCAGGTGTTAAATGAAAAGAAGATATTTTATATTCCTGCTTGGAAAGACGAAGCGAGGAAATATCAGCGAGTAGTCACGGTATGTGTGAGAGAAGGAGTACATGCATGAAGACAAAGAGATTGAAGGTTACAAGACACGTGCTTGAAGATCAAGACATGAAGCTACTGCCAAGGGGGAGTCTGTTGGTGCATAATGTCAGTAGTTCATAGTCTAGTGTCTGTAATCGAGTCTGTAATGTTAATTATGTTTTATATATGTCTTAAGCGAAGTTACTGACAAGTTCGCTGTTTAGGCGAACTTGTTAGTCAAGCGAAGTTATGGACAACTTCGCCTGAATATGCCAGGCGAAGTTGTCGTGTATTTATATACCTAGGTTACGGCTTGGTTTGTGTGGAGTTCCAATCAGTTGTTCGTGTTAGTTTGTTCGAGTTGTCACGAGAGCTGTAACGTGTGTCTGTAATAGTGATATCGTATCACGTGTTTGAGTTATAATATAACGTGTTCGTTTATCGTATCGTGTGTTCGTGTGATTCGTGTTCTACGCTCGTAACGATCTACGCAGGGATTCCGCACCTGAGTAGATCGAGATATCTCGTGCGATCCATCCAGGTAACCTACAAAGCTTGTAACAAGTTCAAATCTCCACCTATGTGAAGGGTTGCATAGATCAGAAGGTAATTCGGTTTGGTTTTGTCTGGATCGGGTTTGGGTATTTTGTGGTGGTTCAAGGGTTTTGGTTAATGAGGATGGTAAATACAACTTTTGCTGATTGTCGGGAATCTTAAGATGTCTGCAGTGGTCATCTTTTTCTCCCGTTTGTGGAACACATTTTTTTAAACAAACCTAGTGACTCATTTAAGGTCAGATCATCAAGACCAGTTGTGTCGAGGATGTGAATCAGTTCTTCCTCAATCCTGCTCTGAACATAACTCCCAACTCTAATGGATTGTTCGGCTTTGAGCCTAATAGCCCCAACCCTCATTATATCGGTATATTCATGTTGAGACTAAGTTTGACTTTTTCTATATCTTCCTTCGTGGGACCAGTTTCCGCATCCTAAACATCGTTCATATTTTCTTGCTCTTCTTTTCATTGCGCTTTTCGAAACTCCACAAAATGGTGGCATTTTTTCGTCTTGGCGTCACTTTTTCCTCACCTCATTGTTAAAGAGAAAAACTCTCTCCCTAAGTTCTGGAGGCAAACTACGTTTTGCGAAATGTATGCAGCAAAGGAAATTGAAATCGAAAGAATGCATTTCCAATTCTTTAGGGTCTGTCGATAAAAGACCAGTGTTGTATTTTACCCGTTTGTGAGGGATAAAGTGGTAAGGTTTTGGTTTAGGGTTTTGTAATTTGGAGGATGGTTTGAGGGGTTTGTAGTGATATTACCTTCTTCCTTATATAACGCTTCGTGCGGTCTTAATATGACTATTTATAACAAGTTCTAATTCACATGTAACATATGACTCACACAAAACTTTCGAAAAAATATATTTATGGCATGAGGTTTATCTCACAGTAACGGAGGGATTGGGTATAAACACCATATTTTGCATAATTTATTCTCAATATTACAAAACTTCTTTTTTACTTTTTCACTTTTTGGTTATAATAGATTTTTTGTTTTGGTTATATGCAAAATAATCTTTCTAGATTTTTTTGGTTTGATTAAGAAAAATGGTCTTTGTATGCTAAAAAAGTTATATTTTAATAGAGAATTTTATAATTAGTTGATCAAGCACTTGGTCAAGTAATTGCTCTCCCCACACTTGAATCTCATATTGTCCTCAATGTGAAAAGATTCATAAGAAAATTAAAATTCTAATTAAGTATGGTGGGTAAAATGGAGAGGTACTTCCCTACGGGTTAACGAAATTTTGACAGAGCGTCCCCTGTTTTTTATCCGTTTTCTAGTTTTGTACCTGTATAATATAAAACTACAAACGACCACAAACAACCAATCATAATTCTACTGAAAATTAGGTATGGAATCATCCATACCCTGCCCACACGGGCTAAATAAGTACCTTCTAAAATATCTTGGCACCCACGGCCATAAAAAGTATCCAACCAAACAAACAAACAAGTGACAGAATGTAAATTGTTCAAACAAGCATAATAATAACGTCATGAAAATACTACCACCCGAACCCATACCCAAGTTAGACCTACCATCGCCGCTGCTCATCAGTTACCTGTGTCAGGGTCGAACGGTCCCCACTGCCTGTCCATGCGATGTCCCAAACGGTCTATCTCTTACCTCGTTTTCGCATATTCTGCTGCTCGATGTGCGTCAAATGCAGCAATTTGTCCTGTTATACTGTCAAACGAGGCGGTAGTGTTAGCTTGGAACTGGTAAATGAGGTCGTATATGCCCTCGAATGAGTATCGGCTATCATAAGACAAGCTAGGGCCGGCCCCTGATGAAGATGGGCCTCCCTGCTGGTGGTATGTGCGGTGGCGGGTCTGTCGGGGTGGTGATCCTCCCCTCCTCTAGGGTATATCCAATATTATCATCTCAGTCGGGTCCTCAGGATCCCAAACCTGGTTTAGTGTATCGTTAAACCTCCACATTTTTGGGTTTCGGCTAACCTGTTGGACTATTTGCATGCCAATGCAATAATCGAGGCTGTGTGCGATTGGTCTCGGGCTTTGGGTTCCTTCTATGTTCGCGTTATAGGCTTCGTATAGTTTATAAATCCATGGACTGCCTAAGATCGGGGTATTCGAGCTTTTTGCATTTGCATTTGTTCTGAAAAATGACAGAACAGATAGGTGATATTGCAAGCCATTTTGTTTTTTATGTAATACAAGGCCCATAAATCCCTCAGATTCACCACTCCTTCACTCTGATCGCGTGCTGTTACCGTGTGGCTCAACAGTCGGCGAATGTATCTTATGAGTGGGCCGCGTAAGGCGGTGCTCTTTGAGCTGCTGGCACAGTAGGCTTCCTCTCTATAACTCAGTAGTTCCCATGCATCTTTTCTGGTATCACCTGCTTCCGCTGACTCATCTGGCTCCTCATATGTAAATTTAATCATATACTCGAACCAGATAGGTTTGTCAGTTTCATCACGCGTGTATATCCCCAAATCAATACCCAACTGGGTCATTGATGTCGTGTACCATACTCCCCCACACCTGAATTTCATAGCTTCTTCATCCCACATACTCAAATTTCTTGTCTTGAAAGAGAACGAGGCTAGAAATTCCTTGGTCAATTCTGTCACAGCCTTACCCTTTTGATTCAACACACGCCTCCATGGCCCTTTCACGAAATGTTTGTACCGCTCCCACTTATTCACTTGCGTTAGTGTTTCCTTGAAAGCATAGAAATGTGATTCTGGGCGGCCATTATTAAGGTAGCCCAGTCATTGTCGGGCCTGTATGTCTCTGGCAGTTTGTTCGGGAAACAATAGGAATGCATGTTCATCATCTCCATATTCAGCCATCTACAAATTATACTCAGATTAGTCTATTTCTTATCAAAGATTCGCCAAAAAATTTAAAACAGCGTGTTAACCACGGTGCCGTGCTTCTTAAAGCGCGGCCCCATGTTTTCAGCAAGCACAGTACCGTGCTTTTACAAGCACGGCCCCATGCTGCGGGTCTTTGGCAGTTTAACCTTGAATCTGATTTTGACTTTTCGTTGACCAGAGAGTGACCATGGGTCGTGTTTCGTAAAGCATAGCCCGTGTTTCTAATCCTAAATCTATCATAAACAAGACTCGAACTTGCGATTCTAGCCGATTTTGACATGTTATTCGGGTTCAAATGTTTAACTAATCATCCAAGATCCGAACCGAATCGTTTTTCTTAACAAAACACAAGTGTAAACCTATCTTGCAATTCATTATCCTAGATCTAAACAATTAACCCATCTAATTTCCAGGTTTGTACCCGATTTTGTCAATTGGTTCGATTTAGGGTTTGATTTAGACCTAGAATGATGAATTTGATCATTAGATTTGTTAAATTAACATACCTTTAGTTGGAAATCGAAGATTTGAGGCAAAGATCTATGAAATTGATGAAAGGTCGGCGGTTTTTGGTGTTAGAACGAACTGGTGTTAGGGTTAATTGAATGGAAAATGTTATTTTAATTGAAAAATACGTAACTGCGCTGTGGAAAAAAGAACGGTCCCGTGCTGCAGGTAGCAGTCAGTTTTATTTTTATTTGTTGTTTATTTGTCGAGCTAGTTTTTTTTAACTGATTTTCTTTATGGATTTAAAGTTAATATATAAATTAAAAGTCCTAATCTTCATTAAACATAAAACACATAATTAAACATAATTAGAAAGGAAAAGTAAACAACAATCCTGAATCACGTAACATAAAACTAGCAAGAGTAACTCCTAACGAGAAAAACTATGGACCTTTAACGACCACCATTCTTGAAGAAGTCTTGAATGTGTGGTGGAGCTCTTTTAGCTTCCAAGATCTCGGAAAGCTTTTTATCGAGCTTCGTGATCTCCTGGTTAAGATAATTGAACTTGAAATCCACATCCTTGTTGTGGCTATCAACAACATGGAAATTCTCAAACCACAGTAGTTTGACTTTGTTGGTCAGCTTGATTAGACGAGCCTCAGTTTGGATGTTACTTTCGACTTGGTCTCTCACAATGCATTGGAGCCTCATGATTTCTTCCTCAAGGTTTGAGGAAGAATCACCATTTTTGCCCCTTCTCACTGGTCTCCATTCTGTTTTCTTACTTTCCATTTCAGTAAACTTGTTTTTGGTATGAAAGGAATAGTGAGTTTTTGAACGCATTATATAGAGACTGTAACATCGAGCACGTCCCAGTGCTTCTTGGAGCACGGCCCGTGCTTCTAGGGGAATAAATGTTTCTGATTCAGAGAATTGTACGGAGTCAGCGCGTATAAAGCTGAAGGTTCTAGGGTGACCACGGCCCGTGCTTCAAGAAGCACAGCCCCATGCTTTTTGTCACTGAAATTTTATTTGATTTTTCAGCCAAACGCTAGAGCTGGAATTTTTAGAGTGATGTTTAGTATGTTATTTTAATAGTTTGATCATCCTAATAATTATTTTTCATTAAAATTAAAAGTCCTAAAACAATTGTGGGATAAGCCCGGTTTTCCTAGAAATGAAAAAAAATTACTCGGGTTAAGCCCAAGGGTCCTAGCACAATGTTCCTAGTGCACTTGTTTACACATGAAAACAGAAAATTAAGGTTCCTAGATCTCTCCGAAGGGTTCTCCTCCGCCGAATGGTCCTGGTGGCGGAAAGTACGTGAAACCGAGAACTTGAAAATGGAGTTTTTCATTAATGTCTCGAAGCTCCATTTTCATGTTCTCCACCTATTCAATGAGTTGAACGAGACGCATCTCTACGAGGAGATTCATTTTGGTGAGTTCTTTGACGAGTTCTTGAAGATTCATCAAAAGCTCGGTTTCGGATACGTGTCGCGTTTCTTTCCTCTGTTGGCGAGGGACGGGGATTGCTTCGCTCATTTCAGTATGCATGTTGTGATCTCAGTGGAGAGTGTTTGAAATTGGGTTTGTGCAAGAAATGCATTGGAAAAGGATGCCTTTTATAGCCAACCAGTTGTCAGGCACGACCCCGTGCTTGTAGAAGCACGGCCCCGTGTTTTTGTTCTTATAATTCTGTTATAAACCAGTCTGACTGAGATTTTTGCAGCGAAGATTTCGGCCCGCACTTTGTGGCACGAGACCGTGATTCTAGGAGCATGCCCCCGTGTTTTTGGTAATATTTTTTTAGTAAAACAACGAATCATATTTACAAGGCGTAGTTTAACTAAGGTCTTGGACAGACCCTTCTGATGTTATCTTTATTGGTTCGTGCGGAGGATTAGTACCTCCGAAACTTCTTCGAATGGGCCATTGATGTATGGTTTTAACTGATGCCCATTGACTTTGAACTTGTGGCCATTAGAGTTTGAGATCTAAATAGTCCCATAGTAAAAAACTGATTCAACTACGTATGGACCTATCCGGTGAGATTTCAGTTTTCCTGGGAAAAGGCGTAGACGTGTGTTGTGTAATAGTACTCGATCGCCAATTTGAAACTTCTTTTTTCCTTTCAATTGTGTGTCGTGAAAACATTTAGTCTTTTCTTTGTAGGACCAGGAGTTTTCATAGGCCAGTGCCCTTAACTCCTCTAGCTCATGAATCTGATTTTTCCGGTTTTTACTGGCCGATTTTAGATCAAAATTCACTGCTCGGAGAGCCCAATAAGCTTTGTGTTTTAGTTCTACGGGTAGATGACATGCTTTTCCATAAACGATTTTGAATGGCGTTGTTCCTATGGGGTTTTTGTAGGCTGTCCAAAGGGCCCACTAGTCTGAGGGTGATATGGTGTTTCCAGTCGGTGGTAGACTCCATATCGTGCTAAGACTTTGTCCATCAGTACGTTACAGAGGTGAGTACCTCTGTCGCTAATTAGGGCTTTCGGAGTACCGAAGCGTGAAAATAACCTTTTTAGAAAACGCACAACTACTAGAGCGTCATTCGTGGGAAGAGCTTGTGCTTCAACCCATTTAGACAGGTAGTCGACTTCTACAAGGATGTACTTGTTTCCGAATGAGTTTGGAAATGGGAACCATAAAATCTATTCCCAATGCATCAAAGAATTCACATATCTGAATGCCCTTTTGAGCCATCTCATTTTTAACTGAGATGTTTCCGGCTCTTTGACAAGCATCGCATGCTTGGATCAAAGCATGTGTGTCCTTGTATATGGTGGGCCAGAAAAATCCTGCATCAAACACTTTCCTAACCGTGGTGGCAATACTGTGGTGTCCACCCATCGGTCCTTCATGGAAGTGTTTGAGGATATCAAAGGCTTCCTTTCCTGATACACACCTACGAATAGCCTGATATGCACCTATCCTAAAAAAGTATAGATCTTCCCAGAAATAGAACTTAAGGTCAGAAAAGAACTTCCGCTGTTGATGAGTTAGCCATTTTCTTAGGATTTTACAAGCCAAATAGTTTGCGAAATCGGCAAACCAAGGACATTCAGCCTCCTCTTGCATGACTGCTTGGATATGCATGAGAACTTCATGTGGGAAATTATCGTTGATAATTTCCTTTTGAGGTTCTTCTGAAGCTGGGCATTCTAAGCGTGAAAAATGGTCTGTTGCTACATTTCCTGCTCCCTTCTTGTCCTTGACTTCTATGTTGAACTCTTGGAGTAAGAGAATCCATCGGATGAGTCTATGTTTAGCGTCCTAATTGTTGAAGAGGTATCGTATGTCGGCATGGTCGGTGTAAACTAAGGTTTTGGAAAGCACTAGGTAAGATCTAATTTTTCAAAGGAAAAAATTACTGCTAGTAACTCTTTTTCTGTTGTGGTATAATTTTCTTGTGCATCATTAAGAGTTTTACTAGAATAGTAAAGTGGGTGAAAATGTTTCTCTTTGCGTTGTCCGAGCACGGCTCCAACTTCAAAGTCACTTGCATCGCACATGATTTTGAATGGAATGGTCCAATCGGGTGTAGTCATAATTGGTGCGTTGACAAGTTTGTCTTTCAATATGTTGAATGATTCAACACATTCTTTAGAGAAGATGAATGATTCGTCTTTCTCCAGAAGTTTGGTCATAGGTCTAGCAATTAAGGAGAAGTCTTTTATGAAACGACGATAGAATCCTGCATGACCTAGAAAACTTCTAATGGCTTTGACAGAAGTTAGTGGCGGCAGTTTAGAGATGGTTTCTATTTTTTCCCTATCAACTCCTATTTTTGCTTGAGATATCTTATGACCGAGAACAATGCCTTCTTTAACCATAAAGTGGCATTTCTCCCAGTGAAGTACTAAATTTACCTCTTCACACCTAGCTAACATTTTGTCTAGGTTCTTTAGACAATTATCGAAAGAGTCTCCAAAGACGGAGAACTCATCCATGAAAACTTCCATAGAGTGTTCGATCATTTCATGAAAGATGGCCACCATGCAACGTTGAAAGGTAGCCGGAGCGCTACATAGTCCAAATGGCATTCTTCGGTAGGCGAAGGTTCCGTATGGACATGTAAAGGTGGTTTTCTCCTGGTCTTTATGAGCAATTGGGATTTGAAAGTATCCGGAGAATCCATCAAGAAAACAGTAGAACATTTTTCTTGATAAACGTTCGAGTATTTGATCGATAAAAGGAGGTGTAAAATGATCTTTTCTTGTGGCGTCATTAAGCTTTCGGTAATTAATGCAAACTCGCCAGCCTGTGATGGTCCTCATCGGGACTAGCTCGTCCTTCCCGTTCATTACAACTGTCATTCCTCCCTTCTTGGGTACCACTTGAACTGGACTAACCCCAAGTGAATCTGAGATATGATAGATTAATTTGGCATCAAGGAGTTTGATCACTTCCTTCTTCACCACATCTTGCATGTTGGTATTAAGACGTCTTTGATGTTGAGCCACGGGTTTGTATTCCTCTTCCATGAGGATTTTGTGAGTACAAAAGGAAGGGCTGATGCTTTTTGATATCCATGATCTTCCATGCGATGACCTTCTTATGGTTTTTAAGAACCTTAAGAGGTTCATCTTTCTCTTTTTTCGAAAGGTGAGATTAAATAATTACTGGGTGTTGAGAGTCTTTTTCTTGAAAGGCATATTACAGATGGTTTAGGGTTTCTTTTAATTCTAAGGTTGGTGGTTCTTTGATTGATGTTTTTAATTTTTCATTATGTTCGATGATCTCGCATGCTACTCTTGATGATTCTTGATAGTTATCGATAGTATTGAGATTATCGTGTTCTAAGGTGGGTTTAATGATTACATTAGTTAAGATCTGTGTTTCTAATGGGGTGTTGATGGAAGATTTCTGCACATAGAAACTCACGATGGAATCAATGATGTCGACACAATATAATGTGTCGTCGTGATGTTGCGGATGTTGCATAGATTTTCCTATGTCAAAAGTGATAGCCTCTTCATTAACCCTGAGAGTGAGTTTGTCCGTGCAAACGTCAATGATAGCCTTTGCAGTGGCTAGAAAGGGTCTTCCTAAAATCAGAGGTACACTTTTGTCTTCCTCCATATCTAGAATTACAAAATTTACTGGGAAAACAAATTTGTCAATTTTTGACAAGCATGTTTTCAACAATGCCCCGAGGATATTTAACGGATCGGTCAGCTAACTAAATGCTTATGCGGGTTGGTTTTTGTTCTCCTATCCCTGGTTTTGCAAAACCTGCATAAGGCATTAAGTTAATACTAGCTCCTAGGTCGGCCAGGGCATTTCTAATAGACAAATTTCCTATGAGACAAGGGATAGTAAACCACCCTACATCAGTCATTTTTGGTGGTAGCTTGTTTTGGAGGACCGCTAAACATTCTTCACTGAGGGTGACATGTGATAGCTCCTCCAGCTTCCTCTTGTTTGTCAGCACTTCTTTGAGGAACTTGGCATATTTTGGCATTTGAGCAATGGCTTCGATAAAAGGGATGTTGGTATGGAGTTGTTTGAAGAGTTCTAAAAATTTCCGTACTGAGCTTCCAATCTCTCCTGCTTCAATCGTCCTGGGTATGGAAAAGGTGGAACATAGGTTCTGACCGGTTCCTTAGGTTGTGCGGTGCCTGTTGGAATCAGTCCCCCTGTGTTTTGTCAGGGGCTTCCTTCTCCATAACTGGTTCTGAAGTTGGTGAGGAAACAGTGGTTGTGCGGCTTCTGAGTGTAAAGCATTAGCTATCGCATTCAGATTAGTGATTGTGTTGTTTGGAAGAGTGGCAGGTGGTCTTTCGGATAATTGTCGGGCAATTTGTCCGATTTGGGTTTCTTGATTTTGTAATGATGCTTGTTGACTTGTAAACTCTCAAATCTAACTCAGATCTAAGATCTTATAACAATTACGGATCTAGTTCATTATTGCTCTTATACGTTATATGTTGTATATATATATATTAGTATTAGTTGTATAGATATGTGTATGTATAATATAAGATGATTTAATTAAGATGAAGCTTGAGAGGAAATCTGGACAGAAATTTGATAATATTAACTCAAAACTTAAATTAAATAGTGGACGAACCCACTACATATAGAAGACAGGTATAGTTCGTTACAAATTCCGTAACAAACTAGCCTCCTGCTTCGTTACAATACATTATATAAACAAGTATAACGAAACACCCACTGATTCGTTAAACATCCTTAACGAATCAGGAGATAAGTTAACTCATGGTCTAGTTCGTTAAACATCCTTAACGAATTAGACAGTTCCTTTAACGAACTAGCTTAATTTAATAATATCTTTTACACTAAATTAAACGATAATTACCAATACTCGAGACGCAAAATCGTGTACTAACAGACACCCCCCTCGTCTTGAGCTCTTTGTCTTTAATTTACTTGAAGCGTCTTGTCTGCCAATCTTTGCAACTATGAATACCATGTTCATGACACACTCGAACAACACGTTGAAACTACATTTCTCGGTTATAGTCTTCACGACGCTCTATCAATATTTTATTCTTGAAAAGCACGTCATTGTCGGTCTCTGTCAAATTCACAAGCCACATCGGATCAATGATCTTTATCAGCTCGGTCTTTAAGCCTTTACCCAACACAACAACGGCCTCGCCAGTTCGGTTGTCGTAGTACCAGCGGTTGAAAGATAAATACATATGTTGGTTCAGCGTCTTCACAGGTACACGCTTCATAGTTCTTGGTGGCTTTACCTTAATAAACCAACTTCCTCCAACCTGTCCTTGGATCGATCTCAACGATACGCTTGCGAGTTCGAATCTGTGGCTTAAAAATTTGAACCCGTGGTTCACCTCAAACAACAAGTGTTGGTGAAACCAACTTGCTTGGTGATTCCCGCAACGGTAAATAAACAGTCGACACGCGAGGGTCCGAACGTCCCAACGCGGTAATGAGAGAACATCAGTAATCTTCTCAAAATACTGAATGTCGTTCTCCCATTTTATAATGCAGACCTTTAAATCGGAATCATAAGCCATGAAATAATGTCACCTCACACTTTATATACGGCCTTAAAGGATGTCATCTGATTAGCTTGAGCACGAGCGACAGCTTCGACTTTCATCTCTTGATCCACATATCGGAATGCATCAATAATCTTACGAGCCTTCTTGTTCCGATAAGCAAACCATTTCTGAATGTCAGCAACAGATGAATCGGGCTTTGAATCGAATCTTGTATCAACAACATTCTTGCCTTTGAGATCTTCTCCAGATGATCTTCTGCTGCATTGATGGTTTCCTCAGTAAATATAGGAGCACCCTGATCAACATTAGTGTGTTGAAATAAATCAGGGTATTCCTCAGCAGTCAAGTCCTCAATCTCCACCTCCTCGTCCTCGTAAATAAATGTCGTATTCATCTCAATAGTAGGATCATTTAAGATCACTTCATCATTCACGACCTCCACGTCATCCTCAGCCTCTAACACGGTTAACTCATCATCATTCAGACCAAGAAAAATCAAAATCTGCTCTCGTGTTAGAGACCTCTCAACAAACTGCCCAACCTCAATCTCAACCGCATTAACTATACTTCTAACCACCCCCCTTACCATCAACAAAGATAACGGTATCAGCCTTGATCTTAATGGGTGTAGTAGCTGTATGATCATGATGAACAATTATCTGCTTTTATGAATCACTAGCTGCACTTGTACCAGCACCAGAAACCGAGCTGTGAGTTTGTTAAGGCTCGCTTCCTCCAGTACCCGAAGCATCTGGATCTTCCTCATCATTTCTAAGCTTCTTCAGTTCATCGTCCTTGCATGTCAACTGCAAGATAAGATCCTCTTGTTGTTTTATTTTCACCCCTGAGACTCAACAATCTCACTGAGGGATTTTGTCACTTTTTGGCAGAAGGATACATAACTCACCAGCTTCTTTTGGTTCTCCAACATGCGTTCTTGAGTCATTTGGTCAGCAAAAATCTGATTTTTATACAAGTGTAGTAAACTCAAGACCATGTTCATCTGTTGATCATGAGACATAGTAAGAAACGAAGACGGGATTGGTTGAACAGGACCTTGAGGTCGGTTAAGCCTTAGATCTGAAAAATCCATAGGTGGTGGAGGCATCATCATTGGTGTAGGAGAGACCATCGATGTAGCAGTTGAAGGCCTTGGTAATGTAGATAAAACTGATTGAGGGATCATACCAAGTCTCGGATCCGACGTAAGCTGGTGAGTTAAAAGTTAATTCCGGGGTGCTAGTAGTAAGCAGCACCAACGGTCTTTGAGAGACGGACGACCTTGGAGGTTGAACTCCAAATGAGATGCCAGCACCAACCGACACTCGTCGCTTAGACGATCCTTCACCACCTAATTCTTTCCCTTTCCTTTTGCGTTGAGCAGCTATAGTAGCAGCTAAAGCAGCGTCAACCGCAGCTTGTTGTTGAGCTTGAGCATCACCATCACCACCATTATCACCATCATCATCATTATCATCACCCTCGTTCCCACCTTCTCCTTCCTCATGCTCAGAATCCAAGTCATCGTGGATCCAGCGATCATCGGAAGGACATACATAATTTGGATTCACCGGATAACCTATCAACCTTTTGGTACGTGGAGAGGTTTCTTGACGGTACTGCTTCATCCTCCTCAAGTATCTGCTTTCATATAATCCAACGTAAATTTATCCTCAACTTGTGTTGGATCTATCACCAAAACTTTACATGTCGCTTCAAAATAGTACAAATTTCTTTGAGATGATCAAAGATCATTTCAGAGAAGTTGAAGGGTTTATTTAGAACCAAAGCAACGAAAGCCGATTGAAGCATGATTCGGCATTCGTCGAAACCCCCTTTCCATCCACCAAGGCAATGTATAAGAACGTGCAATAGATACTTGTATGTGAGACACAAATATTCCTTGTTACACATGGACTCATCAAGATTACCATAATAAAATACCCGTCGAAACAACCCTTTAATCAGCTCCTTGTGGTACTCGCTCGGATAATCAATCGTGTCATCGAACTTCAGCACCCTACGAACAGTCTCAATTGATACTACAACCGGTCTCGCATTAACCTCAGCAGCAATGTGGTTCTCTGATTCCACATAAAGAGCAGTATTCCAGAATTGGCGAACGATGTTGAACCTCACATCCGGATTAGCAGTGATAGCATAATGAATACGTGATCGACGTAAGAACTCCAACATTCCCCCTAAAAATGTTTTCGTCAGCAAAGTTTGTACCAACAAAAGCACAAACGTTGTGTCGTTTGTCATACGGAAGCATAGGAATATCCTGTGTCGGTTGTTGTTGTTGTGGTGCATCAACGGGAGGATCCTGATCTTTGTTATCAGCCATTGCACTATATAAACAAAGCCGAGAATCAGTGATGATGAATATTAATAATACTTATATAATAAATATATAATTAAAATTTTTAAAAATAAACCAATTTATAAAACTGTTGATTTTAAAATAATTAATATGTCATTCGTTAAATATGCTAATTCGTTATAACGAAATGGTAATTCGTTAAAACGAATAAGCTACTTCGCTATCAAGTAAATAGTTAACGAATTAGGCTTAACGAATCACTAATAAAAGTTAACGAATTATGGTCTAATTCGTTATAAATAACGAATGAAAGTCTGGTTCGTTATAATGTAAGATTCGTTATCCTGATTCGTGTGATATGTATAACGAATTGGGCACGAATGAGTTCCATTTCGTTAAACAATAACGAATGGCCAATTAAGCTTAATGTTTGACAAATTCGGTCAAGGTCAAAATCACCAAGAACATGAAAAGTCAAATTAGCAATCAGAAATCAATACAACCACAATCAACAACATAAAGCCAAATCAATGATCACAATGGATCTCGGAATCATATCGCGATTATAATGGTATCGATTTGTTGTTCCAAAGCATGGTATAAAGTGGTTAAATTAAGGTTTATCAAAAACTCTAAAAACTCGATAACTTAATCAACAAATTAAGCCATCAAACCATCATCAAATTCGACGAAAATCATTACGACATGATCGTCTATACCTTAGGAATACGAATATATAATCAAAATACGGAATAACGTTGATCAAAGATTCTGGAAAATTTGGCCAGAGTAACAATATGTGTAAGGAAGATGAAAGGTGAATAGTGAGACGAAACGCCTTCATGAAACCCTATATAGTCTGACATGGCATGGTTTTCAATGTAACAAATCCTCTTATTCGTTTGAATTTTCAAATAACGAATCAGGTGACTTGTTATCTTAAATTAACACGTGGCATAACGAATTACAAGTAATTCGTGAAAATCTTAACGAATTAGAAGCCATTCGTTACAGAGTAGCGGAAGCGAATTAAAGGTAACGAATTGGAGTTCAATTCGTTATAAATGGCCTTAATTCGTTAAAATTTAACGAATTACTTTATGTAATTTTAAATTATATAATTAAATTAATAAATCAATTAATTTTAAATATTAATTAATTATGAAACCAAATAAGTTAAGAAAATCAACGAGAACCCATATCTCGATGATCGAATACATTAACGTGTTTTACGTTTTGAAACACTTAACTTAAAAGGGAAAAAAAATAAATAATATGTAAAAGAAACTAAAATATTTTTGGTATTTTAAATTTTTGACGATAAAATATACAAGAAATATCCGAAAAGGAAAAAAACATAGAAATGTTTTTATGTTTTGTATGTTTTTTCAAAGCAGTAAATATTTTTTGGATTTTTGGTGTGTTTGAGCAGAGAATCATATTGACTTGATTGCCCTTCCATAACAGTTGTATTTTCAGCGACATTGTGACTGGCGTTAAGTCGGTCATTGATATTGTTGTCTACTTAAATCTTATAACAAACTTTCAAGTGTTTTTGTGATATGATTAATGGTTCAATTAGAGCACAGAATATCAGAAACTATCAGCCTCTAATCACGGTTCAAGCTTAATTTGATTTTTGCCATATCACTCCAACTTGACTTAAACCATTATATTGCTGATCAAAATTTGAATTTTATAGAAATTTATGAGCAATGCATTGAGTTTCCTTTACTATGGGTGAATATGCACGAGTCCATCTGTCGGCATACATACACTGTATCCCCTAGAGTTCGTTTCTTACTGGTATTGAGACGTGCACAAGGAAGGAACAAATGTATGACTAACAGCGGATGTTGATCAAGTTAATAATTTAGATTGTACGAGGTACAGCAATGATCAAGTTTTATGACTTTGGGTTTGCTCTAAAAGCGGATGAAATATTCATGCATATGAATACCCAGATGATTAAGCCGCATAAAGACTCACAGTGTCCAGAACCTCAACGCTTGTTATTTGCTTTATTTTTTTTTGGGTGATCAAACAAATATAAGGCTTGAGTATAACAGGTTATTACGTTTCTATCATCCTCACCGAGTTTTTTGCTAGAGACTAACACCTCTTTGAATTTGGCATTTCTTTATGTTTATATCATATACTTTACTCTAATAGCTTGTTTAAGGCCTACCAATGCACCAATGCAATTAAGCACTCAGTCTTTTATGCTTATTTCTTGTTGGATATGGGGTAAAAACAGTCAATGTACTATCATTTTCACTTTTTGCTTCAAAAACTCAAAATTTTGAGGAGATGAAAACAAAAATGAATTTAATCGCCCTAGTTACATTAAGTCTATAAATTAATGGCTATTCTATCAATTCAACAAGTGAATAATAGAACCAAGACATGCAAGCATGCTCCAAAACTTAAGTAACCGACATATTTTCAGCGAGAAAATAAAGTAAAAAAGCATAACGAACGCCCCCCACTACTTTCCATTGTCAGGTAAATGGCTATCCCGAACATTTAAGAGTAAATATCAGGACCAAACATATACGAGTACATGTCCTTCAAATATAAGTAATTGACATACCTTTCTGCGAACGTATGCAAAAATCTTTTTTGGTTTTTCACTTTACATACATGAAACACAATCTTTTTGTCTGTTTTAATTTTCTTATATACAAAGAAACTTCACAATATTTTTGGATTTTCATATTTTTCTATGCAAACTGAAAACACAATATTTTTGGTTTTTCAAGATTTTAAACTGTTTTTGGATTTTCAAAATATTTTAGACATTAAAAAACAAGAAAACACAATATTTTTGAGTTTTAAATTTTTCAATGTTTTTGGGTTTTTTCAATGTTTTTGGGTTTTATCTATACAAACAAAAAGCAAAATTTTTTGTATTTTCTATTTTTCACCCCCTAAAAACCAAAACCAAAATAAAATTTAAAATGAAAAAAAAATAAACCGAAAATAAAGATAGTTATCCTTGTTTCAGGATATCTGCAAGGGTCTTCAATCCATTTAAACAAAGCAAAAATTGAAAACAAGTTTTGTCAAAGGCTTTGGTAAATAGATCGGCTTTTTGAAAATCGGTATGTACTTTCTCAAGGTCGATTAATTTCTTTTCAAAACAATCCCGTATGAAATGATATCGAATTTCGATATGTTTCGTTTTAGGATGTTGTACGGGATTTTTGGTGATGCTAATGGCAGCAAAGTTATCAATTAAAATTGGAGTAGTAAGAAACTTCAAACCGTAGTTGCGCAGATGTTGTTGGATCCACAAAACCTGAGAAGGGCAACTCGAGGCTGCAACATATTCTGCTTCAGCGGTTGAAGTAGAGACCATCATCTGCTTCTTACACTGCCAGGAAACAAGCCGGTTTCCTAAGAATTGACACCCTGCCGTAGTCGATTTGAAGTTTATCTTGCAACCTCCATAGTCTGAGTCACAAAAAGCGATAAGTTCAAAGTTATCGTCCTTGGGGTACCATAACCCGATGTCTTGATTGCCCCTCAGATATTGAAGATTACGCTTGACCGCTGCCAGGTGAGTCACACGGGGACTAGCTTGGTACCTAGCACAAAGAAAAACAATAAACATAATGTCAGGGCGAGAAGCAGTTAGATACATTAAGGATACGATCATAGCACTATAGAGGGTAGGATCAATGGTGTCCTCCAATTCATCCGGTGATAAATTGTGACCCACAGGGAGAAGAGTTGAAGGGACTTTTCCGGCAGATATATTGATTAGCTCAAGACATAGTTCACATACTTGGTCTGGTGAATAAAGATTCCTTTCGCATACTGGTGAACTCGCAACCCTAGAAAGAAATTCATCTCTCCCATCGAGCTCATCTCGAACTTTGTTTGCACTGACTTTTGGAAATCCTTACATAACGTGTCATTTGTTGACCCAAAGATAACGTCGTCGACATAAATCTAAACGAGGAGAAGATCATCACCAATATTCTTATAAAATAAAATACAGTCAACAGTCCCTCGCTTGAAGCCGTTATCAGTCAGATGGTCAGCAAGCGTGCCATACCAAGCTCTCGGGGCTTGATGTAGACCATACATGGCCTTGTTTAAACGGTAAACTCGGTCCGGATAATCAGGATCTTCAAAGCCAAGAGGCTGTAAAAAAAACACATCCTCGTGTAATTTACCATTGAGAAAAGCACTTTTGAAATCCATTTGATAGATTTTTCCATTCTTGTAAGCTGCATACGCTAGAAAGATTCGTATAGAATCCAATCTTGCAACCGGAGCATATACTTCAGTTTAGTCAATACCCTCTTGCTGATGGAAACCTTGCACCACTAGTCGTGCCTTGTTTCTCATGATCACACCACGATCTGTAACATTATGAAAATTCCGAGTTAAAAATGTCAACTTTCCAAAGTCAAAGGACCAAAAATGCCAAAATTCCAAACCTTAGGGTTTAAAATGAAATCTCTGGTTTCTTGTACTATCGCGCTACGCGACGGGGCAAAAGACAAGCCCATCGCGTATCGCGATGGGGCTTGGTCAACACTTCTAGAAGAAGTCCACAGCGATACGCGATCGCTGTTCACTTACGTCATCGCGATACGCGATGACGTGGCATGACACGTCTGGCAGCAGTTTCACCACGTGGCACAACGTCTGCCACGTGTCCCGAAACGTGGCCACACGTGGCATGTCTTCCGCCACGTGTCCACACGTGGCACACCGTCTGCCACGTGGCAGACCTACGTTGTGACTGCGCAAGCCTACGTCGCGATACGCGACGGGTGCCCAAGAGGCCGACGCGTACCGCTATGGGTTCCAAAATTTTGTCTATAAATAGCAGGTCCAGGATCTCATTCTAAGCACACCAAAACCTGCTTTCCTTTCTCTCTCTAACATCTCTCTAGAATATCGCAACCATATTAATGATCCACCTCGATAAGCGTGCCTTGATTCCTTGATTTCCGTGCCAACGTTACCTCAAAGTTCGTGCCACCCTCCACCCACATACAACCAAGAAGGCGTTTGTTATCATGACAATGAGTCTCGAGAAGCGTGCCAACGAGTGATAAAGGTTGGTGGTTTCGTTTGGCGTATAAAAGGAAGTGTTGATCAAGGAGGCAAAAGAAATCAAGCGGCGTGGGAGTGCTGCTCAAATTGTTAGGGTTTTCATAAGCCTTTAAGTTAAGGCTTAACGCCAATGAATATAATAAAATATTATTATAAAGGCTTAAAACTTAAGTCGAGGTTATACTCGATACCTCGATAAAAGAAAATAAAAGAAAACATAACAAAGAAAGAGTAAAAGATATGTTGTGATAGATAAATATATATATATGTGTGTGTGTGCAAGTATATATATTCTTTGTTATGAAATTATTATTTAAGTGATAATGAGTATTCTTAAATAATAAAAGAAAAAGAATACGTTTCTTAGAGAAGTAGAAACGTCGGGTTTTTATAAAAAAGCTAAAGGTTTATAATTACTTTTAAACTAAAGGTTTTCAAGTAAAAGAGAATTATGAACTAAAGGTTCATCGAGGTGGAGTTTATAAAATAAGACTAAAGGTCTTAAGCCGGAATGTATATCCGAATAACGAATGGTTATACTCGTACTATAGGTGCGAGATAGCAAGGGAAAGACACTCGAACGGTGTTGAAGCCGATCCCAAAGAGATAAGGTGAATACGCCCCAATTTTACAAACTTGTTTTCAAATGAGTCAACGTGTTATATGAAAAACTTTACATGAGACTAAGTGTCTCTAAAAACATAATTAATAAGAGTAAAATCTTAGCCCTCAGGCTGTAGTATACGTTTGTCCGGATCCTTATATATATGGTTAAATGCGGTGGGCATATCGCACCACGCTTGGTCACGACCTCCAGCCACGTTGGGCCGGACCTAAGTACATTCGAGTGAGACTGACCATGTGTATATTTATGGTATCTAAGTACGTCGAAACGCTGCGGTGTTTTGCTGGGGTGACCTAGTGTAGAGACTCGAATTTATAATGATATTGTTTTAACTTGATTATTCCTAAGCCAATATGGGCCGAGGCTTACGTGGTCTCGAGGGGTGATTAAGTAAAGAAAATATTTTAGCGTCAGCATATTCACAAGCATTAGTTGCTGACGTATTTTCTAATATTTTGCAGGTAATCAAGATTAGAGCTTGAAGAACGAAGGGCTCAAGAATCCGGTGGCTCGGATATTTTTGTTTGAATATTAAAATATGATGTTTTTTGTTAAACTTATAAACAAGTAAATCTAAACGAGACTTTTGTCTCGTCTTTTGAAATGTAAATATTTTAACTTTAAATCCACATGTTATATAAAGTCTTCCGCTAATAACCCATAACTCTAATTTATTTACAAATGTGGTACCAACTATTGATCACGCTCCTAGGACTAAGATGGGGGTGTGACTGGTTGGTATCATAGCCATCGATCTTAGCGAATTGGGTATCATAAAACAATACCCAAGCTTCGATCCAAGTATAGGAATTAATTGATTATTTGTCTTTGGGATAAGATAGGCTGGTAACCTTTACTTTCCCTCCACATTCTAAACCACCCAATTGTTAGATGTCATTCAAAGCCTATATGGAGAGCTTTGTGCGCAAGGCTAAAGAGGCTGGAATCGTTGAACCATTCCCTGAAGACAACATGAGTGATGGTTACTATGAAGCCTACTTTGACCAAGATGTAGAGCATGATCTAACAAAACCTGTGTACTACCCCGGAAGCATACACTATCCAATAGACGTTCCTGATAGTCCACCCAAACAAAGAATTGAACCACCGAGACACTCAAGTTATCATCCACCAACAATACCCATGTACCAACCCACAAACCATGAATGAGGGTGATGATGCCCTATGAAAGTTTCAAAATGCCCTCGATGATCAATAAGACCACCCAGCATAGGGAAGAGAAAGAACCTGAAGATGAGGAAGAACCTATGGAAGAAGAGGAACCCGAAGAGGAGGAGGACCCTGAAGAAGAGGAGGATCCTGAGGAAGAGTCTGAACCGGAAGAAGAGCATCCCAATAATCCCAATGAGATATCAACATCAATGGATGGATCACTCACTTCCCAAAACCCAAGCTACAGTTATGTGGATCCATATGTCCGATATCTCGAGAAACTCAAGAACCAAGCTTCATCAAGCTTTCCACCATTCCAAGGTGTGATTCCGACTGAAGAAGAGCAAGTTGATGAGATCCGAGAGCAAAACAAGGCTTCTAAAGCTTTCTTCTACCTTTCCGACATGACCGATGTTCCATATCAAGAACCAAGAAACCACTACGAAATGGTGACATTGGGTCACCGTGACCCACCTCCGAAATATGGATACCCCAACAGGGTCCCACAGTCACATGAAGAACATTTGGATCGCGCTCTGCATGAGACAGACGAATGGAGAAAGAAGATGGCTGATGAAGGAAAGAAAAAGAAGAAAATGGGAGAGAAGCTTCTTCACAAGTGCAACAAGCTGACGAAAGTTGTGAAAAAATTTTTAAAAAATTGAGGCAGTGCTAATGAGGAATGCGAAAAGAAGTCGTATGTGTAATATAGTCTTGTATGTTATGTGTTATATATGTGTGTAACAAGAACGTTGAAACGTTCTTGAAATAAAGATAGGATGATCAATATATATATATCGTGGGAACGATATATATATATACATGTATGTATTGTGAAATAATATGTCCTTTGTGATATGTATATATATATATATATTAATGTATAATAAAATATATGTTTAATAATGGGAACGTTGTTAAAAATTTCAGATATAAATTGAAAAGAAATAATGAAAATATGTCTGAACAAAGTAATAACAAAGAGAATACACGAAAAGAAGAAGAAATAAGAAAAGAAAAGGGGAAGGACCCCGTGGGTAATCAAGAAGAAGAAATTCCCGAATTTATGAATAAAATACAAAAGATGATTAAGGATGCGGTTAGAGAAGAGTCCATGGCTAGGTCTCAATCGAAAAACTCGAAACATTCTTATTTCGTTAACCTATCTCGAAAATCCGTGAAATCCCGTCCAAAACCTTTTCACATCAAGGAAAGTGTCCATGAGTCTAACGCTGATGGTGGGGTTAGGCAAGAGTTCAAGAAACTTAAGATTAGTGGGTGTTCCTTCAAAGACTTTAAGTATTATGGACCAAAGGAGTTCCATGGTGACAAGGGAGCCATCACAACCATGAGGTGGCTTGAAGAGATGGAGAAGATTGTGATTACAAGTAAGTGTTCCAATGAAGAGAAGATTCAGTATTCTACCCTAATGTTTAAAGGTGAAGCGCTAGAGTGGTGGAACACATTGATCTTGAGTAGAGGAAGGGAGGTGATGTACAACATGACTTGGAACGAGTTCAAAGAGTTGTTGATGTCGAAATTCTGTCTGATTCATGAAATGGACCAAATTCAAACCAAATTCTTGACTCACAAAGTTGTTGGAACGAACCTTCATGAGTTAACACGAAATTCCACGAATACTGTCGTTTAGTACACCAGCTGGTTACCCCTGAATCCAGCAAAGTTACACGCTATATTTGGGGACTACCACGAGAGATTCGTGACATGTTGAGGTCACACTTGCCACAAACCGCTGACTCCGCGATGGAGTTGGCTGGGTACTTGACGTGCGTAATGATCCGCAACAAAGAAGAGGACAAGAGGGTCGTGACAACACAAGACCCGAAAAAGGAAGGAAATACCCGTTTCAAGGGTAAAGGAGTTGACCAACGAAGGTCTGGCTTCAACCCCGACATCCCACAATGCAAAATTTGTAAGAAATACCATAGGGGTAGATGCCATATAACTCCACGACTTTGTGAATCATGTCACAAACCCGGACACGCCACGGCCAATTGTTGGAAGAAGAAGATTACCTGCTACAATTGCAAGGAAATGGGACATCTTTGCTTTGAATGCCCCCAAGAACAAGCCCGCGACGGGTGGTGCGGCTGGTAGCGGTCAAAATAATGAGCCCAAGAAGGGCAATGCAAGAGTTTTCGTCCTTGACACAAAGAAAGCGGCCGACACACCGGAAACCATTACCGGTACGTTCCTTGTTAACAACGCTTATGCTAGAGTCTTGTTTGATTCAGGAGCCAACTTAAGTTTTATAGATTATAACTTTTGTAGTCTATTAAACGAACCTTTAATCAAACTAAATAAAACTCTAAGCGTCGAGACCGCTAATGGCGAAATCATTAAAATCTCCAAAGCCTTAGAAAACGGAAAAATATTATTAGCCGGTTATATTTTGCCTATTCATTTGCTACCTATGACTCTTGCTGGTTTCGATGTTGTATTGGGTATGGATTGGTTATCCGACAACCATGCTGGTATCCTTTACAATAGCAAAACCGTTGAACTTCGAGCCCCAGATAAAAAACTATTCGAATTGAAGGGGATAAAGACGCTGGCCGAGTTAGCCTAATCTCAATAATAAGGGCTAACAAATTTTTAAATCAAGGATGCTAAGCATTCATGGCCTACGTCACCGAAGAATCAAAACTCAAAGAAATCAAAAACGTTCCTGTTGTTTCTGACTATGCCGATGTCTTTCCCGACGAACTTCCTGGTATTCCTCCCGATCGTGAAGTAGAGTTTAGGATTGATCTTATTCCCGGTATTGCTCCGATCGCCAAAGCTCCGTATCGCCTCGCGCCAACCGAAATGAAGGAACTGAAGAAACAACTGGACGAGCTTCTCGAGAAAGGTTTCATACGACCAAGTTCATCACCATAGGGAGCGCCGATACTATTCGTCAAGAAGAAGGATGGATCCATGCGTATGTGCATCGACTACCGAGCTCTCAACAAAGTCACAATCAAGAATCGTTAGCCACTCCCTCGAATAGATGATCTGTTCGACCAACTTCAAGTTGCTAGCTTCTTTTCAAAGATCGATCTTCGTTTCGGCTATCACCAACTCAAAGTTCAATCCAAAGATATTCCAAAAACGGCTTTCCGAACAAGGTATGGCCATTATGAGTTCACCGTTATGCCATTTGGACTTACTAATGCGCCAGCCGCATTCATGGACATGATGAACCGAATCTGCAAACCTTATTTGGATAAATTTTTTATCGTCTTCATCGACGACATACTTATTTATTCTAAATCTAAGGACGATCATGAAAATCACCTTCGAACATTACTTGAAATTCTTAGAACCAAGAAGTTGTACGCCAAGTTCTCGAAATGCGAGTTCTGGTTGCACGAGGTGCAATTTCTTGGTCATATTATCATCGTCAATGGTATTCAAGTAGACCCCGCTAAGATTGAAGCTAACTCTAAGTGGGAGATTCCAAAGTCGCCAACCGAGATTCGAAGCTTCTTGGGATTGGCCGGCTATTATCGAAGGTTCATTGAAAACTTTTCCCGAATTGTTGTTCCCTTAACTTCTTTAACTCGCAAAAATATTAAGTATAAATGGGGAATGAAACAACAAGAGGCATTCGATATACTCAAACAAAAACTCACCCAAGCACAAAGGTACTGAGGATTTTGTTGTCTTTAGTGACGCGTCCCATTCTGGTTTGTGATGTGTACTAATGCAACGCAAGATAGTAATCGCTTACGCCTCTCGTCAACTCAAAGTACACGAAAAGAACTATACGACTCACGATCTAGAGTTAGGCGCCATAATCTTTGCACTTAAGATATGGAGGCACTATCTCTACGGAGTAAGATTTATCGTGTACACTGATCATAAGAGCTTGAAGTACATCTTCGATCAAAAAGAGCTTAACATGCGCTAACGACGCTGGATGGAAACTCTCAATGACTACGACTGTGAGATAGTCTACCATGAAGGTAAAGCCAACGTTGTGGCTGATGCCTTAAGTCGTAAAGAGCATGAAAAGACGAAAATAGTCTGAGCGTTGAGGCTAGAACTTCAAGTCGACCTCCTCGAGCAAATCAAATCCGCCCAAACTCAAGCGATCAATGAAAACCAAATCTCCGATGAAAAACGCAACCGCACCATTGACTCGCTAGTCAAGGGTGATGATGGTATCCTTAGACTCGGCAATAGGATTTGGGTACCAATCGTTGGAGACTTGAGCGAGAAAATTTTGAATGAGGCTCATAAGTCCAAGTACATGATGCACCCCGGTAGTGACAAAATGTATCAAAACCTCAAGCCAAACTACTGGTGCAATGGGATGAAAAAGGACATCGCTTCGCACGTTGCGAAATGCTTAACTTGTTTAAAAGTCAAGGATGAACACCAAAAGCCTTCGGGATTGCTTCAGCAACCTGAACTTCTCGTATGGAATGGGAGTTAATCACTATGGATTTCATTACCAAACTCCCTAAAACGACTCGAAAACATAATGCTATTTGGGTAATTGTGGACCGACTAACAAAATCTACACATTTCATACCCATCAATGAGTCGTATTGAATGGACAAACTAGCGCGTATCTATGTAAACAACATTGTTGCTTTGCATGGAGTACCACTATCTATAATCTCTAATCGAGACAGTCGTTTCACGTCTCACTTTTGGAAAAGCTTCCAACAAGCCTTAGGCACCAAGTTAAACCTTAGCACCGCCTATCATCCACAAACCGATGGGCAAAGCGAAAGGACGATTCAAACGTTGGAAGACATGCTCCGAGCTTGTGTGATTGACTTAGGTGGAAGTTGGGATGACCACTTACCCCTAATGGAATTCTCGTATAATAATAGTTATCACACAAGTATTCAAGCCGCACCATTCGAAGCCTTATATGGACGAAAATGTAGAACGCCCGTGTGTTGGTCTGAAACCGGAGACAATCAATTATCTGGACCCGAGATAGTCCAAGAATCCACCGACAAGATTCTCCAAATTCGAGAACGACTCAAGACGGCACGTGATCGCCAAAAGAGTTACGCCGATGTCCGTCGTAAACCGTTGGAATTCAATGTTGATGACAAAGTTCTTTTGAAAGTCTCGCCCTGGAGAGGCTTTGTTCGCTTTGGTAAGAAAGGAAAGTTAAGTCCTCGATTCGTTGGACCCTTTGAGGTACTTGAACGAATCGGCATTGTTGCATATCATTTGCGACTGCCTGAGGAAATGCAAGGGATACATGAAGTATTCCATGTTTCGAATCTGCGTAAACGTTTAACCGATGAATTTTTAGCTATGCCATTAAAAGACGTCGAAATAAATGAAAATTCAAATAGAAGATTCGAAAACAAAGAAATTAAAAAGAAGAACATTGAAAATTGTGAAAGCCAAATGGGACTCACGAAGAGGGCCCGAATATACATGGGAACTTGAATCGGAAATGAGAAAGAAATACCCCCACTTGTTCGTGTAAAGCAATCTCGAGGACGAGATTTATTTCAAGGTGGGGAGTATGTAACATTATGAAAATTTCGAGTTAAAAATGTCAACTTTCCAAAGTCAAAGGACCAAAAATGCCAAAATTCCAAACCTTAGGGTTTAAAATGAAATATCTGTTTTCTTGTCCTATCACGCTACGCGACGGGGCAAAAGACAAGCCCATCGCGTATCGCGATGGGGCTTGGTCAACTCTTCTAGAAGAAGTCAACAGTGATACACGATCGCTGTTAACTTACGTCATCGCGATACGCGATGACGTGGCCTGACACGTCTGGCACCAGTTTCACCACGTGTCCACACGTGGCACACCGTCTTCCACGTGTCCCGACACGTGGCCACACGTGGCATGTCGCCTGCCATGTGTCCACACGTGGCACACCGTCTGCCACGTGGCAGACCTACGTTGTGACTGCGCAAGCCTACGTCGCGATACGCGACGGGTGCCCAGGAGGCCGTCGCGTACCGCGATGGGTTCAAAAACTTTGTCTATACATAGCATGTCCTGGATCTCATTCTAAGCACACCAATACCTGCTTTCCTTTCTCTCTCTAACATCTCTCTAGAATATCCCAACCATATTAACGATCCACCTCGATAAGCGTGCCTCGATTCCTCGATTTCCGTGCCAACGTTACCTCGAAGTTCGTGCCACCCTCCACCCACATACAACCAAGAAGGCGTTTGTTATCATGACGATGAGTCTCGAGAAGCGTGCCAACGTGTTTGAACTCGATTAATCTCACACAGATCACAGATCTGATATGTAAATAATCTAACACTGATCTAGTTCATGATTACTCTTGATTATATGTTATCTGTTATTATTATTAGTATTAGTTATATATATATATATATATATATATATATATATATATATGTATGTATAATATTAAGATGAAGATCGAGAGAGAGATTGGACAGCCTTTCGTTAATTAACTCTTAAAACTTAGATTAAATGTGAACAGGGTTCACCTATAAATAGAAGATAGGTCTAGTTTGCTAACATTCCCTAGCGAACTAGGCACTACTTCGTTACATACATAAACAGATAAATAAACTAACGAATCATCTTCTGATTCGTTAAACATGCTTAACGAATCAGGGAGATCTTAACTTAATTCTAGTTCGCCAAACATCCTTAGCGAACTAGACCTTACATATAATGAACTAACTTAAAACAATAATATTGTATTACATTAAATAAAACGTAAAATACGTTAAAGATAAATACAAAGACTCGAGACGCAAAACCATGCACTAACAGACTTGATATGTAATTAATCTAACACAGATCTAGTTCATGATTACTCTTGATTATATGTTATCTGTTATTATTATTAGTATTAGTTATATATATATATATGTGTGTGTGTGTGTGTGTATGTATAATATTAAGATGAAGATCGAGAGAGAGATTGGACAGTCTTTCGTTAATTAACTCTCAAAACTTAGATTAAATGTGAACAGGGTTTACCTATAAATAGAAGATAGGTCTAGTTCGCTAACATTCCCTAGCGAACTAGACACTACTTCGTTACATACATAAACAGATAAATAAACTAACGAATCATATCCTAATTCGTTAAACATCCTTAACGAATCAGGGAGACTTAACTTAATTCACGTTCGCTAAACATCCTTAGCGAACTAGACCTTACATATAACGAACTAACTTAAAACAATAATATTTTATTACATTAAATAAAACGTCAAATACATTAAAGATAAATATAAAGACTCGAGACGCAAAACCGTGCACTAACACAACGAGTGATAAAGGTTGGTGGTTTCGTTTGGCGTACAAAAAGAAGTGTTGATCAAGGAGGCAAAAGAAATCAAGCGGCGTGGGAGTGCTGCTCAAATTGTTAGGGTTTTCATAAGCCTTTAAGGTAAGGCTTAACGCCAATGAATATAATAAAATATTATTATAAAGGCTTAAACCTTAAGTCGAGGTTATACTCGATATCTCGATAAAAGAAAACATAACAAAGAAAGAGTAAAAGATATGTTGTGATAGATAAATATATATATATATGTGTGTGTGCAAGTATATATATTCTTTGTTATGAAATTATTATTTAAGTGATAATGAGTATTCTTAAATAATAAAAGAAAACGAATACGTTTCTTAGAGAAGAAGAAACGTCGGGTTTTTATAAATAAACTAAAGGTTTATAATTACTTTTAAACTAAAGGTTTTCAAAGAGAATTATGAACTAAAGGTTCATCAAAGTGGAGTTTATAAAATAAGACTAAAGGTCTTAATCCGGATTATATATCCGAATAACGAATGGCTATACTCGTACTATAGGTGCGAGATAGCAAGGGAAAGACCCTCGGACGGTGTTGAAGCTTATCCCAAAGCGATAAGGTGAATACGCCCCACTTTTACAAACGAGTCAACGTGTTATATGAAAAACTTTACATGAGAATAAGTGTCTCTAAAAACATTATAAATAAGAGTAAAAGCCTAGCCCTCAGGCTGTAGTATACGTTTCTAGATCCTTATATATGTGGTTAAATGCGGTGGGCACATCGCACCACGCTTGGTCATGATCTCCAGCCACGATGGGCTGGACCTAAGTACGTTCGAGTGAGACTAACCATGTGTATATTTATGGTACCTAAGTACGTCGAAACGTTGCGGTGTTTTGCTGGGGTGACCTAGTGTAGAGACTCAAATTTATAATGATATTGTTTTAACTTGATTATTCCTAAGCCAAGATGGGTCGAGGCTTACGTGGTCTCGAGAGGTGATTAAGTAAAGAAAATATTTTAGCGTCAGCATATTCACAAGCATTCGTTGCTGACGTATTTTCTAATATTTTGTAGGTAATCAAGATTAGAGCTTGAAGAACGAAGGGCTCAAGAATCTGATGGCTCGAATATTTTTGTTTGAATATTAAAATATGATGTTTTTGTTAAACTTATAAACAAGTAAATCTAAACGAGACTTTTGTCTCGTCTTTTGAAATGTAAATATTTTAACTTTAAATCCACATGTTTTATAAAGTCTTTCGCTAATAACCCGTAACTCTGATTTATTTACAAATGTGGTACCAACTATTGATCAAGCTCCTAGGACTAAGATGGGAGTGTGACACGATCGTCCTTTTTGCATTTAAATACCCACTTTGTCGGAATAGGCTTCTTGACTCGAGCAGGTTTATCAATAAGATCCCAAACACCCAAACATGCAAACTACTGCAATTCTTCTTGCATGGCTTCTACCCGAGAGGGATCTTCAAGTTCCTTACGAGTGGTCGTTGGCTCAACTTGGGATAGAAAGAAAGTGAATATGTAAAGATTTACGATTCCAGATGAATGTAAATCCGCATAAGCACACAATCCGAATGAGATGAATCATCACTATCAAGTTCAAGAACTTGATCAACAACTTGATTATCATCAGAAGAAGTAGAATCAATATCAAAGGAAGTAGGAGAATCATCACATGGATCTTCAGTTGGAGGTACAGTCGGAGCTTCAACATCATTAGAACTTGAAAACATCGGAATTATCAATTTATCTTCAAAGTATGCACGAATCAGATCTTCATCTGGTTGTTCAGTTGATGGAGTAAACGAGTTAAATAAACCATCATAATCAAACATCCAGTTGGGACCTTTTCCTTAAGAAGTTGTGGTGTACTTTTGACAATCCACATGGTACCATTCCTCAACACAACCAGAAGTAAGGTCAAAATACTCTTTTCTTTAGAGAAGCATATCCCAAGAAATACCTTTCGATGGCTTTTTCTTTATATTTACCCACATCCTTCTTCAACATCGTACAAGGACACCCAAATGGTTCCAAGTAGTTTAAGTTAGGCTTTCGATTGTTTAAAAGCTCATAACTTGTGTTCTTGAGTCTCTTAACATTTAGAACCAGATTAAGCATGTAACACACAGTATTCACAGCCTCGTTCCAAAATTGGACCGGAAACTTAGAATCGGCAAGCATAGTTCTAGCAACTTCAATCAAGGTTCTGTTTTTCCTTTCGGCAACATCGTTTTGTTGTGGTACATAAGGTGCACTATATTCTCGGTGAATTCCCTTTTGAATACAAAAGAAATCCAATACAGTGTTCTTAAATTCAGTACCATTATCACTTCGAATTCTCCTCACTTTTTGCTTGTATAGTGATTCGATCTTAGTGATTAGGTTTCGTATCAGAACAGGTGTTTGATCTTTTGAACTCATAAATAAAACCCATGAGTATCTTGAATAATCATCGGTAACAACAAGACAATACCAGTCTCCAGAGATATTAGCACGATTCACAGGACCAAAAAGATCCATATGAAGTCGTTCAAGAGGAGTATCAATGGAATTCAATAACTTAGCTGGATGTGACTTTTTCTTCTGTTTGCCTTTCTTACAAGCAACACAGTGGTCAGATAATTTAAAATTCTTCAATGAAACACCTTCAACCAAATCATTCGCCATTACATAATTCATCTATCGAACATGAATCTGACCCATTCTACGATGCCATAGAATAGAGTCCTTCTCGGTTGCTTTTGAGACAAAACATGTTTCGATAGATGTTGATACTTTAGAAGACATATTCAAGACATAAATATCATTTGATCGAGGTGATCGCATGACAACCATGTCCTCGGGAATGACGTATGCCGGTTTCAAAATCAGACATTCTTTACCAGTAAATATAGTTGTGTACTTTTTGTCACAGATTTGCGACACACTTAATAAATTATGGTGAACTTTGTCACAGTAATTGACTTTCAAAAACGTAATGTGACTATTTGAAACTTCACCTTTCTGTGTTATCATACCCCCAGAATTCCCAGCAAAAGCCACATAACCCCCTTGAATATTTCTCACATTTGTTAAGAGGTTGAGATTTCCAGTAATATGACGAGAACATCCGTTTTCCATTATTCAGTTTTCACCAGACACGGTCTTTGATGTACCCTATACACAAATGAAAATGATTAGTTCAAAAGGGCAGCCCAGGCCTCGTTCTTGGGCACCTTTTGAGTTTCTCTTGGAACATTAACATTAACTGAATTCAACTGTTTTTCAGCAACTTGAGAATAAGTTAAATGCTTCTTAGACTTTAGTCTTAGATAAGAAGCTTGAACAACGTTTGAGTTCACATTCTTACAGATTGGCTCAGTTGGAACAAACTTTGGTTTTACTGGACCATATGTTTCGTTCACATGAATAACCTTAGGTGGGTTCACATTTGAAAACATGATGTGAGTATCATCATCACACAAGAAAGGTCGTTTCAGAATCTCCTTTATCACAGGAACCAGTTTCGATTGGTCCTTGACAAACGGATGAAGATTCTGAGATTTCTTCTGTCCATAGTTTCTCACCACATGACCTTGTTGTACACACAGAAAATAACTTCTCATATCCACACGATCATGTTGAGATTTGGAAAAAACATATGCCACAGAAGGTTGGTGACTCACATTCTTATTAAACTCTTGGCCAACCCATCAGATGACACAGACTTCTTTTTTATATAGAAGTCAAGATTAGAACAGTTTGAAAACCTTTGCAATGTGTCAGTTCCAGTTGATTTCACAAAATGAACTTTTTTAGTAGTTTTTAACAATTGCTTGGCTTTAATCAATGGGTCTGATATATTTGATGTTTTGGCACTAGCATATCGACGTTCAAGATCTTGTATCTTGGAAGTTTCATTGTGAAAGACATTTTCGATAAGTTCTGGTTTGATAATGCTAATCGGAATGTCTTTCTCAATGAACATCATGTCTATTCCTTTCAACTTAAACACACGACCAGTTGATGGCTTAGAAACGGTAGGATTGATAAAACGCATCAAATCCTCATCAGAAACTTTAGTTTTTTCTGATTTCTTTGCCTTAACCGGTTTAACCTTAACTTGTTCTTCCTTTTTCACTTGAGTTGTGTGTGAACCATACATAGCCTCCTCAAATTCATGAGGTTCACATAAAATGTGATTAGAACTTGGAATGTTCTGGTTTTTGTGTATAACCTCTGGTTCAGACACATCCTCAATGATCACCTTCTCAACATTTTCTACAAATACTTTATTGCTTTAAACATGGTTTTTTTGAGTTGGTGGTTGGGCATTGACATTTTCAGATTTTACTTGTTTAGAGTTATCAGAAACAACAGGTTCCTTCACAAGCACTTCTTCTTCTTTCCTTGCAAAAGGATTTGCTCCATAATCGTTTTGAAAAGGTTGTGGTATTTCAACAAAACCTATGCCCTTTTTCAAATCTTTTTGTTTACCGGATACTTCGATTATTTCATTTGGAAAAAAGGAAGAGTTTCTAAACTTGCCAAACTTGTTCTTCAACTCAAGAACCTCATTCTCAAGCTCGGTTATCTTCGAACGATGTTTCAAAATTTCTTGAAACTTTTGATCGTTGATGGTCATTTTGACAGATAACTCAGCTTTAAGATCATGATTACTTGTCGACAATGCTTCAATCTTTTCTCTAGATCTCATCTGAGATTCTAAAGATTGTCGATAAGTATCTTTTAGTGAAGCGATTTCTCTCACTAAACTATCATTGTGATTTTTCAAAGATTACTTAGGTTTGTTTTTCTCACATTCAAGACAAGATACATTAGCAGACACATTAACTAAGATAGGAACAGAAGTACTAACCTCATTGATCTTAGCCATGCAAGCAAAAGTGGTTGGAAACTTGTCACATGAATCATCAGAATCTGATTCCGTATCATTATCAGAAGACAGCTCACTTTCGCTTGCATCTTGAAAAACTTCAGTTGTCTTGAACAAAACCAAATTGGCTTGATTATCATTACACAGCAGTCGTTGTCACCAGTCAGTTCCATCCAAGTTAGTCAGCATAGCTTGTGACCCAGAAGAAGATGATGTGGTTCCAGAAGTCTTAACAGCATCATTCCCATTTTTACTTGATGAACTTCGATCTTGATTTCTAGGACCAATATACTCCTTCTTCGACTTATCACACTCCTTCGCAAATTGACCGAACTCTTGGCAATTATAACATTTAACCTTTAGTTTATCGAAACCAACCTTATTATTCAAAGCAGAAAGATCTTTGTTGTTGCATAAACCTTTTAACCTTTCGAACAATCATCGCCATGTTCCATTTCAGATCCATAAGCTCTAACTCATCCGGATCAATTTGATCATAGTCTTCATAAGTCAAATCACTAGTAGCAATCTTACTACTCATCAAATTCTCATATGAGGTCATGAAGGCAGACAAAAGAGCAAAGTTTTGTTCAGCTTCCTTCATGTTTACATTCGGTGAAGATAAGAATGGACTTGCAGTGGATGAATTTCCAGATCCGTTTGAAAAACCAGACGCATCAAGGGATCCAGAACTTCCAGCAGTGTAGAAACATGCTCTTGGATCACTATAGATAGTTATCGCATTCTCACTTGCACTTTGTGTAAGAAATGCAGTGATTGGAGAGATTGTCGAACTCAGAGGCAAACTCCCACCATAAAATGCCGGATCTTGACTATCCTTAGAAGATTTTTGACATTTAAGATCGTATTCTCTTGCTTCGATCTTTTGCATGAATTCGGATGCTGTCAAGTCTTCATTGTTGAAGTATTTGTTCTCTTTCAGAACCATTAAAAATGTCGAATAAGAACTCGGTAAAGCACCCTTAATAGTATCGATCTTATCTGATTCAGACGGTTCCATCTTCATCTTGTCCATCTCGGCTATCAGATGGTTGAATCTTGTTATCATCTCCTCGACAGTCTCACTCTTAAGTAGATTAAAGTTTCTAAATTGAAACTTGAGCATTACCTTCTTGCTTTCAGCGGTGTTACCCATACTCCTCATACGAATATGTTGGAATAACGAAGCACAAATCTTTATGCTACCAACTTGGTGAAAGATGTTTTCGGGAAAATCCATTGTAAGAGTGGAGTAGGCTTTTGTTTCAATCTCTAGTGCTTTCTTTTCTTCTTGGGAGTATTGTGAGATGGCCTTAGGTGTAAATCCGATAGTCTCATCTCCAATCATCGGAATGGTATATACCTCATCCAAGCAATACGAACAATCAAGGTGAACCGACCCTAGATGAGCATGGAAACGAGGTTCCCACTTAGCAAAATCGCTAAATATCATTAAACATGGACATTAATGTGCATAGATCTTGGTTTCCAGTTGCAACATTTGTTGCATTAACATATTTTGGGAAGCTAAAGCATACATACCAGCCATTTTGAAAAATGACAAGACAATCAAATTTCAAGGGTTAAATTTGAAAATATCTTAACGAACTGTGAACAGGAACTTTTAACGAATTGTGAACAGTAACGAATCGGGAATAGTTTTAATGAATCTGGAAGTTTAACGAGTCTGGAACAATGTCACACGAAATAGGTTATAACGAACTGGGTCAACGAATTAAGTCAAAGTAACGAATTAGATTGACGAAATAGGTTAACAAATCAGGTGGTTTTCTTAACGAATCCAGTAACGAACCAAACAAGTGAAAGCTTAGTGAATTAAAGTAATGAATTACTGAGTTCCCTTAACGAATCACTAAGGCAAGATTAACGAATCAGGTGACGAATTTGGATGACGAATTAGCTACAGTTGATAACGAATCAACTATAATGAATTAGTTTGTTAAAACGGTTATAACAAATTCTGACAACTATTGCCACGTGGCAAAAACTTGTTAAAATTAAAGTTAACGAAGTGGACACGCGTCACACGAATTGGATAACACGAATTAGAACAGTTAACGAATTAGATCACGAATTAACGAACAATACTTAGCGAACTGGTTGACGATATAAGAAATCTTCAAGCACAGATGAAGACCTTCAAATATTCAACCTGACTTTTCCAGAAATCTGGAAAATGAAGAACACACTCAAGGAATCCAAATTTGTAATACTTTCTCGATACTAAAACAAATCGTCCATATGACCTATAAAATTACTCGGAAACACAACACGAATCCAGGTGAAACCATTTCGAAACCCAAATTACCTTAACTCATAACCAATTCAACCAAAACCAAACCTCTGTTTCCGGCTAAAACAGATCCAAACCAATCAACAACACAAACCTAAACCAATTCTCAATTCCAGTCCACAACACCTTCCATATACTTTAACAATCACAGATCCAATAAAATCAATCCATATCTCAAACAAATTCACACTAAATTCAATCAAAATTAAACCACACAAACTTATACCAAAATGACAATTAATAATCCTTAATTAACTAATTAACAGTCAAATCAAGAGCAATCGAACACCGAAAGCTCTGATACCACTTGTAAACTCTCAAGTCTAACTCAGATCTAAGATCTAATAACAATTACGGATCTAGTTCATTATTGCTCTTATACATTATATGTTGTGTATATATATATATATTAGTATTAGTTGTAAAGATATGTATATGTATAATATATGATGATTTAATTAAGATGAAGCTTGAGAGGAAATCTGGACAGCAATTCGATAATATTAACTCAAAACTTAAATTAAACAATGGACGAACCCACTATATATAGAAGACAGGTCTAGTTCGTTACACATTCCGTAACGAACTAGCCTCCTGCTTCATTACAATACATTAAATAAACAAGTATAACGAAACACCCCCTGATTCGTTAAACATCCTTAATGAATCAGGAGATAACTTAACTTATGGTCTAGTTCGTTAAACATCCTTAACAAACTAGACAGTTCCTTTAACGAACTAGCTTAATTTAATAATATCTTTTACATTAAATTAAACGATACGTACAAAACGATAATTACAAAGACTCGAGATGCAAAACTGTGTACTAACATGACTTTTTAGGTCAGCTTCATGCTTCAACAATACTCTGTTGATATCAACAGCTCTTGAGTCGGCCTTCTTTTCTGCTTCATTTGTTTTGGCCTTGATTTGGATTAGCATTTCTTCGATTTTTGAGTAGCTCGAGTTCTAAAGGCTACTGGAACTTTGGTCTTGGAATTGTGGTTTAGGCTGGAAGGATTGATTCATTGGTCTCATTTCGAATCCGGGTAGGGTTTGAGTGTTACCTCCGTCCTTCCAACTGAAATTCGGGTGGTTCCTCCATCCTAGATTGTAGTTGTTGCTGAAATGGTTGTTTGACGGGCGATGAAGTCGACTTCTTCCATGGCCATAATTACTTGTTTGCAGTCACTCGTCATATGAGTTCCTCCACAGGTGTCATAGGTGATCTTGGTTTTCGATAGTTCGGCTTGAAGTTTTTCGAATTTTTTAGAAAAGGCTTCAAGCTGTGTAGTGACAAGAGTGTTGGAATCGACGTGGTGCAATCCTTTATGTGTTGGTGTAGATATTGGTGGGTTATAAACGAAACTCTTCTTTTCTGCCTTCTCCATGATTTCAATTGCTTCGTTAGGTGATTTGGATCCCAGGTCTCCACCGGCGACTTGGTCAATGGCCTGTTTATTTTGACTGGATTGTGCGTCAAAGAAAGTTTGTACTTGCAACCATACGCTTAGTCCATGGTGTGGGCATCTTCTCAGAAGAATTTTGTATCTCTCCCATGCTGCGTGTAACGAATCATCATCACCGGTCCGGAATCCGGTAATGTTGGCTCGGTATTTGGCAGTTTTATCAGGCGAAAAGTATTTATGGAGAAACGGTTCAACCATCTGGTCCCAGTTGGCAATGGATCAAGAAGAAAGATATTCTAACCATTCTAAGGCTTGACCCCTTAAAGAGAAAGGAAAGAGTTTGAGTTTGAGTTTGATCTGATCTTCTGAACAGTTTTGAATTTTAAAGGTTCCGTAGATTCGTAAGAATCGAGATATATGAGAAAGAGGGTCTTCATCGAGGACACCATCAAATAGAACTGAATTTTCCACCATATGAATGGTGCTTGATTTTATTTCAAAATGTTCGGTGATATCGGGTGGAGCCACTCCAGTGCCGTATCCTTCGAGAGTTGGTTTGGCATACTGGCTCATGTTTGGTTCATTGTTTTGTGCTTCCATCATTTCTTTGGCTTGATTTCCTTCTGATGTTGTGGCGTCTACTGACTCGTCTTTGACTATTTCGGCGGTTTCCGCTGTCCGTTTACGCGTTCGTCGACAAAAGAGTTGTTCCGGTTCAGAAATTAGAGAAACAAGCTTAGTTCCGAATGTGGAGGACATACATGGGGTTAAATCAAAATTTAAACTATTTAGATTAAACTAAAGGTTAGGCTAAAGTTAAGCTAAAAGTTAGGCTAAGCTATTCTAAAACTAAACTAAGGTATAAGTTAATTACTAAGAGTAAGGTTAGGCTAGCCTTAAAAAATAATTAATTCTAATATAGTAATAATTAAAAGAAAAATAAAATAAAAGTTAAAGTTTCGTACAATTATAAACAATAGTTAAATTAAAACTTGGATAGTTCTTAGAAACATACTATGTCCCCGGCAACGGCGCCAAAAACTAGATGTGCGTGCGCGTGAGTGCCTAAAGTTGATAACGGATTGAAGATTAAAGTTTTGCACAAGATCGTGTTTTAAATTTATAAAAGTGATTTCTACTAAAACTAAACACACACAAAATAGGCAAGTGTACCTATCGTATATGTAGGATACTATTGGAAAGAACCAAGTATCGATCCGTGGACACTAATGTTTTTAATAATGAATCTTCGTCTTGCTTTAATCAGAGGGTTTAATCATTCTTGAGACTGGTTTTCAAACTTTTTATAAAATAGAAATACTTATATATGATATATAGGTCACAAGAAGAGAAATTCTAGGTGAGTAATTCAATTATATGAAGGTTTACCATCTAATATCAAGTATCCACTCCATTATTCCTTGATGATTATTAAATAAACATGTGATAAACTTGTCCTAAGAATATATGAAAGTATAGTCCTTCATTTCTAAGTGAACATATTCTATGACATAAAAGAAAGTAGCATGCGCATTTTAAAGTCCATCCTTTCCTAATGTCATACTACCACTAGAATGTCAATTTAAGTAGACAAGCAGATTGGTATAGTAGAACGATTAGGATTGACTTCGATTTCTCAAATACCAATCCTAACAACTTTGAGTGGTTGTAGTTAACTCACACAACCTCCCCTTGGTTGATTTAATTAGATTATAATTACACATTCCATTGACATATGATTTCTTTAACTAGCATGATAACTAAGCAATCGTGTTAACAATGTTATTTCAGAATTATCAAAATTAGAGAAGTAGATCATAGCTTATATCTCATCATTTCTAAGTACAACATAAGGATCCATGTTTTATCTTGAATAAAGTATCAAAGTATTATTTTTACCATTTCTAGTTTCCAAGAACATGAGTTACCATGAATGACTATAAATCATCAACTTTGATGTATTGAGTTAAAGTGATAAAACATTTCTTCATCAATGGATAATTGCAAAATAACCATGTACTATACCAAACTAAACCACATGTTTCACATAATTATCAAGTAAAACAAAGATTCTTCGTAGATTATAGATGGTAATTGGAGTTTAGCTCATAATGAGCATTGTTATGAACATAAAAAGAGATGATGACAACAAACAAATGATTAAACTAGAACAATCTAACCAAATGTGGATGAATCTCCCTTCTTAATGATGATGGATTATGGTGATGTTTATTATGATGGATGATGATGATAACCTCCAAGCCTTCAAACTCCTCACAAGATCTTCAATATGAGTGTAATGTGGGTGTTTTGATAAGAAAACCTCATTTAGAGATTTTCTTCAAGCACACCAAATGAGTGCAACTTAAGCCTCTATTTATAGGTTGTCTGGAGAGAGGGGCACGGCCCCATGTCCAGGTGTCCCAGTTGCATGTTGTCAGATCGTACATGATGACTCACCACGGGGGCGTGCTTTTGAGGCACGGCCCCATGCTTTTTAACAACATGCGCTTAATTCCATTTTGTCTTATCTAAAGGTGACCACGGTGTCACACCCGGCCCTGAGCGGCGGAAACAGCCGGGCGCGCGCGAGTGGGGATTGATAATTAAGCACGGGCCATTGCAAACATTCAAAGATTTTCATTGCGCGTGAAATGTTTAATACAATACATTACATTGTTTAAAAATTACATAAAAACATCCAAGTATAAAACTGTTGAAGATTTCCACGCCATATCCCCTTGCGCGGCGGGTACAACCACGCGCATCGAAGGGATAGAACTAAAATCTTCCAAAAAGCTAGTTTTAGATGTTCAGCGTGAGGTGCTCTAAGTGTGACTCCATGCGCTACCTAATTATCTCCTGAAAGACACGTAAAAACATTTAAATCAGTATAAACTGAGTGAGTTCACAAGTTTTAGTAACTTGATAAATCGTATTGCATCATAATCTTGATACAAATCATTCTGAAACATAATTCTGATAGCATTATTAAACACATGCTTGGTAAAAACATAGTTCTATCAACACATTCTGATAAAATCGTTCCGCGGGTTACGCGCGAACATTTCTGGGAACTGTGCTCGTCCATGCAAAGTGGCGCTGCCACTACGAGCTAAAATAAGTAATACCGTCCCGCGGTTTACGCGCGGACGTTTCAGGAACATGTGCTCGTCCATGCAAAGTGGCGCTGCCACTACGAGCTAAAGTAATGTATTATCGTCCCGCGGTTTACGCGTGGACATTTCAGAAAACTGTGCTCGTCTATGCAAAGTGGCGCTGCCACTACGAGCTAAAATATCGTATTACCGTCCCGCGGGTTACGCGCGGACGTTGTGCCGGAAAACAAGGCGCTCGTCCATGCAAAGAGGCGCGACCCCTACGAGCGGGCTCAAACCCATAGTACTGCCCCATGACCATACTAGGCACTCGTCCATGCAAAGAGGTGCGACCCCTACGAGTGGGTGGATCAAACCAGCAGTCCCTACCCTTAGAGTTCCAATGGTAAAGTGATCACTTACTCGAGTTCTAGCGCACATACATTGAAAACCTTAGATAACCGTTTGCATTGCTCATCGTGAAACATAACTTAAACACATAATCGCTTGCATAGCTTGTAAGTATACCATGATAAAACATTATTTAAGTACGTGTCCCTCGCCCCGAAAGCAGTTTAAAAAAACAGTGAAAACAGTGAAAATAGGGGCTGTGAGACTCACCTGTGGTTCTTGTTAAGGGATTAATCGAGATTCGGGTTTTCTTGGTGTTGGCCTCGGAATCGAAGGTCTAGAATACGATTAAATAACGAGAAATCTATATTAAGATCAAGATATAAGGGTTGGAAAGTAGATCTCAAGGTTATAATCTCGGCTTACCTATTAACAGGAACGGAATTGAAAATCAAATAGATGCTTGGGAGATGATTCAGAGCAGATTTGCAGTTTTAAGAGAGAAGTTTGAAGTGTGTTGAGTGATAATTTTAGGTTACATATTTATAGGCAAACTCAATGGAACACAATCCCTTGATTTAGGGGATTGTAATCTTTTCATATCTAGGTGTGATGATGATAAAGTATGGAAAGTATTATTATTTATTCAAAAGTAGAGGAGTGGGTAAAAGATTCTGATTTTCGCAGGACATGCAGGTCTGTGGTTGGTGAGAGTAGGGTGGCTGATAGTTGACTGTTCATGCCACAGTGTGCTTTTGCCAGTGCACAGTAAAAAGTAGAAATTTTCTGAAACACGTTACTGTTTTCTTTTGGGCGGGAATAATCCCCTTTATTCTGAAGAATACTGTGTTTTGTGCGTGTAACCTTGCGCGTACAGCCTTATGCGTGAAGGATTCTGCGTGTAGAATGTTTCTTTGCTGCGGGTAGGTACGTAACCTTCTCGCAGTCAGGGACATTGAGTTTCATTTGTAGATTCTCCAGGTGGTCTTGGTATTTCAACATAGTGATCAGTTATGTTGAAGTCAATTCCATCCTGGAGCTTCAGACAAACTAGCTCTCAATGTTCCCGCCATGCGGGGAGGTTAGTTCCCTTCCGCACGCGCATAAACGATTTAGGGTGCACCCGCCTTAGCATCATGCGTGACGGTCAACCCATTAGACATCATAACGTTAAGGTACATGAAAACATAAAGCCAAAACATTCGCGCATGGCGCATATAACATATGCCCACGCTGGTTCTTAACATGGTGCGCTCGCGCATGGCGCAAATAACAAATGCACGCGCTGACTAACATGGCGCGATCGCGCAGGGCGCACATAACAAATGTACGCGCTGACTAACATGGCGCGCTCGCGCAGGGCGCATATAACATAATTACCTAATATTTAGGTAATTTACTTGGTTTAAGGGATTGGGATTTTACCGGGTGTCACATTCTCCCCTCGTTAAACGAATTTCGTCCCGAAATTTAGGAGACGTTGCTGGCAGAAGCCATGTTCTGAAAGAGGTGTGGGTATTTCATGCGCATCTGATCTTCTCTTTCCCAAGTGAATTCAGGCCCACGCCTCGAGTTCCATTGAACCTTTACTAACTTGATTTTGCTCCTGCGTAACTTTTGTTCTTTCCAATCGGTTACTGCTATGGGTTCTTCTATGAAGTGCAGCTGTTTGTCGATGTGAATCTCTTCCATCGGCAAACTCAACGTTTCGTCAGATAAACACTTTTTGAGGTTGGACACATGAAACGTATCATGAACTCCACTGAGTTCGGCGGGTAAACGAAGTTTATAAGCAACCGGACCGATCCTTTCCAGGATCACAAATGGTCCAATGTAGCGCGGATTCAACTTTCCTCGCTTGCCGAAACGGGGAACTCCTTTCCATGGAGAGACTTTCAACAGTACTCTATCCCCTACTTGAAACTCCAATGGTTTCCTTCGCACATCTGCGTAGCTCTTCTGTCTGTCGCGCGCTGTCTTAAGGCGATCCCTTATCTGAAAAATTTTGTCTGTTGTTTCTTGGATCAATTCTGGACCAGTCATTTGCTTGTCACCCACTTCAGCCCAGCACAGTGGGGATCTACACTTGCGCCCATACAAAGCTTCGAACGGCGCAGCCTTAATGCTTGTGTGATAGCTATTGTTGTAAGAAAATTCAACCAATGGGAGATGAGTATCCCAGCTACCTTCGAAATCGATTGCGCACGCGCGTAGCATATCTTCCAATGTCTGGATTGTTCGCTCGCTTTGCCCATCCGTTTGAGGATGATAAGCTGTACTCATATCAAGGCGAGTACCTAGAGCTCCTTGTAACGATCTCCAAAACCTTGATGTGAACCGACTATCTCTATCAGAGATGATGGATACTGGGACTCCATGTTTTGAAACTACTTCTCGAATATACAATCGGGCTAACTTTTCCATCTTATCGGTTTCCTTGATCGGCAGGAAGTGCGCTGACTTAGTTAGCCGATCTACAATAACCCAGATCGTGTCGTAACCCCCAGGTGTCCTTGGCAGTTTGGTGATGAAATCCATAGAGATTTGTTCCCACTTCCACATGGGAATTTCTGGCTGCTGAAGCAACCCTGATGGTTTCTGGTATTCAGCCTTCACCTTCGAACACGTTAGGCACTTACTGACATACGTCGCGATGGCGCCTTTAAGATTGGGCCACCAATACTGCGTTTTAACATCTTGGTACATCTTGTCTGCGCCAGGATGTACGGAATACCGCGTCTTGTGAGCTTCGTTCAAGATCTGTTCGCGCAATCCTCCCTTGAGAGGGACCCATATGCGGTTAGCGAAATATAGATTGCCGTTCTCTTTAAGTTCCAAATTCTTAACCATACCCCCAAGGCATTCGTTTTTAACAAACTCTGGTTTCAAGGCTTCTTGCTGAGCGTCTCGGATGCGGGTAGAGAGATCTGCGTGAATGGTCAACCTTAGAGCCTTGACTCGTAGCGTTTTTATTCGCTCCTTCCTACTTAGCGCGTCTGCTACCACATTCGCCTTTCCAGGGTGGTACTTTATTTCACAATCATAATCGTTCAACAATTCAACCCATCTTCGTTGCCTCATGTTTAAATCCTTTTGATCAAATATATGTTGAAGGCTCTTGTGATCCGTAAAGATTATACACTTTGTACCATAGAGGTAATGGCGCCAAATCTTTAGCGCGAAGACAACCGCTCCAAGTTCCAGATCATGCGTTGAGTAGTTCTTTTCATTGGTCTTAAGTTGGCGCGAGGCATACGCTATGACTTTGTCTCGCTGCATAAGGACACATCCGAGTCCTTGATGTGAAGCGTCGCAGTAAACGACGATGTCATCTGTCCCCTCGGGCAGAGATAGAATTGGCGCACTACATAACTTCTGCTTCAACATTTGAAACGCTGCTTCCTGGTTTTCGCCCCAAACAAACATCCTGTCTTTCTGAGTTAGCGCGTTCAGAGGTAGAGCTATCTTGGAGAAGTTCTCAATGAAGCGTCGATAGTAGCCAGCTAGTCCTAGGAATTGCCTCACCTCAGTTGGGGTTTTTGGCGCTTCCCAGTTTTCGATGGCCTTGACTTTGGAAGGATCAACGTGAATTCCTTTCTCGTTTACAACGTGACCGAGGAAGTGAACTTCTCTAAGCCAAAACTCGCACTTGGAAAACTTCGCATACAACTTTTCTTTCCTCAACAATTCCAAAATCGATCTCAGGTGTTGCTTATGTTCGGCCTTGGTCCGAGAGTAAATCAGAATATCATCTATAAACACAATCACAAACTTATCCAAGTATGGTTTGCACACGCGGTTCATCAGATCCATGAATATAGCCGGCGCATTAGTTAGCCCGAAAGGCATCACTAAGAACTCATAATGGCCATATCTAGTTCGGAAGGCTGTCTTTGGCGCGTCTTCCTCATGGACCCTAAGTTGGTGGTATCCTGACCGTAGATCTATCTTCGAATAATAACTGGATCCCTGCAACTGGTCAAATAAGTCGTCAATCCTCGGTAAAGGGTACCGATTTTTGACTGTCAGCTTGTTCAGCTCCCTGTAGTCAATACACATCCGGAAGGAACCATCCTTCTTCTTTACAAACAGTACTGGAGCTCCCCAAGGTGAGAAACTTGGGCGAATGAAACCCTTATCCAATAGTTCCTGTAACTGATTGGATAGTTCTTGCATCTCAGATGGAGCTAATCGATAAGGCGCTCGTGCTACTGGCGCAGCTCCTGGGACCAAATCAATGCGAAATTCGACTTGTCGCGGCGGCGGTAATCCGGGCAGATCTTCAGGAAAAACTTCTGGAAATTCGCGCACTACTGGTAAGTCTTCAATTCTTCGCTCATCTCTCTTCTCTACTACATGCGCCAGGAAGGCGTAGCACCCTTTCCTTAGGCACTTACGCGCCTTTAGGCACGAAATCAGTTTCGTCGCAACTCCCTTTCTTTCCCCTTGAATCATCAAAGTTTCTCCGTTCAACAGTGGAATCCGGACCTGCTTCTCATGACAAATAACCTCTGCGAGATTCTCGACTAACCAATCCATACCTACCACAATGTCAAAACTTCCCAAATCTATAGGCAACAAGTTAATATTGAACTCGTGACCTCCCATGAATAAAACACATTGCTCAGCCCTTTCGCTCGCGCACAACTGCCTACCATTGGCCAGTTCTATAATATAAGGTATGTCTAGCCTACTGGTTGCTAGACCTAAGGAGTTTTTAAACTCAGTGGATATAAAACTTAGATCAGCGCCAGTATCAAATAAGACAGATGCAAAATGGCCGTTAAGTAAAAACGTACCGGTTACCACATTCGGCTCTTCTTTTGCTTCGCCTGCGCCGATCACAAAAGCTCTCCCACGAGCTTGGTTCCCCTTTTGCGGGCAATCCCGACTAAAATGCCCTGGCTTCCCGCATGCGTAGCAGTTGTCGCTTGCTCCAGCTTCTCTGATACGGCAATTCATCGTCTTGTGCCCTGGTCTGCCACATTTGGCACATTCGATTCTTGCGCATTCACCCTCGTGGTGGTACTTGCATTTGTTGCACCATGGGCGAGGCCCGCTGTATCCTTTCCTTGACGACTCCGCGGCTTGGATCGCGTAAGTCCTTACGCTCTCCTGCTTCTTGAACGGTGGCTGCTTGGAGTCGGACCCTCGGTGGTGAGAGTTCCATTTCCTTTTGGAGTCAGAGGTTCGCTGCTCGCTTCCGCGCGTAGTCAACATACCCGCACGGACCGTATCCCTTGTAAGGGTGATGGCCCGCGCAACCGCCTCATCGAAGGTTGGAGGCGCTGCGGCGTTGAGCGGAACCCTAACAACAGGAGGCAACCCAAAGATATACCTCTCGACCTTCTTTTCCTCTGTGTTTGCCATATCTGGCACCAACTGACAAAGCTCGTTGAACCGGTTGTTGTAGGCGTCGATATCCGTTCCTACCATGGTGTGGTTCCAGAATTCTTGTTGCAGACTCTGAATCTCTGCGCGTGAGCAGAACTTTCTCATCAACATTTCCTTCAGTTCCTCCCAGGTCTTGTGGAGAGCAACTTCTCGCCCCAAAGTTTTCGTTTGAAGCTTCCACCAAGACGAAGCTGCCTCTTGGAACATGCAGGTCGCATAAAGGACCTTCTGGTTCTCACTACATCTGCTAATGGAGAGAACTGTCTCCATCTTGTCAATCCAGTTGTAGAGCCCAATGGCTCCTTCAGTTCCCTTGAATGGCCAAGGCTTACAGGCCATGAATGTCTTGTAGGAGCATCCTTTGTCCAAGGCTCCTGATTCGGGTTCTGGGGTCTCGTTCTGACGACCCTGACTTGATTCGGCCTTGCTGGCCTCATGTGTCGCAATCGCCTGCGCGATTATTTCCGCGAGTTCCTCGGGTGTCATGGTAATTCCTTTGGCTTTAGATGGAGGCATTCTCGCTTTAAAAGAGTGGAAATATATCAAACTTAGCGCATGTACTCTGAGCACATAATGTTATCATTATTCACTAGACACTGTGTGACCCGTGTTCCTAAGTGTGTGTATAGTTTCTTTTGAAAATATTTTCTTTGAAAAGTATTTCATGTGATTCCCCAACGGTTATAGTCTAGGTTAAAACTTCTTTTCCTAGTTCGCTATAACCAGTGCTCTGATACCAATCTGTCACACCCGGCCCTGAGCGGCGGAAACAGCCGGGCGCGCGCGAGTGGGGATTGATAATTAAGCACGGGCCATTGCAAACATTCAAAGATTTTCATTGCGCGTGAAATGTTTAATACAATACATTACATTGTTTAAAAATTACATAAAAACATCCAAGTATAAAACTGTTGAAGATTTCCACGCCATATCCCCTTGCGCGGCGGGTACAACCACGCGCATCGAAGGGATAGAACTAAAATCTTCCAAAAAGCTAGTTTTAGATGTTCAGCGTGAGGTGCTCTAAGTGTGACTCCATGCGCTACCTAATTATCTCCTGAAAGACACGTAAAAACATTTAAATCAGTATAAACTGAGTGAGTTCACAAGTTTTAGTAACTTGATAAATCGTATTGCATCATAATCTTGATACAAATCATTCTGAAACATAATTCTGATAGCATTATTAAACACATGCTTGGTAAAAACATAGTTCTATCAACACATTCTGATAAAATCGTTCCGCGGGTTACGCGCGAACATTTCTGGGAACTGTGCTCGTCCATGCAAAGTGGCGCTGCCACTACGAGCTAAAATAAGTAATACCGTCCCGCGGTTTACGCGCGGACGTTTCAGGAACATGTGCTCGTCCATGCAAAGTGGCGCTGCCACTACGAGCTAAAGTAATGTATTATCGTCCCGCGGTTTACGCGTGGACATTTCAGAAAACTGTGCTCGTCTATGCAAAGTGGCGCTGCCACTACGAGCTAAAATATCGTATTACTGTCCCGCGGGTTACGCGCGGACGTTGTGCCGGAAAACAAGGCGCTCGTCCATGCAAAGAGGCGCGACCCCTACGAGCGGGCTCAAACCCATAGTACTGCCCCATGACCATACTAGGCACTCGTCCATGCAAAGAGGTGCGACCCCTACGAGTGGGTGGATCAAACCAGCAGTCCCTACCCTTAGAGTTCCAATGGTAAAGTGATCACTTACTCGAGTTCTAGCGCACATACATTGAAAACCTTAGATAACCGTTTGCATTGCTCATCGTGAAACATAACTTAAACACATAATCGCTTGCATAGCTTGTAAGTATACCATGATAAAACATTATTTAAGTACGTGTCCCTCGCCCCGAAAGCAGTTTAAAAAAACAGTGAAAACAGTGAAAATAGGGGCTGTGAGACTCACCTGTGGTTCTTGTTAAGGGATTAATCGAGATTCGGGTTTTCTTGGTGTTGGCCTCGGAATCGAAGGTCTAGAATACGATTAAATAACGAGAAATCTATATTAAGATCAAGATATAAGGGTTGGAAAGTAGATCTCAAGGTTATAATCTCGGCTTACCTATTAACAGGAACGGAATTGAAAATCAAATAGATGCTTGGGAGATGATTCAGAGCAGATTTGCAGTTTTAAGAGAGAAGTTTGAAGTGTGTTGAGTGATAATTTTAGGTTACATATTTATAGGCAAACTCAATGGAACACAATCCCTTGATTTAGGGGATTGTAATCTTTTCATATCTAGGTTTGATGATGATAAAGTATGGAAAGTATTATTATTTATTCAAAAGTAGAGGAGTGGGTAAAAGATTCTGATTTTCGCAGGACATGCAGGTCTGTGGTTGGTGAGAGTAGGGTGGCTGATAGTTGACTGTTCATGCCACAGTGTGCTTTTGCCAGTGCACAGTAAAAAGTAGAAATTTTCTGAAACACGTTACTGTTTTCTTTTGGGCGGGAATAATCCCCTTTATTCTGAAGAATACTGTGTTTTGTGCGTGTAACCTTGCGCGTACAGCCTTATGCGTGAAGGATTCTGCGTGTAGAATGTTTCTTTGCTGCGGGTAGGTACGTAACCTTCTCGCAGTCAGGGACATTGAGTTTCATTTGTAGATTCTCCAGGTGGTCTTGGTATTTCAACATAGTGATCAGTTATGTTGAAGTCAATTCCATCCTGGAGCTTCAGACAAACTAGCTCTCAATGTTCCCGCCATGCGGGGAGGTTAGTTCCCTTCCGCACGCGCATAAACGATTTAGGGTGCACCCGCCTTAGCATCATGCGTGACGGTCAACCCATTAGACATCATAACGTTAAGGTACATGAAAACATAAAGCCAAAACATTCGCGCATGGCGCATATAACATATGCCCACGCTGGTTCTTAACATGGTGCGCTCGCGCATGGCGCAAATAACAAATGCACGCGCTGACTAACATGGCGCGATCGCGCAGGGCGCACATAACAAATGTACGCGCTGACTAACATGGCGCGCTCGCGCAGGGCGCATATAACATAATTACCTAATATTTAGGTAATTTACTTGGTTTAAGGGATTGGGATTTTACCGGGTGTCACACACGGCCCCGTGGTTGATGGGCACGGCCCGCGTGCTTTTGTCTTCAGTATTTGTCTATTCTTGTAGAATTTTGTCTTTTCTTGTGTTCAAAAGCATGGGGGTGTGGTTTAAGGAGCATGGGGGCATAGTTGAGGTATTTCTTGTGTTTCTTTCGTTTTTCTTCGTCTTTTTGCTTGTTTCTTCATTAAGGCTTGGATTTACCTGAAATTGCATTTTAGTGTGATAAGTAGCCTTCTGAACTAGTTTATTTGATAGAAGTTGCAGTATTTTCAGATTATTTGACGCTAAAAAGATGTATAATTTTATATACATCACCTTCTTGTTGATGAAATCCTCGCACAACCAAACGTGCTTTATTTCTGACAATGGCCCCACGATCATCCTTCTTACATTTAAAGACCCATTTGGTCGAAATTGGCTTCTTAACTCTATCAGGCTTGTCAATGAGATCCCAAACACCCAGTCGATTAAACTGTTGCAGTTCCTCTTGCATTGCTTCTACCCATGAAGAATCTTCAAGCGACAAACGAACACTCGTTGGTTCCATTTGAGACAAAAAGCATGCGTATTTAGCGAGATTCATAATTCCTAAAGAATGCATATCGGCATACGCACACAATACATTAACGTCATTCGTATTAGAAATCTGATGAGGTGTTTGCACACCAATATTAAAATCACCAATGATGTTGTCCTGAGGATGATATGTGTGAATACGAAGTGTCAGATTCTCAGGCACAACAACATTATCATTTTAAATTAGTAAGATTCTCCTCAGCATCATGAGACCATTCACCAATCTCATGAGTTTCAGGAAATGGAACTGAAAAGGAATCAACAAAATGACTATCATCCGATGAAATAGAAATAACATCAGACGTATCAGGGAGATCAACTTGTGTAACATTATTATAGTTAGAAGTTGAAGACCTCGGTGTGGAAAACAAATGATCTTCTAAATATGCAAGCACCAATTCTTCGTCAAGTTGATCAACTATGGAAGTGAAAAAAATAAATAAACTCGCATAGTCAAACATCCAATCAGGACCCTTGCCAGCATGAGGTGTTGTGTATCGTTGGCAATCAAAATGATACCATTCTTCAACACAACCCGAAGTGAAGTTGAAGACCCGTTTCTTAGGTGATACATAGCCCAAAAAATAACCTTTAATGGCTTTTTCTTCGAATTTTCCTGCATCTCTTTTTAACATGGTGCAAGGACACCCGAAAGGTTCCAAAAACTTTAAATTAGGTTTTCGATTGTAAGGAAGCTCATAACTTGTCTTTTGTAGCTTCTTCACAGTCAGAACATGATTAAGCGTGTAGCAAGCAGTGTTAACTGCCTTATTCCAAAATTGGACTGGAAGCTTTGAATCTGCTAACATTGTTCTTGCAGCTTCAATCAGTGTTCAGTTCTTCTGTTCAGCAACACCATTCTGTTGAGGTACATATGGAGAACTATATTCTCGATGAATTTCTTTCATAATAAAAAATAAGTCCAATATAGTACTCTTGAACTCCGTACCATTATCACTCCGAATACGTCTCACCTTGTGTTTGTACAGTGATTCAATCTTCGTGATTATATTTTGAACAGGATTACGTGTCTGATCTTTAGAACTCATAAATAACACCCATGAGTATCTTGAATAGTCATCAATGACAACTAGGTAGTACCAATCTCCAATAATACTTGCACGAATCACAGGACCAAACAAATCCATATGAAGTCGTTCCAGAGGAGTATCAATGGAATTAATTAACTTAAACGGGTGTGACTTTTTCTTCTGTTTGCCCTTTTTGCATGCAACACAGTGATCGGTCAGCTTGAAGTGTTTTAGAGAAACCCCATCTACCAAATCATTAGCCATCAGATAGTTCATCTTTCTGACATGAATGTGACCCATACGCCTTTGCCGCATAATCGAGTCCTTCTCAGTTTCTTTTGAGACAAAATAGGTTTCAACAGAAGTAGATACCTTAGTACTCATATTAAGTTCATAAATATCATTTGACCGAAGAGACCGCATAACAACCATGTCTTTTGGAATGACATATCCTGGTTTGAGTATTATGCACTCCCTGACAGTAAAAATAGTGGTATACTTTTTATCACAAATTTGGGACACACTCAACAAATTATGGTATACTTTTAATTTTATCTTAACTTTAAATCCTTAAAGAAAATTAGCTAAAAAACGAACCACCTCGACAAATAAACAGCAAATAAAAAGGAAACTGGCTGCTACCTGCAACACGGTACTGTGTTTCACAAAGCACGGGGCTGTGCTTTTGTGTCTAGTGCAGTTAAGATTTTATTTCAATAAAATAACATTTCCAAACACTTAACCCTAACACCACTTCGTTCTAACACCGAAAGTCACCGACATTTCACCAATTTCACGAATCTCTGCCTCAAATCTTCGAATTCAAACAAAAGGTAAGTTAATTTATCGAATCTAATGTTCAAATTCATCATTTTAGGTCTAAATCAAACCCCAAATCTCACCAATTGATAAAATCGGGTACAAACCCGAAAATTTTATTGGTTAATTGTTTAGATCTAGGATAATGAACTGTTAGATAGGTCTTCACTTGTGTTTTGTTAAGAAAAAAACGATTCGGGTTCGGATCTTGGATGATTTGTCGAACACTTGAAACCCGAATAACATGTCAAAACCGTTTGGAATCGTAAGTTTGAGTCTTGTTTGTGGTAGAATTAGGATTTGAAACACGACCCATGGTCACCTTCTGGTCAAGAAAAAGTCAAATCAGGAACTAGGTTAAACTGCCAAAGACCCGCAGCATGGGGTCGTGCTTCCAAAAGCATGGTACCGCGCTGTTGCAAAACATTATGTCGTGCTTATAAAAACACGGCACCGTGGTTCTGGTTCTATTCCAGCTTTTCCAAAATTTTTGTTAAAATTTAACTAAATTGGGTATAAATTGCAGATGGCCAAATATGGGGACGATGTACATGCATTCCTAGTCTTCCCAGAACACACTGAAAGGGATCAAATAGCCAAGACTCGAATGACCTACCTTAACCGATGCTTTCCAGAACCGAACTTTTTTGCTTGCAAGGATACATTAATTCAAGTAAATCAGTGGAATAGATACAAGACTATTGTGAAAGGACCATGGCGACGGGTTTTTAGCCAAAAAGGGAAAGCTATTACCGAGTTAACAACGGAATTCTTAGCCTCCTTCTCTTTTAAGACGAAAAATTTGGACATGTGGTATGAAGAGGCTGTGGAATTCAGGTGTGGGGGAGTATGGTACACGACATCAATGACCCAGTTAGGTATTGATTTGGTAATTTACACAAGTGATGAAACAGACAGCCTATCTGGTACACAGCCGCAACCACATTCACAGATGAAGATGCTGATGAAGACGCAGAGGCTGGAAACGCACGGGTACAAGCATGACAAAAGTTAAGCTACGGGGATGAAACCTACATTGCAAGCATCTCAAAGAGCACGACATTACGCGGCCCACTTATGAGATACATTCACTGCTTGCTTAGCCACACTGTCATAGCACGTGGTCAAAGTGAAGAGGTTGTGAACTTGAGGGATTTATGGGCCCTGTATTGCATAAAGAACGTCACACCGTGCAACATCACTTATATGTTCTGCAAACTGTTCACAACGAATGCAAATGCAAAGAGCCGAAATACCCCGATTTTTGGTGGACCGTGGATCTATAAGCTGTACAAAGCTTACCATGTAGACAGAGAAGGAACCCGTAGCTCAGACCTGATTGCTCTTAACCTTGGTTTTTGTATCAGCATGCAGATGGACCAGCAGATCAGTAGAGACCCGGAAGTATGGAGATTTCATGATGCCTATAACCAGGTTTGGGATCCCGAGGACCCTACCGACATAATGATCCAAGACGATTCCGAGAGGAGAGTAGGATCACCACATCCACAGACCCGCCACCACACTTACCACCAGAAGGGAGGGTCGTCTTCATCAGGGGTCGGCCCTAGCTCGTCACACGATAGTCGATACTCATTTGAGAGCATATACGGCCTCATTGATCAGTTCCAAGCTAACACTACCACCTCGTTTGACAGGATCACAGGAAAAATTGCTGCCTCAGACGCACAGCGAGTAGCTAAATATGTGGAAACGAGGCGAGAGATTGACCGTTTGGGACATCGCATGGACAGGCAGTGGGGACCTTTCGACCCGAACACGGATAACTGACGAGCACCGGCGATGGTAGGTCTATGGGTATGGGCTTGGGTGGTAGTATTTTCATGACATTATTATTATGCTTGTTTGAACAATTTACATTTTGTCACTTGTTTGTTTGGTTGGTTGGATAATTTTTATGGCCGTGGGTGCCAAGACATTTTAGCAGGTACTTATTCAGCTCGTGTGGCAGGAAATGGATGATTCCATACCCATTTTTTAGCAAAATTATGCTTGGTTTTTTGCAGTTTTATATTATACATGTACAAAACAGCAAAACGGACGAAAAACAAGGGACGCTCTGTCAAAATTTCGTTAACCCGTAGGGAAGTACCTATCCATTTCACCCACATACTTAATTAGAATTTTAATCTTCTTATAAATCCTTTCACATTGAGGATAATGTGAGATTCAAGTGTGGGGAGGGGAATTACTTGACCAATTGCTTGATCAACTAATTATAAAATTCTATATTAAACTATAATTTTTTGTAGCAAACAAAGACTAGTTTTCATAATCAAACTAAAAGAAAATTTAGGAAACTTTTTTTCAAATAACCAAACTAAAAATATTTTATAACCAAAAAAGTGAAAAAAAAAAGAAATTTTGTAATATTGAGAATAAATTTATGCAAAATATGGCGTTTATACCCAATCCCTCCGTTACTGTGAGATAAACCTCATGCCATAAATATTTTTTCGGAAGCTTTGAGTGAGTCATATGTTTCATGTGAATTAGAACTTATCACAAATAGTCATCTCATGACCACACGAAGCGTTATATAAGGAAGAAGGTAATATCACTATAAACCCCTCAAACTTTTCTCCAAATTACAAAACCCTAAATCAAAACCTTACTACTTTATCCCTCACTAACCGATAAAATACAACACTGGTCTTTTACCGACAGACCTTAAAGAACTGAAATGCATTCTTTTGATTTCAATTTCCTTTGCTGCATATATTTCGCAAAACTTAGGTAGCCTCAACAACTTAGGAAGTGAGTTTTTCTCTTTAGACATGAGGTGAGGAAAAAGTGGCGCCAAGACGAACAAAGACCACCATTTTGTGGAGTTTCCAAAAGCGCAATGAAAAGAAGAGCAAAAAGATATGAACGATGCTTAGGATGCGGAAACTGGTCCTACGAAGGAAGATGTAGAAAAAGTCAAACTCAGCCTCAACATGAATATACCAAACTAATGAGGGTGGGGGCTATTAGGCTCAAATCTGAACGATCCATTAGAGTTGGAAGTTATGTTCAGAGCAGGATTAAGGAAGAACTGATTCACATCCTCGACAAAACTGGTCTTGACAATCTGACCTTAAAAGAGTCACTAGGTTTGTTTTAAAAACAAATGTGTTTCACAAACGGGAGAAAAAGCTGACCACTAAAGACATCTTAAGACTCCCGAGAATCAACAGAAGTTGTATTTACCATCCTCATTAACCGAAGCCCTTGAACCACCACAAAACACCCAATCCCGATTCAGCCAATCCAAATTACCTTCTGATCTATGCCACCCTTCACATAGGTGGGGATTTGAAGTTGTTACAACCTTATTTTTCACAGGTCACATTCTGACTAAGAGTGTTCGCATACATACATCACAGGTATGATCAGATATATAAACCAAGTGAGAGTGAACATTGTGAGAACGTGATGTTTTGCAAAAACATATGCTCGTAAAAACAAATCATCTTTTTATATATCACTACATATATTCCTATGATTTAAGGTTGGTTAGTTTGTTCCCAGTTTCTTAAAACTCTTTTGGGGATATCTGAAGCTATGGTCCTAATTTGCTATTTTAGAGAATATTTATGAGTAGCTTGCTTGAGGACAAGCAAGGTTCAAGTGTGGGAATGTTTGATGTATATAAAATTATATACCTTTTCAGCATCAAATAATCTCTAAAAACTGTAACTTCTATCAAATAACATAGCTCAGAAGGCTACTTATCATAATAAAATGCAAATTCAGGTAAACCCAAGCCTCAAACGAAAAAACAAGCAAAAAGACAAAGAAAAACGGAAGAAAAACAAGAAACGCGCCCCATGCTCCAAGAAACACGGCCTCATGCTTCTGATCACAAGAAAAAACAAAAATCTACAAGAAAAGACTAACACTGAAGACAAAAGCACGGGACCGTGCCTCCTCAACCACGGGGCCGTGGTCATCTTCAGATAAGACAAAATGAATTTAATCAATCAATCATACCCAGTGAAGTCCCATCAATAGCAAAGCTATAAGTAGGGTCTGGGGAGAGTAGGATATAGGCACACCGTACCTCTATCCAAAGGGATAAAGAGGTGGCTTCTAGAGAGACCCTCAGCTCTAAAGTACATATGTATAAAGCAATACAAAGGAAATCAAAGTTCAACAGTAATATAAAATACTAATAATAATAATAGTAATAATAATAATAATAATACTATATATACAAAATGAATTTAAGAACATGTCAATAAAAAGCACCGGGACATGCCTCGGAAGCACGCCCCAGTGGTGAGTCATCATGTACCATCTGACAACATGCAACTGGGACACATTGACATGGGGTCGTGCCTCATTAAGCACGGGGTCGTGCCCTTCCCTCCAGACAGCCTATAAATATAGGCTTAAGTTGCACTCACTTGGTGTGCTTGAAGAAGATCACTAAATGGGTTTCTCTTATAAAAACACCCACATTACACTCATATTGAAGATCTTGTGAGGAGTTTGAAGGATTCGAGGTTGTCATCATCATCCATCATCATCAACATCACCATAATCCATCATCATTAAGAAGGGAGATTCATCCACATTTGGTTAGATTATTCTAGTTTAATCATGTGTTTGTTATTATCATCTCTTTTTATGTTCATAATAATGCTCATCATGAGCTAAACTCCAATTACCATTTATAATCTATGAAGAAGCTTTGTTTTACTTGATGATTATGTGAAACATGTGGTTTAGTTTGGTATAGTACATGGTTATTTTGCAATTATCCATTGATGAAGAAATGTTTTATCACTTTATCTCAATACATCAAAGTTGATGATTTATAATCATTCATGTTCTTGGAAACTAGAAATGGAAAAAAGAATACTTTGATACCTTATCCAAGATAAAACATGGATCCTTATGTTGTACTTAGAAATGATGAGATATAAGCTATGATCTATTTTTTAGTTTTGATAATTCTGAAATAACATTGTTAACACGATTGCTTAGGTTATCATGCTAGTTAAAGAAATCATATGTTAATGGAATGTGTAATTATAATCTAATTAAATCAACCAAGGGGAGGTTGTGTGAGTTAACTACAACCACTTGAAGTTGTTAGGATTGGTATTTGAGAAATCGAAGTCAGTCCTAATCGTTCTACTATACCAAATTGCTTGTCTGCTTAAATTGACATTCTCGTGGTAGTATAACATTAGGAAATGATGGACCTTAAAATGCGTATGCTACTTTCTTTTATGTCATAAAATATGTTCACTTAGAAATGAGGGACTATACTTTCATATATTCTTAAGACAAGTTTATCACATGTTTATTTAATAATCATCAAGGAATAATGGAGTGGATACTTGATATTAGATGGTAAACCTTCATATAATTGAATTACTCACTTAGAATTTCTCTTCTTGTGACCTATATATCATATATAAGTATTTCTATTTTATAAAAAGTTTAAAAATTAGTCTCAAGAATGATGAAACCCTCTGATTAAAGCAAGACGAAGATTCATTATTAGAAACATTAGTGCCCACGGATCGATACTTAGTTCTTACCAATACTATCCTACATATACGATAGGTACACTTGCCTATTTTGTGTGTGTTTAGTTTTAGTAGAAATCACTTTTATAAATTTAAAACACGATCTTGTGCAAACCTTAATTCTCCAACTCGTTATAATTTTACAAGCACGCGTAGCACACATCACATACCTTTCTTTATATTTATAAACTTTCATACATATTATTAGGGCCGTCAGCCGCCGTTAACTACCATGGTTGGTCGGGGTTTGATTCTTTACGGCCTAGGTAGCTTCGGGGTGTCCATATCTGAGCTAAGGTGGTCCTTAAGCTCGTTTTTTGTTGATTAAACACCCGAATAAAGCTCTATCTAGATCCAAACGGTTCATACGGTATCACGGGGCTACGGTGTCGGGTTCTAATAGGTTGGGTCAGCTGAGATAAATGTTTTCTTACCTACGGTTGGTCTCGGATCGTTGAATATAATAGAGTAGAGCGTGTTTAGCTTAAGTGTGTGTTTTTGATAGTGCAGGCTATGGTGTAAAATGAAATAGATGAGAAGGATTTAGGGTTTTAAGGGGTATTTATACTTCTTAAGTCCATGGGCCTTAGACCCATTTTTCGCTTTTTAGTCCATCATTAATATCATTTAATTAGCATGTCATCCTTCTTTCTTTATTACTATTATTCTACTAGCTTAATTTAATTCTTTCAACGTAAATAATATATTAAATATTATTCTTAGAAATTTCAGGATGTTACATTAAATGCTTAAAGATAAATGAAGAAACTATAAATGCATTCTCTCTCTTCAATTAATATAACTAATAAACCATAATAGTTATCCATTTAATTAATATAACTAATCAAAATATTATGATTGGAAAATATTAAGAATTCATTTATTTTTATAACTTATTTTTTCTCTCTTGAATTTTTATCCTACACAAGTACAATTTATTCATACATTAAAATTTCTTTCTGCCCATAACCAATTTCTTCCAACTCAATATATTTGTATCGATCAACACGTGTGATGAATATAACAAAAAACTATCTTACACATGTTTGCAAAAAATAACAAAAAAAAATATATGCAACCTACACAAAAATATATAACCTAAGAATAGGAAAACATATAAACTGCACACGAAAAACATATAACATACACACAAAATTCAAAATCAATAAAATACACACGCACACGAAAACATATAACCTACACACGAAAATTTTATACTACACAAATACAGTTTATTCATACATTAAAATTCCTTTATATCCAAAACAAGTTTCTTCCGACTAAATATATCAATATCCATCAACACATAGTTACATTGTGATGAATAATATACACTTGTTCTGAGAATAGGAATACATATAACCTACACACGAAAAACATATAACCTACACATGTGTAGGATATGTGTATCTTTGTGTAGTTTATATAATTGTTGATGTCGCATTATATATGTAAGTTGTATGCTTTTTTGTATGTTGTACGATTTTATTGCTCAAAACAAGTGTAGGTTATATAATTTTGTGTATGTTGTATATTTATTGTTTATATTTAATAGACACATTTGTGTGATATTTTTTTAGTATTATTTATCACAATCATTTTTCTAGGTTTATCAATAGAAAAAAAGATATTATTTTTTGATATTTATTGTAAAAATTACGCGTTGATATATGCTAATAAATTGAGTGGAAAGAAATTAATTTTTTAATATCAAGAAATAGTATTATATGAATAAATTGTATTTTTATTGGATAAAATGAAAATGTGGTAAATAAATTAAAAAATTAAATTAATGTTTTTATTTTTTTAATTATTATAGTTAAATTAGTTAGGTATATTAATTAGAGAGAGATTTATTATGGTTATATTGGTTGTATTAATTAATAAAGAGAGTGCATTTATTGTTGTATTTACATTTTTTTCATTTATTTTTAACTATTTAAAACCTAAAATAAAACTAGTGACTAATATTTATTTCTCGCACTAATATCATTTGTCGCCTGAACTTAAGCCTATTATATATATATATATATATATATATATATATATATGGTGGGGTTAAAATAAAAAGTAAAGTGTGTCTAAGAAGTAATCTGGTGCGTTAGATATGTTGATCTGATGATGGATTTGAAAAGTGTGTGGTGTGTTTTGTTATATCTAATAGTGAAAACACATTTTCTACACTTCTTAGGAAAAATCTACTTCTTATTATAACCTTGCTATATATATATATATATATATATATATATATATATATATATATATATATATATAAAGGTTCAAATAAAAAGAAGTAGTTTCCTAGGAATGGTAAGAACCAATAAAATTTTGACATTTGGCATTTAAACCTATGGTGAAAGAATAATTCTAGGAAACTATGTCGGTTATAATGATGAAAAAGTAATTCTAGGAAACTATGACGGCTTTTGGTAATTTTAAATCTCAACCATTGATTGATATGATCTAATGGCTATGATTTATTCTTAGTATTCCTAGTAAACTACTTGTTTTTAGGATAACATTCCCCTATATATATATAATATAACAAATTTAGTTTCTTTTTCCTTACACACACACACACACACACACACACACACACACACATATATATATATATATATATATATATATATATATTTGTGTGTTTTTTATAAAAGAAAAGAAACTAAATTTATTTACCACTCGCTTAACGAACCAAACTATACTCAAAATAAATTTTCATCTAACTTTCCTTTAATATATATATATTATTATTTTATGTAATATTTATTTATTCTTCAATAACTAATATTTTATCTAATTGTTTTAATAATAATAATAATAATAATAATAATAAACTAATAAGTTGTTGATCTTACTTAAAACCCTCATCTCAAATCCTTCATAAGTCTTGTTATTATTATTTCGTTATAATTATTTAATACTATCAATCAACTAGGGACTTTTATTGTCGTATCCTAAGGAGCTTGCCTGCTTTTATTTTAATTTTATCGACATCTCGTTTTCGTTGACCCACTCGTTAAGGTGAGTTTGTATACCCCTTTTTTCATCTTTTATATTTTGTGGGTAGCATGTATACCTTATTCAAATTTACTTATGTTGTATCTCCACGTCTTCAAAACACAATTAAATATATGTTCATGCGTGATTATTGCATGCTCTATGTGCTAAATTGTTTATTTTATGTTTTGTGGTTGGTATCTCATCCCCATCTATTCTCATCTTGTACGATCATACATTTACCCAAGTACATTGATTTTGTATCAATAGGAACGAGTCCACATCTATTTAGTTATTTACACTTTCATTAGAATTGTAATACTCACCATTAACATATGAATTATGGTTTGTATATATATATATGTATATATCTCAATTAAAACTTATGTATAACACTATATTTGTACATGCTATAGGGCAAGTAATTGACATTGTTCAAGATCGAAGAAATTAGTTTTATCTTAGGATATTATTCAAAATACAAAAACATGATGTATTTTTTTCTTACTATTGAATTTTTGTACTTGTTTAATGTTAATGAAATTAAATAATTATTGTCGCTTTAAATAGTGTCTTTCGAGCTACCGTCCAATAAATACGTTACACCCCTGCATGTTCTGTCGCCTTTGATCAGGCGTGACATTATATACCGATTAGCCGACCTTAACGACCGAACTAGGTCGAAAACTTTGTTATACAGTGATTTTCAACTTTGTAACAACCTTAAAATTTTCCGACCTTTGTTTGAAAAATTCTTGGGTCCGTCACTGAATAAAGGATAAAACATATCATTTAATTGAAAATGATAGAGAAATGTTGTGATTTTTAGCGTAGTTTTAAATTTGAAGACGAAGAATGTATTGGGAATATACGTAATATTTTTAGAAATCTTTACATATTTTTAAAATAATATCAAATAAGAAATATTTTTTTTTTCAAATTTGGATTCGAATATTGAAAAACATTATCTGAAATACTAGATATCTAATTGTAAACATCCGTATCAACCTGTTTTGAACGAATGAATATCCTTTCAAGTACAGTACAAGAATAATTTATTTAATAACATATTTTGTAATAAACTATTTTAAAAATTGTTAATTTGAGAAATCAACACAAGTCGATCTCAGTCAATGATCTGTAGCTCAAGTGGTTGATAGAAGATACCCAAAGACTCATTTAAGAAATCAACACAAGTCGATCTCAACCACTTGTGATAAAATATGAATAAGGTTCCAAGTTAAGCTATAAGGTTTTCTCATCTAATACGATTTTCTTATAAAAGTGATCTCCGAGTCACACTCGAGAAATAAAGATAATTGAGGAGACCAATGGCACGTCGCTAATCTAAATGACGGTTTAGAAAATATAAAACACCATTGGATCTCAAATAAAATAGGAGTAGTGCTCAACTTAAGTTTGCTAGTGCTTCCACTCCTTATCTCTCCGTTTGTTTCTCACATACATAAAATAAAATAACTCTCTTCTTCTTCTTCACTGAATGCCGTTACTCTGTAAGTAAGTTTCACCTCCATTTCCCGTTACATTATGATTATTGTTATTACCACTTTTACCCTCTTAATTCGCCGTTGTTCTTGTTCACGAGCAATTTGTCAGCACCATCTGTTATAACTTTACACTGTTTTCTAAATCTGAATCTGAATCAAACATTTAGGTAAATTGAAATTTTTTACAACTAGTCTCTTGATTATTAGCTTTCACACTGAAAGGATCTGTCTTATGTTAGGTAAAAACTACTACTTTTAGGCATTTTAGGTGTAACTGTCTGTAGTATATGTGTTTCTTTAACTGTGTTAGGTAAATACTTTTAGGTAAATGCTATAAGTTTGTGGTTTGTTGATTATAGTTAATATAGGGGTGCAAACGAGCCGAGCGACTCTTGAGCTACTCGAGCACGATTCTATAAAATGCTCAAAACGAGCTGCCTTTTTTTGAGCTTGTTTAATTATCTATCCAGCCTTTTGTAATTTTAAGTTTGACCTCTTTTGGACTTTTATTTATTAACACATCACAGCCGAGCTCCAATCGAGCTTTGGCTCCTTTGAGGTACTAAACGTGCCTGAGCCCTTGTAAGTCAAAACGAGCCGAACTCGAGCTCGGCTCGATTCTATATAGGTTTTTCTATTGTTTCCTTCATGTGTATATCGACCCCTTTATTGTATGTAGTTCATTCAGTTAAATCCAATTTATTATACATGGTTAAGCATCAATGTTGTAGATTAGGTACAGGAATCTCAATTCATGTTTTTGTGGTTTGTAAAATTATGCTATCCTGATTAATTCTATCTACATATTTGGTACAATTCAAGGGGTCCCACCATGGGCCTTAACCTGTTTTATATGATGCTTTCCTTAATATCTTTTTTATGTGCTAAATCCATAAAAGTGTTTGTACTGATGAAACTTAATATGAAAATACATCAACTATAAAGATGTCAAAGTCAACTCAAGGAGTTTACTAACCGACATTATAAGTGTCTGCCTTCACATGATAATATAATATGTATCTCTCAAATGATCCAAAGTCATCTACTGGATATTTTGAAAATAGTGATGCCTTGCTTTTGGATATTGTTGACAATGCATGGATAATATAGGGGCGGCAATTCTAGACACAAAACGGAAATAACCAGGTTGTGGGTTGACATATCTAACCCGTACAAAAAAAAGTGTCATTTTTGGGTTAAGTTGTTTAATTAAATAGGTCGTGTTCGGTTTGACCTGTTTAATAGGGCCATGTTTTGTTTAGTTAAACGGGTCGTGTTCGGGTAGATCTGTCTAGTTAAACGGGCCATGTTCTGGCTGACCTGTTTAACCTGTTTTGTAAACAGGTTGACCGTTGACCTGCTAACCTGCTTAACTAAATAGACTAACCCACCAACCCATTTGATACGTTCAGATAAACGGGTTAACTGGGTGGTGTGTGGGTTATACGATTTGAAGTGCGTGTGGGTTAGGTCGATGTCTTTGACATGAATGAAAATATGGGTTTTAAATCTTAATCACATAGTTAAGTAACAATCCTGATTTTGAATTACATCTGGTTTTTACTTCCAACTTACCGTTATTATCTTTTTGTTGATTTCATTTCCTGTATCAGTATTCATTTCGTTTGACTTGAAGTGTTAACATTGTGAAGTATAGGATACTAGGATGGCAATAGGGGCTGATTGACTTCTTTGTTGACCATCCAAGCACCATGAAATTTGTACCAAAGAAGGGACTGAAGTCAATTGTGTCACTCTATTTGAAAGGAAAATCAGCACGCCCATTTAGTTTATTTCCAAAAGTGAAAGCAGATTATGGGGTGGGCAATACACCTGTTTATCTCAATGTGTATGACTTGACACCAATGAATGGATATGCATATTGGGCTGGTTTTGGTATCTTTCATTCTGGTGTGGAAGGTAATTTTGCTTTGTTAATTTATTTAGATTAAGGTTAATAGTTAATACCATAAAAACACTATTCTTTCTTACTTTTTATGGAAAAGATACTAACCTGTTTTTGTTAAAGATAGTCCTTCAACTTGTAAAAATAGACCAAAAAGTCACTAAACTAATTTGTAGATTTTAAAGTCTCTGAACTTGTCTAAAATGAAGGTACTTGTGAATACTTTATAAAAATAATAAATTGTAACTATTAAATTAGTCAAAATTGGATAGTGGCATTCAACATTTTGTTACACGTCTACCAATCCCATGCACACTTGATCGAGCCATGCATGACGTCCACCTGCATGTGGATTATTATTTAGTATTTGTTTTGATTATTTGTCTTTTACTTTGTCTTGTTATTTGTGAGGGAATAAAGGAGATCGTGGGCAATGCTTGGTTCTCCATGTTTGCATGTTCCAATTTAGTAGGAAAGTGGAAGTAGTGGTAGTTGTGATCTGTACCCTTTAAAAGGGAATTTCGTTTTGAATAATATTATGCATAAAATTGTTCCAGTTCTCCATTCTAGAACTCTTTCCTTTCTCTTCCTTTTTGCTTGAACCGATCTAACTCCATCAGTGGTATCAGAGCAGTGGTGATCTTCAATGGATACCCGACAGAAAGCTAGTGGGCAATTCCAACAACACACTCAAGAATCCATTGACAAACTCCAAGCCATGTTCGAGAAAATGATGGGGGATTACCAGGCCCTCCAAACCACCGTTCAAGCCATCCAACAAAACAACTTCCATGCTTCAAGCAGTGACCTGACCCATGGCCATAACAACCAACGCCACTTGAAACTCTTCTTGGCCCGGTTTGCAGGCGATGACCCGATTACTTGGCTGTTCCAAGCCGAATAGTTCTTCGACTACCAGAAGATTCCAGATGACGAGCACACCCAACTGGCCTCTCTCCACCTTGACGGCATAGCCATTCAGTGGTACAAATGGTACACAAAATTTTGTGGGCCGCTCTCTTGGGCTGAATTTTTTGCTGCTCTCCTTCACCGTTTTGGCCTGACCGACTTCAAAGACCCTTCCGGAGCCCTTTCCCGTCTCACACAGACGACGACTGTTTCAGCTTATCAAGAAGAGTTTTAGAATGGAGATTTGGAACAATTTTCTGCATAATATTACTCAAAACGAAATTCCCTTTTAAAGGGTACAGATCACAACTACCACTACTTCCACTTTCTTACTAAATTGGAACATGCAAACATGGAGAACCAAGCATTGCCCACGATCTCCTTTTTTCCATCACAAATAACAAGACAAAGTAAAAGACAAATACTAAATAATAATCCACATGCAGGTGGACGTCATGCATGGCTCGATCAAGTGTGCCCCGGAATTTATCTGAAGCCATCGGCATCACTTGCTTGGTGGAGGACAAACTGAACCTCCAGCGTAAACCTTTTTCCTCCTCTAAAACCCTAACACCCTCTGCCCCACCCACTTCGGCTAGCTTATTGGGCCCTAGCACATCCACACGTTTACCTCTATCGTCTTCTAATCCTATCCGCCGTCTTTCCGGCCAAGAGGCCCGAGCCCGTCGTGAAAAAGGGCTCTACTATTATTGTGGCGATCGTTATTCCCAAGGCCACAAGTGTACCGAGCCACAACTCTTAATGGCTGAAGATGTCCAGGAGACATCGGAGGAAAACCCGCCACCGTCCACCGACGACCACCAGGCTGAGATTTCCTTCCACGCCATCTCCGGGGCTCTCACTCCTAAGATTCTACGCCTTCCCGGGCATATTCAGAACAAGTAGGTGATCGTGCTCGTCGACGGCAGTAGCACCCATAATTTCATCGATCAAGCCCTGGTCGAGCGTTTCGGATTGATAATGGATAAAGATATTCCGTTCTAGGTTGTTGTTGGTAACCGTGAACATGTCTCTTGTGCCGGCCGCATCCGTGGGTTAACCCTAACGATGCAAGGGTATGTGATCACGTCTGATTTCTTTGTCTTACCCGTGGCAGCTTACCCTGTTGTCCTCCTCGGAGTCTAGTGGCTAAAAACTCTCGGTCCAGTCGAGATTGATTATGACAAGCTTACCCTTGGGTTCCACCTAGCCGGCTCCGACTTGGCAGCCTTACAGTTGCATGAAGCACTCCCCTTGCATGGCCCTGTTCTCCTGTTACAAATCAGCCTTGCCTCCACCGAGCCATCTCCCGAACCCACCCCTTGTCTCGAAATCCAACGGGTCCTCCATCGTTTTGAAACCGTTTTTCAAGAACCCACTTCCTTACCACCTAGACGTTCCCATGACTATAGTATCCCATTAGTTCCGGGAGCTCGCCCGATCACAAATCGTCCTTACCGGCAACCCTATCTTCAAAAGACCGAGATCGAACGCCATGGCAAGGAATTACTACACCATGGGTTGATCCGTCCGAGCCACAACCCTTTTTCCTCTCCTGTGCTCCTGGTTAAGAAAGAGGATGGTTCGTGGCGATTTTGTATCGACTACCGTTCCCTAAATGACATTACTGTCAAAGACAATTATCCTATTCCGGTTTTAGATGAGCTTCTCGACAAACTCCATGGTTCTCGTCTCTACTCCAAATTGGACCTCCGCTTCGGTTACCATCAGATCCGCGTGCGTGATGATGACATCCATAAGACGGCTTTTCTCATTTGACGACCACTATGAATTTGTCGTCATGCCATTTGCTCTCACAAACGCCCTGCTACGTTTCAGTCACTCTTGAATGACCTTTTTCGGCGTTATCTTCGTAAGTTTATATTGGTTTTCTTTGACGACATTTTAGTGTATTCCAAGTCTTTGGCGGATCATGTTGAGCACCTCACTATTGTTCTTGGCATTTTACAAGCCAATTGCTTATATGCCAAACACTCCAAGTGTTGCTTCGGGGTCCTGCGGGTGCATTACTTGGGTCATCTGATTTCGTCTGACCGGGTGGCGGTCGAACCCGCCAAGGTTCAGTCGGATCTATCTTGGCCCACACCGACCACTGCCAAGGGCGTCCGAGGTTTTTTGTGGCTGGTTACTACCGGAAATTCATCAAGGGTTTTGGGGGTATTGCCGCTCCGTTACACCAGCTGGTGGGAAAGGGTCCTTTTGTTTGGTCAGTGGACGCCGACCAAGCCTTCAATTCCTTGAAGGTGGCTTTAACCACCACCCCCACCTTGGGCCTTCCGGACTGGTCACTTCCGTTTACCATGGAGTGTGACGCAAGCGGGGTGGGAATCGGGGCCGTTTTGACCCAGAAGGGCAAGCCACTTGCTTATTTTAGCACACCCCTCAAAAGGATCCATGCTATCGTGGTCGACGTACGAGAAGGAAATGTTGGCTGTTGTGCGGGCGGTGCATAAGTGGCGTCACTATTTGCTTGGTCGACCCTTTGTGGTTAAAACTGACCGTATGTCTTAAATACCTGCTGGAACAGCGCATCACTACACCTGCACAAGCAAGGTGGTTTCCCAAACTATTGGGATTTGATTACACTATTGAGTACAAGAAAGGGGTCACCAACAAGGGGGCAGATGCTCTCTCTAAACTTCCAGAATATCACTTTATGGCTGTTTCCCATCCTTGTTCCACCATTTGGCAAGACATTCAGCAAGAGGTACGGTCTGACCCATTTTTTAAGAACTTATCTCCGGGTTCGGCTCGCGGGGTTTTAAAGCACTTGATCTTCCGAGATGGAGTTTGGTCTCAGAAAGGAGTTATCCTTTTGAGTCCAACACCCCCCTTAGTTGACAAGGTCTTAAATCTATGCCATGCATCGCCCAAAGGGGGTCACTTTGGGTTCCAAAAAACCTTGCATAAGGTTAAACAAACCTTTTGGTGGATCGGTCTTAAAGAGCAGGTTAAGAGCTATATCAAACACTGCCAAGTTTGCCAACGTTTCAAGTCTGATAGTATGTCACCAGCTGGCCTTTTGCAACCCTTGCCCATTCCGGAACGGGTATGGACGATATCAGTATGGACTTGTTGAAGGTCTTCCCAATTCTAAAGGGTTTACTGTAATCATGGTAGTAATCGATCGGCTTTCTAAATACATCCACCTTGTTCCCTTGCGCCACCCTTTCACAACTTCAACCGTGGCACAAGAATTTCTTGTGCATGTTGTTAAACTTCATGGTTTCCCCAAAACAGTGGTGAGTGATAGAGATAAAGTCTTCACAAGCTCCTTTTGGCAATCTCTGTTTAAACTCCAAGGCACTACCCTATGCATGAGTTCTAGCTACCACCCTCAAACGGATGGCCAAACCGAAGTGATTAATCGCGTCATCGAACCGTATTTGCGTTGATTTGCAGGTGGATTGGCTCCTTTGGGCCGAGTACAGCTACAACACCTCTGTTCATTCTTCTACAAAGATGATTCCGTTCGAGGTAGTTTACGGGCGTACAGCCCCTAGGCTTCTTCCGTACGTTCCAGGAACAACACAACATCAAGAGGTCTATGATTTTTTACGTGATCGTGAGGGCATTCTGCAACAACTTAAGAAGAATTTGGTTGTGGCCCAAAACCGTATGAAGATTCAGGCGGATAAGAAGCGACGGGAGGTTCATTTTTAATGAAGGTGATCTCGTTTTTGTTAAGCTGCAACCTTACCGCCAGATCACGCTTGCACAAAGGTCGTCTATCAAGCTGTACCCTTTAAAAGGGAATTTCGGTTTGAGTAATATTATGTAGAAAATTGTTCCAGTTCTCCATTCTAAAACTCTTTCCTTTCCCTTCCTTTTTGCTTGAACCGATCTAACCACATCACATTTTTGTAGAAAAAGTTTATACCATATTATTTTCTCCAATTTAAGAGTTAACACATAATTGTATTAGAGTTAAAAAGTCACTAAATTGATTTTTATATATCTAAACTCGTAGCCCTGCTTGCGGTGCGCACATATGATGTATATATGTGTGAACCCTCGGGTGGACAAAAGTGAAATTGCACTAATTTTGACGTTATTTTACTAATCTCGTGAAAATAACGTTAAAAGTGACGGACGGTTAATCAGGCATCATGTAGTGGCGTTGATAGCTGAAAGATAAGGGTACATGCACCGATCAGCCGGTGTCCTGATGATTGAGTGCTATGTGCCTTATGTCCAAGGCTTGATGCAAAACTACTATCGAGCCGGGGGTCTCACCGGAAGCAGCCTCTCTATCCCTATGGGGTAGAGGTAAGGCTGCCTACATCTTACCCTCCTCAGACCCTACCATAGCTTTGCTATTGGTGGGATATACTGAGTACGATGATGATGATGATGATGATGATGATGATATCTAAACTCGTCTAAAAACACGTTCTGGTGAATTTTTTTTTTTTTATAAATGATGGCTTGTTAACTACTAAATTAGTCAAAGTTTGAGAGTGAGACCCAACATTTTCGTAGAAAAAGTTTATACCATCTTGTTTTGTCCGATTTGAGAGTTAGTTAACAAGTCAATATAATTTTATTTCTAAGAGTACGTGCATTTTAGACAAGTTTAAGGGCTTCAATTTACGAAAATTAGTTTAGTTAACAAGTACTAATTTTTATAAATAAGGACTTGTTAACTTTTAAATTGGTCAAAATTTGATATGACATTCAACATTTTACTGGGTTTGTTTGTTATTATTTTGACAGTTATGCTGAAAAAGTTTTATATCATCTCCAGAGTTAACAAGTCATTATCTAAAACTTTTCTAAAAGTCATCTATTTAGACAAGTTTTGGGACTTAAATTTACCATTTGAGTGAATTTTTATTGTATTAAACAATTATGCGTTAGATTAACTGTATCTAACATCAATGGCTCTCAACAGTTCATGGTGTAGAATATGGATTTGGAGCTCATGAATATTCATCAAGTGGTGTGTTTGAAGTTGAACCTCGGCAATGCCCTGGGTTCAAATTTAGGAGGTCAATATTAATCGGGACCACGTGTTTGAACCCTGCACAGGTTAGAGAGTTCATGAAGCGACATGTGGCTAACTACAATGGTGATACATATCACCTAATAGTTAAGAACTGCAATCATTTTTGCAACGATATCTGTTACAAGTTAACTGGAAAATCAATCCCAAAATGGGTTAATCGGATGGCTAGACTCGGTATTTTTTCGTCACTTTTTACTTTTAATGAAAGTCAATTAGGGGTGTTCATCGAATCGATTTCTTCAATATTCAAATTGTGATTTTCACAGGTGAATTCGAATTCAAACCGAATATGGATTTAATTTAGTAAAACCTAGTCGAATTCGGAAAAAACTAATTAGGATAAAACGTCAATTCGTAACTCGATTCGAGTTAAACGCTATATATGCACGATCAGTACCAGTTTAGAACTTCTAAATAATTTAAGAATTTTAATAACTCTTAACTAATCATTTGATTTATTTATTTATTTTTATATATTTATTATTATATGAGGGTAGTTTTGTCATTGTTGATTATATATAAAATGACAAAATTGCCATAAAATAATATTAAATATATAAAATAAATAAATAAAATGATTGGTTGTTAGGAGTACTTGAGGCTCTTAAATTTGTTGGAGATCTAATTCGAATTTTCTGGTCGATTTTGTTCAAAACTCAAATTTATAACTTGATTCAAAAACCAAAATTTGAATTCGAATCATTCTCTAACCCACTTATAGTAGCTGAAAACCTAATTAAAAATTGGTTCACCTGGTTTTTCGAGTACAGAACACCCCGAAACTCCTCACCTCTACGATCTCTACCTACCCTGTATCTAAAGGCGTGAATGACTGACGCAATATACTAATGAATATGTCAATTTGAATTGTGTTTTCTTCAACCAGTCAAATCATAAAATCTATCTAAAAAGATAATAAATTAAATGGGTACCTTAAATAATTTTACCAAACCACGTAAATTGTTATTTTTAATAATAGTGTTAAAGTAATCTTAGTTAACACATTAAATAAAAGAGTGTGACGAAAACAAACGTGTTTAGTGTTTACCTGGTCTGACATGTTTTCATATCTACCAAAAATGACTCGTTTTAAGCAGAATCTGTCTGACACATTGTCTGCTGATGTTTCCATTGTAGGTTCGGTTTTTAGTTTTGTTTTACCGGATGCTCTTCGGGTTCCAGCTGTGGAACACCACGCAGTGCCCGAAAGTGAAACACAAAGACTTAGAAGTAACAGTTTTAGTTGTTTATCATCAATCTCCTCAAGGCAGAGACAATTGTCAACATCTTCATTGCTTCTTCAGTCTCCTTTGAAAAGCTGCTTACCCTCCTGCGAGTTGAAACGGTCTAGAAGTCATGTCCGGAATGGTAAGGGATGATGAAGTTCACTGCTGAAACATCATTTCGGTGTATTCTCTGGTTTTTCCTGAACAAGGTTTATCAGAAGTCTGACATTCACCTAAAATAACTGTAATAAAATGTTTCTGAGTTTACTTTATTTATATTAAAAATGGAATAATATAAGCATAAAGTTCTTGGGAAGTTTCTAAATGTATTCGCCTCTATTGTCGACGTAAATAATTGCAGCAAATGTCATAAAAAGGAATGCGATATTTGGACACCAAGGTGGTTATCAGGATACCATTTGAGGTCGTATAAGCCTATTCGAGTTGTATGTGCCAAACCTTTTTGTAGGCATATGTCAATGTGTGTTTCTATGCGTCGTATGGCTCTATACGAGCCGAATAGTTCTTAAGGGTTGTTATTGTATGTTATGTGACTAATGAACTGTACAACCTGAATAGGATCTATACAAGCCGAGTAGTTCTTAAATGATAAACTATACAACCCGAATAGGGTCTATACGAGCCGAATAGCTCATATCCAACGAAAACCTAAAAACCATATGTTTATTTTTTATCAATAATGCGTAAAATAAGATATTAAAATGTTAAGTTAGTTAAATGATGATGATACTTATGGGTCATATATACGTTATATGATTTGTATATGTATGATGTTTCTTAGATATATGAGTCGTATAGACTACAAAAGGCTACCATTATGTTCCCTCCTTACATGTGCCGTGCACGCATGGTCTATATGAGTCGTGTAGGTATTTACAGACACCATGGGGTGGTGTTTGTATACAGCATCCCTATTAGTGTACTTTAGATGAACATTATGTATTAACAATTTCAATATATTTTATTATAATAACTTATAAAATGTCTATTTTAGTCATATTTGTTCTAAATGTAGAATTGTTTATTTAGTTATTTCTTAGCTGGATATTTAACTAACTTTCAAGTTTTAATGATTTGCTTAAATTTCATTCTAATTTTTTTTATTTTTTTTATATATAATAACACATTATTTGAGTATCGGAAAAAGAGTGCACCAAAAGGCAATCCCAATCACCTTACTTGGATCTCCAATGATGCCCATGTTCGAATGTTGCCATCTCCACCATCTCAGAAGCCTCTTTTCATAATGTTCAAGGTACAAGCGCTCGTGATCTATGGGTTGCCCTAGAATGAACATATGCCCCACATGCATCTTTGAGGGAATACACACCCAAGATACAACTCTTGAAGATAGGAATGAACATAGATAAAATATCATCCGCCTATTAACCTTGTGCTCAAGAGTGTTTTGATTATCTTGCCAAACATTGTCGAACCACTCAAGGACAGTGAGTTTGTCATGCTTGTCGTCTCTACTAGAAGAGTATAATGGCCTCAAATCCACTCTTCTTGTATGTCAACTAGTATTAAGCACCCCCGCGTTGCGGTTGGGGGGCGTAAAACCATTAAAAATGTAACGTCGAAACATTGTATCGGACTCGTGAGTTGATAGATGTGTTGGACCCACGCTTCGTGGCAGGACTATAAACCGAATGAAAAGTATATGTAAAAACGTTCAACTACGCACACTTGTGGCGTGTTGTGAAATCCCACATCAGTTGGGAATGAGAATAAAGTCTCCTTTATAAAGATATGTATACATTCCCCATCATAACGTGTTTTGGGCGCTTATTGGTAGTGGATAAGAGGAAAACTCCACAATTAAGCGTGTTCTCGTGAAAGTAGTATTAGGATGGGTGACCTCCTTTGAAGTTTTCACCTGGGCAACCAAAATCAAATTCATGAGGCGATATTGGTACGTTTCGATTAAAGCGGACAATATTATGGTGCAGCGATAGCTGGGCTGTTGCAGATGGTATCAGAGCCAGGGCCGAATCAGTGATGCCGGGGCCTGCGAGGACGCTGGACCCCTAAGGGGGTGAATTGTGACATCCCATATCGGTTGGAGAGGAGAACAAAATCTCCTATAAGGAGATGAATACATTTCCCATCATAACGCGTTTTGAGCGCTTAATAGTAATGGATGAGAGGAGAACTCCACAGTTAAGCTTGCTCTGGTGGAAGTAGTATCAAGATGGGCGATCTCCTGCCAAGTCTTCACCTGGGCAACCAAAAGCAAATTTGTGAGATGATGGTGGTACGTCCCTGCCAAAGCGGACAATATTATGGTGCGGCGGTAGCTGGGCTGTTACACGTGTTAACATGAAAAATTAGACTGAAACGTAAAACGTAATAATAACTATGTCGACTCTCGACCGAAACATTGAACAAGGAAAATTAGATGTAAAAACATTGAACCGCACACGTTCTTTGCAACGTGTTAACTCAAATTTTAGACCGAAACATTAAACTGAAAATTTGTAAAAGATGAATAGTATTGGAGACCAAAGTTGAAAATGAAAAGTATTGAGTTAAAAATGAAAAATCGCTTGTGACAAACTTGGAAAGGATAAAAGGTATAGGGGCTAAATGTAAATTATGAAAAACATAGGGTTAAAAGTGAAAAGAAAAATATTGTAACACACTTGATGCATAATGTACAAATGTTTATGCATACAAAAGTTGCAAATTTTATATCTATAAATTCCCTACCTCTTTCAATGAACTTCATAGGCTACTAAGCAACCACGACTATATGATCGATAAGTCTTCTCATATTTCTAACGCTACCTATACTCATATGTTTACAGCTACCATCGTAGACCACACAATTGAGACACCATCTCAACGGTCTCAACTTCAAGAAATTCAACAAATATTCTCACAACTTGAGTTCCGGTAAAACACCCACAAGTGCAAATAGCCCTTAATCCTTATACAACCAATCATCGATAATCAATGAACAACTATTGTGTTCGTGACAACAATGACAACAGAGGTCATGGTAAAGGCAATAACAACAATAACCAAAACTGACCTGATGGTGGTTGTGGTCAAGACACCGTTTATGCCTCGTGTAATCAATGTGGTATTGGTCATATACCACTGTTTTGTCTATGCCACTGAGCCAACAACCCGAGAACCTTCACAACAATTCATATAAGCAAATGCCACATCTTTGGAAAGGCTCTGCCGACTTGAAGATTTTGTATTCTAACGAGACAAGATGCATGTTGTTTTTCTTATCCTATCTTATCTTGCTCTTCTAATAAAGTAAAATAATGAGGCTTATGTGCCAAATCCGCATTCAATTCTAGCCTAATTTTCCCTCATATTATTCTAATATTCTCATTTATCATAGCTATATATTGCATTATCTAGAGTAAATAGCATATCAGCACACATGGTATAAAATTGTTGATACTGAATGACGATAGGAATACTTGTGATAAAATAGTAAATGTGTATTTAAAAAGGTTTCTAAAATGTATAAATATGATTTTTAGAGTTGAGTTAAGTGTCATTTTAGTACATGTGGTTTGTCCAATTACGCAAATTTAGTATCGTTTTTGAATTTATTGCAAATGGCTGCTTCGGTTTTCTAAAACTTGTAATTTTGGTACTTTTATTAACCCCGTTCATTTTGTCCGTTAAGTTAGGGGTACTATGGTAGTTTTGTTATATTCTTTACTTTTTTCTTTTCTTTTAAAAGCCTTCCCTCTTTAACCTTTCATAACCCTAAAACTATTGCAACAAAGACAGACAACGACGATAGAATAAGCTAGGGTTGTAAAACATATTACGAGCCAAGGTCTAGCCGCTAACACGATACATCAATTACGTTACGAATACGAATACGTTAAAGGAATACTTCATTGATAACTTATGTATGAATACATTATGGTAGATACAATAAGGATAAGTTATGGAGAGGATCCGACATGGTAACAGTATGAATAACTTATGGCTTGGATCTCTCATTCAATGAATAGGATCAGCCTATTTATAGGCAAAGACCCCATTCGTTAAACAACACTAACGAAGGGGGTGATCTTCACGAATAGCTTCCTATACGTCAACTTAATCTCATTCGTTATGCCTCCATAACAAATGGGGATTAACTTAACGATTAAGCCTCCATTCGCTATACAGTCCATAGCGAATGGGCTTATAACTTAACGAATAGCTAGTCTATAAAGAATGGACCTCATTCGTTATATAATCCATAGCAAATGGGCCATTTTACATTAAATAAACAGACTAGACTATCTCTAACTTATTTGATCGCTACGTACACCAAATCATGCACTAAAAAACACCCCATTTTCCGTAGCTATCGAATACTTTAACCTTGAACATTTTAACTGCAAATCACCAGTCAAAAATCATGCACTAACAAGGGTTCTGATGACTGTTGTTAAAGTTTTCAGCAAAGACGATTTTCCGGCGAGTTTCAAGGTCACCAGTGATGGCGGTGAGGAAGGCCAATGGCTGTTGCCATATCTCCGGCAGCAGCAACGACGACATCAATTAAGCTCAGTTGGTGGCGATGTAGATGGTTGTAGCTGCTAGGGTTCCACCAACGTATCCGATAATAGTGGAGAAGAACGAGCAACGATAGGTTAGGCTGGTGATGGTTCAGGAAGAAGAGACGATGACGATGGAGTTCATACGAATGTTCTCCGGCAACCTAGTGCGTTCGCCGGCGAGCTAAAGTAGTTTTTGGCGGTGGACTTCCGGTGGGGGTGACTATCACTGGCTTTCATTTCAGATACCTACTATATGTATCTTCATCAATTTTAACAATTTCAGGTTTCATACTAAAAAACCCTAAATCAATCAAAGGTGCTTCAAATTTGTTTCAACTTTTGAACAATTTTGCTTAGAATTCATTGAGTTAAATGACTAACTTCTTCAATTTCATATTTTATAGTCGACAAGTTTGTTGAAGCTCTGATTTGCTGGAGCTCCGTTTATGAAACATAGTAATAACTTTGCACTTCTAGAGTTCTTCGATCTTCATTTCAGATTATTTTTCTACTATACGGGAATTTTATGAATCGATGATTGATCGTTGCAGATGTGTAAGGTTTTTGGAATATGAAAGTTTAAAAGAGGGCAAAGGCATTTAAAAAAGAAAAAATAAAGAGAATTACGAAATTTCCAAAGTACCCATGACTTAACGGACAAAATAGATAGATTCAGAAAAAAAATACTAGCATTGCAAGTTTTAAAAAACTAAATAAGCTATTTGCAATAAATGCAAAAATGATGTTGAAGTTGCGCAATTGGACAAACCACATGTACTAAAATGACACTTAACTACTTACAGTTCTTATTCTTTGTCCTATATATTTTATTTCTTTTTAATCTTTAATTTTTCTCATTTATTTCAAATAATGGACCTTATTTATTTTATCATTTGACATATTTAGTATAATACATGAGTTCAAAAACTAGTGATATATATAGATTCACCTTGTAACTAATTATTCACACAATATATTCTCTTATTATTATCGAATAAATATTAAGTGTCATTTCAACCATGGTTAGGTAAAGACTTTTGTCTTTGAGAGTGAAGATCGGGGTTCAAATTTTGGTATAGAGTGAAGTACGAGTAGTGATAATTTTTTATTTTTTTTAACGGCATGGGTGTGTACAGTTGTTAAAAAAAATAAATAAATATTAAGTAAATTTCAATTTAAGATCAAAATTAAAAAGGGATGGGAAAATTTCTAAAATGGACCTACTTTGGTAAGAGATTCCACTTCTGTCCCCTAAATTTTAGAATTCCAAAAATCCCACCCCCCCAATAATCTTTGACGATGTGTTAGGAAATCTAAGACATCTTTGACAACTTGTTTGTAAAACACATCGTTAAAGATGCGTTAGACCCCCTAACACATGTCAAAGATGCGTTAGACTTCTTAACACATCGTCAAATATGAGTTAGGTATCCAAACACATGTTCAACGACGTGTTAGCATCTAAAACACTTAGTCAAAGACGTGTTAGCCTCTTGTTTTTTTCTTTTTAATATTATACTAATATAACTAATTCTACTTATATTTGTTTTTCTTATAACTTTTAATATATAAAGTTTTATATTATTTCGAATATACTGATGCGACATGCTTATTTTTATCTAAGGACGACATAAACTTACTTAAACCGGAGCCGTGTCAAATTAATATTGAAATGTTCATAAATTTTGAACACACATGATTTTAAATAAAATTTATGCCAACATATAGATAAAAATAAACATGTTTATCGATATATTCGAAATAATATAAAACTTTATATATTAAAAGTTGTAAAAAACAAATATAAGTAGAATTAGTTATATTAATATAATATTAAAAAAGAAAATAAGAGGCTAACATGTCGTTGACCATGTGTTTGGATACCTAACTCATCTTTGACGATGTGTTAGGAAGTCTAACGCATCTTTGACGTTGTGTTAATAAGTCTAAGCATATTTGACTATGTGTTTTACAAACATATCGTCAAAGATGCGTAAGATTTCCTAACATATCGTCAAATATGAGTTAGAGTGGAACATTAATGGAATTCTAAAATTTGGGGGACAAAAATGAAATCTCTTCTAAAGTAGATCCATTTTAGAAATTTTCCCAATTAAAAAACAATTGAAAAAATTATGATTTGCCTTATTGTGTAATATCAGGTGGGCGCAGTTTGAACCACTGATTCTTAAATTGCGCGTATTGAACCACTGGAGTTTCTAGACGGGCTCAGTATGACCCCTACCGTTAGTTGACCGTTGGTTGACCTGTGTAATTAGTGGTTAATGACCAATATACCCTTCATCTTCTTCTTCATTTTCATCATCAGCATTCAACATCTACCAAGAACCCTAACACAAACTCAGGAAATCTCCGACTAAGAACCCTAACCCGAACCCAGAAAATCTCCGGCTAATTAAATTCATACAATTAAATACAATAATAACTAACATCTTATACACAAAACACATAAATTAACATCATATCTAGAATCCAATTAGAAAGCTTCAAAATCATAAACCAACATCAACTTTGGTGAGATATGAAGAGGGGTATGGAGATTAGATTGGTGGTAGAGATGATGGTGATGATGAATATGGTGGTTAAGAGAAAATGTTTTTAGATTTGACTTTTGATTCCAGATTTGAAAGATGGTGGTGGAGCAGTGGTGACCTCATCTAGAGCACCACCACTGTATTGAGTTCAGCCGGAGATAGGTTTCCAGCAGCAGCGACAGAAAGGAGGAGGAAGAAGAAGAGCAGAAGGTGGGTTTGTGTTTGCATAATGGAATTGGATAATGGGTTTGTGAAATTGAAGTGGGTTTGAGGGTTTAGGTTTAGTTTGACGGTGAATTGGCTGAGATTGTGAGCATGTTTTGTGATTTGTTACTATCAGTGTTATTATTATTGTTATTTAGTATTATTATTATTATTATTAATATTATTATTATTAATAAGAGATTACCATAATGCCCTTGCTATCTAACGGTCAACGCTTGGTCAACTAACAACGGTGGCTTATATCGGCATTCTGAAAACAACATGGGTTCAATACGCGCAATTTTAGAATCAGTGGTTCAAACTTCGCACGACCATATTACACAGGGAGGCATATCATAATTTTTTCAAAAATATTCCGTCAACAGGAATGAATCATCTCCAACCATTCTCTTTTTATCCTACCGAGAAAAGTTGAGATTTTAAAACATAAAAAACCAACAAGTGGATGACTGATTAAAGTACATGTGATTTCTAGGATTTGCCTCACTTATGGGAACATGGCTTTTCCTTTTGTCTCTTTTGACTTAATCACACTGGATAATCTAATTATTTGGTACGTAGCACTGCACCTTCAATTATTGGTGAAACAAATCATCAATTTAATACCATAATCATGTTATTATACATGTTAACACCGTAATCATGTTATAATATAGGCCCATTTGTTGTATAGTCCTATTTTTTTACATAAATAAAAAGACGCATAATTTGATTAAAAGAGCAGTTGTTAGTTAACCATGTGTTGTGGTGTGCTATCGACTTACCGTGATAGAGGAGTGTGCCACGTGGGCATCAAGCTCACACAAACATATATTTCCTCTCTCAAAGTGAGTGTAAAATGAGTTTGGTTGTGAAAATTTTATCCGTGAAAGTAAATTCAAAAGAAGTGCTTGTTTTCTAATAAAGTTTATTATATTTGATCATATGGTGAAGCCAAACACAAAGAAACATGTGGCGTTCCTTTCACACCCACCTTTCAAGCTTTTTCCAACTTTAACACCCCTTAAATGATAGTGGGTATGATCACCCTTCTGCCTAGGCGCCTCTTATGTGACATGCCTTTCACACTCCTCTTTCACCGATCATAACACATGGTCTAACAAACTAGTGCTACAATTTCAATAAATCAATCAAGCCCTTTATATCCTATTGCATAGCACGCTATCGGTAGGGTCAGGGGAGGGTGGGATGTAGGCAAGTCTTTCCTCTATCCGTGAAAATAGAGAGGCTTCTTCCAGAGAGACCCCCGGCTCATAAAGCTACATACATGTAATCAGAGTAAACATACATCCTACAAGCAAAAACACTTAGCAGTACATATATAGCAAACTACCAAAAAAGCAAGGAATCTGTAACCTACTAAGAATAGAACATAAGAATCAAAAAGCAGCATCAAAACAAAATATATATATAAACAACAGGAGCAAGGCTAGCCAACTAGACTCTAAATAGAAACTAGTGCTACAAGAATGGTTTAAATAGAATAATGTATAACTATAAATTAAAAAAAATAGTCTTTAACCCTTGGAATGATTATAATCTTTATTATAAATCCAGATTGTTCTTCTTTGGGTCAGCTTGCTTCATTTAGTACAAAACCATCTCTAGTGGGATGCCCGCTTGACGTTCTTTGACAAACATCAAAGTGAAGAGATATAGAGAGAAGAAAATTTATAACCAGGTTTGAGATAAGATGAAAAATATGATAAGAGAAGAGATAAAAACACTTTTGCACAATGTCTAGATAATAGAGTATTTTAAACATTCATGAGAATAACTAAACCAGAAAATCAAAAATAAAAAATCATAACAAAATTCATGAGAGCTTCACCCTTTTCTAACATAGATTAGGAAGAAATTAAGTTGCATGCTAAACTACTAATCTCAAAATCACTACATGATCTTCAAAAACACCATTATCACTTTGCAATACCGGTTCCAAGAGTCAGCTCAAGATCATCCATACCCACATCATGGATCCTTTCGCCTTCCCATGCATTCACTCCACCATTCTCAAATCCAACTTCTACTACCCCTTTCCCTTTATCCAAACCCGCATCCACCAGGTGGAATGTCGGTGAACCGGGGTTCATCACCATAGGCCCATGGTCTTGGAGCCTCCCCCATGGGCAAGACTCAATGGTGGAGCCACCCGACTCATCACATTCGTGTATGGTCATGGGTTTGAATGACCGCTGATGCCTTGTAGGGCTCGTGGGGGCAGAACAGGAAATCATAAAATTTGGCAAGTTTAGTGAGGACATTGTTTGCTTGGTCAAGGACTCCCAAATGAGATTGTTGTGTTGGGGATTCTTTGAATTTGGGGATGGGATTGGAGGGGTTACAGGGGCACTGTTTGATATTCGAAGCGGAGGGAGTGATGATGGAACCGGATCATGAAAAAAGGTGAACCGGTTGTTAGTTGGGCTTGTTACTTGGGAAGAACATGGTGTTGTGTTGGTTGATATGTTTCTGATGTCAATGGAGGGAAGTGGTGGCTTGGATCCCTGCAAAATCGAAATTTCATATTATTATTCACAAATAATTGAGCTTATCATGTGATTTTGTCACATTCAGACACCCGAATCAATATTTTTATATCTCAATTAGGGTGTAGATTTCTAACACGAATTAAGATATATGAAACCAAACAATACACATACATACACAGATTAACATGAGCACGAGCCATTTAACCTGATTTTTTGAATTTAATTTTTCCCTAACTATACTTTAAAACTACAATTTACAATAAAAGGTACTAACATATATAACAGAATACAGAACCTTTTGTTTTTGTCTTAAGTTTTGAATACAGAGATTATGTACCCAACCAACTTAATTTATAGCATAAAACACATTTAAAAGGAAAAAAAAGGCATGAACCTTACATGAAAACACATTTATTTTTTAAAACGTGTTTTAAAAAAGATGTAATATCTATGTTTCTATATAATGAGATGCTTTCAAGAGCTTTACATTTCCAAAAAAAAAAAAAAAAGAAAAAACAACAAACGTGTTTCATGTCATAAAGTAAATTGATTGGGTATTTTAAAGTTAAAACTTTAGTAGAAAATTTCACATAAATGCTTTTAAATAATTTTGTATTGATCAACCATAATATTGCAAAATTGAAGTATAACTTGAAAAAAAAACTAATAATAAAAAATCAGGTTACATGGTTTGTGACTTTTGTGTTCGTATCAACACGTGAATATGTCTAACATGGTTTTCGGGTTCGTGTTAGGTATTGGGTTGGTCCCGCGAACGGCCCGTTTACCACCCCTAAATTCTTAAAGCTTGATCACTAATGAACTAGAAAAAAAAATAACTCTTTCTGCAAATCCAGACATCACAGGTATAGATAGATCCACATATCAAACCCAAAAATCAACATAAAAACCTAACCGATTTAAAATTTCCATCACTTTTTCACAAATCAAAGACATGAAAAAACCATCTAACAACAAAAACCAAACCCGAAAAGCGCAAATCGGAGTTCATTATAAACCCCTAGATCCAACCAACAAAACCAAAGTCATAAATGAAACAATCAAAACCAACATACCTTGCGAAATGTAGTACCATCCGGAAGAACAACCCAGCCAGCTTCTCTGCACAAAGCCTTCAAAACCTCATTATTATCGCAATGTTTCGGCAAATCATAGTTCCCTTGAGCCCTCAACCCATTGTAGATGTTAGCTGCAATGGCTCTCCTCCGTCTCTCTCTCCTCCGATTGTTTTCTCTCTCTCTCCACGACGGTTTCCTCCTCCCTCCGCCGCCAACCTCCGCCGCAGCGGATGATGATCCACCTGCTTCCCACATTGTTTCTTTTCTATCTCAATGCATAAAGTGAGATGATATGTGTGTGTTTATATGTTGAGATTTGTGAAATATGTGTGTGAAGTGTCAAATGTTTGGAAGTTGATGTGTGAATCTTTGACGTCAAAAGTGTTAGAGAATCATGTGTTTGTAAGAATATGTGGAGCTTTATTTACTTTATTGTCTGCCTGCTGGCCATCAATGATTTCAAATCATTGTAGCCGTAGATCTCATCTTCATTATTGAATTAATGATTCATGTGTTAAACTGGCTGGATGTTATCATTTATTTAGAAAAATATTAAATGCTGATAGTATAAAGATATTAGTATTAATTAATACTAAATTAAGAGTTTTTCATTATGTATTACTACGATAAAAAATATATTAAAAAAAGGGAGCTAGCAAGAAGCTAGAACAACCACACCAAAGTACAACCAACGGCTCACACGAGCAAAACAAACAAAAAAAAAAAAAAAAACAAACCCGAACTACACAGCGTTATACATTAAACCCACGCCAATCATCCCAAGTAAACTATAATAAAATTAAGGTTAACTTATTTAATTGTTGTATTAGCTAGCAGCATTTACAATTTGTGTCAATGAGAAACGTATGAAAAATAAAAAGTGTGAAGAAGCCATCATTGATTGTTAGGCTATGTGTATTGAAGGAGCTATAAAATTGGACGTTTTGTGTTATGTAACGCCCAATTAGCAAATGCTGGGTTTTTGTTTTATGGTTGTAGTGGTGTTGTAGCCCAATATATATATATATATCACACTCACAGACATATATATCTATAATATATATATAGATATACAGATGACCTTATTAACTAGTTTTTATCCCCCGTATTACGAGGGTTGTTTTATATTATATGTTTCTAATTTTAATAATTTTTTGAATTTTTATTTTTTTTATTGCATAAAAGTTAATAATATATTTATGGTTTGATGATAAATTGTTTCACAAATATATGATATGTTATAACACGGTTTAAAAGCTATATGGGTTTGATGAGACCCAAAACCCGTTTATTTTTTTTACTATAAAATTGGTTTGTTAATTTTAAATAATATATATCTTATTTTAAATAAATCATATATTAATTTTAGTATATCCATACTTTATGGGATTTTAAATCAAATATTTGGTGAGATTAGTTTTTAATTTAATGATATGTTATAACTCGTTTAAGAAATATCTGGGTTTAATGAGACCCATACCCGTGAATTCGGGTCAAATGCATGAGAAATCTCCATTTAAAAAATCAAGCATATATGGTGACTTCAATAAAAGGGGAAGCGACCACATCGCGACACGTAGAATTTTTATGGTTTCGTTTATATATATTATAGATATATATACAAAACAAGCAGGCGACAATAACCTTGCCCCCCCTTTTATCGCCCCCAAAATCGCCAGTTCTCACCCTTCCTCGTCTATTGCCGCCCGGATTCGCTGCCCACTGTGGGTGGCCTTATGGGTCTTGTGGGGACCAAAGAGGAAGGGCATAAAGTGAATAAATCATATTTTCATTTTCTCTTTTCATATGCAATACATCTTTCAATTTTACCATCTTTTTAAATAACCATAAGTTTTCCACGACATTTTTTAAAAGGTTCAACATAAAAACGAACGCTTTTATCTTTAATATGAGTGCCATTTTCACTGTCTAAGAAATATAAAGAAAATTACGTAATATGTCTTTTGTTTGTCATTAGTATACTCATCATTGTGTCTTTATGCTCGTTATTGTGTTTTTTTTTCCAAAAATGATGAAATATGAAGATTTTAATATTGAATAATTAACAAAGTTGTGTAATCTTAATATGTTAATATAATGATAAAATAACAACAAATTTATTTAACATATAAAACACAATTATGACTACATATTACACAATAACCTGAAACGTAAAGTACAATGTTAAATACAAATTACACAATGCCCTGAAACATAAAACACAATTATGAATACATATTACACAATGACCTGAACATAATACTCATTCTCAAATTAGTGAATGCCACATGTCATTCCTAAACAAAAGATAATAGTATATACGCGCATTGCATGTACTCTTTTTTTTAAGACAATGATGTATTTGAAAGCAATTTCTCTCTATTCCCAAGGATAAAGGTAAGATTTTTCTATTTCCGTCTTCCCGAGATCTTACTAATAGATTTTGTTATTTGTGGGATATACTATGTACGATTGTTATAATGCATGTACTCTTGTTGACATGTGTCTTGCATGCTTATGTGTTTTCTTTATATATGAGGTTAGACTTCTGATTGAGAGTTTAAACAATCTGAATTAAATTTCATGCAAGTTTCTTCGTTATGAATAAACATATTTTTAAACAGATAGGACTAATCAAAATAAAATGACGGAAAGTGGTGTTATGATAGTATATAAAAAAAGTGAAAAGGATATTTATTATCCCAAAAGTTTATGTAAAATGGACATTTCTTCATGATGATAGGGTCATTCAGCTAGATACACTAACAATCTAAGGGGAGAGGGGGTGACTCATTGTATTTTCATCACTTTAACCACCCAATGGCATGGCGCCACCTCACCTCAACCAAATCCATCACTAGTGATGGAATTTAGTAGGGGTGGTGGTGTGATGGTTTGATTATATTATGAAACTCAAACCCTACCCCACCTACCAACGGTAACTTTTCAAGCGTGATCACCACCACGCTTTTTCCTCATCACGCGGTGTTCCACGCTCTACCACGTGTGGTGGGAGCCCCATCACGCACCACCCCGTCTACCCTAACTATTTTTTTGAACTATCAATAAGAAATAAAGAATGTATATTTTATTAAAGCGGTTTTGAACCACAAAAGAGTGTAAACGTTCTAAAGAAATGCTTAAAACTGCAAAACTCGACCCTGCAAAGGTCAACGATATCCTACAATGATCCTGGAAACCTATAGAGCAATTGATCTAGATGATCCAATGGTTGAAATTTATTAAAACAATTTCTTAATTTCGTTTTTTTATTATTTATATGGTAGTAGATAGTACAAAAAGGTTAATATGGGTAATTTTCATGAATTTCTTTATATCACACTCACACACTCTCTCTAACACACATTCACACACACAAAAAAAGTCTGTCTCTTTCACTATTTTTCATATCCAATTTCTACACATATCATCCTAACCCAATTGATGTGATGTGGATGTAGTTTGAAAAGTTTGTTTAGTTTTTCAAAAGTTTGTTCACAAAATATCGAGTTTTAAATTTATAAAAAGACATAGGTTATTCCCACACCATATAGGTTATTTGGACACCATATGCGCCTATACGGATTGGGTAGAGGCTATACGAGCCGTAAAGGTGCAAAATTTTGTCCTTTTGTGTTAGAGTGTAAAGTGTTTGAAGCCTGTAGGCCTCATATAGTGGCTAAACGGGCCGTATAGACTGGAAAAGTTGTCATCCATACATTAGTTAGTCATGTGAGGGCTATACGAGTTGTATAGCCCCTATACGAACCGTATAGAGTTGTTAACACACTGTTGGGGTGGAGTTTGAATATAACGACCCTATAAAAATGATTATTATCTTAACTAAATCACACTCAAATAGGCAAGTGTAGCTATCGTATATGTTGTAAAGTATAGGTAAGAACCAAGTATCGATCCACGAACACACTTGTTTGATTTTTACTACCAAACCAGAAGTAAGCATCATAGAGGTTTTGGTTTAGCAAGTAAATTTTTAAAAAAATTAAAGACGTATATTAAAGAAAATATTTTTGGCTTTTTATATTTTTAAAGAGATGATCAAGAATAGAAGTGTATCATCTTGATTATAACTCTTCTTAACTTGGTTTAACAATTAATTGGTAAACATGTGATATGAGTTTACTATGGTGATTAAATGTGAGAATAACACCTTATTCCTAAGTCATGTTATTCTATGATAATTAAATAAAGAATTATGCATAACTTCATGACCTTCACTAAAACATCATTCTATGTAAGCATGTAGTTTATAATAAGTATCTATAAGATAACTTACTTTAAAGATGAGACAATCCTTTAAATTACTAAGTGAAATATTCTTAATATTTTAGTAAAAATAACCTTTGTAGTATATCCGAAATACCAATTAAGATTAGTTAAGTTATTAAGGATTAACCTTCAATTATCAATTATTAACCTACACAACTCTTGACAATTATATAACTCATGTAATAACCACCCAAGAGTTGTTTACAATAGGTTACGTTGCACACTCACTTGACGTGTAATTAACCAATTTTAGTGGATGAATGTCAAGAATCAATTTTCACAAAATTGTTAATCATTCCCCTTTTAAGATAATTAATTACCAATAATACTTCACTTGATCCATGTCAATATTAGGATTCATATTTTTTCTCAACCAAGACCTTATAATAATCGTAGTTCCCCGGATTATCATCAAGCTCGGTACTTGGTGTCTCTTTTAAAGTTGTTTAATTTATCAACCAAGCCCTTAAAAGAGTGACAATTCCTTTGCTTAATGTCAACCTCGGAACTTGGTGTCTATTTTAAAGTAATCCAAGGCCTCATAAGACTAGCAATTTCTCGGCTTATCGTCAAGCTTGGAACTTGGGGCATTTTTTAAGAGTATTTTAACATTCCTCATCAAGTGATAATTGCAACATAATCTTTACTTATTAAAAAACCGATGACATAGTCAACCAATATTATTAAACTTCAATTAAGATTCATTATAAACCAAGATGATACTATGAAAGTTTAGCCAATAATATACATGATGTTATCAATCAAAGTAATAGATACAAACATAATCAAATTAAAACAATCTAACCAATTTTGATAACTAATATTTGATGCTAATGACTTATTCCACAAGCTTAATCTTCTTAGTCTTCAAGGATTGGATATATGGGATTATTTTCTTATAAATGGTGGTGAAAGGAGGTGGGTGGAGAGAATTTAATGGTGTGTAAGGCATATTGAATGTGGAAGATGAGCATTCAATTTATAGGTTGATCAGGGCTCCAAAACAAAAACATGGCTATGGTGACTTTTTTGTCATGTTGTAATTAATGTTTTGTAAGGACCCGTGCCCGGGTGCCCTACTTTAGCGTTGGATTTACTCGTAAACACAGTTTTGAATATCAGAGTGAATTAAAACTTTTCGCCGAAATAATAAAGTCAACAATTTCTTACAAACCATAGAATACTTGTCTTAAGATATCACAATTTGTCTCAACATAAAAACATAAAATAAAGCATCATGTCTTCCTTCTTTAGATACCAGCCATTCAGTCCATACCATGTTCCATCCTCAAGCAAGCTCTTTTAACCTATTTACCGGCGTGCATACTAAAAGTCAGCTACGCTGAGTGAGTTCTAGTTAATCAGACAACATACATTACGTTCACATACTATATACTTAACCTGTTTTACTTTCTTTTGTACATACACAAGTATATACCCTCATTCTCACTTCCATACTTTCGTACTTTATCTTACTTTACATACATACTTATACGCTTTAAAGAGCCTTTCACCCTATAACCTCACATATATTATTAGGGTCTGCCACCCCTCATTTCACAGATATTATTAGGGTCTTCCATCCTCCTTTTGCAGATATTACTAGGGTTTGCCACCCTTCTTTCACAAATATTATTAGATTCTGTCACCCTCCTTTCAAAGATATTATTAGGGTCTGCCACCCTCTTATCATACAACCATACATGCCTTTCATTATATTTATATTTAAATATTTTCATACATACTGTTAACATTTTTCTATATCATTCACATATCATTCATACATCATTCATAACACATTCACATATCATACACTTACCACTTAAGGTAAGTGTTAACTAATCACATCGAGTATGTACAAAGCCCCGAAAGCATAATAAGGAAATGGGGCTATAAACTCACCAGTGTCCTGTTCCTCTTTGAGTTAACTATAGTACCCCTCCTTAGCTGTGCATGGCTAACTATGTAATATATAAGTAAATTAACTATCTCTACCTATATTCATACTTCTATATTAGTGAAACCCCTAGCTAACATGGTTCCGGGGGAAGCGCCGTGGAAGCGGGGTCTACAGGGCGGCAACCCTAGCAGGGTCGAAACCATTTGAATCGAGTTTTCAAACCATTTGAATCAAATTTCAAACCAATCGAATCAATTTTCAAACCAACTGAATCGAGTTTCAAACCAATCGAATCAAGTTTCAAACCAATCGAATCGACTTCAAACCAATCGAATTGAGTTCCAGTTTCATTCAATTCATTTTCCAAATGAATCAAGTTTTTTCCGGAACTCGATTCAAACATGGTTTTTTTGTGTATTACCATTCTAATTATATCCTTATATCCCGTTATGCCCGTTTTACTAGATAAAATGAGTTTCAGGCCATAACAACTTCATTTTTCTCATTTTAACGGTCCAAACGTCACTCGTTTGTCCTGCTTCATTCCAAACATCTTGTTTACGTTCAAGTTTACATTTTTCTTACATAATAAGACTCTATTTGCCTTATATCAAATCTCAGGGCAAACCGACCTAAAAAACTTAACCTTTAACCCAAAACGTACCTTTTTGGTTCACTTCTTGTTGGAACCCGTGTTTATCAATCCAATAAAAATAACAATAACAGATCTCAGATCTGTATATAACAGATTAATACCTTAATATGGATCTAGCTCATAATTACGTATGATTAAGTGTTATATGTGTATTATGTATATTCAGTAAGTATATATTAGTATTTGTATATATTAGGATGAAGATCAAGAGAGAGAGTTAGGACAGAGTTTCGTTAAATATCTCCCAAAACTTAAATTAAACGTGAACAGAGGTTCACTATAAATAGAAGACGAACCTAGTTCGTTAACATCCCCTAACGAACTAGAGTTCGCTTCGTTACATACATTTAAACGAAATAAACTAACGAATCACCCCCTGATTCGTTAACATCCCCTAACGAATCAGGAGGGAATAACCTTAAGTCTTAGTTCGCTACACAACTATAACGAACTAGACATAACATATAGAGAACTAGAGAATAACTTAATTGTTTATTACATTAAACATAAAACAAATACGTTAACGATAATTACAAAGACTCAAGACGCAAAACCGTGCACTAACAGACACCCCCTCGTCTTGAGCTCTTTGTCTTTAAGTTACTTGAAGCGCTTGGACTGCCAGTCTCTGCAACTATGAATTCCATTTTCATGACAAACACGCACAACACGTTGAAATTGCATATCAGGTCGTAGTCTTCATTGCGCTCGATCAGAATTTGTTTCCTGTGTAGCACGTCATTGACTATTTCAGATAAATTAACCAACCACATCGGGTCGATTATCTTGATAAGCTCAGTCTTCAGTCCTTTACCAAGTACAATGACGGCCTCGCCCGTATGATTGTCATAGTACCAGCGGTTGAACGAGTGATGCATGTGTTGGTGCATCATCTTCACCGGCACTCGTTTCATCGTCTTCGGCGGCTTTACTTTAAGGACAAGTTTCTTCCAGCCAGTCACTGGATCAATCTCGTCAATACGTTACGTCTCGGGACCTGGGGCTTGAAGAACTTGAACCCATGATTGACTTCGAACAGCAAGTGTTGATGAAACCACTCAGCTGTCCGGTTGCCACCACGATTGATAAATGGACGCCTCGCGAGGGTACGAACATCCCAACGCGGTAGTGTAAGAACGTCCATTATCTTCTCGTAGTACTGAACTCCCTTTTCCCATTTAACCATACATACCCTAAGCTTGGAATCATATAGCCATGAGACGATATCACCATGAACCTTGGATACAGTCTTGAAGGAAGTCACTTGGTTTTCTTTGACCCATGCAGCTGCTATGTCTTTCCGTTCTTGATCAACATATCGATACGCCTTGATAATCTTACCCGCAACTTTATATCTGAACCATTTAGCAATATTAGCATCAGTTGGGTTCACAATTGAGTCAAAGAAAGTATCCACAACCTTCTTTCCCTTAGTTATCTTCTCCAAATCATCCTCTGCTACTTTAAAAGTCTACTCATTAAATACCGGAGCACCTTGATCAACGTTTGTGTGTTGATACAAGTCAGGATACTCCTCAGTAGTGACATCTTCCATCTCAACATCCTCATCTTCATAAATAAAATCCGTATTCATTTGAATAGACGAGTCATCTGTTAAACCTTCCTCATACACCACCTCAACATCTGGCTCTGTCTCTAACACGGTTAATTGTTCATCATTTAACCCTAGCAGTATGGAAATCTGCTCTCGTGTTAGGGACCTATCAACGAACTCACCAACTTCAATCTCATTAGCATTCACCATGCTCCTAATCACCCCCTTCCATCCATAAATATTACCGTGTCTGCTTCAATCATCTCAATTAGTTTGGCAGCCGAATAATCACGATAAACAACAATCTGTTTGTCCGAATCATCAACAGAACTCGTACCCGCATCAGAAGCTGGGTATTGAGTTTGTTTAGGCTCACCACCAGCACCAGACTTATCATCATCAGAATCTTCCTCATCATTCTTGATCTTCTTTAAAGCATCATCTTTGCAAGTCAATTGCAAGATCAGATCCTCTTGTTCTTTAAGTTTCACCCCCTGAGACTCAACAATCTCACGTAGAGCCTTAGTTTCTTTTTGACAGAAAGAAACATAACTGAGTAGTTTCTTCTGATTCTCCATTAAGCGTTCTTGATTCAACCGATCAGCAAACATCTGGTTCTCATACAAATGCAAAAGATTTAAAAGCATGTCTATCTGACGATTTGGTGGAAAAGCATACAAGGATGGATGAACTGGTTGGATTGGACCTTGAGGCCTTGTAATTATCATAAATGAGAGATCACTAGGAGGAGGAGGGCCTCATAGATGTTGTTGGAGGAACTATAGCCACTGTAGCAGTCGGCAAAGTTATTTCAGTTAACGCTGATTGAGGAATCATACCCAACTGCTCATGTGGAACCATCGTCGTTGTTAAAGTCATCTCCGGAGTGCTAATTGTAAGCGGTACTACCAGGCGTTGAGGCGTTGTTTGACGAGGTGGTGGCACCTTGATGATTACACCAGCCCCAAAAGATACACGTCTCTTCTTTGATGGCCCACCAGTTGCCACTTCCTTGCCTTTTCTCTTTCTTTCTCATTGAGCTGCAATAGTGGCAGCTAATGCAGCTTCAACTGCGGCCTGTTGCTCTCTAAGAGCTGCATCACCATTACCACCATTGCCACCTTCATTACCACCATCATCTCCATCATCACCATCGTTCCCACCTTCTCCTTCCTCACGCTCGGAATCTAAATCATCATGAATCCAGCGATCCTCGGAAGGACATACATAATTAGGATTAATGATATGTCCAATCAGTCGTTTATCCGCTGGCTTCCCCTTCCTATAAATCAACATTCTATGAACTGTATAAGCTTTCATGTGTTCCATAGGAAGCACATCATTCACCTGAGTTTGATCAATAGCTAAATTGGGAATTAAGTCTTGAATGATCAGCTGTATGAAGCAAGGATACATTAAAAATTTCTTCTTTTGAAGTGTTTGCTGAACTTGTTCTTTCAGATGATCGTAAACTAGCTCAGAGTAGTTAAACGGCTGAGAATAAGAGCAACGAAAGCTGACTGTATACTACTTCTGCATTGATCAAAACCACCACGACGACCACTCATACAATGAATAAAGACATGGAGAAGATATTTGTATGGTGGACATAAGCCATTCTTGTTCAGCATAGACTCATCAATACTCCCACCATATCGCAGACGAGTAAACAAGCCCTTGATCAACTGCTTGTCAAAATCACTTGGATAGTTATCATTGTCATCAAAATGAAGCACACAGTGAACCACTTCCATATTAATTGTAATAATAGTTTGATTTATCATGGCTCGAATGTGGTTTTCCACCTCATCATACTCAGCAGTATCCCAAAACTGCTTAATAATACTCAGATACACTTTAGGTCGAGCAGTGATTGCGTAACGTATCACCGAGCGTCTTAAGAATGCTAACATGTCACCGAACACATCAACGTCAGCAATATCTTGATAAATATAAGCACAGATATTGTGTTTTGGATCATAAGGTAATAAAACAACATCTTCCGGCTGTACTTGAGGTGGTTGCTCTTGTGGTGGTTGTTCTTGCTGCCCCTGATCAGCAACCGATGGATCTTGATTTACTTGATCAGCCATTATTACTGACTAGAGTTTAGAACAGGTATTAGTAATATATAATATGTCGTGTGTAATTAATGCATTTACGCGTTTAGACGGTTGAAATAATGTATTGAATTCAAAAGGTAATATAAATTTAATTAAATAAAAATAAATGTCATTCGTGTGATTATCACTCTGAGTGATTCGCTATCATGTAAATACATTAACGAATTAGCTGTAGCGAATTAACTATAAATATTAACGAACTAAAGTCTAGTTCGTTACAAATTTGGCGAATCAGTATTTGATTCGTTGAGAAAGTGATTCGCTGAGCTAGTTCGTGTATTTCCATAACGAATTGGACATGAAGCAGTTTCAATTCGCTAAGGTTAACGAATGGTCAATAATTTAGACTTGATCTTTGACTCGCATAGTCAAAGTCAAAATTAATATGAACAACAAACGGTCAACTGGACAAAACCAGACTCAATTAGCTCATGCTAATCGTTGAATACTCAAAACTGCAGATTTGTCCAACTCGGAATAGCAATCCGAAGCACATGGTGCTAAGATTGAGGCTTAACACCATAACCTAAAGAAGAACACTCAGTAAATTTAAACAGAGTCTAAAACCCCAAACATAGTATCATTCAATAAAACCCCAAATATTTTTCAAATTCAGAGAAAAAATTTGAAAAAGGTGACTTTAGGGTGAAGAAAGATGATGAACAGTGAAGGACTGTTCGTGTTTCTGTCCTATATAGCCTAACACGCCACCCAAGGTACTCTTTGTACGAATCAAGCGATTCGTTTGAATTTTTAAGTAACGAATCAGGCAATTCGTTAATCCAATACGTTATCTCAGAATAGCGAACAAGACATGTTTTTTATTTTGATTCGTTAAATATGTATAACGAAGTACAAGTGATTCGTTACAGAGTGCGAAAGCAAATTAGGTGAGCGAACTAGAAATTAGTTCGCTAAAGAATCACCCAGTTCGTTATCCATACTTAACAACTTAAATTTTAACGAATTAAAAATTTATTTAATTTTAACTTAAATAAATAAATGAATTAAATAAAGAATAAATTTAACTTAAAAGAATTATCGAGAATCTTTTATCCCGATAATTGAATACTTTAAAAATATGTTTCATGTTTTCGAAACATAACTTAAATTATTAAATAATATGTAAAGAAAGAAAGATAAAAATATTTTTGGTATTTTGTAAAAAAAATTTTTAAAGAATGTATTTACAAAAAAAAATATCCAAACATTTTTTAAAAAAATGAACAATCTTTTTGTGTTTTTCTATGATTTATCAAAAGCAGTACATATTTTTGTGTTTTTGTTGAGTTTGAGCAGATAATCATATTGACCAAAGTGCCATTCCATCATAGTTTTATATTTCAGCGATATTATGACTGGCGTTAAGTCGGTCATTGGTATTGTTGTCCACTTAAATCTAATAACAAACTTTCAAGTGTTTTTGTGATATGATTAATTTGTCCAATTATAGCATAGAATATCAGAAACTATCAGCCTCTAATCTCAGTTCAAGCTTAATTTGATTTTTGCCATATCACCCCAACTTGACTTAAACCGTTATATTGTTGATCAAAATTTGTTTTTTTTAATAAAAATTTATGAGCAATGCAACGATTTTCTGTTACTATGAGTGAATATGCACGAGTCCATCTGTTGGCTTACATACACTGTATCCCTTGGGGTCCGTTTCTTTATGGTATTAAGACGCGCACAAGGGAGGAACAATGTATGACTAACATCGGATTTTGATCAAGTCAGTAATTTGGATTTGTACGAGATACAACAATGATCAAGTTTAATGACTTTGGGTTTGCTCTAAAAGCGAATGAAATATTCATGCATATGAATACCCAGATGATTAAGCCGCATAAAGACTCACAGTGTCAACCTCAAAGCTTGTTATTTGCTTTATTTTATTTTTGGTTGATCAAACAAGTATAAGTCTTGAGTATTTCAGGTTATTACATTTCTGCCATCCTCACCGAGACTATTCTAGAGACTAACACCTCTTTCAATTTGACATTTCTTTATGTTTATATCACATACTTTACTCTACTTGGTTGTTTTAAGACCTGCCAATGCACCAATGCAATTAAGCACACAGTCTTTTAAGCTTACTTCTTGCTGGACTTGGGGTCAAGATAATCAATGTACTATCATTTTCTCTTTTTGCTTAATAAACTCAAAATTTTGAGGAGCATAAAAACAAAATAAAGATAAATTTAATCGCCCTAGTTAACTTAAGTCTATAAATAAATGGCTGTTCTATCAATTCAACAAGTGAATAATAGGACCAAGACATGCAAGCATGCTTCACAAACTTAAATAACAGACATGATTTTCAGCGAGAAAATAATCTAAAAACGCATAACGAACGCCCCAACTATTTTCCATTATCAGGTAAATGGCTAACTTGATCATTTACAAGTAAATGTCAGGACCAATCATATACACGTACATGCCCTTCAAATGTAGATAATTGACATAATTTTCAGCAAACGCATGCAAAAATCTTTTTGGTTTTTCTCTATACATACTTTAAAAACACAGTATTTTTGTCTTTTTCAATTTTCTTATAAACAAAATAAGCCTCACAGTCTTTTTGGATTTTCGGATTTTTCTGTACAAACTGAAAAATACATTCTTTTTGGATTTTCAAATTTTAAAATGTTTTTGGTTTTTAAAAATATTTTAAAGGAAAACATTAAAGAAAAGAAAGCAATCTTTTTGTATTTTTAGGAATTTTCAAAGTTTTTGGATTTTATCTATACAAACGAAAAACACAATCTTTTTGTATTTTCTAGATTTTAACCCCCTAAAACCAAAATAAATTTTAAAAGAAAAATGACATAAAATAAAGATAGTCATCCTTGTTTAAGGATATCAGCGAGGGTCTTCAATCCGTTTAAGCCAAGCAAAAAATGAAAAAGCGTTTTGTCAAAAGCTTTGGTAAATAGATCGGCTTTCTGAAAGTCAGTATGTACTTTCTCAAGGTCAATCAACTTCTTCTCAAAGCAATCTCGTATAAAGTGATATCGAATTTTGATATGTTTTGTTTTCGAATGTTGTACAGGATTCTTTGTGATAGAAATTGCAGCAGAATTATCAATCAGTATAGGAGTAGTTAGAAATTTCAAATCGTAGTCGCGGAGATGTTGTTGTATCCACAAAACCTGGGAACAACAACTTGAGGCTGCAACATACTCAGCTTCGGCGGTTGAAGTAAAGACCGTTGTCTGCTTCTTACACTACCAGGAAACAAGCCGGTTTCCTAAAAATTGACATCCTGCAGTCGTTGATTTGAAGTTGATCTTGCTACCTCCATAGTCCGAGTCTGAATAAGCAGTAAGATCAAAAGTATCATCCTTGGGGTACCACAACCCGATGTCTGGATTTCCATTCAAATACTGAAGAATTCTCTTAACCGCAGCTAGATGAGTCACTCGTGGACTTGCTTGAAACCTAGCACAAAGACAAACAGCAAACATAATGTCAGGGCGAGAAGCCGTTAGATACATTAAAGAACCGATCATGGCACGATAGAGGGTAGGATCAACGGTATCCTCCAATTCATCCGGTGATAAATTGTGACCCACGGGAAGAGGAGTAGAAGGGATTTTTCCGGCAGATATCTTGAATCGGCTCAAGACGTCGTTCACATACTTAGTCCGGTGAATAAAGATTCCGTTAGCAGACTGGTGAACCTGCAACCCTAAAAAGAAATTCATCTCTCCCATCGAACTCATCTCGAACTTTGTTTGCATGGACATCTCGAACTCCTTACACAACGTGTTGTTTGTTGACCCAAAGATAATGTCGTCGACATAAATCTGAACTAGGAGAAGATCGTCGCCAACAGTTTTATGAAATAAAGTGCAGTCGACAGTTCCTCGTTTGAAGCCATTATTAGTCAGATGGTCGGCAAGCGTGCCATACCAAGCTCTCGGGGCTTGATGTAGACCATACAGGGCCTTGTTTAATCGGTAAACTCGGTCCGGATAATCAGGATCTTCAAAACCAGGAAGCTGTAAAACAAACACTTCCTCGTGTAGTTCACCATTGAGAAAAGCAGTTTTAACATCCATTTGATAGACCTTGATATTCTTATAAGCAGCATCTGTCAGGAAGATTCGAATCGACTCTAATCTTGCAACTGGAGCATATACTTCTGTGTAATCAATACCCTCTTGCTGATGAAAACCTTGCACCTCTAGACGTGCTTTGTTTCTGACAATCACCCCTTGATCGTCTTTCTTACACTTAAATACCCACTTAGTCGGAATTGCTTTCTTGACTCTAGCAGGCTTGTCTATTAAATCCGAAACACCCAAACGTGCAAATTGCTGTAATTCTTCTTGCATAGCTTCTACCCAAGAAGGATCTTCAAGTGCCTTACGAGCCGTCGTTGGCTCAACTTGAGATATAAAGCAAGTGAATTTTGCAAGATTTACAATTCCCGATGAATGTAAATCGGCATAAGCACACAATACGTTATTATCACTTGACGAAGCAACTTGATGACATGTACGAACGCCCATGTCAAGTTCTCCAATGATGTTTTCCTGTGGATGATATCCATGAATCCGAAGAGTGAGATTCTCAGGAACAACAACATTATCAAATAAATTAGTGTAATGTTCACCAAGTTCAGGAGATGAAACATTATCATTGTCAAGTTCAATAACTTGATCTTCAGCTTGATCATCATCAGAAGAAGAAGATAAATTATCAGCAGTAACTGGAGAAGCAACATGTGGTTCTTCAATTGGAGCATCAGGTTGAGCTACAATATCATTAGAACTTGAAAATCTTGTAATTTCCAAATGTTCTTCAAAGTATGCTCGAACCAGGTCTTCGTCTATGTGTTCAGTTGATGGAGTAAATGAATTAAATAAACTATCGTAGTCAAACATCCAATCGGGACCTTTCCCTTGAGGAGGAGTTGTGTACTTTTGACAGTCCACATGGTACCACTTTTCAACGCAACCAGATGTAAAGTTGAATACCCTTTTCTTTGGAGATGCATATCCCAAGAAATACCCTTCGATAGCTTTTTCCTCAAATTTACCCGCATCCTTCTTCAACATTGTACACGAACAACCAAAAGGTTCCAGATACTTTAAGTTAGGTTTTCGATTATTCAATAACTCATAACTTGTATTTTTGAGTCTTTTAATAGTTAGAACCCGATTAAGAGTATAGCAAGCTGTATTCACCGCTTCATTCCAGAATTGGACGGGAAGCTTAGAATCAGCGAGCATGGTACGTGCAGCTTCAATCAAGGTTCGATTCTTTCGTTCAGCAACACCATTTTGTTGAGGTACATAAGGTGCATTGTATTCTCTATGAATTCCTTTTTGAACACAAAAGAAATCCAATAAAGTGTTTTTGAATTCAGTACCATTATCACTACGGATTCTCCTCACCTTTTGTTTGTAAAGTGATTCGATCTTGGTGATAAGGTTTTGTACCAAAACCGGTGTTTGATCTTTCGAACTCATAAATAACACCCATGAGTATCTTGAATAATCATCAGTCACCACAAGACAATACCAATCCCCAGAAATACTCGCACGATTCACAAGACCAAACAAATCCATATGAAGTCGTTCAAGAGGAGTATTAATGGAATTCAATAATTTAGAAGGATGTGTCTTCTTCTTCTGCTTGCCCTTTTTGCATGCAACACAGTGATCAGATAATTTAAAATTCTTCAACGAGACACCTTCCACTAAATCATTAGCCATAAAATAATTCATCTTTCTAACATGTATGTGACCCATTCTACGATGCCATAGAATCGAGTCTTTCACGGTTGCTTTCGAGACAAAACATGTTTCGATCGATGAGGATACCTTAGAGCTCATGTTTAAGACATAAATGTCATTCAATCGTGGTGATCGCATGACAACCATGTCCTCGGGAATAACATAACCCTGTTTCAAGATAAGACATTCTCTGTCAGTAAATATCATTGTGTACTTTTTATCACAAATCTGCGATACACTTAATAAGTTATGATCCACCTTATCACTATAATTTACTTTCTCAAAAGTAATGTGACCATTTGAAACTTCACCCTTTTGTGTGATCATGCCCCCAGAATTCCCAGCAAATGCCACATAACCCCCTTGAATATTTCTCACGTTGGTTAATAGGTCGAGATTCCCAGTGATATAACGAGAACATCCACTATCCATTATCCAGTTCACCAGACACAGTCTTGGATGTACCCTACACACAAAATATAGATGATTAGTTCAAAAAGGCAGCCCAGGCCTCAGTCTTGGGCACCTTTTGGTTTTCTCTTTGATCATTAACTTTAACAGACTTCAACTCTTGTTCAACCACTTGTGAATAAGTTACCGGCTTTCTAGACTTTCGTCTTAAGTAAGCTGCTTGAACCACATTTGAATTCTCATTCTTGCATAACGGTGCAGTTGGAATAAACTTGGGTTTCACTTGACCATGAGTCTCATTAACATGAATCACCTTTCGAGGATTCACATTAGAGAACATAATATGAGTATCATCAGCATACAACACAGGTCGTTTCAGAATCTCTTTTACCAAAGGAACCGGCTTAGAATGGTCTTTGATAAAAGGATGAAGATTCTGATAGCTCTTCTGACTACAATTCCACACTACATGACCATGTTGACCGCAAAGAAAATAGTTTCGCATGTCTATACGATGATGTTGAGAGGTAGGTGGAACGAATGACACAGAAGGTTAATGATGACTCACATTTTTGGTCATGCTCTTAGCAAACTCATCAAATAATTCAGACTTCTTTTTCAAGTAGAAATCTAAATTAGAACAGTTCGAGAAACTTTTCAACGTATCTGTCCCAGTTGACTTCACAAATTGAATTTTATTAGCTTGTTTTAAAACTTGCTTTGCCTTAGTCAATGGGTCAGATGAAACTGATGTTTTCACTTGAGCATATCGACGTTCAAGATCTTGAATCTGTGAAGTTTCATTGATAAAGACACTCTCAATAAGTTCAGGTTTAATGATACTTATTGGAATATCTTTTTCTGTGAACATCGTGTCCATCCCCTTTAATTTGAAAACTCTAACCGATGAAGGCTTAGAACTAGGAGGATTAATAAATCGCATTAAGTCCTTATCAGAAATCTTTGGTTTATCTGACTTCTTTGCCTTTACTGGTTTAGTGTTCACCGGTTCTTCCTGTTTCATGTGAGACTTGAATGAACCATACACAGCTTCCTCAAATTCTTGAGGTTCGCAAAGAATATGATTAGAACTAGGGATGTTCTTATTCTTGTGTATTATCTCAGGTTCAAACACGTCTTCGATAATTACTTTGTCGACATTCTCAACAAAGACTTTGTTACTTTGAACATGAGGTTTTTGAGGAACAACTTGAGGCTTAACAATTTCTTTTTCAGTTTTAACTGGTTTGATTTTTCAGAAATCACAAATTCTTTTTCAGTCAAATCCTCTTCTTTTCTAACAAACGGATTAATTTTGTAATCATTATGAAAAGGTGGCGGAATTTCAACAAACCCGATTCCTTTCTTTGAATCCTTTTGTTTACCAGATACTTCAATAATTTCATTCAACGCAAAAGAAGAATTTCTAAATTTTCCCAGTTTGTTCTTCAACTCAAGAACCTCATTCTCAAGTTCAGTTATCTTTGAACGATGTTTCAGAATTTCTTGAAACTTTTGGTCATTAATCGTCATTTTTACAGATAACTCAGCTTTGAGATCGTGGTTACTTGTCGACAATGCTTCAATCTTCTCACGAGATCTCATTTGAGACTCAAGAGATTGTCGATAAGTATCTTTTAATGAAGCAATTTCTCTTACAAGATTATCATTGTGATTTTTCAAAGCTTCTAACTTAGGTTTGTTAGATTCACAATCAACACATGATACTTTAACAGATGAAGTAGCAGAGATAGAATGACTAACCTCATTGATCTTGGCCATACAAGCAAATACTGTTGAAGGCTTGTCACAAGAGTCGTAAGAATCAGATCCAGAATCATTATCAGAAGACATCTCACTCCCACTTGCATCTTGACAATTTTTATGTAACCCAAACATAGCCAAATTTGCTTGAGCATCATTACAGAGTAACCGTTGTGAGCAATCATTTCCATCTGCCAACATTGCTTGTGTTGTAAAAGAAGATGGTTTCTTTTCAGCATCACTACTTCGTGGTGTAGAAGAATTTTGATGTTGACCACGAGAACCAGTGTATTCTTTCTTTGGTTTGTCACACTCCTTTGCAAAATGCCCAAATTCTTGACAATTATAGCATTTTACTTTCAACTTGTCAAAACCCAATTTCTTGTTTAAAGCCGGAAGATCTTTTCCAGTTCTCTGCATGAATCTTTTCACTTTACGGACAATCATAGCCATGTTCCACTTTAAATCCATGATTTCCAAATAATCTGGATCTATCTGATCATAGTCCTCATCAGTTAAATCACTTGTGGCAATCTTTCTACTCACTAAGTTTTCATATGAAGACATGAAAGCTGTTAGAAAAAGCAAAGTTTTGCTCAGCTTCCTTCATATTAACACTAGGTGGTGAAGCAAATGGAATAGTAGTAGTTGAACTTCTAGAACCACCAGACAATCCAGAATTTCCAGCAGAGTAAAAACATACTTTTGGATCATTAAACATAGTTGATTCTTTTTCACTTATAGCTTGAGTAAGGAAATCATTTATTGGAGAGTTCGTTGAACTAAGAGGCATACTTCCACCATAGAAAGCTGGATCTTGACTTTCCTTGGAGGATTTTTGACACTTAAGATCGTATTCTCTAGCTTCAATCTTTTGTTAAAATTCAAGTGCAGTCAATTCTTCATTCAAGAAATAGTCATTCTCTTTCAAAACCATTAGAAATGTCGAGTAAGAACTTTGAAGCACACTCTTAATAGTGTCAATTTTATCAGTCTCAGAAATTTCCAATTTCATCTTGTCCATTTCAGCAATTAACTGATTAAACCGTGTAATCATCTCTTCAACTGTTTCTCCCTTCAATAGATTAAAGTTTCGAAACTGAAACTTGAGCATCACTTTCTTACTCTCAGCTGTGTTCCCCATACTTCTCATACACAGATGTTGAAATAAAGAAGCACATCTCTTGATACTACCCACTTGATGAAAGATGTTTTCGGGTAATGCCATAGTAAGAGTGGAATAGGCTTTTATCTCGATTTCTAAAGCTTTCTTCTCTTCTTGTGAGTATTGAGAAACAGCTTTAGGAGTATACCCAATAGTATCATCACCAATCATTGGTGCCATATAAACTTCATCTAGACAATATGAGCAATCAGGGTGAACAGACCCCAAATGGGCACGAAACCGAGGTTCCCACTTGGCAAAGTCACTAAACTTCATCAATCTTAGACATTTCGAATGTCAACCTATCTCGGTATCAAGTTGCAACATTTGTTGCATCAACATGTTTTGAGAAGCTAATACATACATACCAGCCATTTTTGACAAATTTCAAAAATTTAAGGGTGTAACGAATCAACCAGCGAATAAGATTAACGAACTATAAACAGTTGTTGCGAACTGTGAACAGTAGATTGACGAATCAAACCTTAACGAAGCTAAGATTGATTTGATAGCGAATCAGGATTGAGTTTAACGAATCAAATTAGCGAATCAGAAAGTCAAATGAATCAGATTTAACAGAAAGTCAAACGAATTGACTAACAAATTAGCTAGCGAATTGATAAGAGAACCTTAACGAATTAGAAATTATTCAGTAGAGAATCACTAAGAAAGACTTAGCGAAATAGATAACTAACCAGCAACAGTTGATTAGCGAATCAACTATAACGAATCAGGTTGTTACAACGGTTTGTAACAAACTCTGACACCTTATGCCACGTGGCAAAGGTTGTTATAACACAAATCCCAAAGTGGACGCGTGTCACACGAATCAGTTAATCCAAATAATGAATTAGATAACACAAATAACAAATTATTGCGAACTGGCTAGAGAATCACTTGTAGTTTATAACGAATCAAAGGGAACATGATAGCGAATCAACATGAAGATGATAACGAATCATGTACATCTTTGAATCTTCAAATCTTCAACAAAGATTTCCAGAAATCTGGAAATGATGAACAACAAAACCCAGAAACTCAGAAGCTTAAAATCCGTAATACAATCTCAATTCTTAACCAAAACTCACAAATAAACTACCAAACAACTCATAAATTGATCGCGAATCCAAAACATCTAAACTCGTAACCAATTAACCCCAATTACCAGTCCAATTATACTAAAACCCAATCCCTATTTGGGCCACAAACCAAACCAATACCAAATCAAACCAAAACTAAATCATACATCAATTTCGATTCACAACACCTTTCCAATACCTTAGCCAACTCAAATCCATTCAAATTCGTCCATAATTCACTCAATTAATCTTAAATTGATCCAAAATCACCAAAACAGAACACTAACAAACCAATACTCTTAATAACCACCAAATCAAGTGTAATTTGAGCCCCGAAAGCTCTGATACCACTTGTTGGAACCCGTGTTTATCAATCCAATAACTAACTGATCTCAGATCTGTATATAATAGATTAATACCTTAATATAGATCTAGTTCATAATTACGTATGATTAAGTGTTATATGTGTATTATGTATATTTAGTAAGTATATATTAGTATTTGTATATATTAGGATGAAGATCGAGAGAGAGAGTTTGGACAGAGTTTCGTTAAATATCTCCCTAAACTTAAATTAAACGTGAACAGAGGTTTACTATAAATAGAAGATGAACCTAGTTCGTTAACATCCCTAACGAACTAGAGTTCGCTTCGTTACATACATTTAAACGAAATAAACTAACGAATCACCCCCTGATTCGTTAACATCCCCTAACGAATCAGGAGGGAATAACCTTAAGTCTTAGTTCGCTACACAACTATAACGAACTAGACATTACATTTAGAGAACTAGAGAATAACTTTATTGTTTATTACATTAAACATAAAACAAATACGTTAATGATAATTACAAAGACTCAAGATGCAAAACCGTGCACTAACACTTCTAGCTTTGGGTTTGATTTAACATGTGAATTAAGACGTGTTTCTGGCTTGTATGACGAAGATCTAACACAAACCCTTCTTGGTTCGGGTTCGGATCTGAGCCAAAATCGAGGAGGAGTGTTTGTGTGTGTTTTTTAGCGTGTTATGGAAGCTGGATGTAGGAATGAGGGTTTTAGGGAGGTTTAAGGGTGTTTATATACCATTAAGACCATGGACCCAAGGCCCATCACCATCCCTTATTCCATCTTTTATTGTCCAAGCCCACACTATATTATTTTTTATGTAACTTAACTAAATAATAACACGCCATTAGTAGACAAAATTCTTTTATTTATTATCATCAAAAGTAGGATGTTACATGTTCGATGTCATATCGTACAACAGAGGTGAACACAACCGTGTTTTGGCTGGGCACAACCGCGGTGACTTCTTGAAGAGTTCAAATTTGTCTTTTTCTTTTTCGTGTAGTTCAACATGGGGTGTGCTTTGGTAATACATGGCCATGTTTAGCTTCAAAATATTCTATTTTGTCTTTTCTTCTTGTACTTTCAGCATGGGGTGTGTTTTGGTTAACATTGCAATATTTTGACTTCGCCATGGGGTGTGTTGAGTTTGTTTTCGCCGTTTTTCTTGTATATCAGCTCATTTTATTCTTTAAGGCTATATTTACCTGTAGATAGAAATTATAAATATTAGTGGTTATTTATTCTAATATAATCGCCAATATTACGCTTATTTGGGGATATTTTTGTGCCAAAAAGATTTATAAATTATTATACATCACCAATGCAATCCACCTTCCTATTTTTCTTTAAATAATCGACCACCAACATGTTCCACGCAACCCTCAACGGTGATTTACGGCCAAAGGCGACGGTGGCAGTAACATACGTTTAAGGAGGAGGTGTGTCTGCGTGTTAACATATGTTTCTAAATCATCATTCCTTTCTTCTTGAGTTTGTTCTTATTCTCATACATCATTCTTCTCTTATTACTTTTGCCCAAATTCTTCTTCAGCTTTGGCATACTCTGACGCCGACATGGACGTGATGGTTGGAAGAGGAGATGCGTTTGCGTTTTAACATACGTTACTAAAGTATAAAAATATGTTAATTGTATAAAAAAATAATGTTATGAAAACAACAACAAAAAAAAAACATACGTATAGTGCTTTAACATATGTTCGAAGCATATTTTAATTATTTATATTAATACTTTAGAATGAAACCTTAAAGAATCACAATTGTCAAACAATTTTGGAACTCACAAATCAGTTAAGCTCATTGATAATTAACTTAACATGGTTTCATGATGGTCAGGTATTATGTTTATATATAAGTGTGTTAATTGTACGGCTTTAGTTTTGTATTGTACAAATGATGGTACTTCATACGTATTTATTGTATTACAAGTCATAGGTTTTTAATGTGGTAAACTGGACTTGTGCGAGCATGGAATGAAGGCACTGGATGATTAGCACGCAAAACGATGCAGAAATCGAAGTTGGCTGGTGAATGGAGCCCGTCGCGCTACGGGACGGGGTTGGAAGAGGTCCACCGCGATATGTTTACTTTTTGGTCCATTGCGCTACACGATGGATATTTTTGAAGTTAAGCATACGCGACCGATCTTAAAAATAGGAAAGTTAGGGTTTTATATATACTTCATTTTGACGAGTTAAAACATCTAACACGTCCTAGAGCAGTTTCCAAAAGCTAAGAGAAGATATCTAACCCTTTCGATCATTGATTTACCATTCCTTATGGTGTTTATTATAAGAATTAAAGATTCAACGAAGACAATGAGCGGTTAGTCTCTTCGAGTCATACCTGGGATGTAGTGTATTGATAATTTGCAGTATTTCTCGTGATTTAGACTTGACTATTTTTAATTATTGACTATTGATCTATGAGTATTTATGTTTGGTATTGTTGAGCATTCAATCGGTTTAGGTTTATTTCAATCAGAATGATAAGTTTGCCTATTGTTGTGATACGTGACTCATAAAGTTTTCCTGATTAGCTTGAGTGTGATAAAGCATATATTTGTCCTTAACTGAGTCACACTGGAAGGAACCTTTGGTTACCAGTTCCCTGTGTTTACATTTGTTGATGCCTAAGATTTTACAAGTTGGTTAACCAGATTCGATTGTTAGTAATCAATTTGTTAAATACCATGAGATTGCTGGTTGTTACATGCTCGAACCCCAGGTGTGAGTTGTTCTTGTTAATTGTTTACAACTTGATTAATTGGTTGTTTTACTTTAAACCCAAACCATTTCTAGTGTGATCACCACTACAATTTTCCAATTCAAAATGTTGGGAACTAATTACACTTTATACCGACGCATACTCTTCGTGATTCGACAACATACTTGCCCTAACTATCTTAAGGTGATTAGGAACACTAAATTATTCTTTTTCTATTAGACCACGACAATCTATATCAAAAATGGCTTCATTGCCTAGGAGTAAGGGCGCTTAGCGTTTTTGTATGATTTGATTTATATGTTTTATTTTTATTTCTAGTATAAACTATTTTTTTTCTTTTTAACGCGGGGTGTGTCATTTGTGTAGGTGTAAGTTCTTGAGAACGGATCTTTCAATGTGATATCAAATAATCTCAACGTTAAGCGGAAATTAACAAGAGATGTTTCAAAGAAAGTAGTTAAACACGTAATGAACACACGATGAATGCTTCAAAACACACGTATATTACATCTAGTGCTTAAGCACAATATTACACACGATGTCGTTCAATGACAACTATGAACGGCCAGCCCCCCCCCCCCCCCCCCCTTAATAACCTACATACAATCTATATATAAGTACTACACTCTAGCCCGACATAAACTAAAAGCCCATCGAGATCTCTTGGATCTCGGTTTACATCCAAGCCCAATACAAAAGTACAAACCATACAAGTACTAGCCCAACAATCTTCCCCTTGGTTTGTATCTTCATCTTCAATCATGCTCGAGAATATTCACGTTCGCTCCTTTAATTCCACCAGCCCACAAGCCCGTTCCGATAATTGATCCCACCATCTTTTTATACTCTTTAGCTGCATGCTCAAACAATGGTTCAACCACAATCTGAAACTTGCTAAGAGTCTTGATGTCTTTCTCACCAAACTTTAGTAAATCACGTGGGTCGAAGAACCAGAATTGTCCCTTTCGCAGACAAATGACAACTGTAGCTATTTCAGTGTCATATGTCCAGAACTTCATTTCATCAAGCGTCCCCTCTGGAATTGCGGTAGTCAAGGGAATGTGAGTTGCTTTATTTGTTGCAGGCCACATCACATTTACAATCGTCTTCCCTATCTTCGTATCTCGACCTCCCTTAGCCTTCTTCAAAAATGACTCAGTAGTAAACATGTTAGGAAATACTTGATCAACTTATTTCCTTAAGAAGTTCCAAAACTCAATAGCCTTTTGTCATTATTTGGGTTGTGGAATGGAGCATTGATAAGGTCGCTGAGATCTACCCTCGTCCAGGATCGAAAATCCTTCATTTTCCGATAATACTCAGTAGTACCAGACCTTCGATTCACCCACCACATGGTATTATCAACGTCAAACCCCCAGGACTTGGTATTATCACCATATTTGTTTGAGAAGCCTTTCTTGAATTCAACGATAAATTTGTTTGGATGATCGAAAGATTCCACATTCTGATTCGAATTCTTCATGATGAGAATCTTCTTTTGAAGTCTTTCAGATTCTTCAGCTGTTTTTGTAGGGGCAGCAAGATAGTGTTACAGTGTTTCAGATGCATCGATATTTGAAGTCGGACGTGCACTGGAACTACCACCTTGATCATCAGCAGGTGTCTTTGCAGCAACGTCTTCACCGCTTTTAAATTCATCTCCAAACTTGTGAATAAGCTTTTGCTAGAGGTCCTAGTACATAGCAGTAAGACCACCTATGTTAGCTTGAAGTTCATTAATCATCAAATATTTTTCAGCGTTGCTAGCTTCAAGCCCTTGGATGCGTACATCCTTCCGAACGAATCTTGTCCAAGCTCAAAGACTAGTCGTTGCAAGGACTGTACATCAACTGCTTCATCATCCAAAGAGATTCCCTTGCCTTTACCCTGCAAGAATTTATCTTGCATTTCAAGAATGTGAACAATCTTTTCAGCAGCGCTTTAGCTTGACTGACCAATCGGGTCATATGATCCCGATGGCTTGTCAACGAATGGAATATCAGTCTCAAACTCGAACTCATGTGCAATATCATCGATAATCTATTCTTGACTCTGAGGTTTAGCAGTGGATGGACTCGTATCAACATGACTCTTAGGTTCCAACTCATTATCTGGTTTTTGGCTTATCGGTGTAGTTTCAGTAACCAGCACACCGAGTCTTGGATCTCCCTATTTTTGCATTCGTGGAATAAGATCGGTGGCTGTTTTTCAGGAATCTCTTCATCAGGTGTCGCAGTGACTGATTGAGGAGGTTTCAATGCAATCGAATGGAGCTGATATTTAAATTTCTCAAATCTGCTAGTTGATCAGCAGTGGGTACCTTTTCTTGTTCTTGGTGCTCTATCTTCATGTGTTGTACAGGAGAAATTTCTGGCTAATCATCGTCTGAGATGGTTTCAAATGAAGTAGTGAACCTCCGAGCAGGTGTCACATGCTCATCAGCAATCGAGGCACTGGCAGGGACAACTTCAGTCTCAGCAAACCTTCCGAACTTAACCAGTTCGTGAAGGCCTTTGTACACAACCTCCGATCCCTTCCTTGACTGCTTCATTAACCTAAAGGTATCGGGACCCATGGCTTTCAGATCGAGCATTTCTACAGACTTGACAAGATCAGGATAGTGTGGGTCAAAGAACATCTGCAGAAACCTCGGGTACATTAAAAACATCTCTTTCTTCTTCCCCTTGAGATTGCTCATCATCTCATCGAACACCAACATAGAGTAGTTATAGTTCCAGTCCATGATTAGAGCAACCACAGCCGACATCTGTATGTGGCTAATCTCGACTAACCCCCTTTGCATCCTGAGACATGTGTGAAGAATGTGTAAATCAAGAACCTCCAGTATGGATGAAAAAGCTTATTTGATGGCTGGAGGGTAAGATCCTTCGTATCCCATTCTCAGTGAAACTTTAGCAACGACATTAGTTGGATAGTCTGGTTGATCGCCAAATAATAACACTTCAGGAATGATGGCCTCTAAAATGACGGCCGACTTCTTTTGAATTTTGGAGTCAATTGTAATGACTCCCCCGGCACCCCATTTATTGATGGAGGCGTTGTTCTAGAACTCTGTCACCATCTTCTTGCAAATAACAAAAGTTTCTCGTATAGTGTGAGAAATCTTGCAAGTGTTGAGCCCCACTATCATGGATTTGAATTCTTTGTGAACCAGGGGTGGATCATATAAGAATCTAGTTATATTGTGAGTATCTACAAACTTCAATGGTTCTTGATCAGCCATTACTGCAACAAACGAGTCAAGTTAACAAAACATTCAATTAACTTAACAATTACTCAATATTATGGGGATAAATATTTAATTTTCAAGAGAGCAGGGACCAAGAATGTAAATTCAGATAATATGGGTCATTAATATAAATTAATGTCAATTTAATATTAGTTTTCAGTCCAATGTTGAGTTTTCTGTCCAAACACTGAGTTTTCGGTCCATAATGATGATTTTTGTCCAAGTAAAGGGGGTTTTTGGTCCAAGACTGAGTTCTCTGTCCAAATTTACCGAGAATAAGTGTTCTAGGTCAATTAGAATTGGTTCTCGGTCAACATATCTACTGAGAGCCGTTGATATACCAAATGAACTGGTGAGTTCATTGTTTGACCAAACTTTTAGGTCAAATGACCCGAGAACCCTAGATCTAAAGATCTACGAAGATCTCAGCCAGAAACTCTTGAGTTTCTCCTCGAACTACGCGTCATCTTCTCCAAAACAACAAGATCCACCATTGATGTATAAACCTGCAACTCCAAACATGTCAAGCATACAACTCACAATCATTGTAACCTCTATCCGATATAATACTTATAACAGGAGTGACAGAAAATTGTCAATTCCGTCCATACACCATTCTCGATAGACCGAAAAGACTCCCCTTTTCATTCATTTACCCGTTGATTAATAAGGATCACGATATTATCTTGAACAGTGAGACCTGAATAGCTTGAAGAATAGGAACACCAAGGGTTTTCGGCTTGAAGAGAGTTTGAGGATTTGAGATTTGAAAATTATAACACCAATAATGCAGACACAAATCTCATATATTTCAAAACATTTAAGATGGGCCGAAAACCCTGATGGCCCGAGAACCAATTGTGAACCAGGCCCTGGTTATCAAATCCAAACCCATTGTTTATGTATCACATGGGCTGAAATAGTTTTATACCCAATGATGATTTGATCCATGGTTTTAAAAAAACCGATTTCTTATAGCATCCGTTTCGACAAAAGTAATTAAGAGGTAAAAATAGAATAAAATAAAATAAAGACTAAAACCAACAAATAAAACAAAATTTAATCATTCAGCCTTCTTGTAATTTTAACAAATTTTTAGGATCAAATTTCAGTTTCGATAAAAAGGCAACCTCTAAAGAAAAGATCCGAACATGGAATCATATTGATTAAGATGCTTTCACAGAGATTCATGCTCAGCGTTATTATGACATAAAGAGACAGTTTGATAGCAGGTATAATAAACTTAGCATGATTTTCATTGCGTCAGTGATACAAGTTAAGTTCAATTTGGCATAAATCTTAGATGGACATCACTCATGGACCTGTGATGCCTCCTATCTCTTCTCAAAGCGTATTTGGCTTTCCCCAGATCACCCCAATTTGACTCCAACCCCCTAGTGCTTTAATATTTTCTTTATATGAGCTAAAATATAAGCTTTAAGGCTGAACGTTGGACTTACACGCCATCCAGACTTACATGCCTTACATTCAGAGTGTTTAGGACTTATTTGAATGTCCCATCCTTGTAGTTCTAGTTTGACCCTTTAGGCTTTAAAAACAAATGAAATTTTGCAACTCAATATTATATATACTAGTAATAATTTTTTTTATATATATCAAAACAAGGACATAATATTTTTGGAGATCAAGACACTAACAGACTCGTGTATGACTGGGTAATAACTTTTCTGCCTATCAGTCGGAGAGATGTATATGGAGACATGCACATTTCTTCAGAATGACTCTCCAAAGTAAGTGTAGCATATTTAGTTTATATCATTTCAACTTTTACGCATCATGGAAAGCTACCATTCAAATCAATGACTGTTCTAAAACCTTTTAAGCCTAGTAACTTCACATGTTAGGCACATGGAATCAATTTTTCTATCATTTTCCAAAGGTTGGATCAATTTTCATTTGAAAATATTTAAAGCTTCTAAGGAGCTCTTAACTGAATAAACATATCACTTCCCAAAGAATTACAGAAGACAATTTTAAAACTCAGTCGCCCCAGTCACATTTAGCTCTCAGGTAAATGGCTCTCTCGTATGTCTATAGTCAGATAACATGACCAAACATATATATAGATACATGTCCCTCAAACTTAAAGTGACCGACATAATTTTAAGCGAAAGAATTAAAACCAACTACACATCACAATCACCCCAGATGCTTTTAGTCTTCAGGTGAATGACTATCCTGTATGTGCACCAGTAGATGACAGGACCAAACATATACAAGTATATGTCCTTCAAACTTAAGCAACCGACATAATTTTAAGCAAGAGCGAAAAACTTTTTTTATAATAAAAACACACAAACTTTTTTTTAAAAAATAATGTACAAATTTAACCTAAAAAAGAATCATCGAAACGAAGCATTTTAAGAAATCCCACAAGCACATTAAATCTGGCTGTTCCGACCGGTTTTGTAAATAAGTTTGCCACATTGTTATCAATGTGAACTTTCTCAAGATGAATTAATTTACGGTCGTAACAGTCACGACTAAAATGAATTTTAATGTCAACGTGTTTGGTTTTTAAATGCTGAAAAAGAGTTTTAACAATAGCATTAGCAACATCATTATCACAAAAGATTGGGGTGTCATTCCAAACCGTAATCCAGCAATTGATGTTGCATCCAAATGACCTGTGAGCAGCAAGTTGACGCACCAACATATTCAGCCTCGGCAGTGGACGTGGACACTATTTGTTGTTTCTTGCACTGCCATGAAATGAGTCGATAACCCAAGAATTGACAATCAGCAGATGTGGATCACATGTGGATTTCTTGTCAATATCATCTCCACCAGAATTGCTATCAACAAAAGCATACAAATCAAAGCCTGAGTTTTTGGGATACCAAAGACCTAGCTTCGGTTGCCATTTCAGATATCTAAAAATACGTTTAACAGCAATTAAATGAGAGAGTTTAGGGTTAGCCTAGAAACGGGCGCATTAGCAGACATCAAACATGATGTCAGGGCGACTGGAAGTAAGATACATCAGGGATCCGATCATTGACTGATAGTACGTTTGGTCTACGGGATTCCCTTCAGATCAAAAGACAGAAGAGGTCTTTCCGCCATAGGAGTTGATGCGCTCTTAGAATCTTAAAATTCGAACTTTGGTACCATGTCTTCAACATACTTTCCTTGAAGCAAAAAGATTATCGTCGAACTCTGACGAACCTGTAAACCCAGAAATGTTGTCATCTTCCCCAATGAACTCATTTCAAATCTTTTCTTCATCACTTCTTCAAATTCTGAACACAAATCAATACTTGTAGACCCGAATATGATGTCATCCACATATATCTGAACCAGGATCAAATCTTTCCCAACAGTTTTAAAGAACACAATTTGATCGATGGTTCCTCTCTTGTAGCCATGCCCTAGAAGATGAGCCGTCAAAGTTGCATACCACACCCGAAGCGCTTGATGAAGACCATACAATGCTTTATCTAGATTGTAGACATAAGTTGGATTTTTTGAGTAAAAAAACCCCGGTGCCTGATCCACATAAATCTCCTCCTTGACTTCTCCATACGGAAACATAGTTTTGACATCCATTTGATAAACCGTAAATCCCATGTAGGAAGCATATGCCAAAAAAATACGAATTACCTTAAGTCTAGCCACAGGAGTATACACTTCAGTGTAGTCTAAGCCTTCAACCTGACGAAAACCACGAACGACGAGCCGTGCTTTATTTCGAACGATACTTCCCGTATCATCTTTCTTGTTGCGGAAAACCCATCTTGTATCTAACGCTTTCTTTCCAACGGGAAGCTCGACCAATCTCCAAACTTTGAGCTTATCAAACTGATTTAATTCCTCATGTATAGAATCCACCAAACTTGGTTCTTGTAGCGCCATTTCTATTGATTTTAGCTCTATCCGAGAGATGAAACAGGAAAAAAAACAGTAGTTGACGTGTCCGGTCTGACTTCTGGTGGACACACCTATTTCAAGAGGACCTATGGCATTGTCAATTGGATGATCTCGTTGAATTCTTATCGGGATTGAATGTTCGGGAATAGTACTGGTAGAGGGTAAGTTTGATGGATCTTCAAGGATTTTTGTATGACGGTTCTTCCATCCTGATGCCGCCGTACTGTGTGAGTACGAAGTACTGGCAATGTATTCATTAGGCATGACATATGTGAATAGGGTGCTTCCGAAGATTTGACGAATCAACTCTCCCTTCAACTGATGCATTGAAAGAAGGTGCTGGCGAGGATACATTTTCGGTAACGTCTTCTTGTTGATTGTCTGACAACGACTGAATGGTATCCAATGATTGTAAAGGATCAATACCCAGCACCAGAGACATGTGAGAGTCAACAGGTAAGTCTTTTTCCTCATCAATAGAATTTGAGACCCCGATACCCGAAATTTCTGTATCAACAACTGGAAATACGTTGAAAGGCCTAAAAAGTTCATTATAATCAAATAACCAGTCAAAACCGACACGAGCATCAGTCTCATTTTCTTCCAGCCATCGCAAATCATAAGATTCCACTATCTGCTTACTTAACTTGTTGTAGACCCTGTAGGCGGTGCGACCATCATATCCAAGAAAGTAAAAGTCATCAGCCTTGGCTCCAAACTTTGGAGACGATTCCAGATTCAGCAGAGTACATGGACATCCAAAGGCCCGAAAATGTGTAACTGTGGGCTTGTGACCATAGACAATCTCATATGGAGTCTACATTTTCGACGAGTTTATTGGCACTCGATTTTGAACATAACATGCCGTCTTAACAGCCTCTGCCCAGAAGAACAATGATAGCTTTGAATCACGCAACATAGTTCTTGCCGCCTCAATGAGAGTTTTGTTCCTCCTTTCAGCAACACCATTTTGTTGCGGTGTCCGAGCTGAACTATACCATCGAAGCACTCCCTTTTTGGCACAAAAATAATTTAGTGTAGAATTCTTTAATTCCGTGCCATTGTCACATCGAATACCCTTCACCTTTAAGTTGAGGTGATTCTCCATAAGCACCACGAAGCATTTGATCAATTCTACAGTTTCACTCTTATTTGACAAGAAAAACACCCAAGTGAAACGTGAGTATTCATTAGTGTTTGGCCCAGTTTAGATGGTTTGTACTTAGTTAGTTAGTTTTGTTTTTAGGTTGCGTATGTAAACCGATATCCTTATGGATCTCGGTGGGCTGTGGGATATGGTTGGGCTAGCATGTTGGCTACTCTATATATAGTTTACTTATTGCATAGGGTTTGGTTGTTCATTTGAGTTAGTTTTAGCCGTCTAAGGTTGTTCTAGACGAGGTTGTAATCATAGTGCTTAAGCCCCCGACGTTGAATATAACGTGTGTTTTGAAACAATTCCTTGTGTTCTACGTTTTTGTGTTCTTTGTTCTTGAATCATCTAGTGTTGGATTTCCGCACCAACATCTAGATTCGTTGATATCATAATTGAAAGATCCGTCTTGAACCTTACAATTTGTATCAGAGACTTAGACCTATTCAGGCTCATTATTGTGATAACAAGGATTTAAGATCTTGATTTTTTTGGTGGTTTGGTTCTGTTTTCCGGTGAACGACTGTTCGGAGAAGAGAAAGACTTCTTTTTGGTAAAAGATTGAATTGATTTTGAAACAATTTAAATCCCATAATTCACGGGATTTATTTGGTTGCCAAATTTAATCGGTCAAGTTTGTTATCAGGGATTCTAAATTGATTTTGGGATTATTTAAGGGTTCTCGGCCAAAGACTCTAGGCTACTGGATACATTTTCATCGTATTCGGCCAATTCTGTTGGTTCTCGGTCAAAATTGGTTGTTCTCGGCTAATCTTGATAGTTCTCGGTCAACGCATGTTCTCGGTCAACGCGTTTTCTTGGTCAAAGCCAGTTCTCGGTCAAGACTTTGGGTTTTCGGTTAATCTTAGTTCTCGGTCAATATTAGTTCCCGGTCAAAGAATCTAGTTCCGGTCAATATTGATTCTCGGTCAACAGGACTGTAACTACTTTTGGGCCTGATCCACGTGATTTGGGCTTTGTGTTTTGGACTTTGAAACTTTCTGGACTTAAATTACTTGTGAACTAATTTAATTAAACATGGAACAGTTAACTAATGTCAATGTTTCAACCAAAACTTCACTCCATCAAGAACTGGACTCTATAATGGGGACCACCACTCGTATACCCCGTCTCTTGTCTCATAAGGGGTTTAGAGAATGGAAGTTTCGTTTTGAGAAATACGTTAAGATGAAGGATGCCAAAGTTTGGAGAAGTATTGTTAGGGGACCTCAAAGAATTACTTATCAACGTGATAACTCAACTAAAATTGTTGTGAAGCCCGTTTCTATGTATGATGATGATGATTTTGCTAAAGTTGAGGAGGATGAAAAGGCACTTTCAACTTTAACCATGGCATTTTCACCTGAGATTGCTCTTGGTTTTAGAGAACTGCAATCTGCTAAGGAATTATGGCAGGCGTTAATTGAGGTGTATGAAGGAAATGAAGACATGAAAAGAAGTCGCTAAGACTTGCTGCGACAAAAGTTCAATATGTTTAACCATGTTCTGGAAGAGTCGTTGGAGACTCAACTCCAAAGATTCATAGCCATGGTGACTGAAATGAGATCCGAAAGCATTTATCTAGCAACCTCTGAGATCAACAATAAGCTGGTGAACTCTTTGCCAAAGAGTTGGGATATGAATGTTGCTGTCATCAAGAAGACTAAAGATCTCAACAGAATGTCAATCTCTGAAATGATGGCTACCATCAAGGCATGTGATATGGATGACAAGCAACGTGCAATAAATCATGAAAACTCCTACAGTTCAGCTGGGTACAACGTTGCTTCCAACAACGCCCTCATTTCTCATGACAGTTTCTCAATGTTCAAGACCACTCAGCAACATCCACCTCAAGGAAACTTTCAAATGTTAAAATCCACTCAAGGCCAATCAACTTTCACTTCACCTCAACCAGCGCCAGTTTTCTTCACTAAGTCTGCTCAATCTTCAGCTGATAATGGAAAATCCTCATCTTCTGGTGTTGCTTATGGTCTGAACTCCAGCAAGATTCCCTCCATTTTGAAAGAGACTCAGGAGAACATAGCTCTAATGGCAGCATTCATGAACTGTTATAATGCAATTTTAGCTGGAGATTTGGTCCAACCTGTAGTTGCTGCTGAGCTCGATCAGATTCATCCTAACGATGTTGAAGAAATGTATATTTCTTGGCAAATCGCCATGGCAGTATTTCGGGCCAAGAAATTCACTAAGAGGATGAGCATAAACAATTGGAATATGCCTAATAATCAGAAGGTGGGTTTTAACAAGGACACTCTGATATGCTACAACTATCACGAGCCGGGTCATTTTGCTCGTGAATGTACTAACCCAGCGAAAGAAGGAAACACATAAAGGGCGCTGGTTCCAGTGGGTAATGCTAGAGGAGAGGCTGGGGTAGTTCGGGAAATGGTGAAAGGGGATTGGTTGCTCAACAGTTTTCTTGGGAGGATCAAATGGTTGCTCTCAATATTGGAAATCAGAACGCAAACTTCGCTGATGTTGAAGACACTGAAGAAGAAAACTCTGCTAAGGAGCAAATCAAGGAACTTCAATTCGCATATATGGCTTTCACTTCTCCCGACTCATCTGAGGTAAGTTTTCAACCATGTTCTCAAGATTGTGTTGATAAGAGAGAATTATATAGGCTCCACAATGATAATTTAATTAGAGACATGGAAAGAGTAAAATCTAAAAATTTTAAACTTAAGAAAAACCAAAAGGGCTTTCTAGATAAAATAGAAGCAACTCAAAAGGATTTATCTAAGCTTAAGTCTGAATTCAGTATAAAATGTTGTCACTACCTCGACGCCAAACAGGAAATTGTTGAATTAACTGCTAAATTGTAAGCCTCTAAGTTGGAATTTGAATCTAACTAATAAATTTGAAAGGGCTGATCAAGATTTTAAAAAAATTGATGGTTCCGGTAAAGTAGTTAACTCAATGATTGAAAATCAATTGTGGTGGAAAAAAAAACGAAGGTGAGGGCATAGAATATAGTCATGTTCCCCTACCTTACAACCACAATTATGTTAGTACTCCTGTTACCGTAGAAAAATAAGAAAAGATAAAGGGCATGAAGTACGGAAAACAAGATAAAAATGATTGAGCTAGTTTTGTGAATGCAAGTGCGTCCACTTTAGGAGTGAACAATTCTAGCGTGTTTGCTTCATGTGCAGAAAAAGTAATTGTGAAGGAATGGACTGATGAGGATGACGACCCTTGTTTTGAATTTAATAATGACATTGCTTCTGAGGTTTCTTTAAAACTACCTGTTTTTAATTCAGTTATTCCGACTGTTTGTGTGGGCTCTGTTTTAAAGAGCAAGAATTCTTGTGTGGTGGATTCCGTTAAAACTTTGAATTCTGATAATGTGGTTTCCAATAAGATTAGAAATTCGAAAAATTCCAACAAATACTTACCACCTAAATTTGTTAAAAAGGGATGCTCTAATGACAAAAAAGGTGATAAGTTCAATAATGTGAAAAATGGTCCTCGTAATTTTAAGCAAACTGGTCCACACAACTAGTCCAGACGAGGAGTTGCCCAAAATGAATCTACATAAAACGTCAAACTTGTTTTAATTGTGGCACTCCTGGTCATATTGCCAGAAATTGTCCACATCGTTCATACGTTCCCTATTATGGATTTTATCAGAGGAATATGCCCTATATGCCTCATAATTCATACAACCAAAGATTCATGCATAATTAGCCTAATCCCTCTGATGATATTGGAACCGAAACAAATCTGGCAGGTTTAGTCCTCATCAGACCAAGCCTTACATGTTTCGCAATAGGGTTAGAAAAGGTGCTTCGGTCTAAAAAACGAACACGTATTCAAAACTGAAATAGGTTGAAAAAACAAAATTGTGTCCTTCTAACCCAAACACACCGAAGATGACCATTCGTACATATAATGCCAAATCTTACAATGGTATACATGAATGGTTTCCTAAGTCTCCGGTAAAAGAGTCTGCAAACCAAGCGTTTGATTATCAAAAGGACATGTCATGGCAACCCATGACAACTTTAGATGAGTCAGGGTCAGCCAGTGTAACTATGGACTGGGTACCAAAGTCTAATTAATCCCGCGCTTTGTGTAGGGATAGCTATGGTGGAATATCATCAGACCTTGGTATGCTGATAGTGGCTGTTCCAGGCACATGACATGAGACATTTCCCAACTACATGACATTCAAACATTTAATGGTGGGTATGTGTCCTTTGCGGGAGGAGAGAAAGGGAAGATTACAAAGAAAGGTACTGTAAGTAACGGTGTTCTAAGATTCAAAAATGTTAATTTTGTTCCAGAATTGAAGCACAATTTGTTGAGCGTGTCACAAATTTGTGATATAGATTTTTCAACTCATTTTACTAAGAAGGAGTGCTTGATTTAGAAACCTAGTATAATTATACCAGAAGACTGGATTCTTGTTCGATCACAATGAAAAGATAATGCTTATGTGATCGACATGAACAAAAATGTTCCTGATGAAATAACATGTTTGTTTTCAAAAGTGTCAGAACATAATGCCATGATGTGGCATCGTCCTCTTGGTCATGCTAATACAAAGAATCTGAATCATCTTGCTAAAAATGATTTGGTACGTGGCCTACCTATTAAAGATTTTGTGACTTTTGAATAATGTGTGGCCTGTACTTTGGTTAAACATCATCAAAAAACTCATAGGCCAAAATTGATTAACACCATTTCATCAGTTTTTCAATTACTTTACAAGGATCTTTTTGGTCCGGTTCATGTCTTGAGTCTTTCTCGCAGCTCTTATTGTCTTGTTATTACTGATGACTATTCACGTTTTACTTGGGTGTTTTTCCTGTCAAATAAGAGTGAAACTGCATATTTGATCAAGAAATTTATAGTGCTTAGGGAGAAGCAAATGAATTTGAAGCTGAAGGGAATACGTTGTGATGATGGTACGAAATTCAATAATGCATCATTGAATTATTTCTGTTCGGAAAGGGGGGGGGGTGCTCCATCAGTATAGTTCAGCACGGACACCACAACAGAATGGGGTGGCTGAAAGGAGAAACATAACTCTTATCGAAGCATCAAGGGCTATGTTGTGTGATTCTAAGCTGCCATTGTTCTTCTGGGCAGAAGCTATTAATACGGCCTGTTATATTCAGAATCGGGCGATAATCAACAAATCACAAATGAAAACTCCTTATGAGATTGTCTTTGGTCATAAGCCTATTGTTGCATAATTCAGAGCTTTTGGTTGTCCGTGCACTCTACTAAATCTCGAGTCTACTCCGAAATTCGGGGCCAAAGCTGATGATTGTTACTTTGTTGGCTCTGCGGGCCATACCGCCTACAGGGTCTACAATAAGTCAACCAAGCAAATTTTAGAGTCCTATGATGTTCGTTGGTTGGAAGAAAACGAGGCTGATGCTCGTGTTGGTCCGGACTGGTTATTCGATTACAATGAACTCTTCAAACCGTTCAATGTGCTTCCGGTCATCAACACAGAACCTTCAGGTGGTGCTACATTGGATGTTGGGAAAGATGACCCACATGCAGTATCTCACATTGTTGGAATACCGTATGCCCGAGACATATAATTAGGTTAATGTGGCTAGCTGTGTTTGATCCAAGTCGGGTCATACCCAATAACGAGTTAGACACACACCAATTATGTATTTGTTAAGATAAGATCTATAAGACAAATACAGAACACGACACATTCAGAAAATCGGGTTTCTGAATACTTACTTGAAAGTGTTAAATAAATTAATTGGTTAATTTATTTATTCAAATAATTATTATTGGAATGATTATTTAACTATATGTTCTTTTGTAAAATGGTTTATAAAAGATGGGGTGTTTATATATTTTATAAAGTATAAAATAAATAAAATAAAAAAAAAAAAAAATAAAAAAAAATAATTTTATTTGGGGCCGGTTTTGGGTGGGCCCCACACCCCAAAAGTTTTGGTCAAAGTTGGTAAAGTTTGGTGAAAGGTTGAGTGATCTTCACTTGACTAAAAAACCTAACATTGATATGATGAGACATGATCTTATTATAAAGAAAAACACACTTTCAAGTAACAAAAAATAACAACAACCACAACTCTCTTTCTCTCTTGTTTTTCTTTGGTTCGGCCAAGTCAAGAAAGAAGAGGTTCGGGTCTCGGTTTTTCGTGTTCAAGCTCCCTAACATAGCTCGGTGTGTGTTGGAGGCTCGGGGTATATTCTATTTGAGGATTTTCCCTTTGAAAGTCTAGCATCAACATCATCATCTTCTTCAACATCAACTACATATCTTAAAGGTTTAAGAATGTAAGTTTTACAAGCTTTGATAGTTTAATTTTCCCGTATCATTTGATCCTTGCTTCGGGTTTCTAATAAATAGATTATTGGTAATCTTATGAAATGAATAAACTAGATTATTCATGAACACATCTTATATAAACTTGTATTAGATACATATATAAACACATGGATACATATGTTTAGTTTGTTTATATCACGCTTCCGCCTTAATTGTGACTAGTTAAATGGTTAACTTAGTATAAAATATTCATAGAAACCCAACAAATGGCATCAAGAGCCGGGATACGGGAAACTAAGCTTCGGGTTTTCGGTTTTATATTTTTCCCCTTGAAAGATTTTATACAAAAATAAACATGCATGATTTTTTGTATTTAATCTTGTTATTATTTTTGGCTTTGTTCAAAAAAAAAAAAAAAAAAAAAATATAAAACCGAGTTCATGGGCCGAAGCCCAATTCGGATATGATTGGGCCGAAGTCCACCTTTTTAGGTTAATGGGTTAACCGAGAAGAAAAATAAAGGAGGGAAGAAAGTTAAATGGGCCGAAGCCCATTTTGGTTAAATGGGCCGAAACCCATTAGAATTTTCATTGGGCCGAAGCCCATGTGTTTTGCACATGTGGGCCGAAGCCCATAATCAAGTTATTGGGTCAAGCCCAAAATGGGTTGGGCTAGGCCCGATAAGGTCAAGGGGTTTTGGAACGGGTTCCTAAGACATAACGGGTTATGTTTGTTAAAACTAGACCGAGCCGTAGACCAAATGGATGTTTGTTGTGATTGTTATTAATTATTCAAAGTTTCGGTTTGTAATAATTAATTAGGGGCAGTTTTGTAATTATTTATTCATATGGGTATGTAATAAATAGATTATTTGTAATATCTTTATTTTATAGAAAAAATGTATTAGGACATTTGTTATGTAAATTTGAAGAAGATTGCAAAATTGGAAGTCTGGGCCTTATTGGGCCGGGTATGGTGATAATGGGTCTCACAAGCCCATTAAAGGGATTCAAGCCCAAATGGACCTAAGCCCACCCAATGAGCCCAAATGGAAGCTTATGGAAGCTAAGGCCCAAGTTCAGGCCCAATGGATCACAACGGGGTTGAAGAAGATGCTCGAAGCATTTGGATGCGGGATCGAGTGGGAGCTACAACATCCATGTGTCATGTGTCCCTTAGGATTGGACCTAAGACACACACTTGTTTCGGCTAACAAGTGTGGTCTAAATTAGTGGCTCGTGTCTAGTATAATTATGTATGCTTGTTAATTGATTGTTTGATTGTGTGGTTGTTAGATATTAGGATATCAACTTCGTCACATAGAATTAATTAACAAAGCATAAAACGGGTTCTAATAATTATCGGTAATTACGTGACACGTAGTTTAATAAAATGGATTTATTAACTAGCCGTCTCACGCCCATAATAAAATGGTTTTATTATAAATTAGAATTTTGAAAATAGGTTTCAAAATAATCATGTTACTAAATGCATGTTAGAACATGATTTAAAGTTTTATAACTAGAATTATTAAAACTAAAAATCCCTTTTTGAAATTAAGGATAACAAGTTAAACACCATCCTTTTGTATTAACGCTTAACATATTAGTAAGCTCTTAGTGGGAAAAAGGTCACCTAACCGCGTAGAGTAAATTAATATGTTGAGGTAATATTGGCATATAAATGGGAAAAAGGTTACCTAACCGTTTGTATGTTAATATTACAAGTTGATACAAGTAGGACGACTTAAATTAGAACCATGTGAAGAGGGTCACCCAAGCATGGGGTCTAATAGGTGTTGATGGGATAAACATGCCGACACGAAATATGATTTCGAACCGGTCCCAAAAACTCTAGAAGTTGCAAAATGGTTTGCAATTGTTATGAATAACTACCTTGATAAACCGACAATGAAAAAAAGGTCACCTAACCGGAGTCGTGTTTATCGTTGGATTCTAGATTTTAATTATTAATTATATTTGGTATATATAAAAGGGTATTAATAATTAAAATATGTAAAACACTAAAATGAACTTAATTAAAATTCTGCAGATGGCCGCACACGTCGACGACAACATAATTCCTAACGTCCAAAACGTATCTCTCCGATCTATTCTCGCTAAAGACCGTCTTAACCACGATAACTTTTCGGATTGGTTCCGAAATTTAAGGATTGTTCTAAAACAAGAAAAATTATATCATGTTTTGGAAACACCTATCCCCAACGAACCGGAAGAGGGAACTGAGGTCGAATACATGAATTGGGTCAAACACACGGAAGATTCCATTCAAGTGTCATGCCTCATGTTGGCGACTATGGTTCCCGAAATCCAAAAGGATTTCGAAAACCATAATGCGTACGACATGATTACTCAACTTAAGGAAATGTTCCTTAAGCAATCGAGGGTTGAAAGGTTCGAAACGGTTCGAGCCTTGCATGCATGTAGAATGGATGATAATCAACCAGTTTCAACTTATGTACTTAAGATGAAAAGTTACATTGATCGCCTCGCCAAGCTCAATTGTCCCATCTCAAAAGAGTTAGCAACGGATTTGATCCTTAACTCTTTGTCGAAAAGGTTCGACACATTCGTGTTAAATTATAACATGAACGGGTGGGACAAAAACATTGGAGAACTTCACTCAATGCTTAAAACAGCCGAGGCAAGTATGGGTAAAAGGGTTTTACCCGTGTTTGCGATCAATGAAGGTAGATCCAAGAATCGATCTCAACCCAATCCTAAGGCTAAGGTAGCAAAAAGAAAGGGTCCTCCTGTGCATCTTAAGGGTAAGGGCAAATCACCGGTTATGGCAAAGAAACAAAAGGTTATGGAACCGAGGGGTCATAAGGATGATCCTTGTTTTGGTTGTGGGGAGACCGGACATTGGAAACGCAATTGCCCGGTCTACCTAAAGGAGCTAAGAGACAAGAGGAATGCGGGGCATACCTCGGGTAATGTCTTTATGATTAATATTGAGCTAAATCTTTTTTCTTCTAACACATGGGTATTGGATACCGGATGTGGAACTCATATTTGCAATTGGTTGCAGGGGTTCAAAAGGAATGAAGACTTAAAGAAGGGCGAAGTGAGTCTTTTCATGGGCAACGGTGCAAGGGTGCACGTGGTCGCTAGAGGAGACTTCACTTTATCGCTTCCAAGTGGTTTGGAAGTTGTTTTGAGAAATGTTTTGTATGCTCCTAGTTTGACTAGGAACATTATTTCTGTGCACCTTCTTAGACAATGTAACTTTGACTTTAAATTTGTAAAATCAGAAATGCATGTATCATCTAATGGTATCTTTTATTTTAAAGCTGTACCAAACAACGGTATTTATGAATTGGTTCATGACAATACCTTAAATAGCTCATTATATCAAACTTCCACTAAAAGACTCAAAAAGGATTTGAGTGATTCCTACATTTGGCATTGTCGTCTTGGACACATAAACAAGAATCGTGTAAATACTCTCCAAAAGAATGGTCTTTTGAAAACAAATGAGTTAGGTTCGTTTGATGAGTGTGAATCTTGTATTCAAGGCAAGATGACCAAAGAACCTTTTAAAGGTACAAATGAAAGGGCTAAGGACTTGTTAGGTATCATACATACGGATGTATGCGGACCTCTCAAGCCCACTAGTAGGAATAGTGAAAGGTACTTCATTACCTTTACCGACGATTTTAGTCGATATGGGTATGTGTATCTAATGAAACACAAACATGAAGCCTTTGAAATGTTCAAGGAATTTCAAAAAGAAGTACAAAATCAGCTCGACCGAACAATCAAGGTACTCCGCTCCGATAGAGGAGGCGAATACCTAAGTGATGCTTTTCAAAGTCATCTTAGAGATTGTGGAATTATTTCACAGCTCACTCCTCCTGGTACTCCTCAACATAACGGAGTATCCGAGAGGAGGAATCGAACACTGTTGGACATGGTTCGATCAATGATGGCACGAAGCTCGCTACCACCGTCATTTTGGGGATATGCGCTACTTACAGCGGCTCGTATTTTGAATATGGCCCCGACCAAAAAGGTGGATCGAATACCCTATGAAATGTGGCATGGAAAGGTTCCATCCTTTTCATATTTAAGGGTATGGGGATGCATAGTTTATGTTAAACGTGACACCCCAAATAAGCTTGAGGCTCGATCCATCAGGTGTATCTTCATAGGATACCCAAAGGATGATATAGGATATATATTCTATGATCCTAGTGAACAAAAGGTGTTTGTTTCACGCAAAGGATACTTCTTAGAAACTAAGTTCCTTATGGAAGGACCTAGTGAAAAGAGAGTGGAACTTGAAGAGGTTCAAAAATCACTGGATGATACACAGTTGGTCGATACTAGTTTTCAACACGAGGATGTTGAAAGTGATCAAATGGTTGATCATACACACGTTGCTCGCAGATCTAGTAGGATTAGTCAACCTCCCGAGAGATATGGATTTCTCGTGGATGATTGCTACTTGGTCGATTCGGATGAACCGATCTCCTACAAAGATGCTATGTCACAACCTGATTGTGACAAGTGGCTTGAAGCCATGAGCGCCGAGATGCAATCCATGCACGATAACCAAGTTTGGGAATTGGTTGATCGTCCACTTAACTCCAAAATGGTTGGATGTAAGTGGGTCTTCAAGAAGAAGACCGATATGCATGGAAATTTAGATACTTACAAAGCCCGACTTGTCGCAAAAGGTTTCACGCAAACTCAAGGGATTGATTATGATGAAACCTTCTCGCCGGTCGCGATGCTTAAGTCGATCAGGATATTATTTGCCATTGCAGCTCATTTTGATTATGAGATATGGCAAATGGATGTCAAGACCGCTTTTCTTAATGGATATCTTGAGGAAGATGTCCACATGGTTCAGCCTGAAGGTTTTGTCGATCCATCTAATCCTGATAAAGTATGTAAGTTAAGGAAATCAATCTACGGGTTGAAACAAGCATCACGGATGTGGAATCATCGTTTTAATGAAGAAATCAAAGCGTTTGGTTTCGTCCAAAACGGTGATGAGGCGTGTGTGTATAAATGGGCTAGTGGGAGTATAATCATGTTCCTTATTTTGTATGTCGATGATATACTTTTATTTGGAAATGATATACCAAGTATGGAAAGCGTTAAAACGTGGTTAAGTAGTCGTTTCTCAATTAAGGATCTTGGAGAAGCGACATATATCTTGGGAATAAAGGTCTATAGGGATAGACAAAGGAAATTGATCGGACTCAATCAAAGTGCATACATTGATAAAATCCTAAAAAGGTTCAGGATGGAAAACTCTAAGAAAGGTTTGGTACCTATTCCTAGAGGAACCGTGTTAAGCTCATCCCAAAGTCCTAGCTCTAAGGAAGAGCAGGATAGGATGAAGCATGTTCCTTATGCTTCGGCAATAGGATCTATTATGTATGCAATGATGTGCACTAGACCGGACGTCTCGTATGCTTTAAGCATAACGAGTAGATACCAGCACAACCCAGGTGACAGTCATTGGATGGCTGTCAAGAATATATTAAAATATCTTAGAAGGACTAAGGATATGTTTTTAATATATGGGTCTGGTGAGGAGGAACTCGTCGTAAAGGGTTACGTGGATGCGAGTTTCCAAACTGACCGAGATGATTCTCGGTCACAGTCGGGATATGTCTTCATCTTGAATGGAGGCGCTGTCTCTTGGAAGAGTTCGAAGCAGGATGTTGTCGCGTTATCCACTACAGAATCTGAGTACATCGCCGCTTCAATGGCAGCCCAAGAGGCTGCATGGATGAAAAAGTTCATCATGGATCTAGGGATTATCTCTACCATTCAGGAGCCCCTAGAGATATTTTGTGACAATGAAGGTGCTATAGCACAGATCAAGGAGCCTCGTGCTCATCAGAAAACGAGGCACATTGAGCGCAGATTCAACTACATAAGGGATGAAGTTGAAAAGAGAAAGATATGTATTCATAAAGTTCATACCGATCAAAATATTGCGGACCCACTCACGAAGCTCCTCGATAGGCCAAAGCATGAGGGTCATGTTTGTGCATTAGGACTTCGGTATTCTAGTGAGTGGATTTAATCTGTATTTAGTGTTTGTATAAGAACGAATGAAATGGGTATCTCATGAAAAATTAATTATGTTTTAATTATTCAATGAGTTATGTTCTATATTTGCATGTTTAATCCATGAATGACTTATGTTGTTCTAAACGTCCGTAGTCGATCATACTTGTGGGAACAAGTATGAAGTTAAGACTATTATGAACCCGGATTGGTTGATATTCATGTGATGAATATAGGGCATAGGTTTGCCACCAAGGTTCATAGATATTTGTGGGATACAAATATTGGACATGATCCGCTCTCAAGGATCACTGCATGGAGTTAGTGCAACTGATCATAAGTAATCCTTGAGTAAAGGCGAGTATCATTGTGTCCTTTGACCTGAGATGCATATCGGATCTGGTTTTTCATCAAGTCTGATATCTTGACTCTCTTCTTTGTTATTTCAGTAACACGATGACGCGTAAGAAAGAGCTCAGATATCATATGAGATGTCAACGAGGATGTATGCAGTCAAGATGGAATTTGTTCCTCTTATGTGTTGAGAGTTTAGATGTCTAAGGCCTGTTAAGTTAAATCATTGAGAGAATGATCACTCTATGTCTCTTCGATTTGACAGGACATCTAGTAATAAAGGGATGTAATGATAAGACTTACCTATATCATATCAAGTATGGACTTGAAGGGGATGATGTTATTGAATGGCAGTTAGTCAAACACACTAGGGGTGGTGACCTGTTGTTAGGCGGTATTCACCATTAGCATTAACTTCCTATGAGTCTCGTGCAAGTGGGAGATTGTTGGAATGCCGTATGCCCGAGACATATAATTAGGTTAATGTGGCTAGCTGTGTTTGATCCAAGTCGGGTCATACCCAATAACGAGTTAGACACACACCAATTATGTATTTGTTAAGATAAGATCTATAAGACAAATACAGAACACGACACATTCAGAAAATCGGGTTTCTGAATACTTACTTGAAAGTGTTAAATAAATTAATTGGTTAATTTATTTATTCAAATAATTATTATTGGAATGATTATTTAACTATATGTTCTTTTGTAAAATGGTTTATAAAAGATGGGGTGTTTATATATTTTATAAAGTATAAAATAAATAAAATAAAAAAAAAAAAAAAAAAAATAATTTTATTTGGGGCCGGTTTTGGGTGGGCCCCACACCCCAAAAGTTTTGGTCAAAGTTGGTAAAGTTTGGTGAAAGGTTGAGTGATCTTCACTTGACTAAAAAACCTAACATTGATATGATGAGACATGATCTTATTATAAAGAAAAACACACTTTCAAGTAACAAAAAATAACAACAACCACAACTCTCTTTCTCTCTTGTTTTTCTTTGGTTCGGCCAAGTCAAGAAAGAAGAGGTTCGGGTCTCGGTTTTTCGTGTTCAAGCTCCCTAACATAGCTCGGTGTGTGTTGGAGGCTCGGGGTATATTCTATTTGAGGATTTTCCCTTTGAAAGTCTAGCATCAACATCATCATCTTCTTCAACATCAACTACATATCTTAAAGGTTTAAGAATGTAAGTTTTACAAGCTTTGATAGTTTAATTTTCCCGTATCATTTGATCCTTGCTTCGGGTTTCTAATAAATAGATTATTGGTAATCTTATGAAATGAATAAACTAGATTATTCATGAACACATCTTATATAAACTTGTATTAGATACATATATAAACACATGGATACATATGTTTAGTTTGTTTATATCACGCTTCCGCCTTAATTGTGACTAGTTAAATGGTTAACTTAGTATAAAATATTCATAGAAACCCAACACACATCTCTCCGATTCTGGATGATGATGTCACAGAACCACTTAATGACGACACACCCGCGTCCGTCACTCAGCCTCAAGAAGTTCCAGAAACTGAATACCCGCAAAATTCGTCTGAAGATGCTACAACAGTTGTGGGGAGAGACCTATTCGGCAGTTTTCGGGAGCACACTATTTTCCTATGCCATTCCAAATGAATATGTTTTCAGCACCTCGTACTCACACAGTACAGCGACCTCTGGATGGAAGAACCCTCTTGCTGATATTGATGTAAACTTGTCAAACTTGCATTCTACCGGTGATGTTTCGGAACAATTAGTTCCATCAAGGATTCATAAAAATCATCCAATTGAGAATTTCATAGGTCCTCTTGAAATGGGCGTGCCCACCAGAAGTCAGACAAGACACATAAATAGCTGTTTTTTTTCCTGTTCATCTCTCAAATTGAGCAAAAGACGGTAGAAATGGCCCTTCAGGAACCAAGTTGGGTAGATGCTATGAATGAAGAATTGAATCAGTTTGATAAGCTGAAACTTTGGAGATTGGTTGAGTTATCGGAAGGAAAGAAAACACTTGATACGAGATGGGTCTTCCGAAACAAGCAAAATGACTCCGGGGTTATTGTTCGAAACAAGGCACGATTGGTAGTTCGTGGTTTTCGTCAAGTTGAGGGGTTAGATTACACTGAAGTCTATGCTCCAGTGGCTAGACTTAAGGCCATCAGAATTTTTCTGGCCTACGCGTCATTCATGGGTTTCACAGTCTATCAGATGGATGTTAAGACCGCATTTCAGTATGCCGAATTCAAAGAAGATATCTGTGTGGATCAGCCACCGGGTTTTGCTGACTCCAAGAAACCAAATCACGTCTACAAGTTAGACAAGGCATTGTATGGGCTTCAACAGGCTCCTTGGGCGTGGTATGCTACATTGACCGCACATCTTCTAGATCATGGTTACAAGCGAGGGACCATTGATCAAACCTTGTTCCGTAAAACTGTCAGGAAAGATTTGATTCTGGTACAGATCTATGTGAATGATATTATTTTTGGGTCCACCAATGCTGAGTTGTTGGCAGAATTTGAAGGAGTAATGAAGAAAAGGTTTGAGATGAGTTCGTTGGGTGAAATGACTACATTTTTGGGGTTACATGTTCGCCAAAGCTCGGTGGGAATTTTACTGCATCAAGGGAAGTATGTTGAGGATTTGCTCGCAAAATTTGAGTTTCAAGATTCCAAGAGTGTTAACACTCCCATGGCGGAAAGGCCTCCACTATCATCTGATCCGGAAGGGAGTCCTGTAGATCAAATGTACTATCAATCGATGATCGGGTCTCTGATGTATCTCACTTCCAGTCGCCCAAACATCATGTTTGCAGTCAGTCAATGTGCTCATTTTCAGGCTAACCCTAAACTCTCTCATTTAATTGTTGTTAAACGTATTTTTAGATATCTGAAGGGACAACCGAAGTTAGGTCTTTGGTATCTCAAACATTCAGAATTTGATCTTTATGCTTTTGCTGATAGAAATTATGGTGGAGATTACATTGACAAGAAATCCACATCTGCCGGATGCTAGTTTTTAGGAGATCGTCTCATTTCATGGCAGTGTAAGAAACAACAAACGGTGTCCACTTCGACCACAGAGGCGGAGTATGTTGCTGTATTAGCATGCTGCTCTCAGGTTATCTGGATGCAAAACCAACTACTGGATTATGGTTTGGAAATTCTTGACACTCCTATCTTTTGTGATAATGATGTTGTCATTGCAATTGTTAATAATCCTGTTCAACACTCTAAAACCAAGCACATAGATATTACAATTCATTTTATTCGTGACTGTTACGACGGAAAATTGATTCTCTTGAACAAGTTCAAAATTATAATAATGTGGCGGACTTATTTACAAAACTGTTCGGAACAACCAAATTTAATGTGCTTGTGTGTTTTCTTAAAATTCTCCGTTTCGAGGATTGAGTCTTTTTGAGAATAAATTTGTACATATTTTATAAATATGCACAAATTTAGGGGGGGAAAAATTAAAAAATTCAAAAAGAGTGTGTCTGTGAAAAATAAAAAAAAACTCAAAAAGAGAGTGTGTGTTTATTAAATAATTCTTTTTCTTCGTTTTTCAAGATTCACTCTTGCTTAAAATTATGTCGGTTTCTCAAGTTTGAAGAACATATACTTGTATATGTTTGGTCCAGTGATCTACTTGTAGATTCACAGGATATCCAATTATCTAAAAACTGAAAGCATCTGGGGCAATTGTGATGTTTTTTTTTGTTTTTTGTGTTCTTTCACTTAAAATTATGTCGGTAATTCCAAGTTGGAGGGACACGTATTCTCATGTGTGTTTTGGTCCTTTTAACCACTAATGGTCATACGGGATAGCCATTTACCTGAAAATTGAAGAGTGACCTAGGTGACTGAGTTCCTAACATGTGTGTCTTCTGTAATTGTCTGGGAAATGATATGTTTATTTAGTTAACAGCTTTTAGAAGCTTCAAATATTTTTTAAATGAAAATTGATCCAACCTTTGGAAAATGATAAATAAATTGCTTTTGTGTGTCTAACGGGTGAAGTTATTAAGCTTAAAAGGCTCTAGAACAGTCATTGATTTGTATGGTAGCTTTCCATGACGCGTAAGAGTTGAAGTGATATAAACTAAATATACTAAACTTACTATGGAGAGTCATTTTGAATAAATGTGCATGGCTCCATATACATCTCTCCGAATGATAGGCAGAAAAGTAATTACCCAGTCATACACAAGCCCGTTAGTGTCTTGATCACCAAAACTATTGTGCTATCTTACTGTAGTAATCCAGATTTGAGACTTACAGGCTTTCGTCATTGTTATTATTATGTCATTAAAAAGAATGAAAAAAATTGTGTTTTGTTAAGTTTGTATATGATTTTTGATGTTATACTTCAATAGACTTAAAGTCCTAAGTTTTGCTGCGTAAATTTTTTGATCAAGCACTAGGGGGTTGAAGTCAAATTGGGGTGATATGGGGAAAGCCAAATATGCTTTGAGAAGAGATAGGAGGCAACACAGGTCCATAAGTGATGTCCATCTAAGCTTTATGTCTAACTGAACCTAATTAATATCACTGATGCAATGAAAATCATGCTAAGTTTGTTATACCTGCTATCAACCTGCTTCTTTATGTCATAATAACGCTAAACATGAATCCTTGACAGCTCCTTAAACAATATGATTCCATGTTCGAATCTTTTCACAAAAGGTGGCGTTTCCATAAAAACTGAAATTTGATCCCAATTTGCGAAATTCAAAAGGATTGATTTTTCATGTTAATTTTTATTTCTCTGTTTTATTTTAATTTAATTATTTTAATTTTTATTTGTTTTCATCTCGAAATTACTCTCCTCGAAACAAATGCTATAAAAAGGGCTATTTTTGATTTGGTGATTGTTGGGCTTTATGCTGGGCTATAGTCTATTTGATAACATGGCTTTTGGGCTGAACCTTTAATTTGGGCCCGACTGTGGGTTCTCGGCTCATATCGTTTGGGGTATAAATAAACCCCTAAATCTCAATTATTGCTTTCATTACATTCAATATTCAAAACCCCTTCTCTCTCAAGTCATCTAGCCGAAAGCTTCTTGTTGATTAGCCACTCATATTAAGCTCTTATCGGTGTTTATGTTTATTTAATTCACAGGTAAATAAACTCGGGTTCAAGCAAATTTCTTTTGTGAGTCTAAATGATCTTCGTCTATCCATCTATTCATCAATCCTTGGGATTAGGGATAGACGAATCTAATAGAAGAACAGGCATCATGAGTTTTTAGATTGTTAACTGAGATTTCGATTGGAGAGTGTTAGGATTAACTGTCAAAGAATCATAATTGTTTTTGTAGGTTTAATGGGGCTTTCGGCTTTCTCTGAGAAGATGGCACATATTTCAAGAAGGAATCCAAAGGGTTCTATGTCTCCAACTGTCAGATTGAAAACCCATGGCCAATCAAAGAGGTTCTCGGTTGACTTTCGTTGACCTAGATCTCCTGTCTTTAACCGAGAACTCACGTCCTCGGTTGATTTTCGTAGACCGAAATCACCTGGTTTTGACCGAGAGCTCATGTTCTCGGTTAATCTGGACAGAGAACACCATCCTTGACCGAAAACTACTTTGTTTGACCGAGATCTCCTCTTTGGACAGAGAATTCATGGATGGACCGAAATCCATTATAATATTGTTATTATTTTTCTATTATGATCCACCTAATATGATTCTGTCATCATTGGCCCCTCATGTTTTAATACTTGAAAAATTGTAACTCCATACTTGTAAATGTCACTCTAGTCAATTACATATTTACTAACTTGACTCGTTTGGTGCAGTTATGGCTGATAAAGTTCCCTTGAAGTTTGTGGACACACATAATATAGCTAGACACCTATTTGATCCACTACTGATTCATAAGGAGTTCAAATCCATAATTTTCGGTCTCAACACTGTAGTATTTCTCACGCCTTACGAGAAAATCCAGTCATTTGCAAGAAAAATGATTACTGATTTTTGGAATAATGACTCAATCAATCAACGAGGGCCAAGTGGAGTTGTGTTGATAGACTGCAAAGTACAAAAGAAGCCGATCCTCATCACAGAGGCCATCATATGGGAGGTGCTTTTGTTTGGGGATCAACCTGATTACCCAACGGAATATTCAACTGCTGAAATCTCCGAGGTTTTTACACGAATGGGATATAAGGGCACCTATCCTCCAGCAATCATGAAATTGTTTCAACCATACTGGAGATTCTTAATACACACGTTCTTCGCATGTGTGTTGGGAAGAAAGGGAGGCTCCGATGAAATAAGCCACACTCAGATGTCGGCTATAGTTGCTCTGATCATGGATTGTAATTACAGTTATTCCAAGTTTGTTTTCAATGATATGATGAGCAACTTGAAAGGAAAGAAGAAAGAAATGTTTCTTATGTATCCTCGATTTTTATAAATGATTTTTGACTCACATTACACTGACATTGTCAAATCTATCGAAACATTAGATATGAAGTCAATGGGACCCAACACCTTTGGGTTAATGAAGCAATCCAGGAAAGGATAAAAGATTGTTTATCAGGGCCTTCATGCTTTGGTTAAATTCGGCCGGTTTGCTGAAACAGAAAATGTACAAGTCGCTGCTCAAGTTGCTGAGGAGCATGTGGCACTAGCTCCAAGGCGCACTGCTACACATGAAATCAGCTCTAATGCTGAAGATGAGGAACATAATGTGCCACATTTAAAGAGTTACTTCAGTCAACTGCTCTGATGCCTCCTTAGACAGTTGCTGAAAATTTTGATGAAGATTTTGTTGAAGAACCAGCCGCCAATCTCATTCCAAGAAAACAAAGGAAGAAAGATCCGAGACCTGTTGTGCTGGCTTGTGAATATGCACCAACAACCACAACAAGCCAACAACAACCACAACTTCAACCTTAGTCAAATGTTCCTGAGACTCATGTTGATCCAAGCCCATTCACTGCTGAGAATCAAACTCAATATCAGATTTTTGACGATATTGCTCGTGAGTTTGAATTTGAGGCTGATTTTCAACATGCTGACGCTCCTTCTGGTTCATCTGGCCCAGTCAATCAAGGTCAGTCAAGTTCTGGTGTTTCTGATAAGATTGTTCATATTATTGCCATGTAAGAAAAAATTCTACAGAAAAGGCAAGGGAATTGTGCTTGAAGATGCTCCCGTTGATATACAAGCTCTTCACATCGAGTCTTTGAACTCGAACAAGACTCTGTCGTCAAAGATGTACGCATTCAAGAACTGGAAGCTAGTAACACTGATAAAGATTCCAAGATTAAAGAGCTTTAGTCTAGCATGGGAGAATTAAATGCTGTATATCTAGACCTCCAATAAAAACTTGTTTAGAAGTTTGGAGGTGAATTCAAAAGCAGTGATGATGTAACTTCAAAGATGCCCAACGTTGATCAAGGTGGTAGCTCTACTGTTCGTCCAGTTGCAAACATAGATGAATCTGAGACGCTGAAACAGTATATGTCTGCACCTCAAATTACCAAAGAGAAGTCAGATAGAATTCAGAAGAAGCTGCTGGTTATGAAAAACTCTAATCAGAATGTTGAGTCATCCTATCATCCAGACAGGTTCGTTGTCACCTTTCCAAAGGGATTTTCAGATAAATATAGAGATTGCTCTGGAGTTTTCATGGGGTTTTGATGCTAAAAAGAACTTGTGGTGGGTTAACGGAAGTCCAGGGCTACTGAGTACTACAAGAAGATGAAATATTTTGGATCTTAGACAATGGTGAATCTCAATGACCTGATAAATGCTCCTTTCCACAACCCAACTAACGATAAACGCGGCAATGATTTCTGGAACTTCCTGAAGAATCAAGTTGATAGAAGGTTTCTGAACATGACAACTGCTGAATCATTCTTGAACAAAGCAAAGGGGGTCAAAGATCCAAGAATAGGAAAGACCATGGTCAATGTTATGTGGCCCGCAACAAACAAGGCTACTCATATTCCTGTGCCTAAAGCTATTCCAGATGGTACTCTGGACAACATGAGGTTCTGGATGTATGATGGTGAGACTGCCACCGTTGTTATACTTTTACAAAAGGGCAAGGGGCAGTTCAGATTTGTTAAGCCAAGAGATCTACTTAAGTTCGGGGAAAGAGATATCAAGACTCTCAGTACATTTCAGATAATAGCTGATCCGATCTTTGAAATGGCTGCTAAGAAATTCACAAGCATGGCAGCCTCCATTATCAGAACCAAGTTTTGGGTAGGTGCTTTGAAAGACGCGGACATTGATTACATGGAGCATGACTGAGAACCAAGCTACAAACCAATGGGGATATTGTTGGGCCCAGTTTAGATGGTTTGTAATTAGTTAGTTTTGATTTTGGGTTGCATATGTAAACCGAGATACTTATGGATCTCGGTGGGCTTTGGGCTATCGTTGGGCTTGCATGTTGGCTACTCTATATATAGTTTACTTATTGTATAGGGTTTGGATGTTCATTTGAGTTAGCTTTGTCCGTCTAAGGTTGTTCTAGACGAGGTTGTAATCATAGTGCCTATGCACCCGACGTTGAATATAACGTGTGTTTTGGAACAATTCCTTGTGTTCTATGTCTTTGTGTTCTTTGTTCTTGAATCATCTAGTGTTGGATTTCCACACCAACATCTGGATTCGTTGATATCATAATTGAAAGATCCATCTTGGACCTTAAAATTAGTAATAACAAGACAATAAGAGCTGCGAGAAAGACTCAAAACATGAACGGGACCGGACATATCCATATGCGGCAATTGAAAAACAGATGAAATGGTGTTAACGAGTTTTGGTTTATGATATTTATGATTATGTTTACCCAAAGCACAGGCCACACATTTTTCAATAGTAAAAAAATCTTTGATAGGTAAACCATGCACCAATTCGTTTTTAGCAAGATGATTTAGATTTTTAATGTTTGCATGACCAAGTCGACGATGCCAAAGCATGGCATTATGTTCTAACATTTTTGAAAACAAGCAGTTTATTTCATCAAGAACATTTTTGTTTATGTCGATCACATAAGCATTATCTTTTCTCTGTGATCTAACAAGAACCCAATCCTCTGGTATGATGATACCAGGTTTTAAAATCAAACATTCTTTGTTGGTAAAATGGGTTGAAAAACTTTATTGCATATCTAAGACACGCACAGCAGACTGTGTTTCAACTCAGGAACAAAATTAACATTTTCAAACTTTAGAACACCATTACTTACGAAATACCCTTCTGTGTAATCTTTCCTTTCTCTCCTCCCGCAAAGGAAACATACCCACCTTTAAAGATTTGAATGTCGTGTAGTTAGGAGATGTCTCCTGTCATGTGCCTGGAACAACCACTATCAACTTACCAAGGTCTGATGATATTCCTCCATAGATGTTCCTGTACGATGTGCGAGATCAATTAGATTTTGGTACACAGTCCATAGTAACACTAGGTGAACCTGATTCATCTAAACTTGTCACGGGTTGCCATGACATATCTTCCCGATTATCTACTATATTATTTGATGATTTGATCACCGAAGATTTAGGCCGCCATTCATATCTAGTTGTAGATGATTTAATGATGTTTGTATGAATGGATGGCTTAGTCTCTGGTTTATGAGTGAGAGACACATATGACTTTGTCTTCCTAACTCGTTTCAGTCCAGAAACCGAGTTGGTTCTTGCGACCAAAGCATAGTTTCTATCACCTTTCCGAAACTTGTTAGGCTTGGTCTGTTGAGGAGTAAACCTACCAACTTTGTTTCTCTTCCAGTCACCTTCAGAGGGATTCGCCATATAATACCTTGATTCTATTTGATAGTTATTTCGAGGCATATTCTTCTAATAGTATCCATAATATGGGACATATGGACGGTGTGGACAATTTCTAGCAATATGACAACGAGTACCACAATTAAAACATGTTTGACGTTTCATGTGAAACTCATTGTGGTCAACTCCTTGTTTGAGCTAGTTTGCTTTACTTGGCGTTTTCCACCTAACTTATTGCTAGGTTTATCACAATTTTGATCAATTGAACTTCCTTATTTAACAAACTTAGGTGATAAAAATTTATGAGGATTCTTATTTTTATCAAGTTTATTCAAAAACACATCACCATATTTCAAAGTTTTAATGGAATCAAAACACACAATTATCTTTGCTCTTAAAAACAGAGCCCACACAAACATATGAAGTTACATAATTCAAAACATGTAAATTTAAAGAAATATGAGAATCAGAGTCTTTATTATTCAAAATAGGCAAATCATCTTCCTCATCAATCCAATCCTCTACAATTACTTCATTCGCACGTGAAATAAATGCATTAGTATCATTCACCCCTGAGATTGTCTCAGTAGCTTTTACTGAACTAGGAGCACCTTTATCATTCTTATTGAATATACCATATTTCATGGTTTTTATCCTTTCTTCCTGCTCTTTGGTAAGAGGAAGATTGGTGTAATTTTCGTTGTATGGAGGGGGAACAACACTGTACCCTATCCCGTCAATAGCATTTTCTTTCCACCATAGATGATTCGCAATCATGGAGCTAACAACAGTACTAGAGCCTTTGAATTTTTTAAAATCTAGTTCAGCTCATACAAATTTATCAGTTAAATTTATAATTTCTAATTTAGAGGCTTCCAGTTCAGCAGTTAGCTCAGCAATTTTCTATTTTGCATCAAGGTGGTGACTGCATTTTATGCTAAAATCATATTGAAGTTTAGAAAAGTCCTTTTTCTGTGCCTCAGTTTTATCTCTGAAAGCTTTTTCATTCTTCTTAAGAGTAAAATTTTTAGATTTTATTCCTTCCATTTCTTTAAGCAAGTTACTATTATGTGATTTGTAAAGATCTACTTTATTAACACAAGCTTGTGAATGTAATTGGGAACTTACCTCGGATGAGTTGGGGGGAGTGAAGGCTATGAAAGCAAATTGAAGCTCCTTAACTTGTTCCTCAGCAACATTTTCTTCTTCAGCAATTTCAACAAGAGCAAAGTTTGCAGTCTGATTATATATGCTGGGGGCTGCCATCTGATCGTTCCAGGAGAACTGTTGAGCTACCATTCCTCGCTCACCTTCATTCGTACCTGCCTCATTTTCTCCTCTAGCATTTCCCGCTGGAACCAACACCTTTTCTTTGTTTCCTTTCTTTGCTGGGTTAGTGCTTTCACGAGCAAAATGACCCATCTCTTGATAGTTACAGCATCTCAGAGTATCCTTGTTGAATCCCACCTTCTGATTTGCTGGTACATTCCAGTTGTTTCTGCCTGTTCTCTTAGTTAATTTCTTTGCACGAAATACTACCATAGCGATTTGCCAAGAGATATCCATTTCTTCTACATCATCAGGATGAATTCGACACAGCTCAGCAGCTACTACTGGTTGAATCAGATTTCCAGCAAGAAAGGCGTTGTAACAATTCATGAACCATGTCATTAAGGCGATGTTTTCCTGAGTTTCCTTTGAAATAGAGGGGATCTGACTGGGACCCTGACTGGAAGAGGCAGTAGATGTCTGAGGTTTAAAGTAGTAGCAGATGGTTTATCAGGTTTAGGAAAAGAATACATGAGTTGGTTGAGGTGGAGCTTGAGAGAATTGACCTTGAGCGGACTTAAACATGGAGAAGTTGTTCTGAGCCTGATACTGCTGAGTATGCTGCCCTTGAGAAGCTAAGTTTTCTTGTGAAATGAGTGCATTGTTGAAAGCAGCACTGTAGCCAGCTGCATTGTAAACGTTTGCATGGTTTATGGCACGTTGCTTTCATCCATATCACAAGCCTTGACGATTTCCATAACTTCAAACAGAACTAGCGTGTTGAGATCTTTCGTTTTCTTAATCACCGAAACATTCATATCCCAGCTTTGAGGCAACGAATTAACCAGTTTATTGTTTGTTTTAGTGGCTGTCAGTTTGATATTCGCAGATCTCATCTCAGTCACCAGGGTTATGAACCTATGCAGCTGAGTTTCCAACGACTCTACCAGAACGTGATTGAACATGTTGAACTTCTGTCACAAGAGATCTTGACGACTTCTCCTCATATCCTCATTACCCTCATACACTTCAATCAAAGCTTCCCACAGAGCCCTAGCTGACTGTAATTCTCTAAATCCCAAGGAAATCTCATGTGAGAGTGCCATGGTTAAAGTAGAAAGCGCCTTGTCATCCTTTTCAATCTTTTCAAAATCAACATCATCATATAGTTCAACAGGTTTCACAACAACTTCTTCAGAGTTTTCACGTTGGTACGTGATAGCTTGAGGCCCTCTACTAATACTTCTCCAAACCTTGGCATCTTTCATTTTCACGACTTTTCAAGCCTAAACTTCCACTTGCTAAACCTCTCATGAGACAGCAAACGGGGTATACGAGTAGCAGTTCCCATTTAGATCTGATCTAGATCTATATGTTAATATTAATCATACGGATCTAACTCTTTAATACCTTTGCTCGATTGTTATTAGTATGTAGTATATATTATCAATAAGTTTAATCGTGAAGCTTGAGAGAGAGAGAGATAGAATACTTTAAATATTTCTGAATAATGTTATTTCTCTCAAAACTTCAACATTTTACAAGTGAACAGTGGTTCACTATTTATAGAAGACGATCTGGTTCGCTAACATCCCCTAGCGAACCAGCATGCCCTTCGTTAAATAAATTAACTTAACGAACCACCCCCTGATTCGTTAACATCCCCTAACGAATCAGGAGGGAATACATTATAAAGTCCTAGTTCGCTAACATTCCTAGCGAACTAGACTTAACCTTAACGAACTAGTCTTAGTTCGCTAACATTCCTAGCGAACTATACTCTAACATAACGAATTAGTCTAAATAACATTAAATATTACATTAAAATAATCAAATAAACATTAATGATAATTACAAAGACTCTAGACGCAAAACCGTGCACTAACAGACACCCCCTCGTCTTGAGCTCTTTGTCTTTAACTTATTTGAAACGCTTTGTCTGCCAATCTCTGCAACTATGAATCCCATGTTCATGGCATACACGAACAACACGTTGAAATTGCATAGCCAGGTCGTAATCTTCTTGGCGTTCAAACAAAATCTGCTTCCTGTGTAGCACGTCGTTGTCTGTCTCTGATAAATTAACCAACCACATCGGATCGATTATCTTGATGAGCTCAGTCTGTAGTCCTCGACCACGAACAATAACGGCCTCGCCAGTACGATTGTCATAGTACCAACGGTTGAAAGACAGATAAATATCTTGAGACATTGTCTTCACAGGAACTCTTTTCATTGTCTTTAGTGGCTTCACTTTCAAAACAAGTTTCTTCCAGCCGGTCCTTGGATCAATCTTATCAGTACGTTTACGTCTTGGGACCTGGGGCTTGAAGAATTTGAAGCCATGATTGACCTCGAACAGTAAGTGTTGATGAAACCACTCAGCAGTTCGGTTACCCCCACGATTGATAAATGGACGTCTCGCGAGGGTGCGTACATCCCAACGCGGTAGTGTTAGAACATCCACTATCCTCTCGTAATATTGCACACCTTTTTCCCATTTAACAATACATACCTTAAGGTCTGAATCATAGAGCCAGGAGACAATTTCACCATGTACCTTAGAAACAGTCTTGAAGGTAGTCATCTGATTTGCCTCAATCCAAGCAGCAGCGGTATCCTTTCTTTCTTTATCTACAAACCGAAAAGCACTGATGATCTTACCCACTTTCTGGTGTTTGAACCATCTTTCAATATCATCATCAGTCACTTCTTTGAGTGAAGGAACCGTTCGCTGCACAATCTTCTCCAAATCATCCTCAGTCTCTTTAATTATGTCTTCATGAAATACTGGAGCACCTTGATCAACATTTGCGTGTTGATACAAGTCCGGGTACTCTTCAACTGTAACATCCTCCATTTCAATCTCCTAGTTCTCATAAATAAAATCTGTATTCATAAATACTGGATCAACTTCCATTTCATCCTCAATGATCACTTCGACATCGGGCTCAGTCTCTAATACAGTCAGCTGATCGTCATTTAGCCCAAGTAGAATCGAGATCTGCTCCCTTGTCAAAGATCTAACCACAAACTCACCGATCTGTATCTCATCTCTGTTCACCACACTTCTAACCATCCCTAATTCATCAATAAATATCACCGTGTTAGCCTCAATCATATCTATTGGCTTGGCCGCTGTTGGATCTTGAAATGAAATTATCTGTTTGTTTGAATCATCAGCGCCACTCACACCAGCACCAGAGGATGAACCATGCGATTGTTTAGGCTCACCTCTTGCATCAGACTCGTCAGGATCATCATCATCATTTTTAAGTTTCTTGAGGGCATCTTCTTTACAAGTTAATTGTAAAATTAACTCATCTTGTTCTTTTAATTTCACCCCCTGAGACTCAACAATCGCACGCAACGACTTGGTCTCCTTCTGACAGAACGAAATGTAACTCATCATTTTTCGTTGATTCTCCATGAGTCGTTCTTGATTGAGTCGGTCAGCTTCCATTTGATTTTCATATAAGTGTAACAGATTAAGCAGCATTTCCGTTTGACGTCCAGGTGACAAATTGTATACAGATGGATGAACTGGTTGAATAGGTCCCTGAGGCCGAGTGATTCTCATAAAAGAGACATCACTAGGCAGAGGCGGAGGAAAAGTAGTTGTTGGCAGAGGAGGAGGTCCCATTGTAGTGGTGGAGGATACAGTTGACAGCACAGCAGGAGGCCTCGATATTTCGGTCAACGCTATTTGAGGAATTAAACCGAGCCTCTCATGTGACACCATCGTCGTGGTCAAAGTAAGCATCGGAGTGCTAGTAGTTAGCGGCACCGCCGAGCTTTGAGTAGTTGATTGACGAGGTGGTGGTGGACCAATAATTACACCAGCCCCAGAAGACACACGGGGCTTCTTTGGTGGCTTACCAGTAGCTACAGCCTTACCATTTCGTTTTCTTTCTTGCTGAGCTTTCATGGTGGCAGCTAGAGCAGCATCGACTGCATCTTGTTGTTCTTTCAGAGCTCGCTCACCAGCTCCATCATCACCATCACCATTGTTACCATCATCATCCCCACCATCATTGTTCCCACCTTCTCCCCCTTCACGCTCGGAATCCGAGTCATCATGGATCCAGCGCTCATTAGGAGGACATACATAATCTGGATTGATTATATGACCAATCATCCTTTTGTCCTGTGGCTTATCCTTTCGATAAATCAACATCCGATGCACCGTTTCAGCTTTCATATGTTCCATATCAAGAACATCGTTCACCAACGATCGATTAATCACCAAATCCGATATCAGATCTTGAATAATTAATTGTAGAAAGCGTGGATACATCAAGAACTTCTTTGACGGTAGAGTTTGCTGAACTTGCTCCTTCAAATGATCAAAGATGAGTTCTGAATAGTTGAATGGCTTGTTCAGGATTAAAGCAACAAATGCCGATTGTAAGCTCAGTCTACATTCATCGAAACCACCGCGACGTCCACTCAAGCAATGAAGCAAGACATGCAGCAAATACTTGTAAGGTGGACACAACCCATTCTTGTTCAACATTGATTGACGAATATCACCCCCATAATTTAATCTTGTGAATAGCCCCCTAACCAGCGTCCTGTCAAATTCACTCGGGTAATCATCACTATCGTCAAATTGAAGTACCCGACGAATGACCTCAACATCAATCGTGATCGGAAACTGATTAATTTTAGCTTGAACCCAATTATTTTCCTCAACATATACTGCCATGTTCCAGAACTGCCTGATTATACTAAGATACACCTTAGGTTTAGCAGTGATTGCATAATGTATCTTCGAACGGCGTAAGAAATTCAACATAGCTCCGAATGTCCTTAAATCAGCCACATCATGATCGACATAAGCACAGATGTTGTGCTTCTTATCGAACGGTAATAGAATCATTTTGACTTGTTGAGCTTGTTGTGGTGGTTGTACTTGTGGTTGTTCTTGATGAGGTTGTTCCTGTGGTTGTTCTTGTTCAGCCATGATTTACTGTATAAATAAAAAAAACGTACATAAGAATAGATAACACACAATATATCCAAAAAAAATATGTGTAATTAATCTAGTTACTCATATTAGACGATTTATAATCTTTAATTAAATTAGTTGAATATTAAATTTAGTAAACTAATTAATTAGTTAATTTTTTTTTTTAAATGTCATTCGTTAACAATCACCCTGATTCGTTATACAAAGATAACGAATCAGGCGATTCGCTATCAAGTAAATAACTTAACGAACTGGACCTAGCGAATCACTAATTAAGCTAACGAACTAAACTCTAGTTCGTTATATTTTAAGCGAATCAAACTCTGATTCGTGTGACGTCTTATTCGCTAAGCTAGTTTGTGTAAAATCTTAACGAATTGGACACGAAACAGTTCCAATTCGCTAAGACTAACGAATGGTCAAAATTAAGACTTTTTCTTTGACTTCACAATGTCAAGGTCAAAATTATCAAGAACAATAATAGTCAACATCTTAACCCAGATTCAATTCGGCCATAATCATCCTTGAACTATCACGATAATCAGCTTGTTAAGCTCGGAAACACACTCATTAATGTAGGTGAATGAGATTGAGACTCATTACCCAAATGTGTTAATCATCAAACGAACCAACAGTGAATATAAAAAACACATAACAATAATTAACCCAGAAAACAATAATCAAATATTGATTAGAGTCCACCAAGGGTATCGGAAAGTGATTCCGATCATAATTATATCAAAATCAGACAATTTAAGAACATAAATTATACACAAAAAAGTTTCAAAGGTTCAAACCCTTAAACCCCTAAAATCACATAGTTCAACAGTTAAATCATTGTCATTTTTGACGAAAATGATATCGCCAAGACCATTTATACCTTAGAAATTCAAATTGATCTTTGAAATGTTCAAACTTAAAGATCGAAAATATCAGAGAAAATTTGAACAGTTTCTGAAAGATGAAGAAAGAAGACGAACAGTGGAATCCTATTCGTTATCTTGTCTTATATAGCAATGCACGAACCCCTAGGCACAACTTGCACGAATCAGACGATTCGTTTACTTAAATTTAGCAAATTAGCCCATTCGCTAATTCAATTCGTTACCTTATATTAGCGAATCACAATGTGATTCGTTAAATTAAAGATAGCGAATCAAGACATGATTCGTGTCATGATTCGTTAAATATGTATAACGAAGGGATGATTCGTTATAGAGTGCGGAAGCGAACTAGGTTAGCGAACCAGATGCTAGTTCGCTAAGGAATCACCTAGTTCGTTATCCATAAATAACGAATTGGATTTTAGCGAATTAAACCATTTTATTTAATTTTAAATTAAATAAATAAATGAATAAATTAATGAAATAAATCAATAAGTTAAATTATCGAGAAACCCTTATATCCCGACAACCTAATACGTTAAAATTGTTTCAGATTTCCGAAACTTAAAAAAGTTAATTAAATGTTTTGTATAAAGAAGACGAAAATATTTTTGATATTTTTGTAAAAATTTAGAGAATTAAAGAATGTATTTACATAAGAATATCCGAGCTATTAAAAAATAGACAATCTTTTTTTTTTGTATTTTTCAATGATTTTATCAAAAGCAGTATATATTTTTGTAATTTTGTTAAGTTTGAGCAGATAATCATATTGATCAAATTGCCCTTCCATCACAGTTTTATATTTCAGCGATATTATGACTGGCGATAAGTCGGTCATTGGTATTGTTGTCCACATAAGTCTAATAACACACATTCAAGTATTTTTGTGATATGATTAAATAGTTCAATTAAAGCACAGAATATAAGAAATTATCAGCCTCTAATCTCGGTTCAAGCTTAATTTGATTTTTGCCAAATCACCCCAACTTGACTTAAACAATTATATTGTTGATCAAAATTTTGATACCAATTGTAGAAATTTTAAGTTTCCTTTACTGTGAGTGAGTATGCACGAGTCCATCTGTTGGCTTACATACATTGTATCCCCTGGGGTCCGTTTCTTAATGGTATGAAGACGCACGCAAGGGAGGAACAATTGTATGATTAACAGCGGATTTTGATCAAGTCAGTAATTTAAATTGTACGAAGTACAGCGGTGATCAAGTTTAATGACTTTGGGTTTGCTCTAGAAAGCGAGTGAAATATTCATGCATATGAATACCCAGATGGTTAAGCTGCATAGAGACTCACAGTGTCCAGAATCTTAACGCTTGTTATTTGCTTTATTTGATTTTTGGGTGATCAACAAATATAAGGCTTGAGTATGACTGGTTATTACATTTCTGTCATCCTCACCAAGACTTTTGCTAGAGACTAACACCCCTTTCAATTTGGCGTTTCTTTATGTTTATATCACATACTTTACTCTACTGGGTTGTTTTAAGACCTACCAATGCACCAATGCAATTAAGCACGCAGTCTTTTAAGCTTACTTTTTGCTGAACTTGGGGTCAAAATAATCAATGTACTATCATTTTCTCTTTTTGCTTCAAAAACTCAAAATTTGAGGAGCATAAAAACAAAATAAAGATAAATTTAATCGCCCCAGTTAACTTAAGTTAATAAATAAATGGCTAACCTTCAATTCACAAATGAATCATAGGACCAAGACATGCAAGCATGCTTCACAAACTTAAATAACCGACATAATTTTCAGCGTGAAAATAATCTAAAAATCTTTTTGGTTTTTCTCTGTACAAACTTTAAAAACACAATATTTTTGTCCTTTTAAATTTTCTTATAAACAAAATAAACTTCACAATCTTTTTGGATTTTCGGATTTTTCCGTACAAAAACATAAATCACATTCTTTTTGGTTTTTAAAATGTTTTTGATTTTTCTAAATTTTAAAGGAAAAGACATTAAAGAACAGAAATCACAATATATGTTTCGTTTTAGAATGTTGTACGGGATTTTTGGTGATACTTATAGCAGCAGAATTATCAATCAAGATGGGAGTAGTAAGAAACTTCAAACCGTAGTCGCGAAGATGTTGTTGTATCCACAAAACCTGGGAACAGCAACTCGAGGCTGCAACATATTCAGCTTCGGCGGTTGAAGTAGAGACCGTTGTCTGCTTCTTACACTGCCAGGAAACAAGCCGGTTTCCTAAGAATTGACATCCTGCAGTCGTTGATTTGAAGTTGATCTTGCATCCTCCATAATCTGAGTCTGAGTAGGCGGTAAAATCGAAAGTATTATCTTTGGGGTACCATAACCCGATGTCAGGATTTCCCCGTAGATATTGCAAAATACGCTTGACCGCTGCCAGGTGAGTCACTCGGGGAATAGCTTGGTACCTAGCACACACACAAACAGCAAACATTATGTCGGGTCGAGAAGCAGTTAAATACATTAGAGAACCAATCATAGCACGGTAAAGGGTCGGATCAACGGTATCATCCAATTCATCCTGTGATAAATTGTGACCCATTGGAAGAGGAGTTGAAGGGATTTTTCCGGCAGTTATCTTGAATCGGCTCAAGACGTCGTTCACATATTTTGTCTGATGAATGAAGATTCCTTTATCAGACTGATGAACCTGCAGCCCTAAAAAGAAATTCATCTCTCCCATCGAGCTCATTTTGAACTTTGTTTGCATGGACTTCTCGAATTCCTTACATAAAGTGTCGTTTGTAGACCCAAATATAATATCATCAACATAAATTTGGACTAGAAGAAGATCATCACCAACAGTTTTATGAAATAAAGTGCAGTCAACAGTTCCTTGTTTGAATCCATTATCCGTCAGATGGTCGGTGAGTGTGCCATACCAAGCTCTCGGGGCTTGATGTAGACTATACAGAGCCTTGTTTAAACGGTAAACACGATCTTGATAATCAGGATCTTCAAAACCAGGTGGTTGTTGAACAAACACTTCCTCATGTAGTTCACCATTGAGAAAAGCACTTTTAACATCCATTTGATAAACCTTGATATTCTTGTAAGCAGCATAAGCCAGGAAGATTCGAATCGACTCTAATCTTGCAACTGGAGCATATACCTCAGTATAATCAATGCCCTCTTGATGATGAAAACCTTGCACCACTAAACGTGCTTTGTTTCTGACAATCACCCCTCGATCGTTCTTTTTACATTTAAATACCCACTTAGTCGGAATAGCTTTCTTGACTCTAGCAGGTTTGTCTATTAAATCCCAAACACCCAATCGTGCAAATTGCTGTAATTCCTCTTGCATAGCTTCTACCCAAGAAGGATCTTCAAGTGCCTTACGAGCTGTTGTTGGCTCAATTTAAGATAGAAGGCAATTAAATTAAGCAATATTCACAATTCCCGAAGAGTGTAGATTAGTATAAGCACACAATACGTTATTGTCGCTTGACGAAGCAACTTGATGACGTGTACGAACGCCCACATCAAGTTCTCCAATGATATTGTCCTGTGGATGATATCCATGAATCCGAAGAGTAGGATTTTCAGGAACAACAACATTATCAAATAAATTAGTGTAATGTTCACCCAATTCGGGAGATGAAACATTATCACTATCAAGATCAATAACTTGAATCTCAGCTTGATCATCATCGGAAGAAGTAGAAGCACTGTCAAGAACAATTGGAGGAACAACTTGAGATTCTTCAGTTGTAGCATCTGGTTGAACTTCAATTGCATTAGAACTTGAAGAGCTTGGAATGTTCAAATGTTCTTCAAAGTATGCTCTAACCAGATCTTCATCGATGTGATCAGTCGAAGGAGTAAAAGAGTTAAATAAACTATCATAGTCAAACATCCAGTCTGGACCTTTCCCTTGAGAAGGAGTTGTGTACTTTTGACAGTCCACATGATACCATTCTTCAACACAGCCAGATGTAAAATTAAATACTCTTTTCTTTGGAGACGCATATCCCAAGAAATATCCTTCGATAGCCTTTTCATCAAATTTACCCGAATCCTTCTTCAACATTGTACACGGATGGTTCCAGGTACTTTAAATTAGGTTTTCTGTTATTTAATATTTCATAGCTTGTCTTCTTGAGTCGCTTTACTGTTAGAACCCGATTAAGTGTATAACAAGCTGTGTTCACTGCTTTATTCCAAAATTGAATAGGAAGCTTTGAATCAGCAAGCATTGTACGTGCAGCTTCAATCAGAGTTCTATTTTTCCTTTCAGCAACACCGTTTGGTTGTGGTACATAAGGTGCACTATATTCTCGGTGAATTCCCTTTTGAATACAAAAGAAATCCAAAATAGTGTTTTTGAATTCAGTACCATTATCACTTCGGATTCTCCTCACCTTTTGTTTGTACAGTGATTCTATCTTAGTAATAAGTTTTTGTACCAAAACAGGTGTTTGATCTTTTGAACTCATAAATAACACCCATGAATATCTTGAACAATCATCTGTCATACAAGACAATACCAGTGTCCAGAAATACTCGCACGATTCACTGGACCAAACAAATCCATATGAAGTCGTTCAATAGGAGTATTAATGGAATTCAATAAATTAGAAGGATGTGTCTTCTTCTTCTTCTGTTTGCCCTTCTTGCATGCAACACAGTGATCAGATAACTTAAAGTTCTTTAACGAGACACCCTCAACTAAATTATTTGCCATTAAATAATTCATCTTTCTAACATGAATGTGACACATTCTTCGATGCCATAGAATCGAGTCTTTCTCAGTTGCTTTAGAGACAAAACATGTTTCGATCGATGTCGATATCTTAGAACTCATGTTTAAGACATAAATATCATTTGATCGTGGTGATCGCATGACAACCATGTCCTCGGGAATAATAAAACCCGGTTTCAAGATAAGACACTCTTTGTCAGTAAATATTGTAGTGTACTTTTTATCACAAATCTGCGATACACTCAATAAGTTATGATCAACCTTGTCACAATAATTTACTTTTTCAAATGTAATATGACCATTTGAAACGTCAACCTCTTTTGTGATCATGCCCCCAGAATTCCCAGCAAACGCTACATAACCCCCTTGAATATTTCTTACGTTGGTTAATAGGTTGAGATTTCCAGTGATATGACGAGAACATCCGCTATCCATGATCCAATTTTCACCAGAAATGGTCTTGGATGAACCCTACACATAAACAAGAGTGATTAGTTCAAAAAGGCAGCCCAGGCCTCAGTCTTGGGCACCTTTTGGTTTTCTCTTTGATCATTAAGTTTAACAGTTTTCAATTGTTGTTCAGCCACTTGTGAATAAGTTACTGGCTTTTTAGACTTTCGTCTTAAGTATGCTGCCTGAACAATGTTTGAATTCCTGTTTTGACATATAGGTTCAGTTGGAATGAATTTTGGTTTCACTTGACCATGTGTCTCATTGATATGAAATACCTTCCGAGGATTCACATAAGAGAACAGAATATGAGTATCATCAGCATATGACATAGATCTTTTCAGAATCTCCTTAACCACTGGAATTGGTTTAGATTTGTCCTTAATAAAAGGATGAAGATTTTGAAAGTTCTGTTGATTACAATTCTTCACAACATGACCTTGTTGACCGCATAAAAAACACGTTTGCATGTCCACATGGTGATGTTTAGAAGAAATTGGAATAGATGGTTGATGATGACTCACATTTTTAGTCATGCTCTTAGCAAACTCATCAGATAATTCAGATTTCTTCTTTAAATAAAAATCTAAATTAGAACTATTTGAAAAACTTTTTAGTGTATCTGTTCCAGTTGACTTAACAAAGTTAATCTTCTTAGCTTGTTTTAAAAATTGTTTTGCCTTAGTCAATGGATCAGATTGAACTGATGGTTTTGTTTGAGCATACACACGTTCAAGTTCTTGAATTTTTGAAGTTTCATTGACAAAAACACTCTCAATTAGCTCAGGCTTAATGATACTAATTGGAATATCTTTTTCAGTGAACATTGTGTCCATTCCCTTTAACTTAAAAACTCTAGCAGCAGATGGCTTAGAACTAGAAGGATTAATGAAACACATTAATTCGTCATCAGAAATTTTCGGTTTAACTGACTTCTTTGCCTTCATAGAGTTCACTTTCTTTTAATTTTCCTTTTTCTCTTGAGGTTTTTGTGAACCATACACTGCTTCCTCAAATTCGTGAGGTTCGCACAGAATATGATTAGAACTGGGAATCTTCTTATTCTTATGTATAATCTCTGGTTCAAACACATCCTCGATAATGACCTCGTCATTGTGTTCAACAAACACCTTTTTGCTTTCGACATGAGATTTTTGAGGAGCAACTTGGGGTTTAACAATTTCAGGTTTAATCATTTTAGGTTTTTTAGAAATCACAGATTCCTTTTGAATCAAATCCTCTTCTTTTCTTGCAAAAGGATTAATTTTATAATCATTATGAAAAGTTGGTGGAATTTCAACAAAACCAATACCTTTCTTAGAATCTTTTGGTTTTCCAGAAACTTCAATAATTTCATTCAATAAAAATGAAGAATTTCGAAATTTACCCAACTTGTTCTTCAACTCAAGAACCTCATTCTCAAGCTCAGTTATCTTAGAACGATGTTTCAAGATTTCCTGAAACTTTTGGTCATTAATGGTCATTTTCACAGATAACTCGTCTTTGAGATCATGATTACTTATCGACAATGCTTCAATCTTTTCTCGAGATTTCATTTGAGACTCAAGAGATTGTCGATAAGTGTCCTTAAGAGAAGCAATTTCTCTTATAAGATTATCATTTTGATTTTTCAAAGCTTCTAACTTAGAGTTGTTAGATTCACAGTCAACACATGATGCTTTAACAAATGAAGTAGAAGAAATAGAATTACTAACCTCATTGATCTTAGCCATGCAAGCAAACATTGATTCAGAAGGCTTGTCGCAGGAGTCGTCAGAATCAGATCCAGAATCATTATCTGAAGACACCACACTACCAGTAGTATCTTGACAATCTTCATGTAACCCAAACATAGCTAAATTTGCTTGAACATCATTGCATAGTAGCCGTTGTGACCAATCAGTCCCGTCTGCTAACATTGCTTGTGTTGTTGAAGAAGATGGTTTCTTTTCAGCATCACTTCCTCGTGGTGAAGAAGCATTTTGACTTTGACCACGAGGTCCAGTGTATTCTTTTCTTGGTTTGTCACATTCCTTCGCGAAATGTCCGAATTCTTGACAATTATAACACTTTACCTTTAATTTGTCAAAACCCAACTTCTTGTTTAATGCTGGAAGATCTTTTCCAGTTCTCTGCATGAATCTTTTAACTTTACGAACGATCATGGCCATATTCCATTTCAAATCCATGATCTCTAGATCATCCGGATCTATCTGATCATATCCTCATCAGTTAACTCACTTGTGGCAATTTTACTACTCACCAAGTTTTCATATGAAGACATAAATGCCGTCAGAAAAGCAAAGTTCTGCTCAGCTTCCTTCATATTCACACTAGGTGGTGTAGCAAATGGATTAGTACTAGTAGAACTTCCAGAACCACCTGAATTACCAGGAGAGTAGAAACAAACTTTTGGATCATTAAATATAGCAGATTCTTTTTCACTTGCAGCATGAGTAAGAAAAGCAGTGATAGGTGAGATTGTTGAACTCAGAGGCATACTTCCACCATAGAAAGCCGGATCTTGATTTTCTTTGGAAGATTTTTGAAACTTAAGATCATATTCTCTAGCTTCGATCTTTTGTAGAAATTCAAGTGCTGTCAAATCTTCATTCAGAAAATAATCATTCTCTTTCAAAACCATGAGAAATGTTGAATAGGAACTAGGAAGCACACTCTTGATAGTGTCAATTTTATCTCTTTCAGAAATTTCCATTTTCATTTTATCCATTTCAGCAATTAAGTGACTAAATCTTGTAGTCATCTCTTCAACTGTTTCTCCTTTCAATAAATTAAAGTTTCGAAATTGAAACTTGAGCATCACTTTCTTACTCTCAGCTGTGTTTCCCATGCTTCTCATCCGCAGATGTTGAAACAAAGATGCACATCTCTTGATACTTCAAACTTGATGAAAAATATTCTCTGGTAAAGCCATAGTCAAAGTAGAATATGCTTTTATCTCGATTTTTAAAGCTTTCTTCTCTTCTTGTGAGTATTGAGAGACAGCTTTATGAGTATACCCAATAGTATCATCACCAATCATTGGTGCAACATAAACCTCATAAAGACAATATGAACAGTCAGGATGAACAGATCCCAAATGTGCACGAAACCGAGGTTCCCATTTGGCAAAGTCACTGAACTTCATCAATCTTGGACATTTAGAATGTGAACCTATCTCGGTATCGAGTTGTGACATTTGTTGCATCAACATGTTCTGAGACGCCAATGCATACATACCAGCCATAATTGAAAATAAACTAGTGTATAGTTATAGCGAACTACACCCTATGTTTAACGAATCAATGAACAATATTTAGCGAACTATGAATAGTGTAGCGAATCAAGGTTTAACGAATCAAGTCTTAACGAATGAGGTGAGTGAGTTAACGAATCAAAAGTCAACCTAGCGAGTCAACTTTAACGAATCACAAATAAGTTTAACGAATCACCCAAATGGCGAAACAGATAACGAATATGATGAAGGTTTAACGAATCACAAGTCAACTTAACGAATTGACCAAACAAATTGACCAAGTCAACCTAACGAGTTAATCAAACGAATTGACCAAGTCAACTTAACGAATTGATCAAGCGAATTGACCAAGTCAACTTAGCGAATTAAGATAACGAATCAGCTACAGTTGATAGCGAATCAACACTATAGCGAATTATACTATAACGAATCAGGTTGTTACAACCGTTTGTAACAAACTTGATTCCTTTCTGCCACGTGGCAAAAAGTTGATATGGCACAAATTCCAAGATAAACACGTGTCAAACGAATCAGTTATCTAGTTAACTAACTAGATAACACGAATTGATTAACTCACACGAATCAGTTAGCGAACTGATTAGCGAATGGCAGGAATTGATAGCGAATCAAATTAAAGACATAGCGAATCGCTTGAAACTTTGTAACGAATCGCATTCTTCTTCAAATCTTCAAACATTCAAGAACAATTTTCAGAAATATGAAGATCAAACCCAGAAACTTATCAATTCCAGATCTGTAATACACACTCAATTGTCAACCAAAACTAACAAATAATATACCAAAATGCTCGTAATCGCAAAGCGAATTCAACTCAACACATCTCGTAACCGATTATCACACTACACTAACCAATTCCGACCAAAACCAATCCCCTGTTTACGGACTTAAACCGAAAACACAATAACCATCACAAATCCAATCCACAATCCAATTCTACTTATCTAAACCCCAATAATACCTTAACCAAACCAAATTGACTCTAATCCATCCAGATTCGAAACAAATCAACTCAAATTGATTCAAAATCAAATCAAACAGAAAATAAACATGAAAACTATAATAATAACAATCAAACCAAGCGAATTGAGCCCCGAAAGCTCTGATACCACTTGTTTGATCCCGTTTGTCAATCGTTCTTAATCAATAACTAATGTTTAGATCTGATCTAGATCAATACGTTAATATTAATCATACGGATCTAACTCTTTAATACCTTAGCTCGATTGTTATTAGTATGTAGTATATATTATCAATAAGTTTAATCGTGAAGCTTGAGAGAGAGAGATAGAATACTTTAAATCTTTCTGAACAATGTTATTTCTCTCAAAACTTCAACATTTTACAAGTGAACAGTGGTTCACTATTTATAGAAGACGATCTGGTTCGCTAACATCCCCTAGCGAACCAGCATCCCCTTCGTTAAATAAATTAACTTAACGAACCACCCCCTGATTCGTTAACATCCCCTAACGAATCAGGAGGGAATACATTATAAAGTCCTAGTTCGCTAACATTCCTAGCGAACTAGACTTAACCTTAACGAACTAGTCTTAGTTCGCTAACATTCCTAGCGAACTAGACTCAAACATAACGAATTAGTCTAAATAACATTAAATATTACATTAAAATAATCAAATAAACATTAATGATAATTACAAAGACTCTAGACGCAAAACCGTGCACTAACAAGTCTTATCTCTTTCCTACTCCGATGAATGATTCACCGAGAACAGAACCACCACGTCCCCCAAGATGATCAACAACCACAAATCTTGAATCTATGATATCACAACCGAGCCTAGAATAGGTCAATAGGCTTTGAAACCAATTGTAAGTTCTTGAGAATGGATCTTTCAATGTGATATCAAACAATCTCAACATTAAGCAGAAATTAACAAGAGATGATTCAAAGAAAGTAGTTAAACACGTAAAGAACACACGATGAAAGCTTCAAAGCACACATATGTTACATCTGGTTTTTAAGCACAATATTACACATGGTCTCGTTCAATGTCAACTATGAACGGCCAACCTCTTAATAACCTACATACAATCTAAATATAGGTACTACACGCTAGCCCAACATAAACTAAAAGCCCACCGAGAGCTCTTGGATCTCGGTTTACATACAAGCCCAATACTAAAGTACAAACCAAACAAGTACTAGCCCAAAATTTATGCACACTCACCATTCTGGAAGATAGTCACCACTTATCTTTGAGCTAAAGAATGAGAGATTAGACGGACTGGACAGAGCTCAACAAAGAGAGTCAAAGATGGAAGAGCAAATTCAAAACCAAAATTTGAACCGAAACCATTACCTGACGATAACATCTTTCAACATAACTACAACAATAACCGAAACCAATAGAACCAACCCGAAAACAACCCATATACACCCATTAATACCAACCAGCAACAAAACCCAAACAACTCAGCTCAAAAATCCATAAAACGAAATAAACAACATCCCTGGCCATCAGCTCCACACAATACCCATCGTCAAAGAACCCAAATGAACCGGAACGAAGATTATATCAGTGTTCACAGAGAATATGAAGAAGGCAAAGGGTAATGAGAATGGGATGATCAAGACCAGGGGTAGGATGGTACTAATCAGGTTAATTGGGATTTCAAGAGGAATAATGAGTTCGATCAGGTGAACCAGTTTGATGATGGATGGGAAGAACAAGAACCACTGAATAATCAGCAAGGTGATAGTAATGTGAACAAAAATGCGGGTGGTAATCGATATGGATTGGAAGAAACAAAAATACATGAGGTAAGTGGAAACAGGATGAAGAGCAGCAATACGGGGTGTGACATAACATAAGCCAAACAAGGTAGGGGTTATGCCGGAGTAAAATACTATTATTATAATATTAAAAAAGGCTTAGACCCTAGTCGAGGGTATGCTCGATACCTCGAGAATAAACGAAGAAAATATAAATAAAGATATCGAGATAAAAATAATTCTTTGCTATTAATATTTTTTGAATTTCCTTAAATAATAAGTAAAGAAATAAATGTATACGTTTCTTCGAGAAGAAGAAATGTAGTGTTTAGAAATATAATTGATCGAACTAAAGGTTCGAACATAGTAAATAAAGAAAAGATATTTTGAACTAAAGGTTCGAAAAGAAAATATAATCGATGTAAAGATCATACAAAATGGGACTAAACGTCTAAAGCTAGATTATTGATCTAGTAATAACAATTGTTATACTCGTACTATATGTCCGAGATAGCAAAAAAGACAACTCGATCAGTGAAGTGAAGCTGATCATTTTAAAAGATGAATACGACCCAAACTTTTAACTAGTTTAATCGAGTCATTTAAATTGATTACATGAGATTACGTATCTCTAAAACATTATGAACAAAAGTAATCCTTGGCCCCCAGGCTATTGTGTACATTTGTTTAGATCCTTTCATATGTGATAGACGGTGGGCACACAGTGCCACACCTAGTTATGCCTATGCCATGACGGGTCGGACCTAAGTTATGTCCGAGAGAGGGTAATCATGTGTATACTGATGGTAGCTAAGTAACCTCGAACGTTGCGGTGTTTGCTGAGTGGTTTTGAGTTGAGCTTAAGTTTGTAATTGTGATTTAGTTTTTAATTTGATTATTCCTAAGCCACGATGGGCCGAGACCTATGTTATGTCTCGAGAGGTAATTAAGTAAATAAAATATTTTATTGTCAGCTTATTCACCAACATATGTTGCTGAGGTATTTTTAAACTGTTTTACAGGTTATGGAGAATAGACGCTTGGGATCAAAGTGGTCACTAGACGATCTGATGGCTCAGATAAATGTTTTGATAAACATATGTAAATGGTGGTTTGAAAAACAATGAATCTATTGTAACATTAAATGAGTATTTTATAATCCTGTATTTTGATATGTAAATATTAATATTTTAATCCACGCTAATATTTCAATAATAACCCATAACTTTGATTTATATACAAATCCACGCTACCTTTTTTGTAAAAAATTAGAGTTATGGGTTAATGCGAAAATATTAGCGTGGACTATAATATTAATATTTACATATCAAAATACGGGATTATAAAATACTCGTTTAATGTTTACAAAATATTCATTGTTTGTTAAACCATCATTTACATATGTTTATCAAAAGATTTATTTGAGCCATTAGATCGTCTAATGTCCACTTTGATCCCAAGCGTCTATTCTCCGTTACCTGTAAAACAGTTTAAAAATGCGTTAGCAACATATGCTGGTGAATAAGCTGACACATAATATATTTTATTTACTTAAATACCCCTCGAGACTTAACTTAGGTATCGGCCCATCGTGGCTTAGGAATAATCAAATTAAGAACTAAATCACAATTACAAACATAAGCTCAACTCGAAACCACTCAGCAAACACTACAACGTTCGAGGTTATTTAGCTACCATCAGTATACACATGATTACCCTCTCTCGGACATAACTTAGGTTCGGCTTGTCATGGTAGAGGCGTAACCAGGTGTGGTGTGGTGTGCCCACCGTCTACCACATATGAAATGGTCCAAACAAACGTACACGACAGCCAGAGGGCCAATGATTACTTTTGTTCATAATGTTTTAGAGATACGTAACCTCATGTAATAAATTAAATGACTCGATCAAACTAGTTAAAAGTTTGGGGCGTATTCACCTTCTAAAATGATCAGCTTCACTTCATTGATCGAGTTGTCTTTCTCGCTATCTCGGACTTATAGTACGAGTATAACCATTTCTTATTACTAGATCAATAATCTAGCTCTAGACCTTTAGTCCATTTTGTATGATCTTTACATTGATTATATTTTATTTTCGAACCTTTAGTTCAAAATATCTTTTCTTTATTTACTATGTTCGAACCTTTAGTTCGATCAATTATATTTCTCAACACTACGTTTCTTCTTCTCGAAGAAACATATACTTTTATTTCTTTACTTATTATTTAAGGAAATTCAAATAATATTAATAACAAAGAATTATTTTTATCTCGATATCTTTATCTATATTGTCTTTGTTTATTCTCGAGGTATCGAGCATACCCTCGACTAGGGTCTAAGCATTTTTTAATATTATAATAATAGTATTTTACTCGGGCAAAACCCCTACCTTGTTTGGCTCATAATTTCCTAGACTCTCGGATAGCACTTCCACGCGTGCACGTTTATCTAGGAAATCTTAATAAACACTTCTTGCACATAAATCGAGGTACACCGGTCTTCGGGATCTGTTGGCACGCACTTCGAGAAAACATCGGTGTTGGACACAGAAAACGAGGTACGTCGGGGCATTATAAGGTAGAGAGAGTGAGGTTATGATGATGAAATGAGAGGGCTTGAGGCCCTATTTATTGAGTTGATCAACCGACCCATCGCAATACGTGATGGGTCTTGAAAATGATCCCCGCGTACCTCGATGGATCTGACGGCAGTTTTTTGAATAAAATATTCCATCGCGATACGCGATGGGCCCTTGGTAGGCCATCGCTTATCGCGACTAGCGTAGTAGCTTCATCAGTAGCTTTGCCACGTAAGTCATGGCCTGGCACGTGGTGCCACATGGCGTGACATGCGTATTGGGCTGTCAGACCACGTTATCGCAATACACGATGATGTAGGTACTTGGGGTGATCGTGTATCGCGACAACGCCCATTTTGGGATTTTGGGATATACCCACCGCGATAAGCGATGGGTTGTCTCTTGATCCATCGCGTCTTCCGGTGGGTTAAGAAATCATATTTTTAATTTAAGTCCTTCAACTTTGAGTATTTGGCATTTTTGTATCGAAGTTTACGAGACGTTACAGCAAGTGCATGTATCGGGACAATGGGCATTCAGTTCCCGTCCTTCGTATATTAATTGTTTACCCACATATCATTGTATGGCCTCAAACGACCCGTATTCTTATCGGTCAGATTTTGGGGCAACTTGTGGGTCAATTAGTGATGGAACATTTGATCTGAATGAAGTTTGGTTGCGGTTATTTTAGGTCTCAATAAAAGAAAAATTCTAAGCATTGGTTCAACTCGTTACCGATGTACGACATTCGGAATTGGTCAAAGATGTAGCAAGTTTTCTTGAAGGAGTATTATTCACAAGCTAAGACATATGAAACTAGAATTGATATATGTCACTTTCAGCAGTTAACTTTTGAATTGTTTCATGTGGATTTCACCCGATTCAAGGAGCTTATCAGAAAATGGCCACATCATCATATTGAATTATGGGAGTTGGTTAAATGTTTTGTAGACGGGCTGACTTATGAAGATAGAAAACCCCTAAAGAATTCGAGAAACAATAAGCTGCTAAACCAAACCGAGGAAGATGATTGGGATTCCTTATAATTAATGGGTCAAGATTCTAATGTCGAGGCCTATGCTGGAAGATGAATAAAAAACTCAACAATCAGATCAGTAAAATCAGCAACGAGTGAGTCCAAACGTATAGCAGTTTTAGAGCGAGAACTTGCAATATGGAAGAAAGATAAAGTTAAAAAGAAAGTCTAGTAAAGTCAAGGTAAAGTTTCCAGTTTGTGAAGATTGTGGAGAACTGGGCACGCATCAAAAAACTGTATAAATAATTATTGAACATGTAATAAAAGAATAAGAATAAGAAACGTGTATAAATAATTATTGAACATTGAACTAAAATATAAAGAATAAAAAAAAGATTGATGATATTAGTGATTCATCATGAGCACCATCTCAATTAAGTAGACCTGAGTGGCATTTTCTTATCGTTGACGGTCCAAACTCGTGACACTCTAATGTTAACGATGCATGAAGAGGTTTTAAAAACATCAATTCATTAAGCATGGTAAACTTTTGAACCTCCATTAAACTTTGAAACTAATAAAAGAATTACATGGCATCATTTTTATACATAAAATTGAATTGTAATTATATATTACATGTAATTATGAGTCAACCTCCCAATCTATAATATATGAATGCATATGTTATTGACCCGTGGGAGACACGGGTGGAAATATAAAATCGTCTAATAAACACATATAATTTTAATCGACAATATTGTCCATTCTTGAATGTAAGTTCATTGAACTTGTCTCAAATCGAAGAATAGAGAAAGTCTATTAAATCATATATTGGATATAATGAATAGTTAATTAGAAGATCATCGGAAATATGTACATTCATTCATCGTCATTCGGACCCCCCAACATTCCCTTCACTTATATCAAATAGTTAATTCGTAAATTATTTTATCTCTTCAACATGTAAGGTTTGGCATCCAACTGTGAGCCTCATGTTTTTTTGATAGTCTAAGTACCTTTCACTTTAACAAGTTGTAGTAAGAACTGATTGAAGTGTAATTTAAAATAAACACGAAGAAAAGTCTATACAATTTAACTATTTATTTAACAAAAGTATCATAAATTTAGTATTTACATCTCCCTAAATACTTCCTTGTATAAAAGGATGTAGAATTTCGTTTTTGTCAAAGAATAATATAAATATGAACAAAATAATTTTTTTAATAGCTAATAACTAAACACTTACAAACAACAATTGGCTTATATGACTTGTTTAACGATTCATAGAGCCATTACTTGTATACACTCTAATATTTACTTGAACTTGTTATGACTTGAACTCAAGATGCTAATAACCCATATTAGCTCAAACATGTTCTAAATCATGACACAAACTTGCACAACAATACATTTTGGCAACCCTAACTGCATATCCATATGGCTGCTAATAACAGTCCGGATGTGGCAACCATTCGATATAGTGACGTATTTTATTTTCCATTATTAAGATACTAATAATGTATTCATCTTTTAATACATACAAAAGGTGAATAAAATAATTTTTAGTGGTTCTTAAATATTTAGTAGTTCTCATTGAGCCCAATATTATGTATAAATTTTAAAATATTGGTTTTAGTTATTGATCTGTATTGATAATCTTTATATCCACAAAGATAAGTGTCTCCAACATATGATATATTAATAATACAAAATCAAATTGCACAATGATCTTGGCTAAAAAATAGTTTAATATATTATAGAAAAATAGCTTTCTCTTTTTACAGTATTATTTGGAAATGTGTTTAATAGACTTTCCCTAAATCTTGTCCATATGCAACTAGTCTATTTTTTTCCTCCTGAAAAGCGATGCACTTAGCCATTAACATCGTCTCTATCTTATTTTTGCTAGATATTGACCTTGACTTTTGTTAATGGTTATTGCAAAACAAACTACAAGTGGAAAAACTACTTTCTCTTCAATTTGTGCGAAAGTTTCTCATCTGAATGTGTTAGACCACAATGAATTATATAAGTGCGATAACCGATATTAGTACCTGAAATAACTTTTACTTCAAAAAAACGCCTACCCAAATTAATTACTCGCAATCTAGTTCCATTACACAAACCATTCTTCTGATTCATATTCCATAGTAACATTATTGGCACACCGACTTTTAGAACCAATCTATGCGTCAAATTAAGTTTGGTCTTTTTGATTTTATTTAGTATAATGTGTTTATGAAAGTTATAGTTCAAATTAAAATATGAAAAAATAATTTGTATGATCTTACTTAAAAACAAAAAAAAAACTTACTTTTATATGGACGACAACTAAATTTGTGAATTTTGTTGCTAAGTATGGAAATAATATAAATTGAGTAAACCAAATATAAGTAAAAAATAATAGAGAAATAAGAAACTATAGTGAATATCTAAGATTTTTTTAAATATATACTTGAAATAAGTAATAAACAACATATTAAATTGGTCAAAAAAATTCATGTGTATTTAATACAAAACATATTAACTTTCTAATATAGGGGGTGGTTCCATTTTCATCACCCACCACACCCAATGGTGGTGTGTCACGTCATCCCACCAAATTCCATCACATGTGATGGAATTTAGTGTAACATCCTAAAAATTTAATGTTGAATAAAGAAAGTTATGTTTAGTGATTTCGCGTTATTGATTAATTAATATCGTGTAAGGAGCGGATCATGGACTTAGATTAATTGAGATGGGTTAAATGAGAATGGGCCTTAGGTCCATGGGCTTAAGGGATATAAATATCCCCTAAACCCTAAAACATCACTCATTCCATCTTATTCTCTAACACTCCAAAACACACCCACACCACACACACCGCCGGTGGCCGAGGGAGAGGAACGAGCGTGATTCGAGAGAGAGTGAGCGATTAGTTGTGATTAAACAAGTTAAACGAGATCCAAACAAGCACAAAAAGGTATGATTCTTGATCTTTGAAGTTTAAAGATCCAAGCTTTATAGTGTTTATACGACCGAAAACGGTTGGGGAGCGTAGTGGGTGATGTCGAACCATAACAAGGGTGTTAAAATCGCCAAAAATGCTTGATAGAAACCAAACAGCGGCTGAACTGGGCAACTTCGCCTTCAAAGCGATAACTTCGCCTTCAAAGCGATAACTTCGCCTTAGGCCAAGTTCGCCTAATTGATAACTTCGCTTACGGCCAAGTTCGCCTAACTGGTAACTTCACCTGAGGCCAAGTTCGCCTAATTGATAACTTCGCTTACGGCCAAATTCGCCTAAATGGAAACTTCGCCTGAGGCCAAGTTCGCCTAATTGATAACTTCGCTTACGGCCAAGTTCGCCTAACTGGTAACTTCGCCTGAGGCCAAGTTCGCCTTATTGATAACTTCGCTTACGGCCAAGTTCGCCTAACTGGTAACTTCGCCTGAGGCCAAGTTCGCCTAATTGATAACTTCGCTTACGGCCAAGTTCGCCTAACTGGTAACTTCGCCTGAGGCCAAGTTCTCCTAATTGATAACTTCGCTTACGGCCAAGTTCGCCTAATTGATAACTTCGCCTAAAACTAAGTTCGCTTAAGGTTTAACTTCGCTTAAAGCTAAGTTCGCCTAATTGATAACTTCGCTTACGGCCAGCTCGACCACAGCCAGGGGCTCTGCCCCTTGGACCCTGCAAGGGGCTGCCGCCCCTAGACCCCGCTGCCAGGGGCGCTGCCCCCGGACCCCCATTCGTTGTGGGTCATATAAAGATAGAAATGCAATATGAGAAGTGATAGTTAATTGATACGTATACTTGTTATACAGTCAGCCGTGCACAACTGAAGAAAGGGATTACGATTAACGGTGAACGTAACCGTGTTCAGGTGAGTTTCTAGCCCCATTACTTGTTATGTTTTCGGGGCTGTGTGCATACTCGATGTGTTGTTAATACATTTATCCTAAGTGATAAGTGTATGCCATATGTGATATATGTGAAATGTATGAATGATTGCTTGATGGTACGTGAACGATCTTCGGATATTGCACGTACCGTCAGGTTATAACGCTATGTATAAGGTAAGTATGATATGTATGCTTATGTGTATGAATGTAATAAAGTTAATAAAAGAAGGAAAAGACGGTTGTATGGTTGTATGGTTACGAAAAGGGTACCGAGCCCTAATAATACTCGAGGTATGATGTATGGTTGTATGGTAACGAAGAGGGAATCGAACCCTACTAATATTCGAGAACTAGGGACCAGACCCTTATAATATCTGTGATGTTAGGGACCAGACCCTTATAATATCTGTGATGTTAGGGACCAGACCCTTATAATATATGTGATGTTAGGGACCAGACCCTTATAATATCTGTGATGTTAGGGACCAGACCCTTATATATCTGTGATGTTAGGGACCAGACCCTTATAATATCTGTGAGGTTATGGGGCGAAAGGCTCTTTAAAACGTATGATTATGTATGTAAAGAAAGTACGAAGGTAAGAATGAAAGTATATGCACTTAGGTGTGTACGAAAGAAAGTTAAGAGGTTAAGTATGAAATGTAAGAATGTATTGTATGATTATGTGATTAACTAGAACTCACTCAGCGTAGCTGACTTTTAGTATGCACGCAAGTGAGTAGGATGAGGTAGCTCGCTTGAGGAGACACGTGGCACTGAATAAGAGGCTGGCATCGAAAGACTCAAGACGTTTAAGTTTAATGTTTCGTTTATTTTGAAAGACAAAATGATGTTTTAAGACAAGACGTGTTTTGTTATGAAATGTTTTATGAAAGTTTTTAAATTCCGCGAATGTTTTAATTAACTCTGATATTTAGAACTGCGTTTATGAGTAAATCCAACAAGAAAGTAGGGTTATCGGTGACGGGGCCTTACAAGTTGGTATCAGAGCAAAGTTCGAGAGATTTAAGCATCCTACATGCTTAGACTCGAACAGAGAATGGGATCTAAGTAAGAAAGGAAAGAAGATGCCAGTCCAAGAATGCCATGTGTCGCTCAAGCAAGATCAGTAAAGGTAAATTGTATGATTAAATGATATATGTTAATGAGAAAGAAAAGATATGTGAACGACAGGGATAGGAATAATTGATTGTTTGATTTGACTAACTGCTTAAGTAGAACCAGCACAAATAGACTCATAAAGGGAAGTATATAGGACACGGAAAGCAACGTGATCAGCTAGTCACAGCTGGCCACTGTTATTACCTGTTAGCCTTGCTATCCTTGTACTAAATAGTTCCTTGAGTGATGATGTTTGTGTTTTCCCTTTTAGAATACGATGGCTGGAGCTGGAGACATTGTTGGAGCTGGAGGTCGCACTGGATGACGCGGCAGGCCTCGTTGTGTCCAGCAACCTTCGGTTGAGACAGCTTCCAACACCGAAGCTGAAGGAAGCGCAGCTGGAAGAAACCCGGAAAACAATGAAGGAGTTCAACTGGATCCCGCAATTCAAGCAGCTATTGTTCAAGCTGTAGCCACTGCTGTGAAGAATATTACCCCGGGAAGGTCTGCTGGAAGCCGTGAAAGAACCGTTGAAGGGGCAGGTGGTAATGGTGGGAAAGATGATGAGGGGGAAAAGGGTGATTCAAGTGAGGTGAGGTCTGTGAAAGTTGATGATAGGAAGAGGGGCCGAGGCGGTTGCAACTATAAGTCCTTCAAAGGTTGTAACCCGCCTAAGCTGACCGGTTTAGGAGACGCAATCGCTACTCTTCAGTGGATAACCGTCATGGATAAAATTATCCGAATCAGCAAGTGTCGTCCTGACCAAGCTGTCGATTATGCCACCCAATCATTTGAAGAAGAGGCTATGTATTGGTGGGAGAGTGTGGAGCAGAGGAAGACCTGAGAAGAGATCAAAGAGATGAAGTGGGACGATCTGAAGGAGTTAGTGATGAAGAAGTTCTGTGCTGACGCCGAGGTTGAAAGGGCGGAGATGAAGTTCCTAAACTTGAAAGCTGGGACGATGACACATCGTGAGTACACTACAGAGTTCAATCGAATGTCTAGGTTGGTACCCGATATGGTCAGCACTGAGGCTAAGAGAATCAAGTGTTATGTGAGGGGATTACCACAGAGAGTCCGCATGTTAGTCAGGACAAGTAAACCTACTACTTTCGATTCTGCTGTCGAACTCGCAGAGATGGTCTATGCAGACCTGGCTGCGGATGATGTGGTGGTGGGAGACGAGAAGAGAGAGAGGAAATGGGTCGCACCTGCTAAACGACCCGGTACTCAGTTATGGAACCCCAAAGATAAGAAGCAGAGAGTGTGGGAGAAGAGATCGTGTAAGACCTGCGGAAAGATGCATGGTGGTGAGTGCAGGTGGGGTAAAAGTTCTGATGTTTGTCTCAAATGTGGAAAGGCTCACGGTGGAGAATGCCGGATGGGGTCTAATGTGTGTTATAAGTGTGGGAAGGTAGGGCATTATGCCAATGAGTGCAGTGCGAAGCCAGCATGTTACAAATGTGGCAAGACAGGCCACATGGCGAGAGAGTGCACCGATGGTGAGGCTGGAGGTAGTGGGAAGAAAGATGCTGATCAGTGTTATAAGTGTGGGAAGGTAGGGCATTATGCCAATGAGTGCAGTGCGAAGCCAGCATGTTACAAATGTGGCAAGACAGGCCACATGGCGAGAGAGTGCACCGATGGTGAGGCTGGAGGTAGTGGGAAGAAAGATGCTGATCAAGCAAGGCCGAGGACTAGGGCCTACATGTTGACCCAAGAGCAAGCTAGACAGATTCCTGATGTTGTGACCGGTACGTTCTTAGTAAACGGCATTTATGCTGCCGTATTATTTGATTCTGGTGTGAATAGAAGTTTTGTAGCTACGACATTTAGTAAACTAGCTAAAATGAAAGGCTGCCAAGTGTCTGAAACTTTTTTAGTAGAAACCGCCAGTGAGACTTCGGTTAAAATAATAAAAATGGGTAAGAACTGTAAGATAGAATTGGAAGGACATGAGTTCCCGGTTACCTTGTACGTTATAACCTTGGGAGGGTTCGATGCGGTTTTGGGTATGGATTGGTTTTCTGAGTTTGAGGCTCAGATAGTATGTAACAGTAGGATGATAAGGTTAAAGTCATTGGATGGTAGTGCGGTGACGGTTTACGGCGATAAGGAAAGTTCTGGGCTTAATGTCATTTCGATGATAAAAGACGAGGGTTTGCTAAGGCGAGGGTGTTGTGCCTACCTGGCGTATGTCGTCAACGCTACGGCCGAGACGAAAGAAATGAAAGATGTTCCTATTGTGCGCGACTACCCAGAAGTATTCCCTGAGGATCTTCCGGGGTTGCCACCTGTAACGATTCCGACAAATCCAGGTATACCCTAGCCGGAATATACTATTTACGTGTTATTTAATGATGATTATATGAGTTATAGCACATTGATACGAATATATATGGTTCACAGTATGAATCATACTCAATTATATAGTGAATCGTATTGGAATTACAATTAATCAATGATCGGTTATTGAAACCCGAACGAATCGGGAATTTCATCATAGACGAAGTATATAATGTTTAGTGATATTTACGAAGTATTAATGCTTCGGGATAGGTGAATTATAGCACAGAAAAAGGATTTCGATTTAATGGTACGTCGGTACGCTAAACGAAACCTTTAACACCAAACCAAGCAAGAGACGATCAATCAAGCCGAAAAAGATGCGTAATTATTAATAATATGATGTTTTAATGTCATGGGCTAAGTTTTTAAAGTTTTTAAATCAGTTTTATGTAAATTTCATTTTGACCCGAAAAACGACCATTTTAGGCTCGTTTTAAGCCGAATTACGAGTTTAAACGAGAAACGAACTGAACCAGACTATCCACAACATTATCCGGATTGTGTAATCCAAATGTGTGGCTAATATTGAACATGTGGGGCCCCCCACACCACCTCAATAGGCCGGCCCCTTTACACACACCCACACAATCCATTTTTCTTTTTTTTACAACACATTTCACACAAACTCTCTCAAATCTTCAAACATACATCCAAGCCCTTGAGTTTTTAACCAAAAATCACAAGGTATGAACATGTTTTGAAGCTTGATTCTTGATTCTAATTTCATAATTCTTGAGAAAAGGAGGTTTTCATATGAAAAATGGGTGAAAACCCGAGATGAAACCGATTCTCGTGTGATCAAGGGATGTATACAAGTTATACAAAGGATCTTGATCCAAGTAATTAGTTAAAAGTGTTTAGAATGAATTTTTACGGTTGAAATCTTGTCAAATGAGTTTTCCATGTGAAAGACGGGTGAAAACCCGAGATGAAACCGACTCTTGCATGATCAAGAGATGTATACATGTTATACATGGGATCATGGTCCAAGAAATGAGTAAAAAGAGTCGGGAATGGATTTCTACGGTTAAAACCTTTGTTTTTACTTAAAAACCGACACTATGAAAGAAATGGTTTGATTGTTGGTATAGTTTGCTTGGTATAGTGTTATGGGGCTTGTAAGTGTTGTATCTAGCGGCTAGCAAAGGCTAGAAACCGAGATCCTTGCGATCTAAAGCTAGAAAACACAAGATAGTTCGGTTTTAGTGCGTATATGAGATTTGGACAGATTTTCGTGTGCTTAGAGTCGGGTCACGAAATTTCACAGAGATGATCTACACATGAAAATATGAGATCTGTGAATTTTTGGTAATTTTTGGATAAAAGATGAATATTTGGTGAATTTAATGCTCGGTTTTGGCCAAAAATAGTGAAAAATAGCAAAACATGATGAAAAATTCCGGAAAATTTAAGATAAGCTTTTTATAACATATAAAAGTCACCCACAAAATTTGAGCTCAGTTGGAAAAGTCTAAGTAGGCTTTTCGGTGAAACGAGTTCTAGGGCTTTCTAGCTCGGTTTTGGGTGAAAATGGCTTGAAAAATAAGTTTTAAAATCTGGAAAAATTCCAGAAAGTTATGAGGATGATAGAGATCATCCCAGAAAAATTTGGGATTTTTCTAAAGTGTTTTGGTATTTTTGATATATTTAGTGTTTTAATAGGATTTAAAAATAGATAAATAAATGTAAATATAGGAAAATAAATCTGGAAAAATTCCAGGAAGTTATGAGGATGATAGAGATCATCCCAGAAAAATTTGGGATTTTTCTAAAGTGTTTTGGTATTTTTGATATATTTAGTGTTTTAATAGGATTTAAAAATAAATAAATAAAAAATGTAAATATAAGAAAATAAATCTGGAAAAATTTTACAAAATTCCTTACTGTCAAATTAAGTTTTGTGCAAAATTTCAAGACCCGAGACTAATCGGGTAATTATTTGTGCTAAAAAGAACATAAAAACAAGTTTTTAAAGCTTAAAACGTGTAAACTGGCAAAGTTCGCATAAGTGAGCTGACTGGTACATGAAAACTCTAAAAATGGACTATTTCATAAATCTAAGTAAATTAAGTAAAAATAAATCATCCGAAAATAATTCGGATGATTTGGGTAATTTTACCCGATTTTACCGTTTCCGGCACCGAAATACCGGAAACGGGCCCCACGGCCAAACGGGGTGTCAAACCGAGCTATAATTTCATCACCTTAACTAAATTGACTGTCAAACTCTAAGCCATGTCACAATCTGAGTCCTTAGAAGTGTCACGGGGTTAACATTGTCCCCGAATCGAGTACAGTACTGGGTTAACAATGTTCCCAGATGTACCGATTGATACGTATTTAAGTTATGGGAATTATATGGTAACGACTAGATATTATATTACAGATCCAGGCACGTAGCTGTTCCTTATATTACTCACCGACTCACAAAAATGTGAGTTTTCACGAGCCCCTTTTAATGAATTGTTTTAATTATATTTTCCCGGGGCGGAAAACATGTCTTATTTAAAGTATTTAAGTACATACCGATCGTATGGAAATACTTGTACATTTATATATATATGGTCTGATGCACAGAATATATAAAATGTTTATCATGTGTTATTGTTCTGGGGTAACATAGTTCCCAGGGGTTATTATTGTTCTGGGGTAACATAGTTCCCAGGGGTTATTATTGTTCTGGGGTAACATAGTTCCCAGGGGTTGTTATTGTTCTGGGGTAACATAGTTCCCAGGGGTTATTATTGTTCTGGGGTAACATAGTTCCCAGGGGTTGTTATTGTTCTGGGGTAACATAGTTCCCAGGGGTTGTTATTGTTCTGGGGTAACATAGTTCCCAGGGATATTTATTGTTCTGGGGTAACATAGTTCCCAGGAGTTATTATTGTTCTGGGGTAACATAGTTCCCAGGAAGTTAAATGAAATGTTCTGGGGTAACATAGTTCCCAGCATGATTATATTGTTAATAAATGATTATTAAAATGATTTGTCAGTGTTTATTTAAATTAGTGAAACTCACCAACTATTCGTAGTTGACCCGTTTTCTTTACATGTTTTCTAGGTATGCCCAAGTTGGAATGATTGATATGTGCTTAACTATCTGTGCTACCTGTTGGAAGCTTGCTGCTCTATGTTTTGTAATGAATTTATTAATGTCTTATCGGTAAAATATGTGTGAAACACCTAGACAGTAATGAAACTCGCAACAATGTAATATGTTATAAATTAAAGTAGTGGTATTTTCCTTATAAGCAATGCTGTTGATATCAGATGTGTCTGTGGCATCCCGTGTACGTTTCCGCTGCGGTTACGGGGTGTTACAGAACTTGGTATCAGAGCCATTGGTTATAAAGAATTAGGATGTCTGAAAGAGATACCTAAAATATAACCAGTAGCTCAAGTATTATAGGATCTGAATATCAACTAATAATATATTGTGACGAGATCGGGATGAACTTGGATGGACAAGTGGGTTATTATGGTCCGGAACATAATAACAGGCTTGTCTGCACGAGGGAATTCAGGGGAAGTCACGGGGGACTTAAATAGGTAAAAATTGGCAACATATGTGTAAATGTATAATAATATTACTATGTGGCAAAATTGTATAAGTAAGTGCATGAAATTAAATGATTAATTTAATTATGAATTACACTATGGAAAGGGACTATATGTTTGTTAACTTGTGTGCAGGTAAAAATGGCAAGAACACCTAGTGTGTCGACGGAAGAGGACCCGGAAGAGGTCAGTTCCGGGGCCTCTGGAAGCCCAAGTGTAGCACCCAGCTCCGAGCCTTCGGAGGCTAGTCATAGTACTTCTAGACAGACCACCCCAGCTAGGAGTGCTAGTTTACCCTCCCCTGCTAGGGTTACCAGGTCTCCTACCCCGCCCGCACCACAGACCGCCCCGATTCCCCCCAGACACGGTCCCCGCCTCACGGCGCGGATCAGTGCCCCGTATGTTCCGCCCACCGTTACCCCACCCAGATCCACATACCACCGAGGCGAGTCTTCCCGCCCCCAACCCGAGCCTGCGACCCTACCTGTGTGGGGTCTTCCGAGGCAGGAACGGGACTTGGCGGCTTGGCTACGTGTTCTCACCGAACAGGTGAACGAGCACTCTGCCGCCCTGGTCGTGGGGGTACAGAGGCGAGCGTACCTCGGGGACAGCATACAGGACCACCAGTATGCTATTAACCAGTTAAAGAGGGAGTGCTCATACTCCCACTGGTTGATCGACCAGATGGAAACCCGAATGCGGGTTATGGTGGCGGTGTTGGTGGTGCTGGTGGCGGTGTTGGTGGGGTTGGTTTACCACCATGTGTAGATGTGTTAGATGGTAGAATCTTGAACCGCTTTTTGATACTCCGTGTAAGTAGTTAGTGGTGATACTAACACGGAGTGAATCTTGTTTAGTTATAGTACTACCACTGGCCCCTAGGGTGGGTCTCTTGTAGGGCATATCACTATAGATACTTTTGGGTATCATTCAAGCACTGACCCCTTTACGGGTTATGTCGAGATGATACCGACATAGGGCCCTTGTAATGAAACTAGTTATGTAATGTTGACTGAAAGTATGTAAATTGATGTTTGTGTAATATGAATCAATGTTTACTAATGAATGAAGTATGTATTGTGTTTTATATTTTGATATGGTATTGATTATATATATTTCTTTGATGATTGTGTAGAATGGCACCGAAACGATCAACGAAAATATCGGAAGTAGATGTGAGCCGTTTGATTGCTCAACAGTTGGAGGCGGCGATACCGGATATAGTATCGCGCATCGCCGCCAGTATTAATAACTCGACCAATCCAACCCCTCCGAGCAATCAAACGCCCATAAATAATGACGGGGAACAAAATGCTAATCCTCCAAGGAATGACAACACTATGCCGAGTAATGACGCACCGCCTACGGTGGTCGCTACCGACAGTATTGGCCCTATCCCTACTGTAGAGACCAACCGCACTGGACCATCCAGGGGTTGTTCAATCAAGGACTTTATGTTATGCAAGCCTTTAGAGTTTAACGGGTCGGAAGGACCGAATGGGTTAGTGAAATGGTTAGAGAAAATAGAGTCAGTGGTGAATATCAGCAACTGTCCCGAGGATTGTGTCGTTAAGTACGCCACCTGTACGTTCACAGACCATGCCTTGACATGGTGGAACACCATAGTACAGACTCGAGGTCAGGCGGCGACAAACGGCATGACCTGGACAGAGCTTAAGGATCTTGTTTTGAAACATTTCTGCCCAAAGAATGAATTGCAGAAACTGGAACATGAGTTGTGGAACCTAGAGATGCATGGGGCGGACCACTTGGGATATACCAACCGGTTTAATGAACTGTCACGATTAGTGCCGTGGTTGGTCACCCCAGAGTCAAAGAGGGTGGAACGTTATATTTGGGGACTTACTCCAGTAGTGAGGAGTATAGTTAACGCGGGAGGGCACCAGACGTATGAGGGTGCAGTGACACAGGCTGGTATTGTCACGTATGATTTCTTAAGGAGCGGATCGATAAAGGCAACAGGAGAGTCGGCTGGGGGAAAGCGAGGTACGTATGACAATAGGATCCGAGAGAAACAGCAAGGTAAGCGTGCTAGACCTACTGCCCAGAACTACGCCATGACTAGTTCGGGCGGAAGGCATGAACCGCAGAGGGGAACGTTTCCTAAATGTGGGAAATGTGGTTACCACCATAGTGGCGTGTGCAAGGAGGTGGTGTGCCACCGGTGTGGCAGGGTTGGACACTACGCACCAAATTGTAAGACAAATCTGAACAACCTGAACCGTCAACCGCAACCTATTCGTGCGCAACCATTTAGAACTCAACCAGCCCGACAGCAGAACCCGCAAGGAAACCAGATGGTGACCACTAGCCGTGCTTGCTACGAATGCGGCAGCACGGATCACTTCAAAAGGAACTGCCCGAAACTGAATCAGGGAGGAAACGGGAGACAACTCGCGGGTCAGCCATTGGCGTCCAATCCGGCGCGAGGCCGAGCATTTGTGATGGGAGCGAACGAGGCGCGCCAGGACCCCAGCGTAGTGACAGGTACCTTCCTCGTCTCTGATCATTACGCTTCTGTATTATTTGATACAGGCGCCGATAGAAGTTTTGTCTCCGTTAGATTCCTTTCGATAGCAAACCTTCCTATTGGTGAAACCTTAGAACCTTACACCGTAGAGGTCGCTAACGGTAAAACCATGATAGTTAATCGGATTGTTCGGAATTGCCCTTTTATTCTAAGCGAACAATCCTTCCTGATTGACTTGTTACCGGTAGAATTGGGTAGTTTTGACGTGATAGTGGGAATGGATTGGTTGGCACGTAATAGGGTAGAAATAAACTGCGAAAAGAAAACCGTCAAGATCCGGGTGTCGGATGACGAGGAGGTATTAGTGCATGGAGAAAAATCCGGCACCATGATACCATTTATATCCCATCTCAAGGTGTTGAAATATATACGTCAGGGATGTGTGGCGTATCTAGCGAGCCTGACGGCCGATGATTCTGAGGAAAAACGGGTGGACGATATTCCCGTGGTACGCGAATTTCCACAAGTTTTTCCAGAGGAACTCCCTGGATTACCGCCAACCCGACAGGTCGAATTCAGAATCGATCTGTTACCACAAGCTGGCCCTGTTGCTAAGGCCCCTTATAGACTTGCACCGTCCGAGATGCAAGAACTATCCAACCAGTTGCAGGAATTGTTGGATAAGGGGTTTATACGTCCCAGTTATTCCCCGTGGGGTGCACCTGTACTATTTGTGAAAAAGAAGGACGGAAGCCTTCGAATGTGCATTGACTACAGAGAATTGAACAAATTAACCATCAAAAATAGGTATCCTCTTCCCCGAATCGATGATTTGTTCGACCAACTACAAGGTGCGAGCTATTTCTCAAAAATTGATCTTAGATCGGGATACCACCAAGTTAGAATTCAAGAGGAGGATATCCCAAAAACCGCGTTTCGGACTCGCTACGGCCACTACGAATTTCTAGTTATGCCTTTTGGGCTAACAAATGCGCCAGCGGTGTTCATGGATCTCATGAACCGAGTCTGTAAACCCTATCTCGACAAATTCGTCATTGTATTTATTGACGATATTTTGATATATTCAAAAAGTAAAGAAGAACATGAGCGACATTTGAGGTTAGTTTTGGAGCTTTTGGATCAGGAGAAGTTGTATGCAAAATTCTCCAAGTGTAACTTCTGGTTACAAGAGGTGCAATTCCTCGGTCACGTTATAAACCACCAAGGAATACACGTTGATCCGAGTAAAGTTGAAGCAATTAAGGATTGGCAAGCGCCTAAATCTCCAAAGGAAATCCGCCAATTCTTGGGCTTAGCTGGATACTATCGTCGATTTATAGAGAACTTTTCCAGCATCGCCCAACCTTTAACCCTCCTGACTCAAAAGGATCGGAAAAATGAATGGGGTGAAGAGCAGGAAACGGCATTTCAAACGCTAAAGCAAAGATTGTGCCAAGCGCCAATCTTAAGTCTCCCCGACGGAGACGATGGATTTGTTGTATATTGTGACGCATCCCGTAAAGGGTTAGGATGTGTGTTGATGCAAAATAAAAAGGTCATAGCCTATGCGTCTCGACAGTTGAAAGTTCATGAGAAAAACTACACTACTCATGACTTGGAACTGGGAGCAGTCATCTTTGCACTTAAAATCTGGAGACACTATCTCTACGGTACAAAGTGCACCATATTCACTGATCATAAAAGTTTGCAACACATATTTGATCAAAAAGAACTGAATATGAGGCAACGAAGATGGGTCGAGTTACTAAGTGACTATGACTGTGACATCAGATATCACCCCGGCAAGGCTAACGTTGTAGCCGATGCCTTGAGTAGGAAAGATCGAGTTAAGCCACTACGCGTGCGAGCGTTGGGAATGGTAGTCCAATCGAGCCTTTCGGATTTGATTCGAGTCGCTCAACGCGAGGCGTTGAAAGAGGACCAATTGGATAAAGAAGGACTTTTCGGGAACGAGAAGAATTTCGAACAGCGTGTGGACGAAATTCTCTATTTCAAAAGTCGGATTTGGATTCCGACCCTCCATGACCTTCGTGAATTAATCATGGACGAAGCGCATAAATCGAAATATTCCATACATCCGGGATCGGATAAAATGTACAAGGATGTGAAAGAATTTTACTGGTGGCCAGGTATGAAAAAGGATATAGCCACCTACGTCGGCAAGTGTACGACGTGTGCGAGGGTTAAGGCGGAACACCAGAAACCCTCGGGGATGTTACAACAACCGGAGATTCCCGAATGGAAATGGGAGCAAATCACAATGGATTTCGTGACACACCTCCCTAAGACATCCCGGGGAAATGATGCAATTTGGGTAATCGTGGATAGATTAACCAAATCGGCACATTTTATTCCAATTAGAAACAATTATAACACCGAGAGACTCGCGCAAATTTATATAAATGAAATAGTGTCTCGTCATGGCATCCCCATCTCGATCATCTCCGATAGGGATAGCCATTTCACCTCCAAACTTTGGCAAGCTGTTCAAGAAGCATTGGGAACACGTATTGACCTAAGCACGGCTTACCACCCTCAGACCGATGGTCAGTCTGAGAGGACCATTCAAACTTTGGAGGATTTGCTTCGTGCCTGCGTACTGGACTTTAAGGGAAATTGGGATCAACATCTCCCACTCGTTGAATTTTCCTATAATAACAGTTACCATAGCAGTATAAAGGCAGCACCTTATGAAGCATTGTATGGGCGGAAGTGCCGATCACCACTTTGCTGGTCTGAAGTGGGTGACTCGCAGGTCATTAGATCGGATCTGGTCCAGGAGACGACCAGCAAGATTCTTGAAATTAAGAACAACCTAAAAGCCGCGCGGGACCGGCAGAAGAGTTATGCCGATACCCGTCGAAAACCGTTGTCGTTTGAGAAGGGCGAAAAGGTATATTTAAAAGTATCACCGTGGAAGGGTGTGGTTAGATTTGGCAAGGCGGGGAAGTTAGCCCCGAGATATATCGGACCATTCGATATTATTGCAAAAATCGGTCCTGTAGCTTACCGATTAGAACTGCCTGATGAATTAAGTGCAGTTCATAACGTGTTTCATGTGTCGAATTTAAAAAGATGTCTGGCGGATGAGACATCGGTGTTACCCTTAGAGGGTGTTCAAATAAGTGATAGGCTCAACTTCGTAGAGGAGCCCGTCGAAATAGTGGACGGTAAAATCAAGCAACTTAGACACAATAAGATCTCGTTGGTCAAAGTTAGATGGAATTCGCAACGAGGCCCAGAATTTACTTGGGAACGAAAGGATGAATTTCGGAAGAAATACCCCCACCTATTTCCTCAAAAGGAAGTAGTTGACGCGTAAAATTTCGGGGACGAAATTTTTATAACGGGGGGAGAATGTAACGATTCCGGCAAATCCAGGTATACCCTAGCCGGAATATACTATTTACGTGTTATTTAATGATGATTATATGAGTTATAGCACATTGATACGAATATATATGGTTCACAGTATGAATCATACTCAATTATATAGTGAATCGTATTGGAATTACAATTAATCAATGATCGGTTATTGAAACCCGAACGAATCGGGAATTTCATCATAGACGAAGTATATAATGTTTAGTGATATTTACGAAGTATTAATGCTTCGGGATAGGTGAATTATAGCACAGAAAAAGGATTTCGATTTAATGGTACGTCGGTACGCTAAACGAAACCTTTAACACCAAACCAAGCAAGAGACGATCAATCAAGCCGAAAAAGATGCGTAATTATTAATAATATGATGTTTTAATGTCATGGGCTAAGTTTTTAAAGTTTTTAAATCAGTTTTATGTAAATTTCATTTTGACCCGAAAAACGACCATTTTAGGCTCGTTTTAAGCCGAATTACGAGTTTAAACGAGAAACGAACTGAACCAGACTATCCACAACATTATCCGGATTGTGTAATCCAAATGTGTGGCTAATATTGAACATGTGGGGCCCCCCCACACCACCTCAATAGGCCGGCCCCTTTACACACACCCACACAATCCATTTTTCTTTTTTTTACAACACATTTCACACAAACTCTCTCAAATCTTCAAACATACATCCAAGCCCTTGAGTTTTTAACCAAAAATCACAAGGTATGAACATGTTTTGAAGCTTGATTCTTGATTCTAATTTCATAATTCTTGAGAAAAGGAGGTTTTCATATGAAAAATGGGTGAAAACCCGAGATGAAACCGATTCTCGTGTGATCAAGGGATGTATACAAGTTATACAAAGGATCTTGATCCAAGTAATTAGTTAAAAGTGTTTAGAATGAATTTTTACGGTTGAAATCTTGTCAAATGAGTTTTCCATGTGAAAGACGGGTGAAAACCCGAGATGAAACCGACTCTTGCATGATCAAGAGATGTATACATGTTATACAAGGGATCATGGTCCAAGAAATGAGTAAAAAGAGTCGGGAATGGATTTCTACGGTTAAAACCTTTGTTTTTACTTAAAAACCGACACTATGAAAGAAATGGTTTGATTGTTGGTATAGTTTGCTTGGTATAGTGTTATGGGGCTTGTAAGTGTTGTATCTAGCGGCTAGCAAAGGCTAGAAACCGAGATCCTTGCGATCTAAAGCTAGAAAACACAAGATAGTTCGGTTTTAGTGCGTATATGAGATTTGGACAGATTTTCGTGTGCTTAGAGTCGGGTCACGAAATTTCACAGAGATGATCTACACATGAAAATATGAGATCTGTGAATTTTTGGTAATTTTTGGATAAAAGATGAATATTTGGTGAATTTAATGCTCGGTTTTGGCCAAAAATAGTGAAAAATAGCAAAACATGATGAAAAATTCCGGAAAATTTAAGATAAGCTTTTTATAACATATAAAAGTCACCCACAAAATTTGAGCTCAGTTGGAAAAGTCTAAGTAGGCTTTTCGGTGAAACGAGTTCTAGGGCTTTCTAGCTCGGTTTTGGGTGAAAATGGCTTGAAAAATAAGTTTTAAAATCTGGAAAAATTCCAGAAATTTACGAGGATGATAGAGATCATCCCAGAAAAATTTGGGATTTTTCTAAAGTGTTTTGGTATTTTTGATATATTTAGTGTTTTAATAAGATTTAAAAATAGATAAATAAATGTAAATATAGGAAAATAAATCTGGAAAAATTCCAGGAAGTTATGAGGATGATAGAGATCATCCCAGAAAAATTTGGGATTTTTCTAAAGTGTTTTGGTATTTTTGATATATTTAGTGTTTTAATAGGATTTAAAAATAAATAAATAAAAAATGTAAATATAAGAAAATAAATCTGGAAAAATTTTACAAATTTCCTTACTGTCAAATTAAGTTTTGTGAAAAATTTAAAGACCCGAGACTAATCGGGTAATTATTTGTGCTAAAAAGAACATAAAAACAAGTTTTTAAAGCTTAAAACGTGTAAACTGGCAAAGTTCGCATAAGTGAGCTGACTGGTACATGAAAACTCTAAAAATGGACTATTTCATAAATCTAAGTAAATTAAGTAAAAATAAATCATCCGAAAATAATTCGGATGATTTGGGTAATTTTACCCGATTTTACCGTTTCCGGCACCGAAATACCGGAAACGGGCCCCACGGCCAAACGGGGTGTCAAACCGAGCTATAATTTCATCACCTTAACTAAATTGACTGTTAAACTCTAAGCCATGTCACAATCTGAGTCCTTAGAAGTGTCACGGGGTTAACATTGACCCCGAATCGAGTACAGTACTGGGTTAACAATGTTCCCAGATGTACCGATTGATACGTATTTAAGTTATGGGAATTATATAGTAACGACTAGATATTATATTACAGATCCAGGCACGTAGCTGTTCCTTATATTACTCACCGACTCACAAAAAGGTGAGTTTTCACGAGCCCCTTTTAATGAATTGTTTTAATTATATTTTCCCGGGGCGGAAAACATGTCTTATTAAAAGTATTTAAGTACATACCGATCGTATGGAAATACTTGTACATTTATATATATATGGTCTGATGCACAGAATATATAAAATGTTTATCATGTGTTATTGTTCTGGGGTAACATAGTTCCCAGGGGTTATTATTGTTCTGGGGTAACATAGTTCCCAGGGGTTATTATTGTTCTGGGGTAACATAGTTCCCAGGGGTTATTATTGTTCTGGGGTAACATAGTTCCCAGGGGTTGTTATTGTTCTGGGGTAACATAGTTCCCAGGGGTTGTTATTTTTCTGGGGTAACATAGTTCCCAGGGATATTTATTGTTCTGGGGTAACATAGTTCCCAGGAGTTATTATTGTTCTGGGGTAACATAGTTCCCAGGAAGTTAAATGAAATGTTCTGGGGTAACATAGTTCCCAGCATGATTATATTGTTAATAAATGATTATTAAAATGATTTGTCAGTGTTTATTTAAATTAGTGAAACTCACCAACTATTCGTAGTTGACCCGTTTTCTTTACATGTTTTCTAGGTATGCCCAAGTTGGAATGATTGATATGTGCTTAACTATCTGTGCTACCTGTTGGAAGCTTGCTGCTCTATGTTTTGTAATGAATTTATTAATGTCTTATCGGTAAAATATGTGTGAAACACCTAGACAGTAATGAAACTCGCAACAATGTAATATGTTATAAATTAAAGTAGTGGTATTTTCCTTATAAGCAATGCTGTTGATATCAGATGTGTCTGTGGCATCCCGTGTACGTTTCCGCTGCGGTTACGGGGTGTTACACCACCGGGGCGAGAGATAGAATTTCAGATAGATTTAATACCAGGAGCCCAACCTGTCGCAAAAGTGCCTTACCGTCTAGCACCGTCCGAGATGAAAGAATTGATGTCCCAACTGCAAGAACTCCTCGACAAAGGTTTCATAAGACCGAGTGTTTCCCCGTGGGGCGCACCAGTATTGTTCGTAAAAAAGAAGGATGGAAGTATGAGAATGTGCATAGACTATCGTGAGTTGAATAAGCTTACGGTAAAGAATAGATATCCTTTGCCAAGGATTGATGATCTGTTTGACCAACTGCACGGTTCAAGTTGGTTCTCACGAATAGATCTCAGATCAGGCTACCATCAGCTGAAGGTGAAAGAGGCAGACATCCCTAAGACAGCGTTCCGAACGCGGTATGGACATTACGAGTTCCTCGTAATGTCATTCGGTCTAACCAATGCTCCTGCAGCATTTATGGACATGATGAATAGGGTGTGTCGACCGATGTTGGATAAGTCGGTTATCGTCTTCATCGATGATATATTGATTTATTCAAAGAGCGAGTCTGACCATGCTGAGCATCTGAGAGAGGTATTGGAGACTCTGAAGAAGGAGAAGTTGTATGCCAAGTTTTTGAAGTGCGCGTTCTGGTTAAGAGAAGTGCAATTTTTAGGTCACGTGGTTAATCCGGAGGGGATTACCGTGGACCCCAGCTAAGATTGAAGCGATAACGAATTGGAAGACTCCGTAGAATCTGACTGATATACGAAGCTTCCTAGGGTTAGCTGGCTACTATAGGAGATTCATCGAAGGTTTCTCCAAGATAGCCGCACCGCTGACCGGTATGACCCGAAAGTCGATAGTATTCAGTTGGGGAAAGTTTCAGGAAGAAGCCTTTGAAGAATTGAAGAAGAGACTCACGCAAGCTCCAATCCTTGCTCTACCCGATGGTGACGAGGATTTCGTTGTTTGTGCTGATGCCTCACATCAAGGGTTAGGTTGCGTGTTGATGCAACGAGGGAAGGTGATAGCTTACGCGTCTAGACAGTTGAAGGTCCATGAGAGTACTTATCCGACGCATGATTTGGAGTTAGCAGCTGTAGTGCATGCTCTTAAGATATGGAGGCATTATCTGTACGGTACTAAGTGTACTATTTATACAGATCATAAGAGTTTAAAGTACTTCTTCGAGCAGAAAGAATTGAACATGAGGCAGAGAAGATGGTTGGAGTTGATTAAGGATTACGACTGTGAGATTAAGTATTACCTCGGTAAAGCTAACGTGGTCGCTGATGCGTTAAGTCGTAAGAATGAGGAAGTCCTTGCAACAGTGAAGTCATACAAGTTGATCATAAACCCAAGTCTTTTTGAAGAAATCATCAAAGCGCAGTCAGAAGTGTTAGTAGATGAAGGGTTAGTAAAGAAAGAAAGGATTTATGGCCAGCAAGATGAGTTGATGGAAAACACTCATGGAGTTATGACTAGGTTCGACCGTATGTGGATCCCACGCCATGGTGATCTTAGAAGTCGAATCTTAGATGAAGCTCATAAGTCAAGGTACTCGATCCATCCTGGAGCTACAAAGATGTACCAAGACTTGAAAAGAGATTACTAGTGGCCAGGAATGAAGAATGATGTAGTGGATTATGTTAGCAAGTGCTTAACTTGCTTACAAGTCAAAGCCGAGCACCAAAAGCCCTATGGGAAGATGCAACCGCTAGAGATACCTGAGTGGAAATGGGAACACATCACCATGGATTTCATAACTAAGCTACCTCGTACAGCTAAGCAACATGATACCATCTGGGTGATTGTGGACCGTTTGACTAAGAGTGCTCACTTTCTGCCCATACGAGAGGCCATCTCGTCAGAAACGTTAGCAAGCTTGTTCATCAAAGAAGTTGTAACGAAGCATGGAATACCGTTATCAATCGTGTCTGATAGAGATACACGGTTTACTTCTAGGTTCTGGAAGAAATTCCACGAAGCTATGGGGACGAGGTTGAACATCGGTACGGCGTATCATCCTCAAACCGATGGACAGTCTGAAAGGACGATCCAAACCCTTGAGGATAAGCTACGTGCTTGTGTTTTAGATTTTGGTGGAAGTTGGGATGATCATCTGCATCTGGCAGAGTTCTCCTATAACAACAGTTACCATTCAAGTATTGGTATGCCACCGTTTGAGATGCTTTACGGTAGACGATGTAGAACCCCGGTGTGTTGGGGTGAGATTGGTCAGAAAGAAATGGGAAGCCTAGAAGTGGTTCAAGAAACGTCTTCAAAGTTCGATCAGATCAAAGCAAGAATGAAAGCCGCTCAAGACAGACAAAAGTCTTATGCAGATAAGCGGCGACGACCAATTGAGTTTAACGTTGGTGACTATGTGATGCTCAAGGTCTCGCCTTGGAAGGGGATTATCCGTTTTAGGAAAAGAGGAAAGTTGAGTCCGAGGTACATTGGACCGTTCAAGATTGTAGATCGTGTGGGTGAAGTAGCTTATAAACTGGATTTACCCGATGAGTTAGAAGGAATTCATTCAACCTTCCATGTTTCCCATCTGAGGAAATGCCTAGCTGATGACACGTCTCACGTGCCATTGATGGACATTGAGGTTGATGAACAATTGAACTACATCGAGCAACCGATAGAGATCGTTGATCGCAAGGAGAAGCAGCTTCGTCACAAGATTATACCTTTGGTAAAAGTGATATGGAAACACCGCAAGGGATCAGATGCTACTTGGGAAACCGAGGAGGAGATGCGCAAGTTTTACCCTAGTTTGTTTATGTAATAGTTAGGTTTCGGGGACGAAACCTCTTTAAGGAGGGGAGACTTGTAACATCCTAAAATTTTAATGTTGAATAAAGAAAGTTATGTTTAGTGATTTCGCGTTATTGATTAATTAATATCGTGTAAGGAGCGGATCATGGACTTAGATTAATTGAGATGGGTTAAATGAGAATGGGCCTTAGGTCCATGGGCTTAAGGGATATAAATATCCCCTAAACCCTAAAACATCACTCATTCCATCTTATTCTCTATCACTCCAAAACACACCCACACCACACACACCGCCGGCGGCCGAGGGAGAGGAACGAGCGGGATCCGAGAGAGAGTGAGCGATTAGTTGTGATTAAACAAGTTAAACGAGATCCAAACAAGCACAAAAAGGTATGTTTCTTGATCTTTGAAGTTTAAAGATCCAAGCTTTATAGTGTTTATACGACCGAAAACGGTTGGGGAGCGTAGTGGGTGATGTCGAACCATAACAAGGGTGTTAAAATCGCCAAAAATGCTTGATAGAAACCAAACAGCGGCTGAACTGGGCAACTTCGCCTTCAAAGCGATAACTTCGCCTTCAAAGCGATAACTTCGCCTGAGGCCAAGTTCGCCTAATTGATAACTTCGCTTACGGCCAAGTTCGCCTAACTGGTAACTTCGCCTGAGGCCAAGTTCGCCTAATTGATAACTTCGCTTACGGCCAAGTTCGCCTAACTGGTAACTTCGCCTGAGGCCAAGTTCGCCTAATTGATAACTTCGCTTACGGCCAAGTTTGCCTAACTGGTAACTTCGCCTGAGGCCAAGTTCGCCTAATTGATAACTTCGCTTACGGCCAAGTTCGCCTAACTGGTAACTTCGCCTGAGGCCAAGTTCTCCTAATTGATAACTTCGCTTACGGCCAAGTTCGCCTAATTGATAACTTCGCCTAAAGCTAAGTTCGCTTAAGGTTTAACTTCGCTTAAAGCTAAGTTCGCCTAAGGTTTAACTTCGCTTAAAGTCAAGTTCGATTAGGAAATAAATTAAAAACCTAATGAAAAATGTGTTAAGACAGTTAATCGACCCCAGCCAGGGGCTCTGCCCCTTGGACCCTGCTAGGGGCTGCCGCCCCTAGACATTGCTGCCAGGGGCGCTGCCCCCGGACCCCCGTTCGTTGTGGGTCATATAAAGATAGAAATGCAATATGAGAAGTGATAGTTAATTGATACGTATACTTGTTATACAGTCAGCCGTGCACAACTGAAGAAAGGGATTACGATTAACGGTGAACGTAACCGTGTTCAGGTGAGTTTCTAGCCCCATTCCTTGTTATGTTTTCAGGGCTGTGTGCATACTCGATGTGTTGTTAATACATTTATCCTAAGTGATAAGTGTATGCCATATGTGATATATGTGAAATGTATGAATGATTGCTTGATGGTACGTGAACGATCTTCGGATATTGCACGTACCGTCAGGTTATAACGCTATGTATAAGGTAAGTATGATATGTATGCTTATGTGTATGAATGTAATAAAGTTAATAAAAGAAGGAAAAGATGGTTGTATGGTTGTATGGTTACGAAAAGGGTACCGAGCCCTAATAATACTCGAGGTATGATGTATGGTTGTATGGTAACGAAGAGGGAATCGAACCCTACTAATATTCGAGAACTAGGGACCAGACCCTTATAATATCTGTGATGTTAGGGACCAGACCCTTATAATATCTGTGATGTTAGGGACCAGACCCTTATAATATCTGTGATGTTAGGGACCAGACCCTTATAATATCTTTGATGTTAGGGACCAGACCCTTATAATATCTGTGAGGTTATAGGGCGAAAGGCTCTTTAAAACGTATGATTATGTATGTAAAGAAAGTACGAAGGTAAGAATGAAAGTATATGCACTTAGGTGTGTACGAAAGAAAGTTAAGAGGTTAAGTATGAAATGTAAGAATGTATTGTATGATTATGTGATTAACTAGAACTCACTCAGCGTAGCTGACTTTTAGTATGCACGCAGGTGAGTAGGATGAGGCAGCTCGCTTGAGGAGACACGTGGCACTGAATAAGAGGCTGGCATCGAAAGACTCAAGACGTTTAAGTTTAATGTTTCGTTTATTTTGAAAGACAAAATGATGTTTTAAGACAAGACGTGTTTTGTTATGAAATGTTTTATGAAAGTTTTTAAATTCCGCGAATGTTTTAATTAACTCAGATATTTAGAACTGCGTTTATGAGTAAATCCAACAAGAAAGTAGGGTTACCGGTGACGGGGCCTTACATTTAGTATGAGTGGTGGTGTGGTGTGATAGGATTTTTTTGTTTTGTTTTTCTTAATAAATACTAAAATAAATAAAAATAAAACAAGATTACATTAAATAAAAAAATAAAACAAGATTAAATAAACGTTACAAAGACAACTAAATTAAAAATAATAACAACAAAAAAAAACCTACGGCCCTTCCCAACCCCACTTGTCGCATATTCGGGTTTGCGTTGAAGTATGATCGATTTAAAGGGTTCGTCAAGATGTTCGTGCGGTTATAGGAGGAATGTTAGATCGGCGTTTTTTTGGTTTTCATTCAAATGGTTGATATATGTCTCCTCACGTTTCATTTTTAAAATATGAGCCTCTTTCTTTTTCTCCTTCGCCTCGGCCATTTCCGCCAACTTAGCGTAGAAGACGAAGGAAGCAGATGTGTTTATCCATTCGTGTCCCGCCCCGGGGCGTCACCGATCGATACGTTTTTTTGGTTGATATATGTCTAAATATCAGTTGTTGATATATTTAAACGTAGTTCTAAATATCAGAGTTGATATATGTCTCCTCACGTTTTTTTGGTTTTCATTCAAAGGAAGCAGATGTGTTTATCCATTCGTGTCCCGCCCCGGGGCGTCACCGATCGATACGAGATCCGCACGATGTCTAGGAGTGCGGAATCCTCCTAGACTCGTTTATGGTGTAGAAGACGAAGAACACGATTACACACAAACACATACACGAACAAACACACGAATGGATAAACACATCTGCAGATCTTTTATATAATAACCGAAACACTTACATACCAAACATGAAAACAAATGACACGGCCGACCCGAGGTGAGCTCTACCTCGGGCCGTCCCACACGGCTCACTCTCTCGGTTTCTCTCTAGCTAATTAAACTTATCACACAATACTCTGATTTCTGGATTACCAACCCTAAACAATAAACAGCCGATATATAAACACAACTTCACGGGCTTGGGCTTGGGCCTCTAGGCGAAGTTGCTACAATTTCGCCTATGGCGAAGTTATTCTAACTTCGCCTGTGGCAGAAGTTGTTACAACTTCGCCTATAACTTCGCCTATGGCGAAGTTGTTATAACTTCGCCTATGGCGAAGTTGTTCAAACTTCGTACTCCGATTCGGCTGAACAGAATTGCATAGCGACGGTCACAAAACATGCACCAACAGACTCCCCTTTGACCGTTGCTCTCAATTCTAACAAACACGAAAGATCATCTGTTACAAATCATGCACCAACAGACTCCCTATTAACTGATGATCTTCTGTTTGCCCTTCAACCAGCCGTGTCTGAAACTGTCTTGTAGCTTCACAAATCTACCAATCACCCAGCGTCTTCCATATCAGATCTCCCCTTCAGTGTAAGCTTCTCCGACTAAATAGATTGAGGTCTTTGAAATGCATGCATCCCCGTGCCTAATTAATCATCTCAACCAATCACGTGAGTCCTTCTGACTTCACAACACGTGAAGTTGGGCTCCCTCCACAACTTCACCAAAACGTCGGCATACGATAAGGTTTAATCTTCAACTACTCAACATCAAGTGATCAATTTCATCACAATACCACCTTGACAGAATCTAACACACATGACCATTAATTTATCCGAAGCATCTTCAATCACCAGGGATAACGATCAAGAACATATAACACTTTAATTCCCGATTAAATCCAACTTGTTCCAGAATTTTCACTTTAATAAATAAGCATCACGTTTCAAAATCCAATTCTCGAACGCCTTGAAAATAACATAAATAATATGCTCTGACCGCAATCCAGTAATGACGAAAACCTTCAGTTCAAATTGACTTTCTTCAGTTGGTCAACCTCGAACAACAACTATTTTATTGCCCACAAACACCCAAATATGTGTCAATATCCAGTTTCAATCAATATCCCATTCACAACCTCAACTCCATATCCAGAGTTGACACGTATTTGTTCACACGTAAGACCAAGAGATAACAAGTTTCACTCGTTGACGGGAACAACGTCTTCGGTCTCACAATAATCGTGTACACCTGGTCATACAGACGAAATGTTAACTTCGCCTAAAGTTAACTTCGCCTGTCCATAACTTCGCCTGGCTAAAACTTCGCCTGGCTATAACTTCGCCTGGCTGCTAACTTCGCCTAAACCCTAAAATTTATGCGACAACTTCGCCTGAACCCCATAACTTCGCCTGTAGCAGCTGTTCGGCCAGAAACGCATCAGAAACGTGCCAGAAACACCAAAACACAGATCTTGAACCATAGCATAAGAGCCTAAGGCTCTGATACCACATGTAGGTCCCCCCTCCCCGGGGCGTCACCGATCAATACGAGATCCGCACGATGTCTAGGAGTGCGGAATCCTCCTAGACTCGTTTATGGTGTAGAAGACGAAGAACACGATTACACACAAACACATACACGAACAAACACACGAATGGATAAACACATCTGCAGATCTTTTATATAATAACCGAAACACTTACATACCAAACATGAAAACAAATGACACGGCCGACCCGAGGTGAGCTCTACCTCGGGCCGTCCCACACGGCTCACTCTCTCGGTTTCTCTCTAGCTAATTAAACTTATCACACAATACTTTGATTTCTGGATTACCAACCCTAAACAATAAACAGCCGATATATAAACACAACTTCACGGGCTTGGGCTTGGGCCTGTAGGCGAAGTTGCTACAACTTCGCCTATGGCGAAGTTATTCTAACTTCGCCTGTGGCAGAAGTTGTTACAACTTCGCCTATAACTTCGCCTATGGCGAAGTTGTTATAACTTCGCCTATGGCGAAGTTGTTCAAACTTCGTACTCCGATTCGGCTGAACAGAATTGCATAGCGACGGTCACAAAACATGCACCAACAGACTCCCCTTTGACCGTTGCTCTCAATTCTAACAACCACGAAAGATCATCTGTTACAAATCATGCACCAACAGAACACCATTTAACTGAAGGTATACGGTTTATTATATGTCAACGCTGTCATAGCAGACTGCATTATCGCACCCATACCATCGGATCCAGCCTTACGACTAGACACGCACACAATCAACACGTGCATTAAGAAACGCCACTGGAATAAAAGAAATCCCTTTCTGCGTTGTGAGTCTTCCAACGGACCCGAGTATCCCATACGAAGAAAAGCCCCGTTTCTGAAAGTAGCTGAATACTCAGTAAGATCCTTAGTGGTTTCAACTCCGAACTATAGAGCCTCCCAAATCTGATTAGCTGAGAACTGTACCACTTGTTGATTGACAGTAGCACGCATAACTGGAGGTTTAACATGACAATCATATTCAACTGTTCTCCAAAAGTCTCTTATCCCCATCTCCTCCATCACCACCTGTACCACCCTCACCTGCTACTACAACCATATCATAATCTCGCATTTATTGTTGTATCCACAAAACCTGGGAGCAACAATTTGATGCTACCATGTACTCAGCCTCACATGTGGATATGGCCACAGAGGTTTGCTTCTTGCACTACCAAGACACCAATCTTCCTCCGAGAAACTGACAGCCACCAGTTGTCGATTTCCTATTCTGATTGCATCCTCCATAGTCAGAGTCCGTATATGCTACCAGATCCAGGTCTCCTCCTTTTTGATACCAGAGACCCAACTTAGGCTTTCCTTTAAGATACCGCAAAATTCTCTTCACTCCCTTCATGTGCGACTCCTTTGGGTTAGTCTGAAAATGGACACAAAGACAAACTGCAAGCATAATGTCATGTCTAGAAGCAGTTAAATACATCAAGGAACCTATAATAGCCCGATACTGAGTGGGATCCGCATCTTCATCGCTATTGGAGTCAGTACCTAGTTTGTGGTTGACACAGATCGGAGTGTCAAACGCGGTGCTTTCTTCCATCCTAAAACATTTGAGCACATCATGAACATATTTAGTTTGATGAATGAACATGCCATCCTTTTTCTGATCAACTTATAGACTAAAAAAGAAAGTTAATTCACCCATGGCGCTCGTCTCAAACCTTTTCTTCATGACCGCTTCAAAATCCTGACACATGGAAATCTTTGAGGCCCCAAAGATGATATGGTCAACATAGACTTGAACAAGAAGGAAGTCCTTCCCGTTCCACTTTACAAACAATGTATTGTCAATATTTCCTCTCATAAATCCATTCTCCAGCAGGTAATTAGATAAATTTGCGTACCAAGCTAGTGGAGCCTGATGTAGGCTATATAATGATTTACTTAGCTTATACACATGATCTGGAAAGTCTGGATCAGGAAAGCCTGGAGGTTGCTTGACATATACCACTTCATCGACCTTGCCATTTAGAAAGGTACTCTTGAAATCTAGCTAAAACACCTTCATTTCTTTATGTGAAGCAAAGGCCAAGAAAAGTCGAATTGCCTCCAGTCTTGCAACAGGAGCAAACACCTCATTGTAGTCAATCCGCTCTTGTTGATTAAATCCCTTGACTACCAATATTGATTTGTTCCAGACGATTACCCATTTCTCATCTCTTTTGCATTTGAAAACCCACTTAGTACCGATTGCATGCACATCTTTCGGCTTCTCAACCAACTGCCATACCTCCATTTTGTTAAACTGAGATAATTCTTCCTGCATGGCTTCGACCCACGAGCTATCTTTCAACGCCATCTGATAGTTCTTTGGTTCAATTTGACTGATAAAGCAGGCATATAAGCATTCATTCATAATACCAGTGTCCTTAATGCTCACATATACACAAGTGTTTTCTTCCAAGCTCCTTCTGGTTCGCACTCCATCAGAAGGATTCCCAATCACATTTTCCAAAGGATGATTCTTGTAGGTTTGGACGGTTTGGACAGGAGCAACCTCCAAGTCTTCACCTAGATTGGGAGTGAGGTCATCTGAATCGTGTTGAGTGTGAAACGGATTTATAAATTCATCACCACTTGAGATAGAATGAGTTTCATTTGCACTAGACACAATAGGTACTTTATCATTAAACTTTGGATGATGCGTGATGGCCTCTACTTCATCAAGTAGCATCTGTGTGGCCATCCTTTCTTCTATATCTGCATATTCAATAGATGGTAGGTTAAAGACTAAAACTATTTTTCATAATCAAAAGCCTCATCTGATCCCATGCTAGGCTTTGGTGGTTTGTAACTTGTAATGTCAGTGTTACAGACCACCTCAACCTTATTGTTCGATAGATTAAAGACTCTTCTGTTGGGTGACCCAACAACGTAGCCAACAAGAATACCTTTGTCAGGTTTCTCACCAAACTTTGAATTAGTCTTTAAGATTGAACATGGGGACCCAAAAGGTTCAAGACCTTTCAGAATTGGCTTTCGACCATGCATTAATTCATAACAGGTTTTATTTAATATTTTAACAGTCAAAACACGATTAAGGATATAGCAGGCCGTGGCAACAGCCTCAGCCCAGAACACCACGGGAAGTTTAGCATCTGCCAGCATAGTCCTGGCGCCCTCGATTAGAGTTCTATTCTTCCTTTCAGCTACTTCATTCTGTTGTGGAGTATATGGTGCGCTAAACTGATGCTCAATCCCTTTCCGCAGACAAAACATCTCCATTTGATAGTTCTTGAAATATGTGCCGTTATCACTTCTAATGAACTTGACCATTCCCCCAACAATATTTTCCACTTTGGTAATCAAGTTAATTACCAACTGCATTGTTTCATCTTTAGCTTTCAGAAAGTAAACCCATGAGTAACATGAGCAATCATCAGTCACAACCAAGCAATATGACGTTCCACCCAGGCTTTTAACATTTATGGGACCAAACAGATCCATGTGAAGCAAATCCAAAGGTGTGACAATTGAGTTAATCAGTTTGGAGTGATGTGGTTTCTTGTGCTGCTTTCCTTTCTTGCAGGAAAGACATTGATCTTCAAAATTGAAATTCTTTAATGGAACCCCAAGTGCCAACCCATTCTTGACTATGTAGTTCATCTTATGTAGATGGATATGACCCATCCTTCTGTACCACAATTCCGACTCAGACTCTGTTGCTCTTAACAAGTGGCATGATTCTTCCGTCTCCGTCTTGGTGGACCTCAAGTCAATCACAAATGTATTCTTTTCTCTTGGAGCTTTCATCACAACCCAGGTTTCAGGAATCTTGAAACCAGGATAAAGCACGAGTGCCTCATCCTTTGTAAAGTGCACAGTGTATTCTTTTTCACAGATCTGAGAGACACTCAGAAGATTGTGCTTTAACTCTTCCACGAAATTAACCTTCTCCAACTTGATTGTTGGTGCATGTTTTGTAACATATGATCTTTTGTGTTTGTTAGAATTGAGAGCAACGGTCAAGGGGAGTCTGTTGGTACATTTTGTGACCGTCGCTATGCAATTCCGACTAGTTGGGGAGAAGTTGTGGAGGAAGCCAACTTCGTCATTGGTGAAGTTAGAACAACTTCACGTGTTGGTGAAGTTAGGAACAACTTCACATGTTGGTGAAGATAGGAACAACTTCACGTGTTGGTGAAGTTAGGAACAACTTCACGTGTTGGTGAAGTTAGGAATAAGTTCACTTTGAGGCCCAAGACCGCGAAGATATATATATATATGTGTGTGTGTGTGTGTGTGTGTGTGTGTGTGTGTGTGTGATTGTTATCTTTAGGGTTAATATTGTTGATAAAAAAAAGAGAGAGTGAGAGCAGAAAAGTTGTCTAGAGAAAACAGATAGGGAGAGTCTCGTGGGCAGACCCGAGGTAGGCTCACCTCGGGTCGGCCATAACATGTTTTCTCTTTCGGTATGTAATGTGTTTTGATTAATATATAACGCGGTCTGCAGATCTGTTTATTTTGTTCGTGTGTTTGGATTCAAAGTTACTCGTTGTTTGATTAACAGGGAAAAAAACAGGTTGGTTTCTTTGAAATCTTGAATTTGTCCAACGATTAACGTTGGATGTGTTAGAATTTTTATCAGCACTAGTTTTAAAATTCGTTTCATTAACCGTTTTGGTTGGCCTCATATTTTCAGATTTCTTCCTTTTTCAGCGGACAGTTATTGACAAAGTGTCATATCTTGTTACATCTAAAACAACTCTTGTTCGAATTATTAGTGTCCATCCGAACATCCATTTCGGGAGTTGCAGCAGAAGATGAGGCTGTGTTACTGACAGTTTGTCTCACATAGCGGGAAACAAATGGATTTAAGGAATATTTATTTTCTCCAAACGTATAATTCTCCCCCCGTTTGAGTAACACAACTTCATCATCTATCTTAACAGAGTTGATGGACTTATCATAATTTGAAACTTGACTTGTGACTTGAGAATTTGTCTGAACCGATTCGTTTATATTAACGTCAGTATTGTTTGCCAGGACCTTAATGGGTACAGTCTGATCATTTTCAACACAAACGGATGGCGGATTACTGGGATTATAAGTATAATTATTATTGAAAGGTGGTGGAACTTCTGTGTATCCAATTCCCCCTTTGTTGATTAGGGAACGTTGAACACTTAGGACATGATCAGGCATCACAGAAGAACTCCTAAATTGTTCAATTTTCCTGTTCAATTTCACCACTTCTACTTGGTAATCAGCTATCTGTTTATCCTTTTCAGCTATCAGTTTGGTCTTTTCTTTTACAACCTCATAGCTAAGATCAATGACTTGTATTTTCTCAGCTAGAGTGGCCTTAAGGCTTCTTATGTCTTTTTCACTAGCTTTTATTTTTATCGAGTAACTATTTTCCTTATTTTTAGAATAGTGATGTTCCACTTTTAAAGTTTTTAATTCTTTATCCTAACTAACATACTGATCAGTTAAAGCTTTCAATTATTCAGACAATTTCTCACATTGTTCACACTGAGATTCCGAACATACCTCTGAGAGCTGGTCATTCACTTCTGCCATGTATGCTTGATCCTCCACTGGTTCCTTGTCACATCTTCCAGTCACAATATTCACCAGATTTACTTGTTCAATCACCTCTTCAACTTTGATGTTCCAATTATACCCACCATTCTGTTGACACACCATGGCTTTTGCTTAAGTACCATTTCCATACCCGTTCTGTTGAGTAGCCCTGTTATGACTCTGTTCAACTCTTTCATTTGTACACTCTCTTGCAAAGTGTCCATTTTGTTGACAGTTGTAGCAATGAACCTTTGACTTGTCAAATCCCGGTCTCTCTCCCACGAACTTTCTTCTAGTCTTCTTCATAAACCGTTTTACCCCTCTTACTATCATATCCATTTGCCACTGCAGATCCATTTCTTCCATGTCATCAGCATCTATCTGATCATAGTCTTCATCCAAGGTTGCAGGGTCAACTATCTTTCCTTTGATGTAATTCTCATAAGACGCAATGAAAGAGGCATAAAGGGCAAATTGTTGTTTAGCAGATTTTAAACTCATAGGCATTTTTGAGTAATTTACACTTGAAGAACTAGTGGAAGAGTTACCGACTGAGGATTGGGGTTTTGAGGAACTACATCCACCAGCTACAAAGCATATATCTCCATCCATATTCATCACCACACGACCATCTTGAGTAGAGTTTGATTCACCACCGGCATAATAAGCAGCCGATTTTGGTTTAAAGCTTGAGTTTGGAGAGCATTTTGCACCATACATTCCCGGATCCTTAACCTGATCAGTAGGAGTCGCATTTCTTATCAAATTCAGCTCATAATTACGTAACTTGTTGACCACCGTTTCCAAATCAAAGGTTTCAAACTCTTTATCTCCTCTCATCAAAACTGTGTATATCTCCCATTTTGGTGGAAGAGCATCCAGAAGTTTTTCTACAATTTCAGCCTCCGTGCATTTTATGGAGTAGTTGTTTAATTCTGTCATCAGGTGATAGTATCTTGTGATGATGTCATCAACTGATTCATTCATAATGCAATTGAACACCGAGAATTGAGTTTTCAACAATTTTGACACTGAGTTTTGAATTCCAACGTTTCCTTCATAGCGGTTTTCTAACGCTTCCCACAATTCTCTAGCGGACGTGTACTTTCTAAACGTGTGTAAAATCTCTTGAGGTAGTGCCATGGTTATTGCTGCCAATGCTTTACTTTCTGCCTTATACATCTTCTTCTCATCATCTTCCATCTTATTATACTTCTTAAGTTGCTCCCGAACTTCGAACATAGTTGTTGGAGGGATATATCCATCCTGAATACATACCCACATCTTAGCATCTTGATATTTCAAATACTGCTCAAACCTGTCTTTCCAAGCATAAAAATCAGTTCCTTTAAGTAACTTTTGAGCTTTAGTCGCTGACACAGCTTCCACTTCCATCTTTACCATATCAGTGATGTTTATTGACGTCATACTTAACCGAAACGAGATATGAAACAAATTCAAAATGTATTCCGTGAACAGTAAATGGGGAAGTTAGGATTAACTTCTCCTTGTGTTAACTTCACTTCGGGTGAAGTTAGAAAGTATAAATTAAGTTCACTTTCTATTAACTTCACCAAATAACTTCACCAGTTCATAACTTCACCAATTATAACTTCGCCAAAACCCTAATTACAGGTGACAGCAACTTCGCTGGATATTGTATCTGATTTTGAGCATTGTTATTCTGATTTCGGATGGTTCAAAGGTAGTATGGAGTGCGAAGGTTAATATGGTGAAGGAATGGACTAAACGAACGGTGTTTTACGTGAAACGATTCCGCGAAAAGTCTAGCGGAACAATTTTAACACTCGTGTGATAATCCCAAACCACACAATCACGAGCAAACGCTCTGATACTAATTGTAGGTTCCCAGCCGGATCTTCACAGGAGTATCTCGTAACACGAGGTTGCGGAATCCCCTACGTATACAATACGAGTGTTTACACGAGAGATACGTAAAGAACACGTAACACGTAAAGACAAAGAATTACTTGTTATACGATGTAAAGAGCCAAAACACCAAACAAGTCTATCAACGTCTTACAAAATGGATATACTAAAAACCCCTTTGAAAATGGCGTAAGTTAGGTTTATATAACCCACGACAACTTCACCTAATAGGAGAAGTTGTCCCTAACTTCGCCAAACCATAAGTTCGCTAAAACCAAATAACCAAACTAACAAGTTCATCAAAACATAACAAGCAAAGTAATGATTACAGACACAATAGAATCGAGACAAATGAACTACTAGCATAATGCACCAACAATTAATTCCTCTTCAAGTCCAAATCCAATTTATTCAAAATGCACCCCACGGATCCAACTTCTCGAACGTCTTGAATATAATAAACAAATAATAAGCTTTGAACACTTGGTCTAACAAAGACAAAAATGAGATCAACCTTTACTTTCCTTAGCCAACCCGATCATAATCAATTAACTCTGCCCAAAAACTTGTTATGACCAAGACCCATTACAACAAGGCACCCAGTTCTATACAAGGTTTAACTTGCACCCAACAAGTGGTCCATATTCAAGCAGCCCATATCTCAAATCTTGAAAACTAAAAGGCCAAACTATTGAAATCAGTGTAGCCCAATAACAGATAAGCGAAGCCCAATCTATAATTTTCTATCAATCTGTAAACCCTAGCTGGCATATCATCTAATAATCACTTATTTGGTCACCGGCGCCGCTTTTAACAGAAAAACGTTGCCCTGACGGACAACCTGTAACACCCCGGCTTAAGCGGAAATGCTTGAGTGTGACGTATAGATTGCTCAAAACTCATGTGACACTATTAAGTGACAATATTATCATTAATTAATTTAAACATCAAATATACAAGTTTGAAAGTAAAGAAATACAAGATAAAGAAGAACAATTAAACAACTTGTCCATTTATTATTATAACCTAAGTTATAGTGTCTTTTCCATGTATCATAATAACAGTACATGTGTATATATATATATATATATATATATCTAAAATAAAATCAACTAAATGAATAGTTGGTGAGTTCACAAAAGTTGGATATAATACGTAAAAACCATAAAATTCCATGAAACTTGTGAAATAGTAGCGCAAGTAAGGGTCCTTTCCAGATAGTAACAACCAACGTACTCGGATCGGGGGTTCCCTTCCCAATGGAACAAAATGGTCCCTAGTGCAAAGGGAGGTGTATGATCATACATATTAAGGAAACCACGTGCAAGTAATTTTGAGCAAATAACAAGTAAGCACACAAGTCCATGATATAAATTTTAGTTTTGTAAATGAAAAAGTAAGTAATTGATTTGATAGGATATATATGATACCCCAAAATGTGTTAAACGTTAAAAAGGGGGCGTGAGAAACTCACATTTATTGGTGAGTGAAAGGACTCGATGTTGGTGTGATATGAACAATCCTAACCATGAAGTTTTAAACCAAAGTTTAGAAATGTGTTTTATGCTAAGGACAAGGAATACTACTATAATGAATAAATGATAATATAAAAACAAGAAAATGATTAAGAAGGAAGATGAAATACAAAATCAGTTTTTGGACAGGAAACTATTTTGTTTTGTTTAAGGTATTTAATATATCAAACAATTTTATTACAAATCAAGACTTTCTAGTATACTAAGTTAGAATGTTTTGAGCATAATTCATTTTGAAAAGTTCTACAAATTCGTACACTAAATAGGCCAAAGTAGCCATGTAAATTTTAGCTTACGAATCTACGCATTGTTTATATAATATTGATTGCGAATTGATAGAAATGAATTAAGATGCGTAAAAATAATTTTTACAAATGTATTTCAATGAAGGTTTTCATAAAATCCAGTATTGCACCTTTTTAGTTTGTTATGAACAAGATATGCCTCTTTCTTTAACGGATAGATCTAATGTCCAAACTGAAACATTGCTCGAAACAATGTTTTAACGATTTCGTAAAAGATTTTGATGAAATAAAATTATGGAATTTTTTGGATTTGATTATATAAAATTTATAAGCATATATTATCAAAAATCCTTAGGTCCTTTGAATAAAATATAACGATTCAAAACAGAAAAATAAAGATTTAAAAACGTTTCAAGTGTGACCTTCGTGTAATTAATCATTTTCTTGTGTTATTTGTCCCATCCACCATATACACCATGGTGTATGGATTATGTGGAGTCCTGGACATGATTGTGTTATGGTCATGTGACCATTTGATTAACTGGTATGAACAAGAATTACAATAAATATAAATAAAATGAAGAAGACTTAATTAATTAAAATACTACCATTTAAATAGAAAAATAGAGGAATTATTTTCTTGAACTTGTCATAAAGAATGAAAGGGGTGGAAGTAGGTTCTTATTTATACTTAAATGAGGATGTTACTTTAAGAATATTTTAATGATAAAATTTATAAGGAGAGTGCTTTGGGGGAGGAGGTTTGACCATTTTAAATGAGTTTAAAGTAATTTATTTATTAATTTTATAGTAATATTAAAAAAATGCTAACAAAAGGATGTTAAAATATTAATCTGATGGATGCACATGTTAGTCAAAATGTCTTGTGTAACATGTAATATGTCATATTATCTATGAATGTGTGTAATTGTTATGGACATATATCTTATAGTTAGAATCTATAATTATAACTATTCAAATCTTCTAAGTGTATGGGCGCGTTCCCGGTGCCCTACTTTGGTGTTGGATTTACTCATAAACAAACATAAAATAGCTTTTAAAAACACCATAACAACTCTTCTTTGGATGCCAGTCCCTTCAAATCATGTCATATGTCCCCCTCTCAAACCAGCTGCTTTAATCTATTCACATGCGTACATACTAAAAGTCAGTTACGATGAGTGAGTTCTAGTTAATCAGGTGACATACAATACATTCACATACTTATACATACGCATCCGAAGATACATATTATATTTTTAACCTACTTACCTTTCTTTCGTACATACATAAGCATATGCTTTCTTTCTTTCATTTTTTTTCCTTTCATACTTTTATATTTAACCTTACTTTACATACTTACACGTTTTAAGGGGGGAGCGTTATGCCCTACTTACTTGAGTATTATTAAGGCTCGGTCCCCTTTCTTCCTCGGATATTATTAGGTTCCGGGTCCCTTCTTCCTCGAGTATTTTAGGGCTCGTTGCCTTTCTTCCTCGGATATTATTAAGGTCTAGCCCCTTCTTCCTCGAGTATTACTAAGGCTCGGTTCCTTTGTTCCAATACAACCGTACCATACTTTTCTTTATGTTTATAAATTTTCATACATACTATTAATCAAACATATATCATTCATGATTCATATTTAAAACAATCTCATCTTCGAACGATCATCCTTCCTAAAGATACGTGCAATATCCGAAGATCCTTCACGTACCGACAAGCATTCATTCATAACTTCAATATCTATCATATAAATCATATAAGGCATAAACTTACCACTTAAGGTAAAGGTATTAACTAATCACATCGAGTATGCACACAGCCCCGAAAACATAACACGGAAAACTCACATGTAAGCGATTCCTTTCTGAATTTAAGGTTACACACTTTTTGAGCTGTATACGGCTAACTGTGTAATAACCATAGTATCAATTTTACCGCTTCTAGTTATACCATACTTCTAAGTTATTGTAACCCTAGCAGGGTCCATGGGGCAGAGCCCCAGGCTAGGGTTAAGCTGGCAGGTCAGCTTGAAAAAAATTATATTTATTAATAAGTCTTTACTAAAAACCTTATCATAAAACTAAAGTTCAATTATTTAATCAAGTCAAATCTTCATTTTAAATGTTACCTTTCATTATTAATTATTTACTTATTCTTATCTTAACCATCATATAAGTCCATATATATCATTTACATACGTATATGCCGTATATCTTTCATTTATTTGGAAAATCACTTTATGCCCGTATAGGTTTTTAGCGGGTAAGTTACCCTCCGTATAAGTCCTCTAGCGTGTATGTCTTGCGTATTTACATGGCGTATATACATATACATTCTACATATATACGCAGCCTACATACATACACAGTACACATACATAAACGCCATATATACTTATACAGTATACAATACATATACGGTATAGCTACACGGCTTACATGCATATACGGTGGTCATACAAATACGGTGCACATGAATACATGCCACATATATTTATACGCCTACATACTTATACGACGTATCTACTTATACGCCAATCGCACTTATACGCCCTATTATTCCGTCCAACTCTCTTTTTCGCAGTTTTAAGGTTTTCTTCGATTTAGGCTCCATCAGCCGCTGTTAGCCACCATGGTTGGCCAGATTTTGATAGTTTATGATCCATGTAGCTTCGGGGTGTCCGTATCTGAGCTAAGGTGGCCCTTAAGCTAGTTTTTTGTTGATTAAACACTTGAATAAGGCTAGATCTAGATTCAAATGGCTCATTCAGCATCACGTGGTTGCGGTGTCGTGTTCTAATATATTGGGTCGGATGAGATAAATGATTTCTTACCTTCGGTTGGTCCTGGATCGTTGAATATAATAGAGTAGAGAGTGTTTGGCTTAAGTGTGTTTTTGATGGTGGAGGCTATGGTGTGAAATGGATGGAGATGGAAAGGATTAGGGTTTTAGGGGTATTTATACTCCCTAAGCCCATGAATCTTAGGCTCATCTTCCTTTTTAAGTCCATAATTAATTTCATATAATTAGCCTACCATCCTTCTATATTTATTAAAATTTAATTATAATTATTCTACTAACTCAATATAATTCTTCCGACGAAAATAATATATTAATATTATTCATAGAAATTTTGGAATGTTACACTTAGGTCAAATTAAGAGAAAAAAATTCTAATAATGAGTTGTGCGGGTAAAGTGAAATAAGTGACAACATCTTCGAAACCTTATTAATAAGTGAACATCCAAATTACATTGATATATAAAACGAGTCGGATTTCGAGTATGAAAAATTAGCGAATGTTACAGGAGTCACAACTTTTAAAAATTTCGTCCCGAAATTAAAATAAAAATTAAATTTTAAAAGAAAACAACTACTACATGGAGTTGTTAAAAGTCTTAACAATTTTATATATACATAGTTAAATAAAACGAATAACATCGATATTTGAATGGCCCGAAAGATGCCAAAAATGGGAATATGACAATGACACTTGTATATAGAATGTATCAGCAGTGTATCCACCATGCTCTTATCATACTGCATATGTCCCATTTTTCCAAAATTATTCCAACTTTCGAGTTATTGCGCACAACTACACTTATTATGTTTTCCATTCGATGACTTTGATAATTATGTGTCGACCCATAATTACCTTTATCTTAAGATGGTCCACATAACCCGTCCCATTGTGTGGGTGTTAAGGTAAAATAAATTCTTATATGAAAACTTGAAAATAAAAAAAAATAAACTATAAGGATTAAAAAAATCAACAAAAAATATGTAAATAGACCCTTGAGGTCAAGGATAGCGCGAACATATGATTTCAAAAATTAATAAACAGCACTATTGCAGTTTAAACAAAATAAATGATGTTATTGAGGTTTTAAACAAAATGTGCGAAACTCTAGATTATCTTAAAATAATTAGAATAAAGGATGAAAACATTAAATCCATGACCATCGCAATAAATAATTGGAAATAATGGGGTCGAGAATAACGTGGTAAGTAAATGTAGCATTGACCTAACAAAATAAAAATACTTATGTTGATAAAGCATTGGGTTCGATAATAAAATGATAGACGAAACTTTGATGTCAAAATATCAAACTAGATTAAGTTCTTGGAGTCAATAATTACACGTTAAATAAATGAAAATTTCCATTAAAATATCAATGTGAGTAAAGGCAACATTGAGATTAACAAAGTATATAATTGAAACTTTGAGATCAAAACATGGCTCTCAGATTGATGAAACATTGAGATCGAGAATAATAAAATGATTCGAATAAACATTGAGTGAAAAGAAAACCAAACGAATATCCAAAACAATTCATGTAAAAATAATTATCAACTCAACATAAACATGTTCATAGTCCCAATTTCCACTAACCAATTTCATTTATGGGAAATTGGTCACCAACCACGAGATTAAGAGAGCGAAAGTAAACCGATTCATTAATGCAACTATGAATAACAAACGAAAATAGCTCAACAATCAACAAAGGGCAAATGACTTGTTTGAAGTAAAATATATTATTTCCTTTTATTTTATGATTTCATTGGAAAATAATAATAATAGTAATAATAATAATAATAACAATAATAATAATAGCAACAATCATATTATTTGACTTAAATTCTTTTTGAAAAAAAAAACAACTTGATTAAATACTTGTTAATTAGTTATTTAAAAATAATTGAGGATATGAATTATAGGAGTAAGGTAATCATAAAAAAAATAAATGTGACGAGTATGAAGGAACTAAGGTGAGCTTCAAGTGGTCAAAGAATGTGATTTAAGGTAGTGCATGATGGAAACAAGTTAGGCCTTCCGAAGCATAGTGGGTGTGGTTGAGTCACTACAATGGTAGCAAGCTTAAAGCACGAACATATGGTTGGAATATATGGTTGGGTAACAGGTCGTGGGAATAAATGGGTGTTGAGTATGTATAGGTTCTTGTCAAGAGGTGGTGGCTGAAACTAGCACAATAGAGTGGTGGGATTTACACAAAGGGTGTGGTTCCGTACAAGGCTTTTTGTTGGGGTAAGTTCGAGTATCCAGGAGTTGTGTTGGGTTTGGATTGGTTCAAGGATAGCATTGAATTTACTGTTGATGGATTTTGGGTCATCATAGTCGGGATCACGACGGTCAATAGTGTGATAATCTGGGTTGTCATTTTGCGGGTTGAGTTTCGAGGGCGACGTCGAGGAAAACAAGAAGACATGCTGCGAAACATGAATGGTTCGCGTGACATGGGACGTGAATATGAAATTCGTATTAACAACCAAAAGAAACATCGAAGTCAATCTATATAAATCTTTGAAAAATGAGTAAACAAATAAAATTGGATGAATAAAATTTGATATTGAAATTGGAATGCTCATGGGCCATCATGAGTTGTGGCATTTCCGTAATAATCTCACAAATTATTTTAATAACTATATGGAAAATATATCAAACTAAATAAAAGTAATGAAATCGAGTTGAAAATCGATTATTCAAGCATCACCATGACTTTTCGAATTTTCAATTCTAAACCATAATTGTATATATATAAAGAAAATAATCTTATTGAAACTCGACTATTCATGTATCACCATGACTTTTCAAATTTTCAATTTTAAACCATAATAGAAATTGAATATATAAATAAAATAGCGAATTGAAAATCGACTATTCATGTATCACCACGACTTTTCGAATTTTCAAATTTAAAATGTAATAATAAATGAATATTTAAGTAAAGAAAACGAGTTGAAACTCAACTATTCTCGTATTACAACACAAAATTTAAAATGCCTTATGAAATCGAACCAAAAGCTAGGTATTCGTGTATCACCATGACTTGACAGACTTTTAGTTAAAACACATTGTAAAACATTGAGGGTCGGAATCACACGTTGCATGAACCACCATGACTTGTGTGACATCCTTAGGAGTGTAACCATATTCCTTTCACAAAGAGGACATGGTCATGTTTAAAGCTTAAAAGTTTTGATTCATATGATGTTGGATGTGTATGTTTTGACCTAATAAGTTTCATGCCCTTTCCGAACTCTCCAGGTAAGCAACGGGGTCCCACGTCTGATTGGGATTTATACGCATTGTTTATTATTAGGTTTCAATAACCTTAGTGTCAAGAGTTCAGAAAACAAGCACGATCCCCTTACCCACCACGTAGAACCATCTTTAAAAGGAAGAAATATAAAAAAAAACCGGAAAAAAATCGTTTGCTGAAAAAATATTTGAAAATCTTTGTTCTAGACATAAGCCTTGGACTTGTGTGTGTGCTTGTGTAGGACTTGTGTGTGTGCTTGTGTACATGAGCGGTAAGAATCAATAATAATAATAATAAAATAATATAGCATGTGCATTGAACAATCAATTAGGGCACACAAAATTTCTAATTATGAAACCCTAAACAAATAATTAAAATAAACTATAACCAACTAGAACACTACGTAGTGGAAATGGTTACGTGTGACGTATAGATTGCTCATAACACATGTGACATTATTAAGTGACAATATTATCATTAATTAATACAACAAATACAAAAGTTTGAAAGTAAAGAAATAAAAGATAAATAAGAACAACTAAACACTTGTTCATTTATTATTATAACCTAAGTTCTAGTGTCTTCTCCAAGTGTCATCCTCTAATAACGGTACCTATAGCATATATATAAAATAAATTTAACTAAATGATTAGTTGGTGAGTTCACACAAATCTGATATAATACGTAAAAACCATACAATTCCATGAAACTTGTGAAATAATAGGCCAAGTAAGGGTCATTTTCAGTTAGTAACAACCAACTTACTCGTATCGAGGGTCCCCTTTCCACTCAAAATAAAATGGTCCTTAGTGCAAAGGGGGCGTATGATCATACTTATTGAGGAAACCACATGCAAGTAATAAGCAAGTTGACGTGTGTGAATATATATATACAAAAATTTTAGTAAAAGTTCTACACAAATCGGGTTTTGAAATAGGTTTTCACCAACAACTAAACCACACATGAAAGCAAGTGTATGTATCGTTTGTAATAAAGTGTCCGTAAGAACTGAGTATCAGTTCATGGACACGGAAACTTATTAGTACTAAATCTTTGTAAATAACCAACCGATCAAGTAAATCTCAAATTGAATTTTTTAACTAACTAACCTAGCATACAATGACAACAAACAAGTAAAAACACAATCAATCGAACAAACTACCTACACAAGAATCCACTATACTAATATGATAAAATAACAATAATATGGCAAAACATTATAAATCTAAACATAAATACTAAATTACAATCAAGCAAACTAATACCAGCAAATAAACATCATGATGGGTTTTCAATCAAAATATAAACATAGACTAACTTTTTTGTCAAAACAACAAAGTCTCGTAATCAAAGGAAAGCTAGGATGAACAACATTCTAACCACCTAAACTCACACTAAAGTAGCCAAACTCATGAAATCAATATCAACTTATGAAACTTTAACTAGCAAGTCATCATCAAGTTAAGAATCATAACAACACTCATCAATTTTCCAATATCAAGTGTAGGGTTCCATGCTCATCAATAATATTACAACCAAGTTAATCTTTACCAGTAATTCCTAACTTAGAAGTGTAAATAAAGATTACATGAACATTCAAATTTTACAAACAAACATCTAGAACATAGTTTTACAACATGAATGTCTATATATTTGTAAAACTAACAAGGTTATGCAACTCTAACAGGCATGGACACCATCAATATTTACTTATAAATTCAACCATATTATTGAAAGAAAACCAATTTACCAAAATCATGCATAGATAATATATCACATTAATAAGAGTTTCAAAATCTTCTATACATCAAAAGTAATTATCCCATAAGGCTTAATACAACTACAATTAAACTAGAAATAGGCAAATTAAGATCAAGCAAGGATTGAATGATGGAATGATGAATCTTATGTTGGTGGAAGCCTTAAAGAATCCCCTAAAAATTCTTCAATTGGTTGAGAGAGATCCCCCAGACTCCACATAAACACATGAGGAGAAATGAATGTTTATAAGCTATCTGGACATAGTGCACGATCATGTACATAAAGTGCATGGTCATGCCCCGATTTAGTTAGTCAATGTTTCAATATCTGCCAACCAGATTTGCAGCTTCCATAAATAGCTCACGATAATGTAGAAAAAGTGCATGGTCGTGCGTGATCGGCACCATCTGGTGCACCATCATGTTTGATCTGTCTTGTTCTCGGAGAAGTGCATGGTCATGCCTAGGAAGTGCAGGATCGTGCACGGTCTTGTAAGGCCCCATTACCGGTGCCCTATTTTGGACGTTGGATGTACTCATTAACAAAGTTCTAAACATCAGAGTTAATAAAAACATCCGTGGAATATTAAAACATTAATAAAACAGTAAACATTAATCCATAACTTGTCTTATCAAACATACTGTCTTTCAAATTAAAACATAAATTAACAAATGTCTTGAGTTCTCGGATGCTAGTCTCTTATTCATGCTCCACGTGTTCCCCTCAAGCGAGCGGCTTCATCCTACTCACCTGCGTGCATACTAAAAGTCAGCTACGCTGAGTGAGTTCTATTTAATCATACAACATACAATTAATCCACATACATCACTATCCATACTACTTAAAGAGCCTTCCGCCCTATAACCTCACATATATTATAAGGGTCTGGTCCCCAACATCACAGATATTATTAGGGTCTGGTCCCTGCCCTCATAGATATTATAAGGGTCTGGTCCCTATCCTCACATATGTTATTAGGGTCTGGTCCCTATCCTCACATATATTATTAGGGTCTGGTCCCTATGTTTCATGCAACTATATCATACCTTTCTTTACATAGTTCTTAACAATACGTGCAATATCCGAAGATCATTCATGTACTATCAATATAACATACACACATCATTCATACATCATATATATAAACCATACATTTAACTACCACCTGACGGTACGTGCAATATCCGAAGATCGTTCACGCACCATCAAGCATTCATCATACATGAATCATACAAGGCATACACTTACCACTTAGGTAAGTGTATTAACTATCACATCGAGTATGCACACAACCCCGAAAACATAACAAGGAAGTGGGGCTAGAAACTCACCTGAACACGGTTACGTTCAACGTTAATTGTTATTCCTTTCCTTAGCTATGCACGACTAACTGTTTAATAAACCCAATATTAAATACTGCTCTAGCCCTTCTTATTGTTTACTTAACTAATCTTAAGCGTCTAAGCCGGTTTTACTTCATTGATTCGTTAATCGGTTAGTTAATAGTTACTCGTTAACCTTTTAAAGGTATCTTTCATATATTATTAAAGTTCAGGGGCTTCTATGCAATTAAATCATTCTTCCCTAAGTCCAGGGACGGTTATGTCATCTTATTAAACTTCTAGTTCGTTACCCAGTTCTTAACGAATTGGGTTCCTAATGAATGAACCTATTCGTTACTTTGTAACTAATTGACTGTTATAACGAACTGGTCCTTGTATTGAATTAGACCTTATAACGAGCTGGTCCTTTTAAGGAATTGGACCTCATTCGTTTGGTCTGGTTAACGAATTGAACTTCATAGTTAATTGAACCCTTACAACGAACCAGTCCTCATAACGAATTGGACTTAACGAACTGGGGCTAGTTCGCCATTCTTTCATTAACGAATTGGCATACGAATTGCTTAACTTATTAGTTAGCGAATGAAGCTAATTCTTTGTCCTTCCATAGCGAATTGGCATAACGAACCGGGGGTTAATTCGTTATGTTCCCGTTACAAATTAGGTTTAGGTTAGGTCAGAGAGTGTCAAAACATTCTCTGACAACCTTAAATACTCGCGCCGCCTTTCCTTCGCCGTTGTGCCGGAAAAACGTATTTTACTCCATTTTACACCGTTTTTCACCGTTTTTCGTTCCGTTCGATCCAGATATGAGCTAGGGCGACCCTTAAGCTCATCTTTTGATCGGTTTATACACGATTCCATTCGGATCTGAGAGTGTCAAAACATTCTCTGACAACCTTAAATACTTGCGCCGCCTTTCCTGCGCCGTTGTGCCGGAAAAACGTATTTTACTCCATTTTACACCGTTTTTCACCGTTTTTCGTTATGTTCGATCCAGATATGAACCAAGACCCTTAAGCTCATCTTTTGATCGGTTTATACACGATTCCATTCGGATCTCGTGACTTTAACGGTTTAGGGTATTGGCTTGTCGTTTCGCGGCTAGATCTAGCGGGTTTGGATCTATACAATATCATACAATCATTACCTCGGGTTGGTGTTCGGGTTTCTTGGTGATTTCGACTAGAGAGAGAAAGTAGGATGAGAGAGAGCTAAGTTTGTGTTTGTGATAATGTAAGGAATGGATGAGAATGAATTAATAATTGGTTAATTAAGGTATTTATATCATGGATCATGGGCTCAAGCACATGGTGTTTACCTCCTTCTTTATTAATCCAAGTCCATTACCCATTTTACTTAACCCAACACTAGCCTGACTCATAATAACTCATATTCTATTTTATTAACTGAAACAAGAAAACGGGATGTTACAAGTCATCCCTCCTTTAAGAGGTTTCGTCCCCGAAACCTAACTATTACTAAAACAATTCTCGATAAAACTTCTGCATCTCTTCTTCAACTTCCCAAGTAGCATCTGATCTTTTAAGGTGCTTCCATATCATATTTACCAAACATATAACCTTGTGACGAAGTCACTTTTCTTTATGATCAACAATCCCTATGGATTGCTCAATTTAGTTCAACTGTTCATTAACCTCAATGTTCATTAATGGCACATGAGACGTGTCATCGGCCATACATTTCCTCAAATGAGAAACATGAAAGGTTGAATGAATTCCTTCTAACTCTTTGGTAAAATCCAGCTTGTAAGCTACTTCACCCACATGGTCCATAATCTTAAACGGTCCAATGTACCTCGGACTCAACTTTCCTCTCTTCCTGAAACGAATGATTCCTTTCCAAGGCGAAACCTTGAAAAGGAAGCATTGTCACCAACATTAAACTCGATTGGTCGTCGCCGCTTTTCAGCATTGGACTTCTAACGATCTTGGGCAGCTTTCATCCTTGCCTTGATCTGTTTAAACTTTGAAGAGGTTTCTTGCACAACCTCTAGACTTCCTAGCTCCTTCTGACCAATCTCCCCCCAACATACAGGAGTTCTACAACGTCTTCCATACAACATCTCGAACGGTGGCATACCAATACTTGAATGGTAGATGTTGTTATATGAGAACTCTGCCAGATGCAGATGATCATCCCAACTTCCTCCAAAGTCTAGAACGCAAGCATGTAGCATATCCTCAAGGGTTTGGATCATCCTTTCAGACTGTCCATCTGTTTGAGGATGATACGCCGTACTGATGTTCAATTTTGTTCCCATGGCTTCATGGAACTTCTTCTAAAACCTCGAAGTAAACCGAGTATCTTTATCGGACACGATATATAACAGTACTTCATGCTTAGATACAACCTCTTTAATGAACAAGCTTGCTAATGTTTCTGACGAGATAGCCTCTCTTATAGTCAGAAAGTGAGCATTTTTGGTCAAACGGTCCACTATCACCCAAATGGTATCATGATGCTTAGCTGTACGAGGTATCTTAGTTATGAAGTCCATGGTGATGTGTTCCCATTTCCATTCTGGTATCTCCAGAGGTTGCATCTTCCCATAAGGTTTCTTGTGCTCTACTTTTACTTGTAAACAAGTTAAACACGTACTGGCATAATCTACCACATTGTTCTTCATTCAGGGCCACCAGTAGTCTTATTTTAAATCCTAATACATCTTAGTAGGTCCTGGGTGGATTGAATATCTTGACTTGTGAGCTTCATCTAAGATTCAACCTTTAAGATTTCCATGGCGTGGAATCCACACGGTCAAACCTAGTTTTAACACCATGTGTGTTTTTCATCAACTCGTCTCGTTGACCAAAAATCCTTTCCTTCTTCACTAGCCCTTCATCTACTAGCACCTCTGACTGCACCTTGATGATTTCTTTAAAAAGGCTTGAATTCATAATCAACTGGTATGACTTCACTGCTGCAAGGACTTCCTCATTCTTACAGCTTAGCACGTCGCTGACTACATTGGCTTTACCATGATAGTATTTATTGTCGCAGTCGTAATCCTTTATACACTCTAACCATCTTATCTGCCTCATGTTTAGCTTTTTCTGCTTGAAGAAGTACTTTAAACTTTTATGATCCGTGTAAATAGTACACTTGGTGCCATACAGAAAGTGTCTCCATATCTTAAGAGCGTGCACTACTGCTGCTAGCTCCAAATCATGCGTCGCGTAGGTACTCTCGTGGACTCTCAACTGTCTATATGCATATGTTATCACATTTCCTCGTTGCATCAACACGCAACCTGAACCACGATGCGAAGCATCAGTACAAACAACCAAATATTCGTCACCATCGGGCAAAGCAAGGATGGGAGCTTGCGTGAGTCTTCTCTTTAATTCCCCAAAAACTTCCTCTTGAAACTTACTCCAACTGAATACTACCGACCTTCGAGTCATACTGGTCAATGGTGTGGCTATCTTGGAGAAACCTTTGATGAATATCCTATATTAGCCAGCTAACCCTAAGAAGCTTCGTATATCAGTCGAATTCTGCGGGGTCTTCGAATTCATTATTGCCTCAATCTTAGCTGGGCCACGGTAATCCCTTCTGGATTAATCACGTGACCTAGAAATTACACTTTTCGCAACCAGAATGCGCATTTCAAAAACTTAGCATACAACTTCTCCTTCTTCAGAGTCTCCAATACTTATCGCAGATGCTCGGCATGATCAGACTCGCTCTTTGAGTAAATAAATATATCATCAATGAAGACGATAACTGACTTATTCAACATCGGCCGACACACCCTATTCATCATGTCCATAAATGTTGCAGGGGGGGCATTCGTTAGACCGAATGATATTACGAGGAACTCGTAATATCCATACCGAGTCTGAAACGTTGTCTTAGGGATGTCTGCCTCTTTCACATTTAGTTGATGACAGCCTGATCTGAGATACATTCGTGAGAACCAACTTGAACCTTGCAGTTGGTCTAACAGATTATCAATCTTTGGAAAGGATATCTATTCTTTACCGTAAGCTTGTTAAACTCGAGATAGTCTATGCACATCCTCAAACTTCCGTCCTTCTTCTTAACAAACAACACTGGTGCACCCCACGGGGAAACACTTGGCCTTATAAACCCTTGTCGAGGAGTTCTTACAGTTGGGACATCAGTTCTTTCATCTTGGACGGTGCTAGACAGTAAGGCGCTTTCGCGACGGGCTGGGCTCCTGGTATTAAATCTATCTGGAATTATATCTCTCGCTCTGGTGGCAACCCCGGAAGATCCTCGGGGAATACTTCTAGATAGTCGCGCACGATAGGAACGTCTTTCATTTCCTTTGTCTCGGCCGTAGCGTTGACAACATACGCCAGGTAGGCGCTGCACCCTCGCCTTAACAAACCCTCGGCTTTCATCATCGAAATCACATTAAGTCCAGAACCTTCCTTATCACCATAAACCGTCACCGCACTACCATCCAAGGACTTTAGATTTATTATCCTACTTTTACACACTATCTGAGCTTCATACTCGGACAACCAATCCATTCCCAAAACCACATCAAACCCTTCTAAGGTCATAAAATACAAAGTAATAGGGAACTCATGTCCCTCTAACTCTATCTTACAATCCTTAACCATTTTCATTATTTTAACTGAAGTGTCACTAGCGGTTTCTACTATAAAGGTTTCAGACACTTGGCAACATTTCATTTTAGCTATTTTACTAAATTGTGTAGCTACGAAAAATTTATTTGCACCCGAATCAAACAATAACGAAGCAGAAAAACCATTTACTGAAAACGTACCAGTCACGACATCAGGAATCTGTCTGGCTGGTTCCTGGGTCAGCATGTAGGCTCTAGTCCTTGGCCTTGCTTGATCGGCATCTTTCTTTCCACTTCCTCCAGCCTCACCGTTGGTGCACTCCCTTGCCATATGGCCTATCTTGCCGCATTTGTAACACGCGGGCTTTCCACTGCACTCGTTGGCATAATGCCCTGCCTTTCTGCATTTATAACACACATTAGACCCAAGCCTGCATTCCCCACCATGAGCCTTCCCACATTTGTGACAAACATCATAACTCCTACTCTACTTACATTCCCCTCCGTGAATTTACCACAAGTTTTGCACGACTTCTTCTCCCGTACCCTTTTCTTCTTGTCCCTAGGGTTCCACAACTGAGTACCGGGTCGTTTAGCAGGAGCGACCCATTTTTTATCCTTCTTCTCTTCCGCCACCACATCATCTGCCGACAAATCGTCGTAAACCATTTCTGCCAGCCCCACAGCATAATCAAAAGTGCCAGGTCTACTAGCCTTTACCAAGACGCGAACATTCTGCGGCAGTCCCCTAAGGTAACACTTGATCTGCTTGGCCTCAGCGTTCACCATGTCTGGCACCAACCTTGAAATGCGGTTGAATTCAGTGGTTTATTCACGGTGTGTCATCTTACCCGCCTTCAAACTCAAGAATTTCATTTCAACCCTTTCAACCTCTGCATCCGCACAAAACCTCTTCATCACCAATTCTTTTAGATCATCCCACCTCATAGCATTGATCTCCTCCCGGGTCTTCCTCTGTTTAACAGATTCCCACCAGTACATGGCTTCATCACCAAAATATTGAGTAGCATAACCCACAGCTTGGTCGGGATGGCATTCGCTAATTCGGATAACCTTGTCCATCGTGGTTGTCGGTCTCGAATAATCACTTACAATCACAATCAAGTCATAACTCACACGATAAATGTGTTGACAAGAGAGTTAATGACGGTTGCTATTTTGTAAAAGAAAACCGTTTGTTAAAGGTGGAACCAATAACAAACAGTGTAGTTGCTAAACGATTAATGAAAGGTAACTAACACACAAGAATCACTCAAAATATTTCCATTCATATAAACAAGTCATACAAACGATAATCGATTTAGGGTTTCTTGGATGGAAAGTTATATCCGTACTATTCTATGACAGCCGTCACGCTCATAAATATTCTCTCACAATTAATTGGCTTGCCCGTAGGAGGGGTACCCTAAAATATTCCTTTTATAGGCCTAACACCTCCAGACAGCTGTCATTCCTTCTAGAAACCCTAAATAAATAATAAATATTCAAATTACATATTCAAAACTATACTAAGTGTAAAAACAGGTCTTCTGGGTAGACTTTCCATAAGTTGTCTTCACCGAGTAGGCTTTGTGCTTTTTGTCTTCTACGGGTAGACCTGGTAACCTTGAAGTGTGCTCGGGAACAGTTCTCCGGGTAGACTTAACTTGGAGTATTTTCCTAAGAAAATGCTCACCTAGCAGACTTCAATCTTCTTGATCATATCAGACTTTGCCCGACATGACCTTATGAGCAACCTTGTTCTTCAATGGTCCTTTCAACTCCTTGCTAGGGAATAGCTTATTAGCATAGCAAAGTATGCTTGGTGACATTGTTGCCTGCTCTGCCCGATGTTACTTGAGATATTTCATTACTCACATCAGGCCTGCTCGAACCACTTTATTATTAATGAATACCTTTCCCGATCTTCCAATCACTTGGCTTAATGAGCTTGGTTATCCAAGAGCTTACTCGGAGGCAAACCTTGCTAGGCTATGAAGAACAATCCTGCTAGACATAGTGAACCCTGCTCGGGTATACACTAAAGAAGACTTCTAGAAAATAACCTTGCCTGATGGACAAAATACCTTGCTAGGGTAAGAAAACCTCGCCCGGGAATCCAAGTGTGCTAGGATTCCATACTTAGCGATTTCTGAGGAGGTTGAGAAGATTCCAATCTTCCTTATACTTTTCTTAGGTCAAATCTTGACTCAACAATCTCCCCCTAAATTGGAACACCGCAGCTATCCCAAAGCACTTCTACAGTTACTTACACATAGTCAAAATACACATCAAATCAAAATCAAATTTTCCATATTCATAAAGTCAAATAATTACATATTCAGAATTCTGTCCAAAGACATTACAAATCAAACCTATTCTAAGATCTTTATCTTCTTCTTGCATCATAGGTTGCTTGTCTTTGATTGATTATCACTGTTCCTGCCCTTTTTCGAAAGGTAGAATGGATCTGGTAATGAGTATGACTCTCAGTAATATCCATTGTTGGAACCCGATTCGTATCAATCCAATAACTATACCTATAACAGATTTCAGATCTGTGAATAACCGATTAATACGTTTATAGATCTAGCTCATAATTACTATAGATTAAGTGTTGTATATGTATATGTATTATCAATATATGTGTTAGTGTAATTCGTATAATATTAGCTTGAAGATCGAGAGAACAATTGGACAGAGGTTCGATAATTAACTCTCAATTCTTAAATAAACAGTGAACAGGGGTTCACTATATATAGAAGAGGATCTGGTTCGCTAACATCCCCTAGGGAACCATACTCTCCTTCGTTACATACATTAAGTTAACGAAACACCCCCTGATTCGTTAACATCCCCTAACGAATCAGGAGGGAATACAATTAATGACTTAGTTCGCTAACATCCCCTAGCGAACTAGACTTAATCTTAGCAAACTAGATAATAAATTAACTAATTACTACATTAAATAATAAACAAAACGTTAACGATAATTACAAAGACTCAAGACGTAAAACCGTGCACTAACAGACACCCACTCGTCTTGAGCTCTTTGTCTTTAAGTTATTTGAAGCGCTTGGACTGCCAGTCTCTGCAACTACGAATTCCATTTTCATGACAGACACGCACAACGCGTTGGAATTGCATAGCCAGGTCGTAATCATCACGGCGCTCAATCAAAATCTGCTTCTTGTAAAGCACGTCATTGTCTGTTTCAGATAAATTAACCAACCATATCGGGTCGATTATCTTGATCAGTACAGTCTCCAGTCCTCGACCAAGAACAATGACGGCCTCGCCTGTACGATTGTCATAGTACCATCGGTTGAAAGAGAGATGCATTTGTTGGGGCATCGTCTTCACCGGTACTTTATTCATCGTCTTCGGTGGTTTAACTTTAAGCACATGTTTCTTCCACCCGATCTTTGGATCAATCTCATCAATGCGTTTACGTCTCGGGACCTGGGGCTTGAAGAACTTGAATCCATGATTAACATCGAATTGTAAGTGTTGATCAACAGAACTCGTACCCACACCAGACGCAGGGTCTTGAGCTTGTTTAGTCTCACCACCAGCACCAGTCTCATCAACATCCGAATCTTCCTCATTATTCTTGATCTTTTTCAAAGCATCATCTTTGCAAGTTAATTGAAGGATCAGATCCTCTTACTCTTTAGTCTTCACCCCCTGAGACTCAACAATCTCACGTAGGGCCTTTGTTTCCTTTTGACAGAAAGAAACATAGCTGACTAGTTTCTTCTGATTCTCCATTAGACGTTCATGATTTAACCGATCATTATTCATCTGATTCTCATACAAATGAAAAAGATTTAATAACATTTATGTCTGACGATGTGGTGGCAAAGCATACAAGGATGGATGAATTGGTTGGATTGGACCTTGAGGCCTTGTAATTCTCATAAATGATAGATCACTAGGAGGAGGAGGAGGAAGAGGAGGCCTCATTGGTATGGTTGGAGGAGTTGTAGCCACAGTAGCAGTTGGCAATGGTATTTCAGTTAATGCTGACTGAGGTATCATGCCCAACTGCTCATGTGATACCATCGTCGTCGTTAAGGTCATTGCCGGAGTATCAGTCGTAATTGGCACTACCGGGCGTGGAGGCGTTGATTGACGAGGTGGTGGCACACCAATAATGACACCAGCCCCAGCAGACACACGTCGTTTCTTCGATGGCTCACCAGTTTCCATAGCTTTCCCTTTTCTTTTTCTTTCTAATTGAGCCTTAATGGTGGCGGCTAATGCAGCATCAACTGCATCTTGTTGTTCTTTAAGAGCGGCATCACCAGCACCACCATTTCCACCTTCATTCCCATCACCACCATCATTTCCATCATCATCGTTCCCTCCTTCTCCCCTTCACGCTTGGATCCGAATCATCATGAATCCAGCGTTCATTTGGAGGACATACATAATTAGGATTGATTATATGACCAAGACATGCAAGCATGCTTCACAAACATAAATAACCGACATAATTTTCTGCGAGAAAATTATCTAAAAACGCATAACGAACGCCCCAACTATTTTCCATTATCAGGTAAATGGCTAACCTGAACATTTACAGGTAAATATCTGGACCAAACATATACACTTATATGTCCATCAAATGTAGATAATTGACATAATTTTTAGCAAACGCATGCAAAAATCTTTTTGGATTTTCTCTATACAAACTTTAAAAACACAATATTTTTGTCTTTTTTCAATATTCTTAAAAACACATTCTTTTTGGATTTTTCGGATTTCTCTGTACAAACAGAAAAGTACATTCATTTTGTATTTTCATATTTTTAAAAATGTTTTTGGTTTTTCAAGAAATATTTTAAAGGAAAATATTAAAGAAATAACAGTATTTTTGATTTTTCTGAATTTTCTAAAGTTTTTGGGTTTTATCTATACAAACGAAAAACACAATTTTTTTGTATTTTCTAAATTTTCACCCCCTAAAACCAAAATAAATTTTAAAAGAAAAATTAATAGAAAATAAAGATAGTTATCCTTGTTTAAGGATATCAGCGAGGGTCTTCAATCCGTTTAAACCAAGCAAAAATTTAAAACATGTTTTGTCAAAAGCTTTGGTAAACAGATCAGCTTTCTGAAAGTCAGTATGTACTTTCTCAAGGTCAATCAACTTCATCTCAAAGCAATCCCGTATAAAGTGATTCTTTGTGATAGAAATTGCAGCAGAATTATCAATCAGAATAGGAGTAGTAAGAAACTTCAAACCGTAGTCGCGAAGATGTTGTTGTATCCACAAAACCTAGGAACAGCAACTCGAGGCTGCAACATACTCAGCTTCGGCGGTTGAAGTGGAAACCGTTGTCTGCTTCTTACACTGCCAGGAAACAAGCCGGTTTCCTAAAAATTGACATCCTGCAGTCGTTGATTTGAAGTTGATCTTGCAACCTTCATAGTCCGAGTCTGAATAAGCAGTAAGATCGAAAGTATCATCCTTGGGGTACCACAACCCGATGTCTGGATTTCCCCTCAAATACTGAAGAATTCTCTTAACTGCAGCTAGGTGAGTCACTCGTGGACTTGTTTGATACCTAGCACAAAGACAAACAGCAAACATAATATCAGGGCGAGAAGCCGTTAGATACATTAAAGATCTGATCATGGCACGATAGAGGGTAGGATCAACGGTATTCTCCAATTCATCCGGTGATAAATTGTGACCCACAGGGAGAGGAGTAGAAGGGATTTTTCCGGCAGAAATCTTGAATCGGCTCAAGACTTCGTTCACATACTTAGTCTGATGAATGAAGATTCCGTTAGCAGACTGGCGAACCTGCAGCCCTAAAAAAAATTTATCTCTCCCATAGAACTCATCTCAAACTTTGTTTGCATAGACTTCTCGAACTCCTTACACAATGTGTCGTTTGTAGACCCAAAAATAATGTCATCAACATAAATCTGGATTAGGAGAAGATCATTATCAACAGTTTTATGAAATAGAGTGCAATCGAAAGTCCCTCTTTTGAAGCCAGTATCAGTCAGATGGTCGGCGAGCGTGCCATACTGTAGGTTCCCTGGACGGATCAACACGAGATAGCTCGATCTACGTAGGTGCGGAATCCCTGCGTAGGTCGTTACGAGCGTAGAAGACACGAATAGATCAAACACGATACGATAAACAAACACGTTATATTATAACCAAAACACGTGATACGATATCACTATTACAGACACGAACTCTCGTCCTCACGTTAACGATCACACGAACTCTCTGGTTCAACAACTTAAACAAACCGTAACCTAGTAATATAAATACACGAAAACTTCGCCTGGCATGTTCAGGCGAAGTTGTCCATAACTTCGCTTGACTAACAAGTTCGCCTAAACAGCGAACTTGTTAGTAACTTCGCTTAAGACATATAAAACATAATTAATCATTACAGACTCGATTACAGACACTAGACTATGAACTACTGACATTATGCACCAACAGACTCCCCCTTGGCAGTAGCTTCATGTCTTGATCTTCAAGCAAGTGACTTGTAATCTTCAATCTCTTGATCTTCATGCATGTACTCCTTCTCTCACGCATACCGTGACTACTCGCTGATATTTCCTCGCTTCGTCTTTCCAAGCAGGAATATAAAATATCTTCTTTTCATTTAACACCTGCATATCAGCTTTCGATAAATTAACAAGATGCATCGGATCATACACTCTTAGCACTTCTTGTTCGTCTTCGTCTTCCATCACGGCTTCAGCAGTCTGGCAATCAACATACCACCATTTAAGATCTTTCAACACATCTTGAGGCATAGTCTTCATTGGAACCTCTTTCACGCATCGAATCGGTTTGTACTTCATTACCATCCATGGCTTGCCATCTGCTCTCATTCCTCTTTCCTTATCTTCCACTAGCTTTCCCTTCTGTGGCTTTAATAACTCAAACTTCTTTTCTTTAATACTTTCTTTCCACACGATCTTCCCAATAACTCTGGCCATGTTGTCGTCACTTCTATTAATCAACCCCAATCTAGCCAAATCCTTCACCTCACATTCAGGCAATGTATTGAGAGATCTCAACGTCCTCTTAAAGTATTGGATCCCATCATATCTTTTCACCACGAACACTTTTAACTGTTCATCATATAGCCAACAGATAATTCATTTCTTTGATTCAGCATAGCCTTTGATATTATAACTTTTCTTGAACATGGTTGGAACAGCAGGCTTCTTAGTTTTGATAAACCAATGAGCATAGCCTTCCTTCCATCTAGGCTGCTCCTCCCATTCTGTATCATCATCTACTGTATCTTGACATACATCTGACTTTTCAACTTCAGGGATCTCGTGTTCAACATTCTCCTCAACTATTTCACCCTCTTCAACATCATCTTCTATCACAATTTCAGCACCAATCTTTTCAATCTCTTCGACTGGTAGAACATCATCTTCACACATAAACTCATCATCTAACATATCATCATCTAATTCCTTCAAGGCATCGATCACATCATCTCCCATGTCCTCGTCATCTACCATCACCACCTCATCACCACCAGAACCGCCAGCTGCGCTTGCAGACTCCCCCTGAGCTGTGGAAGTCCCAAGAGCTTGAGTAGTTCTTGGCAACTCACCACCTGCACCTTTTGATGCATTGGGATCATCATCTTTGTCATTCTTCTTCTTTGTCCTGAGCTCGTCGCCTTTACAGCTCGTCTCCCCCTGAGATGCCAAGAACTCCTTCATAGCATCTATAATTTTTCCATGTTCAACCAGGAGGGACGACTGTAGTTGATTTTCTGCTACTAGGTGCTGAATAGCCTGGGTCTGGATAAGATTCACCCTTGATTGTTCTGCCACGACCCGTTCAAGTGCAGCTATTCTTTCCGAGTCTGAAAGGGTTGCATCGAAATCGAACCTCATATGCGATAAATCGTGAGTGTACTGAGGAGGGATTTCCGATGAAACCGGGACATCAGAAGCAGGCGTAACCGCAGGTGGTATCATACCTGATAACCCTGCAGTTGCAACGACTATCGACTCGACAAATTGTGCAACCACCTTTGAAGGAGTAAGAGTTGGAGGTGGTAAAGACACAATCTCCGGAGTCGTCAGCTGGAAAGTAGTGATAGATGGGAGGCCAACAGATGATGATGTAGCCACCACGGGTACATCCGTGGCGCTTGGCCTTGTGACCTGTAATGTTGTAGGGACAAGTGACATACCTGACAGTGCGGGCGGAGCGAAACGTACTACTCTTGAACTCTCACCTGCTCCCATACCTGCACCTGTCCTGTCCCGTCTTGAACGTCTGGTCAACTTATGAATGTCTTCTTCTTCTTCTGACTCACTGTCGTCATCCGTCCTCTTTCTCTTCCCATACGTCCTCTCTTGAGTCACCATCATACGTCTTGCCTCATCCATTACATCATCAAAATCTGAGTCAGCCACCGTCGTAGCTGCTCTAGTAACATCCACCCTCGAAACTTGTGCTACCGAGACCTGTACATCTTCTTGAGGATCAACTCGGTCCATATCAAAGTAGCCTTGACCTCCAAACACTTCATCAAGGTCTATGTTCTCTTCTCGTGACACAACAGGCGCAGCAGGTATATGTTGAGGTGCTCCTGCCTGTTGTGGTCGAGGGTCTCTGAACTCGTCCCCATTGGCAGGAACATACTCCGGGTTGATTAAATACCCAAAGAGTGGAGTATGCCTGGGACGGAGCTCAGGTTTTCTCCTCGCGCTCGATGTCCTGCACTGAGCGAAGATACGTTTGTTCACACTCTCCACGTATCTGATCGGGCGGCGCTGAGGTAGATTTGGATGAATCTTGGATACATAATGAACCTCTCACGCGCCACTGCCTGTCTTTGTCTATCGATCTCATAGAAGACCATCTGACTGAAGCTATAACGTTTGTTATAAGTCAGAGAAGTCATCGCCGACTGCATGGTCGCACCCATCCCGTCAGTACCCGCCTTCCTCCCTGACATGCAGACAATCATTACGTGCATGAGGAAGCGCCACTGATCGAGTAGGAAACCCTTCCTTCTTTGTGTATCGCCCAACGGGCCCGAATAGCCCATTCGTAAAAACGCTCCATCTCGGAAAGGAGCCACAAAGTCCGTCGGGTCATCCCTGGTCTCATTCCCGAAACGTAAAGCCGCCCGGATTTGTTCAGAAGAGAACTGAACTTCTTGATTGTTGACGGTTGCTCGCATAACCGGGGGCTCAACGCGGCAATCGTACTCCACCGTTTGCCAAAAATCCTCAATATTGGGTAAGGATATCGGCAGAGTAGTTGTGATCGCGTGGAATATCCGCGAGCAAAGGAGGAAAGTGATGATTTCGCGGTAATCCTCCACACCACTCGCATCTGGGTCTAACGTAATATACATATTATGCCCAGGGAAGAATTGTCTCTGGTTATCTCCCCCGTCATCACCACCAGCACCTCCAGCACCAGCAACAGCAGCCATATCTGCAACAAATGAACCAAGTTAGATACACGTTAAGGCATAACACAAGTTCGCTTGTTACCATGAGCGAAGTTGTGATAAAATCTGTATAGGCGAAGTTAAAGGTGGGGCGAAGTTGGGAACAACTTCGCTTCATCTTTAAGTTCGTCTTCTAACTAATAAGTAAAAAGGTCCAGGCGAAGTTAATGATAACTTCGCCTTACCACAACATCGCCTCAGGCGAAGTTAAACCTCAGGCGAAGTTACGGATAACTTCGCCCAAACTGTAAGTTCGCCCGAATCTGAATCAGTGACAGTAAGGTTTATGAAACAACGTGCAGTTGGTGATTTCGTGATTAAGGAATCCGGAAAGAATGATTTTATCGTTATCTAGACGATCAATGTGTGAACGACCACGTTAAAACAAGTTTGAAATCGGGTTTAAGGATCGAACGTCCGAGGTCACTAACCGGGTGTCGAAACAACCTAGGATTAACAACAATGACAAAGATTGTTAGCTATGACGACACTACGAACCTTGAATCGATAACGGAAACTGAGAAAAAGAACAAAGATGAAATCGAAAGACAAGTTCGCTGATAATCGGATAAGTTCGCTGGAATTTCGGAAAAAGTTCGCTGGTTTTGAAAATTATGAAACTGTTGACCTTAAAAATTCCTTTATATAGGAGCGGATTTATACAGGCGAAGTTGTGGATAACTTCGCCTCGGGCGAAGTTATTCACAAGTTCGCCGATTTATCAAATTTTACAAAATCAACCCCTATAATTTGAACAATTTGCAATTAAGTTTTAAAAACTTCCCTTTAAGAATTAAATGACACAATCAAGTCCATGTAACCAGTTATAAAATCATAAACTACCTAAGTACGGAAAAATTTTAAAAATTAAAGTACAAGGGATCAAATTTCAGTCTCGACAGGGACTACTACGTTTTAGAAAAGATCCAAACAGGAATCATACTAACTACGTGACTGTCACATAGATCCGTGTTTAGCTGTATTATGACATAAAGAAACAGGTTGTAAGCAGGTAAATAACTTAAGATGGTTTTCATCGTTTCTGTGATACGAGTTAAGTTCAATTAAGCTTAAAAATTAAGTGGGCAACAACTCAAAGATTATGATGCCTCCTATCTATTCTCAAAGCGTATTTGGCTTTCCCCAAGTCACCCTGAATTGACTTCGACCCATAGTGTCTGATTAAGTTTGTAAGTGCTCTTCATCTGCTTCCCGTTCTCTTTCTTACTCCATGATTGAGAAGTCTTGACATTGTCAGCTCTAGAATGTTTCAATAACTCATAAGGTTTTTTTTTTTTTTTTTTTTTTTTTTTTTTAATAAACATTTACATAGACTTCAGAGTAGTAAACAACTGCAAGTCCCGAATCTGGATCACTGCAGTTTCTTCACACACTATCTTTACGGGAATCAGAACACTTACGGGCTCGTGTATGACTGGGTAATCGCTTTTCTGCCTATCATTCGGAAAGATATATATGAAGACATGCAGAACTCTTAAGAAGTTTCCACATAAAATCGAGTAGATTTAGTTAGTATCACTTCTACTTTTACGCATCATAAAAAGCTACCATGACATACAATGACTGTTCTTAAGCCTTTTAAGCCTAATAACTTCACTAGTTAAGCACACAGAATTAGTATATCTATCATTTTCCAAGGTTGGATCAATTTTCTGTTAAACATAGCAAACGAACTTCTTACGAAGTAGTAGACTTGAAAAATAATTTCATTTCCCTTAAAGAAAAATTTACCTTCTATCGCCCCGACCAAATCAAAGTCTTCAGGTCAACGGCTATCCCGAAGATCCAATGGATCAGCTGGACCGACCACATACTAGTATGTGTCCTTCTAACTAAGTATGATCGACTAATTTTAAGCGAAAGAATGAAAACTCATCATAAACCGCCCCGGTCACTTCCAGTCGTCTGGTTAATGGCTATCCTCATATTCTACAAGTAGAAATGAGGACCAAACATATCCTAAGACATGTCCATCAAACTGAGGCAACCGACATAATTCTCAGCGATAGTGACGTTTTTTTTTTTTTTTTTTTAATTAAACAAACAAAGCATGGTTACTCGGGATTGATCATCCCATTCAGCTCAATAAGGTTTTGAAATCTTGATTTGTCAAACGCTTTAGTATATAAATCAGCGAAATTATCAAGCGTATCCACCTTTTCAAGCACAATCAGTTTCTTCTCAGCACAATCCCGTATAAAATGATGACGTATGTCAATATGTTTAGTTTTACTGTGCTTCACGGGATTGTTAGTTACTGAGATAGCAGCTGTGTTATCAATGCAAATAGGAGTAAGTAAGAAATTCAGACCATAGTCGCGCAACTGTTGTTGAATCCACAGAACCTGGGAGCAGCAGTTGGATGCTGCCATGTATTCTGCCTCACATGTTGAAATGGCGACTGATGTCTACTTCTTGCATTGCCAGGACACTAATCTGCCTCCTAGAAACTGACATCCTCCAGTAGTTGACTTCCGACTCTGATTGCACCCTCCATAATCAGAATCTGTGTAAGCGACTAGCTCCAAGTCTCCTCCTCTCGGGTACCACAACCCCAGCTTCGGCTTGCCCTTGAGATACCGCAGTATCCTCTTCGCACCCTTCAAATGAGATTCTTTTGGGTTTGCCTGAAAGCGTGCACAAAGACAAACAGCAAACATTATATCAGGCCTAGAAGCATTTAAGTACATTAAAGAACCTATAATAGCCCGATATTGGGTTGGGTCCATGTCTGCATCGTTGTCTGAATCAGCACCCAATTTATGGTTGACGCAGATTGGAGTATCAAATGAAGTGCTGTCCTCCTTCTTGAAACGTTTGAGCACATCATGGACATACTTGGTCTAATGAATGAACATCCCATCATTCTTCTGATCAACCTGCAATCCTAAAAAGAAAGTTAGTTCACCCATAGCACTCATTTCAAACCTTTTCTTCATGACGGCCTCAAACTCCTGACACATGGAGACTTTTGATGCAGCAAAGATAATGTCATCCACGTAGACTTGCACTAGCAGGAAGTCGCTTCCTTCTCTCTTGACGAACAACGTACTATCTATCTTTCCTCTTTCAAACCCATTTTCAAGCAAGTAATCTGATAAAGTTGAGTACCAGGCACGAGGTGCCTGATGTAGTCCATACAACGCCTTGCTTAACTTGTACACGTGGTCTAGAAAGTCTGGGTCAGGAAAACCCGGAGGTTGCTCAACATACACAACCTCATCAACTTTCCTATTTAGAAACGCACTTTTCACATCCAACTGAAATACCTTCATCTTCTTATAAGCAGCAAATGCCAAAAACAATCTAATGGCTTCCAATCTTGCCACAGGAGCGAACACTTCATTATAATCAATCCCCTCTTGTTGATTAAAACCTTTAACGACTAGCCTCGCCTTGTTTCTTATAATAATCCCTTTCTCATCTCTCTTGCACTTAAAAACCCATTTTGTGCCTATCGCATGCACATTCCTTGGTTTTTCAACCAAAGTCCAAACTTCCATTTTCTTGAATTGGGCCAGCTCTTCTTGCATGGCCTCGACCCACGAGCTGTCCTTTAGAGCCATTTGGTAATTCTTTGGTTCAATCTGGCTGATAAAGCAGGTGTACAAGCATTCGTTGATTATGCCTGTCTCCTTAATGCTTGTGTAAACACAGGTGTGCTCATTCAAGCTACGTCTTGTTTGTACACCAGAGGACACATCACCAATCACATTCTCCAAAGGGTGATCTTTATGAATTCTCGTGGTCGGAAAAGAACCGACATGCAAATTGTCTTCCAAGTTAGAAGAGAGCTCGTCAATGGTTGTTTCTTGCTGAGAGTGAAACGGATTGAAAAATTCTTCTTCAGGAGAGGCTGCAGGGGTATCGATAGCATTTGATGAGGAAGGTTGACATTTATCAAACAGCTGTCTTTGCACTAGATTTTCTTCCTCATCAAGGATCATCTTCGTAGCAACTCTCTCTTCTTCTTATGCACTATCCAAAAACGGTATGTTAAAAGACTTAAAAAGTCTATCATAGTCGAAAAACTCAGCAGGCACGTTGCTTGGTTTTGGCGGTTTGTAACTTGTGATATCGGTGTTACACACCACCTCAACCTTGCCGGTCGATGTATTAAAGACACGTCTGTTGGGAGTCCCAACAACATAACCGACTAAGATTCCTTCATCGGCTACCTCACCAAATTTAGAATTTGTCTTTAAAATCGAACAAGGGGACCCGAATGGTTCAAGACCACTCAAGTTGGGCTTCCTCCCATGCATAAGCTCATAACACGTTTTATTAAGTCTTTTAACAGTCAAGACTCTATTAAGGATATAGCAGGCTGTAGCAACAGCTTCAGCCCAAAACACCACAGGAAGCTTCGAATCAGCCAGCATAGTTCTGGCTCCTTCAATTAACGTTCTATTCTTCCTCTCAGCCACTCCATTCTGTTGCGGAGTATACGGAGCGCTGTACTGGTGCTCAATCCCTTTCTGAAGGCAGAAGATCTCCATTTCAAAATTCTTGAACTCCGTTCCATTGTCACTCCTGATGAACTTAACCCTTTTATCCATAACGTTCTCAACTTTGGTAATCAAATTCTTCACCATCTGAGCCGTTTCATCTTTTGATTTCAGGAAATATACCCACGAATATCGTGAGTAATCATCAGTGATCACCAAGCAATAAGAAGTACCTCCTAGACTTTTTGCATTCACGGGACCGAAGAGATCCATGTGAAGCAATTCTAGAGTACTGACAATAGAATTGACCTTGGTGAGATGGGATTTCTTGTGCTGCTTTCCCTTCTTGAACGCTAGACATTTGTCTTCAAAGTTGAAACTTTTCAAGGGAACGCCCAGCACAAGTCCATTCTTGACAATGTGGTTCATCTTCCGAAAATGAATGTGCCCCATTCTTCTATGCCACAATTCGGACTCCGATTCGCTCGCTTTTGTCATAAGGCATGATTCTTCCGTGGCCATTTCAGTCGACCTCATATCCATAATATACGTATTTCTCTCACGTGGAGCCGTCATCACAATCCACTCCTCTGGTATCTGAAAACCAGGATGCAACACAATCGCCTCATTCTTTGTAAAATGAACGGTGTACTCCTTATCACAAATCTGCGACACACTCAGCAGATTGTTCTTCAATTCTTCGACAAAGTTTACTTTCTCTAGAGTCATCTTTCCATTAGACACCGTTCCCATTCCTGTAATCTTGCCTCCACTTTCTCCTGCAAAGCTCACTCTCCCTCCTTGAACAGGTTTCAAATCGTGTAACAAGAATTTGTTACCCGTCATGTGCCGGGAACAGCCGCTATCCACAACCCAAAGATTATTGGCAGCCCTGTTCAACTGTTCCTGCACGATTAAAGCAGAAGATTAGTATCTAGGGACCCAAGACCAATTGGTCTTGGATCTGTACATCCCGAACTTTGGCTTTCCAAAGTTAGTCTCTGTATAATTTCTGTAAGTCCTATTAGTATACCTCCTTGTAGATTGATTGTGAGGCCTTCCAAACCTTTGTGAATTGAAAGAATTATAGCTTGTGGTTTGGTTATTAGCAGTGTAAAACTGAGATTGGTTTCTTTGAAAACCTGAATTAGTCACATTTCTGAATTTTGAATGGTTTTCATTTTTACCAGTATTATTATTACCATTAGACTTATTCTCTGTTTTAGTAGGCCTCACACCTCTGAATCTTTGCTTCAGAGAGCAATCTGCAACTAGGTGCCCTAATTGATTACACCTAAAACAACACCTATGTTCAACCTTTTTATCAACAGGTGTTTTAGATGTCGAGGCATTATTACCGCCCGTTTGTCTCACATAAGGTGGGACATACGGGTTTAGCGGAGATTTCTTTTCAGATGTTTTCTTTATATCTCCACTTTTTGGTAATACTTCCTCTTGATTTGTCTCACTCGACTCAGAAGACTTGTCCGAGTTAGATGAGACAGGACTCGGAGCAGAAATTTTAACACTTGCAACAGGCTTACTAACTTCTGGTTCTTTAGTAGTAACTGGAATTGGAACTGTCTGAACAACCTCAAAGTCAACAGATTTCTGAACACTAGGATTAAAAGTGTAATTGTGATTATAAGGTGGTGGAACCTCATGATAACCAATTCATCCCCTCTTAACAGAGGAACCTTAATCACTAACAAGGTGATCAAGAATAGCAGAGGAATTTCTGAACTGCTCAAGTTTTCTATTCAGTTCCACCACTTTCACCTGGTGATCAGCAATCTGTTTTTCTCTTTCAGCTATTAGCTTGTTTTTTTCTTCCAAAACTTCATAGCTTAGATCAATCACTTGTATTTTTTCAACAAGTTTTGATTTTAGACTTTTAATATCCTTTTCACAAGCTTTTATTTTAACTTTATAGCTATTTTCTCTTGCTTTAGTAAAGTGATGATCTTCTTTTAAAGTTTTAAACTCAGCATCCAAACCAACATACTGATCAGTTATAGTTGCTAATTGCTCAGACAAGTTTTCACATTTAGAACAAGTAGATTTAGAACATACCTCGGAGAGCTGGTCTTTAACATCTGCCATGAGAGCTTTTTCTTCTCCGGTAACCTTCTCATTTCCTTCGGTTTCAACCTTCGCCAAATTTGCCTGTTCGAAAGTTTCTTCAGAATGCAGGTTCCAGTTGTATTCACCATCTTCTCTGGAAATCATAGCACTATAATCTTTACTACCCCCATTATGCTGTGTAGACTTGCCTTGACCACGTTCTACACGCTCATTTCTGCACTCCTTAGCAAAGTGGCCGTTTTGCTGACAGTTGTAGCATCTTACCTTCGTCTTGTCAAACCCTGGCATTCCACCGACAAACTTTCTTCCGGTCTTTTTCATAAACCGTTTCACTCTTCTTACGATCATAGCCATCTGCCATTGCAGATCCATTTCTTCCATATCATCAGCATCAATCTGGTCATAGTCTTCATCCAACATAGCTGGATCAACAATCTTCCCCTGAATGTAGTTCTCATAGGAAGCAATAAAAGAAGCATAGAGAGCAACCTGCTCTTCAGCAGATTTGACACTCATAGACATCTTAGAGTAGTTGTTGCTAGGAATACTTGGAGAGCAACTACTCTTGCTTGCTTGCGGTTTAGAAGCACTAGATCCACCTGCTACAAAGCAAACATCACCATTCGTGTTGACTGACACATGCCCCTCATGTGATGAGTTGGCACCCGACTCTCCCTTCGAGTAGTAGGCGGCTGATTCAGTCTTCGAACCTGAACTAGAGTTGACTTTAGCACCATACATACCTGGATCTTGAACCTGATCCGTAGGTGTCTCCTTTCTAACCATGTTAAGCTCAAAGGTTCGGAGCTTGTTGACTGCCGTTTCCAGATCATATTGGGGAAAGTCTTTGTCTTCCCTCATCAGCACCGTATACATCTCCCATTTTGGTGGGAGAGCATCAAGAAGCTTCTCAACTATCTCTTCTTCTCGGTAAGAAATTGAATAGTTGCTCAGTTCAGTCATCAGATGATAATATCGGGTGATGATATCATCTAGAGATTCATTCTTCAAATACTTGAAGACTGAGAACTGTGTTTTGAGCAATTTGATCTTCGAAGCACGGATTCCCACATTTCCTTCAAACCGGTTCTCAAGAGCTTCCCAAAGCTCTCTTGCTGTCTTGTACTTTCTAAACGTATGAAGGATCTCTTGTGGAAGAGCCATAGTGATAGCAGCATGATCCTTGCTCTCGGCCTCATACATCTTTTTCTCTTCATCTTCCATTTTGCTGTACTTCTTGATCTGATCACGACCTTCGTACTCCATAGTTGGTGGAATATAACCATCCTGGATGCCTACCCACATTTTCGCATCCTGGTACTTGACATATTGTTCGAACCGATCCTTCCATGCAACGAAATCGGTTCCCTTCAGCAACCTTGGTGCTTTTGTAGCTGAGCCTGCTTCTACTTCCATCTTTACTAACTCAGAGATGTTAATTGATGACATCTTTCTCGAAACTAAGAAACCCGAAAAAATCAAAAAAAAAATTCTTCTGAAAAGTACTGTAGGCGAAGTTACGGATAACTTCGCTTAGACTTAACTTCGCTGGATCTTTCTTAAATTCGCGTGACTTGGCGAAGTTGAGTGTAACTTCGCTTAGGGTAAGCGAACTTAGGAAGTAGGAGAGGTTGTAGAGAACTTCGCTTGAGATAGGCGAACTTGAGAAGGTAGGCGAAGTTGTGGATAACTTCGCTTAACCTTATATCTTCGCCGAAACCCTACGAACAGTGATGGCAACTTCGCCTGATCAACACGAAGTTTCTGCAGATCTGGAATCTGGATTTTTCAAGGTTTTTGACGGTGTAATAGGTTGAATACGATGGTAGGAGGTAAGAGTGACACAAAAACACAGAAAACACGTCCCGCGAATAGTCGAAACGGGACGATTTCTACACCCGCGTGAATATCCCGAACCACACAATCGAGCAAAAGCTCTGATACCAATTGTAGGTTCCCTGGACGGATCAACACGAGATATCTCGATCTACGTAGGTGCGGAATCCCTGCGTAGGTCGTTACGAGCGTAGAAGACATGAATAGATTAAACACGATACGATAAACAAACACGTTATATTATAACCAAAACACGTGATACGATATCACTATTACAGACACGAACTCTCGTCCTCACGTTAACGATCACACGAACTCTCTGGTTCAACAACTTAAACAAACCGTAACCTAGTAATATAAATACACGACAACTTCGCATGGCATGTTCAGGCGAAGTTGTCCATAACTTCTCTTGACTAACAAGTTCGCCTAAACAGCGAACTTGTTAGTAACTTCGCTTAAGACATATAAAACATAATTAATCATTACAGACTCGATTACAGACACTAGACTATGAACTACTGACATTATGCACCAACACATACCAAGCTCTCGGGGCTTGATGTAGACCATACAGGGCCTTGTTTAATCGGTAAACACGGTCCGGATACTCTGGATCTTCAAAACCAGGAGGCTGCTGAACAAACACCTCTTCGTGTAGTTCACCATTGAGAAAAGCACTCTTAAAATCCATTTGGTAGACCTTGATATTCTTGTAAGCTGCATATGCCAGGAAGATTCGAATCGATTCTAATCTTGCAACTGGAGCATATACCTCTGTGTAATCAATACCCTCCTGCTGATGAAACCCTTGCACCACTAGACGTGCTTTGTTTCTGACAATCACACCTCTATCTTCTTTCTTACACTTAAATACCCACTTAGTCGGAATTGCTTTCTTGACTCTAGCAGGCTTGTCTATTAAATCCCAAACACCAAATCGTGAAAATTGCTGTAATTCTTCTTGCATAGCTTCTACCCAAGAAGGATCTTCAAGTGCCTTTCGAGCCGTTGTTGGCTCAACTTGAGATAGAAAGCAAGTTAATTTAGCAAGATTCACAATTCCCAATGAATGTAAATCAGTGTAAGCACACAATATGTTATTATCACTTGACGAAGCAACTTGATGACGTGTATGAACGCTCACATCAAGTTCTCCAATGATGTTTTGCTGTGGATGATATCCATGAATCCGAAGAGTGGGATTCTCAGGAACAACAACATTATCAAATAAGTTAGTGTAATGTTCACCAAGTTCAGGAGATGAAACATTATCACTGTCAAGGTTAATAACTTGATCTCCAGTTTGATCATCATCCGAAGAAGTAGAAACATTATCGATAGCCACTGGAGAAGCAACTTGAGGTTCCTCAGTTGGAGCATCAGGTTGAGCTGCAAGATCATTAGAACTTGAAAATCGGGGAATTGCCAAATGATCTTCAAAGTATGCTAGAACCAGGTCTTCGTCAATGTATTCAGTTGACGGAGAAAATGAATTAAATAAACTATCGTAGTCAAACATCCAATCAGGACCTTTCCCTTGAGAAGGAGTTGAGTACTTTTGGCAGTCCACATGGTACCATTCTTCAACACAACCGGATGTAAAGTTGAATACCCTTTTCTTTGGAGATGCATATCCCAAGAAACACCCATCGATAGTTTTTTCTTCAAAATTCCCCGCATCCTTCTTCAACATAGTACAAGGACACCCAAAAGGTTCCAGGTACTTTAAATTAGGTTTTCGATTATTCAATAACTCATAGCTTGTCTTTTTGAGTCTTTTAAATGTTAGAACCTGATTAAGAGTATAGCAAGCTGTATTCACCGCCTCATTCCAGAATTGGACGGGAAGCTTAGAATCAGCGAGCATTGTACGTGCAGCTTCAATCAAGGTTCGATTCTTTCGTTCGGCAACACCATTTTGTTGAGGTACATAAGGTGCACTGTATTCTCTATGAATTCCTTTTTGAACACAAAAGAAATCCAATACAGTGTTTTTGAATTCAGTACCATTATCACTACGGATTCTCCTCACCTTTTGTTTGTAAAGTTATTCGATCTTGGTGATAAGGTTTTGTACCAAAACCGGTGTTTGATCTTTCGAACTCATAAATAACACCCATGAGTATCTTGAATAATCATCAGTCACCACAAGACAATACCAATCCCCAGAAATACTCGCACGATTCACAGGACCAAACAAATCCATATGAAGTCGTTCAAGAGGAGTATTAATGGAATTTAATAATTTAGAAGGATGTGTTTTCTTCTTCTGCTTGCCCTTTTTACATGCAACTCAGTGATCGGATAATTAAAAATTCTTCAACGAGACACCTTCCACTAAATCATTAATCATCAAATAATTCATCTTTCTCACATGTATGTGACCCATTCTACGATGCCATAGAATTGAGTCTTTCTCGGTTGCCTTCGAGACAAAACATGTTTCGATCGATGTGGATATCTTAGAGCTCATGTTCAAGACATAAATATCATTCGATTGTGGTGATCGCATGACAACCATGTCCTCGGGAATAACATAACCCAGTTTCAAGATAAGACATTCCTTGTCAGTGAATATCGTTGTGTACTTTTTATCACAAATATGTGATACACTTAATAAATTATGATCTACTTTATCACAATAATTTACTTTCTCAAACGTGATGTAACCATTTGAAACTTCACCCTCTTGTGTGATCATGCCCCCAGAATTCCCAGCAAATGCCACATAACCCCCTTGAATATTCCTCACATTGGTTAATAGGTCGAGATTTCCAGTGATATGATGAGAACATCAACTATCCATTATCCAGTTTTCACCAGACACAGTCCTGGATGAACCCTACACACAAAATAAATATGATTAGTTCAAAAAGGCAGCCCAGGCCTCAGTCTTGGGCACCTTTTGGTTTTCTCTTTGATTATTAACTTTAACTGAGTTCAAATGTTGTTCAGCCACTTGTGAATAAGTTACAGGCTTTCTAGACTTTCGTCTTAAGTAAGCTACTTGAACAATGTTTGAATTCGTATTCCTACAAATTGGCTCATGCGGGAGAAACTTTGGTTTAACTTGACCATGTGTCTTATTAACATGAATAACCTTCTGTGGATTCACATTAGAGAACATAATATGAGTGTCATCAGTATATGACGCAGGTCGTTTCAGAATCTCCTTTACCAGTTGAATTGGTTTAGAGTTGTCCTTGATAAAAGGATGAAGATTCTGATAGCTCTTCTGATTACAATTACTCACAACATGACCAAGTTGACCGCAAAGAAAACAGCTTCGCATGTCTACACGATGTTGTTGTGTAGTAGTTGGAATGAATGATACAGAAGTTTGATGATGACTCACATTCTTGGTCATGCTCTTAGCAAACTCATCAGTTAATTCAGATTTCTTTTTCAAGTAAAAATCCAAATTAGAACAATTTGAAAAACTTTTCAATGTGTCTGTCCTGGTTGACTTCACAAAGTTGATTTTCTTAGCTTGTTTTAAAACATGCTTTGCCTTTATCAATGGGTCAGATGGAACTGATGTTTTCACTTGAGCATATCGACGTTCAAGATCTTGAATTTTTGACGTTTCATTGATAAAGACACTCTCAATAAGTTCAGGTTTAATGATACTTATTGGAATATCTTTTTCTGTGAACATCGTGTCCATCCCTTTTAATTTAAAAACTCTAACAGGTGAGGCTTAGAACTAGGAGGATTAACAAACCGCATTATGTCCTCATCAGAAATCTTTGGTTTATCTGACTTCTTTGCCTTTACAGGTTTATTTTTTACCGGTTCTACTTTTTTAATGTGAGACTTGAATGAACCATACACAGCTTCCTCAAATTCTTGAGGTTCACAAAGAATATGATTAGAACTTGGGATGTTCTTATTCTTGTGTATGATATCAGGTTCAAACACGTCCTCGATAATCACTTTATCATCATTCTCAACAAAGGCCTTTTTACTTTGAACATGAGGTTATTGAGGAGCAACCTGGGTCTTAACAGTTTCTGTTTTAAGTGGTTTTACTGAGTTAACTAGTTTAGGTTTTTCAGAAATCACTGTTTCTTTCTCAATCAAATCTTCTTCTTTTCTAGCAAAAGGATTAATTTTGTAGTCATTGTGAAATGGAGGTGGAACTTCAACAAAACCAATACCTTTCTTAGAATCCTTTTGTTTACCAGATACTTTAATAATTTCATTCAACAAAAAAACAGAATTCCTAAACTTTCCCAGTTTGATTTTCAACTCAAGAACCTCATTCTCAAGCTCGGTTATCTTTGAACGATGTTTCAGAATTTCTTGAAAATTTTGGTCATTAATCGTCGTTTTCACAGATAACTCAGCTTTGAGATCGTGGTTACTTGTCGACAATGCTTCAATCTTTTCTCGAGATCTCATTTGAGATTCAAGAGATTGTCGATAAGTATCCTTTAGAGAAGAAATTTCTATTACCAGATAATCATTTTGACTTTTCAAAGCTTCTAACTTAGGTTTGTTAGATTCACAATCAACGCATGATACTTTAACATATGAAGTAGCAGAGATAGAATGACTAACCTCATTGATTTTGGCCATGCAAGCAAATACTGTTGGAGGTTTGTCGCAAGAGTTGTCAGAATCAGAACCAGAATCATTATCAGAAGACATCTCACTCCCACTTGTATCTTGACAATCTTTAAGTAATCCAAACATAGCCAGATTTGCTTGAGCATCATTACATAATAACCGTTGTGACCAGTCATTACCATCTGCTAACATTGCTTGTGTTGTAGAAGAAGAAGGTTTCTTTTCAGCATCACTACCTCGAGGTGTAGAAGAAATATTTTGATCACGAGAACCAGTGTATTCTTTCTTTGGTTTGTCACATTCCTTTGCGAAATGTCCAAATTCTTGACAATTATAGCATTTTACTTTCAACTTGTCAAAACCCAACTTCTTGTTTAAAGCTGGAAGATCTTTACCAGTTCTCTGCATGAATCTTTTAACCATACGGACAATCATAGCCATGTTCCACTTTAAATCCATGATTTCCAAATCATCAGGATCTATCTGATCATAATCCTCATCAGTTAAATCACTTGTGGCAATCTTACTACTTACCAAGTTTTCGTACGAAGACATGAAAGCTGTCAGAAAAGCAAAGTTTTGCTCAGATTCCTTGATATTAACACTAGGTGTTGAAACAAATGGATTAGTAGTAGTTGAACTTCCAGAGCCACCAGACAATCCAGAATTACCAGCAGAATAGAAACAAACTTTTGGATCATTGAACATAGTTGATTCTTTTTCACTTGCAGCTTGGGTAAGAAAAGCATTGATTGGAGAGATAGTTGAACTAAGAGGCATACTTCCACCATAGAAAGCTGGATCTTGATTTTCCTTGGAAGATTTTTGACACTTAAGATCATATTCTCTAGCTTCAATCTTTTGTAAAAATTCAAGTTCAGTCAAGTCTTCGTTCAAGAAATAATCATTCTCTTTTAACACCATGAGAAATGTTGAACAAGAACTTGGAAGCACACTCTTAATAGTGTCAATTTTATCTATTTCAGAAACTTCCAATTTCATCTTATCCATTTCAGGAATTAAGTGAATAAACCTTGTAATCATCTCTTCAACAGATTAAAATTTCGAAACTAAAACTTAAGCATCACTTTCTTACTCTCAGTCGTGTTCCTCATACTTCTCATATGTAGATGTTGAAATAAAGAAGCACATCTCTTGATACTACCCACTTGATGAAAAATATTTTCTGGCAATGCCATAGTAAGAGTGGAATAGGCTTTTATCTTGATTTCTAAAGCTTTCTTCTCTTCTTGTGAGTATTGAGAAACAGCTTTATGAGTATACCCAATAGTATCGTCACCAATCATTGGTGCTACATAAACTTCATCGAGACAATATGAGAAATCAGGGTGAACAGACCCCAAATGAGAACGAAACCGAGGTTCCCACTTGGCAAAGTCACTAAACTTCATCAATCTAGGACATTTAGAATGTGAACCAATCTCGGTATCAAGTTGCAATATTTGTTGCATCAACATGTTCTGTGACGCTAATGCATACATACCAGCCATCTTTGAAAATTCTAGGGTTTAACGAATCAAATAGCGAATAAGGTTAACGAATCTGTGAACAGTTATAGAGAACTGTAATCATGAGAATAAGGAATCATGTCTTAACGAAGTTAAGGTTGATAGTTAACGAATCAGTCTATGAATCACAACTGAACTTAACGAATCAACCAACAAATCCGAAGATTAACAAATTAACCAAGCGAATTAACCAAGCGAATCACCAAGAATCAATCTTAGCGAATCAAATAATAAACAGTAACAAATCACTAAGGAATGCTTAGCGAATAAGATAACGAATTGACTATAGCTGATAACGAATCAAACTATAGCGAATCAGGTTGTTACAAGCGTTTGTAACAATCTCTGACACCTTATGCCACGTGGCAGAGGTTGTTATGACACAAATCCCAAAGTGGACGCGTGTCACACAAATCGGTTAATCCAATTGACGAATCAAATAACACGAATTAACAACTAACACGAACTGGCTAACGAATTACCTGAACAGGATAACGAATTAGCAACTTTGATAAACGAATTAAGTTAAACAGTATAGCGAATCAACGTAACGAATCATATTCATCTTGAATCTTCAAATCTTCAACATGAAATTCCAGAAATGATGAACATAAAACTACAAAAACCCACAAACCCAGAAATATCAAATTCGTAATACTATCTCAAATCGTAACCAAATCGCACAAATGACCAATCAAACAACTCATAACATCATCGCGAATCTAGAACACTAAACCTCGATATCAAACGATTCCAATTACCGATCCAATTATATCATAACATATACCCTGTTTCGGACTTAAACTGAAACCAAAATTAATCCACACAAAACCAATTCAAACCTCAATTCCAATTAACTAATCCGTACCAATACCTTAATCAACTCAAATCCAATCCAATTCAACCATAATTCAATCAAATCAACATAAACTTAGTCCAAAATTCATTTAAACATAAAACTAACATTATCAAACTAATTCAAACACCAAATCAAGTGTAATGAGAACCAACAGCTCTGATACCACTTGTTGGAACCCGATTCGTATCAATCCAATAACTATAACTATAACAGATCTCATATCTGTGAATAACCGATTAATACGTTTATAGATCTAGCTCATAATTACTATAGATTAAGTGTTGTGTATGTATATGTATTATCAATATATGTGTTAGTGTAATTCGTATAATATTAGCTTGAAGATCGAGAGAACAATTGGACAGAGGCTCGATAATTAACTCTCAATTCTTAAATATACAGTGAACAGGGGTTCACTATATATAGAAGAGGATCTGGTTCGCTAACATCCCCTAGCGAACTAGACTCTCCTTCGTTACATACATTAAGTTAACGAAACACCCCCTGATTCGTTAACATACCCTAACGAATCAGGAGGGAATACAATTAATGTCTTAGTTCTCTAACATCCCCTAGCGAACTAGACTTAATCTTAACGAACTAGATAATAAATTAACTAATTATTACATTAAATAATAAACAAAACGTTAACGATAATTACAAAGACTCAAGACGCAAAACCGTGCACTAACATCCATATCCCTTATATCTCTAAGATCTTCATCATGCAGAAAGGTCAGATCATTGTCAGTTTTGATGATTCCCAAGATGAGTTCATCTGAGTTTCGTAAAAGGTAATGGCCTTCACTTTCCTTGTATTCAATCATAGCTATTCAACCATTCTTTTGGACCTCATAGTTTGGTCTGACCATCCTTCTCCTCATACTGATACAGGTATTCAAGTTAGACAGGGGATTGTTGTTTCTGACAGACAATTGATAATTCAATTCAGCACTCCTTATATTTTTCATTTTAGTTGCTCTTCTGGTTCTGTCATGCTTTGTCAGCTTCCACTTTTTCTTTTCCTTCAAAAATGGGAACCCCTTGTGTGACAATCGTCAATTTCAGGTTAACTCCGTTAACTCAACTCCGTCAATTCAAACTTAAGATCGTTGAATCTATAACACACACTTCATTACATTTAAACTAGGGTTTAAATGACACTTAACACTTACTACATGTGTAGTCTTTCGGGAATTGCACCGAAACGCAAACGAGTTGACGCAAACGATTGATGAATAAACAAAAAACGTCAAAACAGTAATTATGTGATAATTATGTGTTAGACTTATGTGTTATGTGATAACATGGTTATAAACGTTAACTCAAGATGTAAACTAGTTAGTTAAGTTAGAAAAATAACAATTGATAGTGGAGGGACTTGAGTGTAACTTAGTATTCTATAAATATATCATTAACAACTAAACCCTAACTCTTATTTCTTTCTCCCTACTTCCGATCGGCCTCTTACCCCTTTGCTCCCTTGGCTGCCGTCCACTATATACACACATAACACCAAGAAATCAAGCCTTTGATTGAAGAACTAGGTGCTAGGAAGGTATAATTGATTATCCTATACATCCTTGTTACTTGATTTTGATGTTTAATGGGTTAATTGAAAACCCTAGCTGCCGATTTTTCATGTATGTATGAAGTTAATATGTTTGTTGTTGATTGATGATGATTTGATAACTAGATTGAATGTTGTTGCATGTTAACTGTTGTGTCTATGGTTTGAGTTCAAACAAAAACCCTAATCATGTATGTAATGGGTAATTGATGTGCATGGATGGTGTTTATGGAGTCTAGAGTGTTATATGAATGCATGATAGTTCATAGGTTGTTAATATATTGAGTTTGGATGCAAACAGTTTCTGGACAGAATGTGTATATGATGTTTAAGTGACTGTAACGAAGTGTAAACGTGAAAATTGGTTGAGATTATTGGTACTACAGTAAACTAGGTTGAGTCTAGTTTCTATAAAGTATAAACTTGTAATTTTTGGACAAGTAGAAGTTAACTTTTATTATTTTACAAAAACGTTGTGCAAAGCTGAGCTGTTAGACCTGCTATTAGGTTGTTTTGTAAATGTTATATCTCATGAACTACGAGACAAATTGGGTTAGTTCCACTTCTGGAAGTTGACTTATTGAGTTAGGAACCTAACCCAAGTGGTCTTGCATTTATTGGATTTTTCGTTTAACAGGAATTGCAAATAACATTCTGTTGCGCATGAATTTGACTGTTATGAGTTTGCTGTAATGATTTGATGATTGTGAGAAAACTATGTGGAATAAAAATATAATTAAATATGTTCTGGAAAGCTAAGACATATGTTCTTCTGTGATGATTTTTGGTAAATTAATTGAGATGCTATGATCGGTGAAATAGTACAATCTTTCTAGTAGGATTTCTGTCTCGGTGAAACTAGCTGCTGAGTTGTGTAAAAATGCATGAAACATGATACTTGCTATATAATTGTTATGTTTTGACCAAAATACCCTTGCGGGGAATAATTGCTAATTGATTGCCATGATTTGACCAAATTGCCCTCATGGGGAATAATGGCTAGTTAATTGTTATTTGTTGACCAAAATGCCCTTACGGGGAATAATTGATAGTGATGTACTTTATGAATACATGACACGTATATGATTGCTTACACATGTAATGTGTCACAAAAACACTTGTTAAGGTTACACACGATTCACAAACGAAACACGAAACATGTTATGTGCATAGGTATTATGTGCCGGGTCTAGAGACTCGATAATATTCCGACACTTAGAAAAATCTCTTTATTGTTTTAGAACGCTAGAGAGAGTTTTCCGGTGACGCGCATCTTGGTGATTTAATTTGGGAAATTCTTCGCAAACAGTGAGTTTCACTTTCCCCTCTTTAAACTGTTTTCAAACGCTTTTAATTTGAGAGAGATAACATACTCCACAACGCATTTAAGATTTTGTTATAAATTATATATCACTTGTAAAGGCTATGTGGCAAACGAAACATTTGAAGTCCTACACATCGAACTGGTTAATATTTTGAATAGCGAGTCACTGTTGAGTAGTACTACTGGGTTTGACAAACCCCACCCAACGCTAAACTCGACTGGAGGTCGAGCGGGTGTAATTTTGGCTAACACGTACCATGGTCTGGAGGACCTGGTGACAAGGCACTTAATAAACGAGTCAGCTTCGGTTTCGAACACTTAGTAATACTTGTTGTATAGACTAGCTACCTATCGATATATAATTGACTTAACACTATCTGTAACGCAAAACGCTGTAACGCAAAACGCTGTAACGCAAAACGTTGAACGCAAACGCTAAACGATTTATTTTTATATAACTTGTGAACTCACCAACCTTGTGTTGACACTTTTAGTATGTTATTCTCAGGTTGCCGAGGCGGGTGCGCGGTGTAGGAACATGCATTGCTTGAAAAACTTTTAACTATGCAAACTTACTTTTAACTGTTATCCTTGGTTTTAAATCGTCCTGCGTGACGTAACATTGTTTCTATGGTTTTACGCTTCCGCACTTATTTTCATTTAAACGTTTTTATGGTTTGATTATAACTGATGATTCCGATCCTGTTAGTTCACACCCTCTGACGGTAAAACTCCGTTAGTGGATTTTGAGGGTGTGACAGATTGGTATCAGAGCCAGGTTATAGCGAACTAGAAGCTGCATGCATACTAGACTTTAACCGCGACGACCCATTAGTTATAATGATACGCACTGCATAGGTTTGTGTAGTCTTGTAATCTTATCTCTTTACCTCTTTCACTCATACGCGCGCGCATACACGGCTTACTTGTAGGAATGTCGACGCCACCCTCATCATCATCCGATTCGATGACGCATGCTCACGGGAAGGAACCGCAGTTACCTATCGCATCGCCACCCCGAGTAGTCCCAGAACTCGAAGCTCCCGCGCCGAAGAAGTACCGCCTATCCGGTGGCATATACGAAAACGACGTTAGCTGGGAATGGTACCCTAACATGATCAGACGTATGGTCTATCGCGAACAAGTTCCCCCGTTACCTCACCCGAACCACCCTGCTTATCCCAACACCCTACCACCCATAACCGAACCTGTAGAGCGAGTTCTCGCAGCTGTTGTTTCATGCTTGGAGCGTGACGTGGGTTACATGCGCTATACGAGAGCGAACGTTTCCGGACTGTTAAAAGACGGAACCGAGACTAAGGAGGAGATTGCCCGCATGGCAGCGGCAATGAAGGAAATGCAAGAGGCTAGTGATCAACAGATGAAGATTATGATGAAGATGCAAGCCGAGATGATAGACTTGCAAGAGCAACTCCAGGTAGCAAGGACCCGAACCGAGATAGCTCTAGAGCGTTGCGATGTCTTACAAATGCAACTTGCTCAGAACGCAGCCGAGCCTGAGGCGGAGCCTGAGGCCGAACCTGAAGAAGATCCCGAAGAGGAGCCTGAAGAAGATCCCGAGGAAGATCCCGAGGAGGAACCCGAAGACGAACCGGAGGAAGAACCGGCTGAGCCAGAGGCACACTCAGAGGTGTCCACAGACGATGTACAAATGTGCAGATCCTTGGATTGGAACTGGCTAACGCGATGAACTGGGAGGAGTTCAAGAACATGATGCGAGAGGAGTACTGTCCAAGAGAAGAGATTTCGAAGTTAGAGTCAGAGTTCTGGTCACTAAAGATGGTGGGCTCGGAAATTGAAGCATACACTACTCGTTCTCACGAGTTGGCTGTGATGTGTCCGCGGATGGTGGATCCGCCGAGTATGAGGATTGAGATGTATATCGATGGGTTAGCACCGCAGATTCAGGGCATGGTGACGTCTTCCAGACCAGCCACAATACAACAAGAGATCTGTTTAGCTCACAAACTGACAGATCAGGCTGTGACCCAAGGTGCGTTACCACCTAGGGGTTCAACCACTAAAGCCCGTGACAACCCGAGCAATGACAACCACAGCAACAGCAACCCGAGCAGCGGAAAGAGGAAGTTTGACAACACCAGATCCTCGTCCTCGAACCTCCCACCGCAACAACACTACCGTAAGCCCGAAATTCACTCGGAGCTTTAACAACCAGAGTCACAACAACAACAACAACGGTAGCGGGCAGGTTTCGAGCGGATATGCTGAGAGATATCCAATGTGCAATAGGTGCAATTATCATCATGTTGGCCCGTGTAACCGTGTCAAGTGTCAGAGATGCGGAAAGATGGGTCACCAGGCGAAGGAGTGTGGAGGAGACCTTGCGGCAACGGGTGCTCCTAAACCACCTATGACAACGAAAGGATGTTACGAATGTTGGCAGGAAGGTCGTTTCAGGAAAGATTGTCCCAAGCTGAAACAGAACGACAACAATAGGGGTAATGGAAGTGGCAGTAATGGTGGAAGCAATGGCAAGGGAAGAGCTTTTTTGATTGGGTCGGGTCAAGCCCGCAATGATCCGCACGTGGTGACTGGTAAGTTCCCTGTGAACGATTGTTTTGCTTCTGTATTGTTTTGACACTGGAGCTGATAGGAGTTTTGTGTCGAAAGCCTTTAGCCAACTCTTAGACTTAATTCCAACTCCGTTAGATGCTAAGTTTCCTGTTGAATTAGCTGACGGTAAGACTATAGTAACGACTCATGTACTTGCGGGATGCAAGTTAAAACTGTCAGGTCATGTCTTTGACATCGACCTTATTCCTTTTACGCTTAGTAGTTTCGATGTCGTTGTCAGCATGGACTGGTTATCCGAGAATCGAGCGGAGATTATATGTCACGACAAGATAGTTCACATTTCTACCCCTTCCGGCGAGATCATTTCGGTCCAAGGTGAGAGGAGCGGCATGACCACCAGCGTCATTTCCCTTATGAAGGCGCAGAAGTACCTGCGAAAGGGTCATCCGGCAATTTTGGCACATATTGTTGAGAAACCCGCGGAGGAGAAACGAATTGAAGATATACCGGTTATGCGAGACTTTCCGGAAGTTTTCCCGGAGGATTTGCCTGAACTCCCTCCTATTCGTCAAGTCGAATTCCAAATCGAGTTGACACCCGGTGCAACACCCATAGCACGAGCCCCGTATCGGCTCGCACCGGCGGAACTTCAGGAGTTGTCCACTCAGTTGCAAGACTTGTTGGATAAGGGTTTTATCCGACCTAGCTCATCGCCATGGGGAGCCCCTGTCTTGTTTGTCCGAAAGAAGGACGGGACTTTCCGCATGTGCATCGACTACAGGGAGTTGAACAAGGTGACGGTCAAGAACCGTTATCCTTTACCCCGAATAGATGATTTGTTTGACCAGCTTCAAGGATCGAGTTACTACTCGAAGATCGATCTGCAATCCGGTTACCACCAACTAAGAGTGCGCGAAGAAGATATCTCAAAGACGGCTTTCAGAACGCGGTATGGTCACTACGAGTTTTCGGTTATGCCTTTTGGCCTAACCAACGCACCAGCCGTATTTATGGATCTCATGAATCGAGTATGCAAGGCGTACCTCGACAAGTTTGTGATTGTTTTCATTGATGATATTCTCGTCTACTCCAAGAACGAGGCTGACCATGAAGAGCACTTGAGGTTAATTTTGGAATTATTGAAGAAGGAACAACTGCATGCTAAACTCTCGAAATGTGAATTTTGGCTTCGCGAGGTTCACTTTTTAGGACATGTGATCAACGAGAATGGTATCCATGTCGATCCCGGTAAGGTAGAGGCCATCAAAAACTGGGAAGCACCTAAGACTCCGACTGAGGTGCGGCAATTCCTAGGACTGGCCGGCTACTACCGGCGTTTCATCGAGGGATTTTCAAAGATTGCTCAACCCCTCTCCGCTTTGACTCACAAAGGTACTAAGTACAATTGGGGTGATGCGCAAGAATCCGCTTTTCAATTGTTGAAAACCAAACTTTGTAGCGCCCCTATTCTAGCCCTCCCCAAGGGAACGGAAAATTTTAAGGTACACTGTGACGCATCTATACAAGGTCTCGGTTGTGTGCTGATGCAACTCGAGAAGGTTATAGCCTACGCTTCTCGACAACTACGGGTTCACGAGAAGAACTACATGACCCATGATTTGGAACTCGGAGCTGTGGTGTTTGCTCTTAAGATATGGAGGCATTACTTGTACGGTACCAAGTTTACCATTTACACCAAACACAAGAGTCTCCAACATATCTACGACCAGAAGGAGCTGAACATGCGACAGCGCCGTTGGGTCGAGCTGCTCAAAGATTACGATTGTGCCATCAAGTACCACCCTGGCAAGGCCAATGTAGTGGCCGACGCCCTCAGCAGAAAAGAAACAGATAAACCCATACGAGTGCGAGCATTGCAACTCACGATTCATGCCAGCTTACCCGATCAGATTCACGATGCGCAACTTGAAGCTTTGAAAGATGACAATCTTCCATCGGAACTCATGCGGGGGAAGAACAAGCAACTTGAAACCAGATCGGACGGGGTCCGATATTTTGAGAACCGGATTTGGGTTCCACGATACGGAGAGTTGAGAACTCTAGTAATGGACGAAGCTCACAAGTCCCGATATTCTATCCACCCTGGCTCAGATAAAATGTATCATGATTTAAAGGCACTTTACTGGTGGTCGAACATGAAAGCCGACATTGACACCTACGTGAGCAGATGCTTGACTTGTGCCAGAGTCAAGATAGAATACCAGAAACCATCTGGCCTACTGCAACAACCGGAACTCCCAATGTGGAAATGGGAACACATCTCAATGGATTTTATTACGGGTTTACCTAAGACACTGACGGGATGCGATACCATCTGGGTGATCGTTGACCGGTTGACCAAGTCTGCACACTTCTTAGCGATTAAGGAATCGGACAAAATGGAAAGACTGACTCGCGTCTACATGAAGGAAGTAGTGTCTGGACACGGAGTGCCTGTCTCAATCATTTCTGATCGAGATTCTCGTTTCACTTCGCACTTTTGGAAGTCGCTGCAAAGCGAAATAGGCACCCGTCTTGATATGAGCACGGCATACCATCCTCAAACGGATGGGCAAAGTGAACGAACTATTCAAACCCTGGAGGATATGTTGCGTGCCTGCGTATTGGATTTCGGAAAAAGTTGGGAACCCCACTTACCTTTGGTAGAATTTTCGTATAATAACAGCTACCACGCAAGTATTAAAGCAGCACCGTTTGAAGCGCTGTACGGACGGAAGTGTCGATCACCACTCTGCTGGGCAGAGGTGGGTGACAGCCAAATCACTAGTCCGGAACTGATACTCGAAACTTCGGAAAAGATTGTCCAAATCCGAAATCGCATGGCAGCAGCACGAGATCGCCAAAAGAGTTACGCCGACAAGCGCCGAAAACCTCTCAAATTTCAAGTGAACGATCGAGTGTTACTCAAAGTCTCACCTTGGAAAGGTGTGGTTCGCTTTGGTAAGCGAAACAAACTCAACCCACGATATGTTGGTCCTTACCGGATAACTGAGCGCATTGGTCCGGTGGCGTACCGACTGGACCTACCAATGGAACTCGGTGGCGTACACAGTGTATTCCACGTGTCCAATTTGAAGAAATGCCTATCTGATGAAACCCAAGTAGTCCCTTTGGAGGAACTGCAAGTTGATGAACAGTTACGTTTCATTGAGGAACCAGTCGAGGTTTTGGATTGGGAAACCAAAACGCTCAAGCACAGCAAAATTCCAATCGTTAAGGTTCGTTGGAACTCGAGACGTGGACCGGAGTTCACGTGGGAACGCGAGGATCAAATGATGAAAAAGTATCCTCACCTTTTCGAAGGGCAAACCAAACACAGAAAACCGCGAAACCCGGCAAACCGTCAGACATCACCGGAGGTATGAATTAAATTTCGGGATGAAATTTCTTTCTACTAGGGGATGATATGACAAACTAAAAATTTTTCTTCTTACTTTTTCAGACACTCATCACGACTTGACTCAAATTTTCGGGACGAAAATTCTTCAACATGGGAATGATGTGACAATCGTCAATTTCAGGTTAACTCCATTAACTCAACTCCGTCAATTCAAACTTAAGATCGTTGAATCTATAACACACACTTCATTACATTTAAACTAGGGTTTAAATGACGCTTAACACTTACTACATGTGCAGTCTTTCGGGAATTGCACCGAAACGCAAACGAGTTGACGCAAACGATTAATGAATAAACAAAAAACGTCAAAACAGTAATTATGTGATAATTATGTGTTAGACTTATGTGTTATGTGATAACATGGTTATAAACGTTAACTCAAGATGTAAACTAGTTAGTTAAGTTAGAAAAACAACAATTGATAGTGGAGGGACTTGAGTGTAACTTAGTATTCTATAAATATATCATTAACAACTAAACCCTAACTCTTATTTCTTTCTCCCTACTTCCGATCGGCCTCCTTCCCCTTTGCTCCCTTGGCTGCCATCCACTATACACACACATAACACCAAGAAATCAAGCCTTTGATTGAAGAACTAGGTGCTAGGAAGGTATAATTGATTATCCTATACATCCTTGTTACTTGATTTTGATGTTTAATGGGTTAATTGAAAACCCTAGCTGCCGATTTTTCATGTATGTATGAAGTTAATATGTTTGTTGTTGATTGATGATGATTTGATAACTAGATTGAATGTTGTTGCATGTTAATTGTTGTGTCTATGGTTTGAGTTCAAACAAAAACCCTAATCATGTATGTAATGGGTAATTGATGTGCATGGATGGTGTTTATGGAGTCTAGAGTGTTATATGAATGCATGATAGTTCATAGGTTGTTAATATATTGAGTTTGGATGCAAACAGTTTCTGGACAGAATGTGTATATGATGTTTAAGTGACTGTAACGAAGTGTAAACGTGAAAATTGGTTGAGATTATTGGTACTACAGTAAACTAGGTTGAGTCTAGTTTCTATAAAGTATAAACTTGTAATTTTTGGACAAGTAGAAGTTAACTTTTATTATTTTACAAAAACGTTGTGCAAAGCTGAGCTGTTAGACCTGCTGTTAGGTTGTTTTGTAAATGTTATATCTCATGAACTACGAGACCAATTGGGTTGGTTCCACTTCTGGAAGTTGACTTATTGAGTTAGAAACCTAACCCAAGTGGTCTTGCATTTATTAGATTTTTTGTTTAACAGGAATTGCAAATAACATTCTGTTGCGCATGAATTTGACTGTTATGAGTTTGCTGTAATGATTTGATGATTGTGAGAAAACTATGTGGAATAAAAATATAATTAAATATGTTCTGGAAACCTAAGACATATGTTCTTCTGTTATGATTTTTGGTAAATTAATTGAGATGCTATGATTGATGAAATAGTACAATCTTTCTAGTAGGATTTCTGTCTCGGTGAAACTAGCTGCTGAGTTGTGTAAAAATGCATGAAACATGATACTTGCTATATAATTGTTATGTTTTGACCAAAATACCCTTGCGGGGAATAATTGCTAATTGATTGCCATGATTTGACCAAATTGCCCTCATGGGGAATAATGGCTAGTTAATTGTTATTTGTTGACCAAAATGCCCTTACGGGGAATAATTGATAGTGATGTACTTTATGAATACATGACACGTATATGATTGCTTACACATGTAATGTGTCACAAAAACACTTGTTAAAGTCACACACGATTCACAAACGAAACACGAAACATGTTATGTGCATAGGTATTATGTGCCGGGTCTAGAGACTCGATAATATTCCGACACTTAGAAAAATCTCTTTATTGTTTTAGAACGCTAGAGAGAGTTTTCCGGTGACGCGCATCTTGGTGATTTAATTTGGGAAATTCTTCGCAAACACTGAGTTTCACTTTCCCCTCTTTAAACTGTTTTCAAACGCTTTTCATTTGGGGGAGATAACATACTCCACAACGCATTTAAGATTTTGTTATAAATTATATATCACTTGTAAAGGCTAAGTGGCAAACGAAACATTTAAAGTCCTACACATCGAACCGATTAATATTTTGAATAGCGAGTCACTGTTGAGTAGTACTACTGGGTTTGACAAACCCCACCCAACGCTAAACTCGACTGGAGGTCGAGCGGGTGTAATTTTGGCTAACACGTACCATGGTCTGGAGGACCTGGTGACAAGGCACTTAATAAACGAGTCAGCTTCAGTGTCGAACACTTAGTAATACTTTTTTTATAGACTAGCTACCTATCGATATATAATTGACATAACACTATCTGTAACGCAAAACGCTGTAACGCAAAACGCTGTAACGCTGTAACGCAAAACGCTGAACGCAAACGCTAAACGATTTATTTTTATATAACTTGTGAACTCACCAACCTTGTGTTGACACTTTTAGTATGTTATTCTCAGGTAGCCGAGGCGGGCGCGCGGTTTAGGAACATGCATTGCTTGAAAAACTTTTAACTATGCAAACTTACTTTTAACTGTTATCATTGGTTTTAAATCGTCCTGCGTGACGTAACATTGTTTCTATGGTTTTACGCTTCCGCACTTATTTTCATTTAAACGTTTTTATGGTTTGATTATAACTGATGATTCCGATCCTGTTAGTTCACACCCTCTGACGGTAAAACTCCGTTAGTGGATTTTGAGGGTGTGACACCTTGTCAGCTTCACTTTTCAAATACTTTGAGAGTTCATTTTGCTGTCTCCCTGCCAACTTGTTGCTATCATGATAATCATATAAATTCAGTGTGGCTATTTTCTCCAACGGCTCCCTTGAATAGTCAGCAAAGTCCTCTCTAAAGATAATATCTCTCAGGTGTCTACTCTGTATAATTACTCTGTATATTGAAGTATCTGGAAAACAAAAGGATTCAAAGAAAGGCATCGGTTTTGTTGAAATTCCGCCACCTTTTCATAATGATTATATAATTAATCCTTTTGCTAGAAAAGAAGAAGATTTGATTGAAAAGGAATCTGTGATTTCTCAAACATCTAAACCGGTTAAAACAGAGATTGTTAAAACCCAAGTTGCTCCTCAAAAACCTCATGTTGAAAGCAACAAAGTCTTTGTTGAGAATGTTGATAAAATGATTTCCGAAGACGTGTTTGAACCTGAGGTAATACACAAAAAAAGAACATCCCTAGTTCTAATCATATTCTTTGCGAGCCTCAAGAATTTGAGGAATCTGTGTATGGTTCAGTCAAGTCTCAAGTGAAAAAGGAAGAAACTGTGAAAACCAAACCAGTGAAGGCAAAGAAGTCAGATAAACCAAAGATTCTGATGAGGAGTTAATGCGCTTCATTAATCCTCCTAGTTCTAAGCCATCATCTGCTAGGGTTTTTAAGTTAAAAGGAATGAATACTATGTTCACTGAAAAAGATATCCCGATTAGTATCATTAAACCAGAACAAATTAAGAGTGTCTCTTACAATGAAACTGACAAGTTGAAAGATTTGGAACGTCAATATGTTTGTGCCAAGACATCAAAGTCATCGGACCCAGTATTTAAAGCAAAACAATGTTAAAACAAGCTAAACAGGTTCAGTTTGTCAAATCAACTGGAACAGATACATTGAAAAGCTTTTCCAATTGTTCTAATCTTGATTTTTATATGTAAAAGAAGTCTGTCACTTCTGATGAGTTGACCAAACATTTCACTGAAAATGTAAGTTATCAACCTTCGGTTGTTTATGTTTCTGCTAAACCTCAACATGGTCATGTTGACATGTGAAGTTGCTTCTTATGCGGTCAACAAGGTCATGTAGTGAGAAACTGTGGTCAACAGAGATCTCAAAATCTCCATCCATTTGTTAAGGATCATTCAAAACCGGTTCCTGTGATAAAGGAGATCTTGAAACGACCAATGTCGTGTGAGGATGATACACATATCTTGTTTTCTAACGTGAATCCTTGTAAGGTAATTCATGTGCATGAAACTCATGGTCAGGTGAAACCAAAACTCGTTCCAACTGAGCCTATATGTAGGAACATGAATTCAAATGTTGTTCAAGCTGCTTATTTACGATGAAAGTCTTGGAGGCCGGCAACATATTCTCAAGTTGTTGAACAACAGTTGAAGTCTGTTCAAATTAATGATCAGAGAGAAACTCAAAAGGTGCCCAAGACTGAGGCCTCAGCTGCCTTTTTGAACTAATCATCTTTACTTTGTGTGTAGGGTTCATCCAAGACTGTGTCTTGCGAAAACTGGATAATGGATAGTGAATGTTCTCGTCATATCACTGGGAATCTCGACCTATTAACCAACGTGAGAAATATTCAAGGGGGTTATGTAGCGTTTGCTGGGAATTCTGGGGGGATGATCACACAAGAGGGTGAAGTTTCAAATGGTCACATTACTTTTGAAAGGTCAATTACTGTAACAAGGTGGATCATAACTTATTGAGTGTGTCGCTGATTTGCGATAAAAAGTACACTACGATATTTATTGACAAAGAGTGTCTTATCTTGAATCCGGGTTATGTGATTCCCGAGGACATGGTTGTCATGCGATCACCACGATCAAATGATATTTATGTCTTAAATATGAGCTCTAAAGTATCAACGTCTGTCGAAACATGTTTTGTCTCTAAAGAAACTGAGAAGGACTCTATTCTATGGCATCGTAGAATGGGTCACATACATGTTCGAAAGATGAATTATTTAATGGCTAATTACTTAGTTGAGGGTGTCTCGTTGAAAAACTTTAAGTTATATGATCATTGCATTGCATGCAAAAAGGGCAAGCAGAAGAAGAAGTCACATCCCTCTAAGTTATTAAATTCCATTGATACTCCTCTTGAACGACTTCATATGGATTTGTTTGGTCCTGTGAATCGTGCGAGTATTTCTGGGGATTAGTATTGTCTTGTTGTCACTGATAATTATTCAAGATACTCATGGGTGTTATTTATGAGTTCGAAAGATCAAACGCTAGTTTTGGTACAAAATCTTATCACTAAGATCGAATCACTATACAAACAAAAAGTGAGGAGAATCCGAAGTGATAATGGTACTGAATTCAAAAACACTGTATTGGATTTCTTTTGTATTCAAAAAGGAATTCGTCGAGAATACAGTGTATCTTATGTACCACAACAAAATGGTGTTGCTGAACGAAAGAATAGAACCTTGATTGAAGCTGCACGAACTATGCTCGTTGATTCTAAGCTTCCTGTCCAATTTTGGAATGAGGCGGTGAATACAACTTGTTATACGCTTAATCGGGTTTTAACTGTTAAACGACTCAAGAAGACAAGTTACGAGCTGTTGAATAATAGAAAACCTAACTTAAAGTACCTGGAACCTTTTGGATGTCCGTGTACAATGTTGAAAAAGGATGCGGGTAAATTTGAAGAAAAAGCTATCGAAGGATATTTCTTGGGATATGCATCTCCAAAGAAAAGGGTATTTAACTTCACGTCTGGTTGTGTTGAGTAATGGTACCATGTCGACTGTCAAAAGTACACAACTCCTCCTCAAGGGAAAGGTCCCGACTGGATGTTTGACTATGATAGTTTATTTAATTCATTTACTCCTTCAACTGAACATATCGATGAGGATCTTGTTCGAGAATACTTTGAAGATCATTTGGCCATTCCAAGATTTTCTAGTTCTAATGATGTTGAAGCTCGACCTGATGCTCCAACTGAAGAATCATATGTTGCATCTCTAGTTAATGTTGATAATTTATCTTCTTCTGATGATGATGATCAAGCTGAAGATCAAGTTATTGCAATTGACAATGATAATGTTTCATCTCCTGAACTTGGTGAACATTATACTAATTTATTTGATAATTTTGTTGTGCCTAAGAATCCTACTCTTCGGATTCATGGTTATCATCCACAAGAAAACATCATTGGAGATCTTGATGTGGGCGTTCGTACACGTCATCAAGTTGCTTGGACAAGTGATAATAACGTATTGTGTGCATATGCTGATTTACGTTCATCAGGAATTGTAAATCTTGAAAATTCACTTACTTTCTATCTCAAGTTGAGCCAACGACGGCTCGTAAGGCACTTGAAGATCCTTCTTGGGTAGAAGCTATGAAAGAAGAATCACAGCAATTTGCACGTTTGGGTGTTTGAGATTTAATCTACAAGCCTGCTAGAGTCAAGAAAGCGATTCTGACTAAGTGGGTATTTAAATGTAAGAAAGATGATCGAGGGGTGATTGTCAGAAACAAAGTACGTCTAGTGGTGCAAGGTTTTCATCAGCAAGAGGGTTTTGATTACACAGAAGTATATGCTCCAGTTGCAAGATTAGAGTCGATTCAAATCTTCCTGGCATATGCTGCCTATAAGAATATCAAGGTCTATCAAATGGATGTTAAAAGTGCTTTTCTTAATGGTGAACTACACAAGGAAGTGTTTGTTCTACAGCCTCCTGGTTTTGAAGATCCTGATTATCCGGACCGAGTTTACCGATTAAACAAGGCCCTGTATGGTCTACATCAAGCCCCGAGAGCTTGGTATGGCACGCTCGCTGACCATCTGACTGATAACGTCTTCAAACGAGGGACTGTCGACTGCACTTTATTTCATAAAACTATTGGTGACGATCTTCTCCTAGTTCAGATTTATGTCGACGACATTATCATTGGGTCTACAAATGACACGTTGTGTAAGGAGTTCGAGAAGTCCATGCAAACAAAGTTCGAGATGAGTTCGATGGGAGAGATGAATTTCTTCTTAGGGTTGCAAGTTCACCAGTCTACTAACGGAATCTTTATTCACCAGACAAATTATGTGAACGATGTCTTGAGCCGATTCAAGATATCTGCCGGAAAAATCCCTTCTACTCCTCTTCCCGTGGGTCACAATTTATCACCGGATGAATTGGAGGATACCGTTGATCCTACCCTCTATCGTGTCATGATCGGTTCTTTAATGTATCTAACGGTTTCTCGCCCTGACATTATGTTTGCTGTTTGTCTTTGTGCTAGGTTTCAAGAAAGTCCCCGAGTGACTCACCTAGCTGCGGTTAAGAGAATTCTTCAGTATTTGAGGGGAAATCCAGACATCGGGTTGTGGTACCCCAAGGATGACACTTTTGATCTTACTGCTTATTCAGACTCAGACTATGGAGGTTGCAAGATCAACTTCAAATCAACGACTGCAGGATGTCAATTTTTAGGAAACCGGCTTGTTTCCTGGCAGTGTAAAAAGCAGACAACGGTCTCTACTTCAAACGCCGAAGCTGAGTATGTTGCAGCCTAGAGTTGCTGTTCCCAGGTTTTGTGGATACAACAACATCTTCGCGACTACGGTTTGAAGTTTCTTACTTCTCCTATTTTGATTGATAATTCTGCTGCAATTTCTATCACAAAGAATCCCGTACAACATTCAAAAACAAAACATAACGAAATTAGATATCATATTATACGGGATTGCTTTGAGAAGAAATTAATTGACCTTGAGAAAGTACATACTGACTTTCAGAAAGCCAATCTATTTACCAAAGCTTTTGACAAAACGCGTTTTCAATTTCTGCTTGGTTTAAATGGATTGAAGACTCACGCTGATATCCTTAAACAAGTATGACTATCTTTGTTTTATGTCATTTTTCTTTTAAAATTCATTTTGGTTTTAGGGGGTGAAAATTTGAAAATCCAAAAAGATTGTGATTTAATTTTTGTATAGAAAAATTTGAAAATCCAAAAATATTGTGATTTAAATTTGTACTGAAAAATCCGAAAATCCAAAAAGATTGTAAAGTTTATTTTGTTTATAAGAAAAGAAAAAACGACAAAAATATTGTGTTTTTAATGTCTGTATAGAGAAAAACCAAAAAGATTTTTGCATGCGTTCGCTGAAAAATATGTCAACTATCTACATTTGAAGGACATGTACTAGTATATGTTTGGTCCTGACATTACTAGTGAATGATCGGGTTAGCCATTCATCTGATAATGGAAAATAGTTGGGGCGTTTGTTATGCGGTTTTAGATTATTTTCTCGCTGAAAATTATGTCGGTTATTTAAGTTTGTGGAGCATGCTTGCATGTCTTGGTCCTATTATTCACTTGTAGAATTGATAGAAAAACCATTTATTTATAGACTTAAGTTAACTGGGGCAATTAAATTTATCTTTACTTTGTTTTATGTTCCTCAAAATTTTGAGTTTTTGAAGCAAAAAGAGAAAATGATAGTATTGATTATCTTGACTCCAAATCCAGCAAGAAGTAAGCTTAAAAGACTGTGTGCTTAATTGCATTGGTGCATTGGTAGGTCTTAACACAAACAAGTAGAGTAAAGTATGTGATATAGACATAAAGAAACGCCAAATTGAAAGGGGTTTTAGTCTCTAGAAAAAGTCTCGGTGAGGATGGCAGAAATGTAATAACCTGTCATACTCAAGCCTTATACTTGTTTGATCAACCAAAAATAAAATAAAGCAAATAACAAGCTTTGAGGTTCTAGACACTGTGAGTCTTTATGCGGCTTAATCATCTAGGTATTCATATGCATGAATATTTTATTCGCTTTTAGAGCAAACCCAAAGTCATTAAACTTGATCACTGTTGTACTTCGTACAAATTTCCAAATTACTGACTTGATCAAAATCCGTTGTTAGTCATACATTGTTCCTCCCTTGCGCGCGTCTTAATACCATTAAGAAACGGACCCCAGGGGTTACAATGTATGTAAGCCGACAGATGGACTCGTGCATATTCACTCATAGTAAAAGAAAATCAATGCATTGCTCATAAATTTCTATAAAATTTAAAATTTTGATCAACAATATAATGGTTTAAGTCAAGTTGGGGTGATATGGCAAAAATCAAATTAAGCTTGAACCGAGATTAGAGGCTGATAGTTTCTGATATTCTGTGCTCTAATTGAACCAATTAATCATATCACAAAAACACTTGAAAGTTTGTTATTAGATTTAAGTGGACAACAATACTAGTGACCGACTTACCACCTGTCATAATATCGCTGAAATATAAAACTGTGATGGAAGAGGAATTTGGTCAATATGATTCTCTGCTCTATCTCAACAAAAATACCAAAAATATGTACGGTTTTTGAAAATCATTTAAAACACCAAAAGATTTTATATTTTTTGTTTCGGATTCTTTTCATTTAAATACATTCTTTATATTTTACAAAATACCAAAAATATTTTTCATTTCGTTTTACATATTATTTAAATTATTTAAGGTATTAGTTTCAAAACGTGAAACAGTTTTAAGGTATTCGATTATCGAGAATAAAGGTTCTCGGTAATTCTTTTTAAGTTAATATTAAATATTTTTAATTTTATTTAAATTTATTAAATATTTAATTTATTTTTAAATTCATTGATTTTATTTATTTAAAGTTAAAATTAAATAAGGCTTAATTCGTTAATTATGGATAACAAATAAGAGTGTTTTTTAACGAACTACATTCTAGTTCGTTCCCTAATTCGCTTCTGCACTCTGTAACGAAACGCATCCAATTCGTTATGCATTTTTAACGAATCAAGACACGATTTGAATCTAATTCGTTATGTCTGTATTAAAGTAATGTTAACGAATCGGCTGATTCGTTATCTAAAATCTCTAACGAATCTGTTTGATTCATACTTGGGAAACGTGTACATATGGTGTATATAGGACGGTGTGTATACGAACCGTCCTATACACCTTCTTCTTCTTCCTTACACATAGTGTTACTCTGCCAAATTTTTTCATAACTTTTCGACCATCGAAATTTGAACATCTGAATATACCATTGTGTTAGTAAGGTATAGATGGTTATTTCTTTGTGATTTTCGTCAATAATAACACAACTTTGACAGGGTAATTATGTGATTTCGATATAAGGGTTTTCATGGTTTTTGAAACCCTATAGAATCGATTAATACTTTGTTAATACGCTTTAACTTGCTATCATTTCGATCGGAATAATGTTCCAACACCCTTGATGGTCTATATTCGGACTTTGATTATTGATTGCTGGGTTTATTGATTGATTATTGTTACGGGTGGTTTACCCTTTGAATACCCTAACTTATTTGTTAGTTTAGAACCTCGTCACTGGTATTATTAGCTTCGCTATGAGTTTCCGAGACTCATCGAGTCATTTGTTCGGCTATTCATCGTCAATTATGGAGTAACTGATTTTCAATTGGCTTCTTTGACCTTTTGTGTTCTTATACAATTTTGACTTTAACCAGGATAGTCAAAGATTAAGCCATTATTAGCCATTCGTTAACTTTAGCGAACTGGAACCTTTTACTGTCCAATTCGTTAAAGACTCACACAAACTGGAGTAGCGAACCATTTATTTAACGAATCAGATGTGGATTTGTCAACTCATAACGAAATAGAAGTTTAGTTCGTTCCTTTTAATAATAATTCGCTAAGTCTATTTCGTTAATTTATTTACTTGATAGCAAATCAGTCGATTCGTTATACTTGTGTAATGAATCAGACTATGATTAACGAATGACATTTTAAAGTTAATTATTTAATTAATGTAAATTAATATAATATTCCAAAGGATCTAACCGCGTCGATACATTAATGTTACACACGAAAGTAATCCATATTTATAGTTTACATCTAAATATTTAAAGATATAACACTTGTATGTTTCTAGACATCCACACTACTAATATACAATATTATTTATTCAGGGTTATGGCTGATAACATGGAACAAGATCCACCTGTTATTCAACAAAAATAGGAACAAAACCAAGAACAAGAAGTGGTGATCCTACTACCATTCGACAAGAAACACAAAATTTGTGCTTATGTAGATTCAGATGTTGCTGATGAGGTGTTATTTGGGCCTATGCTAGCGTTCTTACGGCGTTCGGTGATACATTTTGCTATAACTGCTCAACCTAAAGTCTATCTGAGCATTATTAGACAATTTTGGAATACGGCCGAGTACATTGACGTAGAAAATCATATTCGAGCCACAATCAATGAAACTCCTATAACAGTGGATATTGACGTGATTAGACGTGTGCTTCGTTTTGGAGACAATGATGATAATCCTCGTGAGTTCGACAAGAATTTGATCAAGGGTTTGTTCAGTCATGTATTTTATGGTGGTAACATCGGTGATTCACAATATAACAAGAATGGTTTGTGCCCACCATACAAGTGTCTCCTACACATTTTAATTCTTTGTTTGGGTGGTCGTCGAGGTGGATTTGATGAATGCCGAATCATGCTACAATCGGATTTTGTAGCACTTGTTCTCAACAAACCATTCAACTTTTCTGAAATGACCTTCTATCATCTAAAGGAACAAGTTCTTCAAACGACTCAAAAGAAGAAGTTTCTAATGTATCCATGTTTTCTAATGCTAATTATTCAGGATCTGATTCCTAATTTGGTCATCGACCAAACTTTGGTAAATTATGAATTGAAGTTAGAACACATGAAGGCTGACACTGTACGACGAATGACAATATACAGGTTAGAAAAACCAAAGACCAAACGCCTGATTGGTCACATTATTAATCCTGATTATGTATGTCCTCCCGAGGATCGCTGGATCCATGATGACTCGGATTCCGAATGTGAGGGAGGAGAAGGTGGGAACGATGGTGGTAATGATGGAGGTGATGGTGGTAATGGAGGAGATGGAGATGGTGGAAATGATGGTAATGGTGATGCAGCTCTCCGAGAACAAGAAGCTGTTGTCGAAGCTGCGTTAGCTGCTACCATTGCAGCTCAACGTGAAAGGAAAGGAAAGGGTAAAGCACCAGCTTCCGAGGTTCCAGCAAAGAGACGAGTATCAGCTGGAGCTGGTGTAATTATTGAAGTTCCACCGCCTCGTCAAACCATGTATCAACGCCCGGTAGTGCCGCCTACTACTAGCACTCTGGCGCTTACATTGACAGCAACAATGGTCACTCATGAGTAGTTAGGTATGATTCCACAATCGAACTTAACTGAAATACCATTTCCGTCTTCTACACTTTCTACTGTTCCTCCAACATCGTCTATGAGGCCTTCTCCGCCTAGTGATATCTCATTTATGAGAATTACAAGGCCTCAGTGACCAATTCAGCCTGTTCATCCATCTTTATATGCTATGCCACTGAATCGTCAGACAGATATGCTTTTGTATGAAAATCAAATGTCTACTGACCGTATAAATCAAGAACGCTTGATGGAGAACCAGAAGAAGCTAATCAGTTATGTTTCTTTTCGTCAAAAAGTAACAAAAGCCCTACGTGAGATTGTTGAGTCTCAGGGGGGTGAAGCTTAAAGAACAAGAGGATCTGATCTTGCAATTAACTTGCAAAGATGATGCTTTAAAGAAGATCAAGAATGATGAGGAAGATTCTGATGAGTCTAGTACTGGAGGTGAGCCTAAACAAACTCAAGACCCAGCTTCTGGTGCGGGTACGAGTTCTGTTGAAGATTCGAACAAGCAGGTTATTGTTTATCATGATTATACGGCTGCCAAACCAATTGAAATTATCGAGGCCAATACGATTATTTTTATTGATGATGAGGGGATGGTTAGAAGCATGGTGAATGCCGATGAGATACATGTGGGGCATTTTGTTGATAAGTCGATGACACGAGAGTAGATTGCGATCTTGCTTGGTCTGAATGAAGACGAGATGACCGTGTTAGAGACTGAGCTTGATACTGAGGTAATCAATGATGACGAGATCCTAAATGATCCTACGGTGGTGATGAGGACGGATTTTTATTTATGAGAACGAGGAGGTTGAGGTGGAAGATGTGACTGCTGAGGATTACCCTGATCTGTTTCAACACACCAATGTTGATCAGGGTGCTCCTTTATTTAATGAGAAATTTGTAAAAGAAGCATAAGATCATCTTGAGAAGAAGTCCAAAGGGAAGAATATCGTTGATACTAGATTTGACTCACTTGAAAATCCAACTTATGAAGACATTGCCAAATGGTTCAGTCACAAGAAAGTTAGTAACATTATCAAGGCGTATCGGTATGTCGATCAAGAACAGAAAGATGAAGCTGCAGCTTGGGTCAAAGCAAACCAAGTGACCTCTTTCAAGACCGTATACAAGGTTCATGGTGATATTTTCTCATGGCTATATGACTCTGATCTTAAGGTATGTATCGTGAAATGGGAGAAGGGGATCCAATACTATGAGAAGATAATGGACGTTCTTACCCTACCGCGTTGGGATCTTCGTACCCTCGCATGTCGTCCGTTTATCAATCGTGGTGGCGACCGGACAGCTGAGTGGTTTCATCAACACTTGATGTTCGAGGTCAATCATGGTTTCAAATTTTTTAAGCCCCAGGTCCCAACACGTAAACGTATTGATGAAATTGATCCAAGGACGGGCTGGAAGAAGCTTGTTCTTAAGGTAAAGCCGCCAAGGACGATGAAACGTGTGCCGGTGAAGACGATGCCCCAACATATGCACCTATCATTTGACCGCTGGTACTACGACAATCGTACTAGCGAGGCCGTCATTGTGTTGGGTAAGGGTTTGAAGACGGAACTTATTAAGAATATCGACCCGATGTGGTTGGTTACGTTAACCGAGACCGATAATGACGTGCTGCACAAGAACAAGATTTTGATTGAACGCAATGAAGACTATGATCTGTCTATGTAATTCCAACGCGTCGTGCGTGTTTGTTATGAAAACGGGATTCATAGTTGCAGAGACTGGCAGTCCAAGCGCTTCAAGTAAATTAAAGACAAAGAGCTCAAGACGAGGGGGTGTCTGTTAGTGCACGGTTTTCCGTCTCGAGTCTTTGTATTTAAATTTAACGTATTTGTCGTTTTGATTAATGTAATAAATGATTAAGATATTAAGTTAGTTCGTTAAAGTATTAGTCTAGTTCGCTAAGGATGTTTAGCGAACTAGAATTATGTTAGTTTCCTCCTGATTCGTTAAGGATGTTTAACGAATCAGGAGATGATTCGTTAAGTTATTTATCTAATTATATGTGTAACGAAGTAGTGTCTAGTTCGCTAGGGAATGTTAGCGAACTAGACCTATCTTCTATTTATAGTGAACTCTGTTCACAAGTTATTTAAGTTTTGAGAGTTAATTAACGAAACCTTGTCCAATTTCTCTCGCGATCTTCATCTTAATATTATACATACACATACATACAATTAACACAAATATATATGACGTATAACATACAATCAAGAGTAATTATGAACTAGATCCGTGTTAGGTTAATTATATCTCAGATCTGAGATCTGTGTTAGATTAACGAGTTCAAACATGTGGCTGACTAAACTTGCCCATAACCATAGCAAGTGAGTTATCCACTTCCTCAATTCTGTTAAGATTTATCAAGGTCTTTATCACCACTTGATCATCAGCCTCTTCTTCATCAATAATTGTGGAAACATTGGCTTGATCAATGAGAACTTCCTGCTCTGCTAATTCTGCTGGATCCATGGTTCGGGCTATGTGTTCCCTCTCCCATGTTTCATTTATGACTTGTTGCAATATTCTGGCAAAAGCAGTGGCTTTATCTTCTTCCTCCTCTTATCTACCAGTATTTGCCTTAACAGGCTCTTCTTCCTCTTCATTCTCATTAATTTTTGCTTTTCCCTTATCCATACTTCTTTTCAAATCTTCCTCAGTTTCTGATGGAAAATCATCAATGTCTTTATCCAAATCATCCATTTCCTCATAATTCTCTACCCTCTTGGAGCTTTCAGGTTGTTCAATTTCAGGTTCAGTAAATACTAGCTCCTCAGTAGCAGCATCATCATCATGTATCACATCAGTTTGAGCTTCTGTTGTGGCTAAAATATCAGTCAACACGTCAGTCAGTATATAAGTTGCCACGTCAGTGGTGGCCACATTTTCATCCAAGTTCATCTTTTCAATTTCATCCTCTTTCTCCTTTTCACCTCTATCCTCTTCACCATCTCTTTTCACGGCATTTAACACTTCATTATTAACATCATAGTTTTACTCATCTCCTTCAGACTCATCAGCCTCATATTCATCATCGGTTACCCTTCTTTCACTATTTTCCACATCATCATCATATGAATTTAACAAACAAGTCAAACCATCATAGTTTGACATTCCCCCAGTATCTATCATCACAACATCATCAGTACTAGCAGCATCAGTTGGCTCATTTATATTCTCCTCCTGTTTTGGGGAAGCTGAGGTATTCTCAACCTCCTAATCCAGCGTTTGAATCTTAGATTGTGCAGTAGCCAACTGTGCCTTGAGTTCCTCATTCTCCTTTTTCAACTCTGCATTCTCATTCCTTAATTTTACTGCTTCAATAATCAAGTCAAAATTTCTTTTGTAGAGATTTGAAATATGGGGAGGGGTAGTGGGTGGTGAGATGTAAAATGGTTCAGATTCAGATTGGTCTTGTTGAGTGGTTGGAGAAATGACTGGCTTTGAATCTTCAAAGATGTTTTCACTTGTTGAGGGTAAGGGATTGATGTTTGGAATTGAGAGTGTTTTTGTATGTGTGATGGTAAATGTTGGTTGTGTTGTAGTATCAGGTGGGGTTTGGGTTGTTTTTTGAGGAGGTGATTTGGTTGTGAGTTGAGGTGAAGATTGTTGTAATGGTTCAGATTGGCTTAGGGTTAGAATGGGTATGTGAGTGGGTGGGGATTGGGTGGTTTGGTGTTGGTGTAGTGGAGAGGAAGGTGGTATTTGTGTAATCATAGGCTCCCCCTGAAATTGTACATTTTCTTCAAAATTAGCATCACCTCCTTCTGCATTCCCAGCACCATCATCAGCATCATGATTATCATCTCCATCATTGTCATCGTCACCATCATTATCTCCATCGTCATTCTCATTCTCATCACTTCCATCACCATCGCAGTCATCATTTCCTTCATTTTCATTCTCTACAACATGTTCCCCTTCAGCCAATATCTCATGTAAATGAGGAATTTGAATATCATCAACCATTAGCCATGGTAGATATTCATACACTACATCCGAATCGAATCTTTTTGTACTACTCGATATTGTAATTCTCTTGTATGTATCTAGATTTTGCAATGAATGAGTGATTCCAGTAGCAGGTAAATCTTCCAACTCTTGATTGAAAACGATTTGTAGAAATCTGGGATAAGCCAAGAATCTGTTTTTGTGTTCCTTCTTTAAGTTGCTCACAAGTCCTTCAAAAATCATCTTTGAAAAGTTGAACGGATATCTTAATAGTACAGCAACTGTGGCATTAGCCAGATCCCGACTCATAAGAGTCCATGAGCCCTTTCGAGGGCCAAAACCCTGAATGATGTGATGAATCAGAAATCGATACAACATGGGGAACATTCCTTTCGGAAATTGTCCTTCATGAACAGTCCCCTGATAACCCATCATCTGACTGAATATTCTGAAACCCATCATCTGACTGAATATTCTGAAGAGTTGGTCAGTTGTTAGGTGTAGTGATTCTGGGTTATCATCGTTCAACCTCAAGCATCTTCTAATCACTCTTTCATCTATTCAAATTTCTTGGTTCACAACAGTGGCTTCAATCCTTTTTCCGTTAACATCATCAAACAGTCTTGCTGATCGCCAAAAATTGAGTGAATGATTTCTGCAGATAGTACGATATTCTGTTAGAGCAAAATTGATGTTGGATCATTGTAGCCATCTTATAATCACTGCAACTTCTTCATTGGACGGAATGACTTGCAATAAGGCACACATGTTGTGCTTGTGCTCAAAGACATATCTTGGTTGATTCGCATCCTCCATATCTGTAAAACATAATCAAACACATTCAAAGTAGAAATTAGTCCTAAAGTTCACAATTTTAACTAATTTCAAGTTATAAAGTTGAAGAAGAAAGAGAGAAATCTCATTAAGAACCTGATCTTCGACAAGTTTATAACCTACACATAAAACAGAACTTTTAGTAAACATGAATAATCAGAGCCCATTGTCACTTAATCGTGGTCGAAAAACGTTTAATTAAAGCCTACCGAGTCGAATTGGGAGGGCTGATAAATTAGGTTTAGGATTTTGATGAATGCGATAAGTCGGTTAGGTTTTTTTCGAGAGAAATCAGTGGAAGGAGAGAGAGATACAATAATCTTGTCCTTTTAAAAATTTTCATTTAAAACAGTATTCATTTAAGTCCATTTATGATATCTTACTCGGAAAAGTTCATCTAACAAAATTGCTTGGAGAGGTTCAATTTAATAAAGGTTTGCCAGAGATGTTCCACTTTCTCAAAGCTTGCTTGATTTTGTCAATTAAGAATAATTAAAAGTAAGTTTAAGTTAAATGAAGAAAGCTTACTTGAAATACAGGATTGCTTGAGAACTGAATCACAAGACGAATAATCAAGTATAAAAATATCAAGTAGGCAACCTTGCTAGGAATCAGTTAAGATGCCCAAATATATTTAAACATACTTTCAATTCCTAACCTTACCCGATTATCTCAGTCTAGAACATACCTTACCCGAATAAAGTTCACACATTCAGTCAAGCATACTTTGATGCAAAGTGTGCCCGAAAAACCTTCAAGAAATACGAAGTGTGCTAGGAGTGGATTCCTGACACAAAGTGTACTCGAAATGTTAATTTGTAATTAAACAAGGGAACATTTGAAAATTCAAGGTGTACCCGAAAACCTTCAAGAATACAAAGTTTGCTAGAAGTGGATTCTTAACACAAAGTGTACTCGGAAAGTTAATTTTGAAATTACCAAGTATATTAGGGGAACATTTGAAAATTCAAAGTGTGTCCGAAACATAAAGTGATCCCGGGAAACTAGGTCTGCCGGAAAACACTTATAATTTCAAAGAATCATAATCACTAAAACACAAAGCTTGCTAGAAATGAATTTAAATAGTAAAACACCTAAGTGTGCTAGGAAGTTCAAAATCACTAAAGTTTGCTAGAGTATCATATTCAAACATATACAAATATCAGGCTTGCTCGGAGAGTAAGTAGAATAGTGTACTCTACCCGAAAAGTGTTAAGTACTTTAAAGCATGCCCTAAATTAACAAACTTAGATAAAAACATCTAAGTGTGCCCGGAAAGGTTATAAATCATCAAACCTTATCCGAAATTACATAATCACCCTTTTGTAGGTAAAATGCAACACTTTTTGACTTAAACACAATATCATGTTATATTTATCAATAAAAATCATTGTTTCAGAGCAAATGCTGCATTTAGAGATCAAATTTCAGTTATGATTCTTTTCAAAACATTTCTTTGCATTTGTTGAAAAGATCTCAAGAATGGGATCATATTGACTAAGTAGTTATCCCAATACTTCATTCTCAGCATTATTATGACAACATAGACAGGTCAACAGCAGGTCTAGACTTAGCATGAATTTCATCTCTTTGGTGATATGATTAAGTTTCAATTAATATGCATAATTCTCAATGGATAACTCATGTTGTTTTCTGATGCTCCTTATCTATTCTCAAGGCTTATTTGGCTTTCTCCAAATGACCCCAATTTGACTTTGACCCCCTAAATTTGGTCAAAATTTTTAATGATAGAACATACTTTAAAATTTTTTGGATTTTTTCTTTTCAAATTTACAAACATATGTGAGGTTGAACCTTGGACTTACATGCCACGCAAGTCGGACTTACAGGCCTTTCATTTGGAATGTTTAAAGGACTTATATAATTGCCTCCACTCCTGTAGTTATAGAATTAACCCTCATGTTTGCAGTTTCTTTATAAAATTTTGTGAACATAGATCAAATTTTGGTTGATAAAAAAAAATTTAAAATCATGTAGTTCACAGTTGTTCTTTGTCATTCTATTAAATCAGACATTTCATTTTGGTGACCAAATACCAATAGGCTTGTGTATGACTGGATAATCACTTTTCTGCCTATCATTTGGAAAGATTTATCTAGGAACATGCATAGACAACAATGTAACTCCACATAAGACATAGAATTTTCTTTATGTTTATATCACCTTAGATTTTACACATCATGAAAAAGCAACCATACATGTTAATGATTGTACTAAGTGCCCTTTTTAGCATATTAAATCCAAATGATTGGCTAAGCAGTCAATGTACTATTATTTCCCAATTTGAAACAATATTAAATTCAGTCACCCCAATATTTCCTATTTGACAGGTAAATGGCTATCCTGTTTAATCACAAGTGGTCAACAGGACCAAACATATATGTGAGTACATGTCCTTTCAAAATAGAGTTATTGACATAATTTTAAGTGAGAGAATGGAAAACAAGTTACAATTGCCCCAAATTCTTTCAGTTTTCAGGTTAATGGCTATCATATCAATCTGAAAACATATGAAAGGACCAAACATATACAAGTATATTCCTTTCCAACTTGAGCAATTGCATAATTTTCAGCAAAAGTAACTCTTTGAGACTTTTCATTGAAAATTTTCTTTTTAAGCTTCTTTAAAGCTTGAACTGAATAGTATTATCATATCTCAGCACCATTGACAACTTGCTCTGTGTTAACAAAAATAGTTTTGATCAAAAGTTTTTCTGAGCATTCTCAATTTAGCATCACACTTTGATATGAAAACATATTTTGACACGAATACAAGCATAACATAATCAAATCATGATTATCAATGATATCATTAAAACAAGCAGACTTCACATACTGCATAGTCTAACTTATCCTAATACATCATCAGATCAGATTACTCACATAATCAAACATTTAATCATAACATCAGACAAGCAAATTCAATTTTGACAATTCAAGAACTACTTATCATGACATCAAAACAGTTAACTAACAAGCAATCATAAGCATCAATGACACCTAATTTGCACAGATAATCACTTTAGCACATATCAGTCAATATTAAAAAGGTATCATATTCAAGCATATTCACACAACATTCAAGATAGCATTCAAAAGATAGTCAGTTTGCACAGATAAGCACACATCCTCAATCAGACTTCATTAGAGTTGATCATTCCCAGGGCTTTCAGGAGAAAGTTGAACCTGGTTCTATCAAGTGGTTTGGTGAATAGGTCAGCCATGTTGTCACTTGTATCAACTCTTTTCATCTCAATCAAACCTTTTTCACTACCATCTTTTATGAAATGATGTCTGATTTCAATGTGCTTAGTCTTAGAATGTTGAACTGGATTCTTAACAGTAAAATATGCAGCAGTATTGTCAATAAAATAGGGGTATTTAGAAAATTCAAACCATAGTCCAGCATTTGGTTCTGAATCCAGAGAACTTGTGCACAGCAAGCAGATGCAGCAATGTATTCAGATTCTGCATATTGACATAATGGTCTGCTTCTTGCATTGCCATGACACTAGCCTATCTCCCAAAAATTGACATCCACCTGAGGTAGACTTCCTGCTCATGTTGCAGCCATCATAATCACTATCTGTGTAGGCAATCAAATCAAAAGACTGGTTCTTTGGATACCAAATCCCCAAGTCTGGTATTCCCTTCAAATATCTAAAAAATTCTCTTAACTACCTTCATGTGAGAAACTTTTGGACTTGACTGGAATCTTGCACAGACACACACAGCATACACAATGTCAGGTCTTGTAGCAGTTAGGTACATCAGGGATCCAATTTTGGTTCTATATTCATGCTCATCCACAGGATCCCCATTTTCATCAGCTATCATCTTTTCTTTTGTGTCCATTGGAGTTGAATCAGTTTTGAATTCATGACATTTGAACTTATTCAAAATGTCCTGCACATATTTAGTTTGGTAATTGAAAATCCCATCAGTTTTCTGTTGAACGTGCAGTCCCAGAAAGAAGTTCATTTCTCCCATAGAGCTCATATAGTATTTGGATTTCAGCACCCCTTCAAACTCCATACACATTTGTTCATTGGTTGACCCAAAGATGATATCATCCACATAGACTTGTAATGACAGCAAATCTGTTCCTTTCCTTTTGTAGAAGAGTGTCTTGTCAATAGCTCCCCTTTGGAAGCCATTTTCAAGCAGATGGTTTGACAACTCATCATACCATGCTTTAGGAGCTTGATGCAATCCAAACAAGGCTTTCTTTAACTTATACACCCTGTTAGGATACATAGGATCCTCAAAACCTGGTGGTTGAGCAACATACACCTCTTCATCAATCTTCCCATTTAGCAATGCAGACTTGACATCAAGCTGGAATACCCTAATGTTCTTTGAGGCTGCATATGCAAGAAAAATCCTTATAGCTTCAAGTCAACTGGTGCAAAGACTTCCTCAAAGTCAATTCCTTCTTCCTGAAGGCATCCCAATGCCACAAGCCTAGCTTTATTCTTATTCACTATGCCCCTTTCATCCCTTTTGTTTCTAAAAACCCATTTAATTCCAATTGCATACCTGTTTCTTGGCCTGTCCACAAGATCCCAAACATGTAGATCTCTGAACTGTGCCAACTCCTCTTGCATGGCTTCTACCCAGCTATTGTCCTTTAGTGCTTGAACAATGTTATTTGGTTCAATCTGGGATAAAAAGCAGGAGTATAAACAAATGTTTGCAGATTCAGAATGGATTCTTGTAACTCTTTCATATATATCTCCACTGATGTTTTCAGAAGGATGATTCTCATCGACATAAGGGGTTTGAACTATCACATCAGCAGACACATTAGTGTCAAGATTTGATTCATTGAGATCTGGTTCCTCAATGATCAATTCTGTTTCAGCATCATGAAACTCTAGTGCTTCTTCATTATTCTGTCTTGAAGTGGATGCACCATTGTTTTCCATATTCAATCTTTCAAACAGATCTTGAAACCTTGCTGTTGAGATTGTTTCCTCTTCACTTGTTTTGTTGCTTGGGTTACCCTCATTTTGAACTTGATCATTATGCACCTCTTGATTATCTTGATTGTTATCTGCATTATCTTATTCTGGACTTTGATTTTTCACCTGATCATTGTCTTGAACTTGCTCAACATTTGCACTTGAGGGATCTTTTATGAAAGAAATTCAGTTTCTTTACTTGCAACCTTTTTCCACAACTTCTCCAAGTCCAGTGTTTTCTTGCTTTTCTCTTCCATTACACTGGTCTTGTAGAATGAATCATCAAAGTCTTCAGGATAAATTTTGAATGACTTGATCAGTTTTTCAAGATCAAACAGCCATGCTGCACCATCAACTGTGTTGAACTGATTCTCATTAAAGATTATGTCAGATGATTCAATGACACTCAAATGGTCTTTCACATATACCCTATAGGCTTTTGAGTGTGTGAAATATCCAACAAAGAATCAATCCAAGGATTTAGCTTGAAACTTGTTTAAATAGTCCTTGGTGTTCAAGAGTGAACATTTGCCTCCAAAAGGCTTGACAAACTTGATATAGGGTTTTCTATTAAAGAAAATTTCATATGGAGTCTTGTTATGTCTTTTGTTGAGAAGTACCCTGTTCTGAACATAGCATGCAGTGTTAATGGTTTCTGCCCAAAATGTAATTGGTATGTTAGCATCTGCTAGCATGGTTCTTGCAGCTTCAATGAGTGTCATGTTTCTTCATCTGCAACACCATTCTGTTCAGGAGTTCTAGGAGCTGAGAATTGTTGTAGTACCATTGTCACTTCTCATCATTTTAACCCTTTTATCCAATTGGTTCTCAATCCTTGTTATACAGCCCTTAATCAACTTTGCAGTCTCATCTTTTGTACTTAGGAAATAAACCCAAGTATATCTTGAGAAATCATCAATGATCACAAAACAAAATCTTTTCTTCCCTATGCTTGGTACACTTACATGACCAAAAAGATCCATGTGAAGTAATTCAAGCACCTGATCAATTGACTTGATGAGCTTTATCTTATGAGAAGATTTGTGTTGCTTGCCTTTCTGACATGAAATACTATTATCATCCAATTTGAACTCCCTTGTAGGCAGGCCAATTACATGCTCACCCTTCACAAGTTTGTTCATGTTCTTCAGATTCACATGACATAACTTCCTATGCCACAATTTTGACTCATTTTCAGTGGCTTTGGAAACAAAACATGTACCACCTCTTGAAATAGCTTCTTTCATGTTAAGCTCATATAGGTTGCCATTCCTTGTGGCCATCATCATGATCATGTTAGGTGGGATTACAAATTCAGGTCTTAGAATGAAACAATGTGAGTCATCAAAACCAACTTTATAACCCTTATCACACATTTGTGATATACTCATCAGGTTATACTGTAGTCCTTCAACATGAAACATATTATCAAATGAGACTTTTTCATTTGTTAAAATTCCCTTTCCAACTATCTTTCTTCCATTCTCATCACTGCCAAATGCCACTGGACCTTCAAACTTCTCTTCATTATTAACAAGTGACCTCTTGTCACAAGTCATGTGCCTAGAACATCCACTGTCCATATACCACACTTCATTCAGTGGAGTGGACTGTTCTTGCACACATCAAAGAAGTTGATTAGTTAAGTGATGAAGTGCAAGCTATTTCAATTTGCAAAACATCAGTTTCATTTTCAGTAGCAGCATTAGGTGTGAGTGTTATGGGTTCAGAATCTTCATGTGTTAACTCAAGATTATCTGAATCTTCAGTTTCATAACCACACTCTCTTGGAGTTTTCACAAATGAAGTTGGATTTTTGCAATCTCAGTGCATTTTCACAGTCTTAAGCAACATAGTCTTTCTTTACTGAGTAATCCTTACATCAGCAATCACTTCCACCTTAGTTTCAACCTTAGGTTTCCAAAGGAATCCTTGAGGTTCATAACTATGTTTCAATAGAAACTTTTCATCACCAGTTAGTTCAGTTGGTTTCTTTCTAGGAAAGACACCTTTGTTTCTTGCCTTTTCACTACTTGGTGATCCTTGAGAATCATCAGACTTGACTGATTTTGTGTCCTGTGTTGGGACAATTTTTAGAGGTTGAAAATTTTTCTTGACAACTTTCTCAGACTTCTTAGTAGACTTGCTTCTTCTAACTGATTCAGTCACATGTTTATTTGTCTTCACATCAGCTTTCTTTTCTTTCTTAGTCTCTGCTGCTACTTTCAAACCATCTTCACTCACTGCCTCTTTTCCACACACCTTTCCTTTTCCCATGTATTCCTCATACTTTTTCTTGTATAGAACAAAGTCTTGTCCATACTTTGTCTCATCTAGGACATGAAATGGTTTGAAGTCGAATCTCTCATTACAAGAATCAGTGTGGTGGCCATATTCATCACATTTCTTGCACCAAACTTTTCCCTTGTATTTTTCATGATCATTTCATTTCTTGAAATCATTACAAGAATCAGTGTGGTGGCCATATTCATCACATTTCTTGCACCAAACTTTTCCCTTGTATTTTTCATGATCATTTCATTTCTTGAACCTTTCACTTGGTCTAGGTGCTTTGACTCCAAGTGTCTTTTGATTTTTCAGACCGTCAAAATCAATTGAGAAAGGAACAAATTCCTCAATCTTGATGTCTTGTCTTTCAATCTTGATTTTAACAAAGACAATTTTCTTCATACTCAAAGGTTCTTCATCTATACTTTCCTTATGTCTTGACTGCCTCTTTTCATATTCTTCCAAAGTTTCCACTTCCCCAATATCAAACACCTCATGACTAGAGAAAACTGGGTAAACAGGGATAAAGTTTTCTACATCAACTGTTTCAGTCACCTTTTTCTTGTTGTTACTCTTTATCCTTTCCAATACATCCTTGCTTGGTGGCCTTACTGCATTGTAGCTTACATTCTTCATCTTACATATGTCAAAAGACACATGTTCTTTCTTCATTCTTTCATTATGTTTCTTCATTCTTGGTGTGTCAGGGGGGTACAAGGAAGTTTGTCAATTGATTCTGGTTTCTTTAATCTTCTTCCCCTTTCAGCAACTTTGAGTTCTTCACCAGTGATCTGATCACTCAAGTCACTTAAGTCATCTGCATTCAGATCATCAGAATCAAAGTCATCTTCAGAGACTTGTACTCCAATTGACTTGTCTTCTCTAACTTCTTCTTTGACCACAAACTCTCCTTATTCACTCACCTCAACATTTTTATAGAGGTCAACAAATTCTTCTTTGTCTTGAAAGACATCTCTGAATTATTGTAGATATGCATCTCTCTTCTCTTTGTCAACTTTAGGCATAAAGTTGTTGTTGAATGGTGGTGGAACTGCTTTGTATTTGTCTTCCTCTTTCACTTGGTTTAGAATACCACAAATGTTTCCTGCGGAAACCAAGTTCTTTAGAAAATCAATCTCAATTTGCAGTATTGTATCTGAACTTTCTCCTCAACTATCATCTTCTTCAATCCATCTATCTCAGTGATATACCTCTTTTCAGCTCTATTACTGATCATACAATCATCTTCCAAACTCTTTATTTTATCTTCATTTATCAAATAACTTTCCTCATACCCATTGATGATACTTTGTTTCCTAAAACACTCACCCTCCAGCTTGCCTACTTTTATTGTTAATTCATTGATAATTTCATGTAAATCAGCTGTAGGAGTAGAGTGTACCTGTGATGATGTTCCAGCCTCCTTCTCTGCAATAGCCATCACAGAAAAATTTTCTCTTGAGATGTCCTCTTCATGGTTGCTCCAGTCAAAATCACCCTCATGTTGTGCAGCCAAAGCTACATTCCCTTGATTTCTTGGTTCATTTTGATTGGTTCTATTTGAGCTGGATGGAGTAGTTTGTAGGTTTTGGTTGTTGTTTCTTTAAAACTTTGATTCTAAGGAACAACATGTTGATTGTTCATTTGAGGTTGTTGAAAGTTGTTGAAGTTTGTATTGTAGTTGTTGTTTCTCTGCTGGTTTTGTTGATACTGTTGCTGCTGATTTCTTGATTGGTTCTGGAACTGGTTCATCTGAAAGTTTCTTGGCATGTTGCATTCTCTTGTAAAATGGCCAGGCTATTGGCAGTTATAACAGATGGCTTTTGACTTGTCAAAACCAATTCTCTCATTTAAACCTGATAGAAGTGATCTACTAGTCCTGTTGTATAACCTCTTGCTTCTCAGAGCCAACATGGCCGCTTGCCACTTTAAGTCCATATCCTCAAGATCATCTGCATCTATCTTCTCTAAATCATCTTGAACAATGCTGGTATGTACCATATTCTTTTCTACAAAAGCATTATAAGATTCAGTGAACATTGAGAGCAATGCTTGGTAATCAGGACCATGAGTTCCATTTCCACCAACAAAAGGTGCATGTCCATTTGACATTGAGGTTGAATCATTCTCTTCTAAGAGTTGAACATTGAACCTTGATTGGTTTCCTGGGTTGCTTGAGCTACCACCAACAAAAGCTTTAGGTGTATCAACACCATGTTCAATTGGTTCCTCTATGATGGGAATTTGTTGTTGGTTTTTGGTTGACAAGTTTCCCATTGGTGCAATGAGAGCATTGGTCACCTGGAAACATGGCTTCTCTTCTTTGATCATTTCGTTCTCAATCATCTCAATTTCAGCAGCCTGAAGGAAGCAGACTACATCATCTACCTTTAGTTTGTTAAAGTTGGGCTTTTGAAGGATGAACTTGTAGGCTGTGTACCATTCCTTAGGCATTGAATTAAGCAACTTGGTGTTTAGATCAAAGTCAGTCATCACATAGTCAGTTGTTCTCAAATCATTCACAATTGCTAGAAATCTCTCTAGAATTGACTTCAGTCTTTCCATCCTTGTACTTGAATCTTTTTAGCTATTGCTTGAGCCTTTGTTTCTTTATGTTCTTCAGTTCAGTGTTGCCTTCAAACATTTCAAGGATTGCATCTTGCATTTCCTTAGCGGTTGTGTGCTGAGCAACCTTGGTCAAAATCTCCCAAGACAGTCCTAGCTTGATCATGGCTAAGGCCCTGTCGTCCACTTTTCTCATTATTTCACGCATAGGTGCATTAGCATTTGCACCATCAGTAGTATCTTGTGGACCATTCTTAATCGAATTCCACATATCCACATCGTTATAGCAAACAGCTGCTTCAAATAAGACCTTCCATTTCGTGAAATTTTTCTTTCCATTAAGTCAAGGAATCTTATTAGTAGAAACCTCTTGTTCTTCGTAACCAGACATTTTGAAAAGCAGAATTGGTTAATCAGTAAAAACAGATTTTAAAAATAATCATATTTGAGAACCGGATCTTCAGATATGATGTATCTGGTTCGATTAGAGCAAGATTAAGTAATAAAAATGAAAACTTTAAACAAAATAAGTAAAAGAAGACACCGGTAATATGTAGATCTGGACGGAATTGAAGAACAGAGCAGTTGATGTCACTCTTCAATGAAACAATGTTCTGCTTATGTCATTGTTCTTCTTCAGATCTTCAATCAACAACAAATTCTTTACCCAAATCAGCAACAAACAAGCTCTGATACCACTTGTCGGTCCCGAATAATCACTCACAATCACAATCAAGTCATAACTCACACAATAAATGTGTCGACAAGAGAGTTAATGACGGTTGCTATTTTGGGAAACAAAACCGTTTGTTAAAGGCGGAATCAATAACAAACAGTGTAGTTGCTAAACGATTAATGAAAGGTAACTAACACACAAGAATCACTCAAAAGATTTCCATTCATATAAACAAGTCATACAAACGATACTCGATTTACGGTTTCTTGGATGGAAAGTTATATCCGTACTATTCTATGACAGCCGTCACGCTCATAAATATTCTCTCACAATTAATTGGATTGTCCGTAGGAGGCGTGCCCTAAAATATTCTTTTATAGGTCTGACACCTCCAGACAGCTGTCATTCCTTCTAGAAACCCTAAATAAATAATAAATATTCAAATTACATATTCAAAACTATACTATGTGTAAAAAAAGGTCTTCCGGGTAGACTTTCCATAAGTTGTCTTCACCGAGTAGGCTTTGCGCCTTTTGTCTTCTACGGGTAGACCTGGTAACCTTGAAGTGTGCTCGGGAAAAGTTCTCCGGGTAGACTTAACTTGGAGTAGTTTCCTAAGAAAATGCTCACCTAGCAGACTTCAACATTCTTGATCATATCAGACTTTGCCAGATATGACCTTACGAGCAACCTTGTTCTTCAATGGTCCTTTCAACTCCTTGCTAGGGAATAGCTTATTAGCATAGCAAAGTGTACTTGGTGACATTGTTGCCTGCTAGAGTTGAACCCTGCCCGATGTTACTTGAGATATTTCATTACTCACATCAAGCCTGCTCGGACCACTGTATTATTAATGAATACCTTTGCCCGATCTTCCAATCACTTGGCTTCATGAGCTTGGTTAGCCAAGAGCTTACTCAGAGGCAAACCCTACTAGGCTATGAAGAACAATCCTGCTAGACATAGTGAACCCTGCTCGGGTATACACTAAAGAAGACTTCTAGAAGGTAACCTTGCCCGATGGACAAAATACCTTGCTAGGGTATGAAAACATTGCCCGGGAATCCAAGTGTGCTCTGATTCCATACTTAGCGATTTCTGAGGAGGTTGAGAAGATTCCATTCTTCCTTATACTTTTCTTAGGTCAAATCTTGACTCAACAGTGGTTATCCACTTGAGAGTAGCGATTGCGTCTCCCAAGCCAGTTAGCTTTGGTGGGTCACAGCCTTTGAAAGACTTATAGTTGCACCCACCTCGGCTTCTTTTACTATCATCGACTTTCACCGACTTAACCACACTTGATTCCTCCTTCTCCTTCTCACCATCCTTCTTACACTTTTCCCCAGACTTCTCAGCAGTCCGTGCCTGACTTCCAGCAGAATTTTCAGGATTCATGTTCTTCATAGCAGTTGCTACCGCTTGAGCAATGGCAGCTTGAATGGCAGGGTCAAGTTGATACCATTCGTTGTTACTCGGATTTCGACCAGCTGCATGTCCTTCTCCCTCAGTGTTAGTAGCTGATTTTACCGACGGTTCTCGGACAATGTGTGGCCAACCATGATGTCCCGTACATCCTCTCTTTCCAGCAACTTTCTTATCTCCAGCCCTTCGTATTCTATTAGGAAACACAAACGTCATTACTCAAGGAACCATTTCGTACAAGGATAGTAAGGCTAATAGGTAATAACAGTGGCCAGCTGTGATTATCTGATCATGTTACTTTCCGTATCCTATACACTTCCTCTTATAAGTCTATTTGTGCTAATTCTATTCTTAAACAGTTAATCAATCAAACAATCAAGAATTCTTATCCCTAGCACCCACATATCCTTTCTTTAGAAATTGAGCTAACATTAACATTCATTATTCAACCATACACTTTACCGTTACTGAGCTTGCTCGAGTGACACATGGCTATCTTGAACTGGCATCTTCTTTCTTTTCTTACTTAAATCCCATTCTCGGTTCAAGTCTAAGCATGTAGGATGCTTAATTCTCTCGAACTTTGCTCTGATACCAACTTATAAGGCCCCGTTACCGGTGCCCTACTTTGGACGTTGGATTTACTCATTAACATAGTTCTAAACATCAGAGTTAATAAAAACATTCGTGGAATATTAAAACATTCATAAAATAGTACACATTAATCCATAACTTGTCTTATCAAACATATTGTCTTTCAAATTAAAACATAAATTGACAAATGTCTTGAGTTCTCGGATACCAGTCTCTTATTCATGTGCCACGTGTTCCCCTCAAGCGAGCTGCTTCATCCTACTAACCTACGTGCATACTAAAGGTCAGCTACGCTGAGTGAGTTCTAGTTAATCATACAACATACAATTAATCCACATACATCAATATCCATACTACACAATGAGCCTTTCGCCCTATAACATCACAGATATTATAAGGGTATGGTCCCCAACATCACATATATTATTAGGGTCTGGTCCCTACCCTCACAGATATTATAAGGGTCTGGTCCCTATCCGCACAGATATTATTACGGTCTGGTCCCTATCCTTACAGATATTATTAGGGTCTATTTCCTATCCTCACAAATATTATTAGGGTCTGGTCCCTATGTTTCGTGCAACTATACCATACCTTTCTTTACATACTTCCCTTAACAATACGTGCTATATCCGAAGATCATTCACGTACTATCAATATAACATACACACATCATGTAACAACTCGGAAATTTCAAATTTTTATTTTAATTAAATACCCGATCTATTTTGAGGTTCGGAAATTTTAACATGTTGATCGAGTAATTATTAATTTATTTCTTATTATATTTATTTGTTAAATATAAATTAACTTTAAAAAATAAACACTTTTTAACCCTAATATAAAGTTTTAGCTTCTTTTGTATCCCTCTACATACTTCAGGGACCATTTTGCAAAGCCTAGATATAATAGATTTCCCATTAACCCATTACCAAACCCACCAACCCGACCCATATAGTAAACCCGAGACCCGTATATCTTTCTTGAACCTCAATTCATGTCCTATATTTGGAAATCAAATAATAAGTTATTAACATTGCCTTTTTCGGCCATTTTGACCCCGTTGATTAGGAAATTAGATCAAAAAAATTGATATGCATTGACTTATAAACAAACCGACATTATTCGTTTAATATTATACCTCTTCGGATTGTTATCATTCAATTAAACCCTAGTACAACATCCTTATAGCAGCGCCGACCTTACCTCCATGTTTAATTACGTTATCAAGATCTGTTGTATCGTGTTCTTATTCTTCTTCAGGCTGTCTGCAATTGGGTCTAATTAACCAGTTCGTAATCAGCGATAAGGTAATTAAGTGGTATGGTTATGTTCGTCGTGTTTCATTGATCAATAACCCTAACGTTGATTGGATCAAAACTTAACGGATTGATCGATTGAACTAGTTAGGGTTTGTTGTATGATCTGTTCATCTGTTTGTTCTTATTTTTTTTTAATCTTGTTATAAACAATAGAGACACCCAGCCCTGTTGGCTGGGTGTGTGCTTGTCCCTCCTGAACCGGCCATGGCATATTATTTTTCTTAATTTTGTTTTGATAATTTTATGATCCAAAAGGGTTAATTAATTCAATACAGTAAATACTAAATACTAATTGAAAATTATACTATTAGAACCGACATATAAATCGAACCTTTTCCGAACTTTGGGTACACGCCATATATATGTTTATAAATATGTATATGTAATAGATATTTTTGTAACTGATAAAAGTTTTAATATATATATATATATAAAAAAAATTTTATCTAATATAATCTTGTTAATTAATATATTTATAAAATAGTTTAACTTTTTATAAAAGTTCATATTGCATATATATATTATTATTATTTATCATTTATGATATTTATTAAAAAAGATGTCAGTAATGATAATAAAAATACACATAAATATATTAAACCACATTTTTTTAAACAATCTTTTAAAATAGATATTTTTATATAAAATATAACGTTTTATAAATATTCATTTACATATTATAACATATTTTATATAATTAAATCTTATTATTTAAGATAAACTTTGATAATAAAATTTAGAATAAACCTATTAATATTTAACTTACATAAGAACACACCCAATCATCAAATCTCGAATCTCTCTAGTTTTAGTTTCGTTGTTGAATTCTTATTTAATTTCCGTAATTATTATTACTTAGGAAATTCGTTTGTTGCTTTACCTCGGCGAGCGTAGTTTACCGCTTTCTTGTCATGTTCATTCCCGCTTTGCTTATTGATCAGGTGAGTACCACATTCCCCTATTTTACTAGTTTTCTCACGTTTTGGGGACATATGCGTAAATATACTTTCTCATATATACTAATACACAAAACTGCAACTATTGTCTTATGTGTTAACAGCTTATACCTTACTTGTTTATATGCTTACTTGCCTTGTATGCTTCCGCATTCGGAGAGGTCCAACATAATCTCAGTCTAGTATGATCATACGCCAGTCGTTATAGCCTGTGTGCTTCTGGACATCTCAGTTATACATGCTCATTTGGTTAATTTGTTATTCTCATATGACTTGTTATAAATACTTACTTTTATACTATACTATATGTACACTTAAACTGGTGTGTTGCTCACTCAACCTTGTGTTCACAAAACTACTTTATTTTCAACGCATATGCAGGTGTTCGTTTGATGTGAAGTAATTGAAGTTAGAAGATCATTTAAGGATTTATGCTAGAAGAAATAAATTGAGACAATATTAAATAAGACTTTATAATTGTTTGATGTCTTATTTGTTTTTGGGATATTGAAATGAATATTTATTTTATTTGAAATTATTAAATAGATATTGAAACTTATAATGTGCATCATAGCAACCTTGAAAGCCGTGACAATTAGTTTGCGCCCCGGCATTTCCGCTGTAGGTTGGGATGTGACAGATTGGTATCAGAGCCGAAGGATTAAGATAGGACGTTAGTAATTGCCTTAGACACATGTTTAGGAGCCCTATACGTGCTTATCTGTTTGCATTATGTGTTCAAAAATTAATTGTTTACAGCTTTCTTAGATAATTGCCTTAGACACATGTATTGTTATGCACACACACACAATTCCGAAGCTATGCTTAACTCTCAAAATGTTTTATTACTCAGAGACTATGTCTCATTCTCAAAATATTTTTATAACTTCGAGGCTATGCCTCAATTTTATAATATTTATATTAAATGTTATTGGATTGTCTTTTAATGTCTGAAATTTCCTTGTGAATTTTCTAGCTTTGTTTTTGCTCGTTTTCACTTAAAACTAGGGAGTGTGACAAGATTTCCCGCCACAGTGGAAATTTTCATGTGACCGACACTTTAAGGGTTTAATGTAACCGGCTAAACGGTTACACCCTTTATTGTGTTTTATTGTTTTTAAAATGTCTAGTCGGGTGTAAAACCCATGGGACGCCATGGACACGCCAACTGTACATTTTCACAATTTGTTATATTTGCGATATTTTGTTGGAGCATTATCATCTGTGGTGATACACAAGATGTTTCAACTACTTGTGCTTGAGTTCGTTTATTCATTATTTAGTTTGGTCGGTCAAATCGCCATGTAACGCTCATGGGCCGACAAACTCAATTGATTCGTTGATTCGTTAATTAAGTTGGGTCATTCAAATTGCCATGTATGCTCATGGGAGGCCAACTAACACATTTGTTTTGGTTTTGGTATGCTAATAAGTTGGGGAAACAAAATGCCATGGAAAGCTCATGGGAAACCCAACACCTCAAAGAACATTCGTTAATTGTTTTATTTGTTTGATTTTATACGAACCAATTTATGATTTGATTTAACTATTCAATTATTCTATTATTCTATTATTAAACTATTCAATTCCTTATTTACTAAATCATTTTTTTTAATCAAGATCTATTGATTCGATCTACTCATACACTCAAAACATTTTTATTCTCCTGATCGGATACAGACCCTTCATTCATCAAGACTCGGTTATCATGAGCTAACCAAAACAATTTACACTCATTAAAAATGGTTTTCACCTATTCATCTTATCACATTATTATAATGTCAATAACTTAGTTAATTTAAATAATATAGTACAATTTAATACTCATAACATCATATACATAAATTATTAAACATATTTCCAGTATTCAACCTCAAAATGTTAGTTTTTTAAAAAAAGTTAAACTTTGATGAAACTCATTAACTCATCAAATTAACCCATTAATTTTCAATTTGGATTCTAACTTATCCTTAAGTTATGAATAAACATCAGCATAACATATTTAAGTTTCGTTTTACACAATAACTCGTATGAAATCTACAAAACTATCCAATCTTCTCATCAAATCACATCTTTATTAATCATAGAATGTTTTCTTAACATGAAACAACACCAATTATTTATTTTCTATAACCGCCTCATGGTTTCATGTTTAGTCAAGGAGATAACTCCTGGAATCTCTAAAATATAAACTCAATTTCTAAAACATAAATACAATCAATTCAACATTGTTCATTAACTTCTTCGCTAATAAATTCAATTCATTTACCGCTACTCAATCTCATAACAACAACAACAACCGCAAGTCTAAACATCAACTATATGATGTCAATCAAGTTAACAGTCAATCTCAACAAAATCTTAGCGTCTCAAACAAGAAACTTTACGTCAAAATTCACTCGATATTCTTCACTTACTATCACTGTTCAATTCAATCCTCATATCGTTTTGTACCTAAAGTAATCATTTGATTATCTTGTTAATACTTGCCACGAATATGAAATCCTAATCACCTACGCCATGTGTGTTCCCGACTCAATTATATTCTTCAAGCTCAAAATTTCCAAACTTACTCTAATAAACCCTACCTTTGCGACCTAATCAGAATATTTCAGTTCAATCAACTTCAATTATTCAATTTTTACAGATTTAATTAATCAAGTTATTCATAACTAAGTTTATTAAAGAAGATGTTTTTGTCATTTTCATCTAAACATACTTTACCTTTCTCAATCTTACATTATAATAAATCTTTACTCGATTTTTGGATTTACACAATTTCAATTCTAATAATTTATAAATATGTTCACCCAACATAATTTAGCTTTTCAAAGACAACTGGTTGCAGCACTATACTTTCAAAGGATGTTTGAAAATTTTAATATTTTATTTAAAACAACTCAAAAAAATAATAAAATAATAAAAATCAATTCATTTTTTTAGCAATATTTTACGCAATGTACCCCCCCCCCCATCATATAAACTTTTACTTTTAATCCTCATGACGCAATTCCTCACTTATTAAGAAAACAATATTATTTTCACATAATTAAACATTTTACTATTCTTATGATTCCCAGTTTATCCCTCATCTTATAAACCCTCATTTTTGGTCCCTATAGAATGTCTCTATCAAGAAACCAACGTTATCCTAGACATCGATCACTTGATTTTCACAATCACCGTATGGCTGCATGTATCGCCAAAGAGATAGCTGCTGCAATCTCTAGGATAGTGACCCGAATTCAGGACATCCATGCAACTGATTCAACTTTTCCCACAAATTCCTCTGCTGGTGACTACAAACCAGCTATCTCCACTCATCCTCACAACAAGAAACGTAAGAACCTTGCTGCAACAAAACCTAACCACCCGCAACTCTCCTCAAACAAGAAACCCTACCTTGGGCCTTTTCCGTCAGGCTCCATTTGTAATCATCATCACTCGGTTAAATCCCTACGCCGTCGTTGCATCCGATGTAACCGTTATGGTCATCTTGCTAACACCTGTCGTATCTCGCCTACCTCACAAGTTGTCCCGTAACAACCTACCCCTTATGCTCAACCTGATGTTCCTAATACCCGTGCTTGCTACCATTGTAAGTACCCAAATCATCTTCGTAATATGTGCCCTCAACTTATCCATGACTATCAAGCCCAAACTATGACTACGCCCGACTACTTGACCCATGCTCATCAAGCTCAAACCCATCAACCTTATGTCCCTCAAGCTCCTCCCATCAATCAAGGTCAACCTTACTTAACCCAACACTACCAAACCCTGCAACAACAAGCTCAAGTTTACCGAACATATTTCCACCAAACTCTCTTGCAAACCGTTCAAGCTCCAGTTTTCCAAGCAATGCCGAATCAATCTACCTCAATTGCTCCTACTCCTGCAACTCCTCATGGTGCTTCAAGTCACGTCAATTAAACTACTCAAGGACCCGAAGACTTTTGCTGATTTCCTTATCTTATCATACCCTATTTTGTCTTCTTCTTAATTACGTATTGTAACGCCTCTTTATGGCCTCAAATTATTTCCGTATTTGAAATTTCCGTATTTGAACTATTTATCTTTTATCTAATAAATAAAGTTTCTCTTGATTAAATAGATTGTTTATTGAAGCCTACTTATATCTTATTCCTTTACCTTCATTAACCTTAACTATTAAGCTACCCTTCTTAAACTTTAAATACCTATATCTTTACGTTTAAAAGTCGACTTAAAATTTCTTTGCTTTATTAAAATTCACTACAACTTTTAAAATTGTTTTATGCATTATTAATTTCCTAGTGTTATAAATTAAAACTTCTTAAAACCTTTGTTTCCTCAAAGTCATGTTTTAATCAAACGTTTTGTAAATCCACACGATGGGACGAAGCATGTGGACCATCCGACGATGAAAATAATTATGGTCCGGAACATAATTATCGAAATCCTCGCATGGAAATCATGATGCGTAAGATTGTGTGTCATAATATAGAACCGAAGGTAGTTGGGATAACGGTACAAATGTAAAGATGATAAGGACATGGTGGATACGCCTCTGGTACATCCTATATATAAGTGCCCTTATCATATTTGCATTTGGGGCGTTGTTTTAACTATTCAAATTTCTTTGCTATGATAATTTTTTTTTAATTTTATTTAAATTTTTCCTTTTCTCAAAAACTTAATGGATTTGACATGCTATCCTTTAATTTCGGGACAAAATTCTCTAAAATAGGGGAGACTGTAACAACTCGAAAATTTCAAATATTTATTTTAATTAAATACCCGATCTATTTCGTTGTTTGGAAATTTTAACGTGTTGATCGAGTAATTATTAATTTATTTCTTATTATATTTATTTGTAAAATATAAATTAACTTTGAAAAATAAACACTTTTTAACCCTAATATAAAGTTTTACCTTCTTTTTTATCCCTCTACATATTTCAGGGACCATTTTGCAAAACCTAGATATAATAGATTTCCAACCCATTAACCCATTACCAAACCCACCAACCCGACCCATATAGTAAACCCGAGACTCGTATATCTTTCTTGAACCTCAATTCACATCGTATATTTGGAAATCAAATCAAAAGTTATTAACCTTGCCTTTTTCGACCTCTTTGACCCCGTTGATTAGGAAATTAGATCAAAAAAATTGATATGCATTAACTTATAAACAAACCAATATTCATTCGATTAATATTATACCTCTTCGGATTGTTATCATTCAATTAAACCCTAGTACAACATCCTTATAGCTACGCCGACCTTACCTCCATGTTTAATTACGTTATCAAGATCTGTTGTATCGTGTTCTTATTCTTCTTCGGGCCGTCTACAAGTGGGTCTAATTAACCAGTTCGTAATCAACGATAAGGTAATTAAGTGGTATGGTTATGTTCTTCGTGTTCCATTGATCAATAACCCTAACGTTGATTGGATCTAAACTTAACGGATTGATCGATTGAACTTGTTAGGGTTTGTTGTATGATCTGTTCATCTGTTTGTTCTTATTTTTTTAAATCTGGTAATAAACAATAGAGACACCCAGCCCTGTTGGCTGGGTGTGTGCTTGTCCCTCCTGAACCGACCATTGGCGCGGGTTCGAATCCCGGCCATGGCATATTATTTTTCTTAATTTTGTTTTGATAGTTTTATGATCCAAAAGGGTTAATTAATTCAATATAGTTAATACTAAATACTAATTGAACATTATACTATTAGAACCGACATATAAATCGAACATTTTCCGAACTATGGATACACGCCATATATATGTTTATAAATATGTATATGTAATAGATATTTTTTTTAATTGATAAAAGATTTAATATATATATATAAAGGAATTTTTATCTAATATGATCTTGTTAATAAATATATTTATAAAATAGTTTAACTTTTTATAAAAGTTCATATTGTATATATATTATTATTATTTATCATTTATGATATTTATTTAAAAAGATGTCAGTAATGATAATAAAAATACACATAAATATATTAAAACACATTTTTTTAAATAATATTTTAAAATAGATCTTATATTAAATATAACATTTTATAAATATTCATTTACATATTATAAAGTATTTTATATAATTAAATCTTATTATCTACGATAACCTTTGATAATAAAATTTAGAATAAACCTACTAATATTTAACTTACATAAGAACACACCCAATCATCAAATCTCGAATCTCTATCTAGTTTTAGTTTCGTTGTTGAATTCTTATTTAATTTCCGTAATTATTATTACTTAGGAAATACGTTTGTTGCTTTACCTCGTCGAGCGTGGTTTACCACTTTCTTGACGTGTTCATTCCCGCTTTGCTTATTGATCAGGTGAGTACCACATTCCCCTATTTTACTTGTTTTCTCACGTTTTGGGGACATATGCATAAATATACTTTCTCATATATACTAATACACAAAACTGCAACTATTGTCTTATGTGTTAACAACTTATACCTTACTTGTTTATGTGCTTACTTGCTTTGTTTGCTTCCGCATTCGGAGAGGTCCAACATAATCTCAGTCTAGTATGATCATACGCCAGTCGTTATAGCCTGTGTGCTTCTCGACATCTCAGTTATACTTGCTCATTTGTTTAATTTGTTATTCTCATATGACTTGTTGCAAATACTTATTTTTATACTATACGGTGTGTTGCTCACTCAACCTTGTGTTGAAAAAACTACTTTATTTTCAACGCATATGCATGTGATCGTTTGATATGAAGTAATTGAAGTTAGAAGATCATTTAAGGATTTATGCTAAAAGAAATTAATTGAGACAATATTAAATAAGACTTTATAATTGTTTGATATCTTATTTGTTTTTGGGATATTGTAATGAATATTTATTTTATTTGAAATTATTAAATAGATATTGAAACTTATAATGTGCATGATAGCAACCTTGAGAGTTGTGACAATCAGTTCGCGCCCCGGCATTTCCGCCTTAGGTGGGGGGTGTAACATCATTCATACATCATATATAAACCATACCTTTAACTACCACCTGGTGGTACGTGCAATATCGGAAGATCGTTCACGCACCATCAAGCATTCATCATACATGAATCATACAAGGCATGCACTTACCACTTAAGGTAAGTGTATTAACTATCACATCGAGTATGCACACAGCCCCGAAAACATAACAAGGAAGTAGGGCTAGAAACTCACCTGAACACGGTTACGTTCACCGTTAATTGTTATTCCTTTCCTAAGTTGTGCATGACTAACTGTTTAATAAACACAATATTATATACTGCTCTAGCGCTTCTTATTGTTTACTTAATTAATCTTAAGCGTTTAAGCCGGTTTTACTTCATTGATTCGTTAAACGGTTAGTTAATCGTTACTCGTTAACCTTTTATAGGTATCTTTCATATATTAATAAAGTTTAGGGACTTCTATGTAATTAAACCATTCTTCCCTAAGTCCAGGGACTGTTCTGTCATCTTATTAAACTTCTATTTCATTACCCATCTCTTAACGAATTGGGTTCATAACAAACCTACTCGTTACATTGTAAAGAATTGACTATTATAACGAACTGGTCCTTGTAACGAATTGGACCTTATAACGAGCTGGTCCTTTTAACGAATTGGACCTCATTCGTTTGGTCCGGTTAACGAATTGAACTTAATAGCGAATTGAACCCTTACAACTAACCAGTCCTCATAACGAATTGGACTTAACGAACTGGGGCTAGTTTGTCATTCTTTCATTAACGAATTGGCATACGAATTGCTTAACAAATTAGTTAGCAAATGAAGCTAATTCGTTATACTTCCATAGAGAATTGGCATAACGAACCGGGGGTTAATTCGTTATGTTCCCATAACGAATTTGGGTTAGGTTAGGTTAGAGAGTGTCAAAAACATTCTCTGACAACCTTAAATACTCACGCCGCCTTTCCCGCGCCGTCTTTTGGGCGCCAACGTGCCGCAAAACAGGGCGGTGGCCGGAAAAACGTATGTTATCCCATTTTACACCATTTTTCACCGTTTTTCGTTCCATTCGATCCAGATCTGAGCTATGGCGACCCCTAAGCTCATCTTATGATCGGTTTATACCTGATTCCATCCGGATCTTGTGACTTTAAAGGTTTAGTGTGTCGGCTCGTCGTTTCGCGGCTAGATCTAGCGGGTTTGGATCTATATAGTATCATTACTATCATTACCTCGGGTTGATATTCGGGTTTCTTGGTGATTTCGGCTAGAGAGAGAAAGTAGGATAAGAGAGAGCTAAGTGTGTGTTTTTGATGGTGTAATAGAATGAGAATGAATTAATAATTGGTTAATTAATGTATTTATATCATGGATCATGGGCTCAAGCCCATTGTCTTTTCCTCATTCTTTATTAATCCAAGTCCATTACCCATTTTACTTAACCCAACACCAGCCCGACACATAATAACTCATATTCTATTTTATTAACTGAAACGAGAAAACGGGATGTTACAGGTCTTGTCTCAAAACCAGCTAGTACAATGGCGTACACTAGTTCATCTTCTCGAAAGTGCACGGTCATGCACCTAAAGTGCATGGTTGTGCATGGTCATTTGGCTTGGCACTAGCTAGTGCACCAGCGTGCATTGGCTCATCTTCGGAAGTGCACGGTCATGCACATCTGGCAAATTCTTGACATTTGTCCTAAAAACGCCATCTTTTCATCATTTCTTCGTTGGGCGGGGGCCCGAGCCTACAATACAATTAATTTGCATGGAGTTTTAAGTAAACACGAGGAGAATTCGATGCTAAAACATGAACACTTTATGTTACATCATAAGCACACAAGTCGATGATACGAATTGTAGTTTTGTAAATGAATAAGTAATTGATTTGATAGGATACTAGGGTACAGCCCGTGTTAACAAACATAATAAATTTAAACAACAAATTGAAGCAACACAAAACTTCTTCAAACTTTCGGACCAAAACATTAACCATTTACATTGTCTAGATATTAAAAGTTAAAAGTTACAATAAGTTAATGTATATCGAACAACTAAAAAACATCAACAAAAGACATAAACACATTCTTTCATATTAAACCACCTTCAACTTCTTCAAACATTCTACCAAAATAAACTCATTTTGCTTCACCACCTGAAAATATAATAAAACAATAGCATCCAAATTAAATATACCATAATAACATATTTAATAATGAGTAACATTTGAACATTAATAAAGTTGTTTTTATTAAATTGTTGTTTTTATTAAAACAAAATAACATACAACAAGAAACAAAGTAAAATGACAACATAAAACATCTTTCTAATTTAAACCATTAAACCAAAAAGATAAATCAATAAAAACCTTTTTTGGCCGTCATTTTTATACCTAACAAATTTGATACTCTTTTAAAACAACCCGTTTTGAAATATTTTCAAATTAGTTACAAAATATAAAAAAATTGGAATTAGTCTACTTCAAAAAATTATGATTTTTTTACCAATCTTGCAATAAACCTTTATATCACTGACATTAATATTTTGTTAAACTTGCAAAACATAAAAACGTTTTACAATAAATGAATTTTCAAATAACTTTGTAAAGATTAAAAAATTTATGTTGACTTTGAATTTATTTAAAGTTGAAAAAATATGATACAATAATATATATACCATATATACATGTATTTTAATAAAAAGTATATTAAAGCGATTAAATTAATTGTTATATTTAAATGAGAATATTATTAAAGATGTTACTAACAAACGCATATGAATATCCCGTACAAACAGAAAATGTAATAGACACGTATTTAAGATATTGACATTTTATGTTGAGTATATATTAGGAAAATGAATTTAATTAGAATATATTAAATGGTTATTTAAGTTATAAACCTGTTTACCTAAATTTCTAGAACTATCAAAACTAATAGTCGGTCAACAATATTAAAGGAAGTTATTAACTTTAAAAATTTTAGAAAACATCGACCCACATTATAGTCAATTCCAAAATAAATTTATAAATTATAGTTAACTTATTTATTTGAAATTCGAACTATTAATTTGAATACACGTAAAAAATAATAATTATAAATAATAACTTTCAACTTTATTATGTGATTTGATTACATTAGAATATAATAAATTGTTATTTAAGTTATAAATCTGTTTACCAAAATTGTTAAGCGAAATTTGTTATAGTCAAAGATCCTAAATACAAAAAATATTACAAAAATAACGGCAAAATGTAATCTTGAAATTATTAGTTTTTTAGTCGATCCACAACTGTATATTTTATTACCGTCAATTAAATATGCATTCAATTTTGTTACAAACCCATTATCATTAATTGTGACATTTGTGTCTAATTATAAATTGGTCAAACATATAAGATAGGAAGATTGTGGAGATTGGAAACTAATAAACATTATAATATTGATAATGGAAACCAAAATTTTCCATAACCAACTGTAATATATCTTTTTTTAGAATTTAAATTCAAATAATATTTCGATTTTTTATAGTGCATTAATTGTTATAGTTTCCATAACCAAATGATGGCACCCATTAACATTAATTGTGACATTTATGCCTCATTATACATTGGTCAAACAAAAAAAGATGTAATGTGTGTGAAAATTAAGAACTACTCAAAACTTAATCTTACTAATGGAGATTGACAATAATATTGACAGTTGAGAAATATTTTTTGGATGTGCAAAAAATAACATAAATAATAACAAAAATATACATCAAAATTAAACAAAAATACATAAATACATGAATAATAACAAAAATATACATCAATATTAAACAAAAAATAAGAAATCTTATCAACAAATCACTTAATCCATGAAATTAACTATATCAAGTTGGAGACATAACCTGAAATGAGAAAATTAAATATTATTATTAATATCACATATTAAGTAAATTACCAATTATAGAAGATTTGAATTATGTAAACAAATATTATAATTGATAACCGGAATATTTGAATCGCGTCACCGGAAAAATGAAATGGGGAAAATCTCCATTGTATCTTCGATTTTGACATAGAACCTAAAAAGATTATAAGAAAATCATATAATAATTAATATAATTATTTGATTTTTTTTCACTTAATAAATATAGTGATTGATTTTTTTTTTTTACAAAGAGATTACAATAAAGTGGCAGATAAAGGGCAACAAGCTGCGCCACAACCCCCTTTTAAATAGCAAAGCCAATCCTACTAAAAACGAAGCTTTGGGACCTAGGAGCTGAAGAGGTTCCGTGTACGACATGTTGCACCCTACTAAAAAAATTCACAGCCTCTGGGGCCAGAAAACCAAATGTATCAAAAGCAAATGGGAGAAAGACATGTTGATTCTCTAAACAAGCTTTCTCGTGTTTAACAACTTTGCCCGATTCAGCCTTCAGCGCAGCCTGACCCACAACAAACCCACGGTCCCTGAGCCCAGCAAGAGGAGACACTCATGTAAGATCCACACAAGCGTTTTCCCCCTGCCCACCCGAACACAAGAATATCAGCTGGTCGTAAAGTAGACCTCCTTTCAAGAGGATCCGTGATGTGTGTCTAATGATGCTCTTTCTAAATAACTCACAACTAAGCTTTAAATTTATAAAACAAGACCCCTAAAGTAACCACCCAAAACAGGCAATTGTACCGATCACTAATAGTATAGAACTAAGGAAGTCCGAGTATCGAACACAAGGACACGTGAAAACGTTTTTAGTACTTAACCCTAACCAAGACTCACCTAAGAATAATACTTTTCAAATGATTTTTAGTTATTAACTGTTAGACCTAACTTACTTTAATTAACTTAAAAGACTTTACTTAACAAAACTAGACGAAACTTTGAGAAAGAGACTTACCAATGGAGAAAACGTCTACCTAGGTAAGAATATTATTGAAGGTATAATAAGCTAATGGATTAAAGAATCTCACGACACCGGTTCGTAAGGATGACACAACTAAGGTTCGCTCAAGAAAGCTAGATCACCTCTCGGTCTCACTAACAAACCCTAACTTATACTTAGTTGATTTTAAGAACAAACCAGGGTATGAATTGCTAAAGTGTTCTAATGCTGACTCTCCTCTCGGTCTCACCGACACACTACCCTAATGGAGACGAATACTACGCAACTAAGGATAGAGGAACAATTTAGTTTAACTTAAACTAGGTCAACTAATCGCTCACAAACCCAAACCCGACAAGAACCAAACCCGCTCTCGCGCGATCCTAATCTTAACAAGTAAAAGCTATGAGACGACCCTACTTCCTATCACCTCTCGGTCTCTAAGAAGGTGTTTACCCGCTGATTTTAACTAATTAATATATCCACTTAACCCTACGGTTGTACACCCCGCAAACAATCTCTAAACACAAAGTAAAGAGTTCAAACAAGCAAAAATCAACCAAAACCGATTCAATCAATCAAAGCAAGAGGTAATTGATTATAATTAATCAAAACACAGCCACTAAACACAACCTAATTCAATGTTAAACCAACTTTTCATTAACAGTTCAAGTCATGATGATCAACAATCCATATTACTTACTAAAACCTAACAATATTCATCTAACCTATGTAGAACTAACTACTTTAGCCTAACAATAGTTTTGGACAGCAGCATATACTTAAGTTAAACATCATAAAACTCAACATAAACATAATTAAACTTATTCAGGATTCAATAAAAAGCAAACACAAGTCAATCTTCACTTTACTTGCAAAACAATTCAATCCTAAATGACGATAAGAACTTAATCCTAAATGTTTATGAATACAAACCAAATAATTGATGATAAATGAAAGTCCCAAAAACACAAATGTTTAATGAATTCCAATAAATATATAGATTCAATCAACCAAAAGATTAATCAAAACTAAATCCCAATACATGTAATGTTCATAAAAATAATCAGTTCATATGCAAACCCTACACCTGAAGTGGTCACAAGTGGTTTAGCCTTGCCTCTACATCATGATTGACTCGAATACGGATTGGGAGGATGAAACCATGGATGATTTACTGATTGATAGGTGTTAAGATGATGTATGATGGCTCCAAAATCGCCCAAGTATGTTAGGGTATGAAGCATGTTCGACATAGGGTTTAATTGGGCTTAAATATGTAAGAAAAATCATCAAAATCCCTTTTTCTGTCAGACCAGACCGTAAGCTACGATCCATAGATCATTACTTTCATTTCCACTCCATCATTAATGCTCCAAATTAGCTTCTTTAAGCTCTGTTAAGCTCCGATCACCTGTAAACGTAAAACCAATCAAAGTACTTGTGTTCGATACATATAAACAAGTAAAACACACAATATAAAACACTTAAAGCACGTTATTTCATCCTTACATCACATATACTTAAGTTAAACATCATAAAACTCAACATAAACATAATTAACCTCATTCAGGATTCAATAACAATCAAACACAAGTTAATCTTCACTTTACTTGCAAAACAATTCAAGATAAAAGATCAATACAACTAGTTAAGTATCTTGAACAAAAGAACAAAGTTTATGAGATTAATACTCAATTATATGGTTGAGTTTATGGATGAATATAACCCGTAGCTGTTGTACCAAGTCTTACTTAGCCTTCTTCTTCCTTTCCTAGCCGCCACAAGCTTGCACAAAAGTTTTTCTTTCTTTTCTTGGCTGTTGAACTTTCGATCGGACCAGTGGATAGGTTCTCCACGTGATATATATATATTTCCTAGAAACAATATTAAAGGTTGTCTCAGTTAAGGAGACAACCTTTAAGAACCAAGCTGTTCACACAAACTACAACTCTTTTGTATTTATTTGTTCTTGCTGCCAATCCTTTGTCGATCGGAAATTTGAGGTGCTAGGGTGTTTAGGGTTTTTTTTAGTTATATTATATATTAAGATATGTAAGGCTTCATATAAACGGGTCGGGCTGGGCTTTAACTTGGTTCTTCAAACTTGATCATACGAGCCTCTTTTATCTTCCAAAACCCGAACCTTTTCTCTTTTAAAACTAGTCACCTACACAAAATAATAAACTTTGTAAGATCAAGTTAAAACGAGTTAAAAACATTATTTATTATATAAATTATTAATAAAAAGATGATAAAAAGGTATGGAAAATAAGTGTGTTTTACAACACATCAAACATCCCCACACTTAAGACTCTTTCGTCCCTAAAAAAGAAATTTACACAGGATCATAACCAAGTGAAAAACAACAAACTCCCATATTATTAATCATTATCAAAACATAAGAAACAGCTCGACATATTGACCACGATTGCCAATATTGTTGTCCACTTAAACCCATCCATCAGCCAATCTAGCCCCCCTTTTGCATTAAACATTTTAAGTCCAAAAATTAAGGCTACACCTATCCCATCTCAGAAAAAGAGAGCTATAAGACTATAGTCGAAGCAAACTGGTTCGACAACTCACCATAAGCCAAGGACTCGTTTATAGTACTAATTAGATGCACTCGGTGAAATTTGGATGGATGAATGGCCATGTGGAGGTCGTACGAGCTATTCCTAAATATTATTGGACTTTGTCCTATAAATTCCTAATTTGATATTTATAGACTAAGAACCTTCGAGCCCCAATAGTGTACCCTCAGAGTCACTATCCCCAAGGTAACAGGTAAACTCTAAGTCTCATCTAGTATGTGCATCGTTGGCCTCTTTTACTAACTTTAAACAATGCTTCTTTGGCATTTTACAATACATAACTTTCTTTACAAGTATTTGCTTTTCTTGAACAACTTTTGATAATACAATACATAACTTTCATAACAAACTTTCAAAACACACTTCTTTTTTTTCAATCTTTTGTATCACCCTAAAATATATAACTATTTCTAAGCTCGTAAAAAGATGGACATGTGGTGGTGTGCTTATTTAAGTGCATTTAATTCTTACCATCTCAAAGTTTTCAGATTATGGTAATCCTCCTTAAGCATCGAAATTCAGTTTCACTGTTTTTCAAATTATTATATATAAAAAAACTGCTAAAGAGGACTATCAAAGCTAGTTGAGCCTACCGACACATCCCAAATCAGATATGCAAACCATCCCTTCTTTTATTATTATTTATTTATTTCAAAAGTTCTGAGCGTTCTTTAGCACATTGATAATAATATCATTTCCTGCTTAACGTAGAACAAAAAACAATTTTCAAGGGACATTTTTCTCTTTTTTTTAAACTTTTTTAATAATTTTTTTCAGCGAAAGAACAAAACAAATTTTTTTTTATTATTTATGATATATATTTTTTTTCTACAACTAAGTAAAATAAATTCACATCTCCACACTTAGAACAAAATCGTCCTCGATGAGAACAAGGAAAAGAAATAAAATAAAATTAAATTAAAATTTAAAATAGAAAAAGGTAAAATAGAGAACGGGTTACTCCCCTTGTTTATATGCAGATTCTTCATCAGCTGTGTATCAATCGAGCGACCGTATAACATTTCATTCGCGGCCGCAACCTTGGGAGAACCAGTTCCAAAACGCCATCAGAGCTACCATGCGCATAATAATACATGCATTAACTCAAACTCGCTCGCATGTAGCGGCGTACAAAACAGAAAACAAAAACATAAGAAATAAACATATTTTGTGTTTTTGTATTTTTTTTTAATTTTTTTGATTTGTTTTAATATTTTAAGTTTTTTGTATTTTTTTAATATTTTTATAAATAACAAAAATAAAACAGATAATAAAGAAAATCATAATACACATTCTACAACTCGGGATGTCTCCCGAGTGATGCATTCAACACGTCTACGCCTCGGTGAATGAGTCAAGGTAGAATACCTCGACTGTCTGATCTGCAACTGGCTTGCCTATGTAATGCTTCAACCTATGACCATTCACCTTAAACTTCCCGCTTTGATTTTGTATCTCAATGGTGCCATACGGGAATACCTCAGTGACTGTGAACGGTCCCGACCATCGGGATTTCAAATTTCCCGGGAATAACCTCAACCGGGAGTTATACAGTAAGACCTTATCCCCACACTTGAACTGCTTATTGCCCTTTAGTTTTCTATCATGCAGTTCTTTCGTCCACTCCTTATACTTAAACAACTAAGCATATGCGTGATCCCAGAGCTCCTCTAACTCATGCAACTGGTGGAAACGAGAGCCCTCTGCGACGGATAAATCAAGATTAACCCTCTGAAGGGCCCATGAAGCGCGGTGTTCCAACTCAACAGGAAGATCCGAAATGGTGTGGAACTAGTCGATGTCTTGTAGGCTGTACGGAAGGCCCACAGAGCATCATCTAATTTTTCGGACCAATCCCAACGATTCGGACCAACCGTTTTCTCAAGAATACGTTTGATTCCCCAATTACTCGCTTCTACCTGCCCACTAGTCTGTGGATGGTAGGCGGTCGCAAGCCGATGGGTGACCCCATAGCACTGTAACGCCTTATCCATCTGAGAATTGCAGAAGTGGGTACCTCGATCGCTGATCAAGGCTTTCGGGACTCCAAAATGAGCAAATAGACTTTTTAGAAAACGAACTACCACTTAGACACATAATCGACAGCCACAAGTATGTACTTGTTCCCACGCGAAGATGGAAACGGTCCCATGAAATCAATGCCCCACACATCGAAAACCTCACAAACTTGAATAGCATTTTGGGGCATTTCGTTTCGCGAAGAAATGTTGCCGACACGCTGGCAACGATCACAACTCTTAACAAACGCATGCGCGTCCTTAAAGATAGAAGGCCAGTAAAAACCAGAATCAAATACCTTCTTTGCCGTTGAACTCACACCGTGGTGACCTCCTGTCGGTCCCACATGACAATGGCTCAGAATCTGCCATCCTTCCTTAACATCTACACACCTCCTAATCAGCTGATCAGCGCCGATGCGTAAAAGATACGGGTCGTCCCATAGATAAAATTTAATGTCAGTAAATAATTTTGTCAGCAAGATAGTTCGCGAAGTCAGCGAACCATAGAAAACCCTTCTCCTGTGCTGTAACAAACATGAGACTCTCCGTCGGAAAACGATCGTCGATCCTGACCCCCGAATCTCCTGACTCAACTCCCTCAAGATGTGAAAGATGATCGGCCGCCACATTCTCGGCCCCCTTTTTATCGCGGATCTCAATATCAAACTCTTGAAGCAACAGGATCCATCGGATAAAAAGAGGCTTAGCATCCTACTTGCTGAAGAGATATCGAATAGCGGCGTGATCCATGTAAACAATCGTCTTAGACAAAACTAGATAAGACCTAAATTTGTCGAATGCAAACACCACATCCAATAGCTCTTTCTCGGTGGTAGTATAGCTTTCCTGTGCGCCATTTAAGTTCAGGCTAGCGTAGTAGATCAGATGGAAGTGTTTATCCTTCCGATGTCCAAGAACTGCTCCTACTGCGAAGTCGCTCACGTCACACATCAACTCGAATGGTAACGACCAGTCGGGAGCAACCATGATCGGGGCGTTAACGAGTTTGTCTTTTGAAAGATCAAACGCCTCGATACACTGCTCAGAAAAAACAAATGGAGCATCCTTCTCCAAAAGTTTGGTCATGGGTCTCGCGATTTTTGAAAAATCTATGATAAACCAGCGGTATAACCCGGCATGACCTAGAAAACTACGAATGGATCTCAAAGAAGTAGGCGGGGGGGAAATTGGAAATGGTCTCGAACTTTGCGCGGTCAACCTCTATCCCCGCACTCGAAATCCAATTCCCCAGAACAATGCCCTCGCGAACCATGAAATGACACTTCTCCCAGTTAAGGACTAGGTTGGTGTCAACACAGCGGGACATCATCCTCTCAAGATTAGACAAACAATGATCGAAGGAACTCCCAAATACGGAAAAATCGTCCATGAACATCTCCATGGAGTCCTTGATCATATCATGGAAAATGGCCACCATACACCTCTGGAATGTGGTCGGAGCGTTACAAAGTCCGAACGGCATACGCTTATAGGCAAACTTTCCGTGAGGGCTAGTAAAAGTGGTTTTCTCCTGGTCGTCGGGAGCTATCGGAACCTGAAAGTACCAGGAGAAACCATCTAAGAAGTAGTAGTACTGCTGACCTGCTAAACGGTCCAAAATTTGATCAATGAAGGGTAAAGGAAAGTGGTCTTTCCTGGTGGCCTCATTCAGTCTGCGATAGTCGATGCAGACTCGCCATCATGTCACAGTCCTAGTGGGAATAAGCTCGTTCCTCTCGTTGGTGACGACAGTCATGCCACCCTTTTTAGGAACCACCTTGACTGGACTCACCCAAGCACTATCAGAAATGGGGAAAATAAACCCCGCATCAAGGAGTTAAATGATCTTCTTCTTCACGACCTCTTGCATTCTCGGATTAAGCCGCCGTTGCGGCTGAACGACAGTTTTGAAATTTGCCTCCATGAGGATTTTATGAGTGCAAAAAGAAGGTTTGATAACCTTAATGTCGATAATCTTCCATGCAATCGCCTCTTTGTGCTCTCGTAGCACCCTCAACAACTTCTCCTTCTCGACCTCCATCAAAGAAGATGCAATGATAAACGGAAGTTTCCTCTCTTCATATAAAAACGCATACTCAAGGTGTGCGGGCAAATCCTTTAGCTCTAAGGAAGAAGGAGGACTCTCGACAAAAGGTCGGTCCATCGGATCGTCTCATACGATCTCAGCAGACACGCCAGATTCAGGGATATGCGATTCGGTGTCGTCATCTAATGACTGATTGGTCATGGCAACCATCTTAATCTCTGGAATCTCCCTATCGAGAATCTAGGTATCGGAGGCAGATCCTCCACAGATTTCGCTGAAAAACTCCCCAACATATTCCATGATGGTATCAATGAAGTACAGGGAGTCATCAGCAGACTTGGGGTGTTTTAGTGACTGTCGAACGTCAAAGGTGACGTTCTCATCCCCAACTCTCAGAATCAACTTACCCTCGTAGACGTCGATCAACGCCTGTACAGTGGCAAGGAATGGAATCGTTCATGTCCAAGATGACATAGTCCACCGGGAAGATGAACTTGTCGACACGAACAAGCATGTTCTCGACCACCCCTAGGGGGTATTTCACAGAACGATCAGCAAGCTGGATACTCATCCGGGTAGGACGTGGTTCGCCTAGACCCAACTTGCAATACACGGAATACGGCATGAGATTAATACTGGCACCAAGATCCGCCAGCACATGAACAACCGTAATATCACTCAAGATGTAGGGAATCGTGAAACTCCCAGGATCGGACATCTTTTCTGGTAACTTTCTCTGCAAGACTGCAGAGCAACCAGCACTCAGAGGAATGGAAGAGACTTCAGCTAACTTCTATTTATTAGATAGAATATCCTTAAGGAACTTTGCATATTTCGGCATTTGCGTGAGTGCCTCAAGGAATGGAATGTTAAGATGAAGTTGCTTTAAATGATCAAGAAATTTGGAGTTTTGCTCCTCGTCTCTATCCCTACGGACTCTCCCGGGATATGGAAGTCTAGGTTTGTAGACTCTCGTTGGTGTGTTGGGTAATGGCTGGTTCTCGGCCTGTGCTGTACTTCCTGGGCTGCGCCTCTAATGCACCTTGGCCGATGTAGACTCCAACAGAATCTCCTCGTCTACCTGCTCCTCTAAATCTAAGGCAGGCTCCTCAATGACTCCTCTCGTCGCCTCCTGACTCACGGGCTCGCCACGTGCCCCTGCACTGCTCCTCGTCGTCACAGCCTTCGCGAACGCCTTCGGATTTTGTTTGGTATTACTTGGAAGTGTTCATGGCGACCTCTCATTCAGAAGACTTGCTATCTCTCGCATCTTCCGCTAAAGACTTTGGATTGACGCTCCTTGATTCCTCATGAATGACTCGTGCTCCCGAAATTTCTCTTGAGTTTCTTTGTGACGGGAATCCTCTCGAGTCATAAGCTGCTTCAGCATCTGTGTTTGTTGTGCCATCATCTCCTCTAATGTGGGCTTCTTCTCCCCACTACTCGTTTCCTTACCAGAATACTGGAAAAGACTCTGACGCTGCTGGAAGCCGGACTAATTTCCGTTCCTCCAGTTGGAATTTTGGTTACCTCTCCACCCCGAATTATAAGAACTGAAAGAATTTTGATTTCGGTTTGGATTATTAACAAAGTCTACAGCCTCCTCCTGTAAACCTACGGGGCACTGAACAGTATCATGCCCCCCTCTACAGATCTCGCATAACTTACTTTTCACTTGCAAGTCCTTCACGATCTTTGCCAACGCCTCAACCTGTGCCGCAAGTGCGGTGCTTGTGTCGACCGGATGCATGCCGCGTGATAGGGAGTCGACGGTTTTGGTGCTCTTAGCGGGTGGTCGTTGGTATCCACTCATGGCTAACCCGTTAAATAAAGCAATGCATTCATTAGTATCCTTCGTCGTCAATAAGTTGCCTCCCGCAGCAGTGTCAAGCATACTCTAAGTCGCGTACGTCACTCCGTTATAGAATTCTTCTACAAGTGCCCAGTCTTGTAGGCCGTGGTTCGGACATAAAGCAAGTAGATTTTCGAATCTCTCCCACGCCTCGTAGAAGCTCTCGGTTTCATCCATCTGGAAAGAATAAATCTAGTTACGCAAACGAGCGAACTTAGCCGGAGGATCGTATTTCTCAAGAAACTGGGTCTGCATGGCAGCCCAAGTAGCAATGGATCCCTGTGGGAGGGAATCAAGCCACAGACTTGCATGATCAACGAGTGAGAACGGAAAAATGCGAAGTTTGATGGCGTCTTCGGATACGCCGGTAAGATGAAAAGTGTCGCAAATACGTGTAATGCGAGTGAGATGAGAATGCGGGTTCTCGTGAAGCAACCCGTGAAATTGAGCAGAATGAGAGATGGTGTTCAGAATGTTAGATGGAATCTGCCAATTCGTGAGAACTCCGATGGCTGGTGGAGCAATGTTGGATTTCGCGCCTGCATCGGCCGGACGGGCCTGGTCTGCAACTGTCCTCCTCGGTGGTGGAATCGCGTCGCCCATAATCCTATCCCTAATGATGGATTCATAAAAAGTAGGAGAAGAGGATGTAGTACCGACTGACGTAGAAGAACCGGAAGACGGTCTGGTACGACGTCTTTCACGCAAATCTCTCTGGTTTGGAAAATCCCTCAGATTCAGGCGGTCCTAGAGATCGAGTACGTCGCATACAACTATTAAAATAAATAAAAGAAACTAAAATTATCTAAACTATTTAAACAAAGAAAAAGAAAAACAAAACAAGTAGCAAAAAAGGAAAGTCCTAACTCGAGTCGTTCTCAATACACCTCTAACCGTGTCCCCGGCAACGGCGACAAAAACTTGATGTGTGTCTAATGATGCTCTTTCTAAATAACCCACAACTAAGCTTTAAATTTTTAAAACAAGACCCCTAAAGTAACAACACAAAACCGGCAAGTGTACCGATCACTAATAGTATAGAACTAAGGAAGTCCGAGTATCGAACACAAGGACAAGTGAAAACGTTTTTAGTACTTAACCCTAACCAAGACTCGCCTAAGAATAATACTTTTTTAATGATTTTTATTATTAACTATTAGACCTAACTTACTTTAATTAACTTAAAATACTTAACTTAACAAGACTAGACGAAACTTTGAGAAAGAGACTTATAAATGGAGAAAACGTCTACCTAGATAAGAATCATATTGAAGGTATAATAAGCTAATGGATTGAAGAATCTCACGACACCGGTTCCTAAGGATGACACAACTAAAGTTCGCTTAAGAAAGCTAGATCACCTCTCGGTCTCACTAACAAACCCTAACTTATACTTAGTTGATTTTAAGAACAATCCGGGGTATGAATTGCTAAAGTGTTCTAATGTCGACTCTCCTCTCGGTCTCACCGACACACTACCCTAATGGAAACGAATACTATGCAACCAAGGATAGAGGAACAATTTAGTTTAACTTAAACTAGGTCAACTAATCGCTCACAACCCCAAACCCGACAAGAACCAAACCCGTTCTCGCGCGATCCTAATCTTAACAAGTAAAATCTATGAGACGACCCTACTTTCTATCACCTCTCGGTATCTAAGAAGGTGTTTACCCACTGATTTTAACTAATTAATATATCCACTTAACCCTACAGTTGTACACCCCGCAAACAATCTCTAAACACAAAGTAAAGAGTTCAAACAAGCAAAAATCAACCAAAACCGATTCAATCAATCAAAGCAAGAGGTAATTGAGTATAATTAATCAAAACACAGCCACTAAACACAACCTAATTCAATGTTAAACCAACTTTTCATTAACAGTTCAAGTCATGATGATCAACAATCCATGTTACTTACTAAAACCTAACAATATTCATCTAACCTAGGTAGAACTAACTACTTTAGCCTAACATTAGTTTTGGACAGCAGCATATACTTAAGTTAAACATCATAAAACTCAACATAAACATAATTAAACTCATTCAAGATTCAATAACAATCAAACACAAGTCAATCTTCACTTTACTTGCAAAACAATTCAAGATAAAAGATCAAAACAACTAGTTAAGTATCTTGAACAAAAGAACAAAGTTTATGAGATTAATACTCAAGTATATGGCTGAGTTTATGGATGAATATAACCCGTAGCTATTGTACCAAGTCTTCCTTAGCCCTCTTCTTCTTTTCCTAGCCGCCACAAGCTTGCACAAAAGTTTTTCTTTCTTTTCTTGGCTGCTGAACTTCCGATCGGACCAGTGGGCAGGTTATTAATATACTTTTTGTTGTTGTTGTTTGCTGGTTCTCCACGTGATATATCTATTGCCTAGAAACAATATTAAAGGTTGTCTCAATTAAGGAGACAACCTTTAAGAACCAAGCCGTCCACACAAACTAAAACTCTTTTGTATTAATTTGTTCTTGTTGCCAATCCTTTTGCCGATCGGAAATTTGAGGTGCTAGGGTGTTTAGGTTTTTTTTTAAGTTATATTATATATTAAGACATGTAAGGCTTCATATAAATGGGTCGGGCCGAGCTTTAACTTGGTTCTTCAAACTTGATCATACGAGCCTCTTTTATCTTCCAAAACCCGAACCTTTTCTCTTTTAAAACTCGTCGCCTACACAAAATAATAAACTATGTAAGATCAAGTTAAAACGAGTTAAAAACATTATTTATTATATAAATTATGATAAAAAGGTATGGAAAATAAGTGTGTTTTACAACACATCAATCCGTGAGAAAGTTAACAGGGGCTTTCTTTTTAGCAGAAATCCCTGCCCGTTTAAGAACAATACACATAACATCCCTAACCAAATCATGTATGTATTTAAAGCCAGGTAATTCTTTGCAATGCACCGCATGGTCTCCAAAAGAATCCAAACAGACCTTGTGACAAATTGGGAAACAAAAATCTTACCGGAAACTTTACCGAAAAACCGTAATAACATCAAAATATCAATTCAATCTTGGATTTTGATATACAACCTAAAGATATTATTACAAAATCATATAAAAATTAAAATAAATATAAAACCATATCGGAAAACCTTACCGGAAAAAGATATAACCTTGCCAGAAAATCATCTAATATTGTTGGCCATTAGAGTATAATATATAACCTTACCGGAAAACGATTAATCTCAATCTACATTACCGGAATATAGAAGATGGTGGATGGTGGAGTTAGTAAGCCGAGAGAGAGAGAGAGAAATTAAAATGATTATGGTAGAAAATGTTAATGTTTAAATATAGTGTGTGAGATGATTTGGCAATAATAGGAAAGGAAATAGATGATTTGGCAATGATGTGGCATTGATGTGGAAAAGCTAGTTGAATGACATGTGGACAATTAATGTGGAGAGGCTAGTTGAATGACATGTGAACAATAGTTTTTGCTTTAATAGTATTGTTAGATATATGATACCCCCAAAATGTGTAAAAATATTAAAAATAGGGTGTGAGAAACTCACGTTGATTGGTGTGAGTGAAAGGACTCGATGTTGGTGTGACATGAACAATCCTAACCCTGAAGTTCTAAACCAAAGTTTATAAATGTGTTTTATGCTAAGGGTAAGGAATACTAAATCTAATGAATAAGTGATAAGATAAAAACAAGTAAATGATTAAAAAGAAAGATGAAATACAAAATCAATTTTTGGATAGGAAACTGTTTTGTTTTGTTTTGTTTTGTTTAAGATATTTAAAAATATGAAACAATTTTATTAAAAATCAAGACTTTCTATTATACTAAATTAGAATGTTTGAACAATTTTCACTCAAAAAAGTTTTACAAATTCTTACCCTAAATAGGCCTAAACAGCCATGTAAATCTGAGGGTACGAATCTGCGCACTATTTATATAATATTGATTACGAATTCATACGAATGAATTAAAATACGTAAAAATAATTTTTACAAACGTATTTCAATGAAGTTTTTCATAAAATACAGTATTGCACTTTTTCAGTTTGTTATGAACAAGATATGCTTTTTTCTTTAACGGCTAGATCTAATGTTCAAACTGAAACATTGCTAGAAACAATGTTTTAACGATTTCGAAAAAGATTTTGATGTAATAAAATTATGGGCTTTTTTGGATATGATTATATAACATTTATGAGCATATATCATCAAAAATCTTTGGGTCCTTTGAATAAAATAAAACAATTCAAAACAGAAAAATAAAGATTTAAGAAACGTTTCAAGTGTGACTTTCGTGTAGTTAATCATTTCCTTGTGTTATTTGTCCCATCCGCCCTATACACAATGGTGTATGGATTATGTGGATTCCTAGACATGATTGTGTTATGGTCATGTGACCATTTGATTAAGTAGTATGAACAAGAATTAAATAAAATAGAAATAAGATGAAGAAGACTTAATTAATTAAAATCTTACCTTTGAAATAGAAAATTAAAGAAATTATTCTCTTGAACTTGTCAAAGGGTGGTGTAAAAAATGAAAGGGATGGAAGTAGGTTCTATTTATATTAAAATGATGAGATTACTTTTAAGAATATTTTAATGATAAAATTGATAAGGAGAGTGCTTTAGGGGAGGAGATTTGACCATTTTAAATGAGTTTAAAGTAATTTATTTATTTATTTTATAATAATATAAAAAAATGCTAAGAAAAGGATGTTAAAATATTAATTTGATGGATGAAAATGTTAGTCAAAATGTCTTGTGTAACATGTAATGTGTTATGTTATCTATGAATGTGTATAATTGTTATGGAAATATTTCTTATAGTTAGAATCTACAATTATAACTATTTAAAGATTCTAATGTCAAATTAACGAAACAAAATTTTAAAATTGAGTTATACGGGTAAAGTGACATAAGTGACACCATATTCATAAACAACGTAATAACATGAAATCCAAACCTTATTGATAAGTGAAAATCCAAATTACATTGTAATTTAAAACGGGTCGGGCTTTTGTGTTTGAAAATTAATGAATGTTACACAACATCTAAACGTTGCCGCCCCTGTACATTATCTCAGGTCATTGTTCATAGGACATCGGGGACCAATTTTGGTCGGACTCCAAAATCCCATCATCATCGGACGCATGCATGACGAGTTGCCAGAACCCAACATGATAAACGAACCATAAGCTCATTATCACTACCTAAATATAACATGAACCGAAATTTCATGTACAATACTCTCTTCGTGTCCACCATATACCAGTGAACAACTTGTTCACCGACTAGGTTACCGAGTGCCATAAACCAACGGTCATTCTTGGTTAAGGACCAACCTTGCCGGAACCACCACAGTTTTAGAAAACCTAGCCGCCATCTTAAATGAAAATAGTTAACCAATCTGGATTTCAAAAGGTTGTTTCTCTCTCTCTTTCTCTCTCTCTCTCACACACACACTTGTGTGTGTGTACCATGATGATGAACACCAAAATGACGAACATGAGAATACCAACGTGATGAATTGAAGATGAAACCGTTGAACAATCCAGAACCTTCAAAATCGCATCTGATGATAGGGAATAGATGGTGACGTGATATACCAGGCTATGCCAATTTCAAATTTGAGATACAATGTCTTCATAAGAACCTCCATTACAAATCATAAAAATCTTCAAACGAATCATTTGGAAATGATTTCAAATCCACAACACAAGACGAACTTTAATCACCTTTATTTTCTCAAATCTTCAAACTTTATTTCCATAACTTCGACGGATAAATAAAAACTTCAAGCAATTAACGTCTCAGTTCGTGTCATCACGGATTTAGAACCCGAATATCAAGAGTATAGTTGAATCAAACGACTCTACCAGCTCTGATACCAATTGTAGGTCATGTAATGTATTTAATAACTAAGTTTGGATCAATCCACAATCTTGGTTTTCACAATTTAAGTTTTGATAATAAATTAATTTATTTTAAAGTAATTATTACTTTAAATGCACCATTAATTATAACTAAGCATCATCAAAATATGATACTTGAAAGGATCAAAACATGAACATGAAGAATGATATTTTTAACCACATAATTGATAAATATTAATGGAAAATCTTGGAGACGAAATAAAAACAAGAACAAGTATTACAAAAAAATCACATTGGAATTAGATTAATTTAAAGTTTTAATAGCTAACTTTATATGTATTAAAAAAGACTTTGTTTAATTATATTTTAACTATATCTAATAGTAAATACTAAGAAATATTAAAATGCATTCAACATTTACAGTCCGATCTGGTTTCATATGGTTGGTTTCTGGTATAAACCGCAAACCAAATCGTTCGCTACGGTTTGAAAATTTTGAAACCGGTCAACCGACCAAAAGTTAAAAAGTCAACCATGTAACCAAACCGATGAACCGTCGAAACAGTTTAAAGATTTTAAACAAAATCATGAACACTCATAATTGTTATATGATTAACAAGGTCTGCGTGTAAACATCCACCGCATCGCACGGGCACCCGTCTATTATTAAAGATTTACGGGATGTTTTGTTGCGTCTGTTGTTTGGAAGGCTGTTTATACATGGTGTAAAGTGGCATCGCTCGATATAAACTCGGTTAGAGGGTTGTTGGAGATTGACGAGCAAGTGGGTTTGGGGGAAAGAAAAAAATTAGCCTTTCACGGTATCGTGATAACTGTGTGTTGGAGAATATAAAAAGCTAGGAATGAGAAGGTTTTTCAAGGAAAGAGGTAAAGATTAAAAACATAATTAGAGACATAAAATCTTTAGGTTTTTTGTGGTTCAAAATTTTAAGATCGAAATGTAAATTGATTTCTTGATCGAGTTGATGCTCTTCTAATTAACCTAATGTAAATGGTGGTGTGTCGTGTGTGTGGCTCTTCCCCCGTTGGGGCGGTGCCGTTTGTTTTTAGGTTAGTTTATAAAAGTTCACGGCTCGAAAAAAGAAAATTGAATTATGCATAAAAAATTCACAAATAAAAAAAGTTAAGTAAAAGAAACAAAACAATGCCAGGACAAAGGATGATCAATAGTAGTACTGTAGTAGGGTTCTCATTATCTCCATCTATCAACGCACTCTCTTTCAACCTCATTTTCTCCTCATCCTACTAGTTATTTTTTATTTCCTGCTTGTTAATTTCATGGCTCCTTATCTTGATTTTCATTTTTCTTTCATATACATGTTACAGGTCACTCTTATGTTTTAATGGCTATCTTGATACCAATGAAAACAAAGGAGTTATCATTAGCAATGGCAGAATCTTCATCCATGATTAGAGAGGTACAACAAACTACTGCAAGAAAGAGAGGGAGACCAAGAAAGATAGTGGAGGAGAAAAGTGAAGAAGACTATGAGGAAGAAGAAAAACTTCAAGATTTGCAGCAAGAGAAAGAGTTGAAGAAAGAAAAGTCAAATCAAAATTTGATCAAAGAAGAAGCAAAAGAAGCATCATCTACTGCTACTGCTACTGCTACTAAAGATCAACCAAGAAGAAACAGGAGAAAAAGCAAGCCCAGGAAGAGTTGCTAGAAACTTGAATTAATTCAAAAAAAGAAGAAAGAAAAACAGAAAAACCCTTTAAATTATTTGCCAAAGGGAAGCTTGGGAATTGCAACTTAATTACAATGTTTGATGCAAGTGAATGATATGTTTCTAGGGTTTTCTTGATCTATTATCTTATTGTTCTTTATGGTTACTTTTGATTGAGATGGAACTATTGGTAAGAAAATCAATGACAAAACCAGAACATCTCCTAACTCCTAACTGAGAGTTATCATAAGGTTTTTTCTTTATCGGAACGTCAATCCATCTTCACATTTCATCCTATCCCAAAACATATTTTTGGTTGTGAAATCGATCATGTGAAACTACGTGACCCTTTTTCTATTCACATTTCACCCTTCCCACAAGAATGACCTTACGTGTATATATGTATTTCTTTAATGTATTGAACTGCAAAATCGTTAGTTATATTAATTCACTTCCGCCGGAGTTTAGGAACTGAAAAGTGACACATGTATGGTACTTACAAGGTAATAGAGTTGCTTATATGTTTGCGAAATCGGGCATCTGTTAGAATGTCCTTAAATTTGGCATGTTTCTCCTAGTGAAGTTGTGATGATTATGAATGAAGATGCAAACTGTAAGGTTATTATTCGTATGAGATGGTTGATTGTACATACACACATAAAAATATAAATTAACACAAGGTTTTGTGATCTAGAAGTATCATAAAGGTTAAATTGTCATATATCCCTTACATTGAGTTATGTATTTGTTATAAATTTATCCAAACTCTATCTATCACCTATGTAGTAAATTATAATTATAAATATATCCAAACTCTATTTATCACCTATGTTTGTAAATTATAATGTGTAGAAATTTAATTTATATATGTTTTTAGAAGATTTTAATGGTTGAAAAGTTTTTAAGCCTCAAAAGTTTCAAAAGAAATGCAGGCAAAAGAGAATATGTCTTCCAAGGGAAACAAAGATATCAGACCAATCATCAAACAAGATATCGTTGTCACGTGAAAATATAGAGTCTTGTTAGATTCTTTTTACCATATGCATGCAAGATGTTATTTACTATGACACAGAAATCAATACATTTTTCTTTTTATTTTAACTTTCTTTAACTTGTATTTTATTTTGGTACATCATAAATTCACCATTCATTCATTTATTCAGAAGACATGTATCTGTTAAATGTTTTTCAAAATGACTATTGGTCGCTATGGTGGGGGGCTTCGAAGCCCCTCCACCGTGTCACGTCAGCGTCACGTAAGCACCGAGGGCATCGAAGTCCACCCAAAGATGCCCCACTATGGTTTAATGTCCCATAGGCGCCCCTATTATACATATATATGTATATGTGTGTATGTGTGTGAGAGAGACATGGAGAGAGCTGCTGAGAGGGGGCCCACCCAATTCATCAACCTCGTCGGCCGTTGGAACGGTCATTTCTTTGACGCCCCATGGTGGTGTTCGGCGCCCTCGTCGCCCAAAAAGGCGCCCCAAGGGCGCCCCATAGCGACCAGTCTAATTGTGAACTTTTAATTTGGTCAAACTTTGTTGAAAATCCCAACGTGAAAACATACTGCCAAGAATAATAAGTTTTATCATATAGAATACTATACGAAGCAATAAAATATACAATAAAGTTTGTGGTGAGTGGATGTGATGGTTGGTGAGGGACTGAGGGTAGTGATACTGGTGAGCGGTTGTGGTGGTGGAGGTAGTGGTTGGTGGTGGTAGGCAGTGGCACTGACAGGCGGTGGGTGGTGGTTGACAATGGTGGTAGGAGCTTTATGCAAAATTTCTTATAATAATATTTTGAAAGTGGTTATTCAAATAGATTTGGCTCTACCCAAACTTTCCTGGTTCACCCCCAACATTCCCCACTTGTCCGACTGTTGCTGAGCAGTTTTTGGATATCAAACGGACCTCCCCAGAAGGTAATTTTAATGTGGCCGATTTCCCTTTTTTTACAATCAGTTTCGCTACAACACCCGCTGCTCTAGCTAATTGTCCACCATTTCCAAGTTTGATTTCTATTTTATGTATGGTCGTGCCTAAGGGCATATCCTGGAAAGGGGGAGGGGGGACATGTCAGTTAGTACATATCTTGATTTTTTATTCACTTTTTTCGAAATAAGCAAGATCCGGTGAATCGGAAACAAGTGCTCCTATACGAGTCGTATAGGGGTTATCCGATTTGTATAGAGCATAATTATATCATAATATGTCGGAGTGTGTCTTAGTCTATACGGGTCGTATACCCATACATGTTGTATAGACCTTATACGGTTCGTGTAGACTGAAAAGCTGTCATAAAATACATTTATCAGTTATACACGTATAGCCCCTATACAAACCATATACACTTGTTAAACACAATGAGAGTTGTGTTCAAATATGACAACCGAAAAAGTACCCATAAAGCATTGGGCCTTTACTTTTATTTTTTTCTTTTACCATAGTATAATAATATATCTTATGAAAAATTGGTTAAATATTGGGCCTTGGTTTAACTTTTAAAGGCCCAAAATATTTTCTTCATGAAGCACATTACTCATGTTATTATATATGACCGGAAAATTCAGGTTTATTAGTTGCAATTCTCTTTTCTTCACATTTAATAGACTTTGCATATTACGAGAAAATTTATGTTCTTAACTTTAAAAGGCTCAAACACATTACATCTTTTTCACGCCAGGGGTACTCCCACGCACATTACTCATGAACCACATTACTCATGTTTCCTTTAAATTTACTACTACTCGGACAGGGGGTACTCCCACGCCATTTTCTCTTTGGCCTTTTACACTTGTACGATCCTCCAAAAATGGTTGACATATGCATATGTGTGTGTACTGGCATAGTATGTGTTAACTCTTTTAGTTGGCATGTGTGTGCCAAATACACCTTCAAATTCACAAAGAAACTAATTAAGTATGTGATCACAACAAACTATTACAAATTAAAGGTGGTTATCTAGAGAGAAATTAATGTACAATAAAAATATCACTACTAGAAAACTGAGCATTTGCGACTACAAGTTCGGTCGCAAAACGGTCGCAGTTGCTCTGTTGCGACAGCTTTGCAACGAAAACTGCAGTTGAAAAAATACACGTCGCAAATGCTCTTTTGCGATTGTTTTGCGACCGCTATTACATTTTGCAACTGACAAGCAATCGCAGAAATTGCGACCAATGATGCCGTCGCAAAAGTTGCCACCACTGCTTTCCGTCGCAAAATTTGCTACCACTGCTTTTCGTCGCAAAAGTTGCTACCACTGCTGACGTCGCAATAGTTGCGACTGATGCTGCAGTCGCAGATCTTGCGACCACTCCAGCAGTTGCAATCTTGCAACCACTTGTTAGCAACTGTTCCCCTATGCTTACTATTTTCTAGTTGCATTGCAGTCACAATTTCTTTGCAAAAAAGAACTATTAAAAGAATAAATATATAAAAAAAATATTTACAAATCATATACAGATGCAACACAAATCATACAAAAATTCTATCAAAGATGCTCAATATTAACAAAGCTAACAAAAAAAAAAAGAAAAATCACGTGTGCAGCCTCAGTTTGACCGGACTTGTAACTGCCAAAGCACCATCAACCACCACAATTACACACGTCCGTGCCCGTTCTCATCTGAAAACTAACTTTCAGTCTTGGGGTCAACCGGAACATTAGATTCGGGTTCATGAAACTATCTGCATTTGACATTGAACCCGAGAGCAACATGGTTGCTGCAACATACATGGTGTAGGCCATCACTGCATCTGCTAAGGCTGTTCGTCTTGCATCACGTGTACAGCCTCGGTTTGACCGGGTCAGTGACTGCCAAAGCACCATCAACCGCCACTATTACACACGTCCGTGCCCATTTTCATCAACTAAAAAATAACTTTTGGTCTTAGGGTCATCCGAAACATCAGATTCGAGTTCATGAAACCATCTGCACTCGACATTGAACCCAAGAGCAACATGGTTTCTACAACACACATGGTGGATGCCATCACTATAGCTGCGGGTGGGAGCGTATGGTTGTGAGTCCTTTCATAGTGGGTACCAACAACAAACTATAGATTTGTAAAACAGAGTGTTGAGCGAACGCTTATAGAATAAATAGTAACAATCAACCCGACAATGGAATGAAAGAAAGGTATCAAAATACAACCTTGGCAACATATATAGCATCTTCAGTGTTTGGATTAATTATCTTTGTGCATCTTTGCTACCTGCTTGCAACAAGACAATTATTGTTATTAAGTGAACAAAAGAAATAAATCAGATAACATATAACAGAATTAGTTAGTCATTCAATATAGTATATGTTTGATGAGATGAATGATTATTAATAATTAAAATTGCCTCATCTACGATTTCTATACCTGCGGTGACCGGTCATGACACCCCAACCAGCACGTTTAGACATTTTTACAGCTTCAATACTCTCGGTAATGGGCCAATTTGGTTAACCTTAAAATATCAACTAATTTCTAAAATGAGCCATCAATAATATGATAGTAATCACTCATGTTACTCATGTACCTTAAGAAGAAGAGCATTGCATGTCTTCTCATCCACTGCCTTCTTAACTCTATCAGTGTAAATCATCAATTTTAGTATTAAATATATGTTTGTTAAAGAAGGGCAAATAGGTAAATAGTGGTGAAACTAACTGTGGGATTAGTGACCAAAAGAGAGATGTTTTCATAGTACTGTCCCCACTTTAATATATAAGCATAAACAATCAAATTTAAGAGATTGTGCCACAAACCTTTGATTCGTTATATGAAAATTTATAATATGTATCTTTGATTCGTCACCTATTTGTGGTCTTCTGAAGTTCCTCTTGACGCATCTTCATGGATTCTTTCTCAGAATGTGTATCTTGCCATTTTGTTACAAGTTACAACTTTGCTCGTGTGCACTCGTCTGGCATGATTCCTTTTCATTTATCATACCTATAAGATACAAACAAACTTATCAGTTTCAAACTAAAAAGAACCATAAGCAGTTTGAGCTTAGGTAATTTATTAGAACGTCTGACTCCTTTGAACATCATTTGAAAAAACTAAAGACCGAAGCAGTACACTAACTAGTTTACACTCAATAAATGGGTTTATCATCATTAGTCAAAACAATATAATGATTCATGAAATCAACAGGTTGAATCCTTGTTTAAACATACGAGAATGCTACAAAACACCTAGCACGATCATATACCACAATCAACCTTCAAATTGAGTAGCCTACCTAACCGTTGAGATGCTTTTGGAAAATCATGAGCTTTCATTACAATAGTGGAACAAAATAGATGATACCAATATCTTGGTATGTTATAATTTTGCCTTATAGTTGTTAAAAGGAGTTTATCCCATCAATGGAACTTACATAGCCATTATACTTCTTTTCAGTCGCTTCGATTTCTTTGATTGATAACATTTTCACAAAGGCAACACCATGCTATAACAATAAGAATGGTAATGCAACATCAATTTTTATAACGGTAGTAAAAAAACAAGTATGTTAAAAATATAATGGAAAAAAAATTCATGAAGACAATGACAAAAAAAAAATGGATATAAGTTGCATTTTGATTTTCTAGTAGACAAGCAAAAGCTAACTAATGAGGTTTGAAGCACATGAAAAAACCTGTTTAGAATCATCTGTCAAGCATTTATTCCAACTACTTTTATCAAAAGCATAAATGTAACCTAGTACCTGTTGATGTTAACATATATTTTGTCACAGAATCTTAATCTTATCCAAAAGAAAGACACAAATTATTTTACGGGTGTGCATGAATCGAGCAAACTAAATCAAAATAACTGAACTGAAACAAAAAAGGGTGGATTGGTTTTATGTTTTCGTGAAAACCAAACTTTTAGTTTGGTTCCAGTTTTTGCGTGTAAATCGAACCAAACTTATAGATTTTTATTTTTTTATCTTAGATTTTAAGTAAGTTACAATAGTCCAATATATAGTTCAACCCAAATATTTTAGCCCAATTGTATAACAATCAGTTAGTTATTAACTAACATAAAAAAGTTAGTCCAAATTCATTATTTTTTGCCAATTTTTTTTTCTATACAAAATATTCAAACTGAAATGGCAAAACCAAATAAAATGTAACCGGATCGAACCCAAACAAAAAACCGGCTGGTATTTGGATCCATAAAACAATTGTGAGATATTATTGAGTGCGTTTGTTTGTAAGTATGGTTAACCCATGCAGCTACGAACACGTTATAAACACAAGCTTGGTACAAAATGGCTTTAAAAGAAAACATATTTGGGCCAAAATATGAGTTTTGGTCAAGGTAAGTCATTTTAGAAATATAAATTTGGTTCATGACAGATTCGATAGAGCTATGGGAACTAGAACATAAGATTAAAATATCAAAACAATAATATAATAATAAAAAGAAAAGTATATAATGTAACTATAGTTAAGTTCTAACTTATGCGTATTGCTGTCATAACATTAGTCAAACTAATTTTTATGATTTTTAATTTAACCGATTGTCACATTTCAAAATATGACTTATTGGGTTTACACATCACTTAGAGCATAAAACTTTATTAAGTTATTACATAATTCCATAATAAGTTGCAATACTCTTGTATAATGAAATTCCTACTTCTCTGAAATACCCTACTAGCCGCTTTATTAGATACCTCGGAGATGCTATCATAAAAATAATTATAAAAATACCTACTGTACATATGTATATGCTCATAACTAATTACTAATACTTATATTATGATCGTGCATATACCATATCAAAATAGAGGTCACTGATAATATTAAAATTTTTATAGAGTAAAACTAAATTAATACCACACAATAGCCTTATCTATCACATTTAAATGCAAAAGTAAACAAAAAAATAAGCCAAACTGCTAGCAAGCTCAAGCCAAGCCTTGCATTTTTAAGTTTCACCTCTTTTTGATTTCTATATATTATGCTAACATTTCGCAGCTGAGCTCAAGCCGAACTTTGGCTTGTTTAAGGTACTAAACGAGCTTGAGCTGATTTGTGGCTCATTTAAGGTACTATACGATCTCGAGCTGAGCTTTGGCTCGTTTAAAGTTTTTAACAAAATATATAAAAAATGTATATTAATAATAAGCGAGCCAAGTTTAAGCGTGAAAAAACAACTCACGAGCCAAACTTGAAATTTAGAAGTTGTTTTTAATAGACCAAATGAAACATGTGTTATATTGGTGTCAATTTTTATAGACCAAATGATATGGAGATCAAACACTATTAAAAAAATTGTGATTCACTTACTCCACCTGCAAACTTGCCCTAAATTGCAACCAGAGCTGAAAAAATGTGTAATATCTAGTTCTAAGCAACAAGTGAGTCTATTGTTAGGGCAATTATTGCTTAATACCACCTACAAACTTGCCCTCAATTCCAGCAAAAACTGTAATCACTGGTTCTAAGAAGCAAATGAAGAACTATACTATAGATCTATCATTCAAAGGCTAATAATGTGTCTACTGCTAGGGCAATTTGATTAAAGTGTAAATCCGATTAGCCAGAACTCTTAATCGAGTACATATTCAACATGAAGTAAATCAACATTAGGTTTTTGAAATTTCAACCGAATTGACAAACATACCTCCATTGATTCAGTGAATTGATCTTCGTTACATACAAACGCATGCGAGACTGAAGAGATTCCAATCGAATTCTCTGGATGTTGAAGCAAAACCTAATCGCAGAGAGAAGCGGGACGAGGACTATTCACAGAGAGTTTGATTGATCGGAAAATAATGGATCGGCGAGGCTTTTTATCAATTAGAAATTTATCTAGGTTCAAGCGGTATAATTTGATGGATCTGGATGAGGCGTATTAGTTTTTCACCCGTATCGATCTAAAAAGTAGATTATAACCTAATGGGCTAATGGTGGACCCAAGTGGAAAAACAAATAACAAGAATATAGTCTCACTTGAATTATAACTTAATGGCTTACTGCTACCGTTTAAATGGTAGCAACTTTAGCATATCATACTTTTCCGACTGCCAAGACGGTCTCAAATCAACACATCAAGTTTTTCCCAATAATTTTGCGACCTAAATTTAAACGGTCTCAAAATCTCAGACCGAAAAATAAACGGACGCAAAAACTCCGACTGAAAAATAAACGGACGCAAAATCACCGACCGAAAAATAAACGGAAACAAAATCTCCTACCGAAAAATAAACGGACGCAAAAACTCCGACCGGAAAATAAACGGACACAAAACCTCCAACCGCTTATCTACCGTAAAAAAATGTTCTTGATTTGCATTTCGGTCGCAAATCGGTCGGTAAATTTGCAACCGTTTTTTTTTTCAGTAGCAAATTTTGATAGCAATTGCCCATTTTTCTAGTAGTGTATGTATACAAGGCATATCAAGTAACTCCATACTTAATCTGTTTATTTTCAAGCAAACTTGTGCAACTATTCACTCCAAAAGTAAAACCAAGGGAGAAACTAACTTTTTTTTAAAGGAGATTCATAGCAGGTAAAGTTCTAAAGATATGGATGATCACTAACAAAACCAACGGGAAAAAAATCAAGAATTATTTTTTTTCTATTTTTGTCGATTTCTAATCATGAATACATCTATACAAGGTTTATAAGTCCAACAAAGATTTGGTTATGTGCGAACCTACACACCTCACGAACGTACACTCGCGTGGCTAAAAATATGTCATAAACAAGAGTTTATACGAAACCCAATGCCAAAGAATGAAGCAAACATAATCATAGGCATGTATGGAAATAAAATCTCCACCAAATCACATAAGAAAATTGCAATGAGTAAACAACACTTTTAAAGGGTTGTAACTTTGCTTTGGGTTAAAGGGGTGAATTTTGTAAAAAAAAATGGCTAAAAAGTTAAGTTCCGGTTTAGTTAATTTGCTATGTCGACTGCATGTTACTCAGACTTCAGATATTGTCTTAGTCATTTGTTGTTGGTGAGTCACTACTTTACCGATCACAACGGCTGTTTCCTAGTCGGCTAATTCCACCTACGAGTCAAGTCCCTTGTAGCTCCAAAACGTTCGTTTTCTGTCTTGTATTTCAGTTTATTTTAAATGTACACCAATGACAATAACTTACTTTTTGCATTAAAGCACCAAAAACTTCGGGTTTTATGCCACATATTATTTGTGTTCACAAATGATGATGGTCAACCCAAAACACGGTAAAAACATGAATTTACATGTGTATGTTTGAGTAAATATTAATGTCATCTTACATGCATTATATTTTGGTTTACTTTGCTAGTCAACTAACTTGGCACGATTGACATTCCTAGCTATATTAATATGTGTTTTTTAATCTAAGAGCATTTTACAATGACTTCTTTGTCGTCATTCTTATAATTTAACTAAAAGCTATGTTTGTTCTCCCCACATACATCATTCTTATACATTCATCTCTGTTTAATTGAATAATACTTTTATTCTTGACATAATTTTTTCTGTTTTACACTAACAAAAATCTACAAGGATGCATATAGAAAATACATAAATCTACAAGGATGCATATAGAAAATACATGGCATCGTTATATTTATAGAGCTTCAATTTAGGAACTCTAAACCTCTTTACCTAGATGTAGGAATAATTATTTAGACCGTGAAAAATAGAAATATGAATTAAGAGACTCCAATGTAACTGATATAAGGTAAATTAACGAAAGTAGAGGATAAACGTGTCATAAGGCAACTTCTTGTCGTGAGCTTTAAACGTCAAGTTAAAGAATCATATCACTTTCACGTAGGAAGTGTAGTTTTAACTAACACACCTTTTAACACCATTTTATGGTTTAAGAGCATTCACATCCCATTCCATATATTTTTCATATAATTTAGCTAAAAAACACAATTCTATACTATCATTTTTCAAAATTCTTCCACATATTATTCCCTATTCATATCCATAAATTAATTCTTTATTATTTTTTCTCTTTTGTCTTATTATATAGTAAATGGTGATTGGAAGATATGTGATATATTATATGGTATGGATAAAAAGTGAGTCCCTATATTTAGGGATTTACTTTAGTTTCTATATAACTCATCCATATAATAGAGAATGGATTGGAGGGGTGATTTTGATGGTTTTCTTAAAATTTACCCTAAATTATATGGGTTTGACAACTTTAGAGAATGAGTTGAGAATGCTTTAAAACCTCGTTATCATACTACCCTCACCATGTACATTTGGGCTCCACCATCTATTTGTTAATGCCCCATTACCAAGTTACCTTTTCCTTATTTACCTGTTTACCACCCCAGCCTTAACGTCCATATACGATTTTAGAACCTAGTTACTACGCCACAACATTTTTTCTTTTTAAGTCTTTGTTAAAGCCCAACTAGTGGTATAAAGAAAGACATCCACAAGTTACTGTGTATAGCGTTTCTACGGGTTTGTCCTATTATAATATTTATTTAAAATGATAAAACACTATTTGAATTACAACTGTATTGACTATTGACAAGTTAATGTAAAGATATATTAAAAATGGCATCAAACAAAGATAAAACTATAAAAGGATAATCTTATGAACATATATTTTATTGTTTTTCCATAACAATAATGATATTTAAAAGATAAGCTTAGATAGAAACAATATAAACACTAATGTCATGTCATCAGAACCAACCATTTCCACCATACAACTTTGTTTCATCAATCCATATAACACAATATACAACAAAAGACCCACAATGTATAACATAAGATGCATAATGTATAACAAAAGAAGCACAATGTACACCCATTCATTACTTATGGAAGGTAACCCTACTTTACACATTAAGAAAAGAGTTGTACTTGCTAGGAAATGTTAACCCACTCCCCCCCCCCCCCCCTCCATGTTCTAAAACACTTTTATTTAGTAGTTTCACAAGATTTTGGAAACCTTAAAGAAAACATAGTTTGGAAAATCCCAATGAAATCTAACAAGTCTTGTCCACATTTAAATAGTCAATGTTTCTAAACAAGAAACTAATGACACAATATTAATAAACTAAAAGTCTAAATCAACATTCAACCCAACCAAAAATAAAATAAAACTAAAAATAATACAGAATAGAACACCAAGAAGATGCATAAGAATGTATCTTTAGTCTTTACCTTAGACATGTTCACCGGTCCATTTGAACCCGAACCGAATACCCCGAAATCCAAACACGGGAACAACCCTACTACCTAGCCCTTGATTCATATACACACGACAACATTCTACCCAATTTAATGCATAGTTTGGTAGAGTACCCTACAATCAATTAATAATATCATTGGAATCTTGAATTTGCTTCTTCCCAGAAATGGCTTTATTGTTATGCATCCAGACCTTGAGTACTTGTTTCTTAACTCCAACTTCAGCACAAAAACTTTGCACTTCAGGATCATCTTCTCTAGGGAACCTCCACCCCACTTTCTCAGCAAACTCCAGCATTTTGTCCTTCTGCTCTTGAGTAAACTTTGTCCTAAACCTCTTCTTCCCTGACACTGACCCATACGGTGGAGCCACCGGTCCAGTAGTAAAGTTAAGCTCCTCACTCGAAGATTCACCACCGTACGCCACTTTCACCGGTGAAGCATTTATAGAAGAACCCCAGTTGGGTTGCTGGTGGTGGTGGTGGTGGATAGACAGTGCGTGTGGTGGTGGGATACGGTGGTGGAATGACGGTGGTGGGAGTTGGAGGAAAGGCCCGGCGGCTGAGGGTGAGGTGATGGGGTATTCTTTACGGTGGAAGTTACGGTGGCAGTTGCAGGCGGCGCATTTAAGTGCTTCTAGGGTTCCGTCGTCACCTGCCGGCATGAACTCACCGCAGCCGTCGGTAACGTTGCCACCCATGTTGGCAGCGTGGTTCTTGAGGCATTCTTTGTATCTTGGAAATTGGTTTGGTGGTTTGAGGAGTTTAGATCCGACTGAGATTGGTGTGACTGAAGCTCCGGTGATGGGAAACCGGTGGTCTGCAGGATCCATACCATGATCCACGGTTTCGGAGGATGATTGATCTCTGCTGATTAAGTTGTGGTGGTTGTTGTTGTTGTTGTATGGAGATGAAGTGTGCATTTTTGTATCTTTCTCACCTCCACTCATTGACATTAATGGAGTCTTAAGTCACACCCTAAAAAGTTAAAAAAAGATTCATAACGAGCTAGATTTTTATAAAATAACACATACCCATTATAATTTTATGTTAAATCATGGAAACCCACAAACCAAATGTGATGAAGATTGAGAAAACCCTAAAAGATAGAAGATTTACCTGAGAAACAGCAGGATGTTGAAGGATTTAAGGTTGGTTTCATGGAGTTTGGAGGAGAGAGAGAGTGTGTGTTTGTATGTGTGTGAGTGGGAGAGAGAGTGTTGCAGAGGTTCCAACAGGACAAGTATGAAGGTAACAAGAGACAGGTTGGTTGCCTAAGATGAAGTTAAGAGAGAGAGTGGGAAACAACTCAACCCCAAGTGAAAGATGGGATAATATGCTTAACTCTACTCCGTGTGAAATAATCCCACTTTTGAGTAAAACAAAACAAGTATATATGTATATGTGTATATAGATATAGATGAGATAAATAAAATTGGTGTAATATTATATATACGCTTATAAATATTAAAAATACCATATATATATATATATATATATATATAGGGGTGAGTTATTGTACAATAATAACTTATCGTACATTACGTACGCGACACTGCTGGTCATTGATTTCAATTTCACGCGATGGCAGTTTGGTAAATAACCCAAATAGTAGTTCGCGATCAAATTCATCGATTTAAAATCGATTCCGATCCAAATTCAGAACTCCTTAATCTATCCCATCCAATTTCTAAACTCTAATCACAACTTACAGTATGAAATCTCAAAAGTCAAAACCCAAAATTGAAAAGAACGTCACTGAACGTTAAAAATCTTCAAATTGATGATATAATCAATCGAACTGATGTGTAAGAGGCTTTAGAATCATCAATCGATTATGATAATACAGATTAACACACTTAATTGAGCTCTGATTAGGTTTCATGTTTAAACGTTCTGCTCAAAGTTTAAACGTTTTGACGAAAATAAACACCAAAATGATGATTTAATCAATCGAATTGATGTGTAGAAGCATTTAGATTCATCAGTGAATTATGGAATTGCAGAAATAACGCACTCAATCGAGCTCTGATTAGGGTTCAAAATATTATGTTTAAACGTTTTGAAACAAAACTGAATATCTTTAAACGTTCTGACCAAAAAAGAACATCTTTAAACGTTCTAATACATTCAGCGAAGCACTGGGTGTTAAAAAAAATGAACATCTTTAAACATTCTAATACGTTCTAAGAAGTTCATGTTGTTTAATAAAGTTTAGAAGTTCTGATAAAGTTTAGAAGTTCTAAGAAGTTCGGGGTGTTCAAGAAACTTAAGAAGTTCTGATAAAAAGTTTAGAAGTTCTAAGAATTTTGGCTGCTCAGAACTTCTGAAACTAACAAATGAAAAAAATTAAACACATGTAAACATGAAATTGAACACTAAAATCACTTCATATAATCTCATAATCATCAAACAATCATCAAGCGACTGTTAATTTGATCATTGATTCGACCATATGAACAAAATATGGAACGCCTACAACTGGGTTTATGCAAAACGTCAAAATTGATTAATTGAAACTTCAAATTAATGATTAATTGGACCAATTTCAAAGTTTAATTGATCAATTAGTTCAACAATTTCAATTTCAATTGGACAATTTTATCAACTTACATGTGAGCAACGATCGATGGTTGTGTCGGAAGAAGATGGTGGTCGCGAAGGTGGATGGTGGACGGAATCGTTGAACGGCGATGGCGAAGGTGGACGGAATCGACGACGGAGGCCGGCTCGCGTATTTGTAATTTTAGGTTAGGAAGGTTATTGAAGATGGACGTTTCAGAATGTCGTGTACCTATTGTACAATAAAGGATTTTCGTATTCCATCCTTTACCTATATATATATATATATATATATATATATATATATATATAGGGGTGAGTTATTGTACAATAATAACTTATCGTACATTATGAACGCGACACTGCTGGTCATCGATTTCAATTTCACGCGATGGCAGTTTGGTAAATAACCCAAAAACTTGTTCGCGATCAAATTCATCGATTTAAAATCGATTCCGATCCAAATTCAGAACTCCTTAATCTATCTCATCCAATTTCTAAACTCTAATCACAACTTACAGTATGAAATCTCAAAAGTCAAAACCCAAAATTGAAATGAACGTTAAAAATCTTCAAATTGATGATATAATCAATCGAATTGATGTGTAAGAGGCTTTAAAATCATCAATCGATTATGATAATACAGATTAACACACTTATTTGAGCTCTGATTAGGGTTCATATTTAAACGTTCTGCTCAAAGTTTAAACGTTCTGACCAAAATAAACACCAAAATGATGATTTAATCAATCGAATTGATGTGTAGAAGCATTTAGATTCATCAATCAATTTTGGAATTGCATAAATAACGCACTCAATCGAGCTCTGATTAGGGTTCAAAATATTATGTTTAAACGTAGTGAAACAAAACTGAATATCTTTAAACGTTCTGACCAAAAAGAACATCTTTAAACGTTCTAATACATTCAACGAAGCACTGGGTGTTAAAAAAAAATGAACATCTTTAAACATTCTAATACGTTCTAAGAAGTTCATGTTGTTTAATAAAGTTTAGAAGTTCTGATAAAGTTTAGAAGTTCTGATAAAGTTTAGAAGTTCTAAGAAGTTCTGGGTGTTCAAAAAACTTTAGAAGTTCTGATAAAAAGTTTAGAAGTTCTGGTTGTTCAGAACTTCTAAAACTAACAAAAGAAAAAAATTAAACACATGTAAACATGAAATTGAACACTAAAATTAATTCATATAATCTCATAATCATCAAACAATCATCAATCGACTGTAAATTTAATCATTGATTCGACCATATGAACAAAATATGGAACGTCTGCAACTGGGTTTATGCAAAAACTCAAAATTGATTAATTGAAACTTTAAATTGATGATTAATTGGACCAATTTCAAAGTTTAATTGATTAATTAGTTCAACAATTTCAATTTCAATTGGGCAATTTTATCAACTGACATGTGAGCAACGATCGATGGTTGTGTCGGAAGAAGATGGTGGTCGCGAAGGTGGATGGTGGACGGAATCGTTGAACGGCGATGGCGAAGGTGGACGGAATCGACGACGTAGGCCGGCTCGTGTATTTGTGATTTTAGGTTAGGATGGTTATTGAAGATGGACGTTTCAGAATCTCGCGTACCTATTGTACGATAAAGGATTTTCGTATTCCATCCTTTACCTATATATATATATATAGGGGTGAGTTATTGTACAATGATAACTTATCGTACATTACGTACGCGACACTGCTGGTCATCGATTTCAATTTCACGCGGTGACAGTTTGGTAAATAACCCAAACAGTAGTTCGCGATCAAATTCATCGATTTAAAATCGATTCCGAATCCAAATTCAGAACTCCTTAATCTATCTCATCCAATTTCTAAACTCTAATCACAACTTACAGTATGAAATCTCAAAAGTCAAAACCCAAAATTGAAAAGAACGTCACTGAACGTTAAAAATCTTCAAATTGATCAAAAATTGATGATATAAACAATCGAATTGATGTGTAAGAGGCTTTAGAATCATCAATCGATTATGATAATACAGATTAACAAACTTAATTGAGCTCTGATTAGGGTTCATGTTTAAACGTTCTGCTCAAAGTTTAAACGTTCTGACCAAAATAAACACCAAAATGATGATTTAGTCAATCGAATTGATGTGTAGAAGCATTTTGATTCGTCAGTCAATTATGGAATTGCAGAAATAACGCACTCAATCAAGCTCTAATTAGGGTTCAAAATATTATGTTTAAACGTTCTGAAACAAAACTGAATATCTTTAAACGTTCTGACCAAAAAAGAACATCTTTAAACGTTCTAATACATTCAACGAAGCACTGGGTGTTAAAAAAAATGAACATCTTTAAACATTTTAATACGTTCTAAGAAGTTCATGTTGTTTAATAAAGTTTAGAAATTCTGATAAAATTTAGAAGTTCTAAGAAGTTCTGGGTGTTCAAAAAACTTAAGAAGTTCTGATAAAAAGTTTAGAAGTTCTAAGAAATTCTGGCTGCTCAGAACTTCTAAAACTAACAAATGAAAAAAATTAAACACATGTAAACATGAAATTGAACATTAAAATCACTTCATATAATCTCATAATCATCAAACAATCATCAATCGACTGTTAATTTGATCATTGATTCGACCATATGAACAAAATATGAAACGTCTGCAACTGGGTTTATGCAAAAACTCAAATTTGATTAATTGAAACTTCACATTGATGATTAACTGGACCAATTTCAAAGTTTAATTGATCAATTAGTTCAATAATTTCAATTTCAATTGGGCAATTTTATCAACTGACATGTGAGCAACGATCGATGGTTGTGTCGGAAGAAGATGGTGGTCGCGAGGTGGATGGTGGACGGAATCGTTGAACGGCGATGGCGAAGGTGGACGGAATCGACGACGGAGGCCGGCTCGCGTATTTGTGATTTTAGGTTAGGATGGTTATTGAAGATGGGCGTTTCAGAATGTCGCACACCTATTGTACGATAAAGGATTTTCGTATTCCATCTTATATATATATATATATATTTATATATAAGAAAGCAAAATAAAAAATATCTTATATATCCTTACAAAATTATTAATATATCATGTATATCCATTTCACATGAAAAACAATTTAAAAATCATCATGTTATCCTAGTTCAATTAGATGCGATAAAAGGTTTACAGTGTACACCATTCGAAGCTATAAACCTTCGAAGGGTTTGCAATTTTGAAGAAGTGACGAGAGACGATTTGGTTAACGTCATTGATGAGAAACTTCGATTAAAATTAAAATTAAAATAGTAACATAGGGTATAAACATATTATGTAATGGAAAATTGTAGAATGGTCCATTCGTTAAAACACTACATACATGAAAATTAAAATTTTAGAACAATAATGGTAAAATGGCCATTTATTAAATTGTTATTAATGATGTGGGTATATATGATACTTTATGGAAAAATTCCCAAAATAAGTCATTTGAGGAGAGAGAGTCTCAAAATAGACAATTTGAGAAGAGAGAGTCTCAAAATAGGCCACCGAAATCCGCCGTGAAATTTGGTTTCCCGCCGTGACATTTAGTTTCGTGTCAAATTTGTAAGATATCAAGCTAAATCTGTCTGACCCGTGAGATTTCAAACCAAACAGTTTCCTCTATGAGTTTTTGAAAAAAAGTTGAATCCACCTCATTCCATTCACCACCACCGCCACTTGCCGGAAATAGGAGAAGACGGCGAAACCATTGATTCACCACCACCGCCACTTGCCAAAAACCGGAGAAGACGACCGAACCATTGATTCACCACCATCACTTGTCGGAAACCAGAGAAGACGACAAAACCATTCATTCACCACCACCATCGCCACTTGTCGGAAACCAGAGAAAACAACATAACCATTCATTAGCCACCACCACCGCCGCCGCCACTTGCCGAAAACTAGAAAAGACAACGTGATGCAGATATGGTGATGTTGGAAGACGACAGAGTTAATTCACCACGAAATGGAGGCTAGCATGAAGAAAATGGTGGTCGGATATGTTGATGCTGGATGGTGAATGAGGGTGGCCGAATATGGTGATGTGGGATGGTGAAGGCGACGGTGGGCTGGTATGGTGATGTTGGATGGTGAATACGGGCCGGAGATGGTGAATGCGACGGTGGTCGGAGATAGTGTAGCCAACTGTGGCCGGAGATGGTGATGTTGGATGTTGAACGACGGAGATGGTGACGAAAATTAATCGGGATTATTTCAAAGAAATGAGGTGGTGGTGGTGATAAAAAAGAAGTGAAATTAAACTTTTTTTCAAATCAAACGGAGGAGATGGTTTTCTAGGAATCGGATTTGGCTTGAAATCTCACGGGTCAGACGGATTTGGCTTGAAATTTCACAAATTTGGCACGAAACCAAATGTCACGGCTAAGATGGATTTCGATGGATTATTAATGAAAGTTTTGAAACTTGTGGCCTATTTTGAGAGTCTCTCTCCTCAAATGGCCTATTTTTAAAATTTTCCCATACTTTAACTATTTTGTATGGGTATATATGATATTTTAGTTATTTTGTAAGAGCATATTTTAAGTTTTGCTTAGGTATATATAATTCTAAGATTTGAATCAAATACAAATGAAATTAACGTGATAATTATGAGAATTAACTATAATTATTATATATAAAAGTGGAGTAATTATATAGTTACATCCTAAAGTAATTACATAATTACTGTATAATGTAATTACATAACTACTCCACTTGTATATATAATTAATCTAATTGATTCTCACAATTAACACATTAATTTTAATTTTACGTTAACTTTCCCCTATAATTTTAATGTTTGTAAGGCTATATATAAAATTAATTCAATAAAATAAGGGTATTTATTTGTATATTTGGTTCTCATATTATGATTAAACTTAAACATCAACATTATATGAGAACGTAAATGTGTGTGTGTGGGTGGGTGGGGGGGGGGGGGATTAATGTATTAAAAGTGAATTAACGTGAGAAGCGTGAAGCCACCAAGAAGTGGTTTTCCGTAGCATAACTACGAATAGACTAAATTAATTACACAATATATATATATAAGCAATTACGAATAATGAAAACTAATTACATATAAACTTAAATAGTTACGGACAATAAACATCTTGAATGGGATATTCAGGCCTTCAAATAATTTAAGAATTTTAAAAATTGTTAACAACAAGTCATTATATTTATTAATTTTATATATTTGATATTATTTTTAGATCGTTTCAAACATTTAATGTATGTAGTTTTATGATTTTTTATGCAGGGGGTAATACCCCGAAATAACAATCCAATAGCAAAGGTTGTCACATCTACGTAAGTAAAGACAAAATGTGGTTCTAAAAACGACATGCCAACTTTTATCAAGTGGACCTCCCAAAATCATAGTAACAAATATCTCTTGGATAGCTAAATGAAATAGTTTCCTACACACATATATAGCGTTTGTAACAAAGCTAATTAAATAATCCAACATACACTATAACTATGTTTTCTTTCTCTAAGCATACTCACTTAATATTCTCGTCACATAACCACATTTCTGATAAAGTTCATATTACTTGATACACTTAGTAGTTTGATATTTGCGTTAACAATATATATATATATATATATATATATATATAAAAGCTTGTGATTACATATGTGTGACTACATACATACATACATATATACATACACACACATACAGATTTTTTTTTTCTAATAAAGTATAATAATGAGGCTCGGGTGTCAAGCTCATATTCAATTCTAGCCTAATTTTCCTTCCTAATCTTCTAATCTTTCTTCTCATGTATCCTAGATATCCATGGGTCAATGGTCAAAACCATTTTGTCAATAGAGTTGAGAATACTCAATTTCCCTCATAATCTTCTAATCTCTCATCTCATTCATCCTAGTTATCTGTGAGTCATGAGTCAACCATTTTGACAAATGAATTATAAAATAATCATGTAGTTAAATATAAAATATTGATAGAAGAACAAAAAAGTAGAAATATGAAAGTTAAATAAGTATAAAATAGCCAAGAATAATATCTTTCTAGGGTTGGTTTGTTTATTCGATGTCCATTTTTTCCCATGGACAATATATGTTGCATTATCCATGGTAACTAACCTAACATGGTCTAAAATTGTTAGTATTGAATGACGATGAGAAGACTAGTGCTAAAACAAAAAATGCTAGTTTTTCTTTAATTTATTAATTTATAAGACTTCTTATTGTTTATACTATATATTTGATTTATTTTTTACCTTTACTTTTGTTCCTTTACTTCAAATAACGTGCATTATTTATTGTTATCATTTGAAAAATCCCGTGTAATATACGGGTTCAAAAGCTAGTGTGTGTGTATAGGGTTGGGATTAAATACAAATGAAATAAACATGGTTATTGTGAGAATCAAGTAGAGTGATTATATATGCAAGTAGACTAATTATGTAAAAAAGTAAAATATTGATAGAAGATCAAACAATAAGAAATACGAAAGTTAAACAAGTAGAAAATAGCCAAGAACTATATCTTTCTAGGGTTGGTTTGTTTATTCGATGTCCATTTTTTTCCCATGGACAATATGTTGCATTATCCAAGGTAACTAACCTAACATGGTCTAAAATTGTTAATATTGAATGACGACGAAAAGACTTGCGATAAAACAACAAAGGTTTACATAAAGAGTTTTTTTCTCAAATTTATAAATTTACAAGACTTCTAATTGTTTATACTATATATTTGATTTCTTTTTTACCTTTACTTCAAATAACGTACATTATTTATTTTTATCATTTGAGAAATCTCGTGTAATTCACAGATTCAAAATCTAGAGAGTGTGTGTGTGTGTGTGTGTGTGTGTGTGTGTGTGTGTGTGTGTGTGTGTGTGTGTGATTAGGATCATGTGAGAACCATTTTGAAATTGATAACTTTGAGAACTATTTTGGACCACAAAAATTATTCTCACATTTAGCATGTTAATTTCATTTGTACGTTAACTTTCTGACATATATATGTGTTTGTGGTTAAAATAAGAAAACACAAGACCCTAAGACGTGTAAGAAATTTATGTATGCAGTGTGTTTTAAATTTTAGACATGATTTTTGAATAGTTTGGGCATGGCAGTATATAGTAAAACACCATATTTGACAATTTAAAATACAATAAAATGTATTTTAGCATGATCAATAACACGACATTAAATTTAAAACATTGTAGTGCTTTCAAATTCAGGCCTAAAATAAATTTTCTTTGTGCTTTTAATTGTTTTATATGATGTTTTTGTATATAATATCATGTCAAAAGTTAGTTTGTCTTTTCTTTATGGGTGTTTTCTAGCTTATGGAAATGTCTCGGCAAGTTAAAAGCGCGTTGTTTTGTACCGTTTCTTTTGCTTCATAAAGTTTACCAAGGCCTCCCCCCACCTCCCCAAAAATTAAAACACAATGCCTACATAAACTTATTAAACTTTTTATGGTTTTAACTCTTCTTATTCTGACACTATTCTATATATATCTAATTATAAATCTAAATATAATAAATGATAAGACTATCTATACATCATATTAAATATAAAAATTTAATAAATAAATTAATTGGTTGTTAAAAATTCATATAATTTTTAAAATTAAAATTTGTAGAGAGCATAATCCTAAGCATCATAAATAAATGAATAACTTTGCAACTTCAAAAAAAATTTTACTCAGCATATATCGGTACGCTTCGACTAGATATATGTAAACTTGTGATTTTCTATTGTCCTATTTGGGCCATTTATGGGCAATGAATTGAATCATTCCATTGTGTTTTTTTCGTAGGTAAGAAAAAACGAGTGTATGAAATGTAAATAACAATTTACCGCTACCTCAAAAGAAAAATTTTCTTAAATTAAAAACAAATGGGGTGGTGGCATAGCTGGTAGTGATGGCGGCATAGGTAGTAGTGGTGGCGACGGCGATAATGGCGGTGGTGTTGGTGGTGACATAGGTGGTGGCGATGTTGATGTCAGGTAATGGTGGTTGCTAGGGTCAACCCAAGTATAGTGAGAGCCGGACAATGGGCTGAGGCCTGCAATTTTCAAGAGCCAAAATTTTTGTATATATATATTTTTTAAGTTTTTTTATAAAATAGGCATGGATCTTAATCATCTTATTATATATTCGGCCCAATACTTTTTTTTATTACCATCCTAGCTCAACAAGACAACTTTAGCAAAACTTAAGAAGTCTTGGTCAATATGCTCCAAGGTTAAGAAAATATCATATATGAAGTTAAAACAAGGATTCTAAGCCTTCATCATGAGCTACTTGAAATGGTCAAACACACCCCTGCCATGTAAACATCAATGAACCTCTCACACAAAGAGTCAGAGATGAAGTTCCTCAATGCCCAGCTAGCAGATCTTGAAAGACAGCAAAAACACCAAAAGGTCTCAGCTATGACAGGTGATCCATGGAGGATGTCAGCCTCACCATTTGCATGACCTATCTTTAATCCACAACCTTTAGCCATGGCTCCAGTTACACAATCCTCACCATCACTAAGCCTATGGTCTAACCAAAGAAGCAGGCCACAAAGAAGATCTCCACCCAGGACCACGGGTGCCTCTTCTAACAACCCTTCATCATGAAAGGCTAAGGAACCATCCAAAAAGCATACATATAATGATAGCATGATAATGGCTTCATCAGTTTCTCCAGTGGATTTACCGATCCCAAAAGAAGATCCCATTGCAACTTTGTACATTAACTGGCCACCGAAGTCTCTCCAAGAGTCCTGCCTTGTATTGCCTCAAACATGGTCATCACTTCAGAAGATGAATCTGATAAGTCAGAATATGAAGAGATAACCGACCCAAGTGAAGCATTTGAACACATGTTTAAGAATGAACAGGATACCACAATCAGAAACGATATCGATTTAGATGTCGAAGATGCAACTTCACATACAAAACCCCATAATAAACCAAATGTCCCACGATCGGACTCCAGCATAAAGTTAACCTTTGATGACATTCCCCCTTCATAATGGCGTGTACATGGTGTGTTGTAGAACTACAGTACTATGAAATCGAAGTGGTCATCAAAAGATTCTTGGCTAGGTGTCAAGGAAGACTTAGAGATTGGTACTTAAGTCTTGGTGAATACAGACAGATACAGCTTCAACAGCTCCAATCACCAGAAGAACTCATACCTTTGATCCATAATGAATTCATTGGAAGCCCACTTGATCATAAAATTCATGCACGGGATTAGTTCTTAAAGATAAAATGTTGCTCGTTCCTCCCAAAAGATCTTGAGACACACTACAACCGTATGTCGGAACGGTTTTGTTGTTTTAATGGCGTGGATGACGCAAACCTCAAATAGATCTTCCTACAATCCTTTCCTAAATCACTCTGTAACGAGGATTTCAGGACACTAGAAAGCAGGAACGTAACATGTGCACATGCATCACTAGGAGGGCTATATCAGCTTATTACAAATGCTCTTGCTAAGCTTTGTAATCAAAAAAGGTTCCTAAGTGATTATGAGAAAACGAGCAGTCGTCTTGGCTCAGCTTGCAACGACAACCACCTTCAGATCAAATGCAAAGATGATTCATCTTGCTCCTGTTCAAAAAAGTCCCACTTGAGAGAACCCGCCATGGATCTAGCCGTGTCGATACATCGATTATACAATACGAACATGAATACTTTTAATACGGTTTATTAATAAATAATGGATAAATTACATAATAAGTTATGGAGAGGATAAATAATAGATCTAGGACCTCACACCTCTCATATGTGTGATCTCACTTAATTATGAGCATGGAACCACCTATTTATAGGCCACATGCTCCATTCGTTAAGTTAACTCTAATTCGTTATGCCTCCATAACGAATTAGACTCCATTCGTCAACATTCCATGACGAATGGTAATAACTTAACGAACTAGCCCTCATTCGTTATCCTTCCATAACGAATGGACTTATACATTAACGAACTAGCCTAGATCACTAATGAATGGACCTCATTCGCTATATAAACCATAGCGAATGGGCCATTTACAATAAATATTCAATCTAGACTATCTATAATTTATTCGATCGCTACGGACAACCAAAACAGTGCACTAACACCACTTCCCGAAGAAACATGGCAAACATTATTCCCTAAATCGAAGATTTCAAAAAAAGAAGTGGAAGTTTCTCAGAAAAAAATCCTACCGAGGAAAAAGCACAGATAGGTGCTATATTTGCAACCAGAAAGGTCATTTTGCAAAATATTGCAAACACAAAAGGAAGACCCATGCCTTACTCCAGACGATCAAACAAATGGAACAAATTGATGTCTCATTTTTAGAGTCATTATACTCTCTTGACGATGAACCAAGGATAAGGCGGTATGTTCAATCTGCTATTCTGATTCAGATGATGAAACAGACACGGATAACTCAAACGCATATAGCGATATCCGTCTGATGTTTATGGCAAGGGCTAGAGAGTCGTTTCCTTATCCTCCGATTCCAGAACCTCTAGTCAAGTTTGATCTGCTACTTAATCAATATACAAATGTAACACCCCGTTTCCTCTTTCGGTTTATAAAATAACAATATTAGTATTATGAGTTGGGCATGTGTTGGGTTAAATAAATATGGGTAATGGACTTGGGTTAATAAGAAAGAAATACCATGGGCTTAAGCCCATGACCCATTATATATTACCATAATTACCCCATAATCCATCCATTCCACCCATTTCATACACCATCCAAAAAACATACTTAAGCTCTCTCTCTCTCTCTCTCTTTCTCTCTCTCTCTCTCTCTCTCTCTCTCTCTTTCTCTCCATATCTAGCCGATATAACAAGAAGCAACCGAGCATCGATCCGAGGTAATGATAGTATGATATTGTATGGATCCAAACCCGTTAGGTCTAGTCGCGAAACGGCGAGCCGACATCCTAAACTGTTAAAGTCACGATATCCGGATGGAATCGAGTATAAACCTATTGAAAGATGAGCTTGTGGATCACCCTAGCTCGGATCCAGATTGAACGGGATGAAAAACGGTGGGAAACGAGTGAGATCTCGCTTTGCCGGCGAGATCCCGGTTTTCCGGCGATGACGGCGCCGGTGATAAGGGAAAGTTGGGGAATGTCAGAATGTCAGAGAATTTTTCTGACCTAACCCTAGGCTCGTGTAACGAATTCGCTATGTAAATCGTTATGGAAAACTAATGAATGAGCCCTCATTCGTTGGGCTTATTCGCTATGTCAATTCATTAAGGAAGAATGACGAATTAGCTGCATTCATAAATCAATTCATTACGGGGAACTGACGAATAAACCCTCATTCGTTAGAAGGTCCATTCGTTATAAGAGTCCATCCGCTATGAAGGTTCATTCGTTATAATGGTTCATTCGTTATAGAGGTCCATTCGTTAAGAGGTAACGAATCAGTCCATTCGTCATGAGCCCCCATTCGCTAAAGAGCAGAATTACGAATTAAACTTTGAAAGAATAACAAAAAGGTCCCTGTTATAATAAAATGGATTAATTACAAAGAATCCCTCGAACTTTATGAATTAGCAAATAAAATAATAAATTAGAATTCTAATGAAAAATGTGTTAAGACAGTTAATGGAAATAAAACTTTTCCAAGCTGACCTGGCAGCTCGACCCCAGCCAGGGGCTTTGCCCCTTGGACCCTGCTAGGGGCTGCTTCCCCTAGACCCCCGCTGCCAGGGGCCCTGCCCCCGGACCCCTGTTCGTTGAGTGTTATGATTAAACTAGAAACACGATATGGGTAGTGATAGTTAATTGATACGTGTAATTGTTATACAGTTAGTCGCGCATAGCTAAAAAAAGGAATAACCATTAACGGTGAACGTAACCAGACGCATGTGAGTTTCTAGCCCCACTTCCTTGTTATGTTTTCGGGGCTGTGTGCATACTCAATGTGAACGTTAATACACTTACCTTAAATGGTAAATGAATGCTATAATGATCGATGTGATAGTATAAATGAATGTTATGAATGAATTCTTTTCGGTGCATGAATGATCTTCGGATATTGCACGTATCGACAGAGAAAGTAATATTTAATATGCCTTGTATGAAATATGTATGTATGAAAGTACGTAATGAAATGAGGATGTACGAAAGTATGATTATGTAAAGAAAGGATGCATATTTATAGCATGGATGAAAGGTATGGTTTAAGTAGGGAACAGACCCTAATAATATCTGCGAATGTAGGGAGCAGACCCTAATAATATCTGCGAATGTAGGGAACAGACCCTAATAATATTTGCGAATGTAGAGAACGGACCCTAATAATATCCGCGAATGTAGTGAACAGACCCTAATAATATCTGCGAAGGTTATAGGGTGGAATGCTCTTTAAAATGTATATGTATGAATGAAAGTATGTATGTATGCAAGTATGGAAGAAAGAATGAATGTATGAATGTATGTAAGTATGTAAGGAAAGATGAAGGTATGTATCTTCGGATACGTATTTACGTAAGTATGTGAATGTAATGTATGTTGCCAGATTAACTAGAACTCACTTAGTGTAGCTGATTTTTAGAAGACAAGTTATGGATGTTTGTAATGAATGATTGAAGTTTTATTTATTCCACGAAAGTTTTAATTAACTTTGATATTTAGAACTGTGTTTATGAGTAAATCCAACACCAAAGTTGGGCACCGGGATCGGGGCCTTAAAAAAAATCCTATCCCAATAATTGCTTTAATAGATTCCGGTTCACACAGATCAGTTCTAAATCCAGGCATTCTTCCTCCTAGTTATTAGCTTCCTCACTAACACTTTTTCTATTTGCCAATGGTCAAACCTTTTCCATAGAAGGAATCAACAAGCCAATATACATCAGATTATTTCCTAATTGTGCCATTAAACATAGGTTTTTGGGATCTAGCCTCCATGGGAGAAACCTTCTCCTTGGATGGGATATTATTTTCCAGCTACCAGAAATGACATTCTTTGGTTACACTGCCCTAAAATGGAAAGAACACGTCAATGCGTATACCAAGATTCATAGTCTACATAATAACTCACACTTACCCAATCCCAGTAAAACTCAAGAGTCACAACCTTTCCCCAAATCCATGTCAATATTGTTAGAACAAACAGTAACCCAATCCTCCATACCATAAAAGAATCAACATCAAAAAATTGAAAAGAAAATACGGGCTACAAAAGAAAAAATAAAGCTAGTTGATAAGACACCACCATTAAGGGTTCCCACGCCAACTGACAAAAGAATCCTCCAGACAAAAGTCACTAATGAGTATTGGGCAGCAGTCCTAATTGCAGAAGATGATAAAGGTGCCAGATCAGTATGTGGATACAATAGTGGCACGTTTAACATGTCAGAAAAGCATTATCATTCCACATACAAAGAAATATTAGCAGCTAAAAGGGGAATCGAGAAATTCTAGATCTACATTATGGGTCACAATTTTTTTATCGAATTGGATACATCATCCTTTTCAAACATGCTACAGTTCAAAGGAAAAGCCCCTCAAATGAACAATTGCTTCAGTGGGCTAGCCGGTTCTCAAAATATCCGTTCAAAGTTACTCACATCAATAAATCGAATAATATCCATGTGAAATATTTTCCGTCATGGCCACAAGTCTATAATTCAAGAGTTTGATATGGTTCAACATCACCAAATCTTACCCGCCATCCTCATAATGGCTGAAGCTGGCTCATCCAACACCTCTGCACAAGTTGAGATCCAAGAAGAATTCACTCAAATTAACATACCAGAATAAATTGTTGAAGTAATTGCATATCTAACTTTTAAAGAAAGATCTCGCTTAAATTTCAGAATATTCACCACAATTCTCCTTAAAAACCATGTGACGGTTTTAGAAAGTGTAAGGCCCCGTTACCGGTAACCCTACTTTCGTGTTGGATTTACTCATAAACACAGTTCTAAATATCAGAGTTAATTAAAACATTTACGCGGAATATAAAACTTTCATAAAACATTACATAATTCATAGCTAGTCTCAAACATTCTTTGTCTTTCAACATTAAAGCATTAAAATTAAAGCATCATAAGTCTTCAGATGCCAGACTCTTGTTCAATGCCACGTGTCTCCTCAAGCGAGCTGCCTCATCCTACTCACCTGCGTGCATACTAAAAGTCAGCTACGCTGAGTGAGTTCTAGTTAATCACATAATCATACCATAAACATAAAATTATATCCTTTCGTTCATACTTTTATACTTTCATACTTTCTTACTTTCTTACTTTCATACTTTCTTACTTTCATACTTTCTTACTTTCTTTTGTATTAACTTACTTTCATATCTTACGTTATAAAGAGCATTACGCCCTACATTCCTCGAGTATTATTAGGGCTCGGTACCCTCTTTCCTCGAGTATTATTAGGGCTCGGTACCCTCCTTCCTCGAGTATTATTAGGGCTCGGTACCCTCTTTCCTCGAGTATTATTAGGGCTCGGTCCCTCTTTCCTCGAATATTAGGAGGGTTCGGTTCCCTAGTTCTCGAATATTAGTAGGGTTCGATTCCCTCTTCGTTACCATACAACCATACATCATACCTCGAGTATTATTAGGGCTCGGTACCCTTTTCGTAACCATACAACCATACAACCGTCATTTCCTTCTTTTATTAACTTTATCACATTCATACACATAAGCATACATATCATACTTACCTTACACAAGGCGCTACAACCTGACAGTACGTGCAATATCCGAAGATCGTTCACGTACCATCAAGCAATCATTCATACATATCATATCATTCACATAAGGCATACACTTATCTCTTAGGATAAGCGTATTAACAAACATATCGAGTATGCACACAGCCCGAAAACATAACACATAAATGGGGCTAGAAACTCACCTGAACACGGTTACGTTCTCCGTTGATCGTAATCCCTTTCTTCAGTTGTGCACGGCTGACTGTATAACAAGTATACATATCAATTTAACTATCTCTACTTATAACATCTTTCCAGTCTTAATTACTACCCACAACGAATGGGGGTCCGGGGGCAGCGCCCCTGGCAGCGGGGTCTAGGGGCGGCAGCCCCTAGCAGGGTCCAAGAGGCAGAGCCCCTGGCTGGGGTCGAGCTGCCAGGTCAGCTTGGAAAAATTTTATTTCCATTAACTGTCTTAACACATTTTTCATTAGGTTTTAAATTTATTTTCTAAACGAACTTGGCTTTAGGCGAAGTTAATCCTCAGGCGAATTTAGCTTTAGGCGAAGTTAAACCTTAGGCGAACTTGGCTTCAGGCGAAGTTAAACCTTAGGCGAACTTGGCTTCAGGCGAAGTTAAACCTTAGGCGAACTTGGCTTCAGGCGAAGTTATCCTTAGGCGAACTTGGCTTCAGGCGAAGTTATCCTTGAAGGCGAAGTTACGCTTGAAGGCGAAGTTCATCAGGCAAACTTAATCTTGCAGGCGAAGTTATCGCGCTGCAGATCTGTTTGCCCATAAATCCTTCGTTTCTTAGCCAAATAACTCGATTTTGGTACCCACGGAATCGTATGATCGGCGCCTACAAATCCCAACCATCAAATCGGCCTAAAATCGACGTTTTAGGGGTCCGATTTGGGCAGTTTGGGTTTCGGGTCCGGTTAACCCATCCAATCCTAACCATTTTCAGTAATATTAGCTTTGTTGGATTTGTTCTTACCTTACCAACTCAGATCTATCAACAAAATCTCGGGTCTCGGCTTCGAATCTTGATCGGTTAGAATGTGTGTGTTTTGAGTGTGTGAAGAAATAGATGTAAATGAAGATATTTTTGGGATTTTGGGGGTATTTATATCCCTGAAATCCCATTCTCATTTAACCCATCTTCATTAATCCAAGTCCAAGACCCGCTCCTTCCCCGACATTAATCAATTACGCGAAATCACTAAACATAACTTCCTTTATTCATCATTAAAATTTTAGGATGTTACAAGTCTTCCCCCCTTAAAGAGATTTCGTCCCCGAAACCTAACTATTACATAAACAAACTAGGGTAAAACTTGCGCATCTCATCCTCGGCTTCCCAAGTAGCATCTGATCCCTTGCGGTGTTTCCATATTACTTTTACCAAAGGTATAATCTTGTGACGAAGCTGCTTCTCCTTGCGATCAACGATCTCTATCGGTTGCTCGATGTAGTTCAATTGTTCATCAACCTCAATGTCCATTAATGGCACGTGAGACGCGTCATCAGCTAGACACTTCCTCAGATGAGAAACATGGAAGGTTGAATGAATTCCTTCTAACTCATCGGGTAAATCCAGTTTATAAGCTACTTCACCCACACGACCTACAATCTTGAACGGTCCAATGTACCTCGGACTCAACTTTCCTCTTTTCCTAAAACGGATAATTCCTTTCCAAGGCGAGACCTTGAGCATCACATAGTCACCCACGTTAAACTCAATTGGTCGTCGCCGCTTATCTGCATAAGACTTTTGTCTGTCTTGCGCGGCTTTCAATCTTGCTTTGATCTGATCGAGCTTTGAAGACGTTTCTTGAACTACTTCTATGCTTCCCATTTCCTTCTGACCAATCTCACCCCAACACACCGGGGTTCTACATCGTCTACCGTACAACATCTCAAACGGTGGCATACCAATACTTGAATGGTAACTGTTGTTATAGGAGAACTCTGCCAGATGCAGATGATCATCCCAACTTCCACCAAAATCTAAAACACAAGCACGTAGCATATCCTCAAGGGTTTGGATCGTCCGTTCGGACTGTCCATCGGTTTGAGGATGATACGCCGTACCGATGTTCAACCTCGTCCCCATAGCTTCATGAAATTTCTTCCAGAACCTCGAAGTAAACCGTGTATCCCTATCGGACACGATCGATAACGGTACTCCATGCTTGGTTACCACTTCCTTGATGAACAAGCTTGCTAACGTTTCTGACGAGATGGCCTCTCGTATGGGCAGAAAGTGAGCACTCTTGGTCAAACGGTCCACAATCACCCAGATGGTATCATGTTGCTTAGCTGTACGAGGTAGCTTAGTTATGAAATCCATGGTGATGTGTTCCCATTTCCACTCAGGTATCTCTAGCGGTTGCATCTTCCCATAAGGCTTTTGGTGCTCGGCCTTGACTTGTAAGCAAGTTAAGCACTTACTAACATAATCCACTACATCATTCTTCATTCCTGGCCACCAGTAATCTCTTTTCAAGTCTTGGTACATCTTTGTAGCTCCAGGATGGATTGAGTACCTTGACTTATGAGCTTCATCTAAGATTCGACTTCTAAGATCACCATGGCGTGGAATCCACATACGGTCAAATCTAGTTTTAACTCCATGAGTGTTTTCCATCAACTCATCTTGCTGGACATAAATCCTTTCTTTCTTTACTAACCCTTCGTCTACTAACACTTCTGACTGCACTTTGATGATTTCTTTAAAAAGACTTGAGTACATGATCAACTTGTATGACTTCACGGTTGCAAGGACTTCCTCATTCTTACGACTTAGCGCATCAGCGACCACGTTAGCTTTACCGGGGTAATACTTAATCTCACAGTCGTAATCCTTTATCAATTCTAACCATCTTCTCTGCCTCATGTTCAATTCTTTCTGCTCGAAGAAGTACTTTAAACTCTTATGATCTGTATAGATAGTGCACTTAGTACCGTACAGGTAATGCCTCCATATCTTAAGAGCATGCACTACAGCTGCTAACTCCAAATCATGCGTCGGATAAGTACTCTCATGGACTTTCAACTGTCTAGACGCGTAAGCTATCACCTTCCCTCGTTGCATCAACACGCAACCTAACCCTTGATGCGAGGCATCAGCACAAACAACGAAATCATCGTCGCCATCGGGTAAAGTAAGGATTGGAGCTTGCGTGAGTCTCTTCTTCAATTCTTCAAAGGCTTCCTCCTGAAACTTTCCCCAATTGAATACCATCGTCTTTCGGGTCATACCGGTCAGCGGTGCGGCTATCTTGGAGAAACCTTCGATGAATCTCCTATAGTAGCCAGCTAACCCTAGGAAGCTTCGTATATCAGTCGGATTCTGCGGAGTCTTCCAATTCATTATTGCTTCAATCTTAGCTGGGTCCACGGTTATCCCCTCCGGATTAATCACGTGACCTAAAAATTGCACTTCCCTTAACCAGAACGCGCACTTCGAAAACTTGGCATACAGCTTCTCTTTCTTCAGAGTCTCCAATACCTCTCTCAGATGCTCAGTATGTTCAGATTCGTTCTTTGAATAAATCAATATATCGTCAATGAAGACGATAACCGACTTATCCAACATCGGCCGACACACCCTATTCATCATGTCCATAAATGCTGCAGGAGCATTTGTTAGACCGAATGACATTACGAGGAACTCGTAGTGTCCATACCGCGTTCGGAACGCTGTCTTAGGGATGTCTGCCTCTTTCACCTTCAGCTGATGGTAGCCTGATCTGAGATCTATTCGTGAGAACCAACTTGAACCTTGCAGTTGGTCAAACAGATCATCAATCCTTGGCAACGGATATCTATTCTTTACCGTAAGCTTATTCAACTCACGATAGTCTATGCACATCCTCATACTTCCATCCTTCTTTTTCACGAACAATACTGGTGCGCCCCACGGGGAAACACTCGGTCTTATGAAACCTTTGTCGAGGAGTTCTTGCAGTTGGGACATCAATTCTCTCATCTCAGACGGTGCTAGACGGTAAGGCGCTTTCGCGACAGGTTGGGCTCCTGGTATTAAATCTATCTGAAATTCTATTTCTCGCTCCGGTGGCAACCCCGGAAGATCCTCAGGGAATACTTCTGGGTAGTCGCGCACAATAGGAACATCTTTCATTTCTTTCGTCTCGGCCGTAGCGTTGACAACATACGCCAGGTAGGCACCACACCCTCGCCTTAGTAAACCCTCAGCTTTTATCATCGAAATGACATTAAGCTCGGAACTTTCCTTATCACCATAGACCGTTACCGCGCTACCATCCAATGACTTTAACCTTATAATCCTACTCTTACATACTATCTGAGCCTCAAACTCAGACAACCAATCCATACCCAAAACCACATCGAACCCTCCCAAGGTCATAACGTACAAGGTAATCGGGAACTCATGTCCTTCCAATTCTATCTTACAGTTCTTAACCATCTTTGTTATTTTAACCGAAGTGTCACTAGCGGTTTCTACTATAAGGGTCTCAGAAACTCGGCAACATTTCATTTGAGCTAGTTTACTAAATGGTGTGGCTACGAAACTTTTGTTTGCGCCCGAATCAAATAATACAGAAGCAGAAACACCGTTCACTAGAAACGTACCTGTGACAACATCCGGAATCTGCTTGGCTTGTTCTTGAGTCAGCATGTAGGCTCTAGTTCTTGGCCTGGCTTGATCAGCATCTTTCCTTCCACTACCTCCAGCTTCACTCTCGGTACACTCCCTAGCAAAGTGACCTGTCTTACCACACTTGTAGCATGCAGGCTTAGAACTGCACTCATGAGCATAATGACCTGCCTTCCCACACTTGTAGCAAACATTCGACCCAAATTTACATTCCCCGGCATGTATCTTTCCACACTTATGACATGTATCCGAACCCTTTCCCCACCTACACGCACCACTGTGCGCCTTGCCACAAGTCTTGCACGACCTGTTCTCCCAAACTCTCGGCTGTTTGTCCTTAGGGTTCCATATCTGGGTACCGGGTCGTTTAGCAGGAGCGACCCATTTCTTCTCTTTCTTCTCATCTCCCACCACCACATCATCCGCAACCAAGTCTGCATAAACCATTTCTGCGAGTTCGACAGCAGAATCGAAAGTAGTAGGTTTACTTGTTCTGACTAACATGCGAACTCTCTGTGGTAATCCCCTCACATAACACTTGATCCTTTTTGCCTCAGTGTTGACCATATCGGGCACCAACCTGGACATTCTATTGAACTTGGTGGTGTACTCACGGTGTGTCATTGTCCCAGCTTTCAAGTTTAAGAATTTCATCTCCGCCCTTTCAACCTCGGCGTCAGCACAGAACTTCATCATCACTAACTCCTTCAGATCATCCCACTTCATCTCTTTGATCTCTTCACGGGTCTTCCTCTGCTCCACACTCTCCCACCAATACATAGCCTCATCTACGAATGACTGAGTAGCATAACCCACAGCTTGGTCGGGACGGCATTCGCTAATGCGGATAACCTTGTCCATAGCGGTTATCCATTGGAGAGTAGCGATTGCGTCTCCCAACCCGGTCAGCTTTGGCGGGTCGCATCCTTTGAAGGACTTATAGCTGCACCCACCTTGTCCTTCTCTCCTATCATCGACTTTCACAGACTTATCCCCACTCGAGGCCCCTCTTTCACCTTCCCCATCCTTCCTACCATCGCCACCCGCCCCTTCAGTAGTTCGTTCACGGCTTCCAGCAGATCCTTCGGGATTCAGGTTCTTCACAGCAGCAACTACAGCCTGAACAATGGCTGCTTGAACTGCAGGGCTAAGTTGAACTTCCTCGTTGTTGTTCTGGTCTCCCCCAGCTGCGCTTCCTTCATCTTCGGTGTGGGAAGCTTCTTCTACCGAGGGTTGCCGGACAAGACGAGGCCTGCCACGACGCCCAGTGCGACCCCCAGTTTCAACAAATTCTCCAGCTCCAGCCATTAGTATTCTAAAGGGGAAAACACAAACATCATCATTCAAGAAACTATTTAGTACAAGGATAGCAAGGCTAACAGGTAATAACAGTGGCCAGCTGTGACTAGCTGATCACGTTGCTTTCCGTGTCCTATACGCTTCCCTTTATGAGTCTATTTGTGCTGGTTCTACTTAAGCAGTTAGTCAAATCAAACAATCAATTATTCCTATCCCTGTCGTTCACATATCTTTTCTTTCTCATTAACATATATCATTTAATCATAGACCTTACCTTTACTGTTCTTGCTTTAGCAACACATGGCATTCTTGAACTGGCATCTTCTTTCCTTTCTTACTTATATCCCATACTCTGTTCGAGTCTAAGCATGTAGGATGCTTAAATCTCTCGAACTTTGCTCTGATACCAACTTGTAAGGCCCCGTTACCGGTAACCCTACTTTCGTGTTGGATTTACTCATAAACACAGTTCTAAATATCAGAGTTAATTAAAACATTTACGCGGAATATAAAACTTTCATAAAACATTACATAATTCATAGCTAGTCTCAAACATTCTTTGTCTTTCAACATTAAAGCATTAAAATTAAAGCATCATAAGTCTTCAGATGCCAGACTCTTGTTCAATGCCACGTGTCTCCTCAAGCGAGCTGCCTCATCCTACTCACCTGCGTGCATACTAAAAGTCAGCTACGCTGAGTGAGTTCTAGTTAATCACATAATCATACCATACACATAAAATTATATCCTTTCGTTCATACTTTTATACTTTCATACTTTCTTACTTTCTTACTTTCATACTTTCTTACTTTCATACTTTCTTACTTTCTTTTGTATTAACTTACTTTCATATCTTACGTTATAAAGAGCATTACGCCCTACATTCCTCGAGTATTATTAGGGCTCGGTACCCTCCTTCCTCGAGTATTATTAGGGCTCGGTACCCTCCTTCCTCGAGTATTATTAGGGCTCGGTACCCTCTTTCCTCGAGTATTATTAGGGCTCGGTCCCTTTTTCCTCGAATATTAGTAGGGTTCGGTTCCCTATTTCTCGAATATTAGTAGGGTTCGATTCCCTCTTCGTTACCATACAACCATACATCATACCTCGAGTATTATTAGGGCTCGGTACCCTTTTCGTAACCATACAACCATACAACCGTCATTTCCTTCTTTTATTAACTTTATCACATTCATACACATAAGCATACATATCATACTTACCTTACACAAGGCGCTACAACCTGACAGTACGTGCAATATCCGAAGATCGTTCACGTACCATCAAGCAATCATTCATACATATCATATCATTCACATAAGGCATACACTTATCTCTTAGGATAAGCGTATTAACAAACATATCGAGTATGCACACAGCCCGAAAACATAACACATAAATGGGGCTAGAAACTCACCTGAACACGGTTACGTTCTCCGTTGATCGTAATCCCTTTCTTCAGTTGTGCACGGCTGACTGTATAACAAGTATACATATCAATTTAACTATCTCTACTTATAACATCTTTCCAGTCTTAATTACTACCCACAACGAATGGGGGTCCGGGGGCAGCGCCCCTGGCAGCGGGGTCTAGGGGCGGCAGCCCCTAGCAGGGTCCAAGAGGCAGAGCCCCTGGCTGGGGTCGAGCTGCCAGGTCAGCTTGGAAAAATTTTATTTCCATTAACTGTCTTAACACATTTTTCATTAGGTTTTAAATTTATTTTCTAAACGAACTTGGCTTTAGGCGAAGTTAATCCTCAGGCGAACTTAGCTTTAGGCGAAGTTAAACCTTAGGCGAACTTGGCTTCAGGCGAAGTTAAACCTTAGGCGAACTTGGCTTCAGGCGAAGTTAAACCTTAGGCGAACTTGGCTTCAGGCGAAGTTAAACCTTAGGCGAACTTGGCTTCAGGCGAAGTTATCCTTAGGCGAACTTGGCTTCAGGCGAAGTTATCCTTGAAGGCGAAGTTACGCTTAAAGGCGAAGTTCATCAGGCGAACTTAATCTTGCAGGTGAAGTTATCGCGCTGCAGATCTGTTTGCCCATAAATCCTTCGTTTCTTAGCCAAATAACTCGATTTTGGTACCCACGGAATCGTATGATCGGCGCCTACAAATCCCAACCATCAAATCGGCCTAAAATCGACGTTTTAGGGGTCCGATTTGGGCAGTTTGGGTTTCGGGTCCGGTTAACCCATCCAATCCTAACCATTTTCAGTAATATTAGCTTTGTTGGATTTGTTCTTACCTTACCAACTCAGATCTATCAACAAAATCTCGGGTCTCGGCTTCGAATCTTGATCGGTTAGAATGTGTGTGTTTTGAGTGTGTGAAGAAATAGATGTAAATGAAGATATTTTTGGGATTTGGAGGGTATTTATATCCCTGAAATCCCATTCTCATTTAACTCATCTCCATTAATCCAAGTCCAAGACCCGCTCCTTCCCCAACATTAATCAATTACGCGAAATCACTAAACATAACTTCCTTTATTCATCATTAAAATTTTAGGATGTTACAGAAAGGATAAAATTCCACCCTGATTATCCTTTTCTAAACGTCTTCCGCTTTGAAAACTTGTTCACCCTCCCTAAAGAAGCATTGTGTCTCTTCGTGTACCTATTTGAAACATTTTATATTTCTATATCCTTTGATATTAAAGATCTCCATTTGTGCTTACTAAACTGCCAGTTCGGAGATTTGCCAGTTGAAAAGAAACACACTCTTACTCTTCTATAATGATTTTTTCCAATCCATCAACGGATCAGGCATGTCATAGCCTTCCGTCTAAGATACGGTGTCTGGTATTTTAGAAGACTAGGTAGCTTCATACCTGCATCAGTAATCAATAATGATCAGTCAGCCATCTACCACTCTCCTTGTGCCTTCCATCACAGCTCTTATAATATAGATGATGACCGTCTCTTGAGTCATGCAAAAACCTAAATAACCTAAGGTAGATAAGGTAAATAAGGTATCGTATCCACCAGGAGTATGTGGTCAATGTAATCGTGTAACAGATTTCTAATATTATGAAGTAACAGATTTTAGTGCTGATCACACAAGCAAATAAGTTGGTTTTAATAAAGATTAAGCAAATTAACGAATTCATGCAATTAACAAAGAAGATTCATCCCCGGGGTTAAATAATGCAATTAGACAGTTTCTCATGCAACCTAACAGATTAACTATCACAGACCGACTAAAGACTGATTAACGAGTTAAACCTTAGGCACCAACATTCGCTAACACACGGCACTGGTTATCAAACGGTCCCTGCCAGTGTCACTCAACTAAGGGCAATTGTGTGCTTCGTTGTATTCAAACTAGTTAAACAACCCTATGAGTAATTACTATAGCAACCGACAAACTAATCGTTCTGATCAACGTAAACCTAAACCGATTGAATACACAACAATACTATATATCAATACTCATAGATCAATCAAAGACAATTACACATAGTATGTTCTTGGTTACAATCAAAACTGAAATAAATACAAACTTTACATCCCGGGAACGAATCGGAGAGATTAGCCGAGCCTCGACATCATGGAATCGTCAATAATGATGAAATGGAACATGTATATGGTCTCGGCACGATCTGGAATGATAGAATCGCCTTCTCTAATCTCTGGAAATCGCCTTGGTTGATAAAAACGAAGTTGTGGCCGTCATGGAATAAAATTGATAATAACCCTAACTTTCTCGTCTGCACACCCCATTTATACGCGATGGGTCTTCATACGCGATGGACCCCTTGGTCAACATTTTATTAAACACCCATCGCGATGCGCGATGGGTCTCTAAGCATGCCCATCGTGTATCACGATGGGACATGTCACCAGCATAAATATTTTGTCTTCTCGTTATGTGTGATGGACGTCCCGGGTCTTCAATACATGCATTAGCAGGTCCAAATTCAGTACTTTAACGCCTGTGACCTGAAATACAATAATACACATATGAAGTATCGAAGTTCCTACAATAAACGATTAAAGTAATAAATAAACAAACTAAAACATATACAAATTAACCAACCATCAATAGATCCTGCATCTATTGGTTTCAAAAGTGTCACACCCCAACCTACGGCGGAAATGCCGGGGCGCGAACTGATTGTCACGGCTCTCAAGGTTACTATCACGCAACATTATTTAAATGACAATATCTATTAATTAAATTAAAATTTCAAATAAATCAAATACAAATGAAAACATAATCCATAATCATACAACAATACAACTATTATCACAACTGATTTTGATTAATTATTTTCTAACTTAAATTCTTCACTAAGTCTTCACCAACCTGCATTAAATTCCTACGATAACCTGCATATGCGTATAAAATAGAATTTTGTCAACAACACATGTTGAGTAAGCAACACACCAGTTTAGTTGTACATATAGTATATATAACAAAATACGTAGCTGTAACAAGTCATATGAGAATAACAATTTAACCAAATGAGCAAGTATAACTGAGATGTCGAGAAGCACAAAGGCTAACGACTGGCGTATGATCATACTAAACTGAGATTTTGTTGGACCTCTCCGAAAACGAAAGCATACAAAGCAGATAAGCACATAAACAAGTAAGGTATAAGTTGTTAACACATAAGACAATAATTGCAGTTTTGAGTATAAGTATATAAAAGAAATGTAATTTACGCATATGTCCCCAAAATGTGGAAAACAAGTAAAAAGAGGGGAATGTGGTACTCACCTCGATGATTAAGCAAGAGATAAACGAATGCGGTAAGAACAGTAGTACACAAGAGTCATGCTCTTCGGAAGTTATCGACGAGAAATCCTAAGTAACAATAGTTGCGGAATAAATAACTATACTTTAAATGACGAATCTAGAATTAGATTGAGATTCGGGAATTGATGATCAAGCATATTCTTACGAAAGTTTAATATTACTTGGATTTACTAATTTTATTATCAAAGTTTTATAATATGATTTAATCATAAATACTTAGAATACTTAAATAAATATTTGTAAAACTTTACAGTTTATATAAAAAGGTTAGTTCTAAATGTTTAAAACTACAAATATGTTTAATGTATTTATATGCACTTTTTATTATTTAATAAAGATTTTTTTTAAATTAGATAGCATAAATAAAAATTAAAAGATAATAAATAATTTATATAAAATAAAACCTTTAATAAAATACTCAATAATTATATAAAAATAATTAAATATATTATGTTCTTTAATTTATTAATTAACAAAATTAAATATAGATATATGTATAAATATTGTTTAACCAAGGTTCGGAAAACGGTTAGTTAATGAGTTGGTTTTAACAAAATATGAATTAATTAAGGTTTATAACATTTATAATCTTAATTATTGAATTAATATGATTAAATAACAAGTGATTAAACAAAATCCAAAAATATAGGGGCTGGGGGGTTCAAACCCGCGCCCCCCCAGCGGCTTAACTCCTGGACGCACCACCCTAGCCAACTGGGCTAGGGTGTTAACTTGTTATAAGCGTACTAACAAACAAATATAACCAGCCTTTAAAACACACAGATTATCTAACAAACCCTAGAAAATCTAATTGATCAAACCCGTTAATGTTTAACCAATTAGTGTTAGGGTTTCAGTAAATTGGAACCCGACGAGCAAAATCGATTAGTTAATTACCTCGTAAACAGATGAGTGATGGGTTAAATTGAACGGACAGACAGCGGCCAGGTACATAGACGGACGACCTAACAAACGATGATGCAAATTCAATTGGTTTGAGGGTTAAAGACGGGTAGGGTTTAGTAATTATGACTACAAGATTAATTGGGTATTTACAGCAGTTTATATGTATATCGAAGTCGGTTTAGGTCGGCTAGGTTATTATAAGAATCATGAATCAATCCGATGTTGTTTCTTAATTCAACTTGTCGGTAGGCCGGGTATAATGCGGATATTCGAGTTTCCAAATAAATTTAGCGGATTAACACGTACAGAACAAGAAATCAAAACGGGTATTGAATTATAATACGGGTTCAGATTCTAAGGAAATGGGTTGCAGTTTAAATGGGTTATAATTTGAATTTTTACACACTAGTCCTTATAGTTTGAAGGTGGATACAAAAGGGATAAAAGATTTAGTTAGGGTTGGCTTTGCCAAAAAGAGAAAGTTATATTTTATAATATGTAATTAAGCAATAATATTTTAATAATAAATCTTTTTGATAAACGCGATATTTTGATAAAATAATTCGATCATCGAAACGAGTCGGGTTTTAATAAAGATATAATTTTCGAAAAGTCCAAGTTGTTACAGTCTCCCCTGCATTAGGGAATTTCGTCCCGAAACTAAAGAATACTATAACAAACCATTAGATTTTTGAAGAGTGGAAAATTTTAAAAATTTATCATGACACGGAACTTTGAATAGTTAAAACAACGCTCCAAATGCAAATCCGACAATGACACTTATATATAGGATGTACCAGCGGCGTATCCACCATGTCCTTATCATCTTTACATTTGTAACTTTATTCTAGCTACTTTCGATTCTATATTATGACACACAACTTTACGCTTCATTATTTCCATGCGAGGACTTCAATAATTATGTTCCGGACCATAATTATTGTTATCGTCGGATGGTCCACATGATTCGTCTCATCGTGTGGGTTTACAACCGTTTGAAAACACGTGATTTTGAGGAAACAAAAGTTTCAAGGAGTTTTTAATTATAACACTAGAAAATTACCAAAAACCATTTCAAAAGTTGTAGTGGATTTTAGTAAGACAAAGAAATTTCTAAGACATCTTTAAACGTAAAAGTATAAGTATTTAAAGTTTAAGAAGGGTAGCTTATAAATAGTTAAGGTTAATGAATGTAAAGAAATAAGATAGTAATAGGCTTTAATAAACATCTATTTAACTTTATTTATTAGATAGTCCAAATACGAAAAATAATTCAAGGCCATAAAGAGGCGTTACAATACGTGATTAAGAAAAAAGACAAAATAAGGTAAGATAGATACAGAGAATGGCAAAGGTCTTCCTGATCGTTGAGTATCTTAATTGGCGTGACTTGAGGCACCATGAGGAGTTGCAGAAATAGGAGCAGTTGAGGTAGATTGATTCGGCATTGCTTGGAAAATATATTGTCTCAGTCATATATATATATATATATATATATATATATATATATATATATATTCAACATATCTAAATGTCTTAAACATGTATTCAACATTTGCGGTTATCTTTGGTTTCAACCATGAAACCAAAACCAGTGAATGGTCTCACAGTTTCAAGCGTAACAATGAACACTCATAAATTTGTTACGTGATTACTAAAGTATGTGCTAGTGTGTGTGTGTGTGTGTGTATAATTTGGTCCCAAGAATTACGGGCCTTGGCTGGCTGTCAGACTCGCGTTACCCTAGGGTTGGCACTGATTAAGATGGGTATGTATCTTTTATAAACAAATATAGAATGGTTTTTTTGGCAGCAAATGCCCGAACATCCGGAATCACTTTGACAAAATAGATCACTTTTCCATCCAAAGAACATAGTGTGAAGAACCGGCTCAGCCATAAAAACGGAAGCCCGTCACCATAACTGGAAAAAAAACGATCTAACTCAACCCAAAATAAAAATGTTGTAGTTAAGAATTAAACTCACAACCTTTCGTAAGAAAAACCATAAGAGTACGCTGAACATATTGGTTGGTAAGCATACAGAAGGTTATTACTATTACTCATCTTAAACTTTCTTATTATCATTGACTAGCTGTGTGCCCGCGTGATGCGGCGAGGTATGCACGCAAACATGACATCAGATGCGTAACCGGTGTTACTGTCTCTGTATGTGCGTGACTTCACAATTGTACGCGCGTAACCCGACGATAGTATGCTCATATTGCGGCATTGGAATCTTAACCAGTGTTAGTAAGCACGTCACACAACGACGGTGCATGCTAAGTCAGGTGTCGGTGCGCACATAACGCTACATTGAACTCGTCTTGACCCGCAACCCGTTCCACTTGACAATGTTCTAACCGAAATTCGTTATGACTTGACCCCTTTCAACCCAAACCCGGACCGACCCAAACTAAATTAACTTTTTTGTAATGACTCATTCCAACCTTAACTTTTTAGACCCATGACCCGAACGGCCGAACTCGCCCGATTCGTTTGCCGGTTTTTAATGGTAATAAGTAACATGTTAAGTTTTTAAAATGAAAAAAAATATATAACAATTCTATACTCAAATTAAAGAGAATAAAATACTCGTTTTATTTGGTATAATGTTTTTTAAAAAAATATTAGCGTGCGAAAAAGTTATAAACGTTTAAACGTCATCGGGGTAGTTGGTTTAAAATAAGGGGTATATATGTACGTATTATATAAATTAATAAAATGTGATTATAGTTAAAGGACCAAAATTGTAATTACTTTTTAATAAATTAAAAAACCGTAACATTTTGCTTTTGCTTTTGCTTTTGCTAAAGACAAAATTGTTAAAAGATAAAATTGCCCCTAAAGTGTTTTATTTTATGCATCATGGTTTATACTAAAAGCAACAAGTTTGGTATCTCTAAAAAATTAAAAGGTCATTCACTCATACTTTATATATAATATAGATAAAACTAAATAACTGTTTTAAAATAAAAAGAAATTGTGAAGAAAATGGACAAGAAAAACCGACAAACACTCACCCACGGCCTGCAAACTTGGGTCCCATTCCGAAATACCTTCTTTAACTTCATTATTGCTTCTTTTCCCCAATCTCTCTTAGTTTCTTCTTTTTACTTTGAAACTTACCTTTTCTCCATTTTTTGCTTTTCAACATCTGAAAATGCATTTCTACCTTCTCAATCCACCCCCCTCAATTTGATTCTTCTTTACAGTTTGAGGTGACCCATCATCAACTTTTATGATGAAGACTAAATTAATTAAACATAAATATTATTAGTTGACTCTTAAAACGGATTATTATATTACAGGAGTGACATGTATACATAATTGTTAGGGAAAATTCTTAAAATTGACTTATTTTGGGAAGAGTTTTCAAAAATAACCCTTGAATTTTAGAAATCCAAAAATGACTCTCTCTAACTCATCTCCGATGATGCGTTGGGAAGTCAACGCATTTTTGAGGATGTGTTTGTAAACACATCGTCAAAGATGTGTTAGACTTCTTAACGCATCGTCAAAGATGCGTTAGAGTAATTATGTAATTATTTTTTGATGTAATTACATAATTATAATACTTGTATAGATATAATTATTCTACTTGATTCTAATAATTAACACGTTAATTTCATTTATATTTGATCCAATATATATATATATATATATATATATATATATATATATATGTAGTGAGTATTTTAAGAAAACTTTTTAAAATTGAGAACCATTTTGGACCACAAAAAAATCACTTAAAAAATTATAAAACGAAATTGTTTAAAAAGTACAAAAACCAAAAATATTTATTTTTCATTCCGATTTCATAAAAAAACCTAATTATACACATATTTATATTTATATTTAATCTCGATTTACATAATGTAAACATATGCACAATATGGAGAGGTATGCATGCAAACATGACATCAGATGCGTAACCGGTGTTACTGTCTCTGTATGTGCGTGACTTCACAATTGTACGCGCGTAACCCGACGATCGTATGCTCATATTGCGGCATTGGAATCTTAACCAGTGTTAGTAAGCACGTCACACAACGACGGTGCATGCTAAGTCAGGTGTCGGTGCGCACGTAACGCTACATTGAACTCGTCTTGACCCGCAACCCGTTCCACTTGACAATGTTCTAACCGAAATTCTTTTTGACTTGACCCCTTTCAACCCAAACCCGGACCGACCCAAACTAAACTAACTTTTTTGTATCGATTCATTCCAACCTTAACTTTTTAGACCCATGACCCGAACGGCCGAACTCGCCCGATTCGTTTGCCGGTTTTTAATGGTAATAAGTAACATGTTAAGTTTTTAAAATGAAAAAAAAATATAACAATACTATACTCAAATTAAAGAGAATAAAATACTCGTTTTATTTGGTATAATGTTTTTTAAAAAAATATTAGCGTGCGAAAAAGTTATAAACGTTTAAACGTCATCGGGGTAGTTGGTTTAAAATAAGGGGTATATATGTACGTATTATATAAGTTAATAAAATGTGATTATAGTTAAAGGACCAAAATTGTAATTACTTTTTAATAAATTAAAAAACCGTAACATTTTGCTTTTGCTTTTGCTAAAGACAAAATTGTTAAAAGATAAAATTGCCCCTAAAGTGTTTTTATTTTATGCATCATGGTTTATACTAAAAGCAACAAGTTTGGTACCTCTAAAAATTAAAAGGTTATTCACTCATACTTTATATATAGTATAGATCAAACTAAATAACTCTTTTAAAATAAAAAGAAACTGTGAAGAAAATGGACAAGAAAAACCGACAAACTGAGTACCCACGCCCTGCAAACTTGGGTTCCATTCCGAAATACCTTCTTTAACTTCATTATTGCTTCTTTTCCCCAATCTCTCTTGGTTTCTTCTTTTTACTTTGAAACTTACTTTTTCTCCATTTTTTGCTTTTCAACATCTGAAAATGCATTTCTACCTTCTCACTCCACCCCCCTCAATTTGATTCTTCTTTACAGTTTGAGGTGACCCATCATCAACTTTTATGATGAAGATTAAATTAATTAAACATAAATATTATTAATTGACTCTTAAAACGATTATTATATTACAGGAGTGACATGTATACATAATAGTTAGGGAAAATTCTTAAAATTGACTTATTTTGGGAAGAGTTTTCAAAAATAACCCTTAAATTTTAGAAATCCAAAAATGACTCTCTCTAACTCATCTCCGATGATGCGTTGGGAAGTCAACGCATTTTTGAGGATGTGTTTGTAAACACATCGTCAAAGATGCGTTAGACTTCTTAACGCATCGTCGAAGATGCATTACACTTCCTAACACATCGTCAAAGATGCGTTAGAGTAATTATGTAATTATTTTTTGATGTAATTACATAATTATAATAGTTGTATATATATAATTATTCTACTTGATTCTCATAATTAACACGTTAATTTCATTTATATTTGATCCAATATATATATATATATATATATATATATGTAGTGAGTATTTTAAGAAAACTTTTTAAAATTGATAACCATTTTGGGCCACAAAAAAATCACTTAAAAAATTATAAAACGAAAATGTTTAGAAAGTACAAAAACCAAAAAATTTTATTTTTCATTCCGATTTCATAAAAAAACCTAATTATACACATATTTATATTTATATTTAATCTCGATTTACATAATGTAAACATATGCACAATATGATTTATATTAATTTTACATATATGTATAAAGAATAACTTGTATAAAATTAAAAAATACTTATTATACATATATGTATTATTTTGATAAACCAATATTTTTTTTATTTTTTCTATAAAATCATGATGAAAAATAAAAAAAAAATTGTATTTTTCTTTATTAATTATATATATATATTTTTATTTTCTTAAAATAAATTTTTTTTGGTAAAATATGGTTCTAAATTTTAAAATTGATTCTCACATGATTATATATATATATATATATATATATATAATGGATGGATCTTACGAGAAGTGATATTACAACGAGTAGTGTGAGAAGTGAATGTGTAACTCCATTAATCCCTAATTTCACTCTCTTTCTAATGATGTTACCTACATGTATGTAGGTTGTTTTATTTATGTCTTAGCTACACATATTCATACCTACTTACACACATATACATGCGTACCTACACACATTTAAACCTACCTATACACATACAAACGTACCGAACCACATTCAAACCTACATACCTACACACATACAAACATACATACACATACACAAAAATACGTACCTACACACGTACATACACACCTACACAATACGAAAGAGAGTGAAATTAAGGATTAATGGAGTTACACATTCACTTATCGTACTTCTAGCTGTAAAAAAACTTCTGAAATAATCCAATACCTTTATAATTATATGTATATATAATTTGTATTCTTATATTAAAATTATTACAAGTGAACCAAATACATAATTAGGTCACATAGGCATGAAGTCTATTTAAACTCTTCATCCACTAGACATTCACATGAATTTTACTTAGAGACATTCAGAGTTTTTACAAAACACCTAATCTATCTGTCAGGGATAAGTCTATTTTGTTAACTTTAAACAAAATAAATTTAAACAATTAAATGAGTATTTTGTTAACTTTAAACAATTAAATTTTTAAATGGAAATACTTGGCTATGATTTGAGTTTTGTAAAAAACGTTTATATATAAATAAGGTTTAACATATTCCAAATGGGATTAGAACGCACAACCTTTTGGTTTAGAGTAATAACTCTTTGCCATTAAGCCAAACTAGTTGTTATATAATTGGGTTTAAACTTTAAATATACATCTTGTTATTAATAAAAAAATAAAAATAAAAAAAAATTTATAAAATTTCGGGCTTAACGGAGTGTCGGGCCGGGGGCCGTCGACCACCCCGCCCTCCCTAAAGGCCAGCCCTGGTGTTTTTATTTTTGTTTAGGTGTCGCTAGCAGGACCCTTTTACTTTCAAATAGTTATATGTAAGATTAAGTGGCTGACACCTCATTAATCTGTAGTACTTTACGACATCTGTGTTTGAGAAATTACCGTTGTAGCTAAGAGCCTGAGAGTGATTATCAATTACATTTTATAACAAAAAAAAAAAAAACTAAATATCATACTTGAATATGTGTAAATGTTGTAGGCTATGTACGTGCCAAAAAAATGGTCCTTTGTAATTTGTAGTCCAAGTACGTGTTTATTACGTGGCAAATATGGATTGGTGTAGAGTGTAGACCATGTATGCTATTAATTACGTGGCAACAATGTGACCATTCACCACACATAAGCTAGCCTAAAGATCGCACGACAAAAATGTGACTAGGGTAAAGAATTTCGTTTTCATATTAAGATATAGAGTTATAGACCATGTACATATATTATTTATGTTTTGGTGAAAACGTGACACACCATATTGATTATAAAAATAAGTTAAGTTATATAACTATTTAATGATAACTAGTGATAAAATCATAGAAATTTTAAGAATAAATTTCTAACTCATTTCATCAAAAAGCAATACAAATACAATAGTTTATCGTAAAACTAACTTTTTCTTTTTTGTAATTAAAATCTGTAGATGTGTTAGGTTGATGATATATGTTAATGAAGGATTGGTCCACTGATGCCTGCAAATGCAGAAGAGACCACTATTTACTTTCTCTTTCTCAATCACAAAAAAAACTGTGGTTTAGTGTGCCTGCAACATCTCTGCCATCTTCCCGTGCTTTCAGTTTCCCCTCAAACCAAATAACATGTCTTTTTTACTTTCTTTTGCGTGTTTGTGATGTAATTGATGATGATACCTTCTTTCTCTCTCTCTCTCACACACACACACACTAATCACACCTTAATAAAGACATACACATACTCTTTCTTTTCTTTTACTGTGTCTGCAAATTCACCTTCCTCCACGTCTGTGCATTGGTACTTGCTTCTTATTATTATTAATTATATTTATCTTCTGCTGCTGCTACTGGTTACTGTGTTGTTGCATGTGTGTGTGTGTGTACTGTATGCATTAACTGACCGCTGGGAAACGATCACCAAGCCAGCTTTCCAAACTATCTCCATCATTCTCATGATTTTCATCAGCTAGGGTGAGGGATTCATTACTGAAGTTGTTAGTCTAGGTTTACCAAAGGTTGAATTAGGTTCATAAGATATTATATTAATGAAAATGAATGTGGAGAAGAAAAAGAAAGGAAAAAATCTTTTCAAAGGATGGTGACGTGGTGGGTTGTAAGGCAGAGGCGTTAAAGTTAAACACACCGTCGTCATCATCCTCAGTGGCATAACTTTTACAGTCTAAGAGGCGTAAGGGGGGGGGGGGGGGTATTAAACACTACGCCGGAGGGCGGTAGAAGGTTAATGCTTGAAAAGGGGCAAAGAGGAGGGCGGTGAGGGGATGTGACTGGCATTAGCTCACAACATTCAACCTAAGAAATGGAAAGGATATTCGCCCGTGAAGATGGATGAGAGAGGTGACGGAATGGCCCGTACGTAACATGTTCATTTTATCATAATTATTTTAGATGTGTCCTCGATTGACTAAAAGATGTGGATTTTTAACCGTGTTGTGTCGAAAACAATATGTATTCAAAATCATTGTATATAGGATCTACAACCATGAATTCGTTAGTTGTTTATTATAAAAAAAGCATGCTATTCACACATTGTCTGTTATTTAATATTACCGCCCTTTCTCAAACAGTCATCATGATATTTGTCAATTCGTCGTTTTGACAAATAATTTTCAAATCTTGACCTCTGCTTTCAGAACGGCCATCGCGGTCTGTCTGATGTCCGTTTAGATTTGCTACTTTAAAATAGTCGTCTGCTCAGTGTTTTGTGAACCACTGTTTGAAAGTGTAAAATCAGATGAGGGTGGTGTAGCTATAGTAGAGTAAGACATGCAATTTTATGAAGTCACACTTAAGGGTGTGCACAAAACCGAATCGAAATTGAAAAAAAACAAAAACCGAATCAAAAAAACCAAACCGAATTAGGAACCGGCGAGTCTGTTATGAACTTTAGAAAAACCGAAGTATAGGTTTTGTATTTTGTAAAGAACCGAAAAAACCAAACCGAACCGAACCGAAATAACAAGTATCGCAATAACCATAATATCTTAACCGTAACCATTAAACAAAATCTGCCAATGACTATTTGTTTAGTTTTAATATATGATTAATAACAAATATATTTAGTTTCTACATATTGTTAATAACTAAAAATATTGATACTTTTAAATTTTAAATGTATCTTTTATTAGCTTTTAATATTTGAGTTTCAAATATTCAATATTCAATTAACTATTAGTTTAAAGAAAAAAATGTCATGCCCAATTTCAATAAATTGGGTCAAGTTTTTTTTTTGCCCAAAAAGTTTCGTCTTGATTAGCAAAACCGAAAAATCACATTCAAAACCGAACCGAACCGAACCCAAAACCAAAAACTGAAAACCGAAAAAACGAAAACGAAGGGTTTCAAAAAATCATAAAACCGAAAGTTTGGTTTTCGTTTCGATTTTAATTAAAAACCCCACCGAACCGCACCATACACACCCCTAGTCACACTCGTAGTTACTTTTATCTACAACCTTCTATGTTTTAGTGGATTCCTTCATGTGTTCCTGGTTTGTTTATAACCATAAAAACATGTACTCGGAATCTCACTATTCGAATCGAACACATTTAGTAGAGTGAAAGTGGTTCCTCTACTTTGATATTTTCTTTTTGACGGTTCAAAAAGTAAAAGGTTTGAAGCTAATAATTTGAAGTTTACTCCAATGTAAAACCTACCCATTACCTATATATATTAAAAATAAACAAAGCCATAATATTATTTCTTTTTCGTGTGGTTATTGAATTTTATAACGGATTTGGTTTCTTTCATTATAGTACGTCCATAAACACTTTGTTGCTGTTTAGTTTTGAAGATAAAAATTGTCTGTAATATAATTTCATCTGATTAAATATCTGCAACTAAAGATTTGGTCTGAAAGTTGCAATATGAAAATATAATTATGTTTGTTTTATAAACTAGATATCGTTTGTATAAGCTGAAAATTAGTTACCTATCATATTTATTACAGTGGATAAAAGTCATCTAACGTTTGTAGTTTGCTAAAATAATTGGTAGCGGTGTATGAACTATGAAAGTGGGTGGTGATAGACGGTGAACGGTGGGTGGTGGTGATGGACGATTGTGGTGGTGGGTGGTGGACGGTGATGGTGGGTGGTGGACTATGGTGGTGGTGGATGGTTGTAGCGGCGGACAGTGGGTGGTGGTGGCGCGGTGTTGGTGGTGGTAGATGGTGGCGGCGGCGGACAGTGGGCGGTGGTGGATGGAGTTGGCGGGTGGTGGTGGGCTGGTGGCGACGGACGGTGGGTGGTGGTGGATGGTGGTGGTAGTGGACGGTGATGTGGCCGACGGGGGTGGTGGCGGACGGTGGGTGGTGGTGGTGTTGGACATTGGGTGTTGGTATGATGTTAAGAAGTGTGAAGATGGTGATATTAGCTTATTTTTAAGACCATAAAAACAGTTTTCAGATCTTTAAAAAAAAAAAGAAAAAACAGTCTTCAAAAATTTATGTCTGAAAGTCCGCAGACATAAACTCTTTGCAGACCTTATAAGCAAAAACAAACATAACATTAGTGAAAAGGAAAAAAAAGGAGTTATAATATAAGATAAAAATACAAGTCATGATTGTTATGTATAAGTTTTTGTTACTTTTGCATATCACCTGATCACATGATTTACATATTTGTAACCAACTTTTAAGTAGTAAAAAATGATGAAGACCAAGGTAAGAAAAAAATGTGGCTTCACTTCTTGTTAGGTAGTTTAGAGTTCAATCACATGTTGAACAAGATATTAAAAGTAAATAGAGAGTGTATTTTTTAACCATTATATAAAAGAAAGTATGATGAACATCGAACTAAACTTTATCTTTATAAGAAAAAATCAATTGAAAATGGTTATTAGAAGCAAAAACATTTAAACATCCTTTGACATAAGTTAAATTAACACTACTTTCTCATATATTAATTTAATATAATTTCATCTAATAAAAAATAATTAATCATTCAATTTAAACTCTAGAATTTATTTTAATATTTCCGTGTACTTATGGATCGTTCATACTTGACCATCATTTATATATGAAGTAAAGATTATATCTTTCCTCAACATTAATGGTTAGAATTAAAAAGATTAGTTCAAACCTAGTTCAAATATTGAACTTGTGGACCATTGTTGATGGAGTATGTTTGTCTTGTACTTTGTGTTTATTGGTCTAGTTTGGATTGTTGGAGGACTAAAAATGTATTTATGTAAAGATATATCAACTCATACGCTTAGAGTCTAAGCGTACGAGGACATACATCTAGTTTTGTTGGTCATACACATATGTAGTTGACGTATGTATCTCATTATCTAGGATTAGAGCCCATACGCTTACAAAGTCAGCATATGGGGTGTTATTCGTTTGTTAGTTAGCGTATGAAGTCCCATTCATGTTAAGCGAATGAGTTCATACACTTTAAATATGTATGATCGATCCAACGAATGTAAGTTAATGGGTTGTTCTATGATCGCATTGTGTCGAAACTATGTCCAGTTGTCTCCGTAAATACACAATACACACTTTTAAACCTAATTGAACTAAAACCTAATAAGAAGACTAGATCTGGTGAGTTCTCTTAAGTGGTATCAGAGCTTCGGCATCTAATTAGGTGTTATTAAGAGAATTAGATCGAATTAGGCTTGAATTGAAGTTGTTTCAAGGTGTTTTAATGCGGATTTGACCTAGTTTGTTAGAACAATGTTTCTTACTAATAAAGGATGTAATTCGAATAGTTATTGGAAGATAAATCGTTATGCAATTAAAGAATTGATTGAGTATTTGATTCAACTTATTTGAATAGTGATAAACCGCAAAAACATAGTTCAATTTTGATATATTTTGACTTCGAATAAGTCAAAATTGAAGTGGTTTTGGACATCCGTTTAGAGTTACAAGGGTAATCGGTTGAGTTTGTGTATTGAGAATTGGTTTGATTTTATTTATAGAAATTGTTTTGGTCAAAAAATACCGAAACAATAATTGAGCAAATTCGTGAAGTGAGGTAGTGTGCTTTTCAGTAGTGAGGTAAGTAATGTAGTAGACAAATGCGGTAAAAGTAAAGATTACCACAGCGATTTAGCGAGGAAAAAACCTTAGATCCCAGTGAGATTCATCAGAAACAACCTCGGTAGGGAAAAACTATCACCTACTCAATATATTAATGTAAAAATGGTGGTTGTAGCTCGAGAACTAGTTCAGAATGAATGCTAGAATACAAGTGTGAGTATTGTGAGTGTAGAATGTGTCATATAACATTCTCAATAGCCTCATTATTATAGGGAATGGAAATAACAATAAGTCCTATAAATCCGAGAACCCTAGCCGCCATGATGAATTAACGACTTAGTCTTCATCCCACATGTATTTCAGCTGTTTTTTCGAGCTTTTAGGTAGAATGAGTTATCTAGTTGTTGTAGACCATTTGAGTCTTTCGTAACCTACAAACATAAAATAAATATAACAAACATAGTTAGGTAGTTCAAGATCCCGCCTCTAGTTGGGAATCCTTGCTATCAGGGTAACAGTCAGGATCACGTTAGGGATAAAATTACCTCAAACAATCATCCCCAAAAATGCTACAGATGTAAAACAGTAATGCCCAACTGTCACATTTTTCTCACTTGATAATAATTATGAAATTTGACGGCCTGAGGTAACTTGATAAGACTGAGCGAAACTTCCGAGGTTTGCTAACCACCTCTCTATTAATCTCAAGAAGAACCCTATAATTACACTTGGTTTGTTTAAACTACACATTCATCTTCCGTCATCTAGTAACTTCTCTCTCTATCTAGTATAGTGTTTCTCCTTCTCTTCCTCTTTCTATCGATCATGACTAAAAGGCTATCCCAAGACTACACTTCCAACAGTTTGAGCATACACCCTAATTTCAAATGTCAATATATTCTTTATGTGCCTTATTTTGAAACCTGTACTTTCTCTGATCTTGATCTTTCGTATCTTCAGACTTGTAATGCTTTTCCCGCTGGAGCCAAATTTCTCCATTTTGACAAGACTCTCCATTCCAATTGTATTTCCAAGAAATGGGTTGTCTTTCTTGCTTATCTGTTTACTATTGGCTTAACTTACCCTTTTCTCGATTTCATTGCTCGTTTTTTTTTCAAAGTTACCGGCATTAGCTACATTCAAGCTATGCCAATGCTATGGAGGGTTCCATATACGCTCAACAAGCTCATTACAAGTCGCAATATCAAATTGTAAATATCCAATTTAGCCGCCGTTAATAACCTTAAAACCCATGGCTCTAGCCGTTTTGTGCTTCAAGTGAAATCCGACCAAGTTCTTGTTGGTGCATTTTGTGACCGTCGCTATGCAATTCTGATCAGCGGAGACGAAGTACGAAGTTAGAACAACTTCACCATAGGCGAAGTTATAACAACTTCGCCATAGGCGAAGTTGTAACAACTTCGCCTACTGGCCCAAGCCCAAGCCCGCGAAGTTGTTTTGTCTATATATATATGTGTCTTGTTTAGGTTTGAGTAATCCAAAAAGTTAGAGTTTTGAGTGTTCAGTTCAATTGTCTAGAGAGAAACAGAGAGGGAGAGTCGTGTGGGACGACCCGAGGTAGAGCTCACCTCGGGTCGGCCGTGTTTCTGTTTATGTTGGTATGTAACGTGTTTGGTTATTATATAAAAGATCTGCAGATGTGTTTATCCCATTCGTGTGTTTGTTCGTGTATGTGTTTGTGTGTAATTGTGTTCTTCGTCTTCTACACCATTAAACGAGTCTAGGAGGATTCCGCACTTCTAGACCTCGTGCGGATCTTGTATCAATCGGCGACGCCCCGGGGGGACTTACAATTGGTATCAGAGCCTTAGGCTCTTATGCTATGGTTGGAGATCTGCGTTTTGGTGTTTCTGGCACGTTTCTGATGCGTTTTTGGCCGAACAGCCGCCGCAGGCGAAGTTATGGGGTTCAGGCGAAGTTGTCGCTTAAATTTTAGGGTTTAGGAGAAGTTATCAGTCAGGCGAAGTTGTGGACAGGCGAAGTTATGGACAGGCGAAGTTAAGGAGGGGCGAAGTTGACTTTTAGGCGAAGTTGACTTTTAGGCGAAGTTAAAAAAAAAAAATAAAAAAAAAAAAATTTGTTTGGAGTTTTCGTCTGTATGGCCAGGTGTACACGATTATTGTGAGACCGAAGACGTTGTTCCGTCAACGAGTGAAACTTGTTATCTCTTGGTCTTACGTGTGAACAAATACGTGTCAACTCTGGATATGGAGTTGAGGTTGTGAATGGGATATTGATTGAAACTGGATATTGACACATATTTGGGTGTTTGTGGGCAAATGAAATAGTTGTTGTTCGAGGTTGACCAACTGAAGAAAGTCAAATTGAACTGAAGGTTTTCGTCATTACTGGATTGCGGTCAGAGCATACTGTTTATGTTATTTTCAAGGCGTTCGAGAATTGGATCATGAAACGTGATGCTTATTTATTAAAGTGAAAATTCTGGAACAAGTTGGATTTAATCGGGAATTAAAGTGTTTATGTTCTTGATCGTTATCCCTGGTGATTGAAGATGCTTCGGATTAATTAATGGTCATGTGTGTTAGATTCTGTCAAGGTGGTTTTGTGATGAAATTGATCACTTGATGTTGAGTAGTTGAAGATTAAACCTTATCGTATGCCGACGTGTTGGTGAAGTTGTGGAGGGAGCCCAACTTCACGTGTTGGTGAAGTTAGAAGAACTTCACGTGTTGGTGAAGTCAGAAGGACTCACGTGATTGGTTGAGATGATCAATTAGGCACGGGGATGTATGCATTTCGAAGACCTCAATCATTATAGTCGGAGAAGCTTACACTGAAGGGGAGATCGGATATGGAAGACGCTGGGTGATTGGTAGATTTGTGAAGCTATAAGACAGTTTCAGACACGACTGGTTGAAGAGCAAACAGAAGATCATCAGTTAAGAGGGAGTCTGTTGGTGCATGTTTTGTAACAGATGATCTTTTGTGTTTGTTAGAATTGAGAGCAACGGTCAAAGGGGAGTCTGTTGGTGCATTTTGTGACCGTCGCTATGCAATTCTGATCAGCGGAGACGAAGTACGAAGTTGTTATAACTTCGCCTATGGTGAAGTTGTTCTAAAGGTTGTTGAGGTGAAGGCTGGGAATGTTGAGGTGAAAGTTGGTGATGGAGACAAGGTGGTGTAGGCTGGAATGGTAGCTGGTATCTCGGAGGGGCAGTGAAGGATGATGAAGAAAAGGCCTGATATCTTCTTTATTTAATGACTTTTGTTTGATGGTATTCGATATGGTTGTAAAACAATTTACTTTTCTGTCTTGTGGTGATGCTTGAAACAATTTACTTTTCATGTCGTTTAAAACAATAGATAACCAAGATAGAGAGATCCTGAGTTTCAGGACGAAGCCTTTGATTATCATTTTTAGGAAAACTTTCAGATAATCCTGATGAAGGGATCCTGAGTTTCAGGATGAAGTCAGGAATATCCTTTTGCTTAATATAATGACAATATTTTGGTTGTACTTATGTCTATAGCATTTCACTTGTTAAAAGATTATTAGTGAAAACGTTGGTTGAAAAAGTACTTAGAAGAATAACTCTTTACCACATAGCTATAAAAGTAAATAAATGATCCAACCTGATAGGGGTAGGGTAAGGTTTACTTTGATAGGCTTCTGAATTTCCGAAATTCCAATCAATTGTCACAATCTTCACCTTGGATTGAACTTTGAAATCCTGTAAAATAATGTTAAGATAATAACTGAGATTAATAGAGGATCTTCAGGATCCTGGGAAAGATCCGAAAAGTAGTTTTGATCGTAAATATCCCGAGGATAATCCCAAAAATAACTTTGATCTTGAGTTAATAGATAAATGTCAAAAACTTGGGATAAGTGACATGAAAATGTCTAGACCTTACGCAAATACTTGGGACAAGCCAATCGTGAGTGACATGAAAATGTCAAAGCCTTATGTAAATACTTGGGACAAGCCACAGTTGTATAACATGTACATGTTATTCCATTGATAATATACTTGAGGATCCTCCATGTAAACAACGAAATTTTCAGCCACCATTAAGATGAACTGGTTCCGCCGTCTTGAATTACTTGTGAACAACGTGTGCTCATGTGAGGCGTTTAAGCACAATTGGTAGAAAGGTGAAAACCTTTAAACCTTTGAATGGATTTATACCTTAAACTTAGAGAGGTGGACAAACCCCTAGGAAAGCATTCACTTCTTAGTCGGGATCCTAATTCTGCAAAACACTTGAACCTTTATGAGGGTGGGCGTTAGCTCGACTAACACCCCTCCGATGCTTAAGTCAGTAATGGGTTTCAAAAGTAATAATATATTGAAATAGTAAAGTAAGTATACATACCATACCAAGTTAGAAATAAAATTCTAACTTACACGAAGTAGAGTTTAAGGTGAACATTTTAGGATCTTGGCAGAATCCTGCCATCCATAGCAGATAGCTGATATGATCCTTTTCCTGCCTCAGCCTCGATCTTGTACGGTTCTTCCCATTTGGGTGCTAATTTTCCATCCTTAGTATCCGTTGTATTATGAAATGCCTTCCTTAGTACTAAATCTCCTACTTGAAGTCTTCTTATCCTGATGTTCTTGTTGTAGGATTTGGTGATCTTTTACTGATATGCTGCCATAAGGATTCTTGTAGAGTCCGTGAGTTCATTTATTACGTCAAGATCATCAGAAAGATCCTGATTGTTGGTTTCGGGATTCCGGAGGCTGGATCTTGCAGTAGGGATCACCGTCTTAGTCGGAATCATCGCTTCAGTCCCAAACACTAGAGAGAAATGAGTTTGCCCCGTTGCGTTCTTTGATATAGTTTGATCTACCCATAACATGAATAGTAGATCTTTAGCCCACTTTCCTTTCTTTGTCCCCATCTTCTTCTTCAAATTGTTGATGATGATCTTGTTTAAAGAATTTGAATTTGCTTGTCCATTGGATTGAGGGTGTACTGGCGTAGAAGTAATCATTTTTATTACCCATACAGCACAAAAGTCAGTGGTGCTCTTGCCAATGAATTGAGATCCGTTGTCACATATGATCTCGGCTGGGGTTCCGAAACGTGTCAGGATATTTATCTTGATGAAGGATATCACTTCTTGTTCTCTAACTTGGACAAATTTCTCTGCTTCAAACCATTTGGAAACGTAATCTGTTATTGCTAACATGATAACCTTTCCACCTGGAGCCTTTGGTAGTTTACCCACAACATCCATTCCCCACTTCATAAAGGGCCATGGAGATACGATCAGATGGATAGGTTCAGGTGGTTGATGAATAATGTTGCTATTTCTTTGACATACATCACACTTTTGAGCATATACCATTGTATCCTTCCTTGTGGTTGGCCAATAGTAACAGTTCTAAGGATTTTGGAGAACAATGATCGACCCTAGTGTGATTCCCACAGTCGCCTTCATGGATGTCTTTTAGAACTTCTTGTATTACAGGATCCTCCAGACATCTCAAGTATGGACCTACAATAGATTTTTTATAAAGAATATCGTTTAAGATTATGAATCCGGATACCTTCACATGAAAAGCTTTAGGATTCTCATCCTTAGGGATCTTGTTGTGTTGAAAATATCTCTTGATATAGGTTGAATCCAGGATTCCTGATTATCTTGAGGATCCCGCTCAGCTGTATCTTCAGAATTTCTTATTTCATTGATTTGGGAATCCTACTTGGCATCTTCTTTTATTGTTTCTTTTTTATCGAGTGAAAGCATATTTGTAGCATGATTCAGGATATGTATGGTCGTAATTTTCATTTCCGTCGGGATCCTGAAGGCAGATCCAAGATTTGCCAAGGTGTCTACTTCAACATTTTCTCCCTAGGTACCTGTTCAATAATAAAATAATCGAATTTCTCTGCCAAATTTTAACTATATGAAGATATTCGGTTAGTTACTCACTTCTAACAACATAGGAGCCATTGAAGTGGTTAGCGAGCAATAAGAAATCCACAAATACATTAATATTTTTAATTTCTAAATCCTTAGACAACTGAATGCCAACAATTAAAGCTTCATACTCGGCTTCATTATTGGTGGCTTGGAAATCACTTCTGATTGCTTGGGGTATTATGTCCCTGTGTTGTGATTTCAGGATGATTCCTAAGCTTGTACCCCTTACATTTGAGGCCCCATCAGTAAATAATATCCATTTACCCTTATCCTAGTCTAGTTGTTGAACTTCATAGTCAGCTTCCGGCTGAACATCACTACTGAAATCAGCCACAAAGTCAGCTAAGGCTTGGGATTTAATTGTTGTCTTAGGCTCATAAACTAAAGCATAAGCACTCAATTTAACAGACAACTAAGCCATCATACCATACATTTCAGGCTTTCTTAAAACATTTTTAACAGGATAAATAGGTTTAACAAAAATAGTATGTGTCTCAAAATAGTGTCTTAACTTGGTAGATGCCATAACTAAAGCTAAAATTAGCTTTTCTAAATAAGCGTACCTGGTTTCAGCATCAAGTAGACTTTTACTTACATAGTAGATAGGATGTTGTTGCCCTTCGTGATCCTTGACTAATACGACACTTATAGTGTCTCGAGATACCGCAAGATAGAGGTATAATGGCTCAACATCTTCATGCTTCACTAAAAGAATGCTTATGATAGATATACTTTCAAATCATCATGCGTATTATCATGTTTTTCTCCATTCAAACCTCTTGTTCTTTTTTCAGGATATCGTAGAAATCCCTACACCTTTCTAAGGAGCTTGAAATAAATTTTTAAAGGTTTCAATTATGCTAGTCAACCTTTGGACATCCTTCAAGTTAGCTGGTGCCTTCAGGTTCACGATGGCTTTGATCTGCTCTGGACTTGCCTCTATCCTCCTTTGGTAACCATGTATCCCAAGAACTTGCCTACCCTCACTCCAAAGTGACACTTGGACGTGTTCAACTTCATGTTTTATTGTTCCAGGATATCTAAGGCATCCTGAAGATCCCGGAGGTGATCCTCAGATTTCTTTGACTTAACCACCATGTCGTCGATATAAACTTCCACAGTGTCCCTCAGTTGTTCTTTGAACATCATGTTGACCAATCTTTGATAGGCGGCATGTGCATTTTTTAAACCAAAAGGTATTGCAATGTAACAATATATACTTGTTGGAGTCATGAATGTCACGTCTTCTTGGTCTGAGGGTTCCATTTTGATTCGCTGGAATCCCGAAGAGGCGTCCATAAAGATTAGCATCTCATTCCCAGCAGTTGCAACCACCATGGAGTCTATGTGTGGCAATGGGAAGGATATTTGGGGCAAGCCTTGTTGAGGTCTGTGTAGTCGACACAAACTCTCCACTTGCCATTATTCTTCTGGACTACCACCACGTTGGTTAAACATCTTGGGAACTTTACCTCCCTGATCATTCCCGCTTTCAACAATCTCTCTACCATTGATGACATTTATTTCAGGTGCAAACTTTCTTCTCTTTTTCTGAAATGGTCTGAAATTTTATCCAAACCCAATTTGTGAGTAATAACATTTTTGGAAATACATGTCATGTCTTCATGCTTCCATCCAAAGGTAGAGGTTCTTCTTTTTAGGAACTCGACCAATTGTTCTTCAATTTCTTTAGGAATCCCAGTTCCTATCAACACCTTGATGTCAGGATCCATATCATCTAATTGTGTTTCCTTGGCCTCTTGTTCAGTTGCTTCCAAGACATCAAGCGTTTTGATCTTTGATTGCTATGCTTGAGCAGGTTTAGCCCTAGGTTTCATCGACGAGGCATAACAATCTTTAGCCTCCTGTTGGTCGCCTTGAAGCTTGACAATTACCCAAGGGTTGGTCGGCATTTGATGCATTGATGATAGTATAAGGGCACAACCTTCATATCATGGATCTAGGGCCTACCTAAGATAACATTGAAAGATGTCAACACTGTTGGAATTACGTATACCCGAGACACATACTTATACTAATGTGGCTAACTGTGTTTGATCCAAGTCGGGTCATACCCAATAACAAGCTAGACAACACCAAATGTATTCCTTTAATGATTTGATCATTTAAACGAATACCGAACACTACGTGTTTAGAAAATTGGTTTTCTAAACAAACACACTTGAGGATTTAAATAAATTATCTGGATAATTTGTTTATATAAATTAATTATTTAATTGGTTAAATAATTATATATAAATGTATGTACATTTTATAAAAATGAGTTTTATAAAATGAATGGAGATGTTTTAAATGGTTAAAACAAAATACAAAAAAAAAAAAAAAAAAAAGAAAAAAAACAAACAAAACCGGCCACCCATGTGGGGGTGGTGGTTTTACCCAATCAAAATATAGATGCTCTTTGCATATTAACAAGGGCTCTCTTTTTGATCCTCCATTCAACTCACATGCATTTGTGTCTTGTCCTTTTTGAATTTCAAGTGTAAAACAAGCAAGAACTCTCTCTCTTTCTCTCTCAAAAAACCCACGGCAGCAGCAGCAGAAAAAAAGGGAGTTTTGTGAGCTAGTTCAAGTGTTCAAAAATCCTAGCAACTAGTTGGTGTTGTTGCTCAAAGCTTGGGGTATACAAAGCTTGAGGGTTTCTCCTTTGCAACCTTGCCATTTGAAGACATCATCTTCTTCATCCACCTACATCTTCTCATAAGGTATAAGAAGGTACAATTTACATTTGTGAGCATCTTGTTCTTGTAATTTTGATCCTTGTTCTTTGGGTTTTAGTTTTAACATAATGGTATGTTCATAACAAGTTTTAAAATCTTAGCTTCCGTTGCGTTTTCATGTTAAATATGGTTAACTTGAACTTTGATAATCTTGTATAAAACCCAACAATGGCATCAAGAGCCGGTTACAAGGACTTATGCTTCTTTTGTGTTCATAAATTTCGGGTTTTTTCATGGGTGAAAAGGGGTCCGAAATTTTGGTGGATTTTACCCCTCATGGATTTGTAAGATCTTGACATGCATGAAAGATCTTAGGAAACCATTATTAACATTTGGATGTTGAAAATAAAAAAAAAATAATAAAATAATTTTGGGCCGTAGCCTCTTGGGGGGGGGGGGCCGATTTTATTTGGTGATTTTGGGCATTGGTTGCTTAGGTTGCATGCTTAGAACATTTGGTATGTTTGGATGTGTCATAACCGAAACCTAGACCTTGGATGTGTTGATTATGTTTATTATTCAATATGGTTGTAATAATTCATAATCTTAGGCTTGTGTAATTTATTTATTCATAAGTTGGTTTGTAATAAATAGATTAGTTGCATTTTCTTTTTTTAGAAAAATATGTATTAGGATACATTTTGTAAAAATTGAAGATGCAAGAATTGGTGGATTTGGGCCTTGGACCGAAATTTTGGGCTTGTTGGGCCTCACCGGCCCATCATGGGATTCAAGCCCATTAGGCCCATAAATTTCACTCTTGGGCCCAAGAAGACTTTTGGAAGTTTGGAGCCCATTAACAAGCCCAACAAGAACACAACAACTTGGAAAGGATACTTGAAGCATTTGGATGCAAGGTCAAGTGGGAGTCAACATTCCATCCTTGTGTCATGTTTTGTCCCTTAGGTGTGACTTATGACCTATACTTGTTTCGGCTAACAAGTATGGTCAAACTTAGCGGTTCTCGGTTATGACTATATTTTGCATATGTATGCTTGGTTGTTTGTTTTACTTTATGTAATGTGTGGTTGATAGATATTAGGATATCCAAACCGTCACATAGGAACGACAACAAGCATGAAACGGGTTCTAATATATATTTGGTAATATCGCGTCAATTAGTTTAATTAAATGGGTTTATTAAAACTAAGCGATTACTCACATATAATAAAATTGGTTTTATTATAACTTGAACCTTGAAAATTGGTTTTCAAAATCGCCATATTACTAAATGCATGTTAGGATATGGCATAATGTTTTTCAAACTAGAATATTGGAAAACTTAAAAATCCCTTTTTCATAATTACCAAGGAAACAAGTCTAACACCATCCTTTTGTATGACACTTAACGTATTAGGGAACTTTAAATGGGATAAAGGTCACCTAACCATTTTGAGCAAACTAATATACTTAGGGTAATATTAACATATTTGTGGGATAAAGGTCACCTAACCACTTGTATGTTAATCTTACATGTTTATACAAGTAGGACGACTTGAATTGGAAACCATGTGATAAAGGTCACCTAAGCATGGGGTCCAATGGTGTTGATGGGATAAACATGCCAACACGAAATAAGGATTTCGAATGGTCCCATACCTCTAGAAGTTGCAAAGGGTTGCAATTGTCAAGGTTGACTACCTTGTTAAATCAAATAACGGGATAAAGGTCACCTAACCGAAATTTGATTTATCATTGGATTCTAGAATTTAATTATTATTTTAAAATTTGGAATAAAAGGGTATTAATAATTAAATTGTTTATAATACTAAAATAAAACTTTGTTAAATTTTGTAGATGGCCGCTAACAATGCAAACACCTCTACCCATAACACCCGTAACCTATCCTTAAGAACCATCCTTGAAAAGGATCGTCTAAACCATAATAACTTTATGGATTAGTATCGCAACTTGAGAATAGTTCTCAAACAAGAAGAGATATCATATGTCTTAGACGATCCCATTCCCGACGAGCCTAACGTGGAAGATGAGGAGGCTTATAACGATTGGGTCAACTACACCAAAGATTCGGTGCAAGCCTCTTGCCTCATGTTAGCGACTATGATTCCCGAAATCCAAAAGGATTTCGAGCATCATGGGGCATACGACATGATAACTCAATTGAAGGAAATGTTCCTTCAACAAGCTAGAGCCGAACGTTTCGAAACGGTTCGAGCGTTTCATGCATGTCGTATGGAGGAAACCCAAAGCGTCTCATCTTATGTCCTAAAGATGAAAAGCTACATCGAAAAGCTTCGTAGGTTGAATTGTCCCGTGTCTAATGAGTTGGCTACGGATTTGATCCTCAACTCTTTGACCAAAAGGTTTGAAACCTTTGTCATGAATTATAACATGAATGGATGGGACAAAAGCATTGGTGAGCTTCACGCAATGCTAAGAACGGCCGAAGCGGGAATGGGTAAAAAGGTTTTACCCGTTCTAACAATCGATGAAGGGAAAAGGGGACATAACTCCAAACCCAAAGCAAGTGTTGCTAAGGGCAAGGGCCACGTCCAAGGAAAGGGAAAGAGGAAAGCCATCACGCCCTACAAACCGAAGGAAAAGAAGCAAAAGGTTGCGACGCAAGATCCATGCTTTGAGTGTGGAGAGATAGGTCATTGGAAAAGGAATTGTCCGACCTATCTCAATGCATTAAAAGATAAGAGGGATGCGGGGCATACCTCAGGTATTATCTTTACTATACATATTGAACTAAATGTTATTTCTTCAAATACATGGGTACTTGATACCGGATGTGGAACTCACATTTGCAATTTGTTGCAGGGGTTCAAAAGAAGTAAACAACTCAACAAAGGGGACATTAGTCTCTTTATGGGCAATGGAGCAAGAGTTGAAGTCCAAGCCCAAGGAGACTACTTGTTAAAGCTTCCAAGTGGTTTGGAAGTAATTTTGAAGAATGTTTTGTATGCTCCTAAGTTAAGGAGAAACATTATTTCCGTGTCCCTTTTAAAACAATGTGGCTTTGATTTTAAATTTATGGATTATGATATTCATGTTTTGATGAATGGCATATTTTATTTTAAAGCTATACCCATGAATGGTATATATGAAATAGATCAAAGTGGTATGTCACATAGTAGTTCAATGTACAATGTCAACACCAAGAAACTCAAGAAGGACTTGGGTGATCCCTATCTTTGGCATTGTCGCCTTGGACATATAAGCAAGAATCGCATGCAAACTCTTCGCAAGAGTGGTATTCTAGAAACAAATGAGTATGATTCATTTGATGTATGTGAATCTTGTTTACAAGGCAAAATGACAAAGCAACCCTTTAATAAAACTTTTGAAAGGTCAAAAGAATTATTGGGGATCATACATTCGGATGTATGTGGTCCTTTTAGACCAATGACTAGGAATGGTGAAAGATACTTCATTACCTTTATTGACGATTATAGTCGATATGGTTATGTGTACTTAATGAAACACAAAGATGAAGCTTTTGAAATGTTCAAAGACTTCAAAACTGAAGTAGAAAGACAACTCAAGACCACAATCAAAGTACTTCGTAGTGATAGAGGAGGTGAATACCTAAGTGGTGTTTTTCAAGATCATCTTAAGAGTTGTGGAATTATTTCACAACTTACTCCACCTGGAACACCACAACATAATGGTGTGTCTGAAAGGAGAAATCGTACCCTATTAGATATGGTTCGATCGATGATGGCTAGAAGCACTTTACCTCTATCATTTTGGGGCTATGCTTTACTTTCCGCTGTTCGCATATTGAATATGGCTCCAACCAAGAAAGTGGAGAAGACACCTTTTGAAGTATGGCATGGAAAGGCTCCATCGCTATCATTCTTAAGAGTTTGGGGTTGTGAAGCTTATGTAAAGCAATACACCCCAAACAAATTAGAAGTCCGATCCACTAAGTGTATCTTTATAGGTTATCCTAAAGATGATTTAGGATATTACTTTTATGATCCTAGTGAGCAAAATGTTATTATTGCTCGAAAGGGTAAGTTCTTGGAAACTAAGTTCCTTGAGGAAGGAACTAATAGTAGAACAGTGAAATTTGATGAGGATCAAGAATCACAAGATGATACACAATTGGTTGATACTAGCACTCAACAAGAGGTTGTTGAAAGTGATCAAGTGGTTGATCAAAACACACAAAACGTTCGCAGATCTGGTAGAGTTAGCAATCCACCTGAAAGATATGGATTTTTTGTAGAAGGTTGCTACGTGGTAGATTCTGATGAACCAACCACATACCGTGATGCAATGTCCAAGAATGATTGTGACAAATGGCTTGAAGCCATGAACGTTGAGATGCAATCCATGTATGACAACCAAGTTTGGGAATTGGTTGAACTACCACTCAACTCCAAAGCTGTTGGAAGTAAGTGGGTTTTCAAAAGAAAAACTGATATGCATGGAAACTTGGATACTTATAAAGCAAGACTTGTAGCTAAGGGTTTCACTCAAACTCAAGGGGTTGATTATGATGAAACTTTTTCGCCTGTGGCAATGCTAAAGTCTATCAGGATATTATTTGCCATAGCTGCACATTATGATTATGAAATTTGGCAAATGGATGTCAAGACCGCCTTCCTAAATGGATATCTTGAGGAAGATGTCTATATGGTTCAGCCTGAAGGTTTTGTCGATCCGAAAAATCCTAATAAAGTATGCAAGTTAAAGAAATCAATCTATGGATTGAAACAAGCATCTAGAACTTGGAATCATCGTTTTGATGAAGAAATCAAAAATTTTGGATTCATCAAGAACGCTGATGAGGCTTGTGTGTATAAAAAGGCTAGTGGGAGTATAATTACCTTCTTAGTATTGTATGTCGATGACATTCTACTATTTGGAAATGACATTCCAACCATGGAAAGCGTTAAGGCTTGGCTTGGAAGTAGATTTTCCATCAAGGATCTTGGTGAAGCTGCCTATATTTTGGGAATAAAGATCTATAGGGATAGGTCAAGGCGCTTGATAGGTTTGAACCAAAGTACATACATTGATAAAATCTTGAAAATGTTCAAGATGGAAAACTCCAAGAAAGGTTTTGTACCTATTCAAAGAGGGACTATATTGAGTTCAGCTCAATGTCCAAGCTCAAAGGGTGAGCAAGAAACAATGAAACAAATCCCATATGCTTCTGCTATAGGATCCATCATGTATGCGATGATATGTACTAGACCGGATGTGTCATGCGCTTTGAGCATGACAAGCAGATACCAACAGAATCCAGGAAACAGTCATTGGATGGCTGTTAAGAACATATTGAAATACCTTAGGAGAACTAAGGATATGTTTCTGATATATGGATCTGGTGAGGAGGAACTCGCTATAAAAGGTTACACGGATGCGAGCTTCCAAACTGATCGAGATGATTCTCGATCACAGTCTGGGTATGTGTTCACTCTTAATGGAGGAGCTGTCTCTTGGAAGAGCTCAAAACAGGAAGTGGTAGCATTGTCCACTACAGAATCAGAATACATCGCCGCTTCATTGGCAGCTCAGGAAGCTGCATGGTTGAAGAAATTCATTACTGATCTAAGGGTAGTCTCTTCCATTCAAGACCCCCTAGAAATCTTTTGTGACAACGAGGGTGCGATTGCACAAATCAAGGAACCTCGTTCGCACCAAAAGACAAGGCACATAGAGCGGAGATTCAACTACATAAGGGATGAAGTTGAAAAAGGAAAGATATGTATTCGCAAAGTTGGAACTGATCAAAATCTTGCGGATCCATTCACGAAGCTCCTAGAAAGACCGAAACATGAGCGTCATGCGAGTGGCTTAGGACTTCGATATTCTAGTAATTGGATTTGATCTATTTTGTATTAAAGTTTAAAAGACTTTTGTAATTTAACTCTTTTATATGATTATGGAATCTTGAGTTAAATTCTAATTTTGCATGTTTAAATCCATGAATAAGTTATCTTATTCTAAAAGTCCGTAGTCGATCACATTTGTGGGAACAAATATGAAGCAAGACTATTATGAACTAGGATTGGTGGATATTCATAAGGAATGAATATGGAGCATAGGTTTGCTGCCAAGGTTCATAGATATTTGTGGGATACGAATATTGGACTGACCCGCTCTCAATATTACTACATGGAGTCAATGGACCTGATCATTAGTAATTTTGAGTAAAGGAGAATTTCGTATTATCCTTAGACCTGAGATGTATACTGGGTCTTGATTTTCACCAAGTATTACACTTTGACTCTCCCCTTCGCTATTCGTAAAAGATGGTACATAAGGATGAGCTCAGGTGGAGTATAAAGTGATAGTGAGAGGCGTATACAGTCAAGATGGAATTTGTTCCTCTTATGTGTTGAGAGTTTAGATGTCTAAGGCCTGATAAAGTTGAATTGTAAAGAGAATGATCGCCTATGTCTCTTAGATCCAACATGACATCTAGTAACAAAGGGATATAATGATAGATTCACCTAAACCATATCAAGTAAGGGACTTGAAGGGATGATGTTATTGAATGGCACTTCGTCAAACACATTAGGGGTGGTGAACTGTTGTTAGGCGGTATTCACCACTTGCATTAATTTTCTATGTATCTCGTGCAAGTGGGAGATTGTTGGAATTACGTATACCCGAGACACATACTTATACTAATGTGGCTAACTGTGTTTGATCCAAGTCGGGTCATACCCAATAACAAGCTAGACAACACCAAATGTATTCCTTTAATGATTTGATCATTTAAACGAATACCGAACACTACGTGTTTAGAAAATTGGTTTTCTAAACAAACACACTTGAGGATTTAAATAAATTATCTGGATAATTTGTTTATATAAATTAATTATTTAATTGGTTAAATAATTATATATAAATGTATGTACATTTTATAAAAATGAGTTTTATAAAATGAATGGAGATGTTTTAAATGGTTAAAACAAAATACAAAAAAAAAAAAAAAAAAGAAAAAAAACAAACAAAACCGGCCACCCATGTGGGGGTGGTGGTTTTACCCAATCAAAATATAGATGCTCTTTGCATATTAACAAGGGCTCTCTTTTTGATCCTCCATTCAACTCACATGCATTTGTGTCTTGTCCTTTTTGAATTTCAAGTGTAAAACAAGCAAGAACTCTCTCTCTTTCTCTCTCAAAAAACCCACGGCAGCAGCAGCAGAAAAAAAGGGAGTTTTGTGAGCTAGTTCAAGTGTTCAAAAATCCTAGCAACTAGTTGGTGTTGTTGCTCAAAGCTTGGGGTATACAAAGCTTGAGGGTTTCTCCTTTGCAACCTTGCCATTTGAAGACATCATCTTCTTCATCCACCTACATCTTCTCATAAGGTATAAGAAGGTACAATTTACATTTGTGAGCATCTTGTTCTTGTAATTTTGATCCTTGTTCTTTGGGTTTTAGTTTTAACATAATGGTATGTTCATAACAAGTTTTAAAATCTTAGCTTCCGTTGCGTTTTCATGTTAAATATGGTTAACTTGAACTTTGATAATCTTGTATAAAACCCAACAAACACATCACTAACACAAAATTTATGGATAGAGTTTATCTAGGGCCTGCTGAAGACCTTGATACAATCTCGGATTTTGGAATATTCATTCTCTTCAAGGCGTCCAACTGGATAATATTCATTGAACTTCCATTGTCCACCAGGATCCTGCATATAAAACAATTAGAAATATATAAGGTTATGACTGACGTGGATGTCGTGCTCTAATAAAAAACAAGTATTTATGAAGCTTAAATACCTATAACTAGTACGGGTAAGTAAGGTCGTCTCCACAGGGAATCAGTGGAAAGTGCAAGTAAAGTTAATTACTAATAATTATTATTCAAGGCGGACAATCGATGTCAAGAAATTTATAAAGATGATTATAAGAACACACGGTTACTTGGAAAAGTTTGTAAACAATAATGAGAAAACGATTCACTTCAGGTTCATGTAATGTGATGACCGACTAATCACAGATTCATAAGATTAATTGCGCACTAATTACTAAACCTAACAGTTGGGTTGTGATGACAAACGATAACCTAACTGAATTGTTGACACAACTGAAACCCGGTTTACCCAATTACCAGTTTAAAATATGAAAACAATTTTAAGCAATGACTAACGATTAATAGTTCAATAACATAAGAGCTAACCCTACATGTGATGAACACAACCAGAAAAGTGATGCAAAGTTTGATAATCTAAATCATAAACTGTTTAAACAATCAATTCATAATGTAAAACAAAATTAAAAACAATCAATCAAGTTCATACCTATTCAAAACATAGAATCTGATGAAAGTTAGTTTACACAAAACCCTAGCCTAAAGTGAATACAATGGTTTTAGCCTGACATCGGCATCACGAAGGATTCACTTATTTGATGAGAGGATGAAAGAATGTGATGCACGAATGAACCAGAGGCTTCAGGATGGTGGAAAATCGTCCTAGGGCTTGTACTTGGTTGAAGGAATGAAGGATATCTCGAATGGGGGCTGAAAACTCAATATAATAGAGTTAGGTTTTAATTTCCCGTCTGGAGGAATTTAGCGCGACGCTAAAGTCTAGGGCGTGAGACCTTAGTGCCGCGCTAAGGTCTACTTTCCTGATGTGAGACTTTAGAGTATCTCTAAGGTCCCTTAGCGCCGCGCTAAGGGTGTCTGACACATCCACTTTATTTTTCTTCTTTTATTTTGCATAGGAAAGCTTGCCAATCATCATGAGTCTTCTACATCTTCATTCCAAGCCCTTAATTCATCCCGATAAGCATCCTTAACGTCAAGTATCCTGAAACACATAAACACGCTTGAAGTACCAAAGTTCACATAATATTTATACTAAAATTAAACAAATAATATAATAATATACACAACTTTTGCCCAACCATCACATCCCCACACTTATCTTTTGCTTGCCCTCAAGCAAACTCTTATGCAACACATACACCTCGATTGATAATTCATCAATTACCACGATTAATACTAGTGAGGTATAAGGTCATACCCAATTCCTAAGAACTGATACTGTCAAGGTTGATAACCCACCAAATAATTTAATGTTACAATTTAAAACTATGGAACCGCCCAAACAAGTGTACTTTGTTTCCGGTTAAGGCACACATGGTCATACCCCTCATAATATAAAATCTCTCCTCTCGGTTTAATATCTGGACCAGTAAAAAATGTGCTAGTATCTCTCTGCCCTCAGTATCACTCATAAACAGGTGTCCATCCATAAAACTTCTTTGACAGAAATGCAAATCAAGAGGACTTAAAAAGGGTTTTAACGGGGCTAGGTGTAAGGGTATGGAAGGGAAATTTTCAAGTAGCTCAAACGATTCGACCCGGATTATTACATAACAACTAAATAAAACTGACATAAACAACTGACCAATTTATTCCAACAACTAAACAAACTCACTAACTTTCATTTACAACCAATACTGACTAAACTCTTTTTGAGCTTTTCTTTGACTTTTCATCTCTTTTTTAACCATAATAAACGTGATGCTTAATACTAGAAAAATACAAATACAAAAACAAATACCAATACAAAGAAACCTATTAAGCCGGATCGTCACGTAAAATAATATCGGGGTTAATCAAATGAAAAATGGGTCCAAGAAATGTTTTCTAAGGGAAAACCCCCCACCCCTCTCATTACCCACGCTTATATGTATAATGCATGAGGCCCAAACCCCCAGTACCCACACTCTCACTCATCCAGACGAGGCTTAACCTAATTGCCTCTATCACTTTTTGCATTTTGCCAACTACAATCCCGTGATCCATGAACATCGATGAAAGCACTCAAATGACAAGTGTGTACTATGTATTATATGTGTATTATGTATATGTGGTCAACTCACACACGTACCAGAGGAATAAGGTTGCCGATATAAACATGTGTACCTGTCCCCATGACTCGTTATCCCCATCTGAACGGTTCATTTTAATTTTCCTTTTTGAAAAACATTTGAATGGGAAGACTTTCGAGAAGCTTCAAAACTGACCATGACCAAAGACCTCTACTTGGCATTAATAATGACAATTAATTATTTACAATTCCAGCTTTTGCTGATAATCAAGGCACTCTAAGGAAAAAATTTTAATTTTCCCCCATCCTCACACTTGAGGTTGACATTACCCTCAATTTTTAAAATTTAGCATTTAAAATGACTTATTGAGGACGGGGTTAAAATTGACTGATTATAAATTTTAAAACCGGGCTTAATGTGATGGTCCTAAAAATTATACAATTATTCAATTACATTTTTAACAATAAAACTAATAAAACAAAAAGATTTATGAAAACAAAATCATCTGATAACAAATGTAACCCACTCAAATACACTTGTGGTTTCACTCAACGAACTCGGCTCCTCAATTCACTAACAGAATCTGCAAACTCTCACACGTGTAGAAGCACGCTTCTCACAACTGTTAGGATATGTCTTTTAAACCGTTCGCAAAACCGTTAATTTTAATTACCAAGCCAAGTTAAATAAATTTCATAATTAAATTTGTTATACTGGTAAAATTGTTAAAAAGACCTAACTCACTTTCGTAAGCATCATGATTGCATTTAGCATATGCAACAAGCCCTTTAAACCCCCCGGTAGCCCGGGTGGACGAGTGAGGTCTCGGGAGGGTTTATAGTGAATAACACCCACAAAGTCCAAATACAACACAAAAATACAATTAAACAGCAGCAGTTATCTAAGTTATGCATATATTACCCAACTGATTACCCCTTTATACATTTTCCCTTAAGTATATTAAGTTTGGTACAGACTATCATGATATAAAAACAAAAAGAAGGGAAAAATAAAAGATAAACCCAAAATTAACCGGCTGTTACTGCTACTGCATCCATCATCAACTACTCCTCGTCACCGGCCTCGCCGGTGCGAGAACCTCCTGCCTCAGAATCACGCCCAACATAACCTGATCCATCCATGTCAGAAGACGGCCTCAGACAGTCTGGCATCGGTACCTGCAAATGATCAAATAAAGCGCGAAAACAAATCTGACTCTCTTCATGCATCGCCAGCTGCCTCTCAAACACATACTCTAAGGTCAACGGCTATGGCTGTGGTGGTAGACGGGTCGGCCGTGGTGCTCGTATGCGGGGCTAAGCAAGTGGTCTCTCAATCTGATATCTCTGCGAATTACTGCCTGACCCAGCTGATACACGTGCCTCCACCAGACTTGGAGGATCCTCATACGTACAAATACCTGCCTTCTTTGCATCAGTTACATTCACAACCTCTGTGTCCAAACCCGGAGTTAAATAAACAGCAGAATATTTCTCAAACACCCCCAATGCGGCTGCAATATATGAGATAATAGGCCCCAAATGCAACCTAGCTGACACAGCCTCAGGAAGACGTACATCCCGGTTCATAGATGATAATAAAAGGGTAGCTAGGTTGACGTCATGCTGGCCAATAATGTTATATAAACACATCAAGTCCAGGTTGCTACACTTATCGTGACCTGACTGACGACCAACGAAAGTGGAAGTAATAACTCTATGAATATACCTGTGAACGGGATCCCGAGTGGTAGATGAAACCGCATTACTAGCATGCGGGCCCTCAACAATAGTAGACCAAAAAGCAGCTAGATCAGTGGCTTTAATCCAATGCCGTCGGGTCCCTAGAGTATAACCCCGAACACTCTCCGTGAATGCACGCGTCTGCACCTCCTCCTCGGTATACAACCCAGTAAGTAACGCAAATCTCGGCACTGACATCTCAAATAACTGCCTCCCCAACGAAAACGAGACTGCATGTCCGCCAAAGAAATCACCCGTCTTGTGTCTAAGTGTAGCATAAAATTCGTGAACCAATTCGACATATTGTGTCCTCTAAAACCTCAATACTGTGGCCCAACGTGGCCCCAACAACGTCCTAACCCTCTCAGCCTGACCCAATGTGCCCAACAACTCCCAATTAAAAGTACGATGACGCAACAGTGGCACATCCGAAATCCTATCATATATTTCCCTTTCCTCGGTATTCAAACTAAACTTCAATATAATATGCGGTGGATCCTCGTCCCCCTTAATCTCGTCAACTAACGCCTCCTCAATCGGGATCTCTTCCACCTCATAACGAATACGGCGACTATAACGCTGAGCTACCGGGTCAAACACGGGCTGCCGACGAGGCCGCTTGCGCCTCGCGGGTCTCGAACCATTTTGTTCTTGTGACATATCTGTAAATTAATAATTCCAACAATCAGTTCGGGTCACACGTAATCGTATTGACAACCGTATAGTGTTTTGGTCGCGATTGTCATTAAGATAAAATAGTAACAACTATATACACACACACACACACACACAAATAATTATAAAAGCTAGAAAAATAAATAAAACAAGATTTTCGGAAATGCTAATATAAAACGCGGTTTATTCACCCGAATGGAGTTTAAGTATGGGTGATTAACCGTTTACTTGTGTAAGGTTTGATGAATAAAAATTAACTCCCAACAATCCATCGACACGACAACGAACCAAAACAAAAATATACAAAACTTTGTCCCAACATTCAAATAGTTCCATTCAACAACTTACTAACCCGGGCAAAATCCGACATCAACATCTCAACCCGACACATTCAAAAATCCACACACTTCAAAATTATTGTATTCGTTTAAGACCCAACAAACAGCCTTTTTCAACGTCAAATTATCACCTTTTAATCCCAAGCATGCCCGACACCTAAACCACATAACCCGGTTCTCACTTAACAACTTTGCCTTCCAAATAATTCCTACCCGACACCCATTTAACCCGAAAAATCAAAACATTTACGTAATCAAAGAATATTAACTTGCACTCGGACCTAGGTTCGGTTGAACAAGAAAATAAAAACTAACGGTGGCAGGGGCTGGTGTGGTGGTGGTAGGTCGGCGTGTGGTAGAGATGGAGGTGCGATGCAGGTCGGATAGATGGTGGAGGAGTGGTGGTGGTGTAGACGGCGGGGGGTTATGTGAGGTAGTGACGGAGGTTGGTGGTGGTCGGCCGAATATGTGGTGTATGGCAGACGGTGAGACGGTGGAGTGACAGGGAGGTGGGTATGCGGTGGTGATGGAGGTGACTGGAGTATGGTGGTCCGGTGAGGTGTGGACCGGACGGAGGCGGTGTAGGTGGAGTGTAGTGGTGACGGGGAGGGTGGATAACGACAGAGGTAGGGGTTGGTGGTGACGGCCGGCGGTGGTGAAGATGGAGGTGCGGTGGTGATGGAGTTCGTTTGTAAGGTTTCGTGAGAAAGTAGAAGATAGGGTATTGTTTGGTGGTGGGTCCCACCTGCCCTTGTTATCTACTTATTAAATGTTTTTTATATACACCTTAGCACGGCGCTAAGGAGTCACCCTGGTGACTTTAGCGCCGCGCTAAACGCATTTTTCACAGAAACTTTGCCCGAATTTTTTATGTTGAAAATTTTTTCTATCTTTCAAAAATTTTCATTTTCTTGAATTCCTTAGCCATTTTTCAACCCTTTAACGTAAAATACTTACCTGACACTCTGTTTACTTGATATTTTTCTTACCAACACACCCGAGAACACCCTGCTTTGCGTCTTTCCGACACTTGATCTTTGCAATATACTGAACATTCGAGACAAACGATTAGAAAAACAAGACTCATAATACAAAAATATACAATTACAGAGATGTGTTGCCTCCCAGTTAGCGCTGAATTTAGTGTCTATAGCTATTCACTGTTGGTTCTTATTCAACCGAATACGTCGGTTCGTCTGTAATGAAGCCAACCTCCAACTCGTGCACTTCTTTATTCAAGTATGCATCTTCTAAATATGGATTCAATCGATGTCCATTAACAACTTGCCTCAAATGATCATCAAAATCCTCGATTTCCACATCACCATTTTTACCAACTCGTTTGACTTGATATGGTCCCGTCCATTTGCTCTTCAACTTACTCGGGAATAACTTCAAAAGTGAGTTGTATAACCATACTCTTTGACCTTCCTCGAACGTCTTTCTCCTCAGCTTAGCATCATGCACTCTTTTCATCTTGTCTTTATAAGCTGATGCACATTCATTTGCTTCATCTCTCAACTCCTCTAACTCACACAAGTTCAACTTTCTTTGCTTACCTGCACACTCATAATCTTGATTAATATTCTTAACCGCCCATAACGCGCGATGGGCAAGCTCAACAGGTAAATGACATCCCTTCCCATAAACTAATCAATAAGGGGTGGTTCCAATAGTCGTTTTAAAAGCCGTACGGTAAGCCCATAACGCATCATTTAATTTATTTGACCAATCTTTACGATCAAGCCTTACCGTCTTTTGCAAAATCTCTTTGATTTGCCTATTGGAGACCTCCACTTGGCCACTCATTTGAGGATGATATAGAGTGGCAATGCGGTGGTTAACGCCATACCATTTAAGCAATTTTCCAAAGTTAAAATTTTTAAAATGTGAACCTCCATCACTGATTATGACACGAGGAACACCAAATCGTGAAAATAAGTTTGATTGGACAAACTTGCAAACAAATGTATGGTCCTTTGTCTTGGTGGCAATTGCTTCTACCCATTTAGAAACATAGTCAACCGCCACCAAGATATATAACTTCCCGTAAGAGTTTGGGAACGGGACCATGAAATGAATCCTCCAAACATAAAATATGTCGAAAACAAGGATTGGTTGCATGGGCATCTCGTCTCTCTTTGAAATGCCACCAATTTGTTGGCATTAAACGCAATTTTTAAGAAACTTAGCTGCGTCTTTAAAGAGGGAGGGCCAGTAGAATCCACAAGTCAAGACACGATGCCCCTTCTTTTGTCCACTAAAATGTCAACCACATGGTGATGAATGAGGATGGTATAGGACACTTTTGACTTCCTCCTCCGGAATGCACCTTCTCATCACTTGATCGACACCCACCCGAAACAGGTCCGGGTCTTCCCAAACGTAATACTTTACCTGTGACAATAAGTGTTGCTTCTTCTTCTTGGGCCAAAATTTAGGAACTGTATCTGCAACAAGAAAATTAATACTAAGGTAAAGTTGAAACAGAAAATAGTTGTTCATCCGGAAATGACTCATTGATGGCCCTAGCATCTTCCTCCTCCTATCCAATTAATCTGGACAGATGGTCCGTGACCACATTCTCGCTCCCTTTCTTGTCCCTGATCTCCACATCAAACTCTTGAAGTAGCAAAATCCATCTGATCAAGCGCGGCTTTGCATCCTTCTTTGATATCAAATATTTCACTGCACTATGATCTAAAAAACAAAACAACTTTGCTTCCCCAAATATAAGATCGAAATTTATCCAATACATATACTACAGCTAGCAACTCCTTTTCCGTGGCGGTGTAATTAATTTGAGCATCAGAAAGAGTTTTGCTCGCGTAGTATATGGTAACAGGTTTCTTATCCACCCGTTGACCCAAAACAGTCCCGACACCGTAGTCACTCGCGTCACACATAATTTCAAACGGAAGTGACCAATCGGGTGACATTAAGTTCGGGGCATCAACCAATTTTTTTAAGCACATTAAAAAGCGTTTAAGCAATCTTCATCAAAAACAAATGGTATATCTTTTAATAACAGATTACACAACGGTTTTGTAATGACACTAAAATTTTTTATAAACAGTCTGTAAACTTCGGCATGTCCCAAAAATGACCGGATTCCCTTGAAATTAGTCGGGGGTGGCAAATTAGATATAACATTAACCGTAGCCCGGTCAACCTCAATCCCCCTACTCGAGATGACATGACCCAAAACCGTTCCCTATTACACCATAAATTGGCTCTTTTCCCAACTTAAGACCAAATTTGTTTCCACACATCTTTTTTAACTTTTGTTAATTCAGTTAAGCATGATTCAAAAGATGAGCCGAAAATAGAAAAATCATCAATAAAAATTTCAAGTGAATCCCCGACCATATCTGAAAAGATACTCATCATGCACCTTTGAAAGGTGGCCGGTGCATTACACAAGCCGAAAGGCATTCGCCTAAATGCAAAAGTGCCTTATGGACACGTGAAAGTGGTCTTGTGTTTGTTGGGTCAAGAATTTGACCCAAATGAGGAGATTTGACTGAAAACGAAGAATATGGAAGATTGAAATCTTCTCAACCTCCTCAGAAACTGCTAAGTATTGAATCCGAGCACACCTTGGACCTTCGAGTAAGCTTTTACTTAGCCGAGTACGAGATTTTGCCTCCCGGGCAAGGTTTACTTCAAATAGACTTCTTAAATGGATATCCGAGCAAGGTATGCTTTTTATTGATTTTCCGAGTAAGGATCATTGATTTGGCATATCCGATCAAGGTTCACTTTGTCAAGCAGGATTGTTCTTCAAGACCAAGTATTTTACTCTTCCGAGTAAGGTATGGTCAACCAAGTCCAAGAAGCCAAGTAATTGGAAGACCGGGCAAGGTATTCTTTAATAATTATGATCCGAGTATACTTGATGAGTTAATGGAATATCTCTAAGTTATATCGAGTAAGGTTCTGCTCAAGTAAGGTATGTATTCTCGAGTACGCCTTATCAATAAGTTATTCAATGACAATGAGCCGAACAGGACCATAGAAGAACAAGGTTGCTCGTATGGATTTGTCGGGCAAAGTTTGATAAGTCCAAGAAGATTGAAGTCTACTCGGTGAATATTTTACTTGGTAAAATATTCTTTAAGTAAAGTCTACCCGGAAACTGATTCCGAGTACACTTCTATGTTTACCAAGTCTGAAGGAAGGCCGAGTACACTGCGTACTCGGAGACTGAAGTTTAATGAAAAGCCTACCCGGAAGACTTGTTTTACACTTAGTTTTATTTTTGAATATGTAATTTGAATATGTACTATCGGATAGGATTTCTAGAAGGAATGACAGCTGTCTTAGGTTGGCAGGCCTATAAATAGAATAATTAGGGCACGTCGCCGAGAGAGACAGAGAGACAGAATACACACGACACATTAATTGAGAATATTTTGTGTGTGTAACGGCTGTCCGAGGATTCCTTATAAACCCTAAATCGATTACTCCTTTTGTATGACTAACATTATATAAATGGAAATCTTTTGAGTGAATCCTATGTGTGTCTTCTATCTTTGAATATTCATTGCAACCGTATGTTTGTTATTGATTCCGCCTTTAACAAACGGTCATCTTTCTAAATATAGTAACCTGTCATTAACTCTCTTGTCAACACGATTAATTTTGTGTGAGTTATGACATGATTGATTAAAGATCTGAGCTGAATCGACCATAAAAGTGGAACCTGACAAGTGGTATCAGAGCTGGTTACTGCTATTTTTTAGAAAGATTGTTGCTGATTGAAGATTTGAAGAAGAATAACGTAAGCAGAGCACTGTTCGATTGATTTGTGACGTCAGCTGCCCTGTTTTTCATTTTTCTTTCAGATCTACAATTTTCCGGTGTTTTCTCTTCCTTGTTTCATTTAAAGTTTTAATCTTTATATTTAAATCTTGTTCTCAGATCTGAGCATTCTGGTTTCAGATCTGATTATTTTGAAAACTTTTTATAAGAAACTGATATTTGTTTTCTCAAAATGTCTGGATATGAGGAACAAGAGGTGTCTACTAACAAGATACCTAGGTTGTATGGACAAGAAAACTTTATCAAATGGAAGGTACTCTTTGAAGCAGCCGTATGCTACAATGATATTGACATGTGGAACTCCATCAAGAATGGTCCATAAACTACTGTTGAAGAAGGTGCAAATGCTACTGCAACTGCTGCTATAAGAGAAAAGATGAGAAAGGTGGATGACAAAGCCTTGGCTATGATTAAGCTAGATTTGTCTTGGGAAATTCTGACCAAGGTAGCTCATCACACAACTGCCAAACAAATGTATGATGCCATCCTTGAGATGTATGAAGGGAACACTGAATTGAAGAACATTAAGAAGCAAAGACTGAAGCAACAGTTCGAAAGGTTCAAGTATAGAGATGGAGAAAGGTTGAAGTCAATACTAGAACGTTTTCTGAGTATTGTGAATGAGTTGAGAACAACTGATTATGTAATGACTGACTTTGATTTGAATACAAAGTTGCTCAACTCAATGCCAAAAGAATGGTATACTGCTTGTAAATTCATCCTTCAAAAGAAAAATTTCAATGAATTGAAATTGGATGATGTGGTATGTTTTCTTCAAGCTGCTGAACTTGAAATGATTGAGAATGAGATGATCAAGGAAGATAGACCAAGTTTTCATGTTTCAAATGCTTTGATTGCACCAATGGGAAATCTGTCCATCAATAACCAACATCAAATTCCCATAATAGAAGAACCAGCTGAACATAATGTTGTGACTCTAAAATCTTTTATTGGGGGTAGCACAAGCACTCAAGGAAATCAGCAAAGGTTCAATGTGCAATTGATTGATGATTCTGACTCTGCCTCTGTGTCTAATGGAAATGTTCCTAACCCTGGAACAGGACATGTTCAAAGCAATGAGACATAAGCTTTGTTTTTGATGTTTACTGAGTCATATAATGCCTTTGTTGTAAAGAACATGATTCACACAAGTGTGGTTCAAGATGATTTGGAACAAATTGATGCAGATGACTTAGAAGATATGGATTTGAAATGGCAAGCTGCTATGTTGGGATTGAGAAGTAGAAGGCTGTACAATAGAACTGGTAGATCTCTGGTTTCTGGTCCAAATGGCAGGATTGGGTTTGACAAGTCAAAAGCAATATGCTACAATTGTCAGCAACCTGGTCATTTTGCTAGAGAATGCAATCAACAAAGAAATTTTCAGATGAATCAATTTCGGAATCAACAACCAGGAGGTCAACCTCAATATCAAAACAATCAATCTAGAGGTCACCAGCATTACCAGCAAAATCAGCCAAGATTCAACAACAACAGCAATCAGATGAACAATTTCAACAACAACAGCAGTTACAATCCAAACTTCAATCCAAACTTCAATAACTTTCAGTCTCAAATGAACAATCAACAACAGAACATGCAACAGAGTCAAGGATTTCAGCCTCAAATGAATCACAATCAAAACCTTCAAGGAACTCAAAATAGTCAAAACAACACTGTTCCAGCAAATCAAAATTAGATCAGAAATCAAGGAAATGTAGCAGTGACTACACAACATGAAGGAAGTTTTGATTGGAGCAGTCATGAGAAGGATATTGCTGATGACATCAGAAAGGCAAATGTGGCATTCATGGCCATAATTGAGAAAGAAAAGGGAACCTCCTCTCAGGTACACTCTGCTCCTACAGTTGATTTGAATGAACTTATTAGTGAACTAAAAACAAAAGTAGGCAAGCTGGAAGGTGAGTGTTTTAGAAAGAAAAGTATCATAAATGAGTATGAGGCAAGTGAAATGATAAGTGATGAAAAGATTAAGAGCCTTGAAGATGATTGTATGATCATTTATAGATCTCAAACAAGATATATCACTGAGATTGATGGTCTAAAGAAGATGTTGATTGAAGAAAAGGTGCAAAACACAAGACTAAAGGTTGAAACTGAATTTCTTAAGAATTTGGTCTCAACTGGAAACATTTGTGGAATACTGAATCAAGTGAAAGAACAGGACAAATACAAGACAGTTCCACCTCCATTCAACAACAACTTTATGCCAAAGGTTGACAAAGAGAAGAGAGATGCATACTTACAACAATTCAAAGATGTCTTTCAAGACATGGAAGAATTTGTTGATTTATACAAAAAGGTAGAAGTGAATGAAGATGGAGAGATTGTGATTAAGAAAGAAGTGAAAATTGAAAAGTCAATTGGAGTTCAAGTCTCTGAGGATGACTTTGATTCAGATGAGTTGGATCAAGATGATCTGAGTGATTTGAGTGATCAAAACACTGAAAAGGAAATTCAAGTTGCTGAAAAAGGAAGAAAGTATAAAAAGCCTGAATCTGTTGATAAGCATCCAAAGTATCCACCAATCCCACCAAAATCAAAGAAACAAAATGATAACATTAAAAGGGAACATGTCTCTTTTGATATCTGTGAAAGGAGAAAGATAAACTACAATGCAGTCAGACCTCCAAGCAAGACTGTATTGAATAGGATAAAGCAGAACAACAAGAAGAAGAAGGTGAATGAAAAGACTAATACAGAAATCTTTATCCCAGTTTATCCAATCTTTTCTAGTCATGAAGTGTTGGATGTTGGAGAACTGGAGACAATGGAAGAATATGAGAAAAGACAGTCAAGGGTTAGAGAAAGCAGTGATGAAGAACCTATGATTATGAAGAAGATTGTCTTTGTCAAAAGCAATGTTGAAAGACAAGACAACAAGATTGAGGAATTTGTTCCTTTTTCAATTGACTTTGATAGTTTGAAGAATCAGAAGACTTTAGGAGTCAATACACCTAAGCCAAGTGAAAGATTCAAGAAACCAAAAGAACATGAAGTCTTCAAACGAAAGGTTTGGTGCAGAAAATGTGATGAATATGGTCACCACACAGATTCATGTCATGAAAGATTCAAACTCAAACCATTTCATGTACCAGATGGAAAAATGTATGGTCAAGACTTTGCATTGTACAAAGAGAAATATGAAATGTATTTGGGAAAAG